>NC_058522.1:72831363-74220113 GCF_904849725.1 Hordeum vulgare subsp. vulgare | reverse complement strand
GTTTTCGCCCACGCGATCGGAATCGTACGAACTCGAACACGGTGTCGGCTAAGTGACCTTGTGGAGTAGGCTAGCCGGGGAAGAGAGGGAAACGGTGCGGCGCGGCAATGAGATTTTAAAATACCGAAAAACGTCCGACGATAGACCGGAGACGGTGCCGCTATGGTCGACCTTTCGGGTACCAGACGGACTCCGATTGCGACTAAGTTTGACAAGCGGCCTACCTATATCTAAATAAGACCGCACGTCAAGTTCCAACCCAATCAGAGAAAGTTTTATGCACACTTTTAAAACAAGATTTTTACGGTGCCGTGGGCATGTGCGTGTGTGGTCGGGCTCAGAACGGACAACGACGAACACGGAGAGAACCGGCAACTACTATCGGATGCAAGTTTGAAAACTGGCGGCAACGGAACGCCAATGCAATGCGGATGATGCGAATGATGCGACAAATAAAAATAGCCACACGACGAAAACAGAATAAAGGGGGAATCTTCTGGAACGTTGGTCTCGGGGTGTCACAACTCTCCTACCCTACAAGAGGATCTCGACCCGAGATCCAAGAATGAAAGGGGAAGAGGATGAGAAAGAGCAAGAGGTAAAACTTAGTCGCTTCTTGACAAACAAGTGAAACCAACGATCCTTGAAGGTTGCAAAGAGAGGAGGAATGATATGAGAAACAAGCAAGAATTCACAGAAAATTTCGACAGCACTTCGGTAGGAAAAGGGGACAAAAACATCGATAAAATTGACAGATCTTGAGAAAATTCACAACAAACAACTAAATTGAGCAAGGGAACAACATGACCTTGACAGAACAAGATGATTGACCCAAATGAGCAACATCATAAGACTCCGTTAGAAAGAATAGGAACTATCTCCTGACAAGAAAAGAACGAAGAAGAAATGAGAATTACTACCACAAGAATCTTTGAAGAACACGTGAGAATGGATTGAAATCTTGATGAACCACCATGAAGGACCTCCATATATAATTGAATGAAGCAAGATACGAAGGTAGAAGAGAATAAGACTATGACCTTGCCAAGATTTAGATGAAGTTTCACAAAGATATACTTAAGAGAACTTGGAACTCCGGAAAAGAAAGACAAGCACAAACTGAAGAATCTTCAACTAAGCACCGGTAAGAAGCAAGCGAAATGGATACCAAAATGCATGGAGACACACGAGAATTGAAACGAATGAGGCAACGAATGAATGGAGATACATGAGAATGAAGAGGTCATGATCCACCTGAGAGAAATCTTGAACAAGGCACCGGAATAATTGAGAGACGAATGAAGAGACAACCATTGAGAATAATTGAGGATGAAAGCTAAAAGCTGAGAACGAAGAATCTTCTGAAATGATGGCCTTCGGAGGATCGAGAAAGAAAACAACTCAGAAAGCACCGGATAGAAAAAAGGGATTTACTCATGGTTGGGCACAATCCAAAATGATGCCACAAGCTGAAATGATGAATCTTCGAGAGAATGGACCAATATTTAAGAGAAACACTCCTTCAATCTTCCAAGCTGAAAATGATGAGGAGAACACCACCAAGAATAACTGAGACACTCCGGAATAAGAACAATGAAAAATTGGTCCGATGACGAAAATAAATTTGAAGCAATCTTGAAGAAGGAATATGACTGATGAAATTCATACTTACGTCATAGTGAAAAAGAATTAGAGATCTCCGGGAAAAGATTACAAGAGCCAGATAAGATCCTGGGAAAGAACCTGTGGGTTATGGGGCCACTCAAAGAAACCACCGTTGAAAGATTGCTAAGAAAGAGATATTGCACCGATATAAAGAAAACTAAATGAGGTGAGCACCTCAAAATAATCGAAAGATTTGAAAACAAGAAACTTATGAGATAACTTCAACACTCCGGATAGGAAAGAGAGGAATGAATAAACGAAATAACTTCAACACTCCGGATAGGAAAAAGAGGAAAGAATTACAAGGATGAAAAGGATATGATGAACACGGACAATTAAATTGAATTCATCAGAAAAGATGACAAGAATGAATAAAGATGAACACGAAGCTCCTGAGAATCCTCATAATGAATCACCGGATACGACATGGAAGAGAAGAGAGCGGAAGCAACACTGAAACGGAGTGCACTTGGATGAAATCCAATCACTGAAGAAAAGGGAGGGAGGCGGGGAAAACAAAGACAACTTGGGACAGATGAAACAACTCCGGAAAGAAAAGAGTGATTGATCTTGCAAAATTGGAGAGGATTGAATTCTCTTGAAGAGAAGCACACTGGTTGAAAAAACTTGACATAACAACTTCGGTTGACAAGAATTGATAAGACAATTGATTGAGCAAAGAATTTGCATTCACATAAAAATATGAGAACACCTCTTGGGAAGATCTGAAATAACTACTTGACATTGAAGCAACTTGAATTACCATATTCCAACAAAAACAAAGGCTGCGGCTTATGAAACAAGCCAGAACAAATTCATGAGAGAGATTTTGTCCGATATTTTCCTGGACAATATCGCACGGGCTCGATCCTTACAGTAGCCATCCTGTGCAAGGCAGTGCACACGACATACGAAGGGTCCTCGAGTCGTAGCAAGCTACAAGGACTCGTTAAGACACAACGAGAACCGCTGTAAGTCGACCGTGAACAAATGAACCCACTAGATGTCGAACCCCAGCCTAACATCATGCATTTGCTAGAAGATTGTCCTTTAAGTAACTACTTGAATTTCCACCTAAGAACTCCCGAAATGTCTGGTAATGCAATCTGGTCCACGGATACAAGGAGTAATATAGCACTCAACTCCTATACTAACCCGTCCAGGTATCACATCCGTCAACACATAACCAAAATCTTGGAACCTCTTCTGTTTCAGACACTCGTAATCACAACGATACAAAGTATGGCGATATATCCGGAACTCTCTGCACCAGTACTGGGGAAGTCGGACTCCTCTCGCCACTACTAGTATTGAAGCAATTTCAAACATCCTTCGTCCTGAGATACTAAGAAATCTGAATGATAACGATGTGCTCAAGAATCCCTTGGAGCTCAACTCCCCGGAAGAAATCAAGTCAGACAGGAGGCACCAAGACAGAACTCCGTCACATCGACATCATATAGATTCCAAAAATATCCACGTGATCCTAAAAAAAATGAGTGAGAAGAGGAGTAGAATAAATTATTACGTCAAGATTCCTCACCACAGCATAGAAGAGGAGAAAAAAGAATCCTACTCTCCGATATATAACTAGACTCAAAGCAGTTTTTCACTAGACTCGACTCGGCTAAGTTCGATCAATCAAGGGGGCTTCTAGGTCGGTACTTGTTGGGGATATACCCCATGGTGTAACCCGGCTTAAAGTGTGACCCGCCAAGGACTTGGCGACTCACCGGCGACCTGGTGGGCGACTCATATTTGACCCCATAAGGCGACTCACGACTCTACATGTAAACTTACCCCTTCCACCTATGTAAGGCGGGGTAAGGCGCCTCAAGAGGGAGAAGATTCACAACCTAGGTCTAGACAAAAAAAATCATGAGATAGACAAATTAGACACCCACGAGATTAGAGGTGGCGAGTCTGCACCCTTGTAATCGAGATCATCATCTTCATCAATGAAACACAAGCAGGACGTAGGCTTTTACCTCCATCGGAGGGGACGAACCTGGGTAAACTCGCGTCTCTCGATTCCTACCAACCCCTCTCAAGCCGCCACATGGTTGTAATGGCCTCACACCTAAGTCCTTGCATAAGGACATCTGCCGTGACAAAACCACGACAGTTGACGCCCATCATGGGGCCGATTGCATGGTGGAGTTGTGTTATTGTAGGGAAATCTTTAGGGTTTGAGAAACCCATGATCATTGAGATGAAAAAGAATCATCATGGAGGGATCGACTTCAAATTCTGAAATCATATCAAAACGCCACAATCCGCGTTGATCCTGCGCTTATCATCAAGTCGCCGTAGCCTTTGCATCGCCATCCAAGTGAATCAACCCTCGTTTTCCTTCGATCGAAGTACACGCACATGCACGGGATTGGATCAGCCGTTGAGTCCTCGCCAGAAGGCCAAAGTTCAGATCATGCCAAGAGAAAACGGAAGGCCTCGCCTCGGAGGAGGATACAGTCACGGATTTGCCAAACCAGCCCCCACTCGGAAGCACAGATAGAAACAAACTCAAATCCCATCTGTGCGTGTGCATGCTATGCCAGCGCTCAACCACGCCTGCCCGTGGTGGCCTCGTTGATCTCGCCGCTGCATGCCATGGCCTCATCCGCGTTTACTTCTACTCCGCCACCCAGCCGGCACCTACTCCACGCAAGATCCGCCCACGGTCGTTCCGTGCACCTCGACCCACTGGCTCTGCCCACCGCGGTGTAGCCCATGATCCAGACTTCAAGTCCCAAGGGAATCATCAAAAATCGCTGCCGCTACTTTTTCCTAACGTGAAGACTAAACCAATCCAAAGAATGAAGTAGTACACCTGCACTAGTACGTGACGAAGGCGTACTAATTGAGTACTTGATCAGATTTGTTTTTCCCCTCAACTACCTCTCAAAACTACCAGGATGATCGAAGCTTCATGTTGTACGTACAACGTCCAGAAGGTCAAAAACTACTACCACTACTTTCCTTAAACTCAGAGATGTCTCCCTTACGTGGAGTTGGATGGATCACCCCATCATGCAAGGTGACACTGCCGTATATGATAGCCAAAGAAACAAAAGGGGCGGCGGCTTGAGCGCACACAGCCACCCGGAGCACCCAATTAGCCTGTCTACTACCCTTCAGAAGATCAAGTCCTGATATATTACCGGAGACAGCAACAAAACCAGACTTGGTCTCGCACCACCGCATCGTCCGAGCCACCGCAAAACTCGTAGTGCCGTCCGTGCCACCGCGCAGCTCGCCCTGCCCGCTGCACCTTGCCGGTTCATCTCCACCGCCGGTCGCACCGCGCCCTTCCTCGCCTCCTTCTGCGTTCCTCACCTCACCTGCCATCGTTGAGCTTAGCCTGGCACGATGGGCATGGAGAAGGCCGACATGATTGACAACCAACGTCCGTGCATGCGAACACCAAGGTGCAGGCTGATACGTCTTCAACGTATCTAATTTTTGATGGTTTCATGCTATTATCTTGTGAAACTTTGAATGTTTTGTATGTCTTTTATATATTTTTTGGGACTAATTTATTAACTCAGTGTCAAGTGCCAGTTCCTGTTTTTTCATGTTTTTGACCCTTTTCAAAGAAGATTTTGAAACGGAGTCCAAACGGAAGAAAATCCCCGAAAATATTTTTTTTGGAACGGAAGAAGATCGAAGAACTTGGATGCCAAGCCAGAGGAGCTCCAGGGGCCCCACAAGCCCCCACCCCGTGGCCAGGGGGGCGCGCCATCCAGGCTTGTGGGCCCCCTGGAGGTCCCCTGACCTAGATCTTTCGCCTATATAATCCCATAAATTCCAGAAAAAATCAAGAGATCACCGCAACCGCTTTTGCGCCGCCGCAAGCTTCTGTCTCCGTAAGATCCCATCTCGGGCACGTCCTGGTGCCCTGCCGGAGGGGGGATTCGTATACGGAGGGCTTCTCCATCAACACCATGACCTCTCCGATGATGAGTGAGTAGTTCACCATAGACCTACGGGTCCATAGCTAGTAACTAGATGGCTTCTTCTTTCTCTTGGATCTTCAATACAAAGTTCTCCATGATCTTCATGGAGATCTATCCGATGTAATCTTCTTTTGCGGTGTGTTTGTCGAGATTCGATGAATTGTGGATTTATGATCAGATTATCTATGAATCTTATTTGAGTTTCTTCTGATCTCTCTTATGCATGATTTCATATCATTGTAATTCTCTTCGAGTTGTGGGTTTTTTCTGGCCAACTAGATCTATGATTCTTGCAATGGAAGAAGTGCTTGGTTTTGGGTTCATACCGTGTGGTGACCTCACCCAGTGACAGAACGGGTACAGAGGCACGCATCGTGTTGTTGCCATCAAGGGTAAAAAGATGGGGTTTTCATCATTGGTTTGAGATTATCCCTCTACATCATGTCATCTTGCTTAAAACGTTACCCTGTTCGTCATGAATTCAATACACTAGATGCATGCTGGATAGCGGTCGATGTGTGGAGTAATAATAGTAGATGCAGAAATTATCGGTCTACTTGTCTCGGACGTGATGCCTATATGCAAGATCATTGCCTTAGATATCGTCATGACTTTGCGCGGTTCTGTCAATTGCTCGACAGTAATTTGTTCACCCACCGTGATATTTTCTATTATGAGAGAAGCCTCTAGTGAACACTATTGCCCCCATGGTCTACTCCACACCATATTTTCAGCCTTACACTTTTTACATCGTTGCTCTTTCCGCCTTCAGATCTCACTTTGCAAACAATATTGAAGGGATTGACAACCCCTTTGAAGCGTTGGTTGCAAGATTGTTTGTGTTTGCGCAGGTACTTTGGAGTTGACGAGGCCCTCCTCCTTCTTCAAGGGAAAAACCGACGCAAACCAGAGAAGTAACAAGAAGAATTCCTAAGCGCCAGGGAAGAACTTTTGTTGCCGCAGCAGAACAATTTCTGGCGCCATTGCCGGGGAGGAAGATCAAGTCAAGAACTCATCCAAGTAGGTGTTGCAAACTCATCTCTTGCATTTACTTTGTTTGCCAGTTGCCTCTCGTTTTCCTCTCTCCCACTTCACCAATTTGCCTCTTTCGTTCGCCTTTTCGTTTGCCCTTTTTCTCGCCTGCTTTTTGTTTGCTTGTGTGCTTGCTTGCTTGCTGAAGTCACCATGAACGAAAATACCAAGCTTTATGACTTCTAGAATACTAATAATAATGATTTTATTAGTACTCCGATTGCTCCCGCCACTAGTGCGGAGTCATACGAAATCAATGTCGCTTTGATGAATCTTGTTATGAAAGAGCACTTCTCTGGCCTTCCTAGTGAAGATGCCGCATCCCATCTCAATACCTTCATTGAGATTTGCGATATGCAAAATAATAAAAGATGTGGATAATGACGTGATTAAATTGAAGCTTTTTTCCTTTCTCGTTGCGAGATCGCGCAAAAACTTGGTTTTCTTCTTTGGCCAAAAATAGTATCGATTCTTGTGATAAGTGCAAAGATGCTTATATATCCAAGTATTTTCCGCCGGCTAAGATCATCTCTCTCCGTAATGATATCATGAATTTCAAGCAACTTGATCATGAACATGTTGCACAATCTTGGGAGAGAATGAAATTAATGATTAGAAATTGTCCCGCTCATGGCTTGAGTCTTTGGATGATTATCCAAATCTTTTACGCTGGCTTGAATTTCGCTTCTACAAATATCTTGGACTCCGCCTTAGGTGGAACATTCATGGAAATCACGTCAGGAGAAGCCACAAAGCTCTTAGACAACATCATGACAAACTATTCTCAGTGGCACACTGAAAGGTTACCTACTAGTAAGAAGGTACACGCTATAGAAGAAATTAACTCGTTGAGTGCTAAGATGGATGAGTTAATGAATTTGGTTGCTAGTAGAAGTGCTCCTTTGGATCCTAATGATATGCCTTCGTCTTCTTTAATTGAGAGTAGCAACGCTAGCTTGGACGTTAATTTTGTTGGTAGGAATAACTTTGGCAACAACAATGCCTTTAGAGGAAACTATGTTCCTAGGCCTTTTCCTAGTAACTCCTATAATAACATTGGAAACTTCTACAACAATACTCATGGAAATTATAATAGATTACCCTCTGATCTAGAGAGTAATATCAAAGAGTTCATCAACTCTCAAAAGATTTTCAATGCGTCCAAAGAGGAAAAACTACTCAAAATTGACGATTTGGCTAAGAGCGTTGATAAGATTTCTTGTGATGTTGATGCTTTAAAAGCTAGATGTGCTCCTCCCAAAATCAACATGGATGAAACTTTGAAAGCTATGCGTGTTTCCATGATTGAGAGCCAAGAAAGAACCGCCCAAATTCGTGTTAGACATGAATGGCTTAAAAAGGCGTGTTCTCGTGATGAGAATCACGAAGATCATAAAGTGCTTGGTGTGACTCTCATTGGATCTTTGTTTTCTTGTGTCAAACCTAATGATTGTGGGGCTGGATATGAATCCACTTTGGTTGAAAAGTGCCCCAATGATTCGGAGGCCATCTATGCTAAAAGCATTAAAAGTGGAGTATAAGACATTAAAACTTTGAGTAGTAATGATATTACTACCGTGGATTTCAAGGAATTCAATTATGATAGTTGCTCCTTGATTGAATGCATTTCTTTGATGCAATCCATGTTGAACTATCCACACGCTTATAGCCAAAACAAAGCCTTACCGATCATATCGTCGAAGCTACAATAAAAGCTCTTGAAGAGAAACTTGAATTGGAAGTCTCTATCCCTAGAAAGCTTCATGATGAGTGGGAACCTACCATCAAAATCAAAATCAAAAACTATGAGTGCAATGCTTTGTGTGATTTGGGTGCTAGTGTTTCTGCGATTCCAAAGTCTTTATGTGATGTTCTGGGTTTTAATGAGATTGAAGAGTGTTCTCTTAATTTGCATCTTGCTAATTCTACTATCGAGAAACCCATGGGAAGGATCAATGATGTTCTTATTATTGCAAATAGGAACTATGTACTCGTGGATTTCATTCTGCTTGACATTGATTGCAATCCTACATGCCCTATTATTCTTGGTAGACCTTTCCTAAGGACCATTGGTGCTATCATCAATATGAAGGAAGGGAATATTAGATTTCAATTTACTTTAAGAAAGGGCATGGAACACTTTCCTAGAAAGAAAATAAGATTGCCTTATTAATCCATGATGAGGGCCACTTATGGTTTGAGCACCAAAGACGACGATACGTGATTCTATCGCTTCTATGCCTAGCTAAGGGCGTTAAACAATAGTCCTTGTTGGGAGGCAACCCAATGAATTAAACTTTTTCTTTTTGTTTTGTTGCGTCCACACTTTCACAATTATGTTGTGATTGTGTTTTTTGTGTTTCTTTTTGTGTTTGAGCCAAGCAAAACCTTTATGACTAGTCTCGGTAATGGTTGTTTGATCCTGCTGGAAAAAGACATAAACTTTTCGCTTACGATATGATTTTTCATTTTTATTCAGAAAGAGCTTTTGAGTTGATTCTTTTTGCTTCTGATTGACATGCTTTTTACCCAGGCCGTCGTGATGTTTCATATTTGTTGAGGTAACAGAAGTATACGAAGTATACAGATTGCTACAGACTGGTCTGTTTTTGACAGATTCTGTTTATGTTGAGTTGGTTGCTTGTTTTGATGAAACTATGGTTAGTATCGGGGGTACTAGCCATGGAAAAGTGAGAATACAATAGCCCATCATCAATATAGATGTAACTCAAGTTTGCTACAGTACCAAAAGAAGTGGTAGTTCGTTTTCTTGTACTAATGTTATCACAAGTTTCTGTTTAAGTTTTGTGTTGTGAAGTTTTCAGGTTTTGGGTGACGTTCTCATGGACAAAGAGATAAGGAGTGGAAAGAGCTCAAGCTTGGGGATGCCCAAGGCATCCCAAGCCAAATTCAAGGACACCAAAAATCCTAAGCTTGGGGATGCCCCAGGAAGGCATCCCCTCTTTCGTCTTCAATCCATCGGTAACATTACTTGGAGCTATATTTTTATTCACCACATGATATGTGTTTTGCTTGGAGCGTCTTGTATCTTACCAGTCTTTTCTTTTTGTTGTTTCACAATCATCCTTGCTGCACACCTTTTTGAGAGAGAGATACATGCACTCATCGTGATTTTGCTAGAATGCTCATAGTGCTTCACTTATATCTTTTGAGCTAGATACTTTTGCTCTAGTGCTTCACTTATATCTTTTGAGCTAGATACCTTTTATCTTGTGCTTCACTTATATCTTTAGAGCACGGTGGTGCATGATTTGGTAGTTGGCATATGCTATTAAAGTAGTCCCAAATGTGCTAGGTGCCCAAAGAGGATGCAAAAACCTCCATCTTCATGTGATTTGAGTAGAAAGAGAAGTTTCGATTCCACTCAATTAGTTTTGAGATGTGGATTCGGTAATATTGAGAGTTATGTTAGTAGGGTGTTGTGAATCTAGAGATACTTGTGCTGAAGTTAGTGATTCCCATAGCATGGACGTATGGTGAACCGCTATGTTAGGAAGTCGGAGCATAATTGATCTATTGATTGTCATCCTTTGTGTTGAGGTCGGAATCGCGTGATGGTTTACACCTACCAACCCTTCCCCTCGGAGTATGTGTTTAGCACTTTGTTTCGATTACTAATAAAAACTTTCGCAATAAGTATGTGAGTTCTTCATGACTAATGTGAGCCCATGGTATAGATGCACTTTCACCTTCCACCTTTGCAAGCCTCTCTAGTGCCGCGCAATTCTCGCCGGTGCACAAACCCACCAAATTCCTTCCTCAAAACAACCACCATACCTACCTACTGTGGCATTTTCATAGCCATTCCGAGATATATTGCCATGCAACTCCCACCGTTCCGTCTCATGACTTGTGTCGTCACTCTCATATTGCCATTGCATGATCGTACTAGATCGTTGCACATCCCGGTACACTGCCGGAGGCATTTCCTATGGAGTCATCATCATTGTGATCTTTGAGCTATGAGTAAATAAAAGTGTGATGATCATCATTATTAGAGCATTGTCCCATGCGAGGAAATAAAAAAAAAGAGGCCAAAGAGCCCAAAAACAAAAAAAAGAGAAAAGAAAATAAAAGAAAAAAAATAGGCCTAAGAGCCCAAAAAAAAGAAATGAGTGAAAAAGAGAGAAGGGACAATGCTACTATCTTTTTTCACACTTGTGCTTCATGATAGCACCATGTTCTTCATGATTGAGAGCTTCTTGCTTTGTCACTACCATATTATAGTGGGAATCTTAATTTTATAACTTGGCTTATGTATTCCAATGATGGGCTTTCTCAAAATTGCCCTAGGTCTTCGTGAGCAAGCAAGTTGGATGCACACCCACTAGTTTTCATCTTGAGCTTTCACATACTTATAGCTCTAGTGCATCTCTTGTACCGCAATCCCTACTCATTCACATTGATATCTAATAATGGGCATCTTCATAGCCTATTGATACGCCGAGTCAATGTGACCATCTCCTCTTTTTTGTCTCACAACCACCACTACACTCTATTCCACCTATAGTGCTATATCCATGGCTCGCGCTCATGTATTGCGCGATAGTTATAAAAGGTTTGAGAAAGTAAGAGTGCAAAAACAATTACTTGGCCAATTCCGGGGTTGTGCATGATTTACATTAGTTGTGTGAGGATGATGGAGCATAGCCAGACTATATGATTTTGTAGGGATTGTTGGGGAACGTCGCATGGGAAACAAAAATTTTCCTACACGCGCAAAGGCCTATCATGGTGATGTCAATCTACGAGAGGATATTTGGATCTACATACCCTTGTAGATCGCACACCAGGAAGCGTTAGGAAAGGCAGTTGATGTAGTGAAACGTCCTCACGTCCCTCGATCCGCCCCGCGAACCGTCCCACGAACCGTCCTGCGATCCGTCCCACGATCCGCTCCGATCTAGTGCCGAACGAACGACACCTCCGCGTTTAGCACACGTACAACTCGATGATGATCTCGGCCTTCTTGATCCAGCAAGAGAGACAGAGAGGTAGATGAGTTCTCCGGCAGCGTGACGGCGCTCCGGAGGTTGGTGGTGATCTATCTCAGCAGGGCTCCGCCCGAGCTCCGCAGAAATACAATCTAGAGGAAAAACTGCGTGGTATAGGGTCGAGCAGCACGTGGCAAAGTTGTGTCTCAAAAACCCTCAATACATCTAGTATATATAGGAGGGAGGGAGGGGAGGAGGAAGCCTCAAACCCTCAAGGTTTGGCTAACATTGGAGGTGGAGGAGTCCTACTCCAATCCTACTTGGAGTAGGATTCCACCTTCCCACTTGGAAACTCTTTCCACCTTGTGTTTTTTCCTTCTCAAACCTTATGGGCCTTAGTGGGAACTTATTCCAGCCCACTAGGGGCTGGTTTATCTCTTCCCATAGCCCATGAGACCCCTTGGGGCGTGACACTCGTCCCGATGGTCCCCGGCACCCCTCCCGGCACTCCCGGTACACTACCGATGAGCCCGAAACTTTTCCGGTGACCAAAATAGGACTTCCTATATATCAATATTTACCTCCGGACCATTCTAGAGCTCCTCGTGACGTCCTCGATCTCATCCGGGAATCCGAACAACTTTCGGTTACCAACACCTATAACTCAACTATACCGAAACGTCACCGAACCTTAAGTGTGCAGACCCTGCGGGTTCGAGAACTATGCAGACATGACCCGAGACACTCCTCGGTCAATATCCAACAGCGGGACCTGGATGCCCATATTGGATCCTATATATTCTTCGAAGATATTATCGGTTGAACCTCAGTGCCAAGGATTCATATAATCCCATATGCCATTCCCTCTGTCCTTCGGTATGTTACTTGCCCGAGATTCGATCGTCGGTATCCGCATACCTATTTCAATCTTGTTACCGGCAAGTCTCTTTACTCGTTTCGTAATACAAGATCCCATGACTTACACTTAGTCATATTGCTTGCAAGGCTTGTGTGTGATGTTGTATTACCGAGTGGGCCCCGAGATACCTCTCCGTCACACGGAGTGACAAATCCCAGTCTTGATTCATACTAACTCAATGGACACCTTCAGAGATACCTGTAGAGCATCTTTATAGTCACCCAGTTACGTTGCGACGTTTGATGCACACAAGGTATTCCTCCGGTGCCAGTGAGTTATATGATCTCATGGTCATAGGAACAAATACTTGATACGCATAAAACAATAGCAATAAAACGACACGATCAATATGCTACATTCATAGTTTGGGTCTTGTCCATCACATGATTCTTCTAATGATGTGATCCCGTTATCAAGTGACAACACTTACCTATGGCCAGGAAACCTTAACCATCTTTGATCAACGAACTAGTCAACTAGAGGCTCACTAGGGACAGTGTGTTGTCTATGTATCTGATACGTCTCAAACGTATCTATAATTTTTTATGGTTTCACGATGTTATCTTGTCTTCTTTGGTTGTTTTATGTACCTTTGATATCTTTTTGGGACTAACTTATTAATTCAGTGCCAAGTGCCAGTTCCTGTTTTTTCCGTGTTTTTGACTCTTTTCAGATCTGATTTTGGAACGGAGTCCAAACGGAAGAAAAACCCCAAAATGATTTTTTCCCGAACGGAAGAAGATTAGGGGGCCTTTGGGCCAAGCCAGGTGGGCTCCAGGGAGCCCACAAGCCCCCACTCCGCCACCAGGGGGAGGCGGTGGTGGGCGGGCTTGTGGCCTCCCTGGCCGCCCCCTGACCTAGATTTTTGGCCTATAAATTCCCAAATATTCCGAAAAAATCAGGGGAGCCTCGGAAATACTTTTCCGCCGCGGCAAGCTTCCGTTTCCGCGAGATCTCATCTGGAGATCCTTCCCGGCACCCGCCGGAGGGGACTTTGGAGTTGGAGGGCTTCTTCTTCATCATCATCATCGCCCCTCCAATGACTCGCGAGTAGTTCACTTCATACCTACGGGTCCGTAGTTAGTAGCTAGATGGCTTCTTCTCTCTCTTGGGTCTTCAATACAAAGTTCTCCACGATCTTCATGGAGATCTATCCGATGTAATCTTCTTTGGCGGTGTGTTTGTCGAGATCCAATGAATTGTGGATTTGTGATCAGATTATCTATGATATATATTTGAGTCTTTGCTGATTTCTTATACGCATGATTTGATATCCTTGTAAGTCTCTCCGAGTCTTGGGTTTTGTTTGATCAACTAGATCTATGATTCTTGCAATGGGAGAAGTGCTTGGTTTTGGGTTCTGCCATGTGGTGACCTTTCCCAGTGACACTAGGGGCAGCAAGGCACACATCAAGTAGTTGCCATCAAGGGTAAAAAGATGGGTTTTTTTATCATTGGTTTGAGATTATCCCTCTACATCATGTCATCTTGCTTAAGGCGTTACTCTGTTCTTATGGACTTAATACACTAGGTGCATGCTGGATAGCGGTCGACGTGTGGAGTAATAGTAGTAGATGCAGACAATATCGGTCTACTTGTTTTGGACGTGATGCCTATATAAATAATCATTGCATAGATATCGTCATGACTTTGCGCGGTTCTATCAATTGCTCGACAGTAATTTGTTCACCCACCGTCTACTTGCTTTCATGAGAGAAGCCACTAGTAAACACTACGCCCCCCGGGTCTATTCACATCCATCGTTACTTACAACCGCTACGCTACATCACCCTTTCCGCTTCGAGGGAACACCAACGCAAGGCTCCAAGTCCACGGGGGAAATCCTTTGCATACTTGCCTAGGCAGTCCCTTAAGACGTAGCTGCAGCGCCAAGATAATTTCCTGACAACGTGCCTATTTCTGGCGCCGTTGCCGGGGAAGCACAACTGACGTCAGAAGTATTTCTGGCGCCGTTGGAAGGTCTTTTGTTGCAGTAGCAGTATCCACACATGTATTTGAGTTTCCAATCAATACAATTCTATCATGGATAATAAACGATTATTATGAACAAGGAAATATAATAATAACTAATTTATTATTGCCTCTAGGGCATATTTCCAACGGTCTCCCACTTGCACTAGAGTCAATAATCTAGTTCACATCACCATGTGATTTCAACGAATTCAACACCCACATAGTTCTGGGGTCTGATCACGTCTTGCTCGTGAGAGAAGTTTTAGTCCACGGTTCCGAATCATTCACATCCATGTGTGCTTTACAAATCTTTATGTCATCTTATAGATGCTGCTACTATGTGCTATTCGGAAATACTCCAAATATCTACTCTACTATATGAGTCCGTTTTACTACTCATAGTCATTCGGATTAGTGTCAAAGCTTGCATCGACGTAACCCTTTACGACGAACTCTTTAACCACCTCCATAATCGAGAAAAAAAACCCTTAGTCCATTAGTTACTAAGGATAACTTTGACCGTTGTTCAGTGATTCAATCCTGGATCACTCTCTGTACCCCTTAACAGACTTGTAGAAAGGCACACATCAAGTACGGTACACATCATGGCATACTGTAGAATCTATGGCTAAGGCATAGGGGACGACCTTCGTCCTTTCTCTTTCTTCTACCGTGGTCGGGCTTTTGAGTCTCACTCAAATTCACACCTTACAACATAGCCAAGAACTCCTTCTTTGTTGATCTATTTTGAACTCCTTCAAAAAGTTTTCAAGGCATGCATTTCATTTAAAAGTTCCGTTTAGCATTTTGATCTATCTTCATAGATCTTGATGCTCAATGTTCAAGTAGCTCCATCCAGGTCTTCCTTTGAAAGACCCCTTTCAAACAACCTTTATGCTTCATAGAAATTCCATATTACTTTCGATCAACAATATGTCAACCACATATACTTTATCGGAAATACTATAGTGCTCCCACTCACTTCCTTGGAAATACAAGTTTTCTCATAAACCTTGTACAAACCCAAAAGCTTTGATCATCTCGTCAAAGTGTATATTCCAACTCCGATATGTTTGCACCAGTCCATTGAAGGATCGCTAGAGCTTGCATACTTGTTAGCACCCTTAGGATTGACAAAACCTTCTGGTTTGTATTACGTACAACCTTTCCTCAAGGAAACCGTCGAGGAAATCCTATGTGCAATATTTCATAAATAATGCAACAAGTGCTAACATAATTCCAACAGACTTTTAGCATCGCTATGAGTGAGAAAGTCTCATCATGGTCAACTCGTTGAAGTTTGTCAGAAACATCTTTGCGACAAGCTGAGCTTTTCTTAATGGTGACGTTTCACCATCATCGTCTGCCTTCCTTATAAATATCCATCTTTACTCAATAGTCCTACGACCATCAAACAATTCTTCCAAAGTCTATACTTTGTTCTCACACATGGATTATCTCTCGGATTTCATGGCCTCGAGCCATTTGTCAGAATATGGGCCCACCATTTTTTCTCCATAACTCATAGGTTCATCGTTGTTCAACAACATGACCTCCAAGATAGGGTTTACCGTACCACTCTACAGTAGTATGCGACCTTGTCGACCTACGAGGTTTGTAGTAACTTGATCCGAAGCTCTAATGATCACTATCATCAGCTTCCACTTCAATTGGTGTAGGCGCCATAGGAACAACTTCCTGCGCCCTGCGACACACTAGTTGAAGTGACGGTTCAATAACCTCATCAAGTTCCACCACTCTCCCACTCAATTCTTTCGAGAGAAACCTTTCCTCGAGAAAGGATCCGTTTCTAGAAACAAACACTTTGCTTCCGGATCTGAGATAGGAGATGCACCCAACTGTTTTGGATATCCTATGAAGATGCTTTTATCCGTTTTGGGTTCGAGTTTATCAGACTGAAACTTTTTCACATAAGCATCGCAGCCCCAAACTTTCAAGAAATGACAACTTAGGTTTCTCCAAACCATAGTCTATACTGTGTGATCTCAACGGAAATACGCGGTGCCCTATTTAAAGTGAATGCGGTTGTCTCTAATGTATAACCCCTAAACGATTGTGGTAATTCGATAAGAGACATCACATTAAGCACCATATCAAATATGGTGTGGCTATGACGTTCAGACACATCATCACACTATGGTGTTCCAGGTGGCATGAACTGCGAAACAATTTTCACTTTGTCCTAACTTCGTACCAAAAACTCGTAACTCAGATATTCATCGCTATGATCATATCGTAGATAGTTTATCCTCTTGTCACGACGTTCTTCACTCTGAAATTGCTTTGAACTTTTCAATATTTCGGATTTGTGATTCATCAAGTAAACACTCCTGTATCTACTCAAATCGTCAGTGAAGTAAGAACATAACGATATCCACTGCGTGCCTAAGCACTCATTGGACTGCATACATCAAAATGCATTACTTCCAACAAGTTACTATCTTGTTTCATCTCAATGAAAACAAGGTCTTGCTCATGTGGTATGATTTGCATGTCACAAGTGATTCAAAATCAAGTGAGTATAAAGATCCATCAGCATGGAGCCTCTTCATGCAATTTATACCAACATGACTCAAGCGGCAGTGCCACAAGTAAGTGGTACTATCATCATTACCTTGTATCTTTTGGCACCAATATCATGAACATGTGTAACACTACGATCGAGATTCAATAAACCATTGAAGGTGATTATTCAAGCAAATAGAGTAACCATTATTATCTTTAAATGAATAATCGTATTGCAATAAAAACGATCCAATCATGTTCATGCTTAACGCAAGCACCAAATAACAATTATTTAGGTTTAACACCAATCCCGATGGTAGAGGGAGTGTGCGACGTTTGATCATATCAACCTTGGAAACACTTCCAACACGTATCGTCACCTCGCCTTTAGCTAGTCTTCGTTTATTCCGTAGCTTTCATTTTCTGTTATAATCACTTAGCAACTGAACCAGTATCCAATACCCCCGCGCTACTAGGAGTACTAGTAAAGTACACATCAACATCATGTATATAAAAAATACTCCTTTTGACTTTCCTAGCTTTCTTATCTACCAAGCATCTAGGGTAGCTCCGCCTCAGTGACCGTTCCCCTCATAACAGAAGCACTTAGTCTCGGGTTTGGGTTTATTCTTGGGTTTCTTCATTAGTGCAGCAACTGTTTTGCCGTTTCACGAAGTATCCCTTCTAGCCTTGCTTTTCTTGAAACATAGTGGTTTTACTAACCATCAACTATTGATGCTCCTTCTTGATTTCTACTTTCGTAGTGTCAAACATCGTGAATCGCTCAAGGATCATTGTATCTATCCTTGATATGTTATAGTTCATCACGAAGCTCTCACAGCTTGGTGACAGTGACTTTGGAGAACCATCACTATCTCATCTGGAAGATTAACTCCCACTTGATTCAAGCGATTGTCGTACTCACACAATCTGAGCACATGCTCAACAATTGAGATTTTCTCCTTTACTTCGTGGACAAAGAATCTTGTTGGAGGTCTCATACCTCTTAACAAGGGCACGAGTATGAAATCACAATTTCATCTCTTTAGAACATCTCTTTATGTTCCGTGACATTTCAAAACGTCTTCGACGCCTTGCTTCTAAGCCATTAAGTATTTTGCACTGAACTATCGCGTAGTCATCAGAAACGTATATGTCGGATGTTCACAACATCCACAGATGACGCTCGAGGTGCAGCACACCGAGTGGTGCATTAAGGACATAAGCCTTCTGCACAGCAACGAGGACAATCCTTAGTTTTACAGACTCAGTCCGCAAAGTTTGCTACTTTCAACTAAATTTTCTCTAGGAACATATAAAAACAGTAGAGCTATAGCGCAAGCTACATCGTAATTCGCAACGACCATTAGACTATGTTCATGACAATTAGTTCAATTAATCATATTACTTAAGAACTCCCACTCAAAAAGTACATCTCTCTAGTCATTTGAGTGGTATATGATCCAAATCCACTATCTCAAGTCCGATCATCACATGTGTCGAGAATAGTTTCAGTGGTAAGCATCTCTATGCTAATCATATCAACTATACGATTCACGCTCAACCTTTCGGTCTCTTGTGTTCTGAGGCCATGACGGCACATGCTAGGCTCGTCAAGTTTAACCCGAGTGTTCCGCGTGTGCAACTGTTTTGCACCCGTTGTATGTGAACGTTGAGTCTATCACACCCGATCATCACGTGGTGTGTTGAAACGACGAACTATCGCAACGGTGCACAGTTGGGGAGAACACAATTTCGTCTTGAAATTTTAGTGAGAGATCACCTCATAATGCTACCGTCGTTCTAAGCAAGATAAGGTGCATAAAGGATTAACATCACATGCAATTCATAAGTGACATGATATGGCCATCATCAAGTGCTCCTTGATCTCCATCATCAAAGCACCGGTATGATCTTCTTGTCACCGGTGCCACACCATGATCCCCATCATCATGATCTCCATCATCGTGCTGCCATCGAGGTTGTCGTGTATGATATGCTATTACTACACATCTAGCATGGAAGCATGGATCTCTAGGAAAGGAAGTCACAAAATGGCATCTCACACACTGTGTCAGACTTAGAGAAAAACACAGTTTATGAAAGTGCAGTTTTCGATCTGAAGGCATATTGACAGCAGCAAAACCCGAAGCTACACCAAATGGCATGAAAATTTACAGCATGCTAGAGAATCTTAAGGACTACAACTAACTCCATTGCACCAACCTCAAAAGAGCTACCGATCACCTAATAAACTCATGACAAGACATCAACAAAATATAACAGATTTCAGACTTAGAAATATTTCAGCATCTCCAAATCCACATTATTATCTAGCAAGTTGAGAGCAAGAAAACCACACCTAAACATGGATTTCTATTGCAACCAAAATTACGAGAGGCTAGTCTACACATCCAAGGACAAATCTCTAGTTGACAACTTCATCATATCACGCACGGATTAATTCCCACAAAATAAACAAAATGGCAACATGGCAAAATATCACGCGAACTAACTTGCTCAAATCCGGGCCCGAAGGGAGGTCGGGGCTGCAAGGCAAGCTCTGAAGCAGGGAGGCGCTCGATCTACGGGCGCCGGCGCCGGCTCGATCCCGGCCCGAGGCGGGCTTCAGATGGGCTCGGGCGGGCCCGCGACGGCTGGGAGGAGAGAGAGGTGGGAGAGAGGCTCGCTACACGGATTTCGAGGCAAGGGCTAGGGTTTCCTTTAGGGGCAGATTAGGGGTGTTTATATAGGGAAAGGGGGCTAGGGTTATCCGAATCGGGCCCTGTTTTCGCCCACGCGATCGGAATCGTACGAACTCGAACGCGGGGTCGGCTAAGTGACCGTGTGCAGTAGGCTAGTCGTGGAAGAGAGGGAAACGGTGCAGCGCGGCAATGTGATTTTAAAACACCGAAAACCGTCCGACGATAGAGCGGAGACGGTGCCGCTATGGTCGACCGTTCGGTACCAGACGAACTCCGGTTGCGACAAAATTTGATAGGTGGCCTACCTATATCTAAATAAGACCGCACGTCAAGTTCCAACCCAATCAGAGAAAGTTTTAAGCACACTTTTAAAAACAAGATTTTGACGGTGCCGCGGGCGCGTGCATGTGTGGTCGGGCTCAGAACGGACAATGACGAACACGGAGAGGACCGGCAACTACTAACGGATGCAAGTTTGAAAACTGGCGGCAATGGAATGCCGATGCAATGCGGATGATGCGATGATGATGCGACAAATAAAAATAAACACACGACGAAAACGGGATAAAGGGGGAATCTTCTGGAACGTCGGTCTCGAGCTGTCACAAGGTCGACTGGCGATAGCCGGCCCATTCGGCCAACACGAGTCCGGCTGGCTGACAGTAGGCGGCCCCTTCGGCTCACGAGTTTGGTCGGCTGGCGATAGCCGGCACCTTCGACCAACCCAAGACCGACCGGCTCACGATAGCCATCCCCCTTTGGGCCGCACATAACTAGCCGGTTGGCGATAGCTGGCCACCTGCTCAACGCATGCCCAGCCGCCTGACGAGGCTCGGCAGGTCGATTGGCCCTCCGCCAGTCGGACGGTTGGCTCCCATCCCATTCGACCTTACCATCGTATGCACACAAGACAAGAGGAATGATCAGAGGCTATGACGGAAGCAATATGTGTTGCCATACACAGCCCTGCTGTGGCGTGATGACGAGAGGGTCAGCGAGGTACAAGGGCCCGACCCTAACCGGGCAAGGCGGTGCTGTAGCCATGTTTCCCTTTGTCGCCCATGCTCTGACAACTAGGCGCACCGACCGCTGAAGTACACGACCGGCAGGCTCCGCAACAAAAGTCAACCGCATGTGGGCCCGGTAGCCGGCCTAAGAGGCTGGTAGCCGGCCCCACCTCACAATCCAACCGTTGCCATTATAACAAATGGATGCACTATAAAGCCACACCCCTGCCCACCGAGAGAGGCAGGTTCGAGAGGATCACGAAGGCACATAGAAGTTCACTCGGTTTAGACACCCACCACTGCATGCATAGAACACCACCTGAGGCAGCGAGACCGGCAGCCAGTGCTCTGTCTCCCTCCTCATGAACAACTCAAGGAGCAATGAAAGCACATATTCTCCCTTGGTTATTTTGATAATTCATGACATCATACATTGTCTCTTGGACTAACACTTTTACCTCGATATTTCAGGAATAGTCCATAGAGAGCATTGGCTAAAGGATTATGCGGAGATGCTCCTGGATGCAATAAAGGAATAATGTTGGCTCAAGCTTCAAGCTAGAAGACTCTCCATTTTATATTTGTGAGAAATCACTTTTGAGTCCATAGGAAATCCAATACTATTAAAAGGGGGTGAGGTAGTAAAATGAACTGATTGCTCAAATGCTCAAAGTTAGCCACCACAACACTCAGTCATTTTTCCCACATATCCACTCTGTCAAGTTCCACATACACAAATTCAGTGTCGCCAACATTCCCATATCGGAACCACCGAGTTAGACCTCACACAGAAACCCTAGACATTCCCACAAAATCGGTGCAATCGAAACCAAGTCGGTGCTATCGAGTTCAATGTGACCAACATTATGTTGCCAAGATACACAAAATCAGAATTTCTGAGGTTGAGTATCGGTGCCACCGAGTTTGGCCATCTGACCGTTAGTCACCTTTTCGGTGCCACCGAGTTTCATATATCGGTCTCACCGATATTCAAAGTTCACACCTTTGTGCTAGTCGGTACCACCGAGTTTTCAACTTTGGTGTCACCGATTTTGCCCTTTTGTGTGTAAGGGTTGGATTTTGGCTGCTGCCTATATATACCCTTTCACCCACCTCTCATTCGTGGGAGAAGCACTCAGAACACACACTCCACTGCCAGATCCATTTTCTGAGACGGAACCACCTAGTCATGTGTTGATACCAAGATATTCCAATCCAATCATTTGAAACTTGATATCTAGCCTCCCCAAACTGCTTTCCACCAAATCAACCTCTCCTACCCATGCATATTCTCTGAGACAGTGATTTGTGTTGAGGAGACTATCTTTAGAAGCACAAGAGCAAGGAGTTCATTGATCTACCACATCTATTACCTTTTGGAGGATGGTGCCTCCTAGATTGGTTAGGTGTCGCTTGGGAGCCTCCTACTTTGTGTTGTGGAGTTGAACCAAGATGTTTGTAAGGGCTAGGAGATCGCCTACTTCGTGAAGATCTACCGTGAGTAAGGCTAGTCCTCCGTGGACAGAAGTCGTGGTGGAATAGACAAGGCCGCTTCTTTATGGACCCTCCGTGGGTGGAGCCCTCCATGGACTCTCGCAGCCGTTACCCTCCGTGGGTTGAAGTCTGCACTAACATGGACGTACGATAGCGCCACCTATCGGAACCATGCCAAAAATCAACGTGTCAACCTCATGTGTTAGATCTCCCTACCTTACTCCTCTACTTTACACTTGCATGTTTTACTTTCCGCTGCTATACTCTTAGAACTGCATGTGTAGGGTGTACTTGACTTGTTATAACTGCTAGATTTCTACCTTCCTTGAAATTGGGTTAGGCTAGAAATTTTATCTTGACAAGTAGTCTATTCACCCCCCTTTAGACACATCTTCTATCGATCCCTCAATTGGTATCAGAGCAAGGTCTCCAAAACCTTGGTTTGACCGCCATTGGAGGAAGATGAATGTGACTCGTTCCCAGATTTTTAGTTGTAGAGTGCCTATTCTTGATGGGGAGTACTTTAGATAATGAAAAAATGAGATGCTTGTTATATTTGATGAGTTCCATTAGCGCAAGTATGTTGAATGTCCCTATGCGCCTCCCATTGACCCCATACATCCTTCTCATGATGATGAAGTTAATATGCTTGGTAACCTTAACAATGTCAATCTTATCATTAGAAGTTTACCAAGAAATGTGCTTAATCAGTTGCAAAACTATGAGTGTGCTCATACCTTGTGGAAAGACTTAGAGAAAAGATATCGAGACTATTCCTTGAAAAATCTTGATATCATATTCCACAAATGCATTCCTTTTCACAAAATGAAACCAACCGATCCTAACTTCGATAAATGCCTATTTGAGCTTCGCGGCCTCATGCGTGCTAAAGGAGATGTCATTACTATTAACAATATCATTGTTGAAGCCAATCGAATGCATAAACATGAACATTGTCATAGTCAAATTTCTAATGAAATTCTTATTTCTTATGATGAGGGAACTTCATCCGATGATGACAATGTGGAGCAAGGCTACTACAATGAAGATGAAGAGTTTGACATCGAGTATGAGAATATGATGACGAGTTTATGGATATACTTCTCGCCCCTCATTGGTTACCCCAAGTGGAAGGTGGAGATGTAGTCAACAACAAGTTTCGCTTACACGGAGACTGTAAGGTTTATCAAACCAGGAGGACTCCGAGGATCAACAAGTAGGTGGTCGCTGCCCTGGCGCTAGCAGAAGACGTGGAGCTGCACACATAACAAATAACTTTGCTCCCAACGAGTACAGAGAGGTTGTCAATCTCTATGGCTTTGTAGTTTGCAAAGGATCAAAACACAAGCGGGAATAATGATAGTGATTGCAACGGAAAAGTAAATGAAAGCATTAAATGGTGGAGGTGTAAGTAATGGTGGTGATATGGACCTGAGTCACATGATGTTCACTAGTGATGTCTCTCTCCCAAAAGACGATAAACAACTATGCATGGGTAAACAAATTACAGATGGGCAATTGAGAGAATTATGAACGCACCGTAATGCTAATTATGCTACTTGAAAGTTAGAGGCTCAATAGTAATGGGCAGTACGCCAAGACAAGTAGACCATTTATTCATCAGCATCTACTTACTAATCATCCACCTTGAGATATATATCCAGTACATCTCGCTGGTATTAAGTTGCGAGCCCCACCCAAAGTGTAAACTCAAAGCAACGGACAACTGCATTAATGAACTATGAGTAAGGTAAACAATCCTTGCAACCGTGGTCACAAGCACCATTTTTTTCTCCCTGGTGGCAACAACACATTTCCTAGTCTCATGTTTCTGTCACTCAAGCTAGACATCAGGGGGCATGAACCCACAATCATGCATAACGCTCCCTCTTGGAGCTACAATCTACTACTCGGCCAAAGCAATAAAGAGCTACGGAGAACATGCATGAATCACTAAAGAACATAATATAAAAGGATAATCAAATATATAACTCATAACAATCTGAACATAATGTCATAATCCATCGGATCCCAACAAACCAAGCATAGCAATAGCATGAAAATTACATAGGTGCCTTGATCATGTAGGGCAGCTCACAAGGGCTTAATCATTGAAGCACAAGATTGGAGAGAAGACATCACATAGCTACTGGTCATGGACTCATGGTCCAAGGAGGACTATTCACGGCACGTCCAGGAAGCGTCCATGGCGATGGAGAAGCTCCCAAAGGTCTATCCTCCCTCCGGCAGGGTGCCGGGAAGAGGTCTCCTGACGCTCCCGATCTCGGAAGCGCTGCAGCGGCGGAACGATGGAGAAATTCGTGATTCTGGATATGCTGGAAGGGTTTCCAATCGGAGGGGTAAATATAGGCCAAAGGAGGGCGTCATAGGAGGTGGGACCCACCCAGGCGGCATGTGGGCGCGACCAGGGGCCAGACTGCGCAGGGTGGCCGCCTGGGCAGCCCTTGGCTCCCCTTTGGCCCATCTTCGGCGGTCTGGAAGCTTCTGTCATGCTGATTTTTATATATTTTTCTTGGGATTTTTGGGACTCGGTAAATTTGGGTAAAAGTCCCTGCAAAAAAAAGACATCAGCAGACAGAAACTGGCACTGGGTGCACTGAGTTAGTAGGTTAGTCCAGATATGTGTAAAAAGATATAAAAGTGTAGCAAAACATATAACAATGTCACCCAAAAGATCATGGATCAAGAAGAAATTATAGATACGTTTGGGACGTATCAGAAGACCATGAGGAACCTTAGTCTTATGGCTAATCTTAAAGACTACAAGGTCGGTGGAAAGGAGTGGGTTCTCGACAGTGGATCACCGATCACATAACCGGAGATAAAGACATGTTCCATGATATTACACCAAACCGTGGACCTCGGAAGTATGTGACTTTTGGAGACAACTCCAAAGGTAAGGCACTTGGTCTTGGTAAGGTGGTCGTATCTCATGACAGTTCCATTCAGAATGTCATGCTAGTTGAATCCCTTGGCTACAATCTTCTTTCCGTATCTAGACTAGAAGACTTTGGTTTTGATGTGCTATTTACGAAAGTTGAATGTCGAGTGTTTCGTAGCGACAATCATAACATCGTCTTTACTGGTTTCTATAGAGGTGATATATACATTATTGATTTCTCTAAGATATCCAAACCCCGTACATGTCTTATTGCAAAATCTTCTAAAGGTTGGTAATGGCATAGAAGGCTTGGACATGCTGGTATGCGTAATCTTGACAAACTTATCCAAGGTGATCATATTCTTGGTGTTCAATATGTTACCTTTGACAAAGATAGACTTTGTAGTGCTTATCTAGCAGGAAAGAAAGTTGGTGGAAGTCATCCCAAGAAGAACATCATGACCACAAGAAGACGCCTCGAGCTGCTTCACATGGATCCCTTTGGTCCCAATGCTTACAAGATTCTTGGTGTAAATTCCTATGGTTTGGTCATTGTTGATGATTTTTCTAGATTTACGTGGTGATATGTCCCAAACGTATCTATAATTTCTGCTTGCTCCATGCAAGTTTTGGGTGATATTGCTATGTGTTTTGTACACTTTCATACCTTATTCAACATATTTGGACTAACCTCCTAACTCAGTGCACCTAGTGCCAGTTTTTGTTTGCTGATGTTTGCGAATTGCAGGTTTATACCCATATTTACAGTGCCTGAAAAATTCCACATAAAATATATAAAAAATCAGCGTTCCAGAAGACTCCAGATGGCTGAAGGAGGGCTAGAGGGGGGTCACCAGGCGCCCTGGTGGCGCGGCCTGCCCCCTGGCCGCGCAGGGAGGCCGCTTGGGTGGGGCCCACCCCCTCTAGTGCCCTACCTTGGCTCCTATTTTTACCCCCATGGAGGAAACCCTGATTCCAAAACCCTTTTCTCGAGAAGCAATTTCGATCTCCGCCGCCATCACCAACAAGTTTTGGGGGACCAGAATTCCCATGCCAACACCCTGCCAGGACGGAGAAGTGCCCCTCGATTCATCTCCATTGACGTTGCTTCTCCCTCCATGAAGCGGGAGTAGTTCCTCCTCGGGGCTGAGCTCTTCTACAGTAGCTATGTGGTTAATTCTCTCTCCCATGATGTGATCTTGATTGTGATCATAGGCTATGTTATCCTAGGGTGATCCCGTGATATTTCCCCTTCTTCTATGTATTGGATTGATGTAGTCACTTGATCTTATCTAGTATAATCCCCGAGACCATGGTGACAGCGGTCTATTGACATGGATTAGAAGAATATTTTCATGATTGATTTCCTATTTTGTGAATTGATTGAATATTGAGAGCCTCTTGGTGCTTGTCTTTGACTATCCTTGAGATACGTTGTGGTGATTGTGGTACTCTCTTTGGATGGCTGCGGTGACATTGGGAAATCCATAGATGAGAACTATGAACTCTGAGGTGTGCTTTTGTAGCCCTACATAATTCTCGTCCTCTCTTGATCACAAAGGAATGACCTCCGAGTACGTCACCATTGCAAGTTTTAGTGGAAATATCATGTGATTAGACTATGTTAATGTTGTTGGGAGTTGCCACTAGTGAAAGTATGAATCCTAGGCCTTGTTTCTCACCATTGTTACACCATTTATGCTCACTTTTGTCACTTGCTACCTTGTTGTAATTTTTATTACAGATTTATATTACCTTGCTTTGCCACACCTATCACCCATATTTTAACATCTCTTCGCTGAACTAGTGCACCTATACAATTTACCATTGTATTAGGTGTGTTGGGGACACAAGAGACTTCTTGTTTCTGAATTGCAGGGTTGCTTTAGAGAGACCATCTTCAACCTATACTTCCCTGAGTTCAATAAACCTTAGGTCATCCACTTGAGGGAAATTGCTGTTGTCCTACAAACCTCTGCGCTTGGAGGCCCAACATAGTCCACAAGAATAGAAGTGTGTGTAGACATCAAGCTATTTCTGGCGCCGTTGTCGGGGAGGTGAGTGCTGGAAGGTATATCTTTAGATCTTGTAATTAAATCTTTTCGTTTCTTGTTTTTATTTTCACTAGTTAGGCTTCTGGAAAACTGCACTCTTAGTTCGCTGCTTGGGGAAGGCCTCTTTACCACACACGTGGTAGAGAAGTCTCCTCCACCTAGTGAATGTATCCCATTCAAAATACCACTTGGGATAATTGAAATAATTAGGAAAGATTGTTATGCAGGAGATGGAACAGTCAATCCTAGTATTCATTTGTTGAAACTAACACAACTTTGTGAGTTGTTTAAGATTTCAGGTTTGACAAGAGATGGAGTCATGAGGAAATTATTTGCCTTGTCACTGAAAGGAAAAGCATTGGAATGTTATAGGCTACTAGATGATTCTCACCTACGAGATTGGGAAGAGATTCAGTCTCTCTTTTACTCCAAGTTTTATCCTCTTCATGAAGTCCATGAGAATAGGAATTATGTTTATAATTTCTATCCTCATAACTGAGAGAGCATAGCTCAAGCTTGGGGGAGACTAAAAACTTTAATGCCAAAATGTCCTAACCATGGGCTCCCCAAAGATTATGCTTATGTGGAGAGTAAGAGTACCTTTTTGCATGTGGATCATGGTAACAATGCTTTATGTTATACTTATATTGTTGAGTTTATTCATGATCCCACTAAAAATTATTATTAGAAGGGAACATATGCTTATATATATTTCAATAATATCAAGTTCCCTCTCTTTATGTTGAAGGTTTTGAAGCTTCACTTGTTTTGCCTTCCTATGCTTATTGCTTTGTGCTTCAATGAATTATTCTATTGCAATATTACTATGCATAGAAAGCATGTTAGACTTAAATGTGTTTGGTATTTTCTTCTTGATGCTCTTTTTTGTTCTACAACTCTTATTCCTACGAGAGCATCATTAAAATCTTAAGCCTATCTTTATGGCTATAAAGAAAGAGCTCTAGGGAGACAACCCTTGTTATCTTTACTTTGAGTTTTTACTTGTTGTTTTTAGTGGTCTTGATGTGTGTTACTAATGTAGCAACATCATTGTATCTTTATTTTTAAGCTTTGTGCCAAGTTTTAGCCTCCGTTTGCAAGAAACTCCAAAAGTTGTGACATGCTGTCCACAAACAGATTCTGTCTGCTTGACGTACAAATTCACTAAAAATCACCAGATCATCTTTTTGATCTAAATTTTTTGACAGTATTCTCTATACAATTGGATTTCTGGCGTCTGTTCTGAGTTTTTTGATTTGAGTGGCATAAGTGCCCTGAAACAATTATTTACTACCTTCTGGTCTGTTTTTCACAGATTCTGCCACGTTTTGCGTTTTCATCGTTTTGCAATTCTTAAGCTTGCTTTTTCTTTGCAAAACTTTTTGGAAATCTTTAGAAACAGTAGCTCTTCATGAAAATCTTTATTTCCAGTGGAGAAAAATTATTTTATTATGGGTACTAACCACTCTAATCAGCTTATGATGAGTTTCATATGAAGGGAGTTTTCAAGTATGCGATGTAAAGATGATGAAAGAAGATCGAGGAGTGTCAAGCGCTCAAGCTTGGGGATGCCCCCATGAACCCGCAAGAAATATTCAAGGAGACTCAAGCATCTAAGCTTGGGGATGCCCCCGTGTATCCCCTTCTCCATCAACAATCATCAGTTTGTCCTTCTCCATGCTATATTTTTATCACTTCATATGTTATGTGCTATGCTTGGAGCGTCCCGCTCTTTACTTTTTTATTTTTTTAGTTTTCCTTGCTGTTCATAACAAGTTGGACCCTAGCTTTCTTTGTTTGGGAGAGAAACACGCTCCACTCCACCCTAGAACACAACACGGGTTTTCATGTTTATCTTTTTGTGTGTTCTTTATCTTTCCATAGCTGTTGTCATGCTTAGCTCTTAGTTTTCATGCTTTATATTTTTAAGAGCTTTTATTTAGGTTGCTTTTGGAACTCTCTTGAGTTATCATGCTTATCTTGTTTAGAGAGTTGGCTTGTTGCACTGAGTTGTGTGTCCTGCATGAGTAGGTTACTGAGGTTGCTATTTAAGTGTAGCAGTAACTTGCAATAGTTTTGAGGTATTGATTTGACTAATGTTTGGACTTTTTGTGTCAAGATCTTGTGCCTGTTAGTGATAAGTGTCGTATTTTGGGCAATCTGTGTGTATTTTCAAAACTAAAAAAAATAGTTGAGAACTCTAGCTACTAGATGGATCTCTAACCTCTCGAGGGGTTGGTATATATAGAGTACCCTCACGCTATCATGGGTCGAGGATGCGCAAAGATAACCAAACCCCCAAACACTCCTCCTTCGGGTACTTGTCTCTTTGTGAATCTCCTGACTAGATAGAGAGTTACCGATAATAAGTGCATGAGTTCTTCGGACTAATGCGAGTATTCGATTGTTGGCACTTCCACCATCCATATTTTGCTAGCCTATTCGGTACCGTGCATTGCCCTTTCTCATCTTGAGAGTTGGTGCATACTTTGCCGGTGCATCCAAACCTTTTGCATGATATGCTCTGTCATCATAAGCCTCATTATATCCTTCCTCAAAATAGCCACCATACCTACCTATTAAGGCATTTACATAGCCTTTTCGAGATACATTGCCATGCAACATCCACCATCTCTTGATGATCTTCATATCATACATGCTCTTGCTTGATCAGGAGCCGCATGCTAGTTGGGCTTTGCCCTTGTTATTGCTACATGACGTGCTAGTATCATTGCATATCCTGCTACACTGGCAGAGACATACATTTGCATACATCATGATTGTTTTCATTTATCTTTATGTTGAGTACTTCTTATAAAATGTGAAGATCTTCTTTTTATTTCATGTAAAATATAGAGTGTTGCCCTTAAGCGAGGAAAATATCCCAAAGAGGACAAATTAAAAGATCCCAAAAGAGGACACATGAAAAGATCCCAAAGAGGACAAATGAGAAATAAAAAGAAAGAGCGAAAGAGGCCACAAAAATAAATAAATAAGGAAAGAAAAAAGAAATAAAAAGAGAGAAGGAGGCAACACTACTATTCCTTTTGAAAGATCCACACTCGTACTCCATTGTTATATATGTACTCCATAGAGATTATCATTCATGCATCACTATGTGGGGACCCTTACACTATAGAACTTGGCTTGTATATTCCAATTATGAGCCTCCTCAAATGAGCTCTAGGTCTTCATGAGCAAGCAAGTTGGATACACCCCCACTAGTTCCATTGGAGAGCTTACCTTAGCTCTTATGTGCATCCGTTGCATGGCAATCCCTACTCCTCACATCATATCTATCATTTGGCTTTCTCTCGTCTATAATTGTCCTAGTTGATGTGAGCCTTTCACACCTTTTTTTGTCTTCCTTCCCCATAATTATTCTCTTTGACATCCCAAGTGCCAATATATTTTTCTCGCGCTCATCCATTGCATGAGTGCTCAAAGTCGAAAGGGAGAGGATCATTTTGACTTGTGCCTGACTAGTGATGTGGGGATGAGTCAAAATAAGATTCTGAAGGACACCAAGTGTGAAGTTTTAGTAGATTGAGTTCTCAACTAAACTATATAGTATTTTTATGCTCTAAACCCATCTCCCACTTCTTGCACGCAAAAACCATTTGGATACATTTGAGTCACGGACAGCGAGAGCTCTTGCACCTTTATGTTCTTACTTTCCTAGTTTCAATACTAGATATAGACCCTTGCTTATTACTGTCTTGACTTGAACTGCATATCTTACTTGCTTTACTTTCAAGTTCTTATATGTGTGTTAGCATGTCACCACAGAAATTACGCTTGTTATCATTTACCTACTCGAGGATGAGCAGGAATTAAGCTTGTGGAAGTTTATACGTCCCAAACGTATCTATAATTTTTGCTTGCTCCATGCAAGTTTTCGGTGATATTGCTATGTATTTTGTACACTTCCTTACCTTTTTCAACATATTTGGACTAAGCTACTAACTCAGTGCACCCAGTGCCAGTTTCTGTCTGCTGATGTCTGTGAATTGCAGGTTTATACCCATATTTACAGTTCCCGAAAAATTCCACAAAAAATATATATATATAATCAGCGTTCTAGAAGACTCCAGACGGCCGAAGGAGGGCCAGAGGGAGGTCACGAGGGCCCCAGGAGCCTTGGTGGCGCGGCCTACCCCCTGGCCGCGCAGGGAAGCCGCTTGGGTGGGGCCCGCCCCCTCTCGTGCCCTACGTTGGCTCCTATTTTTACCCCCGTGGAGGAAACCCTGATTCCGATGTCCGCCGCCATTGCCAACAAGTTTCGGGGGACCAGAATTCCCGTGCCGGCACCCTGCCGGGACGGAGAAGTGCCCCTCGATTCATCTCCATCGACGTTTCTTCTCCCTCATGAAGCGGGAGTAGTTCCTCCTCGGGGTTGAGCTCTTCTACTGTAGCTATGTGGTTAATTCTCTCTCCCATGATGTGATCTTGATTGTGATCATAGGCTATGTTAACCTAGGGTGATCCCGTGATGTTTCCCCTTCTTCTATGTATTGGATTGATGTACTCACTTGATCTTATCTAGTATAATCCTCGAGACCATGGTGACAGCGGTCTATTGACATGGATTAGAAGAATATTTTCATGAGTGATTTCCTATTTTGTGAATTGATTGAATATTGAGAGTCTCTTGGTGCTTGTCTTTGACTATCCTTGAGATACGTTGTGGTGATTGTGGTACTCTCTTTGGATGGATGCGGTGACATTGGGAAATCCATAGATGAGAACTACGAACTCTGAGGTGTGCTTTTGTAGCCCTACATAATTCTCGTCCTCTCTTGATCACAAAGGAATGACCTCCAAGTACGTCACCATTGCATGTTGTAGTGGAAATATCATGTGATTAGACTATGTTAATGTTGTTGGGAGTTCCCACTAGTGAAAGTATGAATCCTAGGCCTTGTTTCTCACCATTGTTACACCATTTATGCTCACTTTTGTCACTTGCTACCTTGCTGTAACTTTTATTACAGATTTATATTACCTTGCTTTGCCACACCTATCATCCATATTGTACCATCTCTTCGCTGAGCTAGTGCACCTATAGAATTTACCATTGTATTAGGTGTGTTGGGGACACAAGAGACTTCTTGTTTCTTAATTGCAGGGTTGCTTGAGAGAGACCATCTTCAACCTCTACTTCCCTGAGTTCGATAAACCTTAGGTCATTCATTTGAGGGAAATTGTTGTTGTCCTACAAACCTCTGCGCTTGGAGGCCCAACATAGTATACAAGAAGAGAAGTGTGTGTAGACATCACGCGGGTGTTTTTTCTCAATGATAGGTCGCAGGTAGCAATGATCTTCAAGAACTTCGCTCAAAAATCTCAAAACCAGTTTGAAGTAAAGATCAAGAAGATTCGGAGCGACAACAGAACGAAGTTCAAGAACATTAATGTGGATACTTTTCTTGATGAAGAAGGTATCTTGCATGATTTCTCGGCGACGTACACACCTCAACAAAATTGATTTGTTGAGAGGAAGAAGTTGACGCTCGTAGAGATGGCAAGAACGATGCTTGACAAATACAAGACTCCAACACACTTTTGGGAAGAAGCCGTGGAAACAGCTTGCCATGCCATAAATTGACTCTACCTGTATAAGCTTCTTGGTAAAACGGCATACGAGCTACTCACTGGTAACAAAACCCAAGCTAGATACTTTCGGGTACTCAGCTCTAAGTGCTATATTCTAGATAAGCATCATCGATATAAATTTGCACCTAAACCATATTAAGGTTTCCTTCTTGGTTACAGATCAAACTCTCACGCTTACCGTGTCTACAACAACTTCACTCAAAAAGTTGAAGAGATGGTAGATGTGAAGTTTGATGAGACTAACAGTTCGCAAGTCGAACAATTGCCTTTTGATATAGGAGATAAGAAACCTTTAGAAGCTATCAAATACTTGTCCATTAGCAAGATTCGTCCCATGGAGGTGAAGGAAAGTACTTCATCAACTCAAGTGGAAGCTCCCACTTTGCGTGAAGGAGAACCGAAAAATGACATGGAAGCATCCACAAGCGGTACATGACATGATGAAGAAGAGGAAGAAGTACATCATGATGATCCACCTAAACCTTCCTCACCACCACCCTAAGGAGATGATTACGTCAACGACAACGCTCAAGATGATGAAGATGATGAAGAAGAAGCTCCTCCATCCAACAAGAAGAAGCTGTCAAGAATTAGAGGAAGAGTGGACAGAGATCATCCGTCAAAACAAATCTACGGTGACATAAAAAATGAGAGAATCACTCACCCTAAATCTCGATTAGCTAACTTTTGTGAACATTATTCTTTCATCTCTAGTATTGAACCCTTGAAGGTAGAAGAAGCTCTTAAAGATTCGGATTGGGTGAACACTATGCACGAAGAGCTACACAACTTCGAGAGGAACCAAGTATGGACACTTGTTGAAAAACCTGAAGGCGACCAGAATATCGTTGGTACAAGATGGGTGTTTCAGAACAAGCAAGATGAAAACGAACAAGTTGTACGCAACAAAGCACGTCTCGTAGCCCAAGGATACACGCAAGTTGAAGGTATGGACTATGGTGAGACTTATGCTCATGTTGCTAGACTTGAAGCCATTCATATTCTTCTAGCTTATGCCAATCACCTTGATAGAACTCTCTATCAAATGGATATAAAAAGTGCCTTTCTCAATGGAGAAATTGAGGAAAAAATTTATGTTAAGCAACCTCCTGGTTTTGTGTACCCTAAGAAACCTGATCATGTTTACAAACTTCGTAAAGCTTTATATGGTCTTAAACAAGCACCTACAGCTTGGTACGAATGCCTAGCGAAGTTTCTTATAGAAAAGGGTTTTGAGATTGGTAAAATTGATGCAACCTTATTCATTAAAAGAGTCAATGGAGAACTAATTGTTTGCCAAATGTATGTGGATGATATTATCTTTGGTTCTACTAACCCACATTTTAGTGAAAAGTTTGGAAAGTTGGTGTCAGATAAGTATGAGATGTCTATGATGAGTGAACTGAAGTACTTCCTTGATTGCAAATCAAACAATCGAGAGAAGGTATGTTTATCTCTCAAACCAAGTACACCAAGGACTTGATCACAAGGTTCAACATGAAAAAATGCAAAGGTATGAGAACCCCCATGCCTACTAGTGGACATCTTGACCTCACTAAGGAGGACACGCCCGTTAATCAAAAGGTTCATCAATCAATGATTGGATCATTGTTATATCTATGTGCCTCCCATCCTGACATCATGCTAAGTGTTTGCATGTGTGCCTGCTGATGACCCACAAGTGTAGGGGTTCTATCATAGTACTTTCTATAAGTAAGAGTGTCGAACCCAACGAGGAGCAGAAGGATCTGACAAGTGGTTTTCAGCAAGGTATTCTCTACAAGCACTTGAATTATCGGTAACAGATAGTTGTGTGATAAGATGATTCATAGAAAGTAGCAAGTAGCAATAGTAACAAAGGTGTAGCAAAGTGGCCCAATCCCTTTTGTATAAAGGGACAAGCCTGTACAAACTCTCATAGGAGGTAAAGCGCTCCCGAGGACACATGGGAATTTCTGTCAAGCTAGTTTTCGCCATGTTCACATGATTCACGTTCGCTACTTTGATAGTTTGATATGTGGGTTGACTAGTGCTTGGGTGCTTCCCTTACTTGGACAAACATCCCACTTATGATTCACCCCTCTCGCAAGCATCCACAACTACGAAACAAGAATTAAGACAAAGTCTAACCATAGCATTAAACTAGTGGATCCAAATCAGCCCCTTATGAAGCAACGCATAAACTAGGGTTTAAGCTTCTGTCACTCTAGCAACCCATCATCTACTTACTACTTCCCAATGACTTCCTCTAGGCCCAAATAATGGTGAAGTGTTATGTAGTCGACGTTCACATAACACCACTAGAGGAAAAACAACATACAACACATCAAAATATCGAACGAATACCAAATTCACATGACTACTTATACCATGATTTATACCATGTCCTCAGGAACAAAAGTTACTAGTCACAAAGCATAATTATATTCATGACTAGAGAGGTATTGAATAGCATCAAGGATCTGAACATATAATCTTCCACCGAGTAATCCAACTAGCATCAACTACAAAGAGTAATTAACACTACTAGCAACCTTACAAGTACCAATCGGAGTCGCGAGACGGAGATTGGTTACAAGAGATGAACTAGGGTTTGGAGATGAGATGGTGCTGATGAAGATGTTGATGGGGATGAGTCCCCTCCGATGAGATGAGTGTTGCTGATCACGATGGCGATGATTTCCCCCTCCGGGAGGGAAGTTTCCCCCGCAGGACGGCCCTGCCGGAGCTCTAGATTGGTTCTGCTCAAGTTCTGCCTCGTGGCGGCGGCGATTCCTCCCGAAAGCCTCCTCTTGATTTTTTTTCTAGAACAAAACCCTCGTTATAGCAAAAGAGGGGAGCCAGAGGGTCAACATGGAGCCCACAAGCCCCCTAGGCGCGGCCAGGGGGTAGTCCGCGCCTAGCAGGCTTGTGGCCTCCTGGTGGCTCCCCTCTGGTACTTCTTCCGACCAGTATTTTTTATAAATTCCAAAATAATTCCTCATTGATTTTCACGGCTTTTGGAGTTGCGCAGAATAGGTATCTCAAACTTTCTCCTTTTTCAGGCCAAAATTCCAGCTGCCGGCATTCTCCCTCTTCATGTAAACCTTGCAAAATAAGAGAGAAAAGGCATAAGTATTGTACCGTGAAGTGTAATAACAGCCCATAAAGCGATAAATATCAACATAAAAGCATGATGCAAAATGGACATATCAACTCCCCCAAGCTTAGACTTCGCTTGTCCTCAATCAGAAACCAAGATCAATAAATATGCCCACATGTTTAGAGAGAGAGGTGTCGACCAAACAAAATACGGACATGGATGCATCATGATCATAATCAGAACAACAATATCATCATATAATCTCTTATGCTAAAGTGATAATTCCTTCACAAAGTAAAGTATGGATCAAGAACCTTATTGATAATTAACAACCAATAGCCTTTAGTCATTGAAGCATTGCAATTTATCATACCATCAGAAAAAGTCAAATAAGAGCTTGTAAAGAAAATCCACATACTCAATCATTCTTTCGTCTTCTACAATTGCTACAACTCACGTGGTACTCATGAGATCAAAGTTTCAGTCGGACACAAAGAAAGATAGGGGCTTATAGTTTCGCCTCCCAACTATTTACCTCAAGGGTAATGTCAACAATAATAATTCATGAGTACTTACTTCCAAGTTGACATATGAATATATATCTTTCCCTAGCATATGACGTTAGCCAAGATAAAGGCAAAATAAGGAATTGGTGTAGATCACTGCTACTGCAACAAAAGACCTTCTAACGGCGCCAGAAATAAGTGTGTCGACGGCACCAGGAATCCTTCTGCTACGGCTACGCCTTAAGTGACTTCCTAGGCAAATACGCAAAGGATTTCCCCCGTGGCCTTGGAGCCTTGCGTCGGTGTTCCCTCGAAGGGGAAAGGGTGAAATAGCGCAGCGGTGGTAAGTATTTACCTCGGTTTGAGAACCAAGGTATCGGTCCAGAGAAGGAGTATCACAAGAGCCAGCACAAACAAAAAAAAGCTTGCTCCCAACGCTATGAAGGGGTTGCCACTCCCTTATAGATTATTCGCCAAGTGAGAACTGAAAGAAACAAAATAACAAAGCAAAGTAAAAGCGAAAGTGGAAACGATAGGTGTGAATAGACCCGGGGGCCATAGTGTTTACTAGTGGCTTCTCTCATGAAAGCAACTAGACGGTGGGTGAACAAATTACTGTCGAGAAATAGATAGAACCGCGCAAAGTCGTGACGTCATCTATGGCAATGATTATATCTATAGGCATCACGTCCAAAACAAGTAGACCATTACTTTCTGCATCTACTACTATTACTCCACACGTCGACCGCTATCCCGCATGCATCTAGTGTATTAAGTCCAAAAGAACAGAGTAACGCCTTAAGCAAGTTGACATGATGTAGATGGACAATCTCATATCTACGACAGAGCCCACCTTGTTACCCTTGATGGCAACTACACAATGTGTGCCTTGCTGCCCCTACTGTCACTGGGAAAGGTCACCACACGGTTAGAACCCAAAACCAAGCACTTCTCCCATTGCAAGAATCATAGATCTAGTTGGCCCAACAAAACCCAAGACTCGGAGAGACTTACAAGGATATCAAATCATGCATATAAGAAATAAGCAAAGACTCAAATATATATCATAGATAATCTGATCACAAATCCACAATTCATCGGATCTCGACAAACACACCGCCAAAGAAGTTTACATCGGATAGATCTCCATGAAGATCATGGAGAACTTTGTATTGAAGATCCAAGAGAGAGAAGAAGCCATCTGGCTACTAACTACGGACCCGTAGGTCTGAAGTGAACTACTCACGAGTCATTGGAGGGGCGATGATGATGATGAAGAAGCCCTCCAACCCCAAAGTCCCCTCCGGCAGGCACCGGGAAGGGTCTCTAGATGAGATCTCGCGGAAACGGAAGCTTGCGACGGCGGAAAAGTATTTTCATGGATCCCTTGATTTTTTTTCTCTGATTTTTAGGGAATATATAGGCGCAAGATCTAGGTCAGGGGGCGCCAGGGAGGCCACAAGCCTGCCCACCGCCGCCCCCCTGGTGGCGGAGTGGGGGCTTGTGGGCTCCCTGTAGCCCTCCTGGCTTGGCCCACAAGCCCCCTGATCTTCTTTCGTTAGGGAAAAAATCATTTCGGGGATTTTATTCCATTTGGACTCTGTTCTAAAATCAGATCTGAAAAGAGCCAAAAACATAGAAAAAACAGGAACTGGCACTTGGCACTGAATTAATAAGTTAGTCCCAAAAAAGATATAAAAGGTACATAAAACATCCAAAGATGACAAGAAAACATCATGAAACCATAAAAAATTATAGATACGTTTGAGACGTATCAAGCATCCCCAAGCTTAACTCCTGCTCGTCCTCGAGTAGGGAAGTGATAAAGAATGAATTTTTTATGCTTGCATGCTACCTAGCATAGATGTCCTTTGTAACTCCTCTTATGTGACGTGAATGTTCAGATCCATTAGATTCAAAATAATAGTTTCCTATTGACGTGGAAACAATAATAATTCAAGCAAACTAGCAAGGTGATCATGAAGTTTCAAAATAACAAGGCCAAAAAAAATTATCCCTACAAAAGCATATAGTCTGGCTATGCTCTATCATCATTGCACAACGAATTTAAATCATGCACAACCCCGGTATTGGCCAAGTAATTGTTTCACACCTTTACTTTCTCAAACCTTTTCAACTCTCACGCAATACATGAGCGTGAGCCATGGTTTATCACTATAGATGGTGTGGAGTGTGGTGGAGGTTGCAAGACAAAACAAGGAGAAGATAGTCACATTAACTAGGCATATCAATGAGCTGTGGAGATGCTCATCAATAGATATCAATGTGAATGAGTAGGGATTGCCATACAAATGATGCACTAGAGCTAAGAGTATGTGAAAGCTCTTAAAGAAAACTAGTGGGTGTGCATCCAACTTGCTTACTCACGAAGACCTAAGGCAATTTTGAGGAAGCCTATTATTGGAATATACAAGCCAAGTTATATAACAAAAATTTCCCACTAGCTATATGGTGGTGACAAAACGAGAGACTCTCAATCATGAAGATCATGGTGCTTAATGTGCACAAGTGTGGAAAAAGTGGTGGCATTGTCCCTTCTCTCTTTTTCTCTCATTTTTTTGGTGGGCTCTTTGGCCTCTTTTTTTTGGTGGGCTTCTTTGGCCTCTTTTATTTCCTCAGATGGGACAATGCTCCATCAATGATGATCATCACACTTTCAACTCACAACTTAGAGCAACTATGACTCTATATGAAATGCCTTCGGTAGTGTACCGTGACAATGATCTAGCATGGCATGGATATTAATGGAAACATCATGCTAGCTATCTATGATCATGCAATGGCAATGTAGACATGGTGGCACATGTCATGGTGGTAGTTGCATGGCAATATGTCTCGGAATGACTTTTAAAAACCCATAGTAGGTAGGTATGGTGGTTGTTTTGAGGGAGGCTAATGGTGGGTTTTGTGCACCGGCGAAAGTTGCACGGCACTAAGAAGATAGTGACGATGGAAGGTGAAAGTGCATCTAAACCATGGACTCAACGTTAGTCATGAAGAACTCATATACTTGTTGCAAAAGTTTTATTAGTAATCAAAACAAAGCATTCAGTGCATATTCCTAGGGGAAGGGTTGGTAGGTATAAACCATCGCGCGATCCCGACCGCCACGCAAAGGATGACAATCAATAGACTAATCATGCTCAGATTTCATCACATAGCGGTTCACCATACATGCATGCTACGGGAATCACTAACTTCAACAAAAGTATTTCTAGATCCACAACAACTTACTAGCATAACTTCAATATTACCATAACCACAACTCAAAACTAATTGAGATGAATCAAACTTCTCTAACTATTCAATGCACATGAAGGTGGAAGTTTTCGTATCCCTTTGGATAACTACCCCTTTTGAGACTACTTTCAAAGCATAGATCAACTACCAATCCATGCACCTCTGTGCTCTACAAGATATAAGTGAAGCACATAGAGCAAAAGTATCTAGCTCAAAAGATATAAGTGAAGCACATGTGAGCTGAATTGTCTACCAAAAGATATAAGTGAAGCTCGACAAAATCATGGTGAGTGCATGTCTCTCTCTCTAGGTGTGCAGCAAGGATGATTTTGACACAACAAAAATAAAAGACTCCTACGATACAAGACGCTCCAAGCAAAAACACATAACATGTGGTGAATAAAAATATAGCCCCAAGTAACGTTACCGATGGATTGAAGATGAGAGAGGGGATGCCTTCCCGGGGCATCCCCAAGCTTAGGCTTTTACGGCATCCTTGAATCTCTTGGGGTGACTTGGGCATCCCCAAGCTTGAGCTCTTGCCACTCTTTATCTCTTTGTCCATAAGAACTTCACCCAAAACTTGAAAACTTCACAACACGAAACTTAAACAGAAACTCGTGATAACATTAGTATGAGAAAGCAAACCACCACTTCCTTAGGTACTGTAGCAAACTTAAATTCTACTTATGCTGATGTTGGGTTACTGTATCTTCAATCTTCCATGGATAATACCCCCCGATACTATCCATAGTTTCATCAAAATAAGCAACCAACACAACAAAAATAGAATCTGTTAACAGCAGACCAGTCTGTAGCAATCTGTGTATTTCGTATACTTCTGTTACTCCAAAAATTCTGCAAAATTACGTCAGTCTGAAGAATTTGCGTAGCAATCAGCAGCAAAAAGAATCAACTCAAAAGCTCTTACAGAAAACTAATGAAAATGCTTTTCGTGAGCAGAAAGTTTCTGTCTTTTCCAGCATGACCAAACGATCATCCCCAAGACTATTCATAACGGTTTTGCTTGGCACAAACACAAAAAGAAACCCAAAAAACACAATCATAACAGAATTATGAAAGTGTGGAAAACACAAAATAGAAAGAAAAAGGATAGATTCGTTGGGTTGCCTCCTAACAAGCGCTGTTGTTTAACGCCCTTAGCTAGGCAAAAGGCAAACATATCTAAGTCTAACATACTTCCTATGCATAGGCATTTTATAGGAAAACAAATTGGCAAGACAACCAATAGTTACCAAATGCAAGGGAGAAGAAAGAGACAATAGCAATCTCAACATAACGAGAGGTAATTGGATTACATGAAAGTTTCTACCACAATATTTTCCTCTCTCATAGCAATTACATGTGGGATCATATTCGAATTCAACAATGTAACTATCACATAGGATATTCTTTTCATGATCCACATGGATGCAAAGTTGACGCTCTTCAAAAATAGTGGGATTATCATCTAAAGTCATGACTTCTCCAAACCCACTTTCAATAATATTGCAAATATCATATTCATCTTGAGGCTTGAACAAATTTTCAAGATCAAAAGAAAAATCGTCACCCCAATCATGATCTTTGCAACAAGTAGTGGGCATAGCAAGACTAGCATCCCCAAGCTTAGGGTTTTGCATATTTTTAGCATGATTGTCACTAATAGAATTTATAGTGAAACCATTGCAATCATGCTTTTCATCCAAGGAGCCCTCGTGAATCACTTCATAAATTTCTTCCTCACAATTTTGAGATTCACGCATCTCAAGCAAAACTCCATAAAGATAGTCAAGTGCACTCAACTCACTAGCAATTCGTTCCACATAAGTGGGTCTCTTAAAGAGATTAGCTAGTGGATGAGGATCCATATCACTAGATTTTCAGCAAGCGAAGATGCAAGCATATTGAAGGCACATGGAACACAAGCGAACAGAAAGCGAGCGGAAGAAGCACAAACGGAAAAAGGAAAATGAAAACTGCAAATGTGAAGTGGGGGAGAGGAAAACGAGAGGCAACTGGCAAAAAAAAGTAAATGCAAGAGATGAGTTTGTGAGACCTACTTGGATAGATCTCTCATTCTCCGGCAACGGCGCCAGAAATACTTCTGCTACTGCAACAAAAGACCTTCCAATGACGCCAGAAATAACTGTGTCGACGGCACCAGGAATGCTTCTGCTACGGCTACGCCTTAAGGGACTTCCTAGGCAAATATGCAAAGGATTTCCCCCTTGGCCTTGGAGCCTTGCGTTGGTGTTCCCTCGAAGTAGAAAGGGTGATGTAGCGCAGCGGTGGTAAATATTTCCCTCAGTTTGAGAACCAAGGTATCGATCAAGTGAAGGAGTATCACAAGAGCCTCCACAAACACAAAAATCTTGCTCCCAACGCTATGAAGGGGTTGTCAATCCTTTATAGATTGTTCACAAAGTGAGAACTCAAAGCAACAAAGTAACAAAGCAAAGTAAAAGAGAAAGTGAAAACGATAGGTGTGAATAGACCCGGGGCCGTAGTGTTTACTAGTGGCTTCTCTCATGAAAGAAAGTAGACGGTGGGTGAACAAATTACTGTCGAGCAATTGATAGAACCGCGCAAAGTCGTGACGTCATCTATGGCAATGATTATATCTATAGGCATCACGTCCAAAACAAGTAGACCGTTACTTTCTGCATCTACTACTATTACTCCACACGTCGACCGCTATCCAGCATGCATCTAGTGTATTAAGTCCAAAAGAACAAAGTAACGCCTTAAGCAAGATGACATGATGTAGATGGACAATCTCATATCTACGACAAAGCCCACCTTGTTACCCTTGATGTCAACTACACGATGTGTGCCTTGTTACCCCTACTGTCACTGGGAAAGGTCACCACACGGTAAGAACCCAAAACCAAGCACTTCTCCCATTGCAAGAATCATAGATCTAGTTGGCCAAACAAAACCCAAGACTTGGAGAGACTTACAAGGATATCAAATCATGCATATAAGAAATCTGCAAAGACTCAAATATATATCATAGATAATCTGATCACAAATCCACAATTCATCGGATCTCGACAAACACACCGCCAAAGAAGATTACATCGGATAGATCTCCATGAAGATCATGGAGAACTTTGTATTGAAGATCCAAGAGAGAGAAGAAGCCATCTAGCTACTAACTACGGACCCGTAGGTCTGAAGTGAACTACTCACGAGTCATTGGAGGGGCGATGATGATGATGAAGAAGCCCTCCAACTCCAAAGTCCCCTCCGGCAGGGCACCGGGAAGGGTCTCCAGATGAGATCGTGGCGGAAAAGTATTTTCGTGCATCCCTTGATTTTTTTATGATTTTTAGGGAATATATAGGCGCAAGATCTAGATCAGGGGGCGCCAGGGAGGCCACAAGCCTGCCCACCGCCGCCCCCCTGTTGGCGGAGTGGGGGCTTATGGGCTCCCTGTAGCCCTCCTGGCTTGGCCCACAAGCCCCCTGATCTTCTTTTGTTCGGGAAAAAAATCATTTCGGGGATTTTATTCCGTTTGGACTCTGTTCCAAAATCAGATCTGAAAAGAGCCAAAAACACAGAAAAAACAGGAACTGGCACTTGGCACTGAATTAATATGTTATTCCCAAAAAAGATATAAATGGTACATAAAACATCCAAAGATGACAAGATAATAGCATGAAAACATCAAAAATTATAGATACGTTTGAGACGTATCAATCACCATGACTCTTTTAGGGACAAAAAGTAAAGGTACAAGATAGGCCCTTCACAGAGGGAAGCAGAGGTTGTCATGCGCTTTTGAGGTTTGGATGTGTGACCTCTTAGTGTGAAGGAACGTCACTTTATATTGCCTCCTGTGATAAAGAACTTTATTATGCAGTCTGTCGCTTTTATTTCTTCCTCCTCACAGGTTTGTACAAAGCTTATTTTGCACACACTAATAGATCATACATATTTAGGGAGAAATTCTTATTGCTTGCACCAATGACAACTTACTTGAGGGATCTTCTTCAATTCATAGGTAGGTATGGTGGACTCTCATGGCAAAACTGGGTTGACGGTTTATGGATGCACAAGTATTATCTCTACTTAGTGCGGAAGTTTTGGCTGATATGAGGTGGAAGCGATCGTCACATGCTAAGGGATCTCTAGACATATAATCATTGTTCGGAACCAAGCAGACATAATTCATTATGTTGTCTTCCTTGTCCGACATCTACTTCTAAGCATGTAATAGTTTAATGAGTGTTCACAATCATAGATGGTGTCCAAGATTATATATTTATTGAACCTCTCCTTCTTTATAACTTCCTATTAATTGCAACAATGACCAAGGTCTACGTTTGTCCACCCACAACAAGTTTCAATCAACATTCTTTTTATATGTGAAGCCATCACTTCCCATAAGATCATTACATGATCTTTCATGCTTTTGTTCTTTTATCATTCTTTTCCTTGGATCATGGCATGAAGCAAGGCCCTTAACTAAAACACTCTTTATTATATGACTCACGAACTCGAATACAACTGGGGTGACACAAAGCAAAAATCAAGCCTAAAACACTAAGAACTTTGTTCTACTAGAGAAAGATAAAACCAAAAAGGATTGAACTAAGAAAAGGTAAAGGCAAAAGATGTGATGGTGATACGATACCGGGGCAACTCCCCCAAGCTTGGCACAAGCCAATGGGATTGCCCATACCTGTGCTTAGTTGTCTTCCTTCGAAGGTGATGGTGGTGGAGTTGTCTTGTCTTTTGATTCCAAGAGGGCAATCAATCTTTAATTTATACCTTGGAGCTCTGTGACATGTTTCTCCAGCAAAACAACTTCACGAGTGAGATAAGTATTACGAGCACGAGTTATTTCACATAACCTCAAGAGCTCGATCAAGGATGGAGGTAAAAGGTGGAGGTCGCGTTGAAGAAAATCCTCTTCCTCATCTTCTTCCTTGTTGAGTACTAATTTCCCTTCGTTCAACGCCGGATTCTTCCCCTTACTTTTGCCCTTAGTTTCTTCAGGTAGCCTTTCCTTGGCCTCCATGACCTCCATTCTTTTCAGATCATCATTTACTTCTTCATAGACTTGAGGGAGATCGTTCTCCCCTACAGATTCCTAAGACGACATCTTGCTCTAAAACTGCGGCAAAAACAAGCTCGAAACAAAAACAGAGGATAAGTGCGCAGAATATATAATGAATTTTTCCCGACCAAAAGGAGTACTCCGCAAGAAAACGGAGTCCGTGAGGCACACGAGGTGCCCACAAGCCCCCTAGGAGCGACCAGGGGGTTAGGCCGCGCCTAGCAGGCTTGTCGCCTCCTCGTGCCTTTCCGGACTACTTTAAATTTTTCTAATTTTCTAAAAATTCCAAAACGGAGAAAAACTCCTACTGGAAAAGTTCTGGACTCGGTATACTTACCGAATCACATACCTCTTCGTTTTCGGAGTCTGAAACAGGCTGATAAATATCCCTTATGTACTCCTCCGGAGTTATGGTATTGATAATATTTCTTTCAACATTTATGGGAGTACCTGAGATATAATTCTTGATTCTTTGCCCATTTACCACTCTTGGAAAATTACCTTCCGTGTTGTTGATCTTGATGGCACCAGAACGATATACTTCCTCAACTATGTAAGGACCTTCCCATTTAAAGAGAAGCTTGCCTGCAAAATATCTAAAACGAGAATTATATAGCAAGACATAATCACCTACATTGAACTCACGTTTTTGTATCCTTTTATCATGCCACCTCTTAACCTTTTCTTTGAACAACTTGGCATTTTCATATGCCTTAGCTCTCCATTCATCAAGTGAGCTAGTATCAAATAACCTCTTCTCACCAGCAAGTTTGAAATCAAAGTTGAGCTCTTTGATTGCCCAATAAGCCTTATGCTCTAGCTCAAGAGGTAAATGACATGCTTTACCGTAAACCATTTTGTACACAGACATGCCCATGGGATTCTTATAAGCAGTTCTATAAGCCCACAGTGCATCATCGAGCTTCTTAGACCAATTCTTTCTAGACCTATTAACAGTCTTTTGCAAAATTAGTTTAATCTCTCTATTACTTAGCTATACTTGACCAGTGGACTGAGGGTGATAGGGACATGCAATTCTAAGGTTGACATCATACTTAGCAAGTGTTTTACGGAAAGCACCATGAATGAAATGTGAACCACCATCAGTCATTAGATATCTAGGGACTCCAAATCTAGGGAAAATAACTTCTTTAAGCATCCTGATAGAGGTGTTGTGATTAGCACTACTAGTTGGGATAGCTTCTACCCACTTAGTAACGTAATCAACAACAACTTGGATATGAGTATACCCGTTGGATTTTGGAAAAGGTCCCATAAAATCAAAACCCCAAACATCAAATGGTTCAATGACAAGTGAATAATTCATAGGCATTTCCTGACGTTTACTGATATTACCTATTCTTTGACATTCATCACAAGACAAGACAAACTTACGAGCATCCTTGAAGAGAGTGGGCCAATAGAGTGTGTGCAGTTCTATCTCCCGCATGGTGTCCTCCATAAGCGTCGGAGTGACACTTCTATAGGATCTGTCCCTGTTCATGTTCAGGTACACAACGTCTAATAACACCATCTACTCCTTCCTTATAAAGGTGAGGATCATCCCAAAAGTAATGTCTCAAATCAAAGAAGAATTTCTTCTTTTGCTGGTATGTGAAACTAGGTGGTATATATTTGGCAACGATATAGTTTGTGTAATCAGCGTACCACGGTGTATTATGTGAAGCATTGATGACATTCAATTTCTCATCAGGAAAGCTATCATCAATAGGTTGTGGGTCATCAAGAACATTCTCCAACCTAGACAAGTTATCTGCTACGGGGTTCTCAGCACCCTTCCCATCAACAACATGCAAATCAAATTCTTGTAGCAAGAGAACCCATCTGATAAGTCTAGTTTAGCATCTTTCTTTTCCATGAGATACTTAATAGCAGCGTGATCAGTGTGAATATTGACTTTGGAATCAACTATGTAAGATCTGAACTTTTCACATGCAAACAATACTGCTAAAAATTCCTTTTCAGTAGTAGCATAGTTTCTTTGGGCACTGTCTAGAGTTTTACTAGCATAGTGAATAACATTCAACTTCTTATCAACTCTTTGTCCTAGGACAGCATCCACAACATAATCACTAGCATCACACATGATTGCAAAAGGTAAGTTCCAATCAGGTGGTTGAACAATAGGCGCAGTTATCAAGGCCTTTTTAAGTATTTCGAAGGTTTCCTCACAATCATCATCAAAAACAAAAGGAATATCATTTTGCAAGAGATTGGTAAGAGGCCTAGAAATCTTAGAAAAGTCCTTAATGAACCTTCTATAGAAACCAGCATGACCTAGGAAACTTCTTATACCTTTGATATCTGTAGGGCATGGCATTTTCCTGATCGCATCAACCTTAGCCTTATCAACTTCAATACCTCTTTCAGAAATTTTATGTCCTAAGACGATGCCTTCATTAACCATAAAGTGGCACTTCTCCCAATTCAACACAAGGTTGGTATCTTTACATCTCTGCAAAAATCGATCAAGGTTGCTCAGGCAATCATCAAAAGAAGACCCGTAAACGGAGAAGTCATCCATGAAAACCTCAACAATCTTTTCACAAAAGTCAGAGAATATAGACATCATACATCTTTGAAAGGTAGTAGGTGCATTACATAAGCCAAAAGACATACGTCTGTAAGCAAAGGTACCGAAAGGGCAGGTGAAAGTGGTTTTCTCCTGATCAGATTGTGCAAGAGGTATATGGGAGAAACCAGAATAACCATCTAGAAAGCAGAAGTTTGTGTGTTTAGACAATCTTTCTAGCATTTGGTCAATAAAAGGCAAAGGGTAATGATCTTTCCTAGTGGCCTTATTCAATTTCTTAAAATTAATCACCATCCTATAGCCAGTAATAATCCTCTATGGGATCAATTCATCCTTATCATTAGGGACAACGGTAATACCTCCCTTCTTAGGGACGCATTGCACCGGACTTACCCAATCATTATGAGCAACAGGATAGATAATACCTGCTTCGAGGAGCTTTAGTATTTCTTTTCTTACTACCTCTTTCATCTTAGGATTTAATCTTCATTGATGATCGGCAACTGGTTTGGAATCAGGATCAGTTTTAATTTTGTGCTGGCATAGAGTGGGACTAATGCCCTTAAGATCATCAAGAGTATATCCAATAGCAGCACGGTGCTTCCTCAGAGTTTTTAGTAACTTCTTTTCTTCATGCTTTGAGAGGCTAGCACTAATAATAACATGATATATCTCTTTTTCATCAAGATAAGTATACTTAAGAGTATCAGGTAACTGCTTAAGCTCAAACACAGGATCACCCTTTGGTGGGGGTGGATCTCCAAGCAGTTCAACAGGCAAATTATTCTTAAGGATAGGATGTTGTTCAAAGATAACTCTATCTATCTCATTCCTTTCATCCATATGCATATAATTTTCATGCTCAAGCAGGTATTGCTCTAAAGGATCAGTAGGAGGCACAGCAATAGAAGCTAGAGCAATAATTTCATCCTTACTAGACAACTCTTTTTCATGAGGTTGTCTACCAAACTTGGAGAAATTGAACTCATGTGACACACCTTCAAAGCCAACAGTGTCAGTTTGCTTCTCACAGTCAATATGAGCATTGACAGTATTGGGAAAAGGTCTGCCAAATATGATGGGACAAAAGCTATTTTGTGTGGTAGCAAGAACGAGAAAATCAGCAGGATATTTAGTTTTACCACACAAGACTTCAACATCTCTAACAATTCCCAAAGGGAAGATAGTATCTCTATTGGCAAGCTGAATAGTGACATCAATAGGTTCAACTCAACAGGTGCAATCTCGTCTTTAATTTCATCATATAAAGATTGAGGTATTGAACTAACACTAGCACCCATGTCACATAAACCATGATAACAATGATCTCCTATCTTAACAGAAACAACAGGCGTGCCAACAACAAGCCTATGTTTGTCTCTAGCATGTGTTTCTAGCAGCATCTTCACAGAAGTGAATATCATGGCCATCAACATTGTCGGACAGGAGATCTTTGATAATAGCAATGCTAGGTTCAACTCTAATTTTCTCAGGGGGTGTAGGTGTTCTAATGTATCCCCTACGTATCATAGTTGAAACTTTAGAATGATCCTTTATCCTAACAGGGAAAGGTGGTTTCTCAATGTAAGCACTGGGAACAATAGGATCATTATAAGCAATGACTTTCTCTTCAACTGGATTGGGTTTAACTACATTGACTTCTACGGGAGGATGATATTTAAACCACTTCTCTTTATGGAGATCAATATGAGTAGCAAAAGATTCACACCATGAAGTTACTATCTCAGAGTCAAGTCCATATTTAGCGCTAAAATCACCAAAAGTATTTGTTTCAACAAAGGATTTAACGCAATCGAACTTAAGATTCATACCTAGCTCCTTACCTTCATCAAACTCCCAATCTTAAGATTTGCGTTTAATTCTTTCCAATAAATTCCATTGGAATTCAATATCTCTCTTCATAAAAGAACAGGTACAAGAAGTGTCAAGCATGGTGCGATTATCATGAGAAAGCCGAGCATAGAAGTTCTGAATGATAATTTCTCTCGAGAGCTAATGGTTGGGGCATGAATATAACATTGATTTAAGCCTCCCCCAAGCTTGAGCGGTACTTTCTCTATCACGAGGCCAAAATTTATAAATATAATTCCGATCACGATGTACCAAATGCATAGGATAAAACTTTTGATGAGATTCCAATTTCAATCGGTTGTAGTTCCATGATCTAGTATCATCACATAGCCTATACCATGTCAATGATTTATCCCCCAAAGATAAGGGAAAGACCTTCTTCTTGACCTCATCCTCGGGCAAACCTGAAAGCTTAAATAAACCACAAACTTCATCTACATAGATTAGATGCAAGTCTGGATGTGATGTTCCATCTCGTGTAAAAGGATTAGCCAACAGTTTCTCTACCATACCCGAAGGAATTTCATAACAAGTATTTTCAGTAGGTGCAGCAGGTTGAGGAGCAACTCCTTGTGCTTCTGTTCGAGGTGAAGATACCCCGAACAAGCTCCTCAAAGGATTAGTTTCCATAGTGACAAGTGCAATAAATTTCAGCACACTATATAAATGTTTCCTTACCAAATTCCACTTACCAAAGGCGCTTCACTCCCCGGCAACGGTGCCAGAAAAGAGTCTTGATAACCCACAAGTGTAGGGGATCTATCGTAGTCCTTTAAATAAGTAAGAGTGTCGAACCCAACGAGGAGCATAAGGATCTCACAAGTGGTTTTTAGCAAGGTATTCTCTGCAAGCACTGAAATTATCGGTAACACATAGTTGTGTGATAAGATGATTCGTAGCAAGTAGCAAGTAGCAATAGTAAAAAAGGTGTAGCAAAGTGTCCCAATCCCTTTTGTAGCAAGGGAAAAGCCTGGACAAACTCTTATAGGAGGTAAAGCGCTCCCGAGGACACATGGGAATTTCTGTCAAGCTAGTTTTCGCCATGTTCACATGATTCACGTTCGCTACTTTGATAGTTTGATATGTGGGTCGACCAGTGCTTGGGAGCCCACAAGCCCCCTAGGCGCGGCCAGGGGGTAGGTCGCGCCTAGCAGGCTTGTGGCCTCCTGGTGGCTCCCCTCTGGTACTTCTTCCACCCAGTATTTTTTATAAATTCCAAAATAATTCCTCGTTGTTTTTCATGGCTTTTGGAGTTGCGCAGAATAGGTATCTCAAAGTTGCTCCTTTTTCAGGCCAGAATTCCAGCTGCCGGCATTCTCCCTTGTCATTTAAACCTTGCAAAATAAGAGAGAAAAGGCATAAGTATTGTACCGTGAAGTGTAATAAAAGCCCATAAAGCGATAAATATCAACATAAAAGCATGATGCAAAATGGATGTATCACCCGCTATCAAGCAGCACCTAAAGAGTGTCATCTAGTGGCTGTGAAGAGGATAGTGAGATACCTTATACATACACGTAACTTTGACATATGGTATCCCAAGGGATCTTCTTTTAATCTTCTTGGATATTCCTACTCGGACTATGCTGGAGACAAGGTTGATAGAAAATCCACCTCGGGTACATGTCAATTTCTTGAGAGATATCTTGTCTCTTGGACATCCAAGAAACAAAACTCGGTATCCTTATCAACTTCCGAAGCGGAATACATTGACGTTGGATCATGATGTGCCCAATTACTATGGATGACTCAAATGCTTAAGGATTATGGCATTCATGTTAGAAAATTTCCATTGTTATGTGACTAAGAAAGTGCTATTAAGATTGCCTACAATCATGTGCAACGTTCTAGAACAAAACACATCCAAGTGTGACATCATTTCATTCGTGATCATCTTGCTAAAGAAGATATTGATCTCAAGCATGTTCGTACTGACAAACAACTATCCGATATCTTTACTAAACCACTTGATGAGAAAGTGTTATGTCATTTGAGGAGTAAGTTGAACATCATTGATGCTTCAAACTTGAGCTAGACTCACTCGAAAGCATGCAAGGGCATGAGATTGACTAACTATTCGTTGATGCCATTGATCTGATTATCTTATATCTTGGAAACCATGCTCTCTTATATTGCATCTAACCTTTTGTAGGTACTTGGAATAAATACACACCACAAGATTGCCAACAACTCCAATCAAAAGCAATCCTGACATGGCCAAGTATAAACAACTCCTCTTCGAGGATGAAGGAAGAAGACAACAAAATCATATCCTTGACTATCATTTGATGAAGTTATTCACTCTTGTCATTTGGATATATTATGGTCTTCCTTGCATGACTAACCATTGTAGGTGAAAAGTGAACCAAAATGACATGGATTGCTCCCAACTCAAGATGACTTTCATCAACCTTGAGCATCCACAACAAGATCACCTACATGCCACGTCATCAACATCATTCGAAGGTATGCACTCATATCCTTGATAAAGCTCTACACGAATTCATGGAGTAAAGCAACTCAAGTGATATGAAGATATAAAAAAGATTAATCAAAAAATAGAAAGCCAACTTCGCGCTTAATGATGAGTATGGCCTATGATCAAGCATCTTTGGTTGACTGCTTAAGTCAAATAATCTAATATAGGTGACCTTGTCACTGCCCCACATCTAGATAGAGATCTTTGTATGGTTCATATTTGACCTTTCACACTCTTAGAACCATTCAAGTCTCATCTACATGTCTGTATATATCTTATATTTCAAAAAATGATATATTTGTTTTTCTTTCACTTTTGTTTCTCCTAATATCTTCTTTAACAAATGGAATCTTGAAATAAATCTTTCGACCAGCCTATTCTTCTGTTAAACAGTTGACTATCATTGCAACTTGGTTTCACCTAATTGGGAAACTCGTCCCAACCGATTTCACCCAAGAGTCCTGAATATCATTCTCGGTTCTACCAGACCATTTTGCCTCGGCGACTCCGATTTTTCTGACAAACTTAATTTCTCTGAAAATTTCTTTTGAACGAATGATTTAGGGGAGAAAACTTCTCTAGGGGGAGAAACACCTCAGTGATCCCATGACATATAAGAGGGATAATCATCTATGATCCCTAACATCGGAGGAGATAATTCAAGGAACTCTTATTCATTCCAAAGGGGGAGAAAAGACAGATTCAAGGAACCCTTGAAAAAGAGAGAAGAATCCAGGATCCCTTTCTCTCGATGAGCCCTTACCCTTTGACCTTCTTTTTGGTAATCAATGCCAAAGGGGGAGAAATATCAAAGTACCAAAGTTTCCATTCAATGAACCTATTTACAGGGGAGAAATATCACCATGAAGGTTATACAAAAGAGGGAAAACAACACTAAGGGGGCATATTTGTTCCTAAAGGGAGATGTATCAAACCTTACATATTAAGGGGGAGAGAGATAAATATGGCTTTAGGCTTTATTGGCTTCAACTTATTTTCCCTGTCTACTCCCAATATCTACATGCTAGGATTCAGGGGAGAGGAAACCTTACATGTTCATCTTTAAGGGAGAAAAATTCTTGTTCATTGGAGACATATCCTTTATCAAATATATTTTCAATATTTCTTCAATTTCTTGGTATTTTTTTGGCTCTTTGCATCTTTACAACAGGGTACTCTTGTGATATCTAACATTTGTTTTCCCAAGTGCACTCCTATGTCAAAACACTCAAGATCCTCAAGGTAAGTGTATCATATCCTTGTTCATGATGATCTCTTGTTTCTTGCACATATTGTTCTCAAGAGGGAATCTTGAACATGGAACTTCTACATTTACATATGTGTGATGCATATAGCTAGGATGTCTATGACTTGTCTTGTCCTTCTACCTTGTGTGTGCCCATGCATTCCAAAGCAACCATCCTTCAAAAGGGATTGCACACATTTAGGGCGAACTTCTACTATTCATGTTTTTTTCAAAGCTGTCATATCCTTATGATTATATTTATTTGAAGCTTTGATTGTATGTTGTCATCAATTACCAAAAAGGGGTAGATCAAAAGCACGTATGCTCCCTTGGTGATTTTGATAATTCATGACAACATACAATGTCTCTTGGACTAACACTTTTACCTAGATATTTCACGAATAGTCCATAGAGAGCATTGGCTAAAGGATTATGTGGATATGCCCCTCGATGCAACAAAGGAATACTGTTGGATCAAGCTTCAAGCTAGAAGACTCTTCATTTTATATTTGTGAGAAATCACTTTTGAGTCCCAATACTATTAAAAGGGGTGAGGTAGTAAAATGAACTGATTGCTCAAATGCTCAAAGTTAGCCATCAAAACACTCAATCATTTTCCCACATATCCACTCTGTCAAGTTCCACATACACAAATTCAGTGTCACCAACATTCCCATATCGGATCCACCGAGTTTGACCTCAGACAGAAACTCTAGCCATTCCCACCAAATTGGTGCAACCGAAACCAAGTCGGTGCTACCGAGTTTAGTGTGACCAACATTTTGTTGCCAAGATACACAAAATCAGAATTTCCGAGTTTGAGTAATGGTGCCACTGAGTTTGGCCATCTGACTATTAGTCACCTTATCGGTGCCACCGAGTTTCATATAACGGTCTCACCGAGATTCAGAAGTTCACACCTTTGTGCTAGTCGGTACCACCGATTTTTCAACTTCGGTGTCATCGAGTTTGCCCTTTTTGTGTAACAGTTGGATTTTGGCTGTTGCCTATATATACCCTTCACCCACCTCTCATTCGTGGGAGAAGCACTCAGAACACACACTTCATTACCAGATCCATTTTCTGAGAGAGAACCACTTACTCATGTGTTGAGACCAAGATATTCCAATCCAATCATTTGAAACTTGATCTCTAGCCACTTACTCATATTCGTGGGAGAAGCACTCAGAACACACACTTCACTACCAGACCTCATGTGTTTGATATCCCAACCTTACTCCTCTACTTTACACTTGCATGTTTTACTTTCCGCTGCTATGCTCTTAGAACTGCATGTGTAGGGTGTACTTGACTTGTTATAACTACTACATTTCTACCTTCCTTGAAATTGGGTTAGGCTAGAAATTTTATCTTGACAAGTAGTCTATTCACCTCCCCCCTCTAGACACATCTTCTAATGATCCCTCAAGAAGCCTCTGTATTGTGATTCCCATATAGTCACACAGGAAGGACTAGGGGGTTTATCTCATCGGAGGGTCGTGATGCTGGGTAAACCGGTGTCATGTGTGTTGCGCCTACACCTGTACCAACACGTCGTCGGCGCCCATCGACCCAAATCCACGAGTTAATCCACCCCATGCATTTGTCCTAGAAATACCACGACACCACCTCTTGGTCCCATGTGGCCCCCGGGGTGGGTGGGCCCCTCCTGGTGGACCCTCGGAACCCATTCGTCACTCCCGGTACACTACCAAAAATGACTGAAACCTTTCTGCAACCCAAATACCACTTCCTATATATGAATATTTACCTCCGGACCATTCTGGAGCTCCTCGTCAAGTACGGGATCTCTTCCGGGACTCCGAACAACCTTCTGTCACCAACACACATAACTCAATAATATTGAAATGTCATCGAACCATAAGTGTGCAAACCCTGCGGGTTCAAGAAATATGCAAACATGACCGAGACACTCTCCGTTAAATAACCAATAGCGGGACCTAGATACCCATATTGGTTCCTACATATTCTACGAAGATCTTTATGAGTTGAACCTCTATGTCAAGGATTCAGTTAATCCTGTATGATGTTCCCTTTGTCCATCGGTATGTTCCTTGCCCGAGATTCGATCGTCCGTATCTACATACCTAGTTCAATCTCATTACGGGCAAGTATTTTTACTCGTTCCATAATACAAGATCCCGTTACTAACTCTTTAGTCACATTGCTGGCCAGCTTCTTGTGATGTTGTATTTCCGAGTGGGCCCTAGAGATACCTGTCCGTCAAACGGAGTGACAAATCCCAGTCTCGATCCACGCCAACCCAACAGAAGCCCTCATCGATACATGTAGAGCACCTTTATAGTCACCTAGTGACGTTGTGACATTTGATACACACAAGGCTTTCCTCTGGTGTCGGGAGTTGCATGATCTCATGGTCATAGGAACAGATACTTGACATGCGGAAAACAATAGCAATAAACTGAGACGATCATATGCTACGTTCATAGTTTGGGTCTTGTCCATCACATCATTCTCCTAATGATCTGATCCCATTATCAAATGCCAACTTATGTCTATGGCGAGGAAACCTTGACCACCTTTGATCAATGAGATCGTCCTATAGAGGCTCACTAGGGACAGTGTGTTGTCTATGTATCCACATATGTATTTGAGTTTCCAATCAATACAATTCTAGATTGGATAATAATCGATTATCATGAACAAGGAAATATAATTATAAACACTTTATTATAGCCTCTAGGGCATATTTCCAACAGTCTCCCACTTGCACTAGAGTCAATAATCTAACTCACGTCACTATGTGATTTACATTGTAGTGAATCTAACACCCATCCAGTTTTGGTGTTTGTCATGTTTCGCTCGTGGAAGAGGCTTAATCAATCGGTCTCCAACATTCAGATCCGTGTGCACTTTGCAAATATTTATGTCCTCCTCCTTGATGTAATCACGGACGAAACTGAAGCATCACTTTATGTGTCTGGTCCTCTTGTGAAACCTTGGTTCCTTGGCTAGTGCAATGGCACCAATGTTGTCACAGAATAGAGTCATTGGATCGAGTGCACTAGGCACAACTCCAAGATCTATCATGAACTCCTTCATCCAGACACCTTCTTTAGCCGCCTCTGAGGAACCTATGTACTCCGCTTCGCATGTAGAATTAGCTACCACGCTTTGCTTGGAACTGCACCAGCTTACCGCACCCCCATTGAGAATAAATACATATCTCATTTTAGACTTACAGTCATCTGAATAAGTATTAAAGCTTGCATCGACGTAACCCTTTAGACGAGCTCTTGATCACCTCCATACACGATAAACATTTGTTTAGTCCTTTTCAGGTACTTCAGAATATGCTTGACCGTTGTCCAATTGTGCCATTCATGGATCGCTTTGAAACCTTCCCTCCATACTTATGAAAAGGTTGATATCAGGTCTTGTGCACAACATTGCATACATGATAGAACCTATGGCTAAAGCATTGGGGATGACACTCATCTTTTCTCTATCTTCTGCAGTCACTCGGCATTGAAACCTATGACTAGTCTTACTCAACTTCACACCTTGCAATATAGGCAAGAACCCTTTCTTGGACTGATTCATTTTGAACTTCTTCAAAACTTTGTCAAGGTATGTGCTCTATGAAAGTCCTATTAAGCGTCTTGATCTATCTCTATAGATCTTGATGACTAATATGTGAGCAGCTTCTCCTAGGTCCTTCATTGAAAAACTTTTATACAAGTAATCCTCTATGGTTCCCATAAATTCTATATTGTTTCCAATTAACAATATGTCATCAACATATAATATAAGAAACGCTATAGAGCTCTCACTCACTTTGTTGTAAATACAAGCTTCTCCATAAACTTGTATAAGCGCAAATGCCTTGATCACATCATCAAAGCGCTGATTCCACTCCGAGATACTTGCACGAGTCCATGAATGGATCGCTGGAGTTTGCATACTTTGTTAGCATTATCTGGATCAACAAAACCTTCTGGTTGCATCATATACAACTCTTCCTTAAGGGAACCGTTAAGGAACATTGTTTTAACATCCATCTACCAAATTTCATAATCAAAAAATGCACCAATTGTTAACATGATTCTGACGGACTTAAGCATCGCTATGGGTCAGAAAGCCTCATCGTAATCAACTCCTTTAACTTGTGAAAAAACCTTTGCCACAAATTGAGCTTTATAGATGGTGATGTTATCATCGGCGTCCGTCTTCTTCTTAAAGATCCATTTATTCTGTATGGCCTTTCACCATTCAGGTAATACTTCCAAAATCCACACTTTGTGTTCATACATGGATTCTATCTCATATTTCATGGCCTCTAACCATTTGTTGGAATCCGGGCCCACCATCGCTTCTCCATAGCTCGTAGGTTCATTGTTGTCCAACAACATGACTGTTAAGACCAGGTTTCGGTACCACTAAGGAGCAACACGTGCCCTTGTCGACCTACGAGATTCGATAGCAACTTGATTAGAAGCTTCATGATCATCATCATTGGATTCCTCTTCAACTGGCGCAGGCTCCGCACAAATACCTTCCTGCGTTATGCTACTCTTTCGTTGAAGCAAAGGTTCAATAACCTCGTCAAGTTCTATCTTCCTCCCACTCAATTCTTTCGAGAGAAACTCTTTCACAAGAAATGTTCTATTTTTAGTGAAAAACACTTTGCCTTCAGCTCTGAGATAGAAGGTATACCCAACTGTCTCTTCTGGGTATCTTGTGAAGATGCATTTCTCCGCTTTGGGTTCCAACTTTTCAGGCTGAAGCTTTTTGACATAAGCATCCGCAAACTTTAAGAAACGACAACTTTGGTTTCTTGTCAAACCACACTTCATATGGCGTCCTCTCAACGGATTTTGATGGTGCCCTATTTAAAGTGAATGCAGCTGTCTCTAATGCATAACCCCAAAATGATAACGACAAATTGGGAAGTGACATCATAGAACACACCATATCCAATGAAGTACGATTACGATGTTCGGACACACCATTATGTTGTGTTGTTCCAGGCGGTGTCAACTGTGAAACAATTCCACATTGACTTAGGTGAGTGCCAAGCTCATAACTCAGATATTCTCCTCCTCGATCAGATCGTAGGAATTTGATCTTCTTGTTATGATGATTCTCCACTTCACTCTGAAATTTCTTGAAATTTTCAAACATTCCAGACTTGTGTTTCATTAAGTAAATATAACCATATCTACTTAAGTCATTAGTGAAGGTGAGAAAATAACGATATCCACCGCGCGCCTCAATGCTCACCGGACCGCACACATGAGTATGTATGATTTCCAATAAGTCATTTGCTCGCTCCATTGTTCCGGAGAAAGGAGTTTTGGTCATCTTTCCCATGAGGCATGGTTCACATGTGTCAAGTAATTCAAAATCAAGTGACTCCAAAAGTCCATCAATATGGAGTTTCTTCATGCATTTCACCCCAATATGACCTAAGAGGCAGTGCCACAAGAAAGTGGTACTATCATTAACAACTCTGGATCTTTTGGCATCAATGTTATGGACATGTGTGTCATCACTATCAAGATTCAATAAAACAAACCCCTCACATTGGGTGCATGACCATAAAAGATAGGGATTTTTATTTCTGTGCCCTTGGTTAGTTCTACTCATTCATCCCCACGCTCTTAACTTTTGCTCACTTCTCCCCACTCCCTTGCCCGAAACCCTCAGAACTGGTCACAGCGGGCATTGCCGTCGGGTCAATGGCTTGACCGTTAACTCTCACTAGTGGGGCCGCATAGGGCGGAGTACACATTTGGACCGTTACGTGGTAACCAGTAGGCCGCGAAACTGACACTCACCTAAATCAGATCCAGTCGCTTCTGCGCCGCCCCCTCTGCCGCCGTCGTGCCGCCTCCACCGCCCTCTTGCCGCCTCCGCTGCAGTCGTGCCGCCTCCGCCGCATCTACCCTCCCTCCCCATCTAGGATTAGGAAGCGATGTCGGAGGGCACCCCGTCCGGCCCATCGACCGTGGAGATGATTGGGTCGAATCAGAGGCTCATAATTCATGGATTCCATCTGGGTAAGCATCGTTTTCCTCTCAAATTGATTAGGAGCCCCGTAAATTAGGCTGTATTTCACCACCATTGGCGTGAATCAGCGCAATTTATCTGGAAATTTTAGGCCTAACTGCACCCTTTATCTTATTTCAAACGAATAAGGTTGATCCTGCACTTGCTTTTTGGCTGGCGGTTAGAATGGAAACTAGCGAGCTGCGTGGAACTAAACCGTATGCAATTTCTGGATTTTTCTATCCTAAAGTGGTAGAAAACACTGTTTCGTTCAGAGATTTCCGTGAGGCACTGTGTTGTGAGTATCCGTGGAGCCCTTCCGATGTTGTTGAACTGAGATATTTCGACAGTACCGAGCAGAGATTTCTCCCGTTAACTTGTGATGAGCATCTGGGATTGCTATTTAGTTTGAATGCTCACAGCCATTTCGGTAAAATCCATATCGGTGTGCTTCAGGCACGCAAACAGCGTATCACGAAGGGTGTTCAGACATCATCTGTCTCTGCTAATAGCGAGCGTCCTCGTACTCCTTGTAAGTCGAGACCAAGTAAACCTAGTGGTTCTGAAAGCCAGAACATGTCAGCTTCCCCTAATTCTGCCACGTCTCCTCTCCCTTTTGCACCTGATGTGGAAGTAGATGCAGAGCGTGATGAGGAAGTGCCTCGACATGATGATGAGGATGAGATTCTATTCCCGGAACTGGTAGGTAGAGTCAGTCAACAGGCAGTGGAAGATGAATATGCAAAGGAGCATAGCGGCCGTGCTAGATTTGATGACACTGATGATGAAGAGAGGGAGGAGAACATCGACTCCTTAGTTTTACAAGAATATGATGGTGAGGACATGCCAACAATTGAGTGGAACAGGGAGAATCCTAACCTTACTCCAGGAACCGTATTCGAATCGATGGTGGACTGTCGTAATGCAGGGACTACATATTGCATTGTCACTGAAAACTCTTATGAGGTTGATAGGAGTGAGTCAGGAAGAATCACTGTTCATTGCCCTTATGATAGGTGTAGGTGGAGGTTGCATGCATCCACTATGCGAAAGACCAAATTGATTTAGGTATTACAACTGAATATTAATTGTATTGTTTCTTAATTGTATTTGACATCATTTTGCATTTTGTTTCAGATAAAAAGCAACCCACACGCGCACACTTGCCCACCTGGAGGGGGAGGGGGAAAGGACAAATATAAGCTTGCAAAGACTAGGTGGGTGGCAGATGCAATCTTTGATTGGGTGAGGGAAACACCAACACATGGTTCAATAACACTCCATCGGAAGCTATTTGAGAATGTAACATCCCCAATTTCCTAATTTGGAATGTTTTACAAATGTAGCTAAACATCTATGCATTTTGTTTGCAATAAAATTTTGCAATTGATTTCCGTCAAATACTTGCTTTTGCTTTTCTATTTTTCCTCCCCGAGAAAATACCCCAAAGAAAAATCTTGCACGTAAGAAAGAGCGAAGGAAAATGACCCTCCCAAGCCAGGGGTATTTTTTGAAAATAATTGAGCCAAGAAAAACCAGAACTTATGGAGAAAATAATTTGAAAAGAAAATATAGCATCAGGGGTTTTTCTGAAAAAACATTTTTTTAAAAGTTTTTATTTTTCTCTTGGAAAAATGTTAAACGGATAGAGAATTTTTTTCTGAAAATTTTGGTATATAATACCCCTATTTTTTGGATTATATTTTCTTGCCTTTTATTTGTTTTAATCTCTGTTTTTGAAAAAAATAGGAAAAAGCGCTATATATGGAAACCGCCCGCGGCGTTATATAGCAATCGGGCGAGATCCCCACCTACCGGGATCCGATCCCACTCCGGATCGGCCACCGACGTGCCACCTCGCCCTCTCTCTCTCTCTCTCTCTCTCTGCACGTGGGCCCCCTAGCCGACCGAATCACCCGCTTGGTCACCCCCTTCCTTCTCTCCCTCTCTTTCCCTTCCTCCCCCCGATCCCCTTCCAAGTTCGCCGGACCTCCCCCGATCTCCTTCCCTCCTCGGCGCCCCCCTCTCCCCTATAAATACCCGCCGCCCCGGCCCTCCCCTCGCCCCGTTCCGCCACCCCGCCACCCTGCCCGAACCCCCACGCCGCCCCTCGCGATCCTCGCCGGAGTTGGACCAGAGCCGAAGCTCCCCCGCTCTGCTACGCCCCCGTTCGACGCCCCACTCGCCTCTTTGACGCCACCAGGAGCTCGCCGAAGGTCTCCTCCGCCGCCCGGACCCCTTCCCTAGCTCGGCCGACCACCGGAGTAGCTTCCCCGGCCACCACCACGTTCGGCCTCGCCGGATTTTCTCGCCGGAGCACCCCCCACCCCCCTGTAAGCACTCCTCCTCCACCGTCGGATCTAGAATAGACGCGGTAGATTAGAATACCCTTACCCCTTCGTTTTTAATTAAAAGCCGAGCCGGTTTTATTTCACTTAATATTAGCCGAGAGGAATCCATTAAGCTTCGGCCATTTGTTAGATTTCCCCGTAGCAAACGAACACGCAACCAATCAGGGGCCGCCACGTGTACCCCCTGCCCGTTAGAATCAAATTCTTTTTTTTCTGTTTAATTCCAAAAACAGAGAAAGTTCCAATACTGTTTTGATCATAACTTTTGATCTAGGATCCAATGAGGTTGATTCCTTTTCCAGTAGATCAAATTTTTTCTATAGTTTTGAAAAACATATAATTGGTCTATGTTTGAAATTTTCAAATTTGAATTAGATCAGATTTATTTTAAACCTTGTTTTGCTTATTCCAGGAGTTTAAAAAAGGATTTGTATTTGATTCTTTTTGCTACTGCTTCCTAGTGATTATATCTTACTGTGGTATAAGTTTCAAATTTTTCAAAATATTTTTTACTTAGGGTTTTAACAGAAACAATTTCTGCCTTAGTGAGGTGAAGTGAATTCTTTCACTTAGGCCATAGCTACTTTATACTTGTGATGTTATTTTACTTACTGATGATTGTAGTGCTTATGGTGTGTATTTGTTTGTATCGGTAGATCACCCGGAGTGCGAAGCTTGTTACTTAGAAGTGCTCGATCAAGACAACTATCATCAAGGCAAGTCATTTTGATCATACTATCTCCTATGTTTTTCTATGCATGGTAGTTTCACCTTTCTTTGCCCAATTGCATGCTGCGTAGGTACTTGGAAATTTTAGTATAGGTTGTAGTATCATGTGGTAGGCACACAACAACCCCGATACTTGTCCCGGGACGACAAATTTCATATTGCTATGCTTGAGTAGACGGGATTTTGGTTGAGTGCATAACACGAGTGATGCGAGGATGATTAAATAACCAAGACCGGTCAAGACAAGATTTTCAAGACCCCGTGAAGAAATGCAACTCTGGGTGAAGGGCGGTTTAACGGGCTCCCTGGAGAAACCAGTGAACGACCCCGGGATGCTAGAGACAGCCATGACATCTTGCGGAAAGCTTCACCCAGGCTCGAAGAGACGAATGGAGGCTTCAAGACCCTAGGCTTACCTCCACAACAACAAGTCATTATGGGCTCTGGCTTGGTTGGACAACGCGGCGACTCTGGACAGACGGTGCTAGCAGATGTAGAAGAACGGTAGGAATGGATGGGCACCGACAGGGATTCAGAGGGACCCGTTGAAAGACCATGTTTTGATCACCCGGTTTTCAAACACCTTGAAGTGCGAGGACATACTCGGAGGCGATCAAATCTTGTGGGGAACATGTGCAAAACTCTGCAGAGTGCCCAAACCTAATCGATTAGCCGTGTCCACGGTCATGGACAACTTGAGCCGAAGGCATTGAAATTTCCCTGAACTCTCTACACAACTTAATAATGATGGGGGAATTATCAACAACTCGGGTACGAGAATTGGTTGGCGGAACCATCTCGTTAACAACAAACAATGTAGTAATATTTTTCTTTCATCCCTCTCTTGTTGTAGGAGAAAATTGGCTTTATGCTAAAACTTATAGCCCCACCTGCCAAATATGCATGTAGAGATAGTTGGTTATTATTTTTCCCCTCTCTTTGATGACTTGCCGGCATATTCCATATGCTGACCTACACGGCTGCAACGTATTATGTTGCAGAGTACTTTTCCGACCAGGAGTGAGGCTACGATCTACGCTCAACGACATGCCGTGGAGTCGGATGGACTCGTCTACCTGATGCTTCCGCTAGTCTTCGTCAGATATCTCATGAGATGGCCTTCAGCCACTTTATTGTAATTCATTATTGTAATAAAGTACTCGATATGAGATTTCGATTAATAAAGCTGTGTGATTGAACTCTTGATATATACGTTGATGTACTGAGTGTGTACCAGCATGATCTTGGGATGGTACGGAAACACCAGAGACTTGACTCGTATTGAGTCGGGTCGCTACAGAAATGGTATCAAAGCACACGCTGACCGTAGGACGTAACCTCTAGGAATGGAAAAGCCTTAGGAAGAAAACTATTTTCTTATGTCTATAAATCCTCTATTTCCTCTTCTGATCATTTCTGACTTCTCTCCGATTTTCCAATGTTTTAGATGGCCACCTTCATCCCCGTTAAGTTCACGGAGTTTTGCCAACCCGACGCCACTATGCCTTTCGGAAAGGAGCTGATACAGATCACCAAGGACTTGAGGATTGCTCTGCCGACTATCACAGGGAAGCCTACTTCGTCTTACCCGGAGGATTCACGCTACAGGATTGAGGTGCACGTTCCCGGAAGGACATTCGAGCCGCGCACTGAGCCTATGGACTTCAAGTTCATCGCACCCAACTGGATTCTCGGAAGGGACATGGCGGTCCATTGTGCACTCGGACGTATCAAGGAAGTGTACAGAGGCTGCCCTATTTCACCGGACCTATTCACGGTATCCCGGAGAGGAGAAGATGGAGAAATCATCTCAAGCAAGACCAAGGACGCTCTCCTGTCCTATGCCCAGACCTTGGAGAAGCACAGCGGGACTCTGGAGCATCTTGTGATCAAGGACGCCAGGAAGATCAAGCAACTATCGCTCCGCGAACTCGAACTCGAAGAAGCAGCCAGGGAAGCCCACTATGAGCACGAATTGGAGGTGAAGGACTTTCTGGAGAGGATCGAGAAGCTGAAGACTCGAGTCGCATACCTGGAGGAGGAACTGTACATGGGCGAGAACTTTCATCTCGAAGGAGACGTAGCCCCCTTGATCAGCAATGCGGGGACTATGAAGAAAGCTCCACCGAAGGACCCACCACCATGCTTTTCTGAGGAGGACACTTAGACTAGACCACCAAATTTATCTTATCGTTAAACGCTTAGGCCGATGTTTAGGTTATCGAATTTTGTATCCCCGTATGTGAACCTTTTGTGATGGTATTGAATAAAATGTGTGGTGTGATACTTGTTTGTTGCATTTCATATGGGTAGTGTAATTACTCTTTAAACCATTGTTCTATGCTAATCTCACCCCTGTACGAACATCAGATGCCTCCGAGACGTGCCCCTGCTTCCAACTTCCCGCCGGAACTCACTCAGTTGATTCAGCAACAGAATACCCTGAAGCAGCTGATCATCCAGAACCAGAACAATAACAACAACCATCATCCACCCCAGGCCGACAATCTCACCCGTTTCCTGCGGTTGAACCCTCCGACTTTCTCCAGCAGCATTGAGCCCATTGTGGCAGATGATTGGCTCTGCAAGATGGAGCGGGAACTTATCACTGTTGGTTGTACTGAAGCTGAGAAGGTGCGCTTTGCCGCGCATCAACTTGAAGGCCCTGCAGCTGCATGGTGGGAGAACTACACCACCACATACCCCATTGCTGGAGTCACTTGGGTGTAGTTCAAGCAAGCCTTCCGCACCGCACATGTCTCAGCTGGTGCAATGAGTCTGAAGAAGCGTGAGTTTCGCAACTTACGCCAGGGAAATCGCTCTGTGGCTCAGTATGTCGATGAATTCAGCATGCTCGCCCGTTATGCACCTGGAGATGTGGCCGATGATGCGGCCAAGCAGGAAAAGTTCTTGGAGGGACTCAATGATGAGCTGAGCATTCAGCTGACTGTAGCCAAATTCAACAACTACCAGGAGCTGGTAGATAAGGCCCTCATCTTGGAGGGGAAACATCAGCAGATGGAGAACCGCAAGCGGAAGTATGGCAATGGAAAGTTCAATTCCGGCACTCCGCAGAAGCCTCGCTACACCCCCTATTCAGGGAATACCGGGACTGGATCCGGTAAGTTTGGAGGACACGTCTAGCATAACCACCCAGTGCACAACCATGGAGGCCACAACCATGGAGGAAATGGGAACCACCGCAACAACAACAACTTCAAGAATGGCGGTACTGGCACTCAGCATCATTCAACTCCAGCTCAGAAGGATCTGAATCACATTACCTGCTTCAAGTGTCAGAAGACAGGACATTATGCCACTGAATGTCCCCAGAACAAGTAGGGAAATGGAAACGGCAACGGGAACTCTGCAGCAAAGAAGCCCAATCCTTTTCCTCGAGCTCAGGTGAAACACATTGATGTTGAAGAGGTCTATGATCACCCCGATACTATGGTTGGTAAGTTTTTGCTAAATTCACGTCCAGTATTGGTACTTTTTGATTCTGGTGCAACGCATTCATTCATATCAAGGGTAGTTGTGGAAAAGTATAGTTTGCCAACTAGAACCCTCAGCCAGCCTATTAAGATCAGTTCCCCAAGAGGCATGATGACAGCCGGGATAGGATGCCATGCTTTGAGTCTCAACATCAGGAACCATAATTTTCCCACCGACCTCATCGTATTAGAGTCCCAGGGATTGGATGTAATCCTAGGCATGGATTGGTTGGCCAAGTACGAAGGGAATATTGATTGTGCCCTTAAGTCTATTTTGCTCACCACCCCCGAGCAAAAGCGGATAAAGTACGTGTCTCAGCGCCCGACACGGAGTAAACGAGTAAACTCTCTTACGGGAGTAGTCCAGGAGGAAGTACCGATTGTACAAGAATACCCAGATGTATTTCCGGAGGAATTGTCGGGCATGCCACCCGATAGAGAGATTGAGTTCCTGATTGAGCTATTACCCGGAACAGCCCCGATATCCAAGAGACCCTATCGGATGCCCGCAAATGACTTGGTAGAAATCAAGAAGCAAATTAAGGAGTTGTTGGACAAAGGGTATATTCGCCCAAGATCTTCACCTTGGGGAGCCCCAGTGCTCTTGGTTGAAAAGAAGGATAAGTCCTTGAGAATGGTAGTCGACTATCGTGCATTGAACGAGGTGACCATCAAGAACAAGTATCCCTTGCTGATGATCAATGATCTGTTTGACCAGTTAGTTGGAGCCCGAGTATTCTCCAAGATCGATCTTCGATCCGGGTATCATCAGTTGAAGATTCGTGAACAGGATATACCCAAGACAACCTTCACCAGTCGGTACGGCTTGTACGAGTACACGGTCATGTCATTTGGACTGACTAATGCTCCGGCATATATTATGAATCTGATGAACAAGGTATTTATGGAATACTTGGACAAGTTTGTCGTGGTGTTCATCGATGACATACTCATATTCTCCAAGAACGAGGAGAAACACAAGGAACATCTGCGTCTAGTTCTGGAGAAACTTCGAGAGCATAAGCTGTATGCAAAGTTTAGCAAATGTGACTTTTGGTTGAAGGAAGTCGGATTCCTCGGACACGTCATTTCAGGAGAAGGAATAGCAGTGGTCCCTGCCAAGGTCGCAGCAGTCACCGAATGGGTAGCACCCACTTCAGTTAAGGAGATCCGCAGTTTCCTCGGACTTGTCGGATATTACCGGAGGTTCATTGAGAATTTCTCAAAGATCACCAAGCCCATGACAGAGTTGCTGAAGAAGGAGTCCAAGTATGTTCGGACTGAGGAATGTGAATCTAGTTTTCAAGAGTTGAAGAAACATCTGGTTACAGCCCCAGTGCTGATATTGCCGAATATTCGGAAAGATTTCCAAGTTTACTGTGACGTTTCTCGTCAAGGACTCGGAGGAGTGCTCATGCAAGAAGGTAAAGTTGTAGCCTATGCATCCAAACAGCTCAGACCCCATGAGTTGAATTATGCCACGCATGACTTGGAGCTAGCAGCCGTAGTGCACGCTCTCAAGACCTGGAGACATTTCCTGATCGGAAATAGTTGTGATGTTTACACTGATCACAAGAGCCTGAAATATATCTTCACGCGGAAGGAGTTGAACCTGAGACAGAGGCGATGGCTAGAATTGATCAAGGACTATGACATGAGATTACATTATCACCCAGGCAAGGCAAATGTTGTAGCCGATGCGTTGAGCCGCAAGAGTTATGTCAACACACTCATAGCAGGAGGGTTACCCCAGGAGTTAGCCGATGATCTCCGAGAGCTCAAATCGGAAATAGTTCCAAGAGGATTTGTTGCCACACTAGAAATTCAGTCCACTTTGATAGAAAAGATCCGCGAAGCACAGAAATCAGACAAGGAGATAGCTGAGATTAAGCAGAAAATGAAAGACGGGAAGGCTAAAGGTTTTCATGAGGATGAACACGGAACTTTATGGTTTGAGGATCGCATTTATGTGCCCAATGATCCCGAACTCAGGAAGTTGATACTTCAGGAGGCACATGATTCCCCATACTCGATACACCCCGGCAACACCAAGATGTATCTGGATTTGAAAGAAAGTTTCTGGTGGACAGGAATGAAGAAAGACATTGCCGAGTTTGTAGCAATATGCGATGTATGTCAGCGAGTAAAAGCCGAGCATCGGAAGCCAGCAGGTTTGCTTCAACCTCTGCCAATACCCGAGTGGAAATGGGAAAAGCTTGGTATGGACTTGATCACAGGATTACCCAGGACCCGTTCTGGCTATGATTCTATTTGGGTTGTAGTCGATCGTTTGACCAAGGTAGCTCACTTCATTCCTGTGAAGACTACTTACACGAGTGCCAAGATGGCCAAGATATAATGACCAGGATCGTATGTCTGCATGGAGTACCGAAGAGTATTGTGTCAGATAGAGGAACTCAGTTCACATCAAAATTTTGGCACCAACTGCATGAAACCTTGGGAACGAGATTGGAGTTCAGTACAACTTTTCATCCACACACAGATGGACAGACCGAGAGAGTCAACCAGATTCTGGAGGACGTGTTGAGAGCTTGCGCACTAGACTATGGGTCTAGTTGGGATGAAAATTTGCCTTATGCCGAGTTCTCATACAATAACAGCTATCAGACCAGTCTGAAGATGGCCCCATCCGAAGCTCTATACGGAAGGAGGTGCAGAACACCGTTGATGTGGGATGGAGTTGGAGACCGACAACTTTTTGGTCCCGACCTTATCCGAGATTCTGAAGAGAAGGTCAAGCTAATTCGTGACCGACTCAAGATAGCTCAGTCCAGGCAGAAAAGTTATGCTGACAGCAAACGCAAGGAAGTAACATACGAAGTGGGAGACCAAGCATATCTTCGGGTGTCTCCACTTCGAGGAATCAAGAGATTTGGTGTGAAAGGAAAGTTAGCACCCTGATTCATTGGCCCCTACAAAATTCTTGAACGTAGAGGCGAAGTTGCATATAAAATGGAACTGCCGGAAGGATTGTCCGGAGTTCATGATGTCTTCCATGTTTCGCAGTTGAAGAAATGTCACGCTGAGATGGTTGATGTTCCGTTGAGAGATACAGTGCCCCTAGAGGCCATACAGCTTGACAGTGATCTGACGTATGAGGAGAAACCCGTCAGGATTATCGAGACTGCCAACAGAGTTACCCGCAGCAAGATCATCAAGTTCTGCAAGGTGTTGTGGAGCCACCACACATAGGAAGAAGCCACCTGGGAGCGAGAAGAAGATCTTCGTCGAGACCACCCGCACCTATTTTCTAGCCAACCCGAATCTCGAGGGCGAGATTCATCTTAAGGTGGGTAGGTTTGTAACATCCCAAATTTCCTAAATTGGAATGTTTTACAAATGTAGCTAAACATCTATGCATTTTGTTTGCAATAAAATTTTGCAATTGATTTCCATCAAATACTTGCTTTTGCTTTTCTATTTTTCCTCCCCGAGAAAATACCCCAAAGAAAATTCTTGCACGTAAGAAAGAGCGGAGGAAAATGACCCTCCCAAGCCAGGGGTGTTTTTTGAAAATAATTGAGCCAAGAAAAACCAGAATTTATGGAGAAAATAATTTGAAAAAGAAAATATAGCATAAGGGGTTTTCCTGAAAAAACATTTTTTAAAAGTTTTTATTTTTGTCTTGGAAAAATGTTAAACGGATAGAGAATTTTTTTCAGAAAATTTTGGTATATAATACCCCTATTTTTTGGATTATGTTTTCTTGCCTTTTATTTATTTTAATCTCTGTTTCTGAAAAAAATAGGAAAAAGCGCTATATATGGAAACCGCCCGTGGCGTTATATATTAATTGGGCGAGATCCCCACCTACCTAGATCCGATCCCACTCCGGATCGGCCACCGACGCGCCACCTCGCCCTCTCTCTCTCTCTCTCTGCACGTGGGCCCCCTGGCCGACCGAATCACCCGCTTGGTCACCCCCTTCCTTCTCTCCCTCTCTTTCCCTTCCTCCCACCGATCCCCTTCCAAGTTCGCCGGACCTCCCCCGATCTCCTTCCCTCCTCGGCGCCCCCCTCTCCCCTATAAATACCCGCCGCCCCGGCCCTCCCCTCGCCCCGTTCCGCCACCCCGCCACCCTGCCCGAACCCCCACGCCGCCCCTCGCGATCCTTGCCGGAGTTGGACCAGAGCCGAAGCTCCCCCGCTCTGCTACGCCCCGTTCGACGCCCCACTCGCCTCTCTGACGCCACCAGGAGCTCGCCGAAGGTCTCCTCCGCCGCCCGGACCCCTTCCCTAGCTCGGCCGACCACCGGAGTAGCTTCCCCGGCCACCACCACGTTCGGCCTCGCCGGATTTTCTCGCCGGAGCACCCCCACCCCCCTGTAAGCACTCCTCCTCCACCGTCGGATCTAGAATAGACGCGGTAGATTAGAATACCCTTACCCCTTCGTTTTTAATTAAAAGCCGAGCCGGTTTTATTTCACTTAATATTAGCCGAGAGGAATCCATTAAGCTTCGGCCATTTGTTAGATTTCCCCGTAGCAAACGAACACGCAACCAATCAGGGGCCGCCACGTGTACCCCCTGCCCGTTAGAATCAAATTCTTTTTTTTTCTGTTTAATTCCAAAAACAGAGAAAGTTCCAATACTGTTTTGATCATAACTTTTGATCTAGGATCCAATGAGGTTGATTCCTTTTCCAGTAGATCACAATTTTTCTGTAGTTTTTAAAAACATATAATTTGTATATGTTTGAAATTTTCAAATTTGAATTAGATCAGATTTAGTTTAAACCTTGTTTTGCTTATTCCAGGAGTTTAAAAAATGATTTTTATTTGATTCTTTTTTCTACTGCTTCCTAGTGATTATATCTTACTCTGGTATATGCTTCAATTTTTTTTAAATATTTTTGACTTAGGGTTTTAACAGAAACAATTTCTGCATTAGTGAGGTGAAGTGAATTCTTTCACTTAGGCCATAGCTACTTTATACTTGTGATGTTATTTTACTTGTTGATGATTGTAGTGCTTATGGTGTGTATTTGTTTGTATCGGTAGATCACCTGGAGTGCGAAGCTTGTTACTTAGAAGCGCTCGATCAAGACAACTATCATCAAGGCAAGTCATTTTGATCATACTATCTCCTATGTTTTTCTATGCATCGTAGTTTCACCTTTCTTTGCCCAATTGCATGCTGCGTAGGTACTTGGAAATTTTAGTATAGGTTGTAGTATCATGTGGTAGGCCCACAACAACCCCGATACTTGGCCCGGGACGACAAATTTCATATTGCTATGCTTGAGTAGACGGGATTTTGGTTGAGTGCATAACACGAGTGATGCGAGGATGATTAAATAACCAAGACCGGTTAAGACAAGATTTTCACGACCCCGTGAAGAAATGCAACTCTGCGTGAAGGACGGTTTGACGGGCTCCATGGAGAAACCAGTGGACGACCCCGGGATGCTGGAGACGGCCATGACATCTTGCGGAAAGCTTCACCCAGGCTCGAAGAGACGGACGGAGGCTTCAAGACCCTAGGCTTACCTGTACAGCCACAAGTCATTATGGGCTCTGGCTTGGTTGGACAACGCGGAGACTCTGGACAGGCGGTGCTAGCAGATGTAGAAGAATGGTAGGAATGGATGGGCACCGACAGGGATTCAGAGGGACCCGTTGAAAGACCATGTTTTGATCATCCGGTCTTCAAACACCCTGAAGTGCGAGGACATACTCGGAGGCGATCAAATCTTGTGGGGAACGTGTGCAAAACTCTGCAGAGTGCCCAAACCTAATCGATTAGCCGTGTCCACAGTCATGGACAACTTGAGCCGAAGGCATTGAAATTTCCCTGAACTCTCTACACAACTTAATAATGATGGGGGAATTATCAACAACTCGGGTACGAGAATTGGTTGGCGGAACCATCTCGTTAACAACAAACAATGTAGTAATATTTTGCTTTCATCCCTCTCTTGTTGTAGGAGAAAATTGGCTTTATGCTAAAACTTATAGCCCCACCTGCCAAATATGCATGTAGAGATAGTTGGTTATTATTTTTCCCCTCTCTTTGATGACTTGCCGGCATATTTCATATGCTAACCTACACGGCTGCAACGTATTATGTTGCAGAGTACTTTTCCGACCAGGAGTGAGGCTACGATCCACGGTCAACGACATGCCCTGGAGTCGGATGGACTCGTCTACCTGATGCTTCCGCTAGTCTTCGTTAGATATCTCATGAGATGGCCTTCGGCCACTTTATTTTAATTCATTATTGTAATAAAGTACTCGATATGAGATTTCGATTAATAAAGCTGTGTGATTGAACTCTTGATATATACATTGATGTACTGAGTGTGTACCAGCATGATCTTGGGATGGTACGGAAACACCAGAGACTTGACTCGTATTGAGTCGGGTCCCTACAGAGAAGTACAATATTAATGTAAAATACATGAAGATTTTCTATGCTATGGAAAGGTCTCTTGATAGGATTAATGGTCCATGGAATGAGAGTTTTCAGTTCCTTTACACCCTCAAAGCTGAAGTGGATATGGCTAGTCCATGAAGTGTTGTAGAGATTGACAAGCATACAGTTAAGTACAAATTGAAAGGGAAGACAATGGAGAAGGAGTGCTTCAGGAGGGCTTTTGTTTGTTTCAAGGCTTGCTGGAAGGGGTTTCTGAATGGTTGTATGCCCTATTTGGCTGTCGATGTGACTGCTTTGAATGGAAGACGGAGAGGCCAGCTAGCAGCATCTTCTGCAGTTGATGGACACAACTGGCTATTACCAGTTGCATTTGGTGTGTTGGAGGTAGAGAGTGAGGAGAGTTGGGTCTGGTTTCTGCAACAGTTGTGCAACATTATAGGTACACCCTAAGGTTTAGTTATACACACAGATGCTTGCAAGGGTTTAGAAACTGCAGTAGAAATTGTATTCCCTAGAGTGGAACATAGGGAATGTATGCGACACCTAGCGCATAATTTTAAAAAGAAATTCAAAGGCAAAGTTTATGATGAGAATCTATGGCCAGCATCATACACATGCAACTTGAGGAAGCATGAGCACCATTTGAGAGTATTGTATGCTCATAATCCTTTGGTGAAGGAGTACATGGATGAACATCATGGAAAGTTGTGGTCAAGAAGCAAATTCAATGAAATCTGCAAAGTAGACTTTGTGACCAATAACCTCGCTGAGTGTTTCAATGCAAAGTTCAAGTCAGTGAAAGGGCTTTTGTTGTGGCAACCATTTGATAAGATCAGGCAGATGATCATGGTAAAGATGGCTCTTCGTAAAAGAATTGCAGAAACACAATATGTTGGCCATCTTATGCTCCCATCTCTGATTAAGGCATTGCATGCCAAGGCAAGAGGACTAAGAATGAAATGCATTCGACCGTCGACATACGAGGCTGAGGTGACATACACTAACAATAAAAATAGGGAATGGAGATATCCAGTGAACCATGCAACCAATGAATGAAGTTGTAGGCAATGGCAGATCCGCGGGAAGCCGTGCGTACATGCCCTACATCTCATGACTATTATTGGAGGTGAAGATGGTGAAGTTCATCAGTATTGCTCTGAATATTTATCTGTTGCCAAATTTAGGGCTGCTTATGCTGACAATGTGCATGCACTCTTGGGAAAAGACCAATGGAACGTAGTAGACCCGGGGTTCAAACTCCATTCTCATGTACTGACTAGACCACCAGGAAGACCAAGGAAAAACAGGATAAGAGCTGGTGAAGAGGGTCGTGTAAAAGAACAGCATAAGTGCAAAAGATGTGGTATCTTAGGGCATATTGCTAGGCGTTGTACCAATCCAGTAGATGCATCATTTGGAGAAGAGGAACAACGGGCAGCAGCAAATGCAGAGGAGCATGCAGCAGCAGAGGAGAATGCAACAAGTTTAGAGGATAATGCAGCAGCAGAGGAGAAGGCAACAAGTTTAGAGAATGAAGCAACTGAAGTAGCTATAAGAGAGGAGGAAGTTATTTTGTCTATATGAGAGAAAAGACCTAGAGAGGAAGAAACTTTGGTTGAACCATCATCTGATGCGGAATTTGAAACCATGGCTTACGAAGGTTTTCAAGCTATAAGAGAGGAGGAAGTTATTTTGTCTGAAGTTCCTTTAAAGATTAGTGAGCCCACAGATGACTGTCAATTGGTCATCACTTTCTCAAGCAGTCAAAGCTCAACAAAACCGCCACCACCAGAATTGAAGATCAGAAACAACAAGACAAAGCTTTCAAAAGCACAAAATATCCCAGCGAGGGAAACCAGAAGCAAGACGGTTAACCCATCCCAGAACACAAGGAGCAAGGCAAAGATTTGAATTTGAACTTGAATGCAAGTCATAAACTTTGAACTTTAAAGATTTGTAATAAGGATTCTGTCGTCAATTTGACGTATTGTGAAAACTTGTAAGGTGTAATACTTATATATGTAAACTTTGAATTTGAACTACTCAGGCAAACTTTGAATTTTAGGCAAACTTTGAATCTGAAACAACACTTCAGTCCATTCCCTTGTGGTGTGAGTTGCATAGTTTGTTGAACTATTATAAACGTTAGGTGATCAATCCGATCTCTTGTGCGTCTAAAAAACTTGTAGTCATGAAAAATGTGCTCCAAATGAGCTCCCAAGCTAGGGTAAACACCCACATTTGTAATCAAGTTTTTTTTGGACCTACTCCAAATGAGCCAAATATTTTTTATTAACACCAAATCAATCTATATAGTTTAGATTTGAAGAATCACTATTTATTTAATTAATATTTCTATTTGTACATTTTTTTAAAATATACTTTAATAGAAAAACCATTAAAAATACGATTACAATATGAAAATGGAAAATTAAGTTCAGATCCTTCTTATTCACTTTGAAATCAAGCTTTGGTGATTTTTTTGATTTTTTTTTAATTTTCATAAACCGAAGGGAAACCCTACCTCCTCTGCTTGGTTTCCATGAAACGTTGTACATGATAGCTCATATGTGTGAAGGTTTTTTCATGAAAATGTTCATAGACAAAGTTTATGATTTTTGGTTGGTAACATGTCACACAAGACAACATTGTGCGCAGGTTTCATATTTTTTTGATTTTTTTTAAACTAATGGTGCTCATTTTACCTTGATTGTGCCAGCCAGGTTTTTTCATGAAAATGACCATAGACCAAGTTTAGTATTTTTCCACGTTAGTGTGTCTTATAAAACAACGAACGGCGAAGGTTTCATATCTTTTCGATTTTTTTAAATTAGTTATGCTCAATCAAAGCCTTTGAAACCCCGTTGACCAGCTCAAACCCCCCCTAAACCCCACGGGGTTTCGCCTAACCCTAGCTCCGAACGTCAGCCTTCAGATCATACCCTAGCGCCAAGCGACAACCCTTAGATGTGGTCCTCTAGAAGTAATTCCGAGGGCAGGCTGCGAGCCTGCTCCGCGGCGTTGGATCACATGGACGGCTCTGCATCGTTGGATCGTGGGGCGATCCGTGAGACTTGTTGGTTATGCCTCCCCTTTCTTCGGGTAGCCCTTCCTCTGCTCTTCTTCTCTGGCGATGAGAGGAGCCACTCCTCTGCTTCTTCTTCTCCGGCGACTTTGGGCGATATGTCGAGCTCCACTTCAGCCACCCGCCCCTCGTGGACCCAGTATGGTCCATTTCCCTTGGAGCGATGTCCTGACTACCCACACAGCGCGCCACTGATACAGTTGACTTCAAAGGAGGGCAAGAATGGCAACTATGGGCGCGAGTTTGTGAAATTCGAGAGCAAGCCAGAGGGGCAGGTTAGATCTCATGATTTTTCTCTAGTTTATTTTTCTATTTGCTTTTAATTATTTTTTGATCTGGGATTTACGGTTCATGTTTTTGTTTCAGATCGTGAAGAAATGCACACATTTTGAATGGCTAGATGACTACGTTAAGCGGATTCAATTCAATGGGGGCCCAACCCGGGAGCTCAATCTGCCGTCAGCAACAACGAATTTGGTCTCTGAAAGTGCTGCTCTCACAGTTGGGGATGCAAATCTGAAGGGGGAAATAAAGAAGATGAACAAGAACTTGAAGCAGATGATTCAATTGAACAAGCAGACAAATCTGATAGCTTTAGTATTTTATCCCTTTTATTTTTGTGTAGTTGCCCTAGGATTTGCTTACTTGATGGTCATCACTCGTTAGAGATGTTATTAATGTGGTGTCATGTGCTCTAGTATTTTGTTAAATTTGTGGATTATATGCTCTATGATTTCCTTAAATTTGTGGATCATGTGCTCCATGCTCTACGTTGCTTAATTTGTGGATCATGTCAGTTTCGGGTACCCGTCAGTTTCGTCACTTTTGTACACTTTCAGTTTCTTCAGTTTCGTCATACAACACCGACCGTAGAAGAAAAAAAAGGTAGGGCCCAAATTGAAACTAAGCTCTGGTTGGGCCGTCTCATTGCGTTGAGTGTCGAAGGCCCACGCGCTGGCTCTGTTTTTTCCCTTGATTATTACCATGGTAAATCCATTTATTGCCATGCCGAACAAAAATAGTGCATGATGGTAAATCGACTTATTGTTGGACTTGCACATGTCAAATTTATTTGTACATATCATGGCAATTTCCTTCTGTATATTGCCTACAGCACAACACTTTCATTTTTTGACTGCGGGTATTATAAACAAGTTTTTGTTGCAAGAAAAATATTGTATACAGGATTTTTTGTTTTTTTATCAAGAACATGACACACTTAATTATGTAGATCATGATATCCATCTCAAACCACGTATAAAATAAAGTCCGGTGGCGCCATTAGCCAGCATATCAATCTAGAGAGCATGTCTAGGCTCGGCTATGGCACCATATCCATCTAGACAACTTGTCTACGGCTCGGCTACGGCACCATATCCATCGACCCATATCTCACATAGCAAGCATACATCCATAACATAAAAACTAGCAACCATAGCATACTTCTTACATAAAACATAGGGTACCTTAAACCATAGCATAGTCCACAAACTATTCAAAAATTAGCTTGTTTTTGTTCATACAATATACGAAATAGGGCCACCAACAAATCAAAAAAATTAGATTTTCTTCTTATTTTCAACATCAACATGGCTCATTTTTCTAGCTTTAGTTTCCTTTTTGACACTTCAACTACTCCATTATCCGCGCGTTCGAAAACTTGACCCTACTCTAAATGGGCGAAAACTTGATGGTTTCATTGAGGAATGTAGAAGGGCTTGTGTACGGCACCATATCCATCTAGCGATTTATCTCACATCAAAGAAGATCGAAATAGCAAGCAAAAATGCTGAAAACCAATGACATATCAAATAGGGCCGGGATTCCCTATCAAATAAGGGTAGCAAGCATAACAAAGTTCACGGTACAACCAATGACATAATTAAGTTAGAAATATATAAAAGATAAAAATCCCTAACACCCTAGGGCAAGACAAGCTCACGATCGAGACCGGGACTTCACCACCATCTTCACTGCGCCTTCTCTTCACTTCTCCCTCTCCATGTCGTCCTGGCCAATGTAGTAGGGGAGGTTGTGCATACCATTGCGGGTGGGGAAGATGCAGTCAAAGTTTGTGAAGATGTTGTGGGTTGTGAATGCGATGAATTCGCATCCACACCAAAACACCTTGCCGAGGACGTAGTACGCATCAAATTTGTTGGTGAAGGTGACGGTGAGCCCTATCGGCGGAGTCCTGGAGTTTGGACGCACTTCCTCCAGTCGAAACATCACTGGTAAGCCCGCCGGGAGGTGGGCGAAGCCCGCACGGAGGAACCACTCGGCAAACCCCCTTGCACCCCTCCAGCGTGAGAGCACCCACACGCGGAGCGTCGTCTCCACGACGACGCCGGTCAGATACCGTTTCTCGGGCACGATCGGTGGGAGCTCGAAGGTGGGGTCGTTGTACTACATCCTCGCCTCGCTTTGAGAGTGCACTAGGTCTGGGTGAAGGGGGCAGCGCATATGGATGTGTGGAGAATAGGTGGAAGGGTGGTGGTTTAAGTAGGGAAAGGGGAAGGGAAGGGGAGTGGCATCGGCCGCGCTTTGGATTTGCTACGTTCAAACGAGCCGCGTCGATCGATATGCCACTTTAATTGCCAACATGTTTTAATTGCCATGTTGAATAGATGCGAGTGGATCGAAAAGTGTGAAACATTGCTCTACATCGAGGAGACACGCGTGGGAGATGATACGAACCACCGGCAGCAACCGTCCCTGCGTCTGTGGCGGCTCGTGTGAAAATGAGGCCTGTCAGCATCCGTGGCGGCTCGCGTGAAAAAGAGGTCGGTCAGCGCATCGTGGCGGCGGGCAGCGGCGCATGCAGGTAGGCTAGCTATGTGCATGCATGTAGATAGGCTAGCTACGTGCATGCATGCAGGCTAGCTAGACATGTCGTGCATGCATAATAGGCTTCTGTCGTTGCTGCGCGCGCACGGCCCAATTGTAACCACGGCCCAATGGGCTAACCGCGGCACCATCCGCCACGACCCCACTCATCAGGTCCAACAGGGGACATAGTCAACGCGGCCCCACTCGTCAGAGTTAACGGTCAAAGCACTGACCCGACGGCATCCACTGTTTGTGACCAGTTCTGAGGGTTTCGGCCAAGGGTGTGGGGAAAAGTGAGCAAAAGTTAAGAGCGTGGGGATGAATAAGTATGGCTAAGGAACCAGGGGCACAGAAATAAAAAAAAACTAAAATATATTACTCATATAAATAGAACAACCATTATTCTCTGATTTTAACAAGTAACCGTCTCATAATAAACAAGATCCACATATAATGTTCATGCTCAACACAGGCACTAAATAATAATTATTCAGGTCCATCACTCATCCCGGTGGTAATTGAAGTGAGAGTGTGTCGAGGGCGATAGCATCAACCTTCGAACCATTTCCCACGTGCATCGTCACTTTCATCCTTCACGAACCTCCATCTATTCCGTAGTTCCTACTTTTAGTTGAAAATGTGAGGAACCGAACCGGTATCAAATACTCAAGCACTACAACGAGGGTTGGTGTAGGATCGAAAGTATGTCTACATGGAGGGGTGATTAGACTACTTGACAAGATAAAAACTTAGCCTTTTCTAAATTTTAGTTGAGGGCCAGTTTTGACACTTATGGCAAGTCAAGTACACCCTACACATGCAGTTCTAAGAGTATAGCAGCGGAATGTAAAACATGCAAGTGTAAAGTAAAGGAGTAAGGTAGGGAGATCAAACGCATGAGGTTGACACGGCGATTTTTGGCATGGTTCCAATAGGTGGCGCTATCGTACGTCCATGTTAGTGGAGACTGTTGGAAATATGCCCTAGAGGCAATAATTAATTGGTTATTATTATATTTCCTTGTTCATAATAATCATTTATTATACATTCTAGAACTGTATTGATTGGGAACACAAATACATGTGTGGATACATAGACAGCACACTGTCCCTAGTGAGACTCTAGTTGACTAGCTCGTTGATCAAAGATGGTCAAGGTTTCCTGGCCATAGACAAGTGTTGTCACTTGATAACAAGATCACATCATTAGGAGAATGATCTAATGGACAAGACCCAAACTATGAACGTAGCATATGCTCGTGTCAGTTTATTGCTATTGTTTTCTACATGTCAATGTATGTGTTCCTATGACCATGAGATCATGCAACTCCCGGACAACGGAGAAATAGCTTGTGTGTATCAAACGTCTCAACGTTATTGGGTGACTATAAAGGTGCTCTACAGGTATCCCCAAGGTGTCTGTTGGGTTAGCATGGATCGAGACTGGGATTTGACACTCTGTATGATGGAGAGGTATCTCGGGGCCCACTCGATAATACAACATCACAATAAGCCTTGCAAGAAATGTGACTAAGGAGTTGGTCATGGGATCTTGTATTACGGAACGAGTAAAGAGACTTGCCGGTAATGAGATTGAACTAGGTATGGAGATACCGACGATCGAATCTCGGGCAAGTAACATACCGAAGGACAAAGGGAACAACATTTGGGATTAACTCAATCCTTGGTGTAGAGTTTCAACCGATAAAGATCTTCGTAGAATATGTAGGAGCCAATATGGGCATCCAGGTCCCGCTATTGGTTATTGACCATAGAATGTCTCGGGTCATGTCTACATAGTTCTCGAACCCACAGGGTCTGCACACTCAAGGTTCGGTGATGTTTCGGTATTATTGAGTTATGTGTGTTGGTAACCGAAAGTTGTTCGGAGTCCCGAATGAGATCCCCGACGTCACGAGGAGCTCCAGAATTGTCCGGATGTAAAGATTGATATATAGTCCTCTTTTGGTCACCGGAAAAGTTTCGGGTACTTCGGTAGTGTACCGAGAGTGCCAGGAGGGTACCGGGGACCATCGGGAGGGGTGTCATGCCCCGAGGGGCCTCATGGGTTGTGGGAGGAAACAAACTAGCCCCTAGAGGGCTGTCCTAAGCCCCCACTAAGGCCCATGAGGTTTGAGAAGGAAAAAACACGAAGGTCGAAGAGGAGAAAGGGTTTCCAAGTGCATAGGAGGAATCCTACTCCTAGTAGGATTGGAGTAGGACTCCTCCACCTCCAATTTCAGCCAAACCTTCAGGGTTCGAGGCTGCCTCCTCCCCTCCATCCCTCCTATATATACTAGAGGAATTATAGGCAGCCCAAACAGTGGCATCATGAGGTATTGCGTGTATAGGTATTGCGTGTGCGTAAGAAATTTTTTGTTTCCCATGCAACGTTCCCCAACAGTGGCATCATGAGCTAGGTTCATGCGCAGATGACATCTCGAGTAGAACACAAAAGAGTTTGTGGGCGTTGATGTTCAATTTTCTGCCCTCCTTAGTCTTTTCTTGATTCAAAGGTATTATTGGATTGAAGCGGCCCGGACCAACACTACTCGTACGCTTACGAGAGACCAGTTTCATCGACTAACATGCAACTTGTTGCATAAAGATGACTGGCGGGTGTCTGTTTCTTCAACTTTACTTGAATCGGATTTGACTGAGGTGGTCCTTGGAGAATGTCAAATAGCAACTTGCATATCATCATTGTGGTTTTGCATAAGTACGATGCGATCATATACTAGATACCCATAGCAGCCACGTAAAACATGCAACAACGAATTAGAGGACGTCTAACTTGTTTTTGCAGGGTATGCATGTGATGTGATATGGCTAAAGACATGATATGATATATTGGTTGTATGAGATGATCATGTTGTAATAGTTAAATATCGACTTGCACGTCAATGCTACGGCAACCGGCAGGAGCCATAGGGTTGTTTCTAATTATTTTGCGCTTCGAGATGCTTTGCTTTATCACTAGTAGTAGTTTTGTAGTAACATCATAGTTAGCGCGACAACCTCGATGGCAGCACAATGATGGAGATCATGATGATGGAGATCATGGTGTGGCGCCGGTGACGATGGAGATCATGCCGGTGCTTTGATGATGGAGATCAAGAACCACAAGTTCATGGCCATATCATGTCACTTATGATTTGCATGTGATGTTAATCCTTTTATGCACCTTGTTTTGCTTAGGACAACGGTAGCATTATAAGGTGATCCCTCACTAAAATTTCGAGGTAAAATTGTGTTCTCCCCGACTGTGCACCATTGCGACAGTTCATCGTTTCGATACACCACGTGATGATCGGGTGTGATAGACTGAATGTTTACATACAACGGGTGCAAAATAGTTGCACACGCGGAACACTCGGGTTAAACTTGATGAGTCTAGCTTGTACAGACATGGCCTCGGAACACAAGAGACCCAAAGGTCGAGCATGAATCATATAGTTGATATGATCAACATGGAGATGTTCACCATTGAAGCTAAACTCAGCTCACGTGATGATCGGACTTGAGTTAGTGAATTTGGATCATGTGACACTCGAATGACTAGAGGGGTGTCAATTTGAGTGGGACTTCTTAAGTAATATGATTGATTGAAGTCATTATCATGAACAAAGTCAAAATGTCTTTGCAAATTATGTTGTAGCTTGTAGTGTAGCTCTACTGTTTATTAATATGTTCCAAGAGAAAAGTTAGCTGAAAGATGATAGTAGCAATTATGCGGACAAGGTCTGTAAACTGAGGATTGTCCTCATTGCTGCACAGAAGGCTTATGTCCTTAATGCACCGCTCAGTGTACTAAACCCCGAGCGTCGTCTGTAGATGTTGCGAACATCTGACATACACGTTTTTGATGACTACATGATAGTTCAGTGCATAATGCTTAAATGGCTTAGAATTGAGGCGTAGAAGATGTTTCGAACATCACGGGACATACGAGATGTTCCAAGAGATGAAATTGGGATTTCAAGCTCGTGCCCTTGTTGAGAGGTATGAGACCTCCGACAAGATTCTTTGTCTACGAAGCAAGGGAGAAAAGCTCAACCGTTGAGCATGTGCTTAGATTGTGTGAGTACTACAATCACTTGAATCGAGTGGGAGTTGACCTTCTAGATAAGATTGTGATTGACATAGTTCTCCAAAGTCCCTGCCACCAAGCTACAAAGCTTCGTAATGAACTATAACATATCAAGGATAAATATGATTATCCTTGAGCTATTCACGATGTTTGACACCGTGAAAGTAGAAATCAAGTAGGAGCATCAATTGTTGATGGTTAGTAAATCCACTACTTTCAAGAAGGGCAAGGGCAAGAAGGGATACTTCATGAAATGGCAAACGAGTTGCTGCTCTATTGAAGAAACCCAAGGTTGAACCCAAACCCGAGACTAAGTGGTTCTGTAATTAAGGGAACGGTCACTGAAGTGGAACTACCCTAGATACTTGGTAGATGAGAAGGTTGGCAAAAGTCGACAAAAGTATATTGGATATACATGATATTGATGTGTACCTCACTAGTACTCCTAGTAGCACCAGGGTATTAGATATCAGTTCGGTTGCTAAGTGTTAGTAACTCAAAATAAAAGCTACTGAATAAACGGAGACTAGCTGAAGGCGAGGTGACGACTTGTGTTGGAGGTTTTTCCAAGATTGATGTGATCACCATCGCACGCTCCCTCTACTTTCGAGATTAGTGTTGAACCTAAATGTTGTTTGGTCTTTTGCATTGAGCATGAACTTGATTGGATTATGTTTATTACAATACAGTTATTCATTTAAAGAGAATAATGGTTATTATGTTTTCTTGAATAATACCTTCAGTGGTCTTGCACCTAAAATGAATGGATTATTGAATCTCGATCGTAGTGATACACATGTTCATAATATTTGATGCCAAAAGATACAAAGCAGTAATGATAGTACCACTTACTTGTGGCACTACCGCTTGAGTCATATTGGTGTAAAACGCATGAAGAAGCTCCATACTGATGGATCTTTGGACTCACTCGTTCCTGGATCATTTGAGACATGCGAACCATGCCTATTGGTGTGAACGCATGAAGAAACTCCATGTAGATGGATCATTTGGACTCACTTGATTTTGAATCACTTGAGACAAGCAAATCATGGGCAAGATGACTGAAGGCCTTGTTTTTAGTGAGATGGAACAAGAAAGTAACTTATTTGAAGTGATACATTTTGATCTATGCAGTCCAATGAGTGCTGAAGCACGCAATGGATATCATAATGTTCTTACTTCACAGATGATTTGAGTAGATACTAGTATATTTACTTGATGAAACACAAGTCTGAATTATTCAAAGGTTCAAGTAAATTCAAAGTTAACTTGAAGATCGTCATGACAAGAGGATAAAATGTCTATAATATGATCATAGAGATGAATATCTGAGTTACGAGTTTGGTACACATTTAAGACAATGTGGAAATTGTTTCACAACGAATGCCACCTGGAACACCATGGTGTGATGGTGTGTCCGAATGTCATAGCCGCGCCCTATTGGATATGGTGCATACTATGATGTTTCTTATCGAATTACCACTATAGTTTTTGGGTTACGCATTAGAGACAACCGCATTCACTTTAAATAGGGCACCACGTAATTCCTTTGAGATGACACCGTATGAATTATGGTTTGGAGAAACCTAAGTTGTCGTTTCTTAAAAGTTTGGGGCTGTGACGCTTATGTGAAAAAGGTTTCAGCCTGATAAGCTCGAACCCAAAGAGAATAAATGCATCTTCATAGTATACCCAAAACAGTTGGGAATACCTCCTATCTCAGATCCGAAAGCAAAGTGTTTGTTTCCAAAAAAGGGCCCTTTGTCAAGAAAAATTTTCTCTCGAAAGAATTGAGTGGGAGGATGGTGGAAACTTGATGAGGTTATTGAACCATCACTTCAACCAATGAGTAGCGGGGCGCAGGAAGATGTTCCTATGGCACCTACACTAGTTGAAGTGGATAGCTGAAGATGGTGATCATGAAGCTTCGGATCAAGTTACTACCAAATCTCGTAGGTTGACAACGAAACGTACCGCTCCAGAGTAGTACGGTAATCCTGTCTTGGAGGTCATTTTTCTCGACAACAATGAACCTACGAGCTATGGAGAAGCGATGGTGGGCCTGGATTCCGACAAATGGTTGGAGGCCATGAAATCTGAGAAAGGATCGATGTATGAAAACAAAGTGTGCACTTTGAATAACTACTTGATGGTCGTAAGACTGTTAAGTATAGATGGATCTTTAAAAGGAATACATACGATGATGGTGAAAAGTCACCACTAAGAAAGCTCGACTTGTCGCAAATATGTTTCCGACAAGTTCAAAGAGTTGACTATGATGAGACTATCTCACTCGTAGCGATGCTAAAAGTCCATTGGAATTATGTTAGCAGTTGCTACATTATTTATGAAATCATGAAGATAGGATGTCAAAACATTGTTTCCTCGATGGTTTCCTTGAGTAAATGTTGTATGTGATACAACCAGAAGGTTTTGCCGATCCTAAGGATGCTAACAAGTATACAAGCTCCAGTGATCCTTCTATGGACTGGAGAAATCATCTCGGAGTTGGAATATATGCTTTGATGAGATGATCAAAGTTTTTGGGTTTATACAAGGTTTGTGAGAAACTTGTATTTCCAAAGAAGTGAGTGGGATCACTATAGAATTTCTAATTAGAATATGTGATGGACATATTGTTGATCATAAATAAAGTAGAATTTCTGGAAAGCATAAAGGGTTGTTTGAACGGAGTTTTTCAAAGGAAAACCTGGATAGAGCTGCTTGAACATTGAGCATCAAGATCTTTAGAGATAGATCAAAACGCTTCATACAACTTTCAATGAAATGCATGCCTTGACAAGTTTTTGAAGGAGTTCAAAATAGATCAGCAAAGAAGGAGTTCTTAGCTCTGTTGTAAGGTGCGAATTTGAGTAAGACTCAAAGCCGAACGACGGCCGAAGAAAGAGAAAGGATGAAGGTCTTCCCCTATGCATTAGTTGTAGGCTCTATAGTATGCTATGTTGTGTACCGCACCTGATGTGTGCCTTGCCATGAATCTGTCAAGGGGTACGAAAGTGATCCAGGAGTGGATTACTCGACAGCGGTCAAAGGTTATCCTTAGTAACTAGTTGTGACACCCTCAACTTTTGCTACAGTAAGAATTGTAATTAAGCTACAGTAATGACCATGATCACTACCTAATTATTTTTGCTAAGCAAGCAATGATCAAGTTGAAATTCATATCTCATTTCGAATTGTGTTATAAGAGGGCATTGGATTTTTGTTGAGATAAAATACTTCCTCAATCATAATAAGAAAAATGTTGCATCATTGTGGAATAATCCAAAACAAATATTGACAAGGAAAACAACATTACCAAGCTAATGGTCTGGACCCCACCTTAAATAACACAGCCTTATAGCAATTTAAAGGGGGATTTAATTCAAATTTAAAATGCCAACAGCTTCTAAAAATCCCCAAAATATTTGTGGCCGTCTGGAATAATGCATTATGTTTATTTGACCAAGTCACACATTTTTACTAAATGGAATTAATGCTAGAAAGAAATAAAACAAAACGTGTAAATAAAACCACAAAAAAAGGAAAACCCTGCTGGGTTGGCCCCAACCGGCCCAACCTGCCTCTCCCCCCTGTTGGCCCACCCCCCCTTGGTATATAGGCCCCCTCCAATCCCTAGCACCCCACTCTCCCTCTCAACCGCCTCCACACCCACCAGAGACCACGAGGGAAAAAATCTCCTCGTTCCCAGCCTCACTCGCTCACACCCCATCCCCTCGTCGCTCCCAGCGCGCCAGCGCTCGCTGCTCCCTTCGCCCCCACCGAGCCCCTGTGCTCTCCCCTTGCCAGCCCCAGCCACCGACCCACGCCTCCATCACGTGCACCCTACCGCCGGCTCCCCTCCACCGGCCGGCCATCTCCTCCGCCAACGTCCAGCCCTCGGCCTCCTCTCACAACGCCGCCTCCGTTCACCTCCTTCGGCCCTCCTCCGGTCGGATCCGGCCGGCCCTCCACCATCCTTCCTCGCCTTCGGCCGAGGCCCTCACCACTGGCTGGCCCTCCTCGGCCAACCCTACCTCCACCAGGTCGATTTCGCCCTTCCTTGTCAGAACCAGTCGCCCCGCGCGACGCTGCACCGCCAGCCGCCGCCACATCGACGCTGCGCCGCCGGCCACCACCGCTGCACCTGCCCTCCATCCGGCCGCCACGCCCCCGTGCCGGAGCCACACCACCACTGCACCATCCCCGACCTCCTCCAACGCACCACCGCCGACCGCCGCCTCTCCCTCACCGGTCCTCCCCAAGCCTCGGCATCCCCGGCAACGTCGGTGAACCTCTGGGCTCCGGCCTCTCCCCTTCTCCCCATTTTCTCCCACTCCGGCGAACTCCGGCCGCCGTGCCCGCTACGGCCACTGCCGGCCAACGGCCTCCACCATGCCCCTCGTTTCTTCTTGTTGGACAGAGGGGATTAGCCCCTGAGATGGTTTAGAAAAAAATGAAAAAGAAATAGTATTTATATATATGTGTGTATGTATGTGCAAGGGTATGTATGTACGACATGATATATGTATGTAAAAATGTCTGTATGAGTAAATTTGTGTGTACAGATTTGTGTGTTGTGTTGTGTTGTGTTGTGGAGAGGCTGATGGGCCACTTCCATGTGGGGCCAACCCCTCCCCCCACTCCCACTGACACGGAGGCCCCACAAACGCCCTTTGGGAATAAAACGTTTAATAAGAAATAAATAAATATTTAGTTAAGTTATTTGATTAGTAATTTAATTAATTAGATAATTAGGTATTATTAATATGAATAAGAGTAAATAGATAAAATAATAAAGTTGTTAATTAATTCTGTTAATAAATTAACCTATAACAGTATGATTGGTGGGTCCCACCCCACTAAATAACGTGGTTAGTATTAATAAAACCTTAATTAATAAATGTGTATGACACATGGGACCCACTAGTGAGTTTGACCAGTAAAGCCCCTGTTGACTGGTGATGTCATAATTGCATTTAATTGAATTAATAAAATCTGTTTTAATTCCTAAATATTAATAAAACTTTGAAAATTAATATAAAATAAACTGTAGGTGAGATGAAAATATTTTCAACACGAAAGTTGATTAGTAGAACGAGACGAACCCGGATACGCTATTCGTTCGTCTGTCTCGCGTTGCTAGCATAGCAAACGTGGAACTTTTCCATCGTTTTCATCTGACTGGTAGTAGCCACACACCCGGGAAGTATCATCCGATAATTTCCCGATCCGTCTATGACGGATGTTACTATGTTAGCTCATGCCTAGCATGCATTTTGCCATGTCATGCTTAGTGTTGCATCCGTGCTTTGTATTTATTATTTCTCCCCCTCTTCTTACCGGTAGACCCCGAGACTGACCGTGTTGCCGGGTACATCTACCCTCCTGATGACCAGCCCTTTGTCGCAGAGCAACAAGGCAAGCAAACCGCCTTGATCATTCCTATATCGCCTATTCTTTCTCCCTCATGCTTGCATTAGAATTTTGCTACTGTTGTAGTTACCTCCTATATATGATGCATAGCCTAATTTTGAAGAACTAGTACTTTCAGTACCGTACTTTATAATTGTTTAGTACAGGTGGCTCTGACCCCTTAGTCCAGTTGCCCCGCTTTGTCATCAAGTCTCGATTCCTGATCTACGAGCCAGAACAGACACAACACTTACACCCCCCTTAGTTGTGCGACGCTACAGAGATACTATTGGGTACCGAGGGTGACACCTCGCGAAGTACTCAGGATGATATCCGTGTAGTACAGCTAGTCGGTCGTGGTTATCGATGGCGATTCCTCCTTCACCACTCCCAACGATGACTCTGTCGTGCAACCCCTCAAGTGTGGTACCCTCAAGGGTGATTCCTCTAAGTCCACCTTGACGGTTACATCGTACGGGATCCAACGAGGGTGATACCTCGGATTCCCCCTGATGTTACAACCACACAGTTACTCGACAATGTTACTGGGATCTTTGATTAATAGATGTTAGGCGGGTGGATTTCCCGCGTGGATGTGTCGATGACTTAATTAAAAATGTTAATGGATTTGGGTATTTGATCTGGGTTGGTCGGAGACCTTTTCGCACTAACCGGCTACGTGGGAGAAGTTATGGGTACTCGGTGTCGTGGTATCAGCCAAAGCTCTTCAGACGTCAGCAATGGAGCGGCGCGCGCCCGAGTGGTCCCAAGATGCATCACGCTTGTATTAAGAGGTGCTAGGACTAACATCGGCCGCCCTTGCATCTTGCAGGAGCGCAGAGGGCAAGTGGGCCCACGACCCCTTTGTGCTTAGGATTTAGACGGTCGGGCTGGCCTCTCCGTTGAGCTTAGGTGGGGTTGCGACGTGTCGATAATCCGAGGTCGGGCATGACCCAGAAAAGTGTATCCGGACAGAGTGTTATCAAGCATGACTGGAAACTTTGTGCACCCCTCAGGGATGAAAATTAACTATTCAGGTAGCCATGTCCATGGTTACAGGACGACTTGGAGTTGTGCCCTGATCTTATACAACTACAACTATTACTTAACTGGAATAGTTGCTCTTGGATTGCTTCCTCGCAGGGAGTCGAGGGAGAATCTCTGGGCATGACCTCATATTAATATTGCTGCAACAATATGACTATTTAATTGTGTTACCTGTTCTACTCTCGTCTATTGCTGCAAGACCCTTGAAGATGCTATTCTTCGATAGGACTAGGCCTTCTCTCTCTATTCTCGCATTGATGAAGTCAGTCCACATATAGACTCCTTTCTTTGATATTGTTGCATACTTAGCATAGTTCTGATGTAAGTCTTGCGAGTACTTTGGATGAGTACTCATCGTTGCTTTGCTCCCCCTTTGTCCCCTCGATCCGTTGCTGCGACCAGATGATGGAGCCCAGGAGATGGAGTATCCCGCCGATGACGACTGCTACCCTGACGGTGCCTACTACTACGTGGAGGCCGCTGAAGACCAGGAGTAGTTAGGAGGCTCCCAGGTAAGAGGCCTCGCCTCGTTCGATCGTGTATCTTTTGTGCTAGCCTTATCTAAGGCACCTCATGTTTAATGTATGTACTCAGATATTTGTTGCTTCCGCTGACTCATGTGCTTATCGAGCTTCTGTATTCTAGCCCTTGAGGTACCTGGCTTGTAATATGAAGCTTGTATGTTTTATTTATGTCTAGAGTTGTGTTGTCATATCTTCTCGTGAGTCCTTGAGTTTGAGCGTACGATTAAATCAAGGGCGTCTCAAGTTGGTATCAGAGCCGACTGCATGTAGGTAGCCCCCTTTCCAACTCCTTGGCCGAAGTTGAGTCTAGTGTTTGAAAAACTTACTAACTTTGATGTTGTGGCTTACGGGCCCACATCTCAATTGGGTGGTATTAGTATCTTTTATTTCTTTTCTGTACTCTGGGTTCTACTCTCTCTTCTCTTTTTGGGTTAAAGATTTTGCTAACTCTAACTATAGGTTCTCATAAATACTTCCTCCCGAAGAGCCCCGCAATTCCAGACGTTGGCTTGACTCCTCAGAAGACTCCGAGGATACTCTCCGATGTTCTCTCAAGAGCTGGTGCTCATCACTTCTGCGATTTCACTCCCTCTATCAAACCTTATGGATGACTGCATACAGATGTTGCTCATACTTGTTTCCCAATTTCTCTTGTTTTACAAGATGCAACGAATTATCTTATCAGGGATTCACCCGTCGTCAGTTGTCATGGGTTTCGAAAGTCCTTCGAATTGCTATTCGATCTTTTCAGAATCCCTAGTAGCCTATTGCTCTTGACCTTTCTCACTTGTTTGCATTATGGTGAAATCCATATGTCTAGCCGCATTCATTAAAATCATTTGTGATTTTCTTATGATCTTCTTGATTCTACCTTTGTGTGAATGCACACAATCATCTAATGATAATCATAAATTATCTTTCCGTCTGAGACGTCCTTCCACACAGAGCTCGTTCTTGGTAAATTAACCTTGGTTGATTGTTCATCTAAGTCCCTTCAACTTGCTTGTATTTGACCGGAGTATCTAATTCTGATACACCAACCTGGAAATCATAATTCCTTTGGTAATTAAGTATCGAGATTATTCAGATGTTCTATAATCCGATGCCTTGCATTCTATCTCTGTTTGATTGAGTACCAATACTCACATGAGGACCTTTGTGGACCGTTAAACCCATTGTTGGGTTATCACCCGACGGCATCCTTTGCTTTCAAAAATTCTTGTGATATTGTTCCCGTGATAGATAATATCATTTGGTAAATTGTGTCTTCTCCTTCTGATGAGTTGTATCCTATGCCCTTGTTAGACATGCTCTTCAATCATGTGTTAATTGCTCTTGAAGTTTGTGGTATATGTTCCTAAGATGCCCCGACGGGTAGAACTTATGCCTTCCTAAATTAATATGACCCAAAGAGTTTTCACGAGTCTTGCTCTTCTGGTGTTTTTCCAGATAATCTTTCCAAGCTAAAACTTCATCAAAGGCGAGGAGTAAATGGCAGGTGATGCATTGATGAAGTGGGAGTCGACCTTGAACTTCGTGTTCATGCCCATCGAGACTACGTTGATCCTATCATAGAAGCTTCTCGTATCAATAATCATTCATTATATGATTTGATCTGGTATTTGTGGTTTTGTACTTTGCAACCATGGTTCCGACCATGTTGTCCTACCTTGATTACATTCTCACACGAGTTAAAGTACTGTTTTCTTCAGATCAATACATCGGTCCAAGCTTTAATGTTGATCTACCTCCGAGTATTATCCCTCGTATCCTGAGAATATCACAGAGCTATATAACTTCTTGTGAGCTCCTCATCACCTATGATATTTTTATTAATTCCAGTTTTCCTCGTGTTTGGAGTTATTGGACACTCAAGGATACCGATAACTGGATCGAATACGCATTGTGATCCAACAACTCTTAGTAATCTTCTTTGCTTACGAGTTTGTACTTGGTCATGTCATTCCAAGCTGTTAAGCTACATCATCATCGTCATGTTGGAGCTTGATCTTGCTATCTATGTCCTCCATCTCTGGAACACATTTCCAACTGTGTGTTAAGCTCACATCGAGCTTTCCACATCATATTGGTTGTTTTGAAAGGCAATCTAGATTCGGAGCTAGCGGTCTTATCTATGTTTCCGACAACCTTTAGCTTCACCATTCCTTTGCTTGATGTCGGCGCTAATCGCTTACATCTTCGTGAAGCTTCTTGACAAATGTGTCATGATCACCATCAGCATTCTGAGCTCTTGCAGGGTATCAATCGAATGCATGTTGAGAAATACCATCCCTTCCCCTCGATGATTTCTGAAATCGTCGTCAACCTTATTGCCTTCCCTCCAACACAAACTTTATCATGATTTGTGTTGTCCCTTAAGTTCCTTGCTATTCGGCTTATGTTATCTTCTACCTTGGAGTATTACTATCTTTTCTGTCAAGAATGTCGTGAGAATTGCACACGTATTAAGAATTCTTGATATAGTAATACTTCTTGCCATCACCATTCATTTCTTGGTCTCCTGTTGTTTCAAACCGGAATACCAAGAAGTGAACTTTGATGTGTGATCCCAATACTTCTGGCAACCCTATTGCCTTGAGGTTAACAACTGATTGTTTCATTCTTCATGTGTTGGGTGTGACTCATCATTTTAGCATTGGTTGTGCTACTCAGTCTGTATTTCTGAGTGCACCTTCGACCCATGATTTATTGTTGTTGTTCCCTCAAGCATACGTCATTATATCATTTGAGTTGACAAATGATATCTCCTTGTTCTTATAATTTTGGACATTCATCCCTATCGAAATCTTAGGGAATGGTTACTGGGCCCTTTAGCCACACCCTTAACTTCTCCATGTTTCATAATGAATCCTTTGAAAGCACTATCCTTGTGTCTAGCTTATCAAGGATATATTTGATAAGAAGAAGTGCTTTCCCAAGGTTCACGTGCATTCTTGCCGTCGTGAATATGCGAATGTTTTGTTTTGCTCCCTCTAGGATCATCCCAAATCATTCACGCATGTGCCAAGTGTTATGTGTGTTGAAGATTTGTTATCGTCACTTCATATAACTTCTCTTAGCACGCCAAGCCGCTGACTGATTTGATCAAGGGAAAATAAGTTCCTTCATAAGAACTAATCCAGGATCACCCAAGGGCCTTGATATCCCCGAGGATAGTTCCCAAACCAGAACTCGATTGCATTGTGTTGTAAGAATTCCACGTGGGCACGAATGTCTTGACATGGTGTTCATGTGTCTTACAATCCAATTCATGATCCAAAACTTGCTTCCGTAGTTCATATCCCGAGAATCTTGCATTATCAGCTCGTCTGTTTTTGGTGGTCCCCTTTTCTTCTCAGACACCTTGAGATTAAGGTACCCTGACACCAATCAGGTCTGAATCTCGAGCAGATATGATGGTTGGAACTTTTCCCAATAATCATAACTTTGGTCTATATGTAAACTGGTACGGTGTTGTCTTGTCCAGCACACCTGGCCGAAGGACCTATTGTTATAAATTCTTCCAAATGTAAGATTCGCCATCTTCCATGCGGAAACTATATGGCTTATTTTATAAGTTGTTTTTGATGAATCCTTTGTGTGTCCAAAGTCCAACCTTTATCTGATGACCATGTCAATGCTACCTGGAAGCACGAATGTGGTACTTCAATTGTCAACAGGAACATTGGAAGCGCAATGCTAAATTGTTCCTGATCAATTATCCAAACCGTATGGTATGGGTAAGCATCATGATTCTCCTTGCCCATTTATCAAAATGGTTATGTAGTTGATGGCGTATCATGTATACCATACTCTATGTTTTCCTCGGGAATGGTATAGTCTAATACTTGTGTCTGTGAACACATTTTCCTTCCCATTGGTCTGTTTGACCTCTCTTGTGGCATAACTTATCTAAGCAGTGTTAATTCCCTGCTTAGGTAATAACCTCGGTATACAACTCTGTCAGTAAGACCCTGTTACTATTGTGGATAACATTCCGGTAGCCGCCGGTGGATGAGAACTTTGCCTATTGGTCTGCCTCGTTTCAACGCGCAGGAAAATGGTTCTATTCGTCCCCCACCCTTGGTACCGACGTTGTTGCCAACATAACTGACAGGCTATCCTCTGATATGTCTTGCTACCAAGACCGTATAAGATATCACCACTCTCCCTGCTCTTCGCCCGCATGATGGACCCATAACCCAAAGTTCCACAGAATCGAAATCTGACTCTCCTAGACATCCTTGGGTCCAAAGAATTCTTTACATTTGGCTTCGTATGAAATTCTAGAGCCACCGTCCGAGGGAATGATCACCCTTCGGTCCGGATATTATCCAACATGCTAAAGATCAGGTCCGCATTATTCATGAAAATCTGAAGGTTGTTTAGTCTCGTCAGAAAAGTACATATGGCCGTCATCATCGAGATATGGTCTATCAATCTGGCGAAAAGGCTTATCTTCGTGTCACACCAATCAGAGGCGCGCATCGTTTTGGGATCAAGGGAAAACTAGCTCCTCACTATATTGGTCCTTTCGCTGTTCTCGAATGATGTGGAAAAGTGGCTTATCAATTGGAACTGTCGGCGAACCTTTCTCGGGTTCATGATGTCTTCCATGTGTCTCAACTACGTCACTGCTTCAAGGATCCTATTCGAGCAGTGGATCAGGATATGCTTGAGTTGCAACAAGGCCTCTCTTATAAAGAGCATCCGGTCCGCATTCTCGATCAGGTTGAACGTCACACTCGTCCCAAAGTCACCAAGTTTCTCAAGATGTAGTGGTCAAATCATTTTGAAGATGAAGCCACTTGGGAACGTGAGGATCGTCTTCGTGATGAATACCACGAGATCTTTCATTCTACCTCCTAATTCTCGGGACGAGAATTCTTGTTAGTAGGGGAGAGTTGTGACATCCTCAGCTTTTGGTATAGTAAGCATTGTAATTGAGCTACAGTAATGCCCATGATCAGTGCCTAATTATTTTGCGAAGCAAGCAATGATCAGTTGAAATTCATATCTCATTTCAAATTCTGTTATAAGAGGGCATTGGATTTTTTTTGAGATAAAATACTTCCTAAATCATAATAAGAAAAATGTTGCATCATTGTGGAATAATCCAAAACAAATATTGTCAAGGAAAACAACATCACCAAGCTAATGGTGTGGACCCCACCTTGAATAACACAGCCTTATAGAAATTTAAAGGGGGGTTTAATTCAAATTTAAAATGCCAAAACCTTCTAAAAATACCCAAAATATTTGTGGCCATGTGGAATAATGCATTATGTATATTTGACAAAGTCACACATTTTTACTAAATGGAATTAATGCTAGAAAGAAACAAAACAAAACCTGTAAATAAAACCAGAAAAAAAATGAAAACCTTGTTGGCCGGCCCCAACAGGCCCAACCTGCCTCTCCCTTTGTTGGCCCAGCCCCCCAGGTTATATAGGCCCCCTCCAAACCCTAGCACCCCACGCTCCCTCCACTCTCCCTCTCAACCGCTGCCACACCCACCAGAGACCACGAGGGAAAACCCCCTCGTTCCCAGCCTCACTTGCTCCCACCCCACCCCCTCGTCACTCCCAGCGGGCCAGTGCTCGGTGCTCCCGTCGCCCCCATGATACATCGCCAATTTTTTATGGTTCCATGCTATTATCTTGTCAAACTTTGGATGTTTTGTATGCATTTTATACCTTTTTGGGACTAACTTATTAACTCAGTGCCAAGTGTTAGTTCCTGTTTTTTCCGTGTTTTTGACCTTTTTCATAGGAGAATATCAAACGGAGTCCAAACGGAATAAAACCTCCCAAAAGATTTTTTCCGGAAAAGAAGATACGGATGGAGCTTGAGAACCAAGGCAAAGGGCACCAGGGGACGCCACAAGCCCCCTAGCCGCGGCCTGGGGGGCGCACCTAGCAGGCTTGTGGGCCCCTCGTGGCTCCTTTGCCCTACTTCTTCCGCCTATAAATCCCCGAAAAATTAGAAACCACGGGCGAGAGCCACAAAAATACTTTTCCGCCGCCGCAAGCTTCTATCTCCGCAAGATCCCATCTGGGGCACGTTCTGGTGCCCTGCCGGAGGGGGCATTCAGACACGGAGGGCTTCTTCATCAACACCATTGCCAATCCGATGATGCATGAGTAGTTCACCACAGAGCTTCGGGTCCATAGCTAGTAGCTAGATGGCTTCTTCTCTATCTTGGATCTTCAATACAAAGTTCTCCATGATCTTCATGGAGATATATCCAATGTAATCCTCTTTTGCGGTGTGTTTGTCGAGATCCGATGAATTGTGGATTTATGATCAGATTATCTATGAATCTTATTTGAGTTTCTTCTGGTCTCTTATATGCATGATTTCATATCCTTGTAATTCTCTTCGAGTTGTGGGTTTCGTTTGGCTAACTTGATCTACAGTTCTTGCAATGGGAGAAGTGCTTGGTTTTGGGTTCATACCGTACGGTGACCTCACCCAGTGATAGAAGGGGTAGTGACGCACGCATCATGTTGTTGCCATCAAGGGTAAAAATATGGGGTTTATATCTATTGGATGAATTTATCTCTCTACATCATGTCATCTTGCTTAAGGCGTTACTCTGTTTGTCATGAACTCAATACACTAGATGCATGATGGGTAGCGGTCGGTGTGTGGAGTAATACTAGTAGACGCAGAAAGTATCGGTCTACTTGTCTCGAACGTAATGCCTATATGTATGATCATTGCCTTAGATATCGTCATGACTTTGCGCGGTTCTATCAATTGCTCGACAGTAATTCGTTCACCCACCGTAATATTTGCTATCATGAGAGAAGCCTCTACTGAACCCTATGGCCCCGGGGTCTACTCCACATCATATTTTCAGCCTTACACTTTTACTTCCTTGCACTTTCCACCTTCAGATCTCACCTTGCAATCAATCGTGAAGGGATTGACAACCCCTTTGTAGCGTTGGGTGCAAGTTTGTTGTTTTTGCGCAGGTACTTTGGAGACTTGGCTTGATACTCCTACTGGATTGATACCTTGGTTCTCAAACTGAGGGAAATACTTACTGCTACTGTGCTGCATCACCCTTTCCTCTTCAAGGGAAAAACCAACGCAAGCTCAAGAGGTAGCAAGAAGAATTTCTGGCGCCGTTGCCCGGGAGCATCAAGTCAAGAATAGTCTTCCTCCAACGTGTCAATTTCTGGCACCGGAGATTATTCTAAGTGAAGCTTATCCAAGTAAGTTTTGCAAACTCATCTCTTGCATTTACTTTTTTTCCTCTCGTTTTCCTCCCCCCCCCCTTCTGAAAAACAAAAAATTACAAAAATGTTTGCCTTTTTCGTTCGCCCTTTTCTTTCGCTTGCTTTCTGTTTGCTTGTGTGCTTGTCTCCTTGCTGAAGTCACCATGACTAAAAACACCAAACTTTGTGACTTCTAGAATACTAATAATAATGATTTTATTAGTACTCCGATTCCTCCCGCCACTAATGCGGAATCATATGAAATCAATGCTGCTTTGCTGAATCTTCTTATGAAAGAGCAATTCTCCGGCCTTCCTAGTGAAGATGTCGCATCCCATCTTAATACCTTCATTGAGTTATGCGATATGCAAAAGAAGAAAGATTTGGATAATTATGTGATTAAATTGAAGCTATTTCCGTTCTCATTGCGAGATCGAGCAAAAACTTTGTTTTCATCTTTGCTCAAAAATAGTATTGATTCTTGGAACAAGTGCAAAGATGCTTATATATCGAAGTATTTTCCACCGGCTAAGGTTATCTCTCTCCGTAATGATATCATGAATTTTAAGCAACTAGATTATGAACATGTTGCACAATCTTGGGACTGAATGAAATTGATGATTAGAAATTGTCCCGCTCATGGCTTGAGTCTTTGGATGATTATACAAATCTTCTATGCTGGTTTGAATTTTGCTTCTAGAAATATCCTTGACTCCGCCTCCGGTGGAACTTTCATGGAAATCACATTAGTAGAAGCCACAAAACTCCTAGACAATATCATGACAAACTATTCTCAGTGGCACACTGAAAGGTCACCTACTAGTAAAAAAGTGCATGTTATAGAAGAAATTAACTCGTTGAGTGCTAAGATGGATGAGTTAATGAAATTGTTTGCTAGTAAATGTGCTCCTTTAGATCCAAATGATATGCCCTTGTCTTCCTTGATTGAGAGTAGCAATGAGAGCTTGGATGTTAATTTTGTTGGTAGGAATAATTTTGGCCACAACAATGCTTTTAGAGGTAACTATATTCCTAGGCCTTTTCCTAGTAATCCCTCTAATAACTTTGGCAATTACTACAACAATGCTCATGGAAATTACAATAAATTACCCTCTGATCTAGAGAGTAATATTAAAGAGTTTATCAACTCGCAAAAGATTTTCAATTCATCCATAGAAGAAAAACTGCTCAAAATTGATGATTTGGCTAGGAGCGTTGATAGAATGTCTCTTGATATTGATGCTTTGAAATTGAGAGGTGCTCCTCCCAAGATCAATATGGATGAAACCTTGAAAGCTATGTGTGTTTCCATGAATGAGAGTAAAGAAAGAACCGCCCAAATTCGTGCTAGACATGAATGGCTTAAAAAGGCGTGTTCTCGTGATGAGAATCACGAAGATCTTAAAGTGCTTGGTGTGACTCCCATTGAATACTTGTTTTCAAGTGTCGAACCTAATGATGATGGGGCTGGATATGAATCCTCTTTGGTTGAAAAACGCCCCAATGATTCGGAGTCTATCTATCTTGATGCTAAAAGCATTGAAAGTGGAGTAGAGGATATCAAAACTTTGAGTAGTAATGAAACTACTACTTTGGATTTCAAGGAATTCAATTATGATAGTTTCTATTTGATTGAATGTATTTCCTTGATGCAATCCATGCTAAACTCTCCACATGCTTATAGGCAAAACAAGGCCTTTACCGATCATATCATCGATGCTATGATGAAATCTATTAAAGAGAAACTTGAATTGGAAGTTTCTATTCCTAGAAAACTTCAGGATGAGTGGGAACCTACTATCAAAATCAAGATCAAAAACTATGAATGCAATGCTTTGTGTAATTTGGGTGCTAGTGTTTCCGCGATTCCAAAGTCTTTATGTGATGTTCTAGGCTTCAATGAGATTGATGAGTGCTCTCTAAATTTGCATGTTGCGGATTCTACTGTTAAGAAACCCATGGGAAGGACCAATGATGTTCTTATTATGGCAAATAGGAACTATGTACCCGTGGATTTCATTGTGCTTGATATTGATTGCAATCCAACATGTCCTATCATTCTTGGTAGACCTTTCCTAAGGACTATTGGTGATGTCATCGATATGAAGGAAGGGAATATTATATTTCAATTTCCATTAAAGAAGGGAATGGAACATTTTCCTAGAAATAAAATAAGATTGCCTTATGAATCCACGATGAGGGCTACTTATGGTTTGAGAACCAAAGATGATGATACGTGATTCTATAACCTTATGCCTAGCTAAGGGCGTTAAACAATAGCGCTTGTTGGGAGGCAACCCAATGAATTTATCTTTGCTTTTTGATTTCTGTTTTGTTGCGTCCACACCATCATAATTCTTTTATGATTATGTATTTTGTGTTTCTTTTTGTGTTTGTGCCAAGTAAAACCTTTATGACTAGTTTTGGTGATGGTTGTTTGATCGTGCTGAAAAAGAGAGAAACTTTTCGCTCACGAATTTATTTTTCATTTTTATCCAGAAAGAGATTTTGAGTTGATTATTTTTGCTGCTGGTTGATATGCCAATTCCCCAAATTTTATAGTTGTTAAGAATTTTTTAGATAACATAAGTATACGAAGTATACAGATTGCTACAGACTGGTCTGTTTCTGACAGATTCTATTTTTGTTGTGTTGATTGCTTATTTTGATGAAAGTATGGATAGTATCGGGGGTACTAGCCATGGAAAAGTGAGAATGCAGTAATATAACACAAATAAGAATAGAAATCAAGTTTTCTACAGTACCTAAGAGGTGGTAGTTTGCTTTCTTGTGCTAATGATATCACGAGTTTATGTTTAAGTTTTGTGTTGTGAAGTTTTCAAGTTTTGGGTGATGTTCTCATGGACAATGGGATAAAGAGTGGAAAGAGCTCAAGCTTGGGGATGCCCAAGGCATCCCAAGACAAATTCAAGGACACCAAAAAGCCTAACCTTGGGGATGCCCCGGGAAGGCATCCCCTCTTTCGTCTTCAATCCATCGGTAACATTACTTGGAGCTATATTTTTATTCACCACATGATATGTGTTTTGCTTGGAGCGTCGTGTGTTATAGGAGTCTTTTCTTTTTGTTGTGTCACAATCATCCTTGCTGCACACCTTTTGATAGAGACATGCACTCATCGTGAATTTGCTAGAATACTCATTGAGCTTCGCTTATATCTTTTGAGTTAGGCAATTTAGCTCACATGTGCTTCATTTATATCTTTTGAGCTAGATAACTTTGCTCTAAGTGCTTCACTTATATCTTTTAGAGCGCGGCGGTGTCATATTTTGGAGAAATAAGAACTCTCGGTCTTCACTTATATCTTTTTGAGAGTGCTCTCTTTGAGTAGCTAGGTAGTTGGCTTGTGCTATGAAAGTAGTCCTAAAAGATGATAGGCATCCAAAGAGGATACAACAAAACTTCCATATTCATGTGCATTGATTAGTAAAGAGAAGTTTGATTCCTCTCAATTAGTTTTGAGACATGGATTTGGTTATATTAAGAGTCATGTTAGTAAGGTGTTGTGAATCTAGAAATACTTGTGTTGAAGTTAGTGATTCCCGTAACATTGCTGCAGTCAGTCCAGATATAAACCCCTTTCTTTGATATTGTTGCATACTTAGCATGGTTTTGATGTAAGTCTTGCGAGTACTTTGGATGAGTACTCACCATTGCTTTGCTCCCCCTTTGTCCCCTTGATCCGTTGATGCGACCAGGTGATGGATCCCGAGAGATGGAGTATCCCGCCGACGACAACTGCTACCCCGACGGTGCCTACTACTATGTGGAGGCCGCTAAAGACCAGGAGTAGTTAGGACGCTCCCAGGCAGGAGGCCTCGCCTCGTTCGGTCATGTATCTTTTGTGCTAGCCTTCTCTAAGGCACCTCATGTTTAATGTTTGTACTCAGATATTTGTTGCTTCCGCTGAGTCGTGTGCTTATCGAGCTTCTGTATTCTAGCCCTCGAGGCCCCTGACTTGTAATATGAAGCTTGTATGTTTTATTTGTGTCTAGAGTTGTGTTGTGATATCTTCCCGTGAGTCCTTGAGTTTGATCGTACGCATTTGCGTGTATGATTAGCGTACGATTAAATCGAGGGCGTCACACTAGTGGACTAAGGAATTTTTCTCGATTATGGAGGTGAGAAAAGAGTTTGTCGTAAAGGGTTATGTTGATGCAAGCTTTGACACTAATCCGTATGACTTTGAGTAGTAATCCAGATTCGTATAGTGGAGCAGTCATTTGGAATAGTTGAAAATGGCGTGTGGTATCAGCATCTATAGGATCACATAGAGATTTGTAAGGCACAAACGGATCTGAAAGGTTTACACCCGTTGACTAAAAAACCTCTCTCACAAGCAAGACATGATCGAACCCCAGAACTGTATGGGTGTTAGATTCATTACAATCACATAGTGATGTGAACTAGATTATTGACTCTAGTGCAAGTGGGAGACTGTTGGAAATATGCACTAGAGGCAATAATAAATTGGTTATTATTATATTTCCTTGTTCATAATAATCGTTTATTATCCATGCTAGAATTGTATTGATTGGAAACTCAAATACATGTGTGGATACATAGACAACACACTGTCCCTAGTGAGCCTCTAGTTGACTAGCTCGTTGATCAAAGATGGTTAAGGTTTCTTGGTCGTAGACAAGTGTTGTCACTTGATAACGGGATCACATCATTAGGAGAATGTTGTGATGGACAAGGCCCAAACTATGAACATAGCATATGATCGTGTCAGTTTATTGCTACTATTTTCTGCATGTCAATGTATCTGTTCCTATGACCATGAGATCATGCAACTCCCGGACACCGGAGGGATACCTTGTGTGTATCAAACATCGCAACATTACTGGGTGACTATAAAGGTGCTCTAGAGGTATCTCCAAAGGTGTCTGTTGGGTTGGGATGGATCGATACTAGGATTTGTCACTTCGTATGACGGAGAGGTATCTCGGGGCCTGTTGGGGATATTATCTGTTACGTGACTCGCCCTAGTTGGGTCGGGTCACCAAGTGGGCGACTAATCCTTTGGTGATTCAAGCTTTGGCCCAATAAGCCCAGGAGCTGGATGGCGGTTCAAGATCCTCGTGGAGAATCAGTCATTGGGAAGATCTCCAAGTCTTCGAAAGCACGGCGACTTAGAGATAGAAAGGATCATGACTTGCGTAATGGCAAGGACTCTTGTAAACCTTAAGGGCTCGACCTGTATATAAAGGCGAGTCCCAGGGAAGGAGAGGACAGGTTAGAAATCATCGAGAGCTAGGTCAGGCGAGTTACGCCCTCCTTGTAATCGAAACATCATCAATACAACACAAAGCAGGACGTAGGCTTTTACCTCCTCACGAGGGGCCGAACCTGGGTAAATCTACGTCTCGCTCCCGTTCAACCCCTTTGAGTCGCCACCAAGGTGCGATGGCTCCAACACTAAGTCCTTTCACGAGGACATCTGCCGTGACAAAACCACGACAGTTGACGCCCACCATGGGGCCTACGCACGGTGGAGTTGAGTTCTCAAAGGGAGCCATACCAGGGTCAGGGAGCTATGCGGCTGGGCTCATGACCCGGAGCCACCGCGGAAAGTACTACATCAACAACTCGCCATGGGGGGCCGAGGCCGATTCAATCGAATCCGGCTATAGAGTCCCCTTCGGAAGATCAACATCTACGTCGGCATGGTTGGATCGCCCGTGTCTGAGCCGGACATCTCCATCGACATCGTCGAGACGGCCAGGTATGTCCGCCCTATTGCGATGCCGAACCTGACGCGCCCGGTCTTCGTTGGCTTCACGCAGGGATCTGATGAACCAGAGCGATCGGTGACTCAGGAGACTACGCCGGTCAACACTGATGACGAGTCATCCATGGGTGACACTGATTCAATTCAGTCTCCACACGGGGGCTGCCTCGGAGACCTGCCACTGGCAATGGATCCTGAGGTCCTCGACCGGACCCGCCGTCAGATCGCCGTGTACATGGCGGGGGCGACTCAGTCCCGGCAAAACCCTGCAGGCGACAACGTGGCTGGCGAAACATCCAAGAGCCCAGCTGCGATCTTGGTAGACTTGACGGCGGAGATAACAAGGATCATGGCGACCCGTGTAACGGCACAAAACCAGGGCACGATAAATGCCGAGTTGGCAAACCTATGAGATGAGATGGTGAAGGCTCAGCGAGATGCTGAAGCAGAAGCCGCCAGGATTGAGACCCGACAAGCTCATATCACCGCTGAGACAGCCCGTTTGAACACCGAGAACTGGCGACCCGAGAGGCATCAGCGCACATCCGACGCCGTTCATCAGAGGAGGCACTAGGGACGTTTACCCCCTGATCTCAACCCTACCCGCCTTTTCGACACTCCACGCACCCCCGGGCCAGGAAACGCTCCAGGAGGAGGGCCGGCTCAGCCACCAAACCCGCCGCTTCAGCCAGCAATTGATCGCGTTCCCCGTTTCCAGATGCCTCAGGGCCACTTTTCCAACCCCGTGGAGAACGTGCTCACCGCAACTCGCCACTTAGAATCCCTTCCGATTTATGGCAACACTCTGGCCGAAATAGAAGCAAGAAATGCCATTGAGATGTTGAAGACGGTGGTGGTTCAAAACACGCAATTCTCGCACAGCCTCGATCGGTTACACTCCACCCCCCAAGCGAGCCACACCAGAAGCCGGCCAGAGGACCAACCCGCCATAACCAGCGGACCGTGACACCTGCCTCAGGTTAACCCGCCTGACCATCGGGACCCGCCGGGCCGGGATCACCCGGACATTCAAACCGGCCCAGCGCCGCTTATCGGAGGCAACAGGCAAGTAGGGGTGCCATGCTTGGCCCCCGCCCTTCGCAATGAGCGGATGCCAAAATATTTTAAAGGACCAAGGAAGGTGCCCAATTACACCCCGGACCTTGAGCCGGCATCATGGGTTGAGAGTTACGAAATCGCCATGGACATGCTCGATGTAAGTGAAGCGGTCTGTGCGAGGTACTTCACAATGATGCTCGAAGGTACGGCGCACACTTGGTTGAAAACTTGCCACCCAACTCCATCCAGACTTGGGCTGAACTGAAAGAACGTTTCGTCAAAAACTTCCGGGGAACTTGCAAACGCCCGATGACGATAGTCGACTTACAGCACTAAGTTCAGCGCCCCGATGAGTCGGCACACTACTGGACGTGGCGGGTCGCAGAAATCATCCACTCGTCGGATGGCATCACGGCGGCTCAGGCTATGTTGATCCTGGAGCAAAACTGCCACTATGAGCCCTTGGTGCAGAAGCTGGGGCGACTCAAGCGCAAGGTCCAGGATATGGGCGAATTGATGGACACCCTCACTCGGTACGCCGAAGCGGACGATACTTAAGATCCAGGAGAGGACGGTGGCAAGGCCAACTCGTCGAGGAAAGGCGAGTCATCCAAAAATCACCCCCGGTTTCAGGGACGCACCCACCATAACCATGGCGGAAACGGCAAAAGAAGGCAGCAGGAAGGGTCCACGGACTTTGTTGCCAACACCAGTGCTAATAATGGCAACCAGCGCCAAAAGAAGAGGGGTTACAGTGGCAAGAAGCCGCGCAATTATAATGAGATACTTAAGGGCCCCTGCCCACACTATGCCATGGCGGACGGACCGGCGACTCACTCTTGGGAGGACTGTTACGTGATGCAGGAATTTCGGGCGGAGGCAATCAAAAAGGGCCAAATCGGTGACCAGGGCCAAAGGCAGGAACAGTTTGGTGCACCTAATCAACGTCGGAACCCGTTCGGCGGCTTCCCCGAACCAGGGGCTCAGGGCGGCTCGCAACCAAGCAGTGGCCAGTATCCGGTGCATAACCAACAACGGTATAACCCGCCCGGAGTGTTTTAGCAGCCACCCCCGCAGGGGGCTTCGCAGGGGCAAGATGATCATGGCGGGTTCTGCAGCAATCCCAAACAATTAAGCAGCGGGCAATACCGCGTGTTCACCACCAGTGCCTGCAAGCGAGATAAGAAGGTGAAGCACCGAACGTATAGTGTATCTGAACAGGCACTCCCCAGGTACCTCCACTGGTCCGAGCAGACTATCTCATGGAGTAGGGAGGATCACCCGCCCAGAATTGACAACCCCGGCGACTTAGCATTGGTCGTGGCCCCCCAAGTCGAAGGATACACCTTATCGAAGGTGCTTATGGATGGTAGCAGCAGCATCAACATATTATACTTCGACACCTTTCGAAGGATGAACCTACTAGAGAAAGACCTAATGTCGTCAACCACGGTATTCCACGGTATTGTCCCAGGTAAGTCGGCATACCTAATTGGGCGGGTCAAAATCACTGTGGCTTTTGGTACAGCAGCCAACCATAGGAGCGAGTCACTTATATTTGAGGTGGTCAAGCTAAAGAGCCCTTATCACGCGTTGTTTGGGCGACCGGCTTACGTCCGTTTCATGGCTCGCCCCTGCTATGTTTACCTTAAACTCAAGATGCCTAGTCCTAAGGGACCCATCACGGTCGATGGTGACAGGAGGATAGCAAGGGAGTGTGAGGAAGGAGATGCGGCTTAGGCAGAAATCGCTTGTGCTGCAAAAGAACTCAAGTATCACCAAGCCAATGTTGATCTGGCAGATATGTCCCCCTTCAACAAGCCAACAACAGATGCTCAGCCGCCCCTCAAGTTCAAACCGACGGATGACACTAAGATGGTCGACTTCATTCCTCGCGACTCATCCAAGTAGTTTACTATCGGGGTGGGCCTGGATCCCAAATAGGAAAGCGCGCTCATCGAATTCATCCGTGAGAATCGGGACATCTTCGCATGGAAACCTTCTGACATGCCTGGTGTACCGAGAGAATTCGCTGAACACCACATTAATGTTGACCCTTCGCAGGTTCAATAAGGAGCGACGCAAGGCAATCGGGGAAGAAGTCGCCTGTCTTTTGGCCACCGGATTCATCGTAGAGGTCTTCCACCCCAAGTGGTTGGCTAACCCGGTCCTGGTGCTCAAGAAGAACGGCACTTTCCACATGTGCATTGACTACACCGACCTCAACAGAGCTTGTCCAAAGGACCCTTTCGGCCTTCCTCGCATTGATCAAATCATTGATTCAGTGGCGGGCTGCGAGCGTTTGTGTTTCTTGGACGCCTACTCCGGATATCACCAAATCAATATGGCTGTGGAAGATCAGGAGAAGAAAGCTTTCATAACCCCATTTGGGGCTTTCTGCTATGTGTCCATGCCGATCGGGCTCAAGAGCGTCGGGGCGACTTACCAACGTTGCATCCAAAACTGTCTCCGTGGCCAAATCGGATGCAACATCCACGCTTACGTTGATGACATTGTGGTTAAAACTCGTAAGAAGGAGACACTCTTGGAGGATCTCAAGGAAACTTTTGACAACATGCGGGTGTATCAGATGAAGCTCAATCCCACCAAATGTTTCTTTGGCGTTCCCGCGGGAAAGTTGTTGGGTTTCTTGGTGTCCGAACGCGGCATTGAGGCCAACCCGGACAAAATTGAGGCAATTACTTCGCTTGGGAAACCAGCGAATATCAGTCAAGTTCAACGCATGGCGGGTCGTATCGCGGCTTTATGTCGCTTTATAAGCCGTCTGGGGGAGAAAGCTATTCCCCTCTATCAGTTGCTTAAGAAAGCTGACCGTTTTGTTTGGACAGACGAGGCCAATGAAGCTTTCGAAGCCCTGAAGCAGCAGTTGGTTAACCCGCCAGTTTTGGCCGCCCCGACTGAAAAGGAGCCTATGCTTCTATACATCGTGGCGAAATCCAAGGCGGTGAGCGTGGCAGTAGCTGTCGAAAGGAAGGAAGAAGGAAAGGAATATCCGGTACAACGCCCGGTGTACTTCATTAGCGAGGTGCTAACCCTCTCCAAACAACGTTACCCGCACTGGCAGAAGCTGGTTTATGGGGTCTTTTTGGCGAGTCGGAAGCTCAAACACTATTTCCAAGAGCATCCCATCACGGTGGTTAGCTCCGCCCCTCTTGCGGACATCATCCAGAACCGAGAAGCAACGGGGCGAATCGCCAAATGGGCAATTGAACTTGGGCCGCACCACGTGCGGTACACCCCTCGTACGGCCATCAAGTCCCACGCATTGGTCGACTTCATCAATGATTGGACTGAATTGCAGATTCCGGAAGACAGGCTTGACCTCACGTACTGTACTATTTATTTTGATGGGTCTAGGCAATTGGAAGGCTTGGGGGCTGGCGTGGTGTTGATTTCACCCCAGGGAGACAAGTTCTGTTATGTTCTCCCACTCATGTTCCCTTGCACCAACAACGCTGCGGAGTATGAAGCGTTGCTTCATGGTTTGCGACTTGCCAAGGAGATGAACCTCACGCGCGTCATATGTCTCGGCGATTCTGATCTGGTGGCTCAACAAGTTTCAGGTACATGGGATTCCCAGGACCCCTTGATGGCGGCTTACAGAAGGGTCGTGTCTGATGTGGCGGGTCATTTCCATGGCTACCAAGTTGATCATATCGACCGACGACTTAACGAAGCAGCTGATGCCCTCTCACGCCTCAGCTCACAATGTAAGCCGGTCCCTCCTAATGTTTTTCTGGATATTTTGCATACTCCTTCCGTGAGGTTTCCCTCAGAAGAGGAGTTGGCGATACCAGATCCTGAGTCCCAGCTGGTGGCGGTTCTCCGTGTTACGCCGGATTGGACTCTTCCTTATTTGGTGTACCTTACACGAGGCAAGTTGCCTTCGGATGAGGTGTTGGCTCGCCAAATTGTCCATCGGAGCAAGTCCATGGTCATCATCAACGGCGAATTATATAAGCGAAGTACCTCTGGGGTATTTCAAAGATGTGTTTCTTCTGATGAACGGTGCGTAGTTCTAAACGAGATCCATGCCGGAGATTGTGGGCATCACGCCAGGTCACGTTCCCTGGTCTCAAAGGCGTTCCGACATGGATTCTTTTGGTTGACGGCTCATGCGGACGCGGAAGAGATAGTTCGTCGATGTGATGGATGTCAACGTTATGGCCGACAGGCCCATGTGCCGGCTCAGGAGCTGAGAATGATCCCTGATACGTCTCAAACGTATCTATAATTTTTGATGATTTCTCGCTATTATCTTGCCTTCTTTGTATGTTTTATGTTCCTTTTTATATCTTTTTGGGACTAACTTATTAATTCAGTGCCAAGTGTGAGTTCCTGTTTTTTCCGTGTTTTTGACTCTTTTCAGATCTGATTTTGGAACAGAGTCCAAACGGAAGAAAAACCCCGAAATGATTTTTTCCCGAACGGAAGAAGTCCAGGGGGATTTTGGGCCAAGCCAGGTGGGCTCCAGGGAGCCCACAAGCCCCCACTCCGCCACCAGGGGGAGGCGGCGGTGGGCAGGCTTGTGGCCTCCCTCGCCGCCCCCTGACCTAGGTCTTTGGCCTATAAATTCCCAAATATTCCGCAAAAAATCAAGGGAGCCTCGAAAATACTTTTTCGCCGCCGCAAGTTTCCGTTTCCGCGAAATCTCATCTGGAGACCCTTCCCGGCACCCTGCCCGAGGGGACTTTGGAGTTGGAGGGCTTCTTCATCATCATCATCGCCCCTCCAATGACTCATGAGTAGTTCACTTTAGACCTACGGGTCCGTAGTTATTAGCTAGATGGATTCTTCTCTCTCTTGGATCTTCAATACAAAGTTCTCCATGATCTTCATGGAGATCTATCCGATGTAATCTTATTTGGCGGTGTGTTTGTCGAGATCCGATGAATTGTGGACTTGTGATCAGATTATCTATGATATATATTTGAGTCTTTGCTGATTTCTTATATGCATGATTTGATATCCTTGTAAGTCTCTCCGAGTCTTGGGTTTTGTTTGACCAACTAGATCTATGATTCTTGCAATGGTTGAAGTGCTTGGTTTTGGGTTCTGCCATGTGGTGACCTTTCCCAGTGACAGTAGGGGCAGCAAGGCACACTTCAAGCAGTTGCCATCAAGGGTAAAAAGATTGGGTTTTTATCATTGGTTTGAGATTATCCCTCTACATCATGTCATCTTGCTTAAGGCATTACTCTGTTCTTATGGACTTAATACACTAGATGCATGTTCGATAGCGGTCGACGTGTGGAGTAATAGTAGTAGATGCAGAAAGTGTCGGTCTACTTGTTTCGGACGTGATGCCTATAGAAATAATCATTGCATAGATATCGTCACCACTCTGCACAGTTCTATAAATTTCTCGACAGTAATTTGTTCACCCACCGTCTACTTGCTTTCATGAGAGAAGCCACTAGTAAACACTACGTCCCCCGGGTCTATTCACATCCATTGTTTACAACTCCACTTTTAATATGCTTTGTTACTTTGTTGCTTTCAGTTCTCACTTGCAAACAATATATAAGGGATTGAAAACCCCTTCATAGTGTTGGGTGCAAGTTTTTGTGTTTGTGCAGGATCTTGAGATACTCCTCCGCCGGATTGATACCTTGGTTCTCAAACTGAGGGAAATACTTACCTCCGCCGTGCTACATCATCCTCTCCGCTTCGAGGGAACACCAACGCAGAAGGATTCCTGGTGTCATCAACGTGCCCATTACTGGCGCCACAGGAAGGTCTTTTGTGCAGTAGCACAACGGACATCAGAAGCATTTCTGGCGCCGTTGCCGGGGATCTTTTAGAAGTAGCAGAAGCATTTCTGGCGCCGTTGCCGGGGAGGAGGATTGCTTGCCGAGGAAGATCAAGACAAGAATAATCTCCCGTCAACACGCCATTTCTGGCGCCGTTGCCGGGGAGGAGAAATCAAGATCTATCCAAGTAGGTCTCACAAACTCTTCTCTTGCATTTACTTTTGTTGCCAGTTGCCTCTCGTTTTCCTCTCCCCCACTTCACATTTGCCATTTTCATTCGCCTTTCTCCTTCGCCGTTTTCTTTTGCCCTTGCCGTTTTCCTTTGCCGGTTTCTTGCTTGCTTGTGTGCTTGTTTGTTTGTTGAAGACATCATGTCTGAAAACACCAAACTTTGCGACATATCGAGCACTAATAATAATGATTTTATTAGTACTCCGATTGTTCCCGCCACTAGTGCGGAATCGTATGAAATCAACGCAGCTTTGCTGAATCTTGTTATGAAAGTGCAATTCTCTGGCCTTCCTAGTGAAGATGCCGCATCCCATCTCAATACCTTCATTGAGCTTTGTGATATGCGAAAGAAAAGAGATGTGGATAATGACGTGATTAAGTTGAAACTTTTTCCTTTCTCGTTGCGAGATCGCGCAAAAACTTGGTTTTCTTCTTTGTCTAAAAATAGTATCGATTCTTGGGATAGGTGCAAAGATGCTTACATATCCAAGTATTTTCCGCCGGCTAAGATTATCTCCTTACGTAACGATATCATGAATTTCAAGCAACTTGATCATGAACACGTTGCACAATCTTGGGAGAGGATGAAGCTTATGATTAGAAATTGTCCTGCTCATGGCTTGAGTTTGTGGATGATTATACAAATCTTTTACGTTGGCTTGAATTTCTCTTCTCGCAATATTTTGGACACCGCCTCAGGTGGAACGTTCATGGAAATCACATTAGGAGACGCTACAAAACTCCTAGACAATATCATGACCAGCTACTCTCAGTGGCACACTGAAAGGTCGCCTGCTAGCAAAAAGGTGCACGCTATAGAAGAGATTAACTCTCTTAGTGCTAAGATGGATGAGTTGATGAATTTGGTTGCTAGTAGAAACGCTACCGTAGATCCTAATGACATGCCACTATCTTCTTTGATTGAGAGTAGCAACGCTAGTTTGGACGTGAATTTTATTGGTAGGAACAATTTTGGCAACAACAATGCTTTTAGAGGAAACTATGTTCCTAGGCCTTTTCCTAGTAACTCCTGTAACAATTATGGCAATTCTACGGCAACACTTATGGAAATCACAACAAATTACCCTCTCATTTAGAGAGTAATATCAAAGAGTTCATCAACTCTCAAAAGATTTTTAATGCGTCCATAGAGGAAAAACTACTCAAAATAGACGATTTGGCTAAGAGTGTTGATAGAATGTCTTGTGATATTGATGCTTTGAAATTTAGATGCGCTCCTCCCAAGATCAACTTGGATGTAACTTTGAAAGCTATGCGTATCTCCATGAATGAGAGCAAAGAAAGAACCGCCCAAATTCGCGCTAGACATGAATGGTTTAAAAGGGTGCGTTCTAGTGATGCAAATCACGAAGATCTTAAAGTGCTTGGTGTGTCCCCTCTTGAATCTTTGTTTTCGCGTGTCAACCCTACTTATGGAGGGGCTGGATATGAATCCACTTTGGTTGAAAAACGCCCCAATGATTCGGAGTCCACCTATCTTGATGATAAAGGTGTGGAGAGTGGAGTAGAAGAAGTCAAAATTTTGGGTAATAATGAAACTCCCACTTTGGATTTCAAGGAATTCAATTATGATAATTGCTCCTTGTTTGAATGCATTTCTTTGATGCAATCCATTGCAAACTCTCCACATGCTTATAGCCAAAGCAAAGCCTTTACCGCGCATATCGTAGATGCTATGATGAAATCTCTTGAAGAGAAGCTCGAACTAGAAGTCTCTATACCTAGAAAACTTCATGATGAGTGGGAACCTACTATCAAAATCAAGATCAAAACCTATGAGTGCAATGCTTTGTGTGATTTGGGTGCTAGTGTTTCCGCGATTCCAAAGTCTTTATGTGATATTCTTGGTTTTCGTGAGATTGAAGAGTGTTCTATTAATTTGCATCTTGCGGATTCTACCGTCAAGAAGCCCATGGGGAGGATCGATGATGTTCTTATTGTTGCAAATAAGAACTATGTACCCGTGGATGTCATTGTACGTGACATAGATTGCAATCCTTCATGTCCCATTATTCTTGGTAGACCTTTCCTAAGGACTATTGGTGCTATCATCGATATGAAGGAAGGGAATATTAGATTTCAATTTCCCTTAAAGAAGGGCATCGAGCACTTTCCTAGAAAGAAAATAAGATTGCCTTATGAATCTATGATGAGGGCTACCTATGGCTTGAGTACCAAAGATGACTATACGTGATTCCATCACTTTCGCCTAGCTAAGGGCGTTAAACAAAAGCGCTTGTTGGGAGGCAACCCAACGTATCTATCCTTTTTCTTTCTGTTTTGTGTTTTCCACACTTTCATAATTCTGTTATGATTGTGTTTTTTGTGTTTCTTTTTGCGTTTGTGCCAATCAAAACCGTTATAATTAGTCTTGAGGATGATCGTTTGGTCACGCTGGAAAAGACAGAAACTTTCTGCTCACAAAAAGAATTTTCATTTTTTTTCTGTAGGAGATTTTGAGTTGATTTTTTTTTCTGCTGATTTCTATGCAGATTCTTCAGACTTTCATAATGTTTCAGAATTGTTTAAGTACCATAGGTATACGAAACATACAGATTGCTACAGACTGGTCTGTTGTTAACAGATTCTGTTTTTGTTGTGTTGGTTGCTTATTTTGATGAAACTATGGATAGTATCGGGGTGTATTAACCATGGAAGATTGAAAGTACAGTAATCCAACATCAACACAAGTAGAATTTAAGTTTGCTACAGTACCTAAGGAACTAGTGGTTTGTTTTCTTGTACTAATGTTATCACGAGTTTCTGTTTAAGTTTCGTGTTGAGAAGTTTTCAAGCTTTGGGTGAAGTTCTTATGGACAAAAAGATAAAGAGTGGCAAGAGCTCAAGCTTGGGGGTGCCCAGGGCACCCCAAGAGATTCAAGGATGTCGTAAAAGCCTAAGCTTGGGGATGCCCCGTGAAAGCATCCCCTCTCTCGTCTTCAATCCATCGGTAACGTTACTTGGGGCTATATTTTTATTCACCACATGTTATGTGTTTTTGCTTGGAGCGTCTTGTATCGTAGGAGTCTTTTATTTTTGTTGTGTCACAATCATCCTTGCTGCACACCTAGAGAGAGAGACATGCACACACTGTGATTTTGTCGAGCTTCACTTATATCTTTTGGTAGACAATTCAGCTCACATGTGCTTCACTTATATCTTTTGAGCTAGATACTTTTGCTCTATGTGCTTCACTTATATCTTTTAGAGCGCAGCGGTGCATGGCTTGGTGGTTGATCTATGCTTTGAAAGTAGTCTCAAAAGGGATAGTTATCCAAAGGGATACGAAAACTTCCACATTCATGTGCATTGAATAGTAGAGAAGTTTGATTCATCTCAATTAGTTTTGAGTTGTGGTTATGGTAATATTGAAGTCATGCTAGTAAGACCATGTGGTGACCTTTCCCAGTGACAGTAGGGGCAGTAAGGCACGCATCAAGCAGTTGCCATCAAGGGTAAAAAGATGGGATTTTTATCATTGGTTTGAGATTATCCCTCTACATCATGTCATCTTGCTTAAGGCGTTACTCTGTTCTTATGGACTTAATACACTAGATGCATGCTGGATAGCGGTCAACGTGTGGAGTAATAGTAGTAGATGCAGAAAGTATCGGTCTACTTGTTTCAGACGTGATGCCTATAGAAATAATCATTGCATAGATATCGTCACGACTCTGCACAGTTCTATCAATTGCTCGACAGTAATTTGTTCACCCACCGTCTACTTGCTTTCATGAGAGAAGCCACTAGTAAACACTACGGCCCCTGGGTCTATTCACATCCATCGTTTACAACTCCGCTTTTACTTTGCTTTATTACTTTGTTTCTTTCAGTTCTCACTTGGCAAACAATCTATAAGGGATTGACAACCCCTTCATAGCGTTGGGTGCAAGTTTTTGTGTTTGTGCAGGATCTTCAGATAATCCTCCGCCGGATTGATACCTTGGTTCTCAAACTGAGGGAAATACTTACCTCCGTTGTGCTACATCATCCTCTCCGCTTTGAGGGAACACCAACGCAGAAGGATTCCTGGTGTCGTCAACGTGCCCATTACTGGCGCCACAGGAAGGTCTTTTGTGCAGTAGCACAACGGACATCAGAAGCATTTCTGGCGCCGTTGTTGGGGATCTTTTTGAAGTAGCAATCCCTATCACTTGGCCCTTCGTGGTCTGGGGGTTAGATATGGTTGGCCCCTTTAAAATGTCATCCAACAAAAAAACTCATCTGCTCGTGGAAGTTGATAAATGCACCAAGTGGGTCGAAGCAGAACCTGTCGGCAGCTGTGATGCAGAAACGGCCGTCAAATTCTTGAAAAAGTTGATCTTCCGGTTTGGATAACCACACAGTATTATCACTGATAATGGTACCAATTTATCACAAGGAGCGATGCAGGAGTTTTGCAACCGCGAGCACATCTGGCTTGATATATCTGCGGTCGCTCATCCACAATCAAATGGGCAGGCGGAACGGGCGAATCAGGAAGTACTGCGAGGAATCAAACCCTGACTCATGGTTCCCTTGGAGCGCACCCCGGGGTGTTGGGTTGAGGAGTTGCCTTCAGTATTATGGAGCATCCGAACCACCCCAAACCGTTCTACGGGTTTTACTCCTTTCTTCCTGGTCTACAGAGCAGAAGACGTTCTTCCCAGTGACATTAGGCATGACTCTCCCAGAGTCGCTGCTTATGTGGAACAGGACAACGAGTTGGCACGTCAGGATTTTTTGGATGCTTTGGAGGAAGCACGCGATCTAGTTGCTTCCCGATCGGCTATTTATCAGCAGGACTTGTGGCATTATCATAGTCGTCGGGTCAAGAGCCGAGCTTTTCAGGAGGGCGACTTAGTGCTCCATTTGATCCAAGATCGCACTGGCATGCATAAGTTTCCACCACCATGGGAAGGACCGTTCGTCGTCAGCAAAAACCTTCGCAACGGCTCATACTATCTGGTGGATCTTCGGCTTGATCGGCCAACCACGGAGGCTGAGTCAACTCGCCTGTGGAACATAGCCCACTTGCGGCCTTATTACACTTGAGCTATTGGCTTCGTTTTTTCTTCTCTCATCTTTCGAAAATTGTAAGTCTTTCATTTATATAAAGCAATAAAGTTGATGCCCATGAATTCTGGGTCTTTCCTGCCATTTCATCTTATTGAAAGCATGGATCTTTATTGCTCTTCGACAAGTCGCCCAAGCATGGACGCTATCCATACCAGAGAGCATAACTCGCCATGATGCGCTTATTACAACACCGGGTATCGGTAAGGCAAAGAGGATCAAGTCGCTACAAGCGCGCGATTCAAACATGGGCGCCTTATATGATTCAGTGGATTAGGCTGGCTTACTTGGGGGTTATTAGCTCCCAAGTCATTTTGTAGTAAGAGCGTATACGCTTCTACAATCCTATGACCGGTCTTTCCCCTAATCATAGGTCACTTGGGGGCTTCCTCTCACTGAGATTAGCCTTACTACCCATTTGGCTAGAGAAAAATTACCGCATTACAAATGGTTATATTGGACTGTGTGTTGGCCGAATCGCCATATGGACCCATGAACTCTTGGCGAGTTACTCCGCTCTATGGACCCTGAACTTGCCTTGGTTAAAACATGCATGGTACCGACTAGCGCCCCACATGGAGAATAGAGAAACCATTGGTTCACTGAACCTGCTTCACTGAAGCTTGACTCGTGCCTGATCAAGCCGGTCTAAATACTTGAGTTTTTTTTACAAAAAAAGTTTCCCTCGGGTAGCACTTGAGTTTATTTAACTCGTCCTATCCTGTCGCGACTTGAACGAGTCGACGAAATTCTTATTTTCACCTTCCTGGCGCTGCCACGAGGTTTCACAAATTTTTATAATTCGCCGGATCTTTTTGAACCAGGCTCTTCTACATATAATCCGCCAAAACACCTTGAGTCGGTTATTATTTATCATCCATTACTCATTGAGATGGTTTGATGTATGTTTTTTAGCCCAATAGGTTGATGATCACAATCTCTACTGACATGGCCGGTCAAGCGTCATAAGGCGCCCCAAGGACGACACAAGGTTTTTAAAGATCACAGAAAGGATTGTTTTCTACAATAAACCTATTACATGGCTTGGATGGCCATTTTAGTAAACATCTATTCTGCTGGTACCTCCGGGTCAGCTTGCCGTGAGCTCTGGCCGACTTCAAGTTCCAAGTCGCCCAGCACCCAATTGCACTTGGATAGAGCGGCAAATTCGTCTTCATCATTCAAGAATGCCGAGAGATCCGCCTCCAAATCAAAAGGGTCCTTGGGCCGACAAGGAGTCAAGCTGGTTGTCACAAAGGTTGGCGGGTTTACTTTCTTATTCTTGTCGTCATATGCAGCTTGGTACTTTGACAAATCCAAGCTTGCAGCCAGCTGCATCGCCGCCGAGTGTGATTCTTTGACAACACGCTGATAATCGTCTTGAGTAAATTCTGACTCGTCGTCCTTGAGTTGTGGAAAGCCTGCTCCTACTTCTTCGAGTTTCAGTTCGGGAGCATATGCTAAACACCGACTCAACGTAGTCAGCACCCCTTTCTGGACAGCGGATCGGGTTAGCTCACCTATCTGAGGCGGAAGGGTGGATAAGCACCCAAGCATCTTTTTGATTGATGTTATGGGTTCCTTGGCGCCCATCACTGCCTTCACGGTCAGCACGCTTCCAGTATACAGTTGCTCCGTCAATGTGTAAATCGCCTTTAACTTCAAGATACAATCGTCCTGAAGATTGGCGGCTCTCGGACCTGTATAAAGGACAATAATGGTCAGTACTTTCTTCACACTATGTTTTTCTTTTTCAAAGTATAAGATCGGAGATTCCTTCTTACCAGAGATAGCTTGGGCCATGATGGAGATATGTTTCTTTAAGCCGGCCAGCTCTTGCTGCATGGTTTCCAATTTTGTTTCATCTTTTTCCGCTCGCTTTAGCATGGCGGCTTGATCAGTTGAGCCTTCTTGTTGGCAGCCTTCAGTTTTTCCATCTAAGCTAAGATCATCTAATATTTTTCTTCCGCTTTAAAACGCGCGTCTTGCTGGTCGGTTAAATTTTTCTTTAAGTCGCCCAACGTCGACTCAGCTTGGGCAAGAGATTCCTGTCAAACATATTATCAAGGGACAAGTCTCAGAATTATGGCAATCAATACCCCTGACACTTGGGGGCTAATGTATAATTTTTAGACAAAATTATACCACATCAAGACCCGGCTCATCCTTCAAAAGATGACCCGGCCCTTAGGGGTTACAGGTCGAAATTTTTTCTAACATCAAGACCAAGACCCGGCTCATCTTTCAAAAGATGACCCGCCCCATAGGGGTTACAGGTCGAATGTTTTTCTAACATCAAGACCCGGCTCATCTTTCAAAAGATGACCCAGCCCTTGGGGGTTACGGGTCGAAAAAAATTCTAACATCAAGACCCGGCTCATCTTTCAAAAGATGACCCGACCCTTGGGGGTTACAGGTCGAAAGTTTTTCTAATGTCAAGACCCGGCTCATCTTTCAAAAGATGACCCGGCCCTTGGGGGTTACAGGTCGAAAGTTTTTCTCACATCAAGACCCGGCTCATCTTTCAAAAGATGACCCGGCCCTTGGGGGTTAATGAGGAGGATATGCATTAAGACGTACCTCATGTTTATTCTTCATCATAAGGAGAAGATTCTTCTCCATCACATAACTTGACTCCAGGCAACTTGTGAAGCCGGAGCAGAGCTCTTTAAATTCAAGATTCTCATACTGAGAAAGTTTGTCCTTGGAATTTCATGTCCAGTAGAAGGCTGGGATGATGTTGATACATGCTTCGATAAGACTGCCGAAGCCGGCTTGGAGAAGCCAGTACCAGTGATGATTACAACATCCGTATCTTCAGCCGTTTTCAATGGACTTGGCGGGTTTGGCGTTTCCGTGCCTTCCTTGGGAGAACTTGGGAGGTCCGCCTGGTCATCAGGTTTATCCTTTGCCGGGTTAGCATGAGTCGGCGCCGGTTTTTCTTTAGGTTCTCGAGCCGGAGTGGAAGTTGATCCGCCAGTTTTCCTCTTCTTTGCTTGTGCTCTAAAAAGAGAAGGGGTTATGCTTAAAAGCAAGCATCATCATCATCGGGGCAAATGCAAGTATTATAAGGACCTACCCTTGAACGCGAATCATTGGCGAAAGGGCTGACATCACTGAGTCGCCCGACGAAGGGGGAGAATTCTGCAAAAGTAATATCTCAAAATATGAGCAAGTTATAAGTATGATCCAAAAGGAAGCAAAGGGGGACGCTGCTAAAGGATACCTCCTTCTGCTGCTTCTTGGTATGAGTTTTCGCTGGTAACCCGGACACCAAATCTCCAGAGTGGCTCCAAGTCTTCCGATAGGAAGCATGTTGCGCCTTCTTCAAAAGAAAATTAGGATCCAGACAAGCATTTGGGTGAGACATGGGAACTTTCCCACAAACCCGCCTGGCCAGCTTAGGCGGAGGAGAAGATGAGTCGGAAGAAATAGAAATTACCTCTACGGTGTCATCTTGGCTTTCGTTACCATCATTCTATACATAAGAGATGTAGAGATGTAAGCACAAATTGGAGCAACAGACGTCAAGTCAAATAAGTTAGATTTTTACCTCTGAAGACGCATCGCCGACTTGGGATTCGTCCACATCGGACGATTCGGTGATGACGGCTTTGTTCTTTCCCTTGGTTTTCCTCTTTGGAGGTGGTCTGGTTTGCTTCAGGGCCATCTTTTTTGGCCTCTTTGACCAGAATCGGTCACCTTTCTGAGGAGGAATTTTCAGTATGCAAGTCAGAATTTGAATAAGTCGGAAGGAATGAACCAAGGGCGGGTTAAATTATTTACCTTGGGTGCCGAGTTAATCTTACAGAACGGCTTAAACCCTATCTGGCTGCACTTGGTCAAAGGCTCGCCGGTTAACTTCTTGATGATGAGCACAATGTCCTCTTCTGTAAGTGATGTGCGGAAGTAACATTGGGGTGGTCCAAAGTCCCATCAAACTCGCACATCAAGCCGTCTTGGTGACTCAAGGGAAGGATGCGCCACTCCACCCAGCAGCGGATCAAGTCAACTCCAGTAAGACCATTGTTTGTTAAGGATCGTAACTCGGATAGCACTGGGATAAAATCCGCCTCGTCCTCTTCACTGAGCTTGTCTAGGAGTTTGAAGTTGATGGGCAGGCGTTCTTTCATATAGCCAAGGAGTTTGTTCTCACCCAGAGGGGAAGTTTCCTGGCAGTTAAACCAAGACACGCCCCAGCCTTTGGGATGGCTAGGCATGGCGAGTGACGGGAATGAGCTGTCCCTGGGGCGTTGAACGTTAACCCCTCCAAGCTCTAAGCTAGGGCCATTGGCAAATTCGATCTGGCGCTTCAAATGGAAGAAATACCAAAACAAAGGGACTGATGGTTCCATCCGCAAGTAGGCTTCACAGAATACTTGGAACTGGCATATGTTGCTGATCGAGTTGGGGCCCAAGTCCTAGAGGCGGACGTTCATGAAGGCCATAGGATCTCTGAGGAATTTTGATCCTAGCGTCTTAAAACCCCGTTCGAGGTGCTCAGCAAAAACAATTATCTCCCCTTCCTTTGGGTTGGGGATTTCCTCACCTAATCCGAATTGCCACCCGAGAACTTCCTTCGGGTCAAGATTCCCCGTTTTCACACAATCGTTGAGGAAGGTGTCGTCCACTTTGGTTGGGAGCCAGTCGGCCTTGAACACGGTGCCCATAGCTACAGAGGAAAGGTTCACTTGTAAATTAACTCGCCAAATACCTGTTGGGCGGCTAAGAGGGTTTATTAACCCGCCAAATGCTTAGTGAGTTGCTAAGGAGATCTATTAACCCGCCAAATATTTGTTGAGTGTCTAAAGGAATTTGTTAACTCGCCAATAAAGGACCAAATCTGGGCACACGGGCGACTTAAGAATTTCCTATTGTTTACAGAAGACATCTTAGAGCATCGGGATCTATAAACAGGTTTCTACACGACAGGCAGCAAAATATGGATCTACGAACAAGTTAAAATAAATGGAAAAAGGCCTGGATAAGGTAAAACAGTCTATGGCTAGGGTAAAAACATTGGAGATTTGACAGAAGTTTTTTTTAGATCCCCAAACAGGAGCTGAGCAACTAAGGATATGGTCGATGCTACGGTGCCTACTACTGTTATTGCGTATCAATCGACATCTGTGGGGGCATTCGAGGTGTTCTAAGGAACCAGCAGGCGATGAACACTGAGGAGCTAAGATCTATCTCTAATGGCGAAGGACTGACCTGATGATGGCGTCCGGAGGCGACCGAGGAAGATCTGCGGCGAGTGTTGCGCACTTGGTCGGCCTGGAGATGCATCGGACGCGGTGGCCGGAGACGGAGGTCCTCGGGCGGCGATGGAGTTCTTGTGCAGTTGCGAGGAAGAAGGGGATGACGAAATGGGTAGGTGGGGATGAACCCTGCCCCTTTCCCCGAGCCTATTTATTGGGTCGGGAGATGGAATCAAGGCGCCTCGCGCGGGAACTGAAGACGGGATAAATATTCGCCATAATAGCGCCAAGATTTTCGGGATATCCGTGCCGAAAGATCCGTTGGGGATTGCGTCATCATTTCTTCCGAGATTAAAGGGATAAGAAGGCGTCAACAAGAAATGGTTCGGCGACTTGGATATTTCTACAAAGGGTGGCGGAATAAGCGTATGATGCGTAAAAAGAGTAGAGTGAGTCGCCCCTAACTAAGTAAGAGTTGGCGTGAACAGGTTCAAGTCAATCTGGGGCCTAATGTTGGGGATATTATCTGCTACGTGACCCGCCCTAGTTGGGCCGGGTCACCAAGTGGGCGACTCATCCTTTGGCGATTCAAGCTTTGGCCCAATAAGCCCAGGAGCTGGATGGCGGTTCAAGATCCTCGTGGAGAATCAGTCATTGGGAAGATCTCCAAGTCTTGGAAGGCACGGCAACTTAGAGATAGAAAGGATCATGACTTGCGTAATGCCAAGGACTCTTGTAAACCTTAAGGGCTCGACCTGTATATAAAGGCGAGTCCCAGGTAAGGAGAGACAGGTTAGAAATCATCGAGAGCTAGGTCAGGCGAGTTACGCCCTCCTTGTAATCGAAACATCATCAATACAACAGAAAGCAGGACGTAGGCTTTTACCTCCTCACAAGGGACCGAACCTCGGTAAATCTGTGTCTCGCTCCCGTTCAACCCCTTTGAGTCGCCACCAAGGTGCGATGGCTCCAACACTAAGTCCTTTCACGAGGACATCTGCCGTGACAAAACCACGACAGGGCCCACTTGGTAATACAACATCACAATAAGCCTTGCAAGCAATGTGACTATGGATTTGGTCATGGGATCTTGTATTATGGAACGATAAAGAGACTTGCCGGTAATTAGATTGAACTAGGTATGGAGATACTGACGATTGTATCTCGGGCAAGTAACATACCGAAGAACAAACGGAATAGCATATGGGATTAACTGAATCCTTCACATAGAGGTTCAACCGATAAAGATCTTCGTAGAATATGTAGGAGCCAATATGGTCATCCAGGTTCCGCTATTGGTTATTGACCGGAGAATGTCTCTGGTCATGTCTACATAGTTCTCGAACCCGCAGGGTCTGCACACTTAATGTTTGGTGACATTTCGGTATTATTGAGTTATGTGTGTTGGTAACTGAAAGTTGTTCGGAGTCCTGGATGAGATCCCGGACGTCACGAGCAGCTCCGGAATGGTCCGGGGGTATAGATTGAGATATAGGAAATCCTATTTTGGTCACCGGAAAAGTTTTGGGTACTTCGGTAGTGCAACAGGAGTGTCGAGAGGGTACCGGGGACCATCGGGAGGGGTGTCACGCCCCGAGGGGCCTCATGGGCTGTGGGCAGAGACAAACCAGCCCCTTGTGGGCTGGCCTAAGTTCCCACTAAGTCCCATGAGGTTTGCGAAAGAAAAAACCCAAAGGTAGAAGAGGAGGAAAGGGTTCCCAAGTGGAGAGGAGGAATCCTACTCCTAGTAGGATTGGATTACGATTCCTCCACCTCCAATTTCGGACAAACCTTGAGTGTTTGAGGCTGCCTCTTCCCCTCCCTCCCTCCTGTATATACTAGAGGTATTAGAGGCAGCCCTGACCCTAATTGCCATGTGCTCCCTCTACTTCATCTAGATCGTTTTCTCCTCTAGTCTAGTTCGGCGGTGCTTAGATAAAGCCTAGCCGGAATAGTTCCACCACCACCACAACCATGTCGTCGTGTTGGAGAACTCATCTACCTATCCTCCCCTCTTGCTGGATCAAGAAGGCGGTGATCATCATCGAGCTCTACATGTGCTGGACGAGGAGGTGCCATCCGTTCGGCACTAGATCGGGATGGATCATGATGGATCACGGGACGGATCGTGATGAGATCGCGGGACGGGCTGCGATTTGAATCATGAAGGTGTTCCACTACATCAACTGCATTATATACGCTTCCGCTTACTGATCTACAAGGGTATGTAGATTCACTCTCCCCTCTCGTAGATGATCATCACCATGGATAGGTATTGCGTGTGCGTAGGAAATTTTTTGTTTCCCGTGCAACGTTCCCCAACACAGACTTCAACCCACGGAAGGTAACGGCTGCGAGAATCCACGGAGGTATCCACCCACAAGGAGTCCATGAATAAGCGGCCTTGTATATTCCACCACGGTTTCCACCCACGAAGGACTAGCCTTACTCACGGTAGATCTTCATGAAGTAGGCGATCTCCTTGCCCTTACAAACATCTTTGTTCAACTCCACAACACGGAGTAGGAGGCTCCCAAGCGACACCTAACCAATCTAGGAGGCACCACCCTCCAAAAGGTAATAGATGTGGTAGAACTATGAACTCCTTGCTCTTGTGCTTCCCAAGATAGTCTCCTCAACACAAAATCACTCTCTCACAAAATAGGCATGGGTAGGAGAGATTTGTTTGGTGGAAAGCAGTTTGGGGAGGTTAGAGATCAAGTTTCAAATGATTGGATTGGAATATCTTGGTCTCAAAACATGAGTAGGTGGCTCTCTCTCAGAAAAATGGATCTGGCAATGAAGTGTGTGTTCTGAGTGCTTCTCCCATGAATGAGAGATGGGTGGATGGGTATATATAGCCAGCGGCCAAAATCCAACCATTACACCTAAAGTGACCAACTTGGTGACACCGACGTCATCAACTTGGTGGTACCGATTTGCACTATAGGCAATGATACGTCTCCATCATATCTACTTTTCCAAACTCTTTTGCCCTTGTTTTGGACTCTAATTTGCATGATTTGAATGGAACTAACCCGGACTGACGCTGTTTTCAGCAGAATTGCCATGGTGTTGTTTTTGCGCGGAAATAAAAGTTCTCGGAATGACCTGGAAATTTACGAGGATTTTTTGTGGAATATATAAAAAATACTAGCGCAAGAATTACCTAGAGGGACGGAGCCAGGAGCCCACAAGCCCAGGAGGCGCGGGCCCCCCTGGTCGCGCCTCGCAGGCTTGTGAGGCCCTCGTGGCTTTGCCGCCTCCAACTCCAGCTCTATATAGTCTCTCTCGACCGGAAAAAATTAGGAGAGAAGAGTTCATCGCGTTTTACGACACAGAGCCGCCGCCACCACCTGTTCTTCCTCTAGAGGGCAGATCTGGAGTTCGTTCTGGGCTCCGGAGAGGGGAGATCGACGTCGTCGTCATCATCAACCATCCTTCATCGCCAATTCCATGATGCTCTTCACCGTTCATGAGTAATCTCATCGTAGGCTTGTTGGACGGTGATGGGTTGGATAAGATCTATCAGGTAATCGAGTTAGTTTTGATGGGGTTTGTTCCCTAGTATCCACTATGTTCTGAGATTGATGTTGCTACTACTTTGCTATGCTTAATGCTTGTCACTATGGCCCGAGTGCCATGATTTCAGATCTGAACCTATTATGTTTTCGTCAATATATGTGTGTTCTTGATCCTATCTTGCAAGTTGTAGTCACCTACTATGTGTTATGACCCAGCAACCCCGGAGTGACAATAGCCGGAACCACTCCTGGAGATGGCCATAGTATGAGGAGTTCATGTATTCACTAAGTGCTAATGCTTTGTTCCGGTTCTCTATTAAAAGGAGACCTTAATATCCCTTAGTTTCCATTAGGACCCCGCTGCCACGGGAGGGATGGACAATAGATGTCATGCAAGTTCTTTTCCCTAAGCACGTATGACTATATAAGGTATACATGCCTACATTACATTGACGAACTGGAGCTAGTTACATATCTTCCCATGTTATAACTGTTACATGATGAATTCCATCTGACATAATTATCCATCACCGATCCAATGCCTACGAGCTTTTCCTACTGGTCCTTGCTACGTTACTTTACTGCTACTATTGTCACTACTCCTATTGTTACCGCTGCTACCGTTACTATCACACTACTTTGCTACTGAAACTTTGCTGCAGATACGAAGTCTTTCAGGTGTGGTTGAATTGACAACTCAACTGCTAATACTCGAGATTATTCTTTGGCTTCCCCTTGTGTCGAATCAAAAAAATTGGGTTGAATACTCTACCCTCGAAAACTGTTGCGATCCCCTATACTTGTGGGTTATCAAGGCTATTTTCTCGCGCCGTTGCCGGGGAGGCCTAGCTCTATTCTCTGAGTCACTTGGGATTTACGTCGGTTGATCACTATGAGGAATCCGAGAGATCCAAAAACTAAAGTCTTGCCCTCAACTACGAGGACAGGTAAGGAACTGCCATCTAGCTCTGCACTTGATTCACCTTCAGTTATGAGTAAGTTTGCGACACCACCACCGACTAGAAATTTTGATGTGTCGCCTGTTCTTGATGATGCTACTTCTGCTATCCATGATGCTTATGATGATGCTTTGCTTGATACTGCTTTGCCAGTGGGTGCATTCCTTGATGCAAAAATTGCTAGAGTTGCTGCTGAATGTGATGATACTTCTGAAACTGCTGAAATTATTGAAGTAGAACCTGTTGTTTCACCTGTTAGAACTAGCTCTCCTAGATATGAATTGCCTGATATACCTGAGGGTTATGTTATGGAGGGAGAGGTAGCTGAGGACTTTCTTGCTTGTAAGGATAGCTATGATCTTGAGAATTTATTGCTCAAGTGGAAAGAAAAATCTTTGAATGCTAGAATGAAATACGATCCTAAGTTTGCTACTTCACCCACCTTTGTGACTGATAAGGATTATGAATTCTCTATTGATCCTGAGTTGATCACTTTGGTTGAATCTGATCCTTTTCATGGTTATGAGTCTGAAACGGTTGTAGCACATCTTACTAAGCTGAATGATATAGCCACCCTATTCACGAGTGAGGAAAAGATTCGCCATTACTATATCCTTAAGTTGTTTCCTTTCTCGCTAAAGGGTGATGCTAAGACTTGGCTTACTTCTCTTGCTCCTGGTTGTGTGCGTAGTCCCGAGGATATGATCTACTACTTCTTTGAGAAATATTTTCCTGCCCATAAGAAACAAGCTGCCTTGCAGGATATATATAACTTTGTGCAAGTTGAAGAAGAGAGTCTCCCACAAGCTTGGGGGAGGCTTGTCCAGTTACTGAATGCTTTGCCTTATCACCCTCTTGAGAAAAATGAAATACTTGATATCTTTTATAATGGACTAACTGATGCTTCTAGGGACCATCTAGATAGTTGTGTTGGTTGTGTTTTCAGGGAACAAACTGTGGAACAAGCTGAAATTATATTGAATAATATCTTGAGCAATGATAATGCTTGGACTATTCCTGAACCACCTCTGAAGCCAACTCCGAAGAAAAGAGGTACTCTATTCCTCAGTCCTGAAGATATGGAAGAAGCCAAGAAATCTATGCAAGAGAAAGGTATTAAATCTGAAGATGTTAAGAATCTACCACCTATCAAAGAGATACATGCTTTTGATAACCGGACACAGGTAGTAGAGGTAAATTCTCTTCGTAGATTCAATGAGAGTGATATTCCTTTTGATAAACCTGCTAGCTTATGCTTAGATGAATTTGATAACTTTGTTGCCAAACAACAAAGTTTCAATGATTATGTTAGCAGACAATTGGAACAAAATGCTCGCCTGATTAATCATTTAAGTGCTTGTGTGAATAGAAATTTCAATGATCTTAAGCTTTTGAGTAAAAATGCCTCTATGGTCACTACTCAAGTAGAACAAGTACTTAAGGCTCAAAATGACTTGCTCAATGAGTTGAATGACAATTCTGTTAGAGTCGTCACTAGAGGTGGTAGAATGACTCGGGAACCTTTGTATCCTGAGGGCCATCCTAAGAGAATTGAACAAGATTCTCAAGGAGTTAGCACTGAGGCACCCAGTCATCCTGGTATTAGGAAGAAAAAGAAAGATGATAGGAACTTGCATGCTAGCAAACTTGCTGCTGTTACACCTGAGAATCCAAATGATTCTCTGTTTCTGATGTCGAAACACAATCTAGTGATGAACATGAGCCTAGTGATAATATTGATAGTGGTGTTCATGTTGATGCTCAACCTAGTAATGATAAGGATGTGGAGATTGAACCTGTTGATGATCTTGATAACCCACAACCTAAGAACAGGAGTTATGATAAGAACGACTTTATTGCTAGGAAGCATGGTAAAGAAAGAGAACCATGGGTTCAGAAACCCATGCCCTTTCCTCCCAAACCATCCAAGAAAAAGGATGATGAGGATTTTGAGAGCTTTGTTGAAATGATTAGACCTGTCTTTCTGCAAATGCGTTTGACAGATATGCTCAAAATGTCTCCTTATGCTAAGTACATGAAAGATATTGTGACTAATAAAAGGAAGATACCTGAGGTTGAGATTTCCACCATGCTTGCTAACTACACCTTCAAGGGTGGAACTCCTAAGAAACTAGGTGATCCCGGAGTGCCCACTATACCTTGCTCCATTAAAGGAAATTATGTTAGAACTGCTTTATGCGATATTGGAGCTGGTGTTAGTGTTATGCCTCTCTCTCTTTATCATAGACTTGAATTGGATAAGTTGACACCCACTGAAATGTCTTTGTAAATGGCCGACAAATCAACTTCTTTTCCTATCGGCATTTGCGAGGACGTGCATGTTGTGGTTGCTAATGTTACTATCTTAACGAACTTTTTTATTCTGGATATTCCCGAGGATGATGCCATGGCGGTCATCCTTGGAAGACCCTTTTTAAACACTGCAGGGGCTGTTATTGATTGCAACAAAGGCAATGTCACTTTCCATGTTAATGATAATGAGCACACGGTGCACTTTCCGAAGAAACAATATCGAGTTCATTGCATCAATGCTATTGAAAAAACTTCATCAATTCTTATTGGAAGCTTTGAATGCCCTATACCTACTGTCAAGATAAAGTATGATTTACTTGTTGGGGATATGCACATCCCCGTACAGGTAACCTAGTGATTATTCAAAAATTCTCCGATTTTATGAGATTCGGAAAAAGTTTGCCAAGGAGACTTGATCAACCTCATTGACGGATTTCTTTTGATGACCATGAGATGGATGAATCTAGGAGTCACAACCTTCTGTTCCAAACTTTTATTTTCTGTTGTTTAGAAGAAAAATGATAAATTTAGCTTTATTTCCCTGTTTTCTACTTTTTGCGTCCCTTAGAAAAGTGTCCCGAAAATAAAAGTTCTTCAAATGCCCTGAAATTCAAGTGTGATTTTTTCTGGAATTTCTGAAAAATTCTGAGATAGAGAGCTAGTCAGGGGGATGCACCAGTGGGCCACAAGCCCAGGAGGCGCGGGCACCCCCCTGGTCGCGCCTGGCAGGCTTGTGGGCCCCACGTGCCCCCCCTTCACTTATTCCAGCTCCCATCTCCTTCTTCTACCTCCAGAAAAAATCGTTCCACAGCTCAAACCCGTGTTCTTGCTCTTCTTGCTGCATTTTTCGATCTCCTTGTGCAAACTTTAATTTCTATACAAGGAAGAGTCCTCCTATGGTTGAGTTCAAGTTATATGATATCCCCTAGAGCACGTGACTTCAGGATTTTTGCAATGTTTGCAAATTACCTTATGTTGGGGATATTCATGAACCTTGTCCACGGGACTTGGAGGCTTTCATTGATACTATTGTTGTAGGAGAGGAGAGAGGAGTGTCTTGTGCTAGAGTTGCTAGTGTACATTTTCCCGTGCTTCGGTATCTCTCATTATTTGTGGGAAAATGTTTGATTGGCCGTGGGAAAGCTGGGGCTCTTAGCTCCCCAGATCTTGCGGTTTTGCACGAAGCTCTTTATAATGATAAAACTTATAGCTTGGGCGCTATAGTGGCTCAACGGTTGAACACGAACCGTACTAAAGGCATTGTTTATGGAGGTATCTATGCTACCCGTCTTTCTAAACATTTTGAGATACCTATTAGACTGTACGAGGAAGAAGAGATGCTTCTTCCTCAGAGATATCTAGATTATGATAGCATGGTTCGCCATGACTTTCTTGATAAAGATATAAAGAAGAGGATGATTTATAACCTGGTATTTAGTCAGGGTACTCGTGAGACTATTACTTTCCCTGCTCCTTCTTTGTTCAATCTTCATCTAGGCAGGTACATTATTATGCCCTCGTACATCTACACATATTGGGGCATAGCGCCAGCACAGGCGCCCGTGTCCGAGCTACCAGTCGAGTACCACACGCCAGTTTATCAGTGGGAGCCAGAGGAGCTCACCCAGTAGTGGCACCCTCAGTACACTCCGGAGTACCCCGGAGACGGTTATTTCCCTCCATGGGAGTAGACCAACTTAGGCCAAAAGCCTAAGCTTGGGGGAGTACGTGTTTCTCACCGACTTTATATTCATGCTCACGCTTTCACTTTGATAGTCGGTGTTCACACCTTGCCACTGTATCATCCATGCTAGTTTATTTCTTTTTCTATCTTTCTTCTCATGTGTTTGTTTAGATTGACAAAAACAAAAACAAAAGTTGTAAGTTTACTTTCCAGCTTGCTTAGTGGTGTTTAAAAAGAAAACCCAAAAAGATATCTCGTTCTTCTTTTGCTTTTTGGGAGCTTTCCCGTGTAAATAGTTTTCTTTTTCTTTGGGTCAAGGTAGAAGACCATGATTAAAATGTTTAGTGGCTCTCACATGCATATCTGTTTATCCGTCCAAGAGCCATATTACTTTGTCTTCTCCTCTGTGTTTGCTTGCAGATTCCAGCTTAGTCCAATGCACGAACACTCTCACTATTATTCACATCATTCGGTCGTGCAAGTGAAAGGCAATAATGACGATATATGATGAAGTGACTAAGCCTGGAAAAGCTGGTATGAACTCGATCTATTTTGTTTTTGTAAATATGACTAGCTCATCGTTCCTAATTCAGCATTGTTATGATAGAAACATGTTTGCAATGACAACTTAGAGATCATAGTTTCTGATGCCATGCTTAATTGGCTAGGAGCTTATAATGGTTTGTCTTGGATGCCAACATGAATTTCAAGATGATTATGATGTAGTATGATAGGATGGTATCCTCCTTTGAATGATTCAAGTGGCTTGACTTGGCGCATGTTTACGCATGTAGTTGAAACAAAATCAACATAGCCTTTATGATATTCATGTTTATGGTGATTTATGTCCTACTCATGCTTGCACTCAATGTTGGTTAATTTCAATGCATATTGATGACTGTTGTCGCTCTCTAGTTGGTCGCTTCCCAGTCTTTTGCTAGCCTTCACTTGTACTAAGCGGGGATACTGCTTGTGCATCCACTTCCATAAACCCAAAGTTGTTCCATATGAGTCCACCATACCTACCTATATGCGGTATCTACCTACTGTTCCAAGTAAATTTGCATGTGCCACTCTCTAAACCTTCAAGTAATAATCTGTTTTTCATGCCCGAACCGCTCATGTGGTGACAAGGGGCGATCAGTATCTTCCATGCTAGGCGTGTTATCCTCGATACGTGTTTATTCACTATCACTCACGAGAAAGGGGTCAGTAATTGGAATGCCCGGTTCCATGCTCAAATCGAAAAGATAATTGCAAACAAAACTCCCCATGGATTGTTGTTGGTATGGACAGCACCCGAGGATTCGGCTAGTCGTGGAGTGTGATTGATCGGTGGGGGAGTCAAAACTTTACTTTTCTGTTTGGGAACCGCCTATAATATGTGTAGCATGGAAGATGGTGAAAACTCTTGGTCATCGCGTTGACAATGAAAGCATGCCACCCAAAATTATTTATCTTTGTCTTCAAAGCTTGAGCTCTGGCACCTCTGCAAATCAATGCTTCCCTCTGCGAAGGGCCTATCTATTTTTGTTTATGTTGAGTCATCCTCTCCTTATAAAGGCACCAATTAGAGAGCACCTCCGTCATTTTTATGCTTTTCTATTAATTGTTATTGAGTATGACTGTGACTGGATCTTCTTTGCCATGAATTATAATGTTCAGTCAGCCCTTGGTTTTCGAAGGTGCTCTGCATTTATGTTTTACAGTCTCAGAAAGAGCTAACGAGATACCATCTGTTCATATTGCTTCATGATTGTTTTGATTGAAGTGTTGACGTTTCAAACTTATTATTACTGCTCGCTAGTTGATTTTTCCATTGATATGAGTTTACCATGAGACCTAAATGTCATTGATTATGTGGTTAGCTTATCATTTTGCTGAAAATCCGAATATGAGTTAGACATAATTACAGCAACAAGACCAAACAGAGTTCGTAAAAGTTTTTCTTTTGTCTCTATCATTTTGTCGATTGAATTGCTTGAGGACAAGCAAGACTTTAAGCTTGAGGGAGTTGATACGTCTCCATTGTATCTACTTTTTCAAACTCTTTTGCCCTTGTTTTGGACTCTAATTTGCATGATTTGAATGGAACTAGCCCGGACTGACGTTGTTTTCAGCAGAATTGCCATGGTGTTGTTTTTGCGCAGAAATAAAAGTTCTCGGAATGACCTGGAAATTTACGAGGATTTTTTGTGGAATATATAAAAAATACTGGCACAAGAATTACCTGGAGGGACTGACCAGGAGCCCACAAGCCCAGGAGCCCCCGCCCCCCCCCCCCCCACGCGCCTGGCAGGCTTGTGAGGCCCTCGTGGGTGTGCCGCCTCCAACTCCAGCTCTATATAGTCTCTCTCGCCCGGAAAAAATTAGGAGAGAAGAGTTCATCGCGTTTTACAACACGGAGCCGCCGCCACCACCTGTTATTCCTCTGCAGGGAAGATCTGGAGTCCGTTCTAGGCTCCGGAGAGGGGAGATCGACGTCGTCGTCATCATCAACCATCCTTCATCGCCAATTCCATGATTCTCTTCACCGTTCGTGAGTAATCTCATCGTAGGCTTGCTCGATGGTGATTGGTTGGATGAGATCTATCATGTAATCGAGTTAGTTTTGATGGGGTTTGATCCCTAGTATCCACTATGTTCTGAGATTGATGTTGCTACTACTTTTCTATGCTTAATGCTTGTCACTAGGGCCCGAGTGCCATTATTTTAGATCTAAACCTATTAGGTTTTCATAAATATATGTGTGTTCTTGATACTATCTTGCAAGTTGTAGTCACCTACTATGTGTTATGACCCGGCAACCCCGGAGTGAAAATAGCCGGAACCACTCCCGGAGATGACCATAGTATGAGGAGTTCATGTATTCACTAAGTGCTATGCTTTGTTCCGGTTCTCTATTAAAAGGAGACCTTAATATCCCTTAGTTTCCATTAGGACCCCGCTGCCATGGGAGGGATGGACAATAGATGTCATGCAAGTTCTTTTCCAAAGGCACGTATGACTATATACGGAATACATGCCTACATTACATTGACGAACTGGAGCTACTTACATATCTCCCCATGTTATAATTATTACATGATGAATGTCATCCGACATAATTATCCATCACCGATCCAATGCCTACAAGGTTTTCCTACTGGTCCTTGCTACGTTACTTTACCGCTACTGCTGTCACTACTGCTACTGTTACCGCTGCTACCATTACTATCACACTACTTTGCTACTGAAACTTTGCTGCAGATACTAAGTCTTTCAGGTGTGGTTGAATTGACAACTCAACTGCTAAGCCTCAAGAATATTCTTTGGCTTCCCCTTGTGTCGAATCAACAAATTTGGGTTGAATACTCTACCCTTGAAAATTGTTGCGATCCCCTATACTTGTGGGTTATCACGCAACAACTTTTGAATCTCGGTGGCACCAAAAAGGTGACTAACGGTCAGATGACACAACTTAGTGACACCGATACCCAAGCACGGAAATTCCAATTTTTTGTACCGAGACAACAGAAGGTTGGTCACCTAAACTCGGTAGCACCGATATGGTTTTGGTTGCACCGATTTGGTGGCTATGGCTGGGGTTCTGCCTAAGATGAAAATTGGTAGTGCCGAAATGGGAAAGTTGGTGGCACCGATTTTGAGTGTGCGGCTTTGTACAGAATGGTTATGTGGGAAAAATGACTCAGTTTTTTTGGTGGCTAACTTTGAGCACTTGAGCAACCAGTTCATTTTAATACCTCACCCCCTTTTAATAGTATTGGCTTTCCTATGGACTCAAAAGTGGTTTCTCACAAATATAAAATGAAGAGCCTTCTAGCTTGAAGCTTGGGCTAGTCTTATTCCTTTCTTGCATCACGGGGCATCTCCACACAAACATTTAGCCAATGCATATTTTTAACTTTTCTGAAATATACTTGAATAAACATATTAGTCCAATTATGCATATGTTGTGATCAATTATCAAAACCACCCTAGGGAGCAATTGAGCTTTCAATATCCCCCTTTTTGGTAATTGATGACGAAATATAGATCAAAGCTTTGACAAAAGATATAATCAATTATTAGTATCGATGCTTTGACAAGTATGTGAAAAGCAAGAGCTCCCCCTATATTTGTGCATTATTTATAATTTGCGTTTGAATGCAAATGCACAATCAATTAGGATCATCGATCACTCTTCCATGTCACATACATCTTGGTGGTGCACATACAACATAAGAATGAGTAGTAATGCACATGACACCAACAAGATAAGTGAATGATCATCACATGGATAGTTAAAAAATAATAATGTAGCATCAAGCAAGCAAAGCGTATGATCACACACAGAAACAAGTATAAGGCCATCCAAAAGACCTAAGTTTTGTAAAACCAAATGAGAGCAAATAAAGTCAAACTCTCTCTCTCTCTCTCTCTCTCTCTCTAAGCCATATGATCTATACATTTCTCCCCCTTTGGCAACAAGTTACCAAAAAGTTCAAAAGTATAGATCTAATCGTCTCTCTGGGCAGATGATGAAGGAGTGGACGGAAGAGCGTCCATGAAGGCTTATGTTGAGTGTCCTGGAGCTGGAGGAGTGGATACTGGGGTGCTTGAGCTGGAGCTAAAGCTGAAGGGGCAGATGCATGAGCTGATAAAGTTGGTCTTGATTCCGATACTGGCATGGCTGCTGACCGGGGCCTGGTACTGAACAGAGTGGTAGTGCGAGGAGGTGACTCTTAATCATCATCATCGTCATCATCATCATCATCATTATCATCTGAGCGTGGAATCTTCACTCAGTCAACTTCATGTTGAAGCTGTTTGATTGTAGTGGTCAACTCCGTTACCTTCACATCTAGGTCGTGGAACTTTGTTTCCACGATTCTCTTCAAACTCTCTTCAAACTCTTCTGATTTTGCAGAATCTCCGAGATGTTCTTCTCGATACCTTGGACAGAGCTAACTAGAAATGCCATTTGCTCAGCGTGAGTTCTAAGCTATGGAATTGGTGGTGGCACATTTCTAGCAGCCTCGGCTTCTGCTGCCTCTGCTGCCATTCTAGCTGCAACTGAGCTAGGATGATTGTCATCCATTACCACTTCATTGTCTTCAAATTCTGGTTGAAGGGGTAAATGGGGACTATCACGTAGAAATGCATGCTTGCCTAGCTTGGCATTGATAAGCATCTGAATGTATGGGGCATATCCACAAGATCTTTTCTGATCAGCAGCACTCCTCCAGATAGTCTCTACTATCAAGTCCATCACTCTGAATCTAGACTGAGAGTCCAAATGGTGCAGCAAATTGATGGAGTGACCTCTAATAATTTTCTCATCACCTGATTTAGGCATTAAGGTGTATCTCAGAATGGTGTTAGTTGTGGGTATCCCTGCTTGCAAGAAGTACACTGAGCCAACCTTGTGAGTAGCCAAAAACTTATGACGAATTGGCTTGTACATGTTGGCCATGGAGTTGTGACTCATCTTCTGCTCAGAGTACACATCAACATCACTCTCTTTCTACTTAGGGGCACCAATGATAGTGTCCCACTCATCAATTCTTGACTCATACTTGTGACCATTTTTCATCCATACAATAGAACCATCTCCATAGAAATGAATAGTTGAGTAGGATTGCATGATCAGCTCATCATTCCATGGGGTCATCTCTTTCCCAACAAAGTCTTCAATGTCTACAGATTTGAAGTTGTCTTGCACATGGGGAATGAAATTTTTGTTGCCTTTGATGTAAGCCCAGTCAACATATCTCTTGTCACTAACAGCCGGACTTTTGTCATACAACACAGTCTCATAAAAATCGTGTTGTTCCTTGGTGGGAAACCTTGGATCAACAACAGTTCTTATTCTAATGGCATATGGATCAGCAGCTCTCCATTTCCTCAAACCTGCATATTTCCTCCTCTTCATATCTTCTGCTACTGGATGAGCAGCATTGTGTAGTAGCATATTTGGTCGGAGCTTTTTGAGAATAGGTGCATTCTCTTCTTCTTCCTTTGCAGCAAAGGCATTGGAAGCACGACCTTTCTCCTTGGTAGTTGCAGGAATGTCCTTTGTAGTCCTCTTGGGAGCTACAGGCTTTTTAGCCTTAGTAGGAGGCTTTGGAGCAGTTTTCCTGGGCATGGCATCAGCCATGAGCTTCTTCTTCTTCTTAAGAGGAGGAGGAGGGGCATCAAGTGGGATCTCTTCTTCTCTAGCAGCATCTTCTGTATCCTCACACGTGGTACTAGGTCTTCCAACAACATGAATCACCCTCTTCCTGTCTCTCTTCACACCAGCCTTCTTAGCAGGTTTATCAGTGGAGACTGTCATACTCTGCCTTGCAGACTCAAGAGCTTTAAGATTAGCAGGCTTAACATACTCTTTCCCGACAGTCTTCTTAGGAGCCTTTGGGGGAGCTGAAATTTCCTATGGCACAAAATCTAAGTCCTCTTCATCTGAGTTAAGCTTCTTTCTCTGCCTCGTGGATGCCTTGGGCAAGCCATGGGAGTTGTAAGAACCAGCATCAGAGTCTGTCTTGTCAGGACTTGTGCCTGAGTCCATCTCAACATTGTTCTCTCCGAAGTCATTCTGACTATCCTCGGATCCTGACATCTTGGCACACAAGCAGACAAGCAACCAACAAACCAGCAAACAAGCAAACCTGTGAGACAGATATAGAAGAGCAAATGGATTGAGCATCACAAAATACATAAGGTTTTTCAAAAATTGAACAAAGAAATCCTTAGTTTTAGTTTTCTGCAGATCACATTTCGGTAGCATTGAGTCTGAATTTTCGGAGTCACCGAGACAAATGAACTACTTCACACAGACCTCGCAATCACTTCGGTGGAACCGAAAGTGACAACTCAGTCTCACTTAGTTCACTCTCAGAAACCCTAGATCCAAAATTGGTGGAACAAATTTGTGCAATTCGGTGTCACCGAGATGTGTTCAGCGGACGACTAACCCAAAAAATCTTTTGTTTGCTAATCTATGAGAACATCTCGTGGAAGGAGGGGTTTGCACATGGTGGCTTATAGAGAAAAGATTCCTAATGTGCATGAGTCGGATCAAAGGAGCGCAAGAGGATATCATAACCGTACCCTAGCTTGGTGGCGGTCCGACTACGGCAGCGACGATGGTGAAGATTTCGTCGATGGTGGCAAATTCCAACAGCGGAGGTGCTCGGGGAGGCAAAGGCGACAAACAGGGGTCCTTCGGCGGCAGCTTAGGGTTTGGGAATGAAACGTTTGAGGAGTTGGTTTCAAAACGCCCAGTTCGCGAGATTATATATACATCGATGTCGGTGTCACCGAGATTACAAAATCGGTGTCACCAAGTTCCTCTGTTGTGGGCTGACAGGGAAAATCGGTGTAACCGAGTTGGTGATTTCGGTGGTACCGAGATTGAAAACCTAGATCAACTTGCACTGAAAAGATGAGTATAAGGAGTTGGCTTACATTCGCCACAAGCTACATTAGAGTCACATCAGTACAATACATGCAATCATCATGTAGAAGAGCAGGGTCCATCTACAGACGAAGACAAACGATAAAAGAACGATGGCCATCCTTGCTATCCCAGGCTGCCGGCCTAGAACCCATCCTAGATCGACGATGAAGAGGAAGAAGAAACTCCAAATGAACAATCATCGCGCTCACATCAAGTAACTCTTTACCTGTACTTGCAAGTGGTGTTGTAGTAATCTGTGAGCCACAGGGACTCAGCAATCTCATTTTCAAAGGTATCAAGAATAGCAAAGCTTAATGGGTGAGGTATGGTTAAGTGGTGAGGCTACAGCAAGCGGCTAAGCATTTATTTGAGGTAGCTAACTTACGAGAACAAGAATAAGAGGGGGATGATCTACGCATAGCGGACGTGAGCTACTGGTGATGAAATGAATGATCATGAACACCTACTTATGTCAGACATAACCCCATCGTGTCCTCGGTCGTAGAAGGAGCTCATGAAAGAGACAGACATGGTTACACTTTCAGTTGGCAAGTTTTAATTAATTTAACTTCAAGTTATCTAGAAACGGATGTTAAACAAAGTTTCCATGTTGCCACATAACTGCGGGCACGGCTTTCCGAAAGATTTAACCCTGCAGGGGTGCTCCAACTAGTCCATCACAAACTACCACAGGTTGCGACGGAATGACCTCGATCAGGGAAACCCGTGATCTCCTTTGGTTCCTATTGGAAAACCTCAACCTCGAGATAGCCCAAAGTATCCTCAGTATCCCTCGCACAAGACATCCGAGAAGAGTAAAACAAGTACAACAAGGCCACCCGGTGTGTCGACGATCCCGATAGGGGCCGCGTATCTCGTTCACACGACACGGCGGATTGTCCAAACTTCCGGTAGGCCAATCATAGAGTTTCCCCTGGTAGCCACCGGCAGTTTACAGGTTGGACCAACACTCATGCGGAGCACGGGCCCGGGTGGTTGATTAATTATCCACGGGGTGATCAAACCCTATGCATATTTTAGTTTTTTATTAAGAAAATAGTACCAATGTTGGGCCTTGCCAGACGAGCTTTATCCCAAAACGAAAGTCAAGGGGGTCCCCATAACAACCCCAAACATGTTAGGAACGCTCATTTATGGAACATAACACCGGTAGCTGAAACTAAGGCGACAAAGGTGGAACAAAATACGAGGCTAGAAGGCCAAGGCTTCCATATTTTACCAAGTATATAGGTGCATTAAATTAATTAGCAATAATAGGGTGATATAAAAAGGAACCCATGTTCTCACATGGAAGCAACTGCACCTGCAACTAGCAACGCTAACAAATGGTTAAGCAAGCGGTAACATAGCCAATCAGTGGTTTTCTAGGTTGTATAAAGGTTGAAGGTTTCATGTTAATGTTGAGAGACTGACATTTAATAGGTGGTATGCAGCGAGACATAAACAAAGAAATGAGACAATTAGCATGGCATTGATAGTAATGGTATCTAGGGAAATGGTCATCTTACCTCTCATCCCGCTTGGAAGAAGAATGACTCCTTGAAGCAGACGAACCGACGTAGTCGAACGGATCCTCACATTTCGACACGATTGAGAAACTCTATCGAGTCGAAGCAAACCGGAAACAAGAATCAACACACGATATTCACCATGGCACATGCATGACATGATGCACACCCTAATATGATGCATGATCAGTTTCAAATATGCAAGGCATGGCATGGCAATTCACAAAATCAAACACTACACATTAAGTGAAGCTCAATATGCAACGAGTTGCATATTGACGACACTCCACATTTGATTATTAAGTTCACTCTCGTTAAGGTACATGGTAATATTAAATGTTGTTAAACATGGCAAGGGGTGAAGCACAAATAATCTACCTATCTCGGTATTTTAAATGAGGTCGGAAATGACATATAGCATCTCCGAACTGACCACGTGTGTTAACTTGTAATCTGTCGAGATATTTCCTAATCACATTTTATGTTTGTTAGACGGAAAAACAAAGTGGTTCACGTGATTCTACTTGTAGTTCTAGTCAGTTTACATATATATCTCATCTCCAATGGAGCTACGATTATCTAGCTACGAATTAAACCGTTTCTATCATGTCGACACGCAAAATGATGCAAACATCACGTCTAACAGTTTTAAATGTGCATGAGAGTTGGAAAGTATTATTCTACGTGAAACTCTACACGTTCTACATATATGACTTGTCGCGATGCGACACACGGTTTAAAAACTACACACGTTTTAAAAATATGTGTTTTTCTGAAAATAAATAAAATCGCACGTTAAAAAAACTACGGGCCAGAACTACACACTGGGCCGATTCAGAGCTGGGCGCAACTTAACTAAGTTGCGCCTGAGCCGGGTTTAGGGCATGCGGGGCTCACCTCATGGGCCTGGCCCATGTCGCTGCAGCAGGGGCGAGGCGAAGCAGGCTGGGCGCGCATGGCTGGCCGGTCGGAGGAGATGGCCCTGCTCGCGGGTTGGTGGCCTACAGCTAGGGAAAGCAGTCAACAAGGCTCGAGCTCGAGCTGCTCCCCTCGTGCTCCTCGCACGGAGATGACTGCGGCGACTCACGGCAGGGGCCGGCACGAGGAGAGGAGGTGGCCAGGACGGCCGTCAGAGACGGGATCCACGCACAGGTCGCCGGATCCGTCCAGGGCGGCGGACGGCAGCACAAGGTGTTGTGTGGCGGCGCCATGGCGAGAGATGAGCGGGATCTGGATCCTTGTCGATCGAATCTGGATCCTTGCCGATCCAGATCGGGGCGACCACGCGCGATGAGGCGCTCGGCGACGGGGCTGGCCAAGGGCGTCGGGATCTGGCGAGGCCTGCTCCGTGGCGGCGGGATCCGGCGGCTCGCCGGTAGCGGCGCGAGGACATCGGGCGGCGGCTGGAGCTCGAAAACTCTCGGGAGGGAGAGCTCGGGGCTCAGCGGGGCGGTGGTCGGCCGATCCGGGCCGGGAGGGCCACGCTCGGGCCGTGTGGGCTAGCTGTGGTTGGTGGGAGAAGGAGCAGGTGGCTAGCTGCAGCTAGGGTTTTCTTGGCACGGATTCCAAGGCGGGGAGGTTGGCTAACCAAAATAGGCACAGAGGGTTGGTTAAATAGGATTGGGGGCTAGGTTAGGGGGATTTTTGCCCCGATTTCAACCGCACGATCGAGATCGAACGGCCCCGAACGCGGGGATGGGCTAGACTGGGCTGTGTAACCATGGTAGGTTGAGAGAAGAGATGAGTTTGCGGCCCGGCATGAGATTTTCAAACACCGAAAAACGTGTGCGATAAACTGATTACGGTGTCGCTACGGTCGACCGTTCGGGTATCAAACGGACTCCGATTGCGACATAAATTGACAGGCGGCCTACCTACACTATATTAAGACCGCATGCCAACTTTCAACCCAATCCGTGAATATTTTTGGACACCTTTAAAAATAATATTTTAACAATGTCGCGGTCGCGTGCGCGTGTGGTCGGGCTCGAAACGGTCAATGGCAAAAACGGAGAGAACCGACAATTAATAACGGATGCAAGTTTGAAAACTCGCGGAAACAGAGTGCCGATGCAATGCAGATGATGCGCACGATGCGATGATGAGTGCAACAAACAACTAATTACTGGGTGGCAACGGAATAAGAGGGGAATCTTCTGGAGCGTCGGTATCGGGCTGTTACACGGCCCCATCTGCTTCCACACCCCTGTCCCCATCTCCCCATCTCTCTGCTCCCTCGTCGGCAACCAAACCCTAGCTAGCAGCCATGGCCGGCTTCTCCGCCCAAAACAAGGGCAAGGCCCCCGCCGTCCATCCCCGTGCGCTCGCCACTGGATCATCATCCCGCCGGCCTCGCCAGTGGATCAGCGTCTCGGTGCACCAAGCACAGTGGCAGTGGGAGCACCGCATCCCGCTGTCGTACCCGGACGTGATCCTCCCGCACGACTGGCATGTGGATCTTGGGAGGACCCCGGTGCCAGCCTCGCAGTCGATGTGGGCGCACGCCAAGGAGGTGAGTCACCGGCGATGGCAGCTGACGCCGAAGCAGCGGCTCAACCCCATCTACGCGGCCGACTCTCTCGACTTGGAGGTCTGGTTCGCGCTTGAGCATGATGAGCAGCGGCGTCCGCGACATGTAGCCAGGCCCTCCGCCACCCCCGCTAATCGTTCGCAACGAGGACCACGAGGCGGAGGCCGCCTACCTGGCGGCGCTAGCAGCCGCGCTCCGCGAGAGCGAGGAGGAAGAGCAGCGCAACGCAAGGCCGAGGAGGAGGACACGGCGTACGAGGTGCAGCTCGTTGAGGCCATCGCGCTGTCCGCCGCCGGCAACTGCATCGTGCCCCGTCCGCCGAAGAGCGAGTCACGGAGCCGCAGCCGAAGGTCTACCAGTGGACCAGCTGCCTCCATGAGTCGGTCAGCGCGCCGCCCATCTGGTCGGCGCGACACCGCAGCAGGAGGCCACCTACCTCCAACACTGGAGGGCGCGGCGCGTGGCGAAGGAGCGCACTGACGGCGTGCGGCACATGGAGCTCGAGCGGGAGGCGGAGAAGGAACGGCTGGAGAGGGAGGAGGAGTAGCGCGCCTGTGATGCGCTGCCACCGCCACGAGCATAGCCCGCGCCGGCGGGACACATGACGGAGGCACAGGTAGCGACGATGTGGAACACGGCGTTCCCCTCGGCCGGCCCTGCACCGATGCTGGTTGACCTCACCTGCCCCGACATCGACGACGATGACACCTAGGGCATGCCCGTAGTTTAGGTTTTTTAATGCTTAACTAACGTAATGGCGACTCGTGGACTTTTGTCGACCTTCGTGGCCATCTTTAATGTTTAAGTAATGTATGTTTTTATTTTCGGAATTGTTTCAAAAAAATCACGCGTCGTCAAGATAGATCGGGCCAGCGTTGGGCGCATGCGCCGACCCAAACACGGAAATGGACGTTGGTGTCCGCCGAACCGACCCAAACGGACAAAAGGCGGGCAAAATCGGCGTCTGTTTGGGTCAGGTGGTTGGAATTGCTCTAATGGTATAAATAGCATGCAAGGGCTCAACGGAAAAGGAAATAGCACTAAAGCCCCTGACTTCTACAAGAAGGACTCCACTGTGGAAACTAGAATTGCAATCAGGTCCTCTGCAGCTTCTCCCCGGATGAAACCTTGCCACCGCCGGTGACGGATCACTTGGGGCGACAAAGCCTTCACAGCAGCGCACTCGCGCCATGAACTCCGATCTAAAAGTGAAACTGCCCCCCTGAAGCATTGTGGCTGGTAGGAATAGAACAGTCGCCCTTCAACCAGAAGAAGCGGCGGCATGGTGTTGATAACCAGCAGCCAACCAGCATCGTAGCCCCGCCGAGACAACCGCTGCTGATGAGATCGGAACCCACCCGCGAGATCCAGCACTGCACCCATCGCGAGCTCGCTTACCACTCCCATGGCGGCCACAAACAACGACAGAGGTGACCGTGCCCTTCTCCAAATCAGGGAACTGCGTGAGCTTATAGGAGGTAACGCCAGCGTCGATCCGCGCCATAGCAGATGATACCAGACCACCGCCATCCACGTGACCTTCGCCGCTTGCTGCCAGCCTGAGCCGATGCTCAAACTCATCGGCTGGACGCTCCTCATCGGCATAACGTCAATCCTAAACACCATACCAACTCTTCTACATCAACTATAAACAAAACAACACTGAGCACCTCCCCCGTATCTTCTTCGACCGGCGTCCCCAGTGGCAAAGATCTAGGCTCGGGCCGTGCTAGATATGTTGGGGACGACTCTCAAAGGAAGGAGAGGAGAAAGAGAACGGCTCTCAAAGGAAGGAGATGAGAAAGAGAGAGGTGGAGAAGAGGGGAGAAAGAGAGAGGTGGAGAAGAGGAGAGAGAGAGCATTGTTGCATTTGCCTTAAACTTACATTGTTGTAAAGAGTTAGAGCATGTACAGTTGGACCCTTCAAACCTCTCTCAAACATGATCAGGCCGTCCGGTTACTGACCAGTCGGGCCCCTCAAACGCTTGGGCTGATCGACACCCCTCATATCCACCTCAAATATGGGGTGGATACGGGAGAGCCTAGGCACGCCCACCACGCCGTCCTGACGGCATGGACCCATGCGGGCTCGTCCGAAAACCCGACGGTCCGATAGGCGCCTCGATTGTCAGCACGGTGTGAACACCGCATGGCGCCGCTCCGGCTCCCCGCCCTTATCCATAGCCGGCTATTTAAGCCGAACGACGTCCCCTAGCCCTAGCACATCCCCCCTCCCATCCATCGCCGCCACCCGATCCCGTCAGCCATGCCCCCATGTCACCGCCACTACACGATCCAGCAGAGTCTCTGACTCCTTGGGCGGGTCTGAATCCGAAGGGCCGCGGGGCTACCTCGATCCGGAGGAGGATTTCGAGGAGGACGATCAGGTGAAGGAGGAAGAGGAGGAGGAACTGAGGGTGGAAGAGGACGAGGGGCAGGTGCCGGCGAAGGAGGCGCCGCCGTTTGCTGTGGGGGAGGACCAGCAGGAGCAGGTGGAGGAGGTGCCGCCGCTGGATGTGGGGAGGAGGAGGCGCCGATGATGGAGGACGTGGATCTGTGGCCGGAGCAGCTGGCCATACTGATCTCCAACCGCTCTGAGTCGGCTGCGGAAGCCAACCGTCTACGTCGGGAGCAGATGGAGGCGACGCCGGCTGCGCATGAGGCGGCCCAGGCGGCTTAGGCTCCGGCGCACGCGACTCAGGCTCCGATGCACGCGGTTCAAGCTCCGGCACATGCAGCTCAGACCATCCCTCACGATGACGAAGAGTAGTATGTAATACGTGGAAAGTACCCTTTTGAGCTCGAGCTCATATACACCCGCATGAACAATAAAATAAAATAAATGTTTTAAAAATTCTCCATTTTTTTATGAACTTTGACAAATGTTCTAAGTGTTTGCAAATTTTCATCATAATATCACATTGGTGTAAGGCATGGCAAAAAAAACAGCGTTTCAAAATGCTTTCAAATGTAGCATTTTCATAGCATCGTTTTTTTTTTGTCATGCCTTACTCGAATGGTATCTCATGATGAAATATTGCAAGCACTTAAAACTTTTATCAAAGTAAATCATAAAAGACAGAATCTTTTGAAATGTTTTTGAAATTTTATTCAATTTTATTGTTCATGTGGATGCATTTGAGCTCGAGCTCAAATACCCCACATCCGTAATTCGTAAACTATTTATTTTGCATGTTTTTATATGAATCTAGGAAATGAAATATATAAAGATTGAATATGAACAAACGTATTTAAAACATAAACCATCAGTGTCTGTAGACGCGTATGGACGCGTTTGAAGGATCGGATTTGTTAGTTGCGGCTATGGAGGTTCTTAATAGGGAAAAGAGATCTATTTGGTGTCAGCGAAAAGAAAATATAATCGTCTTCCACAGTTCTGCTGAACTAGACTCAAGCAATCAACGTCTACAAGCAAGCTGGCTAAAGCGTGCTACTCGCCCGTCAAAAAATATAAGATGGTTTGTATCGGAAATTGTTTTTTTTTGCTCGGCTTCCATGGTGGCTTTTAAATTTAAAATTCAAATTTTTAAAAAATTCATATTTTTATATTTTAAAAGTTCTGGAAAAAATACAGACATAAGTGAGGGTGTTACACACATGTGTGTAAATTTAGAGAAAAAAATACGTTAAAATGAGGCCTATACAAAAAGACAAATTTGTGGCTTTTTAACGCATAATACTATTCATCGTTTCAGGCCATGAATTTGTCTTTTTTGTACAGATCGTATTTTAAGGTATTTCATCTTAAAAAATTACACACATGCATATAACATCCTTCTGTACTTGCATATTTTTCAGATTTTTTAAATTGAAAATTGATTTTTTCAAAAAAATTAAGCTTCATGGAGCTCGGCCTCCACACGTCCGTTCTCGTTTTGGATCTACTCCCTTCATTTCATAATATAAGAGTGTTTTTGACACTAATATAAAAACGTTTTTCACACAATACTGATGTCAAAAACTTTTAAATTATGAGACGGAGCTACCGAGAGTATCATACATTGACAAACTAAAATGAATGAACAAACACACTAAAACGTATCCATATACATTTGATTTACAAAAATGTAAAAGCATCTTATATTTGCAAGAGGAGGGAGTGTTATAATGTTCTACTCCCTCCATACCATAATATAAGAACGTTTTTTAACACTAATGTAGTGTTAAAAATGCTCTTATATAATGAGACAGAGGTAGTAGTTATTTTTCAGCAGCATACAAGAGAAAAATTGGTGTGGAAACAAATATCACGTAACCAGCATCAACTAGGAACCTATTGTCCTTCAAAAGAAACTAGGCAGTTTTTAGCGTTAATGCAAGCCTTCAGTTTAAGTATTTCCATCACATACATCATGCTATAGAAGAAATCAGGACCAAGTTCTTCTCAAAACATACACATGTCTTAGGAAACAGAAACTCAGTCAGAAGTCAATAGTAGGGCCAGGGAAATAGGAAGGTGCTATATACGAAAACTATCATCACAGAGACATAAAAGGCAGCATTTGAAACTTAAACACTAAACTTATATGCAACTTGGGCAACATCATTTAATAATCTAGCATACATGAAACAACCTTACAAGAATGTCTCAACTCCTTGCACTATTACTTAGACCAAAAGCATGAGAAGGATACATCCAACCATGGGCATAATAGATCAACTAATTATACTAGATCTAACCAAGTTGCTACCTTCTGCGTAGATGGACGCAGCACATTCAGTGCTTATTTGGGAGTGCCGGTGACTCAGAGAAACAGGGAACATAAGGTACAACATGCATATCTGGAGGTTCGTTCCTGAATGTCCTGATAATACTCACTAGCTTATGGTCCATGTCATATGATATTAGCTTTTGGTTCCGATATAGAACAATGAAAACAACATTTCCATCTGGATGCATGGCAACCACATTGTAGTGATTTTTGTCAACTGTGCAACTCTTTTTTGTGAACAGCTCCACAAAGCTCACAGTATGCTTCAGGACCCAATCTTGAGTATCATAGTTCTCAAGAACCCAGATGGACAGTTCAGCATCAGATGCTTGATTGATGTAATGCAGGCGCCCCTGTGATTGAGCAATATAACCAGGGTTCGGTCGGTGGCTCCTCTCAGCCATCTTCGGCACTGTGATGATCTTTCGTGTCACCCCTTGCACATCAACAACAACAATCTGATCCAAGATTGTGAAATGCAGCATGCTGTTGAGAACAGCACAACAGGAGCTCTCAAGTTCTGAGCCCTGGAGACGCCATCCTTCCAAATCATGTTTGTCCCAGTCACTTTGGATTGGACTCCAGTCGCTTTGCATGTGAGTCCACTTACCAGTCTCAGAGGAGTAGACTTGCACTGATGTGCGGGACACATCTCCACCATCATCTTCATTCTCTTCATCACAATCATTATCGTCATCAGAATGTATATAATCAGGAATATAAATATTGGGATTATAACGTTGCTGATGACGAAGTTCCCAATAATCAGGAACATAACCATCGTGTTTCCAATGATCAGGAACATAATCATCATTTCCCTCGTCATCCCCATCCCCATCCTCATCCTCATCCACCATGAACCCCTCCTCCTCAATCTTCACCAACTCCGCAAACTCCCAGCCGAACTGGACAAGGTGGAAGTGAGAGGAGACGGTCGGATCAAAAACCAAATAGCTGTATCTGTCTGGGGACCGAGCATACTCCGGATCCGGAGGACCGTATCTGGGCACCTCCGCCCACTGCTTCGTGGCGGGGTTGCATACGACATAGCCCAATAGTTTATATGGCCGTGGCTTCTTTTTGTGCTTGAAGAGGAGGAGCCCGTTACAAGAATCCAAGAAGCTGAGAGTCCCAATCCCGGGCAATTTCTTCAGGAAGGAGAGGCTAGGGTCGATCTGGGGAGGCACGGATCTAGCAAGCAGATTGGTGAAGCCGACGCGCTGCCTGTGGGTCTCTTTGCCAATGAAGAAGAAGCCTTGCAGGGTTTGGGGGAGCTTCTTGCGGTGGAGGGGATCTTCGATGAGGTTGCGCCAGGCCTTCGCGACGCACTTGGAGCGGTAGACGGACCTGGCGGGGACGCGCGCGAGGACCTCCACCAAGGAGTCTTCGGGGAGGTCGGCGCTCGCGCTCCGCTTGGGGCAATCCATGCCGCCGCCAGTGGGCAAGGAGGAGCGAGCTGCGAAGCGTACCGATATCAGCGGATGCGATGCGAGAGAGGAATGCCGGGGGGGGGGGGGGGGGGGGGGGGGGCAGCTTACCTGCCGGAGGAGAGGGCGCCGTTCGGGGTGGACGGACGATGGCGGCGCCGGCCGGGGATGCCTCCGTGTCTCGTGGAGGAGGGAGCTTTTTTTAGAGGGAAATGGAGGGAGCCTCGAAACAGAAGAGATCCGGCTAGGGTTTTTTTGTAGAGGAATCTAAAGCCCAGCACTGGGGAATGCTGCAGAACGCATATACTCCAAAAAAAATTCAAACTTGGCAAAGTGGAGTAGTTAACTGTCATGGCAGATTCATAACAAAGTTTTTTCAAACTTGGCAAAATTATAAATTTGCATAATGTCCACATGACAATTATATGAATTTTACAACGTGTCGCATGGAAAATTTATATATTTATCAAAAATTGCATATTTTTTTACGATGTTCACATGTCAAGTTTTTTAGAATTTCTGGGTTTCTAAAACATGTTAGCTTCTAGAATCATGTTTGTACTAGACATATCGCAAAATTATGCCATAGTTTCTTTATTTCTCTTTGATGTTGGCATTTCAAAGAAAAAATCCATAACAAAATTGTTGTACGTGCCATACAAAATGTATTGAATAAATTATGGTAAGTTATGTTTTGCTAGCACATACGCAAATGAGTTATAACAGAAAAATGATGCTCTGTTGCGAAGTTAACGCCAATTGTCATGAACCATGTTAGCTGGGAATTTTTTCAATGTTTTAACCTTTTTTCTAAACATGAGCATAAAATAAATCAGATTTGAAAACATTTTACGATCTGATCCTTTTAAAAACGCCACAAGCCGTGGCGTTGCTGCCCCAATATGCAACGCCTGTCTACCATAGCGTTGCTGCCCTACAGTGACACGCCTGTCTACCGTGGCGTTTTTTCTTTTTTGCAACCCCAGTCTAATGTGGCGTTGCAGGCCCACTGTGAAACGCCAAAAGTGCTGGCGTTGCTGCCCTACTGTAACACGCCTGTCAGCCGTGGCGTTTTTTCTTTCTTGCAACGCATGTCTAATGTGGCGTTGCAGAACCATTGTGAAACGCCAACAGTGCTGGCGTTGCAGACCCACTATGGAACGCAGCGACGACATCCAGCCAGCCCACGGCATGTTGCCAGCAACATGTGTACTGCTGAAACGTCATGGACCATGGTGTTTCGCGCGTGGCCAGCAACGCCAGTACCCCTGGCGTTTCTATGTGGACTGCAACGCCACATTAGACTGGCATTTGAGTGGGTCTGCAACGCCACATTAGACTGGTGTTTCTATGTGCGTCTGCAACGCCACGGGCTCTGGCATTTCAAAAAGGGTCAGATCGTGAAATGTTTTCAATCCGAGTTCATTCCATGCAATATTATCATCCCATGGGTCAAAACCGTGAAAAAATCCGTTAGCTGGGCAGGAGATAAGTTCGATGATGAAAGAAATGATGGGATGAATTGACAATATGAATCTTTAGGGTGCTAGTTCTAACATGGGACATGATTCCTAGTCACCGGGTGAACAAACATATTTTTAGATCATTCATTTATATACTGCACCTGCAGCCGTACATGCTAATTGCTCTATAAAAAGCAATCTCATAACTATATTGAAGAACCCAGAAATCATTTTGTAGCCCACAATCCTGATATCCATCTTTCCTTTTAGTACCTCATGAAATCGGGCATCATATACATATGCTTTCTGAAATCTATCCTTGGAGCGTATACAATTCTCTCCTTCGGAAATCCATGTTTTCCTCTTTCCTTTTAATAATACCTCATGAAATCCATCGTCGTATTTTTTTTTAAAAAGGAGGAAGACTCCGAGTCTCTGCATCTTGACGATGCATGCAATCATTTTATTAATAATTCACAAAGATCTTACAATGTAATACATGAGTAAGTGTGAAGCCATCATCTTGGCAACATCTCTCGCTACTTCTATCCAATTGATGAAGGGGTGCCGATACTTTGAGACTAATACCAAACAAACCTTGCACCTAAGCTTAACATCTAAAACCGGAGGCCCCATCCAAGCCATATACCTGCTCTGGGCACACACCAGTCGGGCGCACTCTCAAAGGCGCCGTCGTCGTCTTCCACCGACCCATCCTCAAAGCAGATATTGACGCCACGACCTTGCCAGGTCTTCCATCGACACCAGCACAACGCCAGACAACACAATCCTCCTACGCGAGCCCGTCTACACACATCGAACGCCGAGACTCCACTACGCCCCGCCGCCGAGATCCAAAGTCGTTGATGGTTGAGATGAAACACCACTCCACCAAAGATGATGTCCACTGGTCCCTCGAGCGCATGCACACCTCCAAGACTGGCGCACCTAAGGACGAAACGACGCAAGAGCACTGTCGTCATCCGACCTACCGATCTAGGGTTTCCCCCATAGGTAACACATAAAGGTCTGGAACTTCTCCACGATGATGTCTTCAAGAAGAGAACAACACAAAAGAGTGCCGCCATCGTCGGCCTTGGCATCCAGTCGAGCGCAAGATTTTCACCCAGATCTGTTCGAAGAACCTCCATCAGTCTTGTGTACGGATCGCCGCCATCTCCACCGAGGACTGGAAGTAGGCTCCAGGTCACCGCCGCCTGTCAGCCAGCCGCCGCGTCGCACGAGTAGCAAAGCCCCCGGCAAGCCCTAGTCGTGCCACCAGAGAACCCTACACTAGACCTCGCCGCCGACCCAGGAGAGGCCGACGCCACGTACTCCCGACAACCACCACTGTCAGCCCGTGTTGTTGCGTCGCCGCGCCTCGACACCACTAGAAGAAAGCGTCCTACGTCGCCATCCTCGAGCAGGAGGAGTAGAAGGCCCCGCCCCGGCCTAGGCCAAGTGGGCTTTGCCCGATGACCTGCACCGGCGGCGGCGAGGAGTGATGGAGGAGGCAGGAGGGGCGAGGGACGGTATATCTAGGCTCACCCTGGCCGCCCGCGGGGACGACGTGAGGAGAGCAAATGTGGGTTTCGGGGGACGGAGGTTGGAGTCGTAAATCCAGAGTCATATGCCTCTTGAAATCCATCCTTGCAGCGTGTACAATTCCCTCCTCTGGAAATCCATGTTTCCTCTTTCCTTTTAATAATACCCCATGAAGTCCAGCGTCATATGCCTCCTGAAATCCATCCTTCAATTGCATTGTGTACAATTCTCTCCTCCGGAGATTCATCTTTTCCTCTTTCCTTCTAATAATACCTCATGAAATCCAGCGTCATATGCCTCTTAAAATCCATCCTTCCATTTGTAGAGTGTACGATTCTTTCCTCCGGAAATCATATGCTTCTTGAAATCCATCCTTCTATTTGCAGCGTGTTCAATTTTCTCCTCCAAAAATACATCTCTTTCCTTTAATTTGGCAGATCTTGCCGGCCCAGTGGAAACCAGGGTACCATGGCCCGTCTGCCACCAGCCCAGGAGGCAACATTTGGGCCGACCCACGGCGAGATGGCTTGGCCACGGCCGCTCCAAAAGAAGCCACCTCATGAGGCCACTCATCGTCATGCTAGGCCTAGCCCGGGCCAGCAAGCACCAGATTGCCTCGCAAGGGGCTAGCTCTGCAAGGTCAGACGTGTGGTACCATCCATGGGGCTCCATGCCCATCACGTGGGTGAAACACTTGCGTAGACAAGGACGATAGAGGTCGTGCCAGCAGGCGCTGACAGGCAGGATGTTCTCTTTGGTGATTAAAGCACAGCGCCTGCTGCCTCCACAAAGGCAAGATCCCAAAGCTTGACATTTTGGTGAAAGAGGATCAGGGCGGATTAGCATGGCAGGACGGAGGTCATCGCCGAGCATACAAACGCGTCACGAAGACCACTTTATCAGGCGAAGACCGCCTTTAGTCAGGATAAGCCTGGGCGCATGTCCCCCTTTGAATTGCTGCCCTATGGCCACCCTTTCCTGCTCCTGTTTTCACGGAAGAGGACAGAGGCACTACAAGAGGGGACGACCACTTCCTTGTAAGGGCACCGATCCATTCTCTCCCCCACACATCATGTACCTCGAGCACAACTCTCCATTACTGAGCAATCCAACACAAACAAGAGTAGGGTATTACATCACACGGTGGCCTGAACATGGGTAGCTCGCCCGCCCCCTCCATGCCCGATGAGCTTGAGTGAGCCCGTTGTGGCCTTGCCGTAGTTGTCCTCGGGTCATAGGTTTCCAAGCAAAGCCCCCCGGTGTTCAAACCCTAGATCTTGAGAGATTTCTCGGATGCATATCCTAGACTCTCACATTTGGCGTGCCAAGTAGGGGGACTTGTTGTCGTGATTTTGTCACGACAGATGCCAAAGTCCCCCTACTTGGGACGCCAAATGTGAGAGTCTTAATGTTTGTACTTGGCACGCCAAACTAAGCCGCCTTGCATGTGACAGCCCGAGACCGACGCTCGAGAAAATTCCCCTTTTATTCCGTTGCCGTTGTCTGATTAGTTTGTTTGTCGCATTCATCATCGCATCATGCATGTCATCATTTCTCTTGTGTGTCTAGTTGCACCTTGGTGATTGTGAGTGTGAGTGGTTTGTGAGTGTGCCATTGTGATTGTTGTGTGATTGGGTGCCTCAAGGATTCTTCTCAAAACCCATTGTTGCACCAAAGCTCCAAAAACCCCTTCTTCCAATTTATTTAGTGGCTGAGTTTAAAGTCTCTATTTGGGGCCTAATAAAATGTTCCTCCTCTTTTAAAAACATTCTTATTATTTATGGGGCAACCCTCTGGTTTTTATTTTATGTTCTCCTTTTGTTTTATTTCATAAACAGATTCTTTGTCTTTAAAAGGCATTTAATTTTTACTCTTACAAAATGCCTAATTTATTTTTTATAAAAATGGGGCATGATTTTAAAACCCCAAATACATTTTGTTTTTATTTTATTTTCTAAATTATTTTTCTTTTAGCCTCTAGCAAACTTCGTTCAGTCGAGTCTTTATTTTTTTTCTTTAGTAGGCCATATTTGCTCTGTTTTTGTTGTGAGATAGAGTGTCGGCCCACTTGGGCTTTCCTCGTCGTCGTAGCCCAGTGGCCCCCTCCCCCGCGAGCTGGCTCTTTCCAGCGTGGCTCCCGTCGGGCCCAGCGTCAGCCTCCTTCTTTCTCTCTTTTTTTCTTCCTCCTTTCCACCTCCCTCTCACAACGTCGACGCAGACAGCACGGAGCACATGACCACCGTGGCAGCCACGACGACCAGCACTCGGGCTATAAGCCCCGGAGTCCGTGCCCCTCTCCCTAGGGTTTCCCTCTCCTCCTTCTCCGCCGCCACCTCCACTCCTTCTTCCTCCCTTCTCCTTTTCTCTCTTAAGGTCGTCGCAGGTAAGGTTCAGAGACAGGGGAGGCATCGTTGTCGTCGCGTCTCCATCGACGCTTGCAGATCGAGCCCCTCCTCGATCTTGTTTCATGGAACGCGGGGAGCTCTCGTATCCCGTTCCCGCCGCTAGGGTGGCCGGAGGGCCACCATGCCGGCAACCCCATGTTCGGCTCCGTCGGGCGCCTGAAGGGAGTCTGCAGCGCCAGCGTCAATTCGCTTCTCCGTTGCGATCTCCTCTCGTAATTCCTCGGTGAGCATCTCCCCTTCCCCGTGCGTGCGTGTCTATGCGTAGTCTCGCTATAGCCGTCTGCGTCCCCGGCCAGGAGCGGGCCTTGCTTGACCTCGATGCCTCCGCCGTGCCCAGCTCCTTAGAGCCTCGTTGCCCCGGGAATGGAACCCCCTAGGGTTCCCGCACCCCCGTCGGTAGTTCCTCGCCGCCGTTGTTGCCTCACCGCTCGCCCGGCGTCGATCCCTTCTCCTCTGTAGTTCCAGTCTGGAGGTAGAAGAAGGGCACCCGTGTTGTTAGCTTATTCTGATCAGAACCTGTTTCTGTTCAGATTCCCTCTCCTTTGCCCGACTGGTTTGAGCGCCGCACAGAGACTGCGAGGTCTTGACCCAGCGCCCCCCTTTTAATCTCTACGATTTTTGTTCTCCTGTGCTAGCTAGCAGAGTCTGCATATGTGCGTTTCTTCCCCTGTTCTAGCAGTAACACTTCACCATCGAAGTGGCAACCGAGCCACTGCAGTTCTAGCGGTTCGAGCCCCTCGCGCGCCCCTTTTTATTTGGGTTTTTTTAAAACTGTTGCGTTGCGTGCATAGGTAGCATAGGTAGGTTACTCCCCCTGTTAGGGCAGTGAACCGAGCCTAGCTCAGTGGTGATTGCCCTGTTGTGTTGCAAGTAGGTAGTGGGTTTGAGTCCCCCTACTCCCATGTTATTTTTTTTCGTGTGTTTTTAGTTGCTTGCTGTAGTGTGCCACTCACGGTGGGTCCAGAGCCCACATGCCATACTAGGAGCCCTGGTGTGTATGACCAGTGGGACCCCCTGATGATTATATGAATTTTGTTTTGTTTTGTTTTGTGATGTATTTCCAAATCTGGAATATTCCATAAGAGGAATATGCCAAATCTGGCATATCAAGAACATCCCCTCTTCTTGTTATTAGCGGAGTTTGATCTTGTGTAGTTTTTCCTTTGCTGTTTCTGGTGTTTTCTGCATGCATATATAGCAGTGTGATATATGGATTTGGGGTAGAAGAACCCAGTGAATCCAATGGTGGCACTGGATTCCAGTTGTGAGCAGATAGGCAAAAGTGTCACTTTGTGATAAGGTGGCACTTGTTTACCGATATAGGATGGTTTAAGTGCATCATTAGGGGTTGGGCATCCATGCATCATATTGGGTAGTGCATCCTGTTGTGTATGTGCTGTGGTGAATATCATGTGTTGATTCTTGTTTCTGGTTTGCTTCGTCTCGATAGAGTTTCGCAAGCGTGTCGGATGTGAGGACCCATTCGACTACATCGGTTTGACTGCTTCACGGAGTCATCTTCTTCCAAGCTGGATCCCAGGCAAGATGACCATTTCCCCAGATACCATTACTATCATTGCCATGCTAGTTTACCGCTTCTATTGATTATGTCTCGTTGCCTACCACATGTTAAATATCAGCCTGTCAACAATGCCATGAAAACCTTCAACCTGTTCAACCTAGCAAACCACTGATTGGCTATGTTACCGCTTGCTTAACCATGTGTTAGCATTGCTAGTTGCAGGTGTAGTTGCTTCCATGTGATAACATGGGTTTCTTGTTATATCACCCTATTAAATGCTATTAAATTTAATGCACCTATATACTTGGTAAAAGGTGGAAGGCTTGGCCTTTCTAGCCTGGTGTTTTGTTCCACCTTTGCCCCCTTAGTTTCGGCTACTAGTGTTATGTTCCATAATTGAGCGCTCCTAACACGATCGGGGTTGTTATGGGACCCCCTTGATAATTCATTTTAGATTAAAGCTGGTCCGGCAAGGCCCAACATTGGTACTACTTTTGCCCAACATAATAATTTTGTTAATACTGAAAGCATAGGGCGTCATGAACCCGAGGAGTAATTTCACATAATACAGGGAGGGCCAGTGCTCATGGTGCTGGTCCAAAACAGAGCACCGTGCAGGGCCAACCCGGGGCAACTCGGGAGATTTCTATCAGGCCACCGTACGCTTCGCTTATCCGTCGTGTCCTGGGAACGAGATACGCGGCTCCTATCGGGATCGTCGACATGTCGGGTGGCCTTGCTGGATTAGTTTTACCTTTGACGAGATATCTTGTGCATCGGGATTCTGGTGATGCTTTGGGTAATCTCAGAGTTGAGGTTTTCCACTAAGGAGTCTGACGAGATCGCGAGCTTCGTGATCGAGGATTTCTATGCGGCTTGTGATAATTTGTGATGGACTAGTTGGAGCACCCCTGCAGGGTTAAATCTTTTGGAAAGCCGTGCCCGCAGTTATGTGGCAACGTGGAAACTTTGTTTATCACTGGTTCTAGATAACTTGAAGTTAACTTAATTAAAACTTGCCAACTGTGTGCGTAAGCATGACTGTCTCTTTTGTGAGTTCCTTCTCCGATCGAGGACATGGTGGGGTTATGTATGACGTAGGTAGGTGTTCAGGATCATTCATTTGATCAACCGTAGTTCACGTCCGCTATGCGTAGATCTTCCCCCTCTTATTTCTTGTACTCGTAAGTTTAGCCACCAAATATATGCTTAGGTGCTGCTGCAACCTCACCACTTAACATTGCCTCACCTAATAAGCTTTGCTAGTCTTGATACCTTTGGAAATGAGATTGTCGAGTCCCCTGTGGCTCACAGATTACTACAACACCAGTTGCAGGTACAGGTAAAGGTTACTTGACGTGAGCGCATTGATTGTTCATTTGGAGTTGCTTCTTCTTCTTCTTCATCGATCTAGGATGGGTTCCAGGCCGGCAGCCTAGGATAGCAAGGATGGACGTCGTTCTTCTTTTCTCGTTTGTTTTTGTCCGTAGACGGACCCTGCTCTTCTTCATGATGATTATGTATTGTACTGTTGTGACTCTGATGTAGCTTGTGGCGAGTGTAAGCCAATTCTATGTATATATATATATATATCTTCTTTTCAGTACATGTACTTGTAACGATATCCATTCTTGCGACACGACGAGATGCGCTTCTATCCCTGACGAGGCCCTCGTGCCAAATTGAGGATAGGGTCGCATCTTGGGCGTGACATTGCACCTCCAGTCTTGCATGTCAAGGCCCATCTTGAGTACGAACATTAAGCCGCCACAATAGTGACCCGGCCCAATAGGGGCGGATTACACCGTGGGGTTATATCCCCAACATTAGGCTCCAGATTGAATTGAATTTATTCATCTCAATATCTTTTACCTCTAGTCTTGGCGGCTCATCTTCTGTTCGTTTCTTCATCTTCTCCGGGTCATGAAATGTCGGCTTATAATTCCTCCGCATTTTGTAATTTCTTGTTCTACCCATTAGTGATGTCACTCATCGTAAGTCTAGGGATTCGATGATGACATCATAATCAGACCTTTATGCATATCCGTGTAGCCCAAAAATCGAAGCGCCCCTGGTTCTGAATTTTATGGCGCATCCTCGATTCTCGCGCCCTGTCGGTCAGACTTCACCTTCTGGCCCTTTAAATATTTGCAGGGGGCTTCATTTTTTGTTGCCTCCACGCTTCTTTTTGCTCGACCACACTCTATGCATCGCGTTGTCATCGTCGTTCTTTCATCGTCGGTCGGCTACTTTCGGGACCGTGACACCCCCAACTTCATCAGGGTGCAGCGAATCGTCTCTGCCGCTGCCAGCAACCACCAGGTAAGTTCCTCTTCCTCCTCTTAGATTTGTATTAGTTCATCATAGTTCATAGGAGTTTGTTGGAGTTCATCGTGTGTTTCATCGCCATTGTCAGTCTATGTGTGTTCCAATGAACCTCTCTCATAGAAATATGGCGACAAAAGTAGTGTTTCATCTCGCACATAGTACACTTTAGATCCCTTTTGAAATCCGTAGATTAGATCACCATTATTTCCATACCTTGTTGTTAGGGTTTGGTAAATATTTCCCTTTTTGAATCATTTGTAGATCCGTAATTGTAGATGATTCGGTAGAAACTTGTTTGTACCTCACTTAGCAAAAAATCCAGAAATCTTTGACTGTTGCAAGTCGCCTTTGTGTTTCGTCGGCTCATCAGTATGACAGTAACCCGCAAGCTTTGTAAATTGCTTCACCTTAGACGGTGACTCATATTGGGGCGGCTCACATGTTGTAGTTTACCATGTCACTTTAAACTAGAGTCGCCAGAACATCTTTGTCTGATTATACCGCTTATCAAACAATCCGCCTTCCATTAATAACCTGCCAAATATGCTTCTGCATCTCTCTTCTCTTGAATAAGCCACCATGACAAAACCTGCCTCATGCAATTGGGTGCCTTCACCAATTTTTGAAGCTACACTCCAAGATTATGTGGAGCTAGGGGCTCTGCCATCTAAAGAAGAGATTGCTTGGCGAGACACCCTTGGAGAGAAACGACCGCAACCCAACAAAGGAGAGGTAGTGATTTTTACACATCATCTTGAACAGGTTTTTTCTCCTCCCGGGTCAAAATTCTTTCGAGACATCTTGCATTTTTACAACCTTCACCCTCAAGACCTAGTTCCCGATTCTGTAACCAACGTGTGACAGTTCCAAGTGTTATGTAAGGTGTATATGGGAATGAAGCCTACTGTCCTTTTGTTCAGAGAATTATTTTATCTCAATCGCCAAACAGAGTGTGCTGATGGGCCCAACTTAGAACTTGGCGGGGTCACAATTTAAAGGCAAAGGGATTGTGGTTTTCCTGCTACTATTCTACCTAGCCATCCTAAAGGATGGGCCAAAGACTTCGTTCTAGTGCAAGGACACAACCCCTGTTGATGAAAATCCTCTGTCGGGTTTCAGAGCAGAGCACCTCTCTATAAACTTTGATCTGTGTGATTAAGCTTCTCAAGAGGAACGTGCTCAAGTCGCCTTCGTGTGGCCAAAATTCAGAGCTTTGACGGCCAGTGGGTTAACCAGGGTTGATCTAACCCGGTGTTGGGTGGCTTGGCGGATCTTGCCCCTGAGTCAATGTGGCGCCTTAATGTGTGAGTATGATGGTGATTTGAACAATGCACAACGCTACAACAAAATCACCATCGAGCCGAGCGATGTAAACAAGATTGTGAAGAAATTGTTGGGTGACAAGCAAGAAGTTTGCGATAAAACTGGTCTGAGACCCTTCTATACTCAGAACCCGGCTCCTCAGGTAATAGTCCTTGACATCTTTCACCTTGCTCAAGGTTCTTCATCTTTCAAGACTTGCTATTTTTTGTCAATACCTTTGCAGGCGAACTCTTCATTTTGGAAGAGGAAGCAGCACAAAATACCCACAAAGAAACCAAAAGTTGCCGCAAGCAATAAAAAGAGCAGGACGGTTGTAGAAGAGTCGTCGATTATGGGCGAGTCACGCGCGTTGATGACCAATCTAAGGTAGAACTTTCACTTTTTTAACTGTCTTTTAATTAAATTTGCTGACACCCCTTCAGTCTCAAGATGATGAAGCAGCTAGCCAGGTTGAAGATATTGAGGTAATTTCTGTCTCTTTCGACTTAGAGGTCTCGTTTCCAAGGAACCAAGGTGAGTCATTAGAAAAATACGTTTGTCTCACCCAAAAGCTTATTTGGATCCCCATTTCATTTTGAAGAAAACTCTGTATGCATCAAGGTGCCAGACCCGAAGCATCTTGGGTGAACTTGTGACAGGTTTTCTTGAGAAGTCAACCGCTTGCAAACAACCAAATGAGGTGTTTTACAATGCAACCCTTTCTTTTCCAATAGTTGACCGTATCCAACAACCTCTTAATCCTTCTGTTTCAACACATCAAGAGTCATCACCTTCATCGAGTGTCTCAACCGCTACAAAGTTGCCACCCTTTGTTATTGATCAAGGTACCTATTTCCTTTGCATCCAATACTTCTTATTAACTTTTTATCCTTGCACATGTCTTAACATGATGTCTTTTCCTACAGGGCGCAATCCAAGAAAAGCAAAATAGGCGGGTCATCTGCCAATCCTGGTGCCCCTAAGCAGGAGAATAAAAAACTTGCTATTCCTGAAACTCATGTTGAGCCCTCTGAAGCTCACCAAGGCGCCCATGATGACACACTCCAACATGCTGAGCCGGTAGTGCTGATGAGGTGGCCATGGGAACTAACCAGGAGGTCAATCCTAACCCGCCCAGTCCTCCGAAAACAACCAAAGACATTGCTTCTCATGAGGAGGGTGGTATCATTACTGGGAAGACTTACACAACTCGTGCTTTCACCGTGCTGGCCAAGCATACCGCCAAAGATGAGGCGCCTTTGCTTGAGACAGAGAAGGCAAAACTTGAACTTCCCAATCTTAAAAAGCTCACTTTTGAAGAATTGCATTCTGGATACTTGATCCGCCTCTCCACAAGCCGGGACATGGAAGCCATCCTGGTTGGCATGATGAATAAAATATATGAGGTATGCTCAACTTTGTCTTGTATACCATATATCCTTGCGTAGCCCCCAAGGACCGATGATACGTCTCCAACATATCTATAATTTTTGATGGTTTCATGCTATTCTCTTGTCAAACTTTGGATGTTTTGCATGCCTTTTATTTATTTTTTGGGACTAACTTATTAACCCTGTGCGAAGTGTCAGTTCCTGTTTTTTCCATGTTTTTGACCCCTTTCAGAGGAGATTTTGAAACGGAGTCCAAACAGAAGAAAATCCCCGAAAAGATTTTTTCTAGAACGGAAGAAGATCGGGGAGCTTGGGAGCCAAGGCAGGGGAGCCCCAGGGGCCCCACAAGCCCCCACCCCGCGGCCAGGGGGAGGTCGCGCCATCCAGGCTTGTGGCCCCCCTGAGCGTCCCCTGACCTAGGGGTTGCGCCTATATATTCCCTAAAAATCCCAAAAAATTTAGGAGATCATCAAAAGTACTTTTTCGCCGCCGCAAGCTTCTATCTCCGCAAGATCCCATCTGGGGCACGTTCTGGTGCCCTGCCGGAGGGGGGATTCGGACACGGAGGGCTTATCCATCAACACCATGACCTCTCCGATGATGCGTGAGTAGTTCACCATAGACCTACGGGTCCATAGCTAATAACTAGATGGCTTCATCTCTCTCTTGGATCTTCAATACAAAGTTCTCCATGATCTTCTTGGAGATCTATCCGATGTAATCTTCTTTTGTGATGTGTTTGTCGAGATCCAATGAATTATGGATTTATGATCAGATTATCTATGAATCTTATTTGAGTTTTTTTCTGATCTCTCTTATGCATGATTTCATATCCTTGTAATTCTCTTCGAGTTGTGGGTTTTGTCTGGCCAACTAGATCTATGATTCTTGCAATGGGAGAAGTGCTTGGTTTTGGGTTCATACCGTGCGGTGACCTCACCCAGTGATAGAAGGGGTAGCGAGGCACGCATCATGTTGTTGCCATCAAGGGTAAAAAGATGGGGTTTTCATCATTGGTTTGAGATTATCCCTCTACATCATGTCATCTTGCTTAAAGCGTTACTCTGTTCATCATGAACTCAATACACTAGATGCATGCTGGATAGCGGTCAATGTGCGGAGTAATAGTAGTAGATGCAGAAAGTATCAGTCTACTTGTCTCGGACGTGATGCCTATATGTATGATCATTGCCTTAGATATCGTCATGACTTTGCGCGGTTCTATCAATTGCTCGGCAGTAATTTGTTCACCCACCGTGATATTTGCTATTATGGGAGAAGCCTCTAGTGAACACTATGGCCCCCAGGGTCTACTCCACACCATATTTTCAGCCTTACACTTTTTACTTCGTTGCACTTTCCGCCTTCAGATCTCACTTTGCAAACAATATTGAAGGGATTGACAACCCCTTCGAAGCGTTGGGTGCAAGCTTGTTTGTGTTTGCACAGGTACTCTGGACTTGACGAGACCCTCCTTCTGGATCGATACCTTGGTTCTCAAACCGAGGGAAATACTTACTGCTCCTGTGCTGCATCACCCTTTCCTCTTCAAGGGAAAAACCAACGCAAGCCCAACCTCTATCAACGTGTCAATTTCTGGCGCTGTTGTCTGTGGGATAGCAGAAGAATTTCTGGTGCCGTTGCCGGGGAGGAAGATCAAGTCAAGAACTCATCCAAGTAGGTGTCGCAAACTCATCTCTTGCATTTACTTTGTTTGCCAGTTGCCTCTCGTTTTCCTCACCCCCACTTCACCAATTTGCCTTTTTCGTTCGCTTTTTCGTTCGCCCTTTCGTTCGCCCTTTTTCTCGCCTGCTCTTTGTTTGCCTGTGCGCTTGCTTGCTTGCTGAAGTCACCATGAACGAAAAAACCAAACTTTGTGACTTCTCAAATACTAATAATAATGATTTTATTAGTACTCCGATTGCTCCCGCCACTAGTGCGGAGTCATACGAAATCAATGCCGCTTTGCTGAATCTTGTTATGAAAGAGCAATTCTCTGGCCTTCCTAGTGAAGATGCCGCATCCCATCTCAATACCTTCATTGAGCTTTGCGATATGCAAAAGAAAAAAGATGTGTATAATGACGTGATTAAATTGAAGCTTTTTTCCTTTCTTGTTGCGAGATCGCGCAAAAACTTGGTTTTCTTCTTTTCCCAAAAATAGCATCGATTCTTGGGATAAGTGCAAAGATGCTTATATATCCAAGTATTTTCCGCTGGCTAAGATCATCTCTCTCCGTAATGATATCATGAATTTCAAGCAACTTGATCATGAAAATGTTGCACAAGCTTGGGAGAGAATGAAATTAATGATTAGAAATTGTCCCGCTCATGGCTTAAGCCTTTGGATGATTATTCAAATTTTTTATGCTGGCTTGAATTTCGCTTCTAGAAATATCTTGGACTCCGCCTCAGGTGGAACGTTCATGGAAATCACGTTAGGGGAAGCCACAAAGCTCTTAGACAACATCATGACAAACTACTCTCAATGGCACACTGAAAGGTCACCTACTAGTAAGAAGGTACACGCTATAGAAGAAATTAACTCGTTGAGTGCTAAGATGGATGAGTTAATGAATTTGGTTGCTAGTAGAAGTGCTCCTTTTGATCCTAATGATATGCCTTTGTCTTCTTTGATTGAGAGTAGCAACGCTAGCTTGGACGTTAATTTTGTTGGTAGGAATAACTTTGGCAACAACAATGCCTTTAGAGGAAACTATGTTCCTAGGCCTTTTCCTAGTAACTCCTCTAATAAATTTGGCAACTCCTACAACAATACTCATGGAAATTACAATAGATTACCCTCTGATCTAGAGAGTAATATCAAAGAGTTCATCAACTCTCAAAAGATTTTCAATGCGTCCATAGAGGAAAAACTACTCAAAATTGACGATTTGGCTAAGAGCGTGGATAGAATTTCTTGTGATGTTGATGCCTTGAAAGTTAGATGTGCTCCTCCCAAAATCAACATGGATGAAACTTTGAAAGCTATGCATGTTTCCATGATTTAGAGCCAAGAAAGAACCGCCCAAATTTGTGCTAGACATGAGTGGCTTAAAAAGGCGTGTTCTCGTGATGAGAATCACGAAGATCTTAAAGTGCTTGGTGTGACTCCCATTGAATCTTTGTTTTCTTGTGTCAAACCTAATGATTATGGGGCTGGATATGAATCCACTTTGGTTGAAAAGTGCCCCAATGATTCGGAGTCCATCTATCTTGATGCTAAAAGCATTAAAAGTGGAGTAGAAGACGTTAATTTTCTTTGAAGGAAAACTGTAAGGGAAACCCCCCACAGCGAGTTTTTTTTGAAATAATAAGAACCGAAATTCGCGCCTGTGGGGACTTGAACTTGGGTGGCTGGGTTGTACATCCACTCCACTAGCCAAGTGAGCTAGGCTCACTTCCTCAAGACGTTAAAACTTTGAGTAGTAATGAAATTACTACCGTGGATTTCAAGGAATTCAATTATGATAGTTGCTCCTTGATTGAATGCATTTCTTTGCTGCAATCCATGTTGAACTCTCCACACGCTTCTAGCCAAAACAAAGCCTTTACCGATCATATCGTCGAAGCTATGATAAATTCTCTTGAAGAGAAACTTGAATTGGGAGTCTCTATCCCTATAAAGCTTCATGATGAGTGGAAACCTACCATCAAAATCAAAATAAAAAACTATGAGTGCAATGCTTTGTGTGATTTGGGTGCTAGTGTTTCTGCGATTCCAAAGTCTTTATGTGATGTTCTGGGTTTTAATGAGATTGAAGAGTGTTCTCTTAATTTACATCTTGTTGATTCTACTGTCAAGAAACCCATGGGAAGGATCAATGATGTTCTTATTATTGCAAATAGGAACTATGTACCTCGTGTATTTCATTGTGCTTGACATTGATTGCAATCCTACATGCCCCATTATTCTTGGTAGACCTTTCCTAAGGACTATCGGTGCTATCATCGATATGAAGGAAGGGAATATTAGATTTCAATTTCCTTTAAGGAAGGGCATGGAACACTTTCCTAGAAATAAAATAAGATTGCCTTATGAATCCATGATGAGGGTCACTTATGGTTTGAGCACCAAAGACGACGATACGTGATTCTATCGCTTCTATGCCTAGCTAAGGGCGTTAAACAATAGCGCTTGTTGGGAGGCAACTCAATGAATTTATCTTTTTCTTTCTGTTTTATTGCGTCCACACTTTCATAATTCTGTTTTGATTGTGTTTTTTGTGTTTCTTTATGTGTTTGAGCCAAGCAAAGCCTTTATGACTAGTCTTGGTAATGGTTGTTTGATCCTGCTGGAAAAAGACAGAAACCTTTCGCTCACGAGATGATTTTACATTTTTATTCAGAAAGAGCTTTTGAGTTGATTATTTTTGCTGCTGATTGATATGCTTTTTTCCCAGGCCGTCGTAATTTTTTAGATTTTTTTAGGTACCAGAAGTATACGAAGTATACATATTGCTACAGAGTGGTCTGTTTTTGACAGATTCTGTTTTTGTTGAGTTGGTTGCTTGTTTTGATGAAACTATGGTTAGTATCGGGGGGTAATAGCCATGGAATAGTGAGAATACAATAGCCCATCATTAATATAGACGGAATTCAAGTTTTCTACAGTACCAAAAGAAGTGGTAGTTTGTTTTCTTGTACTAATGTTATCACAAGTTTCTGTTTAAGTTTTGTGTTGTGAAGTTTTCAAGTTTTGGGTGATGTTCTCATGGACAAAGAGATAAGGAGTGGAAAGAGCTCAAGCGTGCTACTGCCCAAGGCATCCCAAGACAAATTCAAGGACACCAAAAAGCCTAAGCTTGGGGATGCCCCGAGAAGGCATCCCCTCTTTCGTCTTCAATCCATCGGTAACATTACTTGGAGCTATATTTTTATTCACCACATGATATGTGTTTTGCTTGGAGCGTCTTGTATCATAGGAGTCTTTTCTTTTTGTTGTGTCACAATCATCCTTGCTGCACACCTTTTTGAGAGAGAGAGACATGCACTCATCGTGATTTTGCTAGAATGCTCATAGTGCTTCACTTATATCTTTTGAGCTATATACTTTTGCTCTAGTGCTTCACTTATATCTTTTGAGCTAGATACTTTTGCTCTTGTGCTTCACTTATATCTTTTAGAGCACGACGGTGCGTGATTTGGTAGTTGGCTTATGCTATGAAAGTAGTCCCAAATGTGCTAGGTACCCAAAGAGGATGCAAAAACCTCCATCTTCATGTGCATTGAGTAGAAAGAGAAGTTTTCGATTCCTCTCAATTAGTTTTGAGATGTGGATTCGGTAATATTGAGAGTAATGTTAGTGGGCTGTTGTGAATCTAGAAATACTTGTGTTGAAGTTAGTGATTCCCGTAGCATGCACGTATGGTGAACCGCTATGTTAGGAAGTCGGAGCATAATTGATCTATTGATTGTCATCCTTTGTGTTGAGGTTGGGATCGCGCGATGGTTAACACCTACCAACCCTTCCCCTCGGAGTATGCATTTAGCACTTTGTTTCGATTACTAATAAAATCTTTCGCAACAAGTATGTGAGTTCTTCATGACTAATGTGAGTCCATGGTATAGATGCACTTTCACCTTCCACCATTGCTAGCCTCTCTAGTGCCGCGCAATTCTCGCCGGTGCACAAACCCACCAAATTCCTTCCTCAAAACAGGCACCATACCTACCTACTATGGCATTTTCATAGCCATTCCGAGATATATTGCCATGCAACTCCCACCGTTCTGTCTCATGACTTGTGCCGTCACTCTCATATTGCCATTGCACGATCGTAAGATAGCTAGCGAAATGTTTCAACGTCATATGCCATGCTAGATCGTTGCACATCCCGGTACACTGCCGGAGGCATTTCCTATGGAGTCATCATCATTGTGATCTTTGAGCTGTGAGTAAATAAAAGTGTGATGATCATCATTATTAGAGCATTGTCCCATGTGAGGAAATAAAAAAAGAGGCCAAAGAGCCAAAAAAACAAAAAAAAAGAAAAGAAAAGAAATGAAAAAAGAGAGGCCTAAGAGCCCAAATGAAAAAAGAGAGAAAAAGAGAGAAGGGACAATGCTACTATCTTTTTCCACACTTGTGCTTCATTACAGCAACATGTTCTTCATGATTGAGAGCTTCTTGCTTTTTCACCACCATATGCTAGTGGGAATCTTCATTTTATAACTTGGCTTGTATATTCCAATGATGGGCTCCCTCAAAATTGCCCCAGGTCTTCGTGAGCAAGCAAGTTGGATGCACACCCACTAGTTTTCCTTTTGAGCTTTCACATACTTATAGCTCTAGTGCATCTCTTGTATGGAAATCCCTACTCATTCACATTGATATCTATTAATGGGAATCTCCATAGCCTATTGATACGCCGAGTCAGTGTGACCATCTCCTCCTTTTTGTCTCACAACCACCACCACACTCTATTCCACCTATAGTGCTATATCCATGGCTCGCGCTCATGTATTGCGTGATAGTTATAAAAAGTTTGAGAAAGTAAGAGTGCGAAAACAATTACTTGGCCAATTCCGGGGTTGTGCATGATTTACATTAGTTGTGTGAGGATGATGGAGCATAGCCAGACTATATGATTTTGTAGGGATAACTTTCTTTAGCCTTGTTATTTTGAAAGTTCATGATTACTTTGCTAGTTTGCTTGAAGCATTATTGTTTTCATGTCAATAGCAAACTATTGCTTTGAATCTTACAGATCTGAACATTCATGTCACGTGAAAGAAGTTGCAAAGGACAACTATGCTAGGTAGCATTCCACATCAAAAATTCATTCTTTATCACTTCCTTACTCGAGGACGAGCAGGAGTTAAGCTTGGGGATGCTTGATACGTCTCCAACGTATCTATAATTTTTGATGGTTTCATGCTATTATCTTGTCAAACTTTGGATGTTTTGCATGCCTTTTATTTATTTTTTGGGACTAACTTATTAACTCACTGCCAAGTGCAAGTTCCTGTTTTTTCCTTGTTTCTGACCCCTTTCAAAGGAGATTTTGAAACAGAGTCCAAACGGAAGAAAATCCCCGAAAAGATTTTTTCTGGAACGGAAGAAGATTGGGGAGCTTGGGAGCCGCAGGGAAGCCCCAGGGGCCCCACAAGCCCCCACCCCGCGACCAGGGGGGAGGCCACGCCATCCAAGCTTGTGGCCCCCCTGAGCGTCCCCTGACCTAGGGGTTGCGCCTATATATTTCCTAAAAATCCGAAAAAAATCAGAAGATCATCGAAAGTACTTTTCCATCGTCGCAAGCTTCTGTCTCCGCAAGATCCCATCTGGGGCATGTTCTGGTGCCCTGCCGGAGGGGGGATTCGGACACGGAGGGCTTCTCCATCAAAACCATGACCTCTCCGATGATGCGTGAGTAGTTCACCATAGACCTACGGGTCCATAGCTAGTAACTAGATGGCTTCTTCTCTATCTTGGATCTTCAATACAAAGTTCTCCATGATCTTCATGGAGATCTATCCGATGTAATCTTCTTTTGCGGTGTGTTTGTCGAGATCCTATGTATTGTGGATTTATGATCAGATTATCTATGAATCTTATTTGAGTTTCCTCTGATCTCTCTTATGCATGATTTCATATCCTTGTAATTCTCTTCGAGTTGTGGGTTTTTTCTAGCCAACTAGATCTATGATTCTTCCAATGGGAGAAGTGCTTGGTTTTGGGTTCATACCGTGCGGTGACCTCACCTAGTGACAGAAGGGGTAGCGAGGCACGCATCATGTTGTTGCCATCAAGGGTAAAAAGATGGGGTTTTCATCATTGGTTTGAGATTATCCCTCTACATCATGTCATCTTGCTTAAAGCGTTACTCTGTTCGTCATGAACTCAATACACTAGATGCATGCTGGATAGCGGTCAATGTGTGGACTAATAGTAGTAGATGCAGAAAGTATCGGTCTACTTGTCTCGGACGTGATGCCTATATGTATGATCATTGCCTTAGATATCGTCATGACTTTGCGCGGTTCTATCAATTGCTCGGCAGTAATTTGTTCACCCACCATGATATTTGCTATTATGAGAGAAGCCTCTAGTGAACACTATGGCCCCCAGGGTCAATTTCACACCATATTTTCAGCCTTACACGTTTTACTTCGTTGCACTTTCCGCCTTCAGATCTCACTTTGCAAACAATCTTGAAGGGATTGACAACCCCTTTGAAGCGTTGGGTGCAAGCTTGTTTGTGTTTGCGCAGGTACTCTGGACTTGACAAGACCCTCCTTCTGGATCGATACCTTGGTTCTCAAACTGAGGGAAATACTTACTACTCCTGTGTTGCATCACCCTTTCCTCTTCAAGGGAAAAAGCAACGCAAGCCCAGCCTCTGTCAACATGTTAATTTCTGGCACTGTTGTCTGTGGGATAGCAACCGACTTATCTTCTTGCAGATGAATTGGTTCTTTGATGATATGCAATTTTTTTTGAATCATCGTGTAGCCCCCAAGGGCTGGGTCATTATGAAAATAATGAGCCGGTAGTTATTATGCTTATATGTAAGAGTTCCACTTGTAGCCCCCAAGGGCCGGGTCTTTATGAAAATAATGAGCCGGTACTTATCATGTTTATATGTAAGAATTCCACCTGTAGCTCCCAAGGGCCGGGTATTTCCTTAAATAGACCGGTCTTTTAATTTTTACAGGATTAATGTCTATCTTCCTGGTAAAGTTAGAGCCTATAGCCCCCAAGGACCGAGTCATATTCTTGGAGATGAGTCGGGTCTTCTTATATTATATGCTGTAAAAACTGGCATGCGTTAGCCCCCAAGTGTCAAGTATATTGGTTGCAATCTGCTTTACAGCCCCCAAGTGTCATTATGCACCTTGCAGATAGGTTTGACTATTATCCACCTGGTAATTTTATTGTGCTGGAAGCTTCAAATGTGGCCGAGTCAGGTTTGACTGATTTGAGTAAAAAATCAGGCACTGCAGCAAGACGCCCGAGCTGAAGTTGACGAAAAACCTATAGGTCTCCTTGGAAGAGCTAGAAAAAAACAAGGCTGATTTCGAGGCATACAAGGAATCTTCTGAGGCTGAAAGAGCCGCCCTGGTTAAATGTGCAGAGGACGCTGAGGGTTAGTTGAAGCCTGTTACCAAAGAGCTCACTGGTCTAAAATGGCATATCGCTCATGTGACCGAAGATGTCTTTGGTAAGTATTGTTTAATGAGCTTGTGATAACGTTTATAAGCAAAACCTTGTATAAGAAGACTCGTCGGGCAACTTACGAGCTTGAACTATTTGCAGGTCGCCGGACTCACAATCTCCAAGACAACAACTTAGTGAAGCTGAAAGCTCTTTACACCTTAACTAAGTAGTTGTATGTTGGGAGTCTGTTTACCATCAAGGTTGTTATGGGGGATAAAGACCCGACCAAGTTCATCAAAGACGTGCTGGGGTGCCTCTCAACGATTCCCAAGCAGATCGAATAGTTGAAGAGATCAACCGCTCGTAAGGGTGCAATAGCTGCTTTGAGTCAGGCCTTGGCTTACGCACCAGAACTTAACCCTCAGGAGATGGCTGGAGGATTTCCTCAGCTAAAATATGATGGGTCAGATTTCACACAAGATGACTATGCCCATTGTGTGTAGGCGTCTCGAGTGTTGGCGAGTTGTTTGGCTGCAGGTGCGGATTTGAAGACATATCAAGCAGCTTATGATGACAACAACTCGCGACTTCGGCCACCCACTTTTGAGCTGGTGGATATGACTCCTCAATGTTGTAATCATATCTTTGCCCGTGATGTTGACCCGTCCCCCATCTTGCTTGAGGAAGCTGAATTCCACGCCATAACCCATTGCAACTTGGATATGGACAACCTTCAGATCCAGGAACCAGAAGACTCGGCGCAGGATGACACGGAGGCGCCTTAAGCGAGAGGTCGGCTCGTGTGACGCCCTCGATTTAATCGTACGCTAATCATACATGCAGATGCGTACGATCAAACCCAAGGACTCATGGGAAGATATCACAACACAACTCTAGACACAAATAAAACAATATCAACTTCATATTACAAGCCAGGGGCTTCGAGGCCTAGAATACGAAATCTCGATAAACACACGAGTCAGCGGAAGCAACAATATCTGAGTACAGACATAAAACATGGGGTGCCTTAGAGAAGGCTAGCACAAAAGATACAACAATCGAACGAGGCGAGGCCTCCTGCCTGGGAACCTCCTAACTACTCCTGGTCTTCAGCGGCCTCCACGTAGTAGTAGGCACCATCGGGGTAGCAGTCGTCGTTGGCAGGGACCTCCATCTCCTGGGCTCCATCATCTGGTCGCATCACGGATCAAGGGGACAAAGGGGGGGAGCAAAGCAACGGTGAGTACTCATCCAAAGTACTCGCAAGACTTACATCAGAACTATTCTAAGTATGCATCAGTATCAAAGAAGGGGGGTTTATATGTGGACTGACTGCAGCTATGCGAGAATAGAGAGAGAAGGCCTAGTCCTATCGAAGACTAGCATTTTTAGGCTCTTGCAGCAATAGACGAGAATAGAGCAAGGTAACACAATTAATAGTCATATTGTAGCAGCAGTATTAAAGTGAGGTCACGCCCAGAGATCCTCCCTCGACTCCGTGCGAGGAAGCAATTCCGAGGCAACTAATTCGAGTTAAGTAAAAATTGTAGTTGTATAAGATCAGGCACAACTCCAAGTCGTCCTGTAACCGTGGACACGGCTATCCGAATAGTTAATTTTCATCCCTGCAGGGGTGCACCACATGTCCCGTCACGCTCGATAACACTCTGGTCGGACACACTTTTCTGGGTCATGCCCGATCTCAGAATATCGACACGTCGCAGCCCCACCTAAGACTCAACAGAGAGGCCAGGCTGCCGGTCTAACTCCTAGGCACAAAGGGTTCATGGGCTCAGTTCCCCTTCGCGCTCCTGCATGATGCGTGGGCGGCCGACGTCAGTCCTAGCATCCCTTAATCACAAGCGCGATACATCTCTGGACCACTCGGGTGTGCGCCGCTACATTGCTGACATCTGAAAAGCTTCGGCTGATACCGCGACGTCGAGTACCCATAATTCTTCCCGCGTAGCCGGTTAGTGCGAAAAGGTCTCCAACCAACCTAGATCAAATACCCAAATCCATTATCATTTTAATTAGGCCATCGACACAATCTCGCGGGAATCCACCCGGCTAACATCTAATCACCAATGATCCCAGTAACATGGTCGAGTAACTGTGTGGTTGTAACATCGGGGGGAATCCGAGGTATCACCCTCGTTGGATTCCGAACGATGTAGCCGTCAAGGTGGGCTTAGAGGAATCACCCTCGGGGGTCCCACACTTGAGGGGCTGCACGACAGAGGCATCGTCGGGAATGGTGAAAGAGGAATCACCCTCGATAACCACGACCGACTAGCCATACTATAGAGATATCATCAGGAGTACTTAGCGAGGTCTCACCCTCGGTACTCGATAGTATCTGTGTAGCTTCGTACAACTAAGGGGGTGTATGTGCTGTGTCAGGTCTGGCTCGTCGATCAGGGATCGAGATTTGAAATCAAGCGGGGCAATTGGACTATGGGGTCAGAGGGGATGACTGCTCCACCTATACTAAGCAGATTTAAAGTATAATAATAAAAGTAGCAGTTCATCAAAAATAGGCTATGCATCAGATATAGGATCTAACTACAACAGTAGCAAAATACTAATGCAAGCAGGAGGAAGAAAGACATAGGCGATATAGGGATGATCAAGGGGGTTTGCTTGCCTTGCTGCTCTGCGGCAAAAGGCTGGCCGGCAGGGTCGTAGATGTACCCGGTAGCAACGTCAGTCTCGGGGTCTACCGGTATGAAGAGGGGTAGAAACGATAAATAATAGCAATGGTGCAACACAATGCATGACATGGCAAGATGCATGCTAGACATGAGCTAACGCAACAACATCCGTCATAGACGGGTCGGAAGAATATCTGACGATATTTTCCGGGTCTGTGGCTACTACCGGTCAAACGTAAAAGGATGGAAAAGTTCCATGTTTGCTATGATAGAGACACGTGACACACAAATGGACCGTGTATCCGGGTTCGTCTCGTTCTGGTGATCAACTTTCATGTTGAAAATATTTTGATCTGACTTACGGATTATTTTATATTAACTTTTAAAGTTTTATTAATTATTTAGGAATTAAAAGCAGATTTAAATAAATTGATTAAAATCAATTATGACATCCGCATGAGGTCATGCTCACATGAGGAGTTGAGTGGTCAACTGACGAGTGGGTCCCATGCGCCATAGACACAAGTTTTTAATTAAGATTAAATAGTAATTAATCAAATTAATTTAGTGGGGGACCCACGTGTCATACTCTAATTATTCTAATTACCTAATTAACTAATTAATTAATTAATATATCTATCTATTTATTTATTAAAAACATATGTTTATTTTTACATTTTAATTTTCACTTTTCTTCAAAGCGGGTGTGGGGCCTCCCTGTCATAGACAGCAGGGTGGGTTGGCCCCACCGGTAAGTGGCTTAGGCCACATACACATATTTACCCATATAATAAATATAACGTATTTCTCCATATACCTACATACATAAATACATACATACATGCATCTCATACATACAAAATACGTACGGCATCTAATACATACATACATAAACAAATACATCATTTTATTTTTCCTTTTCTTTTTCTCATCTCTCTACTAACTCTATGTGTTCAAAGAAGAACCTATCCTACTACTCGATCCTAACGACGGCGGAACGGAGCGTCGTTTGCCAGAATGGAACCGGGACGACGCAAGGAAGGAGACGGTGGGATGAGCCCGAAAAGGGGCTCACCGACGTTGACGAGAGGGCCCGGTGAAGCCGGAGTTCTCGAGAGGCGTGGAGGAGACGGCGTGGAGGTAGACACGGTGGTGGTGGTGACGGTTCCGGCGAGGTGGGTCGCCGGAGGGGCCGGCCGGCGTGACGAGGAGGGGGGCCTCCCTGCCCGATCCCTCCTGGATCGAGCGGGAGGGAAGGTGCCGCGACAGGGAGGGGCGAGGCAGGGCCGCCGGAGGGAGGGAGCTCCGGCCGGGTGTGGGTGACACACGGGGGGTGGGGGGGGGGTGGGGGGGGGGGGGCGAGGTCGAGGCAGGGGCCCGCGGGAGTGAGGAGCGGCGAGGAGAGATCGAGAGGAGGGCGAGGTGGCAGGGAGATCTGGGCTCTCGGTGGGGAGGGTGTCGGTGGGAGGCAGGGGTGAGGCCGAGAGAAGGGCTCTCGGTGGGGAGGGAGGGTGTCGTGGGGAGGGAGGGAGACGAGAGAAAGGGGCTCTCGGTCTCGGTGGGAGCTGTCGATCTGGGGGAGGGAGAGGCCGAGCGGTAGGTGGGGGGGGGGGGCTCGGTAGGTGGGGATGGTGGGGTTGGCCCGAGAGAGTGGGAGGGTGCGGAGCCGATGGGGGGGGGGGGAGAATGGCGGCGGCAGGGGAGGAGTGGGAGGAGCGGCTAGGGATTAGGGTTGCCTCTTGGGGGCTTTATACCCCAGGGAGGGGTGGGCCGAATGGGAGTGGGCTCGTAGGCCCAATTCGGTCCAGGGGTCTTTTTCTTTCTTTCTTTTTTTGTTTACTTTCTTTTATTTAATTATATATATATAGCTTTTGTTTTAAATATATGGGGATTATAAATGATTTCAATAATTCCCGATTCACATTTATAATTTATTAGGAAATTTTAATAACTTCCCGATGTTTTTATTTTAACAACATAAAACCTTTCTCGTTCGACTTCAATTCTAAGTTTCAAATTTTAATTCGGTTTCAACTAACACGACATCATTGATAAAATTAATGGTGACGTGGCATCATTAGCGCGGGATCACTGTCGCTTAATTACAATCATCACTGTAGCAAAAGTCGAGGATGTCACAATTCTCCCCTACTAACAAGAATTCTCGTCCCGAGAATTAAGAGGTAGAACGGAAAAGCTCAGGGTATTCATCATGAAGATGATCCTCGCGTTCCCAAGTGGCTTCAACTTCAGAATGATTTGACTACTGCACTTTAAGGAACTTGGTGACTTTGCGACAAGTCTTACGTTCAGCTTGGTCGAGAATGCAGACCGGATGCTCTTTATAAGAGAGGTCCTGTTGCAGCTCAAGCATACCATGATCCACTTCTCGAATAGGATCCTTGAAGCAGCGCCGGAGCTACAAAACATGGAAGACATCGTGAACCTAAGAAAGGTTCGCCGTCAGTTCTAATTGATAAGCCACTCTGCCACGCCTTTCGAGAACGGTGAAAGGACCAATATAGCAAGGAGCTAACTTGCCCTTGATCCCGAAACGGTGTGCACCTCTCATTGGTGTGACACGAAGATAAGCCTTTTCGCTAGGTTGATAGACCATATCTTGATGATGACGGTCATACTGACTCTTCTGACGAGACTGAGCAGCCTTCATATTCTCATGAATAATGCGGACTTGATCTTCGGCATGTTGAATAATGTCCGGACCGAAGAGTGATCGTTCCCCAGTTTCTGACCAGTTCAGAGGAGTTCGACACCTTCGTCCACACAATACTTCGAAAGGGGCCATCTTCAGACTAGCTTGATAGCTATTGTTGTAAGAGAACTCGACATACGGGAGAGATTCCTCCCATTTCTTACGGAAAGAAATGACACACGCTCGAAACATGTCCTCGAGAATTTGGTTGGCTCGTTCAACTTGTCCCTGGATTGAGGATGAAATGCAGTGCTGAAGGACAGATGAGTCCCCATAGCCTTCTGAAAACTTTCACAGAATTTTGAAGTGAACAAGCTGCCACGGTCCAAACTGATTACCAACGGAATACCGTGAAGTGAAACAACCCTTGACATATAAAGATCTGCCAGCTGACTAGCATTAATTGTTTCTTTGACGGCCAGGAAATGTGCAACTTTGGACAGTCGATCAATGACGACAAGAATAGCATCATTACCTTTCTGAGATTTGGGAAAACCAGTGACAAAGTCCATTTCAACATGGTCCCATTTCCACTCAGGAATAGAGATAGGTTGTAGAGTTCCAGCAAGCTTTTGATGTTCTGCTTTGATACGCCGGCATATATCACATTCTGCCACATAGCATGCAATGTCCTGCTTTATGTTGGGCCACCAGAATCTTTGCCGGATGTCTTGGTACATCTTGGTACTACCCGGGTGAATAGACAATGGTGTGTCGTGAGCTTCTTTCATCACCTCTCCGGTCATTTTGAGTTTTTCCTTCTTATTTGGGACGAATAGGCGACCCTTGAAGTACAAGGCGCCATGTTCACCAACAGTGAAAAAGGAGGGTTTACCCTTCACAATATAGCTCTTAATCCTGTCGACATCATCGTCAAAGCCTTGCAAATTCTTTATGGTGCTCACAAGATCTGGTTCAACAACTAGGTTACCGAGGGAACCCTGATTAACAACACAAAGATTCATCTTTTGACACTCTTCAGGAGGGGGAACGAGGTAACCCTGAGGAACAATATGTAGGTTCAGCTTACGGAATTCCTCTTGCATACGATCGTGAACCTTATGAACCTGGAGGTGGTTGCAGTATGACTTGCGACTCAAGGCATCAGCCATTACATTAGCCTTGGGAGGGGTATATGATATACTACAGTCAAAATCTGCTATACGCTCCATCCATCTTTGTTGACGTAGATTCAGCTCAGGCTGAGTGAACAAGTACTTCAAACTTTGATGGTCGGTGTAGATTTCACAACGATTACCGACAAGGTATTGTCGCCATTCTTTCAGTGCATGAATAACTGCGACAAGCTCGAGATCATGAACTGGGTAGTTCTCTTCATGAGCACGCAGTTGACGTGAAGCATAAGCAATCACCTTGCGATCCTGCATTAGGACACAACCTATTCCTTGACGAGAAGCATCACAGTATATGACGAAATCCCTTTTCGTATCCGGAGGAGCAAGTACTGGAGCGGATGTCAGTTTGTCCACTCATACTTAACACCTTTGTGAAGCAGATTGGTTAAGGGCTTCGCAATCTTGGAGAAGTTCTCGACGAACCGACGACAATAGCTAGCGAGTCCGAGAAAACTTCTGACTTGCTTGACATTCTTCGGGGGAGTCCAGTCAAGAATAGCTTGAATTCGTTCGGGGTTGACTGCAATACCTTCCTTGGAAATCACATGACCAAGGTAAGTCACTTCGTCTAGCCAGAATTCACATTTGGAATACTTTGCATAGAGTTTATGCTCCCGAAGCTTATCCAGTACAAGACGAAGATGTTCGACATGTTCCTCTTTATTCTTCGAATATACCAGAATATCATCCAGATATACCACGATGAATTTGTCGAGGTAGTCCATGAATATATAGTTCATCAATCGAGAGAAGGTTGTCGGTGCATTGGTTAAGCCGAAGGACATGACGGTGTACTCGTATGATCCATAACAAGTAACAAAGGCGGTCTTTGGAATATCCTCCTTGCGAACACGGATCTGGTGGTATCCCAACCTCAAGTCGAGCTTAGAGAAGACGGTGGAACCAGCAAGTTGATCATACAGATCATTTATCCGAGGGAGAGGATATTTGTTTTGAATAGTGGCCTGGTTGATAGGACGATAGTCTTGAACCAATCGATTTGTCCCATCCTTCTTCTTAACAAAGAGAGAAGGTGCTCCCCAAGGAGAGGAACTCAGACGAATGAAACCCAGACGAAGCGAGTTGTCAATTTCTTGCTTAAGTTCAAGAAGTTCATGTGGCGGCATTTTATAAGGACGCTTGGCAATAGGAGTGGTATCGGGTACCAAGTCAATGACAAACTCGACAGCTCGAGCAGGGGGAATCCCCGAAAGTTCTTCTGGAAATACATCTTGGAATTCTCGGACCACTGGAATGTTTTCTATCCCTTCAAGAGGCGATGCATTTAATGCATTCAAGGCATATAGCCATGCCTCAGTATTTCGGACGAGATGAGAATGGTAGCTTATTAATTCATCTGAAGGGTGTAGGAGGTGGACGGTCTTGGTGGCACAAACGATCGATGTCGTATGAGCTTTCAACTAGTCCATCCCCAGTATGAGATCAATGTTGGATGACTTTAGTAGGATGGGGTTGGCAAGGAATTCTAATCCTTCAATTTCAACGAAAACATGGGGGCAAACCACAGAGGTTCGACATTCGCCCCCAGGGGTGTTTACCACTATCGGGATGTTCATCTCTTCGCTTCTAATGTCATGCATGTATGCAAAAAATTTCGACATAAAGGAATGCGATGCTCCTGTATCAAACAATACAGAAGCAGGTACCGAGTTAACGAGAAGTGTACCCATCATGATAGCAGGCTGGTCTTGAGCTTGCCCATATCAATGTTGTTGGCCTGACCACGGACATAAGCAGGCTTATTGTTGAAGTTGCGGTTCTGGTTGTTGCCACTGCGAGTTGAGGGAAGTGTTAGCTGATTCGGATTCTGCCTGCAGTCTCTAGCAGGGTGACCTGGACGACCACACTTGAAGCTCAACCCATCCTCAGGACGGGAAGGAGGAACTCGAGGCGGTGGACCTGGAAGCCTCGGCTGCCTAGGTGGTGGAGGAGGCATGCGAGGTGCAGCATAGGACGGCCTCGGAGTAGGAGTAGGTGCATGGTACATGTTGTTGGGAATCCAAATCTTCCGCTTATGTGCAGATGAGCCCGAAGATGAGCCCATGTCACGCTTGCGCTTGCTGCTATCCTTGTATTCCTGCAGACCAGTCTCAACCTGAATAGCCTTGTTCACGAGGGTGGCGAAATCAACATAGTCCAGAACAAGGAGTGTCAGCTTGATATCAGGGTGGAGGCCTTCGCGGAACTTCTCCTGTCTGCATGCATCAGTTGCAATGTCTTCTTCAGCATAGCGAGATAAATCCAAAAATTCCCGCCGATAAGCATCCACAGTCTTGTTGCCCTGTGCCAGGTTGCGGAACTCACGCTTCTTCCGGTCCATGATTCCCTGAGGAATGTAGCGAGCACGGAAAGCAGCCTTGAACTCTGCCCAAGTGATGACAGTTCCATCGGGCTGAGAGCGCGTGTGGCTGTCCCACCATTGAGCAGCGGGACCTTCAGGAAGTAGGCGGCGAAGTTGACATAGCTCGCCAGGGGCACATTGGCAGACTCTAGCTCGTAAGCAATGTCATGGAGCTAGTCATCAACATCAAGAGGCTGAGTTGAGTTGCGGTAGATCGCACGGTTGAGGCGGCAGAAATCTTGCAGTGTCACACCTTGTTGTTGGTTCATGTTCGGCCTTTGGAACTGATCCACGAGCCCTTGCATAAACTGGCGGTTCATCTCAAACTGTTGGATCATCCCCGCCATATACTTTGGAGGCGGGGGTGGTGCATCGTTGGCAGGGCCACGCGGGCGGCCAGATGGTCCAACCATCCTGTTAAATATTTAACACGGGTAGTTTAGCTTAAAGTAATTGCAAAGGCATCGCACGCATTCATGAAGTAATCAAGCATGATGAAAGGGAAATGCGATAGATACTTCATAGTAGTTGAGTTCGACATACAGACACGTACATAAGTTTGATTACAGACCAACGATTACAAATTCAAAATTTGGCGATAGCCTGGACGCATTAGACGACACCCTAGACTCACTAGGCGGCACGCAGGCACGCGGTCGAAGAGTACCACAACAAGATATAGCGATAAGGCTACATCAACTTCGGAAAGGACGAACAAATCCTAGTAGCTAGCGGTGATAGAAGGTAGGAACAGGACCCTGCGTCCCGTTGTGACTCTAGTGAGGGTACCACATCCACTCCAGGAGCTGAGGTCCAAGTGGAGGGGTTCTACCCCCAACATTTGTCCACTCGAGACCTGATGGTAGCTCTGTCCTGCTCGGCTCGCGGATGTGCATAGGGGGAACCCTCAGGTGGTGTCTTGGCTGTAGCTCTGTCAACACACCGTAAAGACGAGCGCGCGTAGCGTACAACTCCATAGTCAGAGCTCGAAAAGCACGATCCAGTGCCTCAGTGTACTGCACCAGAACCCGCGCGTCGTAGCGACGCATCACATAGGGGTGCAGACAGCGACGTAGGATCGGTCGCTGCGCTCCCGAATGCTAGCAGTGTAGGCAGTGAGATCAGACCCAGTCTCATCCCCAACAGGAGCATGCGGGAGGTATCTGAAAGGGCTCTCCTCCAGGTGAGGGTACGCTCCACGAAGACGGGTGATAGCGATGTAGGCCGCATCATGGACGACCATCTCGACCGACACTCCAATACCACAGAAGACGTGGCGCTCGAGGGTCTCGCCACCCATCTGGTCGAAGATGCGAACCTCAGCCTGGTACTGGTACTGGTTGTACTCGCGGAAGTCCTCATACACAGTGTACTCGGGGTACCAGCGATATCCCAGCCTGGTCAGGAGGTTGACCAAAATGGCCGGGAACCCAGTCGTCTCAGTGGCCTGTGTCAGGCGCACGTGCTGTCTTGCGGGACACATCTAAAAATAAGATTGACGGATGTCAAATGACAGTGTGTGTAATATATATTCAGGAGAAAAGAGTAGATAGTCCATCGCTCTGGGTCGATGTGATTACGAGAACCTAATGTTAGAGTTAGTAAAATCTTTAACCCGAAAGAGAAGAGAGAGTAGAGCCCAGAGTATAGGAAAGGAGTAAAAGATACTAATACCACCCAATTGAGATGTGGGCCCATAAGCCACAACATCAGTGTTACTAAAGTTTTTCAAACACTAGAGTCAACTTCGGCCAAGGAGTTGGAAAGGTGGCTACCTACAGGCAGTCGGCTCTGATACCAACTTGTGCCCTCGGTTTAATCGTACGCTAATCATACACGCAAATGCATACGATCAAACACAAGGACTCATGGGAAGATATCACAACACAACTCTAGACACAAATAAAACAATATCAGCTTCATATTACAAGCCAGGGGCCTCGAGGGCTAGAATAAGAAAGCTCGATAAACAACGAGTCAGCGGAAGCAAAAATATTTGAGTACAGACATAAAACATGGGCTGCCTTAGAGAAGGCTAGCACAAAAGATACAATGATCGAACGAGGCGAGGCCTCCTGCCTAGGAACATACTAACTACTCCTGGTCTTCAGCGGCCTCCACGTAGTTGTAGGCACCGTCGGGGTAGCAGTCGTCATCAACGGGGACCTCCATCTCCTAGGATCCATCATCTGGTCGCAGCACGGATCAAGGGGACAAAGGGGGCACCAAAGCAATGGTGAGTACTCATCCAAAGTACTCGCAAGACTTACATCAGAACTATTCTAAGTATGCATCAGTATCAAAGAAGGGGGGGGGTTTATATGTGGACTGACTGCAGCAATGCGAGAATAGAGAGAGAAGGCCTAGTCCTATCGAAGACTAGCATTTTCCGGGTCTTGCAGCAATAGACGAGAATAGAGCAAGGTAACACAATTAATAGTCATATTATTGCAGTAGTATTAAAGTGAGGTCACGCCCAGAGATCCTCCCTCAACTCCGTGCGAGGAAGCAATCCTTAGGCAACTAATTCCAGTTAAGTAACAATTGTAGTTGTATAAGATCAGGGCACAACTCCAAGTCGTCATGTAACCGTGGACACGACTATCCGAATAGTTAATTTTCATCCCTGCAGGGGTGCACCACATGTCCCGTCACGTTCGATAACACTCTGGTCGGACACACTTTCTGGGTCATGCGCAGCATCGGAATACCGACACGTCCCAGCCCCACCTAAGACTCAACAGAGAGGCCAGCCCGCCGGTCTAACTCCTAAGCACAAAGGGTTCATGGGCCCAGTTCCCCTTCGCGCTCCTGCATGATGCGTGGGCGACCGACGTCAGTCCTAGCATCCCTTAATCACAAGCGCGATGCATCTCGGGACCACTCGGGCACGCGCCGCTGAAAGTGCATGTTATGCCCCTAATCGACTTTTGGTGTTAATGACAACACATACATAGGAAACTAATCCTATTTGTTGAGTGTATCTCAGGATGGCAAGTACTTTAGTAGATTGAGAATTATGTGCCAAGGTGGTGTGAGAAGATCGGGATTTATATGTCAAGAAGGCTCGGGATTGAGAAAAGATGATGTAGACTATCCTTTTGAGTTTACTATTCTTGAGTATAGGGATCCCACACTATTAAGAGGGGATCACAGGTTTTGCGATGAATTTGCTCATACCACATCTTCACTATTCTGCTCAATACCACATATTCTCTACTCTGCTCCTATCTCAAAACAGGTCTAATGCCTCGGATTTCCAGCTCCCTCCGGACGTCCGAGGGCCGGTCGAGGGTCGAATGACCGACAGGCTTCGGAAATCCGGAGCTTTGCACCAGAAGAAATTGAGCCCTATAACTCGGATTTCCGGCTCCCTCTGGACATCCGAGGGCCGGTCAACCGACCAGCTTCGGAAATCCGGAGCCCTGCACCAGAAGAACGTGAGCCATATAACTCGGACTTCCGGCTCCCTCCGGACGTCCGAGGGCCGGACGTCCGTCCCCTTTTGGAAATCCGGAACCTTGCACCAGAAGAAGTTGAGTCGCATAACTCGGACTTCCGGCCTTCTCCGGACGTACGGTCCCTGTTCAACTCACAGTGTTTCCAGACATATCTACAGCCCTCAGACGACCGACCCCTTGTGGACGCTCGGACTTCCGTAAACTGCCGGACGTCCGAACCCTGTGTGACTTAAAGTGTCCCCAATGGCTGTTTTACACTCCCCACTATATATACCCCCTCCCACTTCGTGAGAGGGTGTCCAACACTGCTAGAACACATACAAGAACACCTTTCTTCTCACTCACTCTTGTCTACACCAAATCTTAGATCCCACGAGCATTTGTGAGTCCCTTTGAGTGTTGTTCCAATCAAAAGATAGATCGTCTCATTCTCCTCCTTCCCACCAAAGTGATTTGTGATTTGAGCAAGTTTTTGAGCAATCCCCGTGATCTTGTTACTCTTGGAGGTTGGAGACTCCTAGGCGGTAGAAGTCTTCGGAGAGGAATCAAACCATTGTGATTTCCCCCGGAAAGTTTGTGAAGGTTTGGAAGCCACCTCAAGGCTTACCACTAGTGGTTGAGAAACGCCTTCGTGGAGTTATCTCAAAGGGAGAATAGGGTGAGACTTCGTGGCATTGGTGTGCCTTCGTGGTAACATCCGCCCCTCTAACGGTGACGTAGCTTCCCTCCAAGGAAGTGAACATCGGGATACATCCTCGTCTCTCTTGGAGTTTCGGTTATTCCTAACCCTAACTCTCTACTTGTGTTAATCCTTATTACGTACTTGTATTTGATTATTGTTTACAGATTGCCTTACTTCACTCTAAATAGCTTACTCCTTGTCATAGCAATTATTAGGCCTACACTCATATTCCGCACATTTTCCTAAAATTGCTAAGTAATTATTAAAATTTGGAACTGTACCTATTCACCCCCCCTCTAGGTCCATCTCGATTCTTTTCAGCCGCTACCTTGCTGACATCCAAAAAGCTTCGACTGATACCGCGACGTCGAGTACCCATAATTCTTCCCGCGTAGCCGGTTAATGCGAAAAGGTCTCCAACCAACCCAGATCAAATACCCAAATCCATTATCATTTTAATTAGGCCATCGACACAATCTCGCGGGAATCCACCCATCTAACATCTAATCACCAATGATCCCAGTAACATGGTCGAGTAACTGTGTGGTTGTAACATCAGGGGGAAGCCGAGGTATCACCGTCATTGGATTCCGAACGATGTAGCCGTCAAGGTGGGCTTAGAGGAGTCACCCTCGGGGGTCCCACACTTGAGGGGTTGCATGACAGAGGCATCGTCGGGAATGGTGAAAGAGGAATCAACCTCGATAACCACGACCGACTAGCCATACTACAGAGATATCATCAAGAGTACTTAGCGAGGTGTCACCATTGATACTCGATAGTATCTCTGTAGCGTCGTACAACTAAGGGGGGGGGGGTGTATGTGCTGTGTGGGGTGTGGCTCGTCGATCAGGGATCGAGATTTGAAAACAAGCGGGGCAACTGGACTACGGGGTTAGAGGGGATGACTGCTCCACCTATACTAAGAAGATCTAAAGTATAGTACTGAAAGTAGCAGTTCATCAAAAATAGGCTATGCATCAGATATAGGAGCTAACTACAACAATAGCAAAATACTAATGCAAGCAGGAGGAAGAAAGACATAGGCGATATAGGGATGATCAAGGGGGTTTGCGTGCCTTGCTGCTCTGCGGCAAAAGGTTGGTCGGCAGGGTTGTAGATGTACCCGACAGAAGTGTCAGTCTCGGGGTCTACCTGTAAGAAGAGGGGGAAGAAACAATAAATAATAGCAACGGTGCAACACAATGCATGACATGGCAAGATGCAGGCTAGACATGAGCTAAGGCAGCAACATCCGTCATAGACGAGTCGGAAGAATATCTAACGATATTTTCCGGGTCTCTGGCTACTACCGGTCAGACGGAAAATGATGGAAAAGTTCCATGTTTGCTATGCTAGAAACACGTGACACACGAATGGACCGTGTATCCGGGTTCGCCTCGTTCTGCTCATCAACTTTCATGTTGAAAATATTTTGATCTGACTTACGGATTATTTTATATTAATTTTTAAAGTTTTATTAATTACTTAGGAATTAAAAGCAGATTTAAATAAATTGATTAAAAGCAATTATGACATCAGCATGAGGTCATGCTGACATCAGCAATTGACTGGTCAACTCACCAGTGGGTCCCATGCGTCATAGACACAAGTTTTTAATTAAGATTAAATAGTAATCAATCAAATTAATTTAGTGGGGGACCCACGTGTCATACTCTAATTATTCTAATTACCTAATTAATTAATTAACTAATTAATTAATATATCTATTTATTAAAAACATATTTTTATTTTTACATTTTAATTTTCACTTTTCTTCAAAGCGGTGTGGGGCCTCCGTGTTATAGACAGCGGGGTGGGTTGGCCCCACCGGTAAGTGGCTTAGGCCACATACACATATTTACCCATATGATAAACATAATGTATTTCTCCATATACCTACATACATAAATACATACATACGTGCATCTCATACATACAAAATACGTACGACATCTAATACATACATACATACACAAATACATCATTTTATTTTTCCTTTTCTTTTTCTCATCTCTCTACTAACTCTCTGTGTTCAAAGAAGAACCTCTCTGGCAACAAATAATAAGGAGCATCTCCATCTCCTACTACTCGATCCTAACGACGTCGGAACGGAGCGCCGTTTGCGGAATGGAACCGGGACGGCGCAAGGAAGGAGACCGTGGGAGGAGCCCGAAAAGGGGCTAACTGACATTGACGAGAGGGCCCGGTGAAGCCAGAGTTCTCGGGAGGCGCGGAGGAGACGGTGTGGAGGTAGACGCGGTGGTGGTGGTGACGGTTCCGGCGAGGTGGGTTGCCGGAGGGGTCGGCCGGCGTGATGAGGAGTGGGACCTCCCTGCCCGATCCCTCCTAGATCGAGCGGGAGGGAAGGTGCCGTGACGGGGAGGGGCTCGGCCGGAGGGGGCGAGGCAGGGCCACCCAAGGGAGGGAGCTTCGGCCGGGTGTGGGTGACACACGGGGGGGGGGGGCGAGGTGGAGGCAGGGGCCCGTGGGAGTGAGGAGCGGCGAGGAGAGATCGAGAGGAGGGGCGAGGTGGCAGGGAGATCTGGGCTCTCGGTGGGGAGGGTGTCAGTGGGAGGCAGGGGTGAGGCCGAGAGAAGGGCTCTCGGTGGGGAGGGAGGGTGTCGTGGGGAGGGAGGGAGACGAGAGAAAGGGGCTCTCGGTCTCGGTGGGGGCTGTCGACCTGGGGGAGGGAGAGGCCGAGCGATAGGTGGGGGGCTCGGTAGGTGGGGATGGTGGGGTTGGCTCGAGAGAGAGGGAGGGTGCGGGGCCGACGAGGGGGGGGGGGAGTGGCGGTGGCAGGGGAGGAGTGGGAGGAGCGGCTGGGGATTAGGGTTGCCTCCTGGGGGACTTTATACCCCAGGGAGGGGTGGGCCGAATGGGAGTGGGCTGGTAGGCCCAATTCGGGCCACGGGGTCTTTTTTTATTTACTTTATTTAATTTAATTTTATTTATATAGATTTTGTTTTAAATATATGAGGATTATAAATGATTTCAATAATTCCCGATTCACATTTATAATTTATTAGGAAATTTTAATAACTTCCCGACGTTTTTATTTTAACAACATAAAACCTTTCTCGTTCGACTTCAAGTCTAAGTTTTGAATTTTGATTCGGTTTCAACTAATACGAGATCATTGATAAAATTAACGGTGACGTGGAATCATTAGCGCAGGATCACTGTCGGTTAATTACAATCATCACTGTAGCAAAAGTCGAGGATGTCACAACTCGGGGCTAACCCACACAAGCTAATGGTTGGGTTATGTTAATGACTTTTGAAAAACTTTGGTCCAAGATGTTGGGCTCCATGTAGCCTTGTAATAGCGTGAGTTGGAAAACTGATTGCATGTGTCATGCCTTCGTGCATGTTTAATATTTTCCGTATCCCATCTTGAGTTGTCAAGGGATTCTTATATGGATCAAATGTCGCACCTTCTTTTATACTTTAGCTTGGTAAACCGTACATCCTGTGGTTTGCACTTTATTATTCCTTGCTCAATGAGCTATGACTTGAGCCAAGACGGGCGGGTCAATGTAGGTTGCCCTTCTGAAATCTTTTCACACTTGTTTGTAAAATGATTAGACTCGCCATGATAGGATTACAACTACGTAACCCGAACCCGAACGCTCTATATGAGCGAGTAATAAATATCGGATCATCCCTAAAAAGTTAAGGTAATATTATACGGTGGCAATGGATCACCTTTAGTAAGCGAACTAAGTGAGACTCGGCAGGGAGACTGGCTTGCAAGGCTCTAGTCTTACCCTTAATTGGGCGGGTGTGATAACCCATAAGGATAGGAATTATGATAAGTTGGCTGAGTGAGACTCGACGAGGAGACTGGCTGATCAGGCTCAAGTCTTGCTTCAGTGAAGTCGGTACGTTAACCCATGGTATATCCTTTTTTCGTAGGACGGCTCTCACGTGATGCAGCTCGATATTTTAACCTTGACAAGTTCAGGGTCCAGAAGGGATTGACTTTTCGAGAGTACATGGGGTCATTTAATTGGAGTCGCACAAGCATACAATCAGGTTTAACCATCATATGGTGTTAATTTTTTGCCAGATCAAGAGGGCGAGAAAGCTAAACTCAGTGAGTTGGAAGCCCCCAAGTGACCCATGATCTGAGAAAAGCTCAGCCTAGTATTACAGGAGACAATGCTTCTACTGCAAAACATCTTTTGTTCAGATAAAGCCGGCTTGATTCCATTGATCATGATTGGCGCCTATGTTTTAACCGTGCATCATGGCAACTGGCCCTCTTTGGCTTTATGGCACCCATGTTTGAACGGCCGCATCCTGTTGGCTCGTCCTCTTGGGCGACTTAGGTTAATAATAAAGGCTCATGCTCATTGTGTGGGCTGAAACGACAGAGATGTCGAGTTTCGGGGGTGCCGACTTTATTGTATTTAAACATAAAAAGGTATTTACAAAATTTGGGGGAGGTACATAAGTGAGGAGCCAATGGCTCTAAGTATAATAAGGCCAAAGGTGAGCGATGTTCCAGGGCCGGGTTGTCTCCTCCTGAGAGGTGTATTTATCTGGTCGAAGGTCTATCAGGTAATATGAACCATTGTTGAGATTTTTGCTGATGACGAAAGGACTCTCCCAGGGTGGTGAAAGCTTGTGCATGCATGTGTGATCTTGAATCAGTTGAAGCACTAAGTCACCCTCCTGAAAAGTATGGCTCTTGACTCTACGGCTATGATAGCGACGTAGGTCTTGCTGATATATAGCTGACCTCGCTACTGCCAAGTCACGCTCTTCCTCCAAGGCACCCAGGGAATCTTGACGTGCATGTTTGTTGTCTACTTCAACATAAGCGGTGACTCGAGGAGAGTCATGCCGTATATCACTTGGTAGTACCTCCTCGGCTCCATAAACCAGAAAAAGGGCGTGTAACCAGTGGATGTGTTTGGAGTTGTCCTAGTACTCCAAAGTACTGCGGGGAGTTCCTCGACCCAACGGTCTGGGGTACACTGCAATGGAACCATGAGCCGGGGCTTAATCCCTCTCAAAATTTCTTGATTAGCTCGTTCGGCCTGCCCATTGGATTGTGGATGCCCTACTGCTCACATGTCAAGCCAGATACGCTCATGCTGAAGAAATTGTTTCATGGCCCCTTTGGACAAATTGGTACCATTGTCTGTGATAATGCTGTGAGGATAGCCAAAACGAAAAATCAGCCTTTTAAAAAATTTGATGCTTGTCTCTGCTTCCCAATTGCTGACAAGTTCCAATTCAACCCACTTGGTAAACTTGTCAACTGCCACGAGTAGATGAGTCTTCTTATTAAAGGACATCTTGAACGCACCAACCATATCAAGCCCCCACACAGCGAACTTTCAAGTGATAGGGATCATGCGCAATTATTGAGCTGGCACATGGGCTTGTCGAGGGAACTTTTGACATCCATCACACTTGTGTACTATATCCTCTACATCTTCATGAGTTGTTAACTAGTAAAATCCACGACGGAAAGCTTCTGCCACCAAAGATCATGAGACGACATGTGATACATCCAAAATGCATCACTATTTTACATCATAAATTGTCTCTATTCATTGATATATTTCACTTTATGATGATGTACTTATAGTGTTTTGGCTTATTTTACACAGTTTACAACTTTCCGGTGCCGAAACAGCAAACGCATAATTCAGTGGAGAAAATAGCACGAAGAGTTGCAATATCAGAACATCTCCAATTGCGCTGAAATTTTGAGGGAAGAATTTCCGAACAGGTTCCGAAGACAGGCCAAAGAAGAGCCGGAGGGGGCCACAGGTCACCGAGGCAACCTGCTGGCGCCCCTAGGCCGCGCCAGGAGGCCGCGTGGGTGATGGGCCCAATCCCTGGTGCTCTCCTTTGTCCTATATGTCCCTCTTGACCTAAAAGTTTGGGGGAACAGAAGAGTTTTTGTGATTCCGCCGCCGCTCCGTGGCGGAAACCTACAAAGAAGAGAAAACCTTTCCGGCGGCCAGATTCCGCTGGGGAGAACTCCTCCCGGAAGGGGAGATCGTCCTCATCGTCATCACCATCGTCACCGGCATCATCGAGATCATCATCACCATCATCACCAACACCAGCACCATCTCCACCTTCATCCCATCTACTTCATCATTGCAATCGAAGTTGTACCTTGCACTATTCATCCCCTCTACTCTACCGATGTTGATTACTCTTTTGTGGTGAATGCTATTGACTTTTGTTGGATGATTATTGTTCTGACCAGATTGTTAATCATATTTTCATCACCTCTGATCATGATCTCGTTTATGTCTTGTGAGTAGTTTCATTAGTTCTTGAGGACATGGGAAACGTCTAGATGTTAGTAGTCATATGATGTTGAAGTAATATGTGTTGATTGATATTTAAGTTATGGTGTTATTCTTCTAGTGGTGTTATGTGAACATTGACTACATAACACTTCACCTTTTTAAGGACCTAGGGGAATGCATCGTGTATAAAGAATGCTTATGGTGGGTTGCCGGAGTGACAAAAACCTGAACCCCAGTTCGCATACTTTTGCATGAGGGAGTATTGGATCCTAAAGCTTATTGCAATGGTTAGGCTTTGCCTTAATTTCTCTCTTGTATTGGTGGATGCTTGCAAGAGGGATTAAACATAAGAGTGTACTTGTCTTAGCCTAGACGGTGCACTAGTTAAGATCTACCCACATAACACTTATCAATACAAAACATAGTATTAGACAAAGTATGGCGAAAGCACTTCACTATCTCTCCCGTGTGTCCTCAGGAACGCCTTAGTCTTTATAAGTTTAGTCCCTCAGCTTATCCTTTGTGTTCAAAAGGATTGGGCCACTTGCTGCACCTCAGCACCATTTACTTTACTTGCATTTATTTCTTTGTTGCTTATACTAGAAAACCCATAAAAAGTTACCTTTCAGTACTTGCAGTTATTCCTTGCTCAAGATCACTTGTCAATACCTCATGCTCCTCGTTGGGTTCGACACTCTTACTTGTCAAAACGACTATGATTAATCTCCTACACTTGTGGGTCATCAAGACCATTTTCTGGCACCGTTGCCGGGGAATAGAGGTGTCACATCCCTAGCTACCCTTTGAAGTCTAGCAAGATTGCGCTCATATTTATTATTGCATTAAAAGTGAAAAAAAGAAATCAAAGAGAAAAACCCTAGCACTTCCATATTTAATCCAATTCAAAACTTGTGATAAATCAATGAACCCAAAATGGTCTTCATAAAGTCCATCATTTTTGATAAATAGTGGAAACAATATTTTAGGGGTGGATTTCTTTTTAAAAATACTTTTGGCATTTTATATAAAATACAAAAGCCACTGAAATCAACTATATATGTGATTTCAAATATTTCAGAATTTCAAAAAATGTTGAATCTTTTATATGGGTTTGGAAATATTCCAAATAACACCCCAACATTATTTTCACTATTTTAGAAATAGTTTGGAGCCAAAAATAAAATGAAACAAATGTGAGAAAGGTTAAAACAGAAATCAGAAAAGAAAATAAATGGGAAAAGTCCTATCTAGCGCTTACCTTGGCCCAGCCCATCTCCCTCGCTGTCGTCTTCCTCTTGCCAGCGAGCAGGAGGATGTGGCCGCCGCTCTCTCCGGCACGGCCACACACCTGAGTGTCTACCTAGCCTCCCCGTCGCGCTGGCCGCAAAGGGATAAGCCCCAGCGACCCATTCCAGCTCTCTGCCTCTCCCCATTCGCTCCCCTGTGCCCCTCTCTCTCGGCCGCCATTAGAGCCGAGCCTGAGCTCGAGCTCGCCGTCGTCCCTGGCCACCTCAAGCCTCCCTGAGCATGCTGTTTGTTCCGCCTCGTCCAGCACGTTGTCTCTGCCAAAGGAAGCAAGCCCTCGAGCCCTGCATCGCCCTGACGCTATCGTCTTCCTCCTCGGATCACCATAGCTCGCCGCCATCATTCTTCCTCTCCGGGTCGTCCCTGAGCCCGCTCTCGACGTCTCTGCAACCCCTGTGAGCTCAGGGTGGTTTCCCCCTTCTTTTCCCCATCGATTTCGTGCCCTAGCGCCCAATTCCACCGGAGCCCGATGAGATCCACCGCGGGAGTTCGTCGCCTGTGATGTTCCGATGATGGGTTGGTCCATCTGAGACCACCATCAGCTTTAGTGCATCGTGTAGATGCTGTAGGAGCCAAACCCCGACCCTAATGCCCTATGTTTTGATGATCTTGATGTTGCCCGAGCTCCGGCAGCCGCCGAGCTCGTCGCCGACGTCATCTCCGGTCGTTTCAACCCCTGAGCATAGCAAAAATGGACGCGCGGATGAGTGGCCATTCCTCTGGTGCCATCCACCACTCATTTGGTCGTCGGAGGTGCATTTCTGATGCCCTCCGCTGTCCCTGGAGCCACCGGCGGCTCAACGCGGGTGGGTTTGACCCCCAACGCCGGTGGGTTGACTCCCTTGAGACCATGACAGGTGGGGCCAACCCCTGGCTAATTTAGTTTAAGATAATAAAAATAATTATTTTAATTAAATCACTAACTAAACACTGACATGTGGGCCAACCCCTGTTAACTAACTAGTTAACTTAAAGTTTAATTAAAATCTGGCTAGAGTCACTGACCAGTGGGTCCCACTAGTCAGGTTTGACTTTCAATCGGCGAGACTGACTGCTGATGTCATGCTGATGGAGTAATACTATTTCTGTTTTATAATAATTCCAGAATAAGTGCAAAACTTTGGAAATTCATAGAAAATTAAATATAACTCCAAATTTGACAAATAATATATGCAAATTGATCAGAAAAATTCAATGAACACAATGGTGCTATTTTCATGCATGAAAAACAAAGTTATAAAACAACATCAGGTCAAATCAATTAAATGAATTTGATAAATATACTATTTCAAATAATATTTGAATTTTGAATTCAATCCAAATTCATACTAAGATTGTGTTAGTCACCTTAAACCATGCTACCTTCATTTCATGTCATGATCGTGCATCATATTGTTGCATATGAATGATATTGATTGTCGTTATTGTTTCGGTAGGCTCTGCCCTCCTGGATACGTCTGAATATCCGACTGATGGATTTAATCCCTCTGCTGAACAACAAGGCAAGCACCCTTTTGATCATACCGATATAAACCCATGTTCCTGCTCCTGCTCCTACTTATTGCATTAGGACAAAATATTTCAAATGCTTTACTTCGGTAGCTGAACCTATTCCTTTGCATGACCTGTAATTGTCATAGTAAGTAGCCGAACCTTGCAACCTAGCATACCTGGTAGTTGCTTGAGCTATGATGTGATTTATCCTGCTATGCTTGCTATGCCTAGAGTTGTGTCAGGTCTGTTTCATCTGGGTGATGAACTGGAATTGTTGAATGTGTTCTAGTGACAAAGAATAAGTGTGGAACCTGATTTGGTAAAGGTACCAATGAAAGGCTATCTAGGAGTACATGGCGGGTTGTTTCATTGGAACTGTCCTTAGGAACGGAGTTCCATGTATGTAATCCAAGACTAGTTACTACCACATGCTGGGCCCCGAAATATGACCCCGCTCGACTTATTAATCGTGTAGTACTCGGTCCAGGAGTTGCAAGTAGTTTCTAGTGTTTATAGTCATGCTGGAAGCCGTGCATAGTGCTAGCCTTAGAGGTGGGCTATGATGCGGTAGGCAGTGGCACGGTGTACCAAGTGGCACCCGGATGGTGGGCTTGGGAACCCTGAGCACATCGTTTGGGGCCGTGGCGGAAACCTCGGCCGGACTTCCGTGCGGGTTCACTCTCAAATAGGCGATAAACCTGGACTAGGTATTAGTGTGGTTAACGGTCGTGGCCAACTCCATCGCTGGGCTTCCGCTTGTAGGTTGCCGAGGTGCATGACGTGCACATGGCGATAAGTGGCGAGAGCGTGTGTGAAGAAGTACACCACTGCAGGGTTATGATCTATTCGAATAGCCGCGTCCGCGGATATGGACTACTTGGAGACATATGTTGTTCATAGACAACTTTAATGGCTACTCATAAAAGTATCAAGATAAGTGTGAATATCATCTATGGCATTTCCGTAGGGAGATGGAAAGGAGTCCATGATAGTGTATTGTTGTGGTGGTAGTGGACTCGTGTATGACTTATCAAAGTTGTTTAAAAATATTTAAAATTGTAGTTTAGTCTAGCCAAGAGTCAAAGCTGGCTTGCTCCATGAAACCCCACAACCCCTTTATTGATACATGTGCATGAGTAGATAGATGTGTTCTAAAGTCTTCTGATACGTCCATATTGCATCATGCTTTTATGTTGATATTTACCACTTTATGGGCTGTTATTACACTTCACGGTACATTACTTATGCCTTTTCTCTCTTATTTTACAAGGTTTACATGAAGAGGGAGAATGCCGACAGCTGGAATTCTAGTTTGAAAAAGGAGCAAGTTTGAGATACCTATTCTGCGCAACTCCAAAAGCCGTGAAAATCAACGAGGAATTATTTTGTATTTTATAAAAAATATTGGGCGAAAGAAGTACCAGACGGGAGCCACCAGGAGGCCACAAGCCTACCAGGCACGACCTACCCCTCTCGCCACGCCTAGGTGGCTTGTGGGCCCCCTGTTGCCCCTCTAGCTCCCATCTTTTGCTATAAGTAGGGTTTCATTCCAGAAAAAATCAAGAGGAGGCTTTCGGGAGGAATCTCCACCGCCACAAGGCGGAACTTGAGTAGAACCAATCTAGAGCTCCGACAGGGCCATCGTGCCGGGGAAACTTCCCTCCCGGAGGGGGAAATCGTCGCCATCGTCATCACCAACACTCCTCTCATCGTAGGGGGCTCATCTCCATCGACATCTTCATCAGCACCATCTTATCTCCAAACCCTAGTTCATCTCTTGTAACCAATCTCCGTCTCGCGACTCCGATTGGTACTTGTAAGGTTGCTAGTAGTGTTAATTACTCTTTGTAGTTGATGCTAGTTGGATTACTCGGTGGAAGATTATATGTTCAGATCCTTGATGCTATTCAATACCTCTCTGGTCATGAACATAATTATGCTTTGTGAGTAGTCACTTTTTTTCCTAAGGACATGGGATAAGTCTTGCTATAAGTAGTCATGTGAATTTGGTATTCGTTCGATATTTTGATGCGATGTATGTTGTCTTTCTTCTAGTGGTGTTATGTGAACTTGACTACATAACACTTCGCCATTATTTGGGCCTAGAGGAAGGCATTGGGAAGTAATAAGTAGATTATGGGTTGCTAGAGTGACAGAAGCTTAAACCCTGGTTTATGTGTTGCTTCGTAAGGGGCTGATTTGGATCCACTAGTTTAATGCTATGGTTAGACTTTGTCTTATTCTTCTTTCGCAGTTGCGGATGCTTGCGAGAGGGGTTAATCATAAGTGGGATGTTTGTCCAAGTAAGGGCAGCACCTAAGCACCGGTCCACCCACATATCAAACTATCAAAGTAGCGAACGCGAATCATATGAACATGATGAAAACTAGCTTGACAGAAATTCCCATGTGTCCTCGGGAGCGCTTCACCTCCTATAAGAGTTTATAGAGGATTGTCCCTTGCTACAAAAGGGATTGGGCCATCTTTCTGCACCATTGTTACTATTGTTACTTGCTACAAATTATCTTATCACACAAGTATCTGTTACCGATAATTTGAGTGCCTGCAGAGAATACCTTGCTGGAAACCACTTGTCAGTTCCTTCTACTCCTCGTTGGGTTCGACACTCTTACTTATCGAAAGGACTACGATAGATACCCTACACTTGTGGGTCATCAAGACTCTTTTCTGGCTCCGTTGCCGGGGAGTGAAGTGCCTTTGGTAAGTGGAATTTGATAAGGAAACATTTATATAGTGTGCTGAAATTTATTGTCACTTGTCACTATGGAAACTAATCGTTTGAGGAGCTTGTTCGGGGTATCTTCACCTTGAACGGAAGCACAAGGAGTTGCTCCTCAACCTACTGCACCTACTGAAAATATTTGTTTTGAAATTCCTTCGGGTATGCTAGAGAAACTGTTGGCTAATCCTTTTACAGTAGATCGAACATGACATCCCGACTTGCATATAATCTTTGTAGATGAAGTTTGTGGTTTATTTATGCTTGCTGGTTTGCCCGAGGATGAGGTCAAGAAGAAGGTCTTTCCCTTATCTTTGAGGGATAAATCATTGACATGGTATAGGCTATGTGATGATACTGGATCATGGAACTACAACAAATTGAAATTGGAATTTCATCAAAAGTTTTATCCTATGCATTTGGTACATCGTGATCCGAATTATATTTATAATTTTGGCCTCGTGATAGAGAAAGTATTGCTCAAGCTTGGGGGAGGCTTAAGTCAATGTTATATTCATGCCCCAACCATGAGCTCTCGAGAGAAATTCTCATTCAGAACTTTTATGCTCGGCTTTCTCATGATAATCGCACCATGCTTGACACTTCTTGTACCGGTTCTTTTATTAAGAGAGATATTGACTTCAAATGGAATTTTTTGGAAAGAATTAAACGCAACTCTGAAGATTGGGATTTTGATGAAGGTAAGGAGTCAGGTATGAATCTCAAGTTTGATTGCGTTAAATCCTTTATCGAAACAAATACTTTTTGTGATTTTAGCGCTAAACATGGACTTGACTCTGAGATAGTAGCTTCATTATGTGAATCATTTGCTGCTCATATTAATCTCCCTAAAGATAAGTGGTTTAAAGATCATCCTACCTTAGAAGTCAATGTAGTTAAACACAACCCAGTTGAAGAGAAAGTCATTGCTTATAATGATCCTATTGTTCCTAGTGCTTACATTGAGAAACCACCTTTCCCTGTTATAATAAAGGATCATTCTAAAGCTTCAACCGTGATACGTAGGGGCTACATTAGAACACCTACACCCCCTGAGCAAACTAGAGTTGAACCTAGCATTGCTATTATCAAAGATCTCCTCACCGACAATGTTGATAGCCATGATATTCACTTCTGTAAAGATGCTGATAGAATTGCTAAACCTCATGCTAGAGACAAACATAGGCCTGTTGTTGGCACGCCTGTTGTTTATGTTAAGATAGGAGATCATTGTTATCATGGTTTATGTGACGTGGGTGCTAGTGTTAGTGCAATACCTCAATCTTTATATGATGAAATTAAAGACGAGATTGCACCTGTCGAGATGGAACCTATTGATGTCACTATTCAGCTTGCCAATAGAGATACTATCTGCCCTTTGGGAATTGTTAGGGATGTTGAAGTCTTGTGTGGTAAAATTAAGTACCCTGTTGATTTTCTCATTCTTGCTACCACAGAAGATAGCTTTTGTCCCATCATATTTGGTAGACCTTTCCTCAATACTGTCAATGCTCACATTGACTGTGAGAAGCAAATTGTCACTGTTGGCTTTGAAGGTGTGTCACACGAGTTCAATTTCTCCAAGTTTGGTAGACAACCTCATGAAAAATATTTGTCTAGTAAGGATGAAATTATTGCTCTAGCTTCTATTGTTGTGCCTCCTACTGATCCTTTAGAGCAATACTTGCTTGAGCATGAAAATCATATGCATATGGATGAAAGGAATGAGATAGATAGAGTTATCTTTGAAAAACATCCTATCCTTAAGAATAATTTGCCTATTGAACTGCTTGGAGATCCACCCCCAGCAAAGGGTGATCCTGTGTTTGAGCTTAAGCAGTTAGCTGATACTCTTAAGTATGCTTATCTCGATGAAAAATAGATATATCCTGTTATAATTAGTGCTAGCCTTTCAGAGCATGAAGAAAATAAGTTATTAAAAACTCTGAGGAAGCACCGTGCTGCTATTGGATATACTCTCGACGATCTGGGCATTAGTCCCACTCTATGCCAACATAAAATTAAAACCGATCCTGATTCCAAACCAGTTGCCGATCATCAACGGAGATTGAATCCTAAGATGAAAGAGGTAGTAAGAAAAGAAATACTAAAGCTCCTGGAAGCAGGTATTATCTATCCTATTGCTCATAGTGATTGGGTAAGTCCGGTGCATTGCGTCCCTAAGAAGGGAGGTATTACAGTTGTCCCTAATGATAAGGATGAATTGATCTCACACAGGATTATTACTGTCTATAGGATGGTGATTGATTTTCGGAAATTGAATAAAGCCACTAGGAAAGATCATTACCCTTTGCCTGTTATCGACCAAATGCTAGAAAGGCTGTCTAAACACACACACTTTTGGTTTCTAGATGGTTATTCTGGTTTCTCCCAAATACCTGTTGCACAATCTGATCAGGAGAAAACCACTTTTACCTGCCATTTCGGTACCTTTGCTTACAGATGTATGCCTTTTGGCTTATGTAATGCACCTGCTACCTTTCAAAGATGTATGATGGCTATATTCTCTAACTTTTGTGAAAAGATTGTTGAGGTTTTCATGGATGACTTCTCTGTTTACGTGTCTTCTTTTGATGATTGCCTCAGCAACCTTGATCGAGTTTTGTAGATATGTAAAGATACCAACCTTGTCTTGAATTGGGAGAAGTGCCACTTTATGGTTAATGAAGGCATCATCTTAGGACATAAAATTTCTGAAAGAGGTATTGAAGTCGATAAGGCTAAGGTTGATGCGATCGAGAAAATGCCATGCCCTACAGACATAAAGGTATAAGAAGTTTCCTTGGTCATGCTCGTTTCTACAGAAGGTTCATTAAGGACTTTTCTAAGATTTCTAGGCCTCTTACCAATCTCTTGCAAAAGGATATTCCTTTTGTTTTTTATGATGATTGTGAGGAAGCATTTGAAATACTTAAGAAGGCCTTGATAACTACACCTATTGTTCAACCACCTGATTGGAATCTACCTTTTGAAATCATGTGTGATGCTAGTGATTATGCTATTGGTGTTGTTCTAGGACAAAGAGTTGATAATAAGTTGAATGTTATTCATTATGCTAGTAAAACTCTAGACAGTGCCCAAGGAAACTATGCTACTACTGAAAAGGAATTTTTAGCAGTCATGTTTGCATGTGAAAAGTTGATACATCTCCATCATATCTACTTTTCCAAACTCTTTTGCCCTTGTTTTGGACTCTAATTTGCATGATTTGAATGGAACTAACCCAGACTAACGTTGTTTTCAACAAAATTGCCATGGTGTTGTTTTTGCGTAGAAATAGAAGTTCTCGGAATGACCTGAAAATTTACAGAGAATTTTTGTGGAATATATTAAAAATACTAGCACTAGAATCAACGAAGGAAGTGGAGCATGGAGCCCACAAGCCCACCAGGCGCGGGCCTCCTTGGTCGCGCCTCGCAGGCTTGTGGGGGCCCACAAAGCTCCACCGCCTCCAATCTCAGCTCTATTTAGTCTCTTTCGTCCGGAAAAAATCAGGGAGAAGAGTTCATCGCGTTTTATGATACGAAGGCGCCACCACCTCCTGTTCTTCCTGTGGAGGGAAAATCTGGAGTCCATTCTGGGCTCCGGAAAGGGGAAATCGTCGCCATCGTCATCACCAACCTTCCTTCATCGCCAATTCCATGATGTTCTTCACCGTTCGTGAGTAATCTCATCATAGGCTTGCTGGACGGTGATGGGTTGGATGAGATCTATCATGTAATCGAGTTAGTTTTGACGGGGATTGATCCGTAGTATCCACTATGTTCTGAGATTGATGTTGCTACTACTTGGCATGCTTAATGCTTGTCACTAGGGCCCGAGTGCCATGATTTCAGATCTGAACCTATTATGTTGTCGCCAATATATGTGTGTTCTTGATCCTATCTTGCAAGTTGTAGTTACCTACTATGTGTTATGACCCGGCAACCCCAGAGAGACAATAGCCGGAACCACTCCCGGAGATGACCATAGTACGAGGAGTTCATGTATTCACTAAGTGTTAATGCGTTGGTCCGGTTCTTTATTAAAAGGAGAACCTTAATATCATGTAGTTTCCATTAGGACCCCGCTGCCACGGGAGGGATGGACAATAGATGTCATGCAAGTTCTTTTCCCTAAGCACGTATGACTACATACGGAATACATGCCTACATTACATTGACGAACTGGAGCTAGTTACATATCTCTCCGTGTTATAACTGTTGCATGATGAATAGCATCCGACATAATCATCCATCACTGATCCAATGCCTACGAGTCTTTTACTACTGGTCCTTTCTATGTTACTTTGTTGCTACTGCTGTCACTGCTGCTACTGTTACTCTGTTGCTACTGCAGTTACTCTACTGCTACTGCTGTTATTTTGCTGCTACTGGTTACTGTTGCTACTGCTGCTATCATACTACCTTGCTACTGATACTTTGCTGCAGATACTATATCTTTCAGGTGTGGTTGAATTGACAACTCAACTGCTAATACTTTAGAATATTCTTTGGCTTCCCCTTGAGTCGAATCAATAAATTTGGGTTGAATACTCTACCCTCGAAAACTGTTGCGATCCCCTATACTTGTGGGTTATCAAGACTATTTTCTGGAGCCGTTGCCGGGGAAGCACAGCTATATTCTCTGAGTCACTTGGGATTTACGTCTGCTGGTCACTATGAGGAATCCGAAAGATCCAAGAACTAAAGTCTTGCCCTCAACTACGAGGACAGGTAAGGAACTTCCATCTAGCTCTGTACTTGATTCACCTTCACTTATGAGTAAGTTTGCGACACCACCTCCTGCTAGAAATCTTGATATGTCGCCTGTGCTTGATGATGCTACTTCTGCTGCCCATGATGCTACTTCTGCTGCCCATGATGCTTATGATGATGCTATGCTTGATACTGCTTTGCCACTTGGTGCATTCCTTGATGCACAAATTGCTAGAGTTGCTGCTAGATGTGATGATACTTCTGAAACTTCAGATGCTATTGAAGTAGAACCTGCTATTTTGCCTGCTAGAGCTACCTCTCCTAGATACGAATTGCCTGATATGCCTGAGCGTTATGTTATGGAGGGAGAGATAGCTGAGGATTTTCTTGCGTGTAAGGATAGCTATGATGTTGAGAACTTACTGCGCAAGTGGAAAGAAAAATCTCTGAACGCTAGGATGAAATACGATCCGAAGTTTGCTACTTCGCCTATCTTTGTGACCCATAAGGATTAAGAATTCTCTGTCGACCCTATGTTAATCACTCTGGTCGAATCTGATCCTTTTCACGGTTATGAGTCTGAAACGGTTGTAGCCCATCTTACCAAACTGCGCGATATAGCCACCCTATTCACTAGTGAGGAAAAGATCCGCCACTACTTTATCGTGAAGCTGTTTCCTTTCTCGCTAAAGGATGATGCTAAGACTTGGTTCACTTCTCTTGCTCCTGGTTGTGTGCATAGCCCCCAGGATATAATCTACTACTTCTCTGAGAAATATTTCCGTGCCCATAAGAAGCAAGCTGCCTTGCAGGAAATATACAACTTTGCGCAAGTTGAAGAAGAGAGTCTCCCACAAGCTTGGGGGAGTTTCGTCCAGCTACTGAATGCTTTGCCTGATCACCCTCTTGAGAAGAATGAAATACTTGATATCTTCTATAATGGACTCACCGATGCTTCTAGATACCACCTAGATAGTTGTGCCGGTTGTGTTTTTAGGGAACGAACAAAAGAACAAGCTGAGATCGTATTGAATAACATCTTGTGCAATGAGAATGCTTGGACTATTCCCGAACCACCTCCTAAGCCAACTCCGAAGAAAAGAGGTATTCTATTCCTCAGTCCCAAAGATATGCAAGAAGCTAAGAAATCTATGAAAGAGAAAGGCATTAAATCAAAAATCTACCACCTATCGAAGAGATCCATGGTCTTGATAACCCGATACAGGTAGTAGAAGTAAATTCTCTACGTAGATTCAATGAGAGTGATATTCCTTTTGATAAACCTGCTAGCTTATGCCTGGATGAATTTGATAACTTTGTTGCCAAACAACAAAGTTTCAATGATTATGTTAGTAGACAATTGGAACAGAATGCTCGTATGCTTAGTCATTTAAGTGCTTGTGTGGACAGAAATATGAATGATCTTAAGCTCTTGAGTAAACATGCCTCTATGGTTACTACTCAGGTAGAACAAGTACTTAAAGCTCAGAATGATTTGCTCAATGAGTTGAATGAAAATTCTGTCAGAGTCGTCACTAGAGGCGGTAGAATGACCCAGGAACCTTTGTATTCTGAGGGCCATCCTATGAGAATTGAACAAGATTCTCAAGGAGTTAGCACTGATGCACCTAGTCATCCTAGGAAGAAGAAGAAAGATGATAGGGATTTGCACGCTAGCAACCCTGTTGCTGCTACACCTGAGAGTCCAAACGATGTCTCTGTCTCTGATGCCGAAACACAATCTGGTGATGAACATGAGCCTAATGATAATATCGATAGTGATGTTCATGATGATGCTCAACCTAGAAATGATAAGGATGTGGAGATTGAACCTGTTGATCTTGATAACCCACAGCCTAAGAATAAGAGATACGATAAGAATGACTTTGCTGCTAGGAAGCATGGTAAAGAAAGGGAACCATGGGTTCAGAAACCCATGCCCTTTCCTCCCAAACCATCCAAGAAAAAGGATGATGAGGATTTTGAGCGATTTGTTGAAATGATTAGAACTGTCTTTCTCCAAATGCGTTTGACAAATATGCTCAGAATGTCTCTGTATGCTAAGTACATGAAGGATATTGTGACTAATAAGAGAAGGATACCCGAGGTTGAGATTTCCACCATGCTCGCTAATTATACCTTCAAGGGTGGAACTCCTAAGAAACTAGGTGATCCCGGTGTGCCCACTATACCTTGCTCCATTAAAGGCAACTACGTTAGAACTACTTTATGCGATCTTGGAGCTAGTGTTAGTGTTATGCCTCTCTCTCTTTATCGTAGACTTGAACTGGATAAGTTGACACCCACTGAAATCTATCTGCAAATGGCCGACAAATCATCTTCTTTCCCTGTCGGCATTTGCGAGGATGTGCATGTTGTGGTTGCTAACATCACTATCTTAACAGACTTTTTTATTCTGGATATTCCCGAGGATGATGCCATGGCGGTCATCCTTGGAAGACCCTTTTTGAACACCGCAGGGGCTGTTATAGATTGCAACAAAGGCAATGTTACTTTCCATGTCAACAGTAATGAGCATATAGTGCACTTTCCGAAGAAACAATATCGAGTACATTGCATCAATGCTATCGAAAAAACTTCATCGATTCTTATTGGGAGCTTTGAATGCCCTATTCCTCCTGTTAAGATGAAGTATGATTTGCTTGTTGGGGAGATTCACATCCCCATTGAGGTAACCTAGTGACTATTCGAAAATTCTCCGTCTTCTTTTGTGATTCGAAAAAGTTTGTCAAGGAGACTTGATCAACCTCATTGACAGATTTATTTCGATGACCATGGGATGGATGAATCGAGGAGTCACAAACCGCTGTTCCAAGCTTTCACCTTCGGTTGCTTAGAAGAAAAATGATAGATTTAGTTTAGTTTTCCCTGTTTTCTGCTTTTAACGTCCTGTAGAAAAGTACCCCGAAATAAAAGTTCTCCGAACGTCCTGAAAATCAAGTATGTTTTTTCTGGAATTTTTGAAAAATACTGAGACGAAGAGCTAGTCAGGGGGCTGCACCAGTGGGCCACAAGCCCTGGAGGCGCGGGCACCCCCCCTGGCCGCGCCTACCAGGCTTGTGGGGCCCACGTGCACCCCCTCCACTCATTCTAGCTCCCATCTGCTTCTCCTACCTCCAGAAAAAATCGTTTCGCAGCTCAAACCCGTGTTCTTGCTCTTCTTGCTGGGATTTTCGATCTCCTTGTGCAAACCACCATTCACCAAACTGTTTTGGGGAAATTGCTCCTTGGTAAGTGACTCCTCCATTGGTCCAATTAGTTTTTGCTCTAGTGCCTTATACGTCGCGTATTTTTGCTGCCTTGGTGACCCTGTTCTTGAGCTTTGCATGCTAATTTTAGCTGGTCCCAAGTAGTTTTGATGCGTGATGTGGCCTCTAGGCACTTGAGGGAGTAGTTGCTACGAGTTTAGTTGAGCCTTGTTCACTTTTCCTTTGGTTCACTGAAAATTTCAGAAAAGGAAGATGTTCAGGAGAAACTATCATGGTGGTTCCTCAAGCAAGAGAGGTCCCCGTCTCGCGATTCGGGAACCCGATCCTTACCAACCGAGGAACGCACAGGTACAACCATGTGAATGGCCTTCTGATGAATTCATGATTGAGGCATGTTTCATAGATGAGTTTGATACACTTGTTCACAACGTCGGACTCGAAGAATTCATCTCTGATAAATGTGAACAATATGTCGCTCTCACTGCTTCTTTCGTTCGTAGATTCAAATTTTCAGTTGGCCGTGATACATTTGTACTGTTTGATCTCTATGACAAATCGTATACCATGGATTTAGAGGATTTCAATAGAATTTGCAAGATACCTATTTGGGCTAGTCTCAATGATCCTCCTAAATCTTCGGTTAGAGATTTTTTCTCTGGTATAACTGTTGGAGAAACTAGAGATATTACACAGGCTACCATGAGGAGCATTCATTTTCCTGCCTTGCATTATTTTTCCCTCTTCATAGGCAGATGCATTAATGGCAATATTGAGCATTGTCACCTCTACGCACCCGACCTTAGTATTCTTAAGAGCGCAGTAACGGGTGATAGAAGTTTCAACATGGGAGCTATAATAGCAAGGAGGTTGAACAATAATGCTAATTAAGGGGATTTCTTTGGTGGGACCTATGCCACTCGCATAGCAAATATTCTTGGAGTACCCATCCGCGAAGGAGATCCCCCGCTCCATACAGCTTTCCTTGATCGCACCGCTTTGACACGCTATCAGTTCCTTGAGAGGGATGATGAATCCCTCCTATACCGGTTAATATTTAACCGACAGCGTGTTTTCCATATTACCCTTCCTGCTCCTGCCTTCTTTGACTTTCAAGTAAAACGGAGATATTACATAACTAGAGGAGAGGCAGAGGAGTATGAGAGGGAGGCAAAGGCTGCTTGTCTTTGTTAGGCAACTATTCAGGGAGTGGCTGCATCACTCCCATATAACCCCCATTATGATTTTGGGTGTCGTCCGGACCATCCATGGGAGTAGACCAACTTAGGCCAAAAGCTTAAGCTTGGGGGAGTACGTGTTTCTCACCGACTTTATATTCTTGCTTACGCTTTCACTTTGTTAGTCGGTGTTCACACTTTGCCACTGTATCATCCATGCTAGTTTATTTTCGTTTTCTCGTTTTCTTTTTGTGTGTTTGTCTAGTTTGGGAAAACCCAAAAATATTTTCTGTTCTTCTTTTGCTTGTTGGGAGCTTTCCCGTGTAAATACTTTTCCTTTTCTTTGGGTCAAGGTAGAAGACCATGGTTACAATGTTTAGTGGCTCTCGCATGCATATCTGCTTATCTGTCAAAGAGCCATATTACTTTGTCTTCTCCTTTGTGTTTGCCTGTAGATTCCAGCTTAGTCCAATGCACGAGCACTCTTATTATTGTTCACATCATTCGGTCGTGCAAGTGAAAGGCAATAATGACGATATATGATGAAGTGACTAAGCCTGGTAAAGCTGGTATGAACTCAATCTATTTTGTTTTTGTAAATATGACTAGCTCATCGTTCCTGATTCATCTTTGTTGTGAGAGAAGCATGTTTTCAATGACAACTTAGAGATCATAGTTTCTGATGCCATGCTTAATTAGCTAGGAGCTTATAATGGTTTGCCTTGGATGCCAACATGAATTTTGAGATGACTATGATGTAGTATGATAGGATGGTATCCTCCTTTAAATGATTCAAGTGGCTTGACTTGGCGCATGTTCACGCATGTAGTTTAAAAAATCAACATAGCCTCTATGATATTCATGTTCATGGTGATTTATGTCCTACTCATGCTTGCACTCATTGTTGGTTAATCTCAATGCATTTTGATGACTGTTGTCACTCTCTAGTTGGTCGCTTCCCAGTCTTTTGCTCCTTCACTTGTACTAAGCGGGAATACTGCTTTTGCATCCACTTCCATAAACCCAAAGTTGTTCCATATGAGTCCACCATACCTACCTATATGCGGCATCTACCTGCCGTTCCAAGTAAATTTGCATGTGCCACTCTCTAAACCTTCAAGAAATAATATGTTTTGCATGCCTGAACCGCTCATGTGGTGACAAGGGGCGATCAGTATCTTCCATTCTAGGCGTGTTATCCTTGATATGTGTTTATTCACTATCATTCACGAGAAAGGGGCCGGTAATTGGAATGTCGAGTTCCATGCTCAAGTCGAAAAGATAATTGCAAACAAAACTCCCCCTGGATTGATGTTGGTATGGACGGCACACGAGTATTCGGCTAGTCGTGGAGTGTGATTGATCGGTGGTGGGGGAGTCAAAACTTTACTTTTATATTTGGGAACCGCCTATAGCATGTGTAGCGTGGAAGATGGTGAGAACTCTTGGTCATTGCTTTGACAATGAAAGCATGCCACCTAAATTTATTATCTCTGTTTTCAAAGCTTGAGCTCTGGTACCTGTGCAAATCAATGCTTCCCTCTGCGATGGGCCTGTCTATTTATGTTCGTGTTGAGTCATCCTCTTCTTATAAAAGCACCAATTAGAGAGCACCTCTATCATTTTTATACTTTGCTTTTAACTGTGATGAGTATGACTGTGACTGGATCTTCTTTGCCATGAATTACAATGTTTAGTCAGCCCTTGGTCTTTGAAGGTGCTCTGCATTTATGTTTTGCGGTCTCAGAAAGAGCTAGCGTGATAACATCTGTTCGTACTGCTTCATGATTGTTTTGATTGAAGAGTTGACGTTTAAAACTTATTATTATTTGCTTGCTAGTTGATTATGCCATTGATATGAGTTTACCATGAGACCTAGATGTCATTTGCTTATGTGGTTTGCTTGTGATCTTGCTGAAATTCTGGTTATGAGTTAGACATAGTTGCAACAACAAGATCAAACAGAGTTCGTAAAAGTTTTTCTTTTGTCTCTTTCAGTTTCTCAACTGAATTGCTTGAGGACAAGCAAGGTTTTAAGCTTGGGGGAGTTGATACGTCTCCATCGTATCTAGTTTTCCAAACTCTTTTGCCCTTGTTTTGGATTCTAATTTGCATGATTTGAATGGAACTAACCCGGACTAACGCTGTTTTCAGCAGAATTGCCATGGTGTTGTTTTTGCGCAGAAATAAAAGTTCTCGGAATGACCTGAAAATTTACGGAGAATTGTTGTGGAATATGTAAAAAATACTGGCGCAAGAATCAACGGAGGAAGTGGAGCGTGGAGCCCACAAGCCCACCAGGCGCCCCCCTGGCCGAGCCTGGCAGGCTTGTGGGGCCCACAAAGCTCCACCGCCTCCAATCTCAGCTCTATTTAGTCTCTTTCGTCTGGAAAAAAATTAGGGAGAAGAGTTCATCGCGTTTTACGATACGGAGGCGCCACCACCTCCTGTTCTTCCTGTGGCGGGCAGATCTCGAGTCCGCTCTGGGCTCCGGAGAGGGGAAATCGTAGCCATCATCATCACCAACCCTCCTTCATCGCCAATTCCATGATGCTCTTCACCGTTCGTGAGTAATCTCAGCGTAGGCTTGCTGGACGGTGATGGGTTGGATGAGATCTATCATGTAATCAAGTTAGTTTTGACGGGTATTGATCCCTAGTATCCACTATGTTCTGAGATTGATGTTGCTACTACTTTGCCATGCTTAATGCTTGTCACTAGGGCCCGAGTGCCATGATTTCAGATCTGAACCTATTATGTTGTCGCCAATATATGTGTGTTCTTGATCCTTGCTGCTGCGACAACAGACCTTCCCTGGTACGGCGCCAGGAATCCTGCTGCTACAGCTACGCCTTTAGGGACTTCCTTGGCAAATATGCAAAGGATTTCCCGCGGCGTTGGAGCCTTGCGTTGGTGTTCCCTTGAAGAGGAAAGGGTGATGTAGCACAGTGGCGGTAAGTATTTCCCTCAGTTTTGAGAACCAAGGTATCGAACTAGTGGAAGATCTCGTCAAGTCACAAGTACCTGCACAAACACAAAGTGCTTGCACCCAATGTTATGAAGGGGTTGTCAATCCCTTATAGATTGTTTTCAAAGTGAGAACTGAAAGCAACAAAGTAAACAAGCAAAGTAAAAGTGTAAGTGGAAACGATAGTTGTGAATAGACCCGGGGGCCGTAGTGTTCACTAGTGGCTTCTCTCATGAAAGCAAGTAGACGGTGGGTGAACGAATTACTGTCGAGCAATTGATAGAACCGCGCAAAGTCGTGACATTATCTAAGGCAATGATTATATCTATATGCATCACGTCCAAAACAAGTAGACCGATACTTTCTGCATCTACTACTATTACTCCACACGTCAACCGCTATCCAGCATGCATCTAGTGTATTAAGTCCAAAAGAACAGAGTAACGCCTTAAGCAAGATGACATGATGTAGATGGACAATCTCATATCTACGATAAAAGCACATCTTGTTACCCTTGATGGCAACAACACGATGCTTGCCTTGCTGCCCCTTCTGTCACTGGGAAAGGTCACCACAAGGTATGAACCGAAAACCAAGCACTTCTCCCATTGCAAGAATCATAGATCTAGTTGGCGAAACAAAACCCAAGACTCGGAGAGACTTACAAGGATATCAAATCATGCATATAAGAAATCAACAAAGACTCAAATATAATTCATAGATAATCTGAGCACAAATCCAATATTCATCGGATCTCGACAAACACACCGCCAAAGAGGATTACATCGGATAGATGTCCATGAAGATCATGGAGAACTTTGTATTGAAGATCCAAGAGAGAGAAGAAGCCATCTAACTACTAACTACGGACCCGTAGGTCTGAAGTGGACTACTCACGAGTCATTGGAGAGGCGATGATGTTGATGTAGAAGCCCTCCAACTCCAAAGTCTCGCGGAAACGGAAGCTTGCGGCGGCGGAAAAGTGTTTTCATGGATGCCCTGATTTTTTCTGGATTTTTAGGGAATTTATAGGCCAAAGACCTAGGGCAGGGGAGCGCCAGGGGGGCCACAAGCTTGGTTGCCGTGGCAACAGGGCTTGTGGGCTCCCTGTGGGCCCACTGCCTTGGCCCTCAAGCCTCCCGATCTTCTTTCGTTGTGGAAAAAATTATTTTGGGGATTTTATTCTGTTTGGACTCCGTTCCAAAATCTGATCTGAAAAGAGTCAAAAACACAGAAAAAAACAGGAACTGTCACTTGGCACTGCATTAATAAGTTAGTCCCAAAAAAGATATAAAAGGTAACCAAAACATCCAAAGTTGACAAGATAACAACGTGAAACCATCAAAAATTATAGATACGTTTGAGACGTATCAAACATCCTCAAGCTTAACTCCTGCTCGTCCTCGAGGAGGGAAGTGATAAAGAATGAATTTTTGATGCTTTCATGCTCCCTAGCATAGATGTCCTTTGTAACTCCTCTTATGTGACGTGAATGTTCAGATCCATTAGATTCGAAACAATAGTTTGTTTTTGACGTGGAGACAATAATAATTCAAGCAAACTAGCAAGGTAATCATGAACTTTAAAAATAACAAGGCCAAAAGGAAGTTATCCCTACAAAATCATATAGTCTGGCTATGCTCTATCATCCTTGCACAACGAATTTAAATCATGCACAACCCCGGTATTGGCCAAGTAATTGTTTTCACACCTTTACTTTCTCAAACTTTTTCAACTCTCACGCAATACATGAGCGTGAGCCATGGTTTTAGCACTATAAGTGGTGTGGAGTGTGGTGGAGGTTGCAAGACAAACAAGGAGAAGATGGTCACATTGACTTGGCATATCAATGAGCTATGGAGATGCTCATCAATAGATATCAACGTGAATGAGCAGGGTATGTCAGCATACCCTACTAGAGCTAAGAGCTAAGAGTATGTGAAAGCTCTTAAAGAAAAGTGTGGGTGTGCATCCAACTTGCTTGCTCACGAAGACCTAAGGCAAATTTGAGGAAGCCTATCATTGGAATATACAAGACAAGTTATATAATGAAAATTTCCCACTAGCTATATGGTGGTGACAAAACGAGAGACTCTCAATCATGAAGATCATGGTGCTTAATAAGCACAAGTGTGGAAGGATAGTAGCATTGTACCTTCTCTCTTTTTCTCTCATTTTTTTGGTGGGCTCTTTGGCCTTTTTTTTTGGTGGGCATCTTTCGCCTCTTTTTGTATATGGGCTTCACTGGCCTCTTTTATTTCCTCACATGGGACAATGCTCCATCAATGATGATCATCACACTTACAACTCAAAACTTAGAGCAATGATGACTCTATATGGAATGCCTTCGGTAGTGTACCGTGACAATGATCTAGCATGGCATAGATATTAATGGAAACATCATGCTAGCTATCTTACGATCATGCAATGGCAATGTAGAAGTGGTGGCACATGTCATGATGGTAGTTGCATGGCAATATATCTCGGAATAACTTTGAAAAAGCCATAGTAGGTAGGTATAGTGGGTGTTTTGAGGGAGGCTAATGGTGGGTTTTGTGCACCGGCGAAAATTGCACGACACTAAAGAAGATGGTGATGGTGGAAGGTGAAAGTGCATCTAAACCATGGACTCAACATTAGTCATGAAGAACTCATATACTTGTTGCAAAAGTTTTAGTAGTAATCGAAACAAAGCATTCAACGCATACTCCTAGGGGAAGGGTTGGTAGGTATAAACCATCGCGCGATCCCGACCGCCACACAAAGGATGACAATCAATAGACTAATCATGCTCAGACTTCATCACATAGCGGTTCACCATACGTGCATGCTACAGGAATCACTAACTTCAACACAAGTATTTCTAGATCCACAACACCTTACTAATATATTTTCAATATTACCATAACCACAACTCAAAACTAATGGAGATAAATCAAATTTCTCTAACTATTCAATGCACATGAAGGTGGAAGTTTTCATATCCCTTTGGATAACTACCCTTATTGAGACTACTTTCATAGCATAGATCAACTACCAAGCCACGCACTGCCGTGCTCTAAAAGATATAAGTGAAGCACATAGAGCAAAATCAACTAGCTCAAAAGATATAAGTGAAGCACATGTGAGCTGAATTGTCTAACCAAAGGATATAAGTGAAGCTCGACAAAATCACGGTGAGTGCATGTCTCTCTCTCTAGGTGTGCAGCAAGGATGATTGTGACAAAAAAATAAAAGACTCCTACGATACAAGACGCTCCAAGCAAAACACATAACATGTGGTGAATAAAAATATAGCCCCAAGAACGTTACCGATGGATTGAAGACGAAAAGTGGGGATGCTTTCTCGGGGCATCCCCAAGATTAGGCTTTTACGACATCCTTGAATCAACTTGGGGTGCCTTGGGCACCCCCAAGCTTGATCTCTTTCCACTCTTTATCTTTTTGTCCATAAGAACTTCACCCAAAACTTGAAAACTTCACAACACGAAACTTAAACAGAAACTCGTGATAACATTAGTATAAGAAAGCAAACCACCACTTCCTTAGGTACTGTAGCAAACTTAAATTCTACTTATGTTGATGTTGGGTTACTGTATTTCCAATCTTCCATGTCTAATACCCCCCGATACTATCCATAGTTTCATCAAAATAAGCAACCAACTCAACAAAAACAGAATCTGTTAACAGCAGACTAGTGTGTAGCAATCTGTATACTTCGTATACTTCTGCTTCTTAAAAAATTATGAAAAATTACTACAGTCTGCAGAATTTGCGTAGCAATCAGCAGCAAAAAGAATCAACTCAAAAGCTCTTACAGAAAAAATGAAAATTCTTTTCGTGAGAAGAAAGTTTCTGTCTTTTCCAGCATGACCAAACGATCATCCCCAAGACTAATCATAACGGTTTTACTTGGCACAAACGCAAAAAGAAACAAAAAAACACAATCATAACAGAATTATGAAAGTGTGGAAAACACAAAACAGAAAGAAAAAGGATAGATTTGTTGGGTTGCCTCCCAACAAGCTCTATTGTTTAACGCCCTTAGCTAGGCATAAGGTGATGGAATCACATATAGTCATCCTTGGTGCTCAAACCATAAGTTCCCCTCATCATAGATTCATAAGGCAATCTTATTTTCTTTCTAGGAAAATGCTCCATGCCCTTCTTTAGGGGAAATTGAAATCTAATATTCCCTTCCTTCATATCGATGATAACACCAATAGTCCTTAGGAAAGGTCTACCAAGAATAATGGGACATGAAGGATTGCAATCTATGTCAAGTACAATGAAATCCACAGGTACATAGTTCTTATTTGCAACAATAAGAACATCATCGATCCTTCCCATGGGTTTCTTGACAGTAGAATCCGCAAGATGCAAATTAAGAGAACACTCTTCAATCTCATGAAAACCAAGAATATCACATAAAGACTTTGGAATCGCGGAAACACTAGCACCCAAATCACACAAAGCATTGCATTCATAGTTTTTGATTTTGATTTTGATAGTAGGTTCCCACTCATCATGAAGTTTTCTAGGTATAGAGACTTCTAATTCGAGCTTCTCTTCAAGAGATTTCATCATAGCATCTACGATATGAGCGGTAAAGGCTTTGCTTTGGCTATAAGCATGTGGAGAGTTTGCAATGGATTGCATCAAAGAAATGCATTCAAACAAGGAGCAACTATCATAATTGAAATCCTTGAGATCCAAAGTGGGAGTTTCATTACTACCCAAAATTTTGATTTCTTCTACTCCACTCTCCACACCTTTATCATCAAGATAGGTGGGCTCCGAATCATTGGGGTGTTTTTCAACCAAAGTGGATTCATATCCAACACCTTCATCAATAGGTTTGACACGCAAAAACAAAGATTCAAGAGGAGTCACACCAAGCACTTTAAGATCTTCGTGATTTAGATCACTAGAACGCACCCTTTTAAACCATTCATGCCTAGCGCGAATTTGGGTGGTTCTTTGTTTGCTCTCATTCATGGAGACACGCATAGCTTTCAAAGTTTCATCCAAGTTGAACTTGGGAGGAGCACATCTAACTTTCAAAGCATCAATATCACAAGACATCCTATCAACGCTCTTAGCCAAATCGTCTATTTTGAGTAGCTTTTCCTCTATGGACGCATTGAAAATCTTTTGAGAGTTGATGAACTATTTGATATTACTCTCTAGATCAGAGGGTAATTTGTTATGATTTCCATAAGTGTTGTTGTAGGAATTGCCATAATTGTTAGAGGACTTACTAGGAAAAGGCCTAGGAACATAGTTTCCTCTAAAAGCATTGTTGTTGCCAAAATTGTTCCTACCAACAAAAATTAACGTCCAAACAAGCGTTGCTACTCTCAATCAAGGAAGATAGTGGCATGTCGTTAGGATCTAAAGGAGAATTTCTAGTAGCAACCAAATTCATCAACTCGTCCATCTTAGCACTAAGCGAGTTAATTTCTTCTATAGCGTGTACCTTTTTGCTAGCAGGTGACCTTTCAGTGTGCCACTGAGAGTAGTTGGTCATGATATTGTCTAGGAGATTTGTAGCGTCTCCTAACGTGATTTCCATGAACGTTCCACCTGAGGCGGAGTCCAAGATATTGCGAGAAGCAAAATTCAAACCAGCGTAAGAGATTTGTATAATCATCCATAAACTCAAGCCATGAGCGGGACAATTTCTAATCATTAACTTCATCCTCTCCGAAGATTGTGCAACGTGTTCATGATCAAGTTGCTTGAAATTCATGATATCGTTACGTAAGGAGATAATCTTAGCCGGCGGAAAATACTTGGATATGTAAGCATCTTGGCACTTATCCCAAGAATCGATACTATTTTTAGGCAAAGAAGAAAACCAAGTTTTTGCGTGATCTCGCAACGAGAAAGGAAAAAGCTTCAACTTAATCACGTCATTATCCACATCTCTTTTCTTTTGCATACCACAAAGCTCAATGAAGGTATTGAGATGGGATGCAACATCTTCACTAGGAAGGTCAGAGAATTGCTCTTTCATAACAAGATTTAGCAAAGCTGCGTTGATTTCATACGATTCCACACTAGTGGCGGGAGCAATCGGAGTACTAATAAAATCATTATTATTGGTACTTGAGAAGTCGCAAAGTTTGGTGTTTTCAGCCATGATGACTTCAACAAACAAACAAGCACACAAGCAAGCAAGAAAACCGGTAAAGGAAAACGGCAAAAAGGGAAATGAAAACGGCAAAGGAGAAAGGAAAATGAAAACGGCAAATGTGAAGTGGGGGAGAGGAAAACGAGAGGCAACTGGCTAAAAAGGTAAATGCAAGAGATGAGTTTGTGACACCTACTAGGATAGATCTCCTCCCCGCGCCAGAAATCAGCACGTTGACGAGAGACCATTCTTGACTTGATCCTCCTCGGCAACGGCGCCAGAAATCCTTCTGCTACTGCGACAACAGACCTTCCCTGGTACGGCGCCAGGAATCCTACTGCTACGGCTACGCCTTTAGGGACTTCCTTGGCAAATATGCAAAGGATTTCCCCGTGGCCTTGGAGCCTTGCGTTGGTGTTCCCTTGAGGCTTTGTTCGGTTACGCCCATCCCCGCCGGGATCGAAGCCAAAACCCGGTCAAACCCCGGGGTTTTGCCTCGACCGGGATTAAATCCCCGTGAGCTTGTTAACTGTCTTCGGTTCAACCCGACTGGGGTTAAATCCCGTTCGATCCCTTCTAAAACCACCGAGTTTACGCGGGGAATCAACCCCCATCTCTCCTCCCGTGGAATCAACCCCCGCCTCTCCTCCCAAAAAATAGAAATTGTCCTCTCCTCTCGCGAACCCTAGGTGACAGCGACGGCGGCGAAGGTGCCGGCCGCGGGGACGGAGGGCACGGCATCAACAGGAACAAAGAAGCGCCACCCTTTCGCGAGCATTGTCCCTTCGCCCTCCACGAATCTACCAGTGGTATGTACTCCGCCTCGCCTGCGTTTCTCGGCCGGATCCGTTCTTGCCGGAGTTCAGGGATTCTTTTTTGCGCTGCTCTACTTGTGGTTGTGTTCTTCCTTTGATCCCCAGTAGATAGCCGGGGTGGTGTTCTGAGGGAGCGCTGCCAACATGCCAAGTTGGCCGCCGGTTTCTGTGCCGCCGGTTCCGTCCAAGATATCTGGCACTCGATTCCGCCGGTTCCTGTTAGCCACTCGATTCCGTCCAAGATCAACCGTTGGCCGCCGGTTCCTGTGCTAGATCAGCCATGGGGCATTAGATTCCATGTGTGTTTGACTTAAATCGATCCAACTGCTTAGTTTGGTAGTCTTGCTTAGTCCTTATAATTATATTAATAACTCTGCACATCCTGAATAAGATGAGGTGTACTAGATTGAATAAAGTAGTTACTTTTGCATGGACATTTGTTTGGACACTTTTCTGGTTAGTTACTCCACTGGTCTGGGATGGATGCAAGTGATTTCTTCGACTATGCCCTTTCCTGTGCTAGACCGGCCACTCTGCACATCCTGACACATCCATGGACTTATGCTTTCTTCGATCTCCACTGGTCTGGGATGGATGCAAGTGGTTTGCAGAACAACTGCCAAATATTGGATGGCCGGTCTCTGTGATCTTACAATTTACAAAAGATCTTGGTGTGCTGTTGTTTCAGAGCATTTAGGCTGTGTGTTTTTTTCCAGTTTTTTTGTGTGTATTGCTCAGACAGTACTCTCTCCATCGAAACATAGACTGCACCTCACAACAACAACTAAATTTGATATAAAGCATCCGGTTCACACAAAACTTATAAGAAAAAACTTTTCAGCTCAGTTGCACTATTACTGATTTAGTAGTAATACTATTACTGTTTTAGTAGTAATAACTAGTGGCCTTTTTCTTCTTTAGTCATAAAATGGATTCAGGTATGAGGGCTTGCATTAAGAAGAGGGAGGAGGAGGATGACGAAATGATGTTGTTTGTTTTCCCTGCACTACATTTGATGGAGACCGATGGAGTTGCTAGTAGGGAGCCGAGGATTCGGCGTCATACGTTGTTGCTAACAAGCGAGATGTTTGTTAATGAGTTACTCAAAGGACACGTCAAAAACTGCCTGGTAGCATTTAGGATGGAACCTCATATTTTCAGATCTTTGGTTGGTTATCTTCGACGCGAGAATTTGGTGTCTGACACTAGAATTAAAGTCGAAGAGAAACTAGCATCGTTTCTGTGGATGTTATCCCACAATTCTTCCTTCGAAGATCTTCAAGTTCGCTTTGGTCACAGCGGTGATACTTTCCATTGGCACATGAAGAATTTCTTCAACATCATCCTTACTCTATCTAAGCATTTCTTGAAGCCTCCAAATCCTGATCAAGTACATCCAAAGATTCAATTGAGCACAAGATTCTTTCCTTATTTTCAGGTTTTTGCTTCGTCAACTTCCATCCACATCGTCCATCCAAATTGAGATCTTACTCTTCATGTTTTAGATGCTAACTTGTACTATTTTGTTGTAGAACTGCATCGGGGCCATTGATGGGCACATGTTCCCATAACAATTTCAGGAGAAAAGGCCGCACCGTTCAGAAATAGGAAAGGGACCCTCAACCATAATGTTATGGTCGTGTGTGACTTCGACTTAAACTTCACCTTCATTTCTTGTGGTTGGGAGGGATCCACGACTGATGCTAGAGTTCTTCCCTCAGCATTTAACAATGGGTTTCAAGTACCTCCGGGGAAGTTTTATCTGGTTGATGGCGGTTATGCCAACACTCCTTACTTCTTGGCACCGTACCATGGTGTTCGGTACCATCTCAAGGAGTTTGCACGCGGTCGCTGTCGACCCCCAAAATCATAGGGAACTCTTTAATCATCGGCATGCCGTGTTATGAAATCATATTGAACGGGCATTGGGAGTCTTGAAGAAGCGGTTCCCAATTCTGAAAGTGGGTACACATCATCGAATAGAGAATCAAGTCAAGCTTCCAGCAGCAGTAGCAATCTTACATAACATCGTTTGATCTCACCAAGGAGATGAGCGTTGGTTAGATAATCAACCAAACAACATATCCCCCATGAATTTTGTGGATCTTCCTGATGGTGACAATCCTCAAAATCATCAAGTCAACCATGAAGGTGATAATCTTAGGGATGCAATTGCTCATCAAATGTGGGCAGATTATCAGCGACAACCTTAGGGAACAATAAAGCTTGTAATAATTTGTCACTTTGAAACTTGTTTTACTTTCATCTCATGTTATAAATAGTCACTTGGATACTTGTTTTGTCCAGAAATCATTATGATGACTGCTCGAGGATCACCAAGGTTGAACCTCATGAAAGAAGTTGCCGAAAGGCATAGAGCGTCACCCCCTACAGGGAGTGTGGAAAAGAGGAGGAGAGGGTCTCCAAAAGGTAATAAACTAGCTCTTATACAATCTTAAATATTTCTCTAGCTATGTGAAAATTGTTAAGATAGAAAAAGGTACATTAACATGATATGTGGAATGCAGAAGATAGAGCACAATGGAATGCAAGCCTTGAGAAGGATCTCGTGGACTTGCTTCGTGAGCATGCTACACCTGAACACAAGGGTCAAAATGGATGGAGCTCTGAAGCATGGAATAAGATAGTGAAGAAATTCCACCAGAAGAATCCATATGCTAGGTACGAGAAGAAGAAGATCCAAGAAAAGGAGAAAGAGTTGAAAAGAGATCATAGGATGATTAAAGAGATAAGGAAGCAAAGCGGTGTTTCATGGGATGACCAGCAGTGCAAGATTCTAGCAGATCCACCACTTTGGAAAAACATTATCATAGTAAGAATGTCATTGTTATTCCCTAAACATTTCATTGCTTTGTTGCATGCTCTAATCTCATTGTTTTTGTCAACTATGTAGTCACACACTAAAGCTGGAAAGTTCAAGACAAAAGGTTTCCCTCTTTTTGACGCTTTGGTAGAATTGCATGATGGTCAGTTATCAACTTCATTCATATACTCATGTCATTGTTTTATGTTTGTTCAGTCTTTTATTCTGAAATCTTATATTCGATTGTCACTTTAACTTGTCGGCCAAACTGCTGAAGGGACATACAACTTCACATCTATTGAGTCATCACAGTACTCAACCCAAGGACAACTCGAGAATCTGGGAGGAGCTGGTGAGTATCTTCGCGAGAATCATGGAGAAACATCATACCATGGTGATAATATTGGAGGAGAACCATCAGCCAATGGTGAGAATCTTGGAGGAGAAAGGGTGCACGTTGATGAAGATGTTGAGGAGGTGTTCGTGCAAGAAAATATTGCTATGGAGCCCCATCAAACGCAACCAAGTTTAGCTACAGCACCCTCAAGAAATGGACAAGAAAAAGAACCAAAGAGGCGGAGGGGGCGAATAGCGATGTGGCTGCAATGATGGAGAAGTACTTGGAAATAAGGGCGAAGCAGGTGGAAGATGAGAGGAACAAGCCAAGGGTTGTGGACGAGTACTCTATCAAAAATTGCATTGATCTGCTGAAAACAATGGATATCAAAAATTGCATTGATCTGCTGAAAACAATGGAACAAGCCAAGGAAGAAGTCAAGGCTTTCCGGGTGTTCAAGATCCCCGAGAACCGAGAGATTTTCATGAGTGCCAGACCGGAGACCGCTCTTATGTGGCTGAGAGCAGAAATGGAATAACTCAGGTACTCACATGAAGCTCCCTTGTTTTTTTATCAATTGTTGTTTGGCCTGCTCATTGCTACTATAATATAACAACTGCAAAATGTGTTGTTCTAGCCTGAATTAAAATAAGTAAATAATACATGACAAATATTTCATGAACTAAGTCTACAAGAGATTAAGGATTTGATTTATCTTGCTACGGTATTTGCACAGTAGTAGTAGTAGTGAATAAGTAACGAAGTCCTTTTGTTAGAGCAAAAATCCGCAGAACAAATATCTTGAAAGGAAGTATATGCTGCTCACGGTATTGTTATTCAGCTTGCTGAGCACTTCCACTGGGAATTTCTATAGAGAGTAGTCCATCTAAAGAATGGTGTTTAGCGTGCACATTATATGCCATAACTAGATGTCTTTATTTTCACTTTGGCCTCGCTGTACAACAGGTTGTATTTTCATGGCGTTGTGCCGAAATGGATCCACTTATCATTTCTGTTAAGACATTTCCGTAAATAATTTACATGCTGTTTTCATGTTTAAATTGTTTGTTGTATGAAGTTTTTATAACCAAAGTTCAAATAGAGTCACTGTTTTGCAAAATGTGTTGTTCAAATTTTGACTGAGTGCGAATTGGGAAAAGCGGTTGGAGTTTAGCCGAAATGAAATAAATTCATTTAAATGCATGGCTAATGATGTGTTAACTGACAATGGAAAGAAAGTTTGGTTTCATATAGTCTTCTTTAAACATATTTCTGTTGACCGGTGATAGTCAGGTTCAATTGATCATGATCATGCGTGATGGGTCAAGATTACGGTGATGTAGATGAATAATATCATGTAAAGATTGAACTCAAACATCCACACACTTGAACACACTGTCCTAATTAATTTGATATTTCCATCCATTTTTTTTCTTAATTTTGTACCCATGTCACCATACAAAAAATACATTTTACACAAAGGAATGGATGGAAACGACAATATTGAACTGCCTGTATTATTTACGCACTATGCATTCTTTGATGCTGCATTTATGCAGGAATGAAGAGCTCATGTGCAGTGGCCATGTTTGTGGAGGAATTCATGACCAGCATCATCAACATTGAATGGACACTTCCCGTCTAGCCTATCAAATGTTTGGCTAGGAACCACTGTTGGACGCCGATAGGACAGTCATTGAGGCGATGTGCTCTAACTTGATCCCATGGTGTATTGTCCGATGTGTAATCTGATGACGTCTTGAGCGATTGCAAGAGGCATGACTTTTTGTTGTTGTTGTTTTCGTGGCTGCTAGCAAATGCACACAATTAAATAATTCAACATTGACTCTTTCGTTGATGAGTAGAATCTGGTGTGATTGCTAAACCCTAAATCAAACCTGTGTTTTTTGCTTCATGAAAACTGCTACTATGTTGAGCTACATCGGGTCATTTTTCAGTGGCAAAGTCTTAACTGATAGTGTGTTAGCTAGCTTCCTGTAGTTGCACTATAGTTTTCAGTGACAAGTGTTGCAGATGAAAGGGTGTAACCGAACAGAATATAAGACAAAGGGATTGTGGGGATCTGTGGAGAAGGGGTTGGCAGGGGATGGCTAACAGGAGGGGATTCATCAAATCCCTGCGCGTGTTGATTACCTGTGGGGATGGGGTTCCCAACAACCGAACGAAGCCTAAAGAGGAAAGGGTGATGTAGCACAGCGGCGGTAAGTATTTCCCTCAGTTTTGAGAACCAAGGTATCGAACCAGTGGAAGATCTCGTCAAGTCACAAGTACCTGCACAAACACAAAGAGCTTGCACCCAACGCTATGAAGGGGTTGTCAATCCCTTATAGATTGTTTACAAAGTGTGAACTTAAAGCAACAAAGTAAAAAAGCAAAGTAAAAGTGAAAGTGGAAACGATAGTTGTGAATAGACCCGGGGGCCGTAGTGTTCACTAGTGGCTTCTCTCATGAAAGCAAGTAGACGGTGGGTGAACGAATTACCGTCGAGCAATTGATAGAACCGCGCAAAGTCGTGACGTTATCTAAGGCAATGATTTTATCTATAGGCATCACGTCCAAAACGAGTAGACCGGTACTTTCTGCATCTACTACTATTACTCCACACGTCGACCGCTATCCAGCATGCATCTAGTGTATTAAGTCCAAAAGAACAGAGTAACGCCTTAAGCAAGATGACATGATGTAGATGGACAATCTCATATCTACGATAAAAGCCCATCTTGTTACCCTCGATGGCAACAACACGATGCGTGCCTTGCTTCCCCTTCTGTCACTGGGAAAGGTCACCACACGGTATGAACCAAATACCAAGCACTTCTCCCATTGCAAGAATCATAGATCTAGTTGGCCAAACAAAACCCAAGACTCGGAGAGACTTACAAGGATATCAAATCATGCATATAAGAAATCAGCAAAGACTCAAATATAATTCATAGATAATCTGATCACAAATCCACAATTCATTGGATCTCGACAAACACACCGCCAAAGAGGATTACATCGGATAGATCTCCATGAAGACCATGGAGAACTTTGTATTGAAGATCCAAGAGAGAGAAGAAGCCATCTAGCTACTAACTACGGACCCGTAGGCCTCAAGTGGACTACTCACGAGTCATTGTAGAGGCGATGATGTTGATGTAGAAGCCCTCCAACTCCAAAGTCCCTGCCGGCACGGCACCGGGAAGGGTCTCCAAATGAGATCTCGCGGAAACGGAAGCTTGTGGCGGCGGAAAAGTGTTTTCATGGATGCCCTGATTTTTTCTGGATTTTTAGGGAATTTATAGGCCAAAGACCTAGGGCAGGGGAGCGCCAGGGGGGGGGGCACAAGCTTGGTTGTCGCGGCCTCCCCCTGGCCGCGGCAACAGGGCTTGTGGGCTCCCTGTGGGCCCACTGCCTTGGCCCTCAAGCCTCCCGATCTTCTTTCGTTCTGGAAAAATTTATTTCAGGGATTTTATTCCGTTTGGACTCCGTTCCAAAATCAGATCTGAAAAGAGTCAAAAACACAGAAAAAACAGGAACTGGCACTTGGCACTGGATTAATAAGTTAGTCCCGAAAAAGATATAAAAGGTAAACAAAACATCCAAAGTTGACAAGATAACAACGTGAAACCATCAAAAATTATAGATACGTTTGAGACGTATCAATCCTATCTTGCAAATTGTAGTTACCTACTATGTGTTATGACCCCGCAACCCCGGAGTGACAATAGTCGGAACCACTCTCGGAGATGACCATAGTATGAGGAGTTCATGTATTCACTAAGTGTTAATGCGTTGGTCCGGTTCTTTATTAAAAGGAGAACCTTAATATCCCGTAGTTTCCATTAGGACCCCGCTGCCACGGAAGGGATGGACAATAGATGTCATGCAAGTTCTTTTCCCTAAGCACGTGTGACTACATACAGAATACATGCCTACATTACATTGACGAACTGGAGCTAGTTACATATCTCTCAGTGTTATAATTGTTGCATGATGAATAGCATCCGCCATAATCATCCATCACCGATCCAATGCCTACGAGTCTTTACTACTGGTCCTTGCTACGTTACTTTGCTGCTACTACTGTCAGTGCTGCTACAATTACTCTGTTGCTACTGTGGTTACTCTGCTGCTACTGCTGTTACTTTGCTGCTACTGGTTACTGTTGCTACTGTTGCTAGCATACTACCTTGCTACTGATACTTTGCTGCAGATACTAAATCTTTCAGGTGTGGTTGAATTGACAACTCAACTGCTAATACTTGAGAATATTCTTTGTCTTCCCCTTGAGTCGAATCAATAAATTTGGGTTGAATACTCTACCCTCGAAAACTGTTGCGATCCCCTATACTTGTGGGTTATCAAAAGTTCAGATCTTACATTATTTATTCCAAAGTTACTATTCACACTGATCATGCTGCTATTACGTATCTCATGGAAAAGAAAGATGCTAAACCTAGACTTATCAGATGGGTTCTCTTGCTACAAGAATTTGATTTGCATGTTGTTGATAGGAAGGGTGCTGAGAACCCCGTAGTAGATAACTTGTCTAGGTTGGAGAATGTTCTTGATGACCCACAACCTATTGATGATAGCTTTCCTGATGAGAAATTGAATGTCATCAGTGCTTCACGTAGTACATCGTGGTATGCTGATTATGCGAATTATATTTTTGCCAAATATATACCACCTAGTTTCACATACCAGCAAAAGAAGAAATTCTTCTTTGATTTGAGACATTACTTCTGGGATGATCCTCACCTTTATAAGGAAGGAGTAGATGGTGTTATTAGACGTTGTGTACCTGAGCATGAACATGGATAGATCCTACAGAAGTGTCACTTCGAGGCTTATGGAGGACCCCATGCGGGAGATAGAACTGCACACAAGGTATTGCAATCCGGTTTCTATTCGCCTACCCTCTTCAAGGATGCCCGTAAGTTTGTCTTGTCTTGTGATGAATGTCAAAGAATAGGTAATATCAGTAACGTTAGGAAATGCCTATGAATTATTCACTTGTCATTGAACCATTTGATGTTTGGGGTTTTGATTATATGGGACCTTTTCCAAAGTCCAATGGGTATACTCATATCCTAGTTGCTGTTGATTACGTTACTAAGTGGGTAGAAGCTATCCCAACTAGTAGTGCTGATCACAACACCTCTATTACGATGCTTAAAGAAGTTATTTTCCCTAGATTTGGAGTCCCTCGATTTTAATGACTAATGGTGGTTCACATTTTATTCATGGTGCTTTTCGTAAAACGCTTGCGAAGTATGATGTCAACCATAGAATTGCATCTCCGTATCATCCTCAGTCCAATGGTCAAGTAGAGCTAAGTAATAGAGAGATTAAACTAATTCTCCAAAAGACCGTTAATAGGTCTAGGAAGAATTGGTGTAAGAAGCTTGATGATGCGCTGTGGGCTTATAGAACTGCTTATAGGAATCCCATGGGCATGTCTCCGTAAAAAATGGTTTATGGTAAAGCATGTCATTTACCTCTTGAGATAGAGCATAAGGCTTATTGGGCAATCAAAGAGCTCAACTTTGATTTCAAACTTGCTGGTGAGAAGAGGTTATTTGATATTAGCTCACTTGATGAATGGAGAACTCAGACATATGAAAATGCCAAGTTGTTCAAAGAAAAAGTTAATAGGTGGCATGATAAAAGGATACAAAAATGTGACTTCAATGTAGGTGATTATGTCTTGCTATACAATTCTCGTTTAAGATTTTTTGCAGGCAAGCTTCTCTCTAAATGGGAAGGTCCTTACATTGTTGAGGAAGTATATCGTTCCGGTGCCATCAAGATCAACAACACGGAAGGTAATTTTCCGAGAGTGGTAAATGGGCAAAGAATCAAGCATTATATCTCAGGTACTCCCATAAATGTTGAAAGCAATATTATTAATACCATAACTACGGAGGAGTACATAAGGGATATTCATCAGCCTGTTTCAGACTCCAAAAACGAAGAGCTATGTGATTCGGTAAGTAAACCGACTCCAAAACTTTTCCAGTAGCAATTTTTCTTCGTTGTGGAATTTTTAGAAAAATAGAAAAATATAAAGTAGTCCGGAAAGCGCACGAGGCGGCGACAAGCCTGCGAGGCGCGACCAACCCCCCTTGCCGCGCCTGGGGGGATTGTGAGCAACTCGTGTGCCTCTCGGACTCTGTTTTCTTGCGTAGTACTCCTTTTGGTCGGGAAAAATTCGTTATATATTCTCCCGAAAGGTCTGACCCTTGTATCACGCAAATATCCTCTGTTTTCGTTTCGAGCCTGTTTCTGCCGCAGATTTAGGGCAAGGATGTCGTCTCAAGAATCTGTCGAGGAGAACGATTTCCCTCAAGTCCATGAAGAAGTAAATGATGATCTGAAAAGAATGGAGGCCAAGGAAGGGCTGCTGGAAGAAACTAAGGGCAAAACTAAGGAGGAGAATCCGGCGTCGGATGAAGGGCAATCTGCGCTCAACAAGGAAGAAGCTGAGGAAGAGGATTTTTTTCAACCCTACCTCAACCTTTTACCTCCATCCTTGATCGAACTCTTGAGGTTATGTGAAATAACTCGTGTTCGTAATACTTATCTCACTCGTGAAGTTGTTTTGCTGGAGAAACATATCACAGAGCTCCAAAGTATAAATCAAAGATTGATGGCCCTCTTGGAATCAAAAGACAGGACAACTCCACCACCATCACCGTCGAAGGAAGACAATTAAGCACGGGTATGGGCACTCCTCTTGGCTTGTGCCAAGCTTGGGGGAGTTGCCCCGGTATCGTACACCATCACACCTTTTGCCTTTACCTTTTCCTTAGTTTGATCTTTTTTGGTTTTATCTTTCTCTAGTAGAATAAAGTTCTTAGTGTTCTAGGCTTGAGTTTTGCTTTGTGTCACCCCCAATCTATTCGAGCTCGTGAGTCATATAATAAAGAGTGTTTTAGTTAAGGGCCTTGCCTCGTGCCATGATCTAAAGAAAGAATAACAAAAGAACAAAAGCATGAAAGATCATGTAATGATCTTATGGGAAGTGATGGCTCCACATATAAAAAGAATGTTGATTGAAACTTGTTGTGGGTGGAAAAACGTAGACCTTGGTCATTGTTGCAATTAATAGGAAGTAATAAAGAAGGAGAGGTTCACATATAAATATATCATCTTTGACACCGTCTATGATTGTGAACACTCATTAAACTATTACATGCTTAGAAGTAGATGTTGGACAAGGAAGACACCATAATGAATTATGTTTGCTTGGTTCCACCTCATATCAGCCAAAACTTCCGCACTAAGTAGAGATACTACTTGTGCATCCATAAACCTTCAACCCAGTTTTGCCATGAGAGTCCACCATACCTACCTATGGATTGAATAAGATCCCTCAAGTAAGTTGTCATCGGTGCAAGCAATAAAAATTGCTCCCTAAATATGTATGATCTATTAGTGTGTGGAAAATAAGCTTTGTACGAACCTGTGATGAGGAAGACATAAAAGCGACAGACTGCATAATAAAGTTCTTTATCATAGGAGGCAATATAAAGTGAGTGTGACAGCCCGATGCCGACGCCCCAGAAGATTCCCCTTCAATTCCGTTTCTGTCGTATGGTTATTTTCTTTTGTCGCATCATCATCGCATCATGCGCATCATCACCGTTGCATCGACACTCTGTTGCCGCCAGTTTTCAAAACTTGCAGCCGTTGTTAGTTGCCGGTTCTCGTCGTTGTCCGTTCGGAGCCCGACCGCACACGCACGCGCTCGTGACATCGTCAAAATCCTTGTTTTTAAAAGTGTGTTGAAAACTTTCTCTGACGGGGTGAAACTTGGCATGCGGTCGTAATTAGATATAGCTAGGCCGTCGGTCAGATTTTGTCGTGATCGGATTCCGTCTGATACCCGAACGATGGACCGTAGCGGCGCCGTATCCGGTCTATCATCGGTTGTTTTCGGGGTTTTAAATATCGTGTTGCCGTGCCGCTCTATTTCCCTCTCACCTCCGCCTAGCCCCTCTCCACAATGCACCGACCTCCACGCAACCTAGTCCGAAAACTCCCCCCGTACCAGAACCCGGCGGTCATAACCGGTAGGTCCGCATCAACCCCGTAATACCTCAAAACATCTCCGGTTTGTCAAACGGTTTCCCTAACCTAGTTATCTCGACCATCCGATCTAAATCAGAGGGTCGAGATAGACCTAAACTTAGCCCACCTAACTACTTCGGCAACCAACCCTAGCCCTAGCCTGTCCCATCCATCAATCCCCCGCAGCGCCGCCGCTCCTTTTGAGATGCCTATTCTTCTCCTCAATTTCAGCAGCAACCCAACCTGCGAATGTCTCCCGATCCACCCCATTGCTTGTGCCCGAGCGAACGCGCAGCCAGCCAACCTCAGTCCTGAGCGGATGCGTCCATCGTCAATGGAAGTGCCGGCAAGCAAGCAGCCAGGCTGGAGCCGCCGCTCGCCAGAGCTCCGCCGTTCCTCCCGTCCGGGGCCTCCTAGGCCAGACCCGCGCCCCCGCCAGCCGCCATGGACCTCCTGAGCCGCACGCGCTTCCTCTGCATCAAGGCTGCAGCCACGCCGCCAAGCTCAGTGACCTCTGGCTCAAGCTCGACCCCATCTCTGATCGCCGGCGGTGACATCCCGCGGATAAGATCTCGTCGCCTCTCCCTCCTTTAACTCGTTTTTCTCCGATCTCTCTCTGTTTCTCTAAACAGGAGCACCTCAGCCCCATGTCCGCCATGGACTCAAGGTCCGGCTCGCCGGCCCGGGACCCCTTTGTTGCCGCCAGAATCGGCCGCCCTAGCCATTTGTGACCCATCCCCACCTCCTCCGCTCTCCACGTCCACCGGAGCGCCTCCCGTTGCCATGGCCGCCTCTGAATCGAGCCAGCCCCATGCTAGCTTCCGTTAGGTTGTTGCCTCTTTAAGGAAGTTACCTCTGAATCTGAAACGTGCATGTCTCTTTTAGTTCCATTCTCAGATGTTGAGGTTATTTCAAGTAGCTGCTATGTTTTTTACATGTACACCTTAGTAACCGAGGTGGCTAGCTCCACCGATTTCCATCAAGAGATCGTGGGATCAAATCCCAGTACTTGCTATTTTTTGTCCTTTGTTGTTTATCTGTTTTAGACATCCGGTGTGTACACATTCATGTCTGCGCCGCACCCAAATCCAGCAATAACACACATTTAGCTTAGTGGCTTGGCATTGAGCCATCTAACCAGTAGGTCTCTGGTTCGAGTCCCATGGGCAACACATTTTTATGGCACCGGTTACTTTTATTTAGCTTCACATCTGCACTGTGTTGTTACCTAGTTCTTCCCAATGAACGCTATACATTGTCAACAACACGACTATAGCCCACTGGCTAGCACCAATAGTTTTCATCCCAGAGATTTGAGGTTCAAATCCTAGCAAAACCATTTTAGTTTTCATCCTAGAGATCCAAGGTTCAAATCCTAGAAAAACCATTTTGTTTTATTTTGGGCAGATTAAATGCCTTTTTTTGTAAAATTCTTATAATTTAACCGTGCACCGGATCGAGACAAGTGCTATATGAAACTTGACTACAATTTCGCGTAGATTAACAATTTCCAAATCTCATGCATGTTCAAGGCTGTTAGCGTGTTGTTTGCATCGGTTTGCGTGCCGACGTGTTAAGGAACGGATTAGGTCGTAGTTAATTAACGGTAGCTCCGTTGGAGTTGTGCCATATATGTAAATGGACTAGAACAACGAGTAGAATCACGTGATCCACTTTGTTTTGCCATTTAACAAACATAAAATGTGATTAGGACAAATCTGGACAGAATTAGAATTTAACACGTGGGGTCATTTCAGAGATGCTATATGACGTTTTCGGCCTCATTTAAAATGCCTAGCTGGGTAGATTAATTGCCTCCATGTGAAAACATGGGTTCCTTGTCTTATCACCCTATTAAATGTTATTTAATTAAATGCACCTATACAACATTTTAATATTGCCGTGTTATAAACGGGATTGAACTAAATAATTAAACGTGGAGCTTCGTCGATATACAACTCGTTGCATATCGAGCTTCACTTAATATGTAGTGTTTGATTGTTGTGATTGTCATGCCGTGCATTAGACCGTTCATGCATCATGTGTGTTTTGCATCATGTGGTGTATATCGTGTGTTGATGCTTGTTTCCGGTTTCCTCCGTCTCGATAGAGTTCCGCAAGCGTGTCGAATGTGAGGACCGTTCGACTACGTCGGTTCGTCTGCTTCACGGAGTCATTCTTCTTCCAAGCGGGATCTCAGGCAAGATGACCATTTCCCGAGATACCATTACTATCATTTCCATGATAGTTTTTATCGCTTCTATCGATTATGTCTCGTTGCCTACCACATGTTAAATATCAGCCTCTCTACAATGCCATGAACCTTCAACTGTTCACAACCTAGCAAACTACTCATTGGCTATGTTACCGCTTGCTTAACCATGTGTTAGCATTGCTAGTTGCAGGTTTAGTTGCCTCCATGTGAAAACATGGGTTCCTCGTCTTATCACCCTATTAAATGTTATTTAATTAAATGCACCTATACACTTGGTAAAAGGTGGAAGGCTCGGCCTTTCTAGCCTGGTGTTTTGTTCCACCTTTGCCCCCTTAGTTTCGGCTACCGGTGTTACGTTCCATAACTGAGCGCTCCTAACACGATCGGAGTTGTTATGGGGACCCCCTTGATAATTTGTTTTAGATTAAAGCTGGTCTGGCAAGGCCCAACATTGGTACTACATTTTCCCAACACAATAATTTTGTTAATACTGAAAGCATAGGGCGTCATGAACCCGAGGAGTAATTTTACATAATACAGGGAGGGCCAGTGCTGATGGTGCTGGTCCAAAATAGAGCACTGTGCGGGGCAAACCCAGGGCAACTTGGGTGATTTCTATCAGGCCACCGTACGCGTCCTCATCCGTCGTGTCCTGAGAACGAGATACGCGGCTCCTATCGGGATCGTCGACACGCCGGGCGGCCTTGCTGGTTTAGTTTTACCTTTGACGAGATATCTTGTGCATCGGGATTCCGGTGATGCTTTGGGTAATCTCAGAGTTAAGGTTTTCCACTAAGGAGTCCGATGAGATCGCGAGTGTCGTGATCGAGGATTTCTATGCGGCTTGTGGTAATTTGTGATAGAGTAGTTGGAGCACCCCTGCAGGGTTAAATATTTTGGAAAGTCGTGCCCGCGGTTATGTGGCAACGTGGAAACTTTGTTTAACATTGGTTCTAGATAACTTGAAGTTAACTTAATTAAAATATGCCAACTGTGTGCATAACCGTGACTGTCTCTTTCGTGAGTTCCTTCTCCGATCGAGGACACGGTGGGGTTATGTCTGACGTTGGTAGGTGTTCAAGATCATTCATTTGATCATCAGTAATCACGTCCGCTATGCGTAGATCATTCCCCTCTTATTTCTTGTACTCGTAAGTTAGCCACCAAACATAAGCTTAGTCGCTGCTGCCACCTCACCACTTAACCATACCTCACCCAATAACTTTGCTAGTCTTGATACCTTTGGAAATGAGATTGCTGAGTCCCCTGTGGCTCACAGATTACTACAACACCAGTTGCAGGTACAGGTAAAGGTTATTTGACGCGAGCGCGTTGATTGTTCATTTGGAGTCGCTTCTTTTTCTTCTTCATCATCGATCTAGGATGGGTTCCAGGCCTACAGCCTGGGATAGCAAGGATGGACGTCGTTCTTCTTTTCTCGTTTATTTTTGCCCGTAGTCGGACCTTGCTCTTACTCATGATGTTTATGTATTGTACTGCTGTGACTCTGATGGAGCTTGTGGCGAGTGTAAGACAATTCTATATATATAACTCTTTTTTTTAGTACATGTACTTGTAACGATATCCATTCTTGCGACACGACGAGATGCGCTTCTATCCCTGACGAGGCCCTCGTGCCAAATTGAGGATAGGGTCGCATCTTGGGCATGACAGTGACGTTCCTTCACACTAAGAGGCCACACATCCAAACCTCAAAAGTGCATGACAACCTCTGCTTTCCTCTGCGAAGGGCCTATCTTGTACCTTTACTTTTTGTCCTTAAAAGAGTCATGGTGATCAACACCAATTCCTTATTTCGCCATTATCTTGGCTAACGTCATGTGCTAAGGAAAGATCTATATTCATATTTTAACTTGGAAGTAAGTATTCATGAATTATTATTGTTGACATTACTCTTGAGGTAAATAGTTGGGAGGCCCTATCTTTCTCTGTGTCCGACTGAAACTTTGATCTCATGAGTACCACGTGAGCTGTAGCAATTGTAGAAGACAAAAGGATGATTGAGTATGTGGATTTGCTTTACAAGCTCTTGCTTGACTCTTTCCGCTGTTATGATAAATTGCAATTGCTTCAGTGACTAAAGGCTATTCGTTGTTAATTCTCAATAAGGTTCTTGATCCATACTTTACTTTGTGATGGAATTATCACTTTATCATAAGAGATTATATGACGTTATTGCTGTTCTAATTATGATCATGATGCCTGCATGTCCATATTTCGTTCTATCGACACCTCTATCTCTAAACATGTGGGCATATTTATTGATCTCGGCTTCTGCTTGAGTACAAGCGAGGTCTATGCTTGGGGGAGTTGATACGTCCATATTGCATCATGCTTTTATGTAGATATTTATCGCTTTATGGGCTGTTATTACACTTCACGGTACATTACTTATGCCTTTTCTCTCTTATTTTACAAGGTTTACATGAAGAGGGAGAATGCCGGCAGCTGGAATTCTGGTCTGAAAAAGGAGCAAGTTTGATATACCTATTCCGCGCAACTTCAAAAGCCGTGAAAATCAACGAGGAATTATTTTAGATTTTATAAAAAATACTGGGCGGAAGAAGTACCAGAGAGAGCCACCAGGAGGCCACAAGCCTGCCAGGCGCGGCCTACCCCCCTGGCCACGCCTAGGTGGCTTGTGGGCCCCTTGTTGCCCCTCTGGCTCCCATCTTTTGCTATAAGGAGGGTTTCATTCCAGAAAAAATCAAGAGGAGGCTTTCGGGAGGAATCACCGCCGCCACGAGGTGGAACTTGAGCAGAACCAATCTAGAGCTCCGCCACGGCCGTCCTGCCGGGGAACTTCCCTCCCGGAGGGGGAAATCGTCGCCATCGTCATCACCAAAACTCCTCTCATCGGAGGGGGCTCATCTCCATCAACATCTTCATCAGCACCATCTCATCTCCAAACCCTAGTTCATCTCTTGTAACCAATCTTCATCTCGCGACTCCGATTGGTACTTGTAAGGTTGCTAGTAGTATTAATTACTCTTTGTAGTTGATGCTAGTTGGATTACTCGGTGGAAGATTATATGTTCAGATCCTTGATGCTATTCAATACCTATCTTGTCATGAACATAATTATGCTTTGTGAGTAGTCACTTTTGTTCCTGAGGATATGGGATAAGTCTTGCTATAAGTAGTTGTGTGAATTTGGTATTCCTTCGATATTTTGATGCGATGTATGTTGTCTTTCCTCTAGTGGTGTTATGTGAACGTCGACTACATAACACTTCACCATTATTTGGGCCTAGAGGAAGGCATTGGGAAGTAATAAGTAGATGATGGGTTGCTAGAGTGACAAAAGCTTAAACCCTAGTTTATGCGTTGCTTCGTAAGGGGCTGATTTCGATCCACTAGTTTAATGCTGTGGTTAGACTTTGTCTTAATTCTTGTTTCGTAGTTGCGGATGCTTGCGAGAGGGGTTAATCATAAGTGGGATGTTTGTCCAAGTAAGGGCAGCACCCAAGCACCGGTCCACCCACATATCAAACTATCGAAGTAGCGAACGTGAATCATATGAATATGATGAAAACTAGTTTGACAAAAATTTCCGTGTGTCCTCGGGAGCGCTTCACTGATACGTATCCAACGTATCTATAATTTTTGATGGTTTCATGCTATTATCTTGTCAAACTTTGGATGTTTTGTATGCCTTTTATATATTTTTGGGACTAACTTATTAACTCAGTGCCAAGTGCCAGTTCCTGTTTTTTCCATGTTTTGACCCCTTTCAGAGGAGGATTTTGAACGGAGTCCAAACGGAACGAAACTGCCAAAAAGATTTTTTCTGAAACAAAAAAAGATCGGGAAGCCTGAGAATCAGGGCAGGAGGTCAACAGGGACCCCACAAGCCCGCTAGCCTTGGCCAGGAGGGCCCACGCCTCCCAGGCTTGTGGGCTCCCTCGGCCTCCTCTGCCCTAGGTCTTTCGCCTATAAATTCCCTAAAATCCCAGAAAAAATCAGGATATCCTCAAAAGTAATTTTCCGCCGCCGCAAGCTTCTGTCTCCGCAAGATCCCATCTGGGGCATGTTTTGGTGCCCTGCCGGAGGGGGGATTCAGATACGAAGGGCTTCTTCATCAACACCATGACCTCTCCGATGATGCGTGAGTAGTTCACCATAGACCTTCGGGTCCATAGTTAGTAGCTAGATGGCTTCTTCTCTCTCTTAGATCTTTAATACAAAGTTCTCCATGATCTTCATGGAGATCTATCCGATGTAATCTTCTTTTGCGGTGTGTTTGTCAAGATCCGATGAATTCTGGATTTATGATCAGATTATCTATGAATCTTATTTGAGTTTCTTCTGATCTCTCTTATGCATGATTTCATATCCTTGTAATTCTCTTCGAGTTGTGGGTTTTGTTTGGCCAACAAGATCTATGATTCTTGTGAGAAGTGCTTGGTTTTGGGTTCATACCGTGCGGTGACCTCACCCAGTGACAGAAGGGTAGCGAGGCACGCATCGTGTTGTTGCCATCAAGGGTAAAAATATTGGGTTTTCATCATTGGTTTGAGATTATCCCTCTACAACATGTCATCTTGCTTAAAGCGTTACTCTGTTCGTCATGAACTCAATACACTAGATGCATGCTGGATAGCGGTCGATGTGTGGAGTAATAGTAGTAGATGCAGAAAGTATCGGTCTACTTGTCTCGGACGTGATGCCTATATGTATGATCATTGCCTTAGATATCATCGTGACTTTGCGCGGTTCTATCAATTGCTCGACAGTAATTTGTTCACCCACCGTAATATTTGCTATTTTGAGAGAAGCCTCTAGTGAACACTATGGCCCCCGGGTCTACTCCACACCATATTTCCAGCCTTACTCTTTTACTTTGTTGCACTTTCCGCCTTCAGATCTCACTTTGCAAACAATCTTGAAGGGATTGCCAACCCCTTTATAGCGTTGGGTGCAAGCTCTTTTGTGTTTGTGCAAGTACTCTGGACTTGACGAGATTCTCCTACTGGATTGATACCTTGGTTCTCAAACTGAGGGAAATACTTACTGCTCCTGTGCTCCATTGCACTTTCCTCTTCAAGGGAAAAACCAACGCAAGCTCAAGAGACGACAGAAGATCTCTGTCGCCGTAGTAGAAGAATTTCTGGCGCGGTTGCCGGGGAGGATCAATTCAAGAACTCATCCAAGTCAGTGTCGCAAACTCATCTCTTGCATTTACTTTGTTTGCCAGTTGCCTCTCGTTTTCCTCTCCCGCACTTCACCAATTTGCCTTTTTCGTTTGCCTTTTTCATTCGCCTTTTCGTCCGCCCTTTTCTCTTGCTTGCTTTCTATTCGTCTGTGTCGGATAGTCTACCTGTCCTCATGGCTAGATCCACCACTCCGAACATTACTCCCGAGAGCGAAGTCCTCAGCTTCAAACAAATTGAGGAAGAAAACTTAAAGGACGCCTGGTATAGGATTTGCAATGCTCAGAGTAGATCTACTCATAAGCAATCCACTACCGTCCCGCTTCGCAGTTTTTATGTGGGTGTTTCTCCTTTGAATAGGTATATTCTTGACACCATCGTTGGTGGAAATTTCTTGGGTAGCCATACCCACTCATGGTTAATGGAACTACCTTAACTCTGGAACATGTGATGCGTAGGCTGGACGTCATTGAAAATAAAGTTGCTACGATCGAACTCATTGAGAATTTGGATAAAAAGATCCACAATCAAATCACTCAGTACGGATCCAAGGTGGGAATGGTTTTGAAAAATTTAAAGGAGAAGGAACCCATAGTTAACGAAAAACTAGGTCATGATTCCGCTAGGATTGGGAAGCTAGAGGATGTTATAACCAACTTGGGTTCCGCTTTTGCCGCTGTGCAGAATACTCCAAATTTTGCCCACAATCAAATCGCCAAGTCTGTTTTTGATCCTAAAAGTAGTGGTGAATCATCTAGCAATAAAGATGAAAACCTTAAGATGATAAGTGATCACACTACTTATGGTTTGAGCACCAAAGACAACGATACGTGATTTTATCGCCTTATGCCTAGCTAAGGGCGTTAAACAATAGCGCTTGCTGGGAGGCAACCCAATGAATTTATTTCTTTTTCTTTCGGTTTTGTTGCATGCACACTATCATAATTATGTTATGATTGTGTCTTTTGTGTTTTTTTGTGTTTGAGCCAAGAAAAACCTTTATGACTAGTCTTGGTAATGGTTGTTTGATCCTGCTGGAAAAAGACAGAAACTTTTCGCTCACGAGATGATTTTTCATTTCTATTCAGAAAGAGCTTTTGAGTTTATTCTTTTTTCTGCTGGTTGATATGCCTTTGTCCCAGACAGTCGAATTTTTTCAGAATTTTTGAGGTACCAGTAGTATAAGAAGTATACAGATTGCTACAGGCTCCTCTGTTTTTGACAGATTCTGTTTTTGTTGAGTTGGTTGCTTGTTTTGAGGAAACTATGGTTAGTATCGGGGGGTACTAGCCATGGAAAAGTGAGAATACAGTAGCCCAACACCAATATAAATAGAAATCAAGATTTCTACAGTACCTAAAGAGGTGGTAGTTTGTTTTCTTGTGCTAATGTTATCACGAGTTTCTGTTTAAGTTTTGTGTTGTGAAGTTTTCAAGTTTTGGGTGATGTTCTCAGGGACAAAAAGATAAGGAGTCGAAAGAGCTCAAGCTTGTGGATACCCAAGGCATCCCAAGCCAAATTCAAGGACACCAAAAAGCCTAAGCTTGGGGATGCCCCGGGAAGGCATCCCCTCTTTCGTCTTCAATCCATCAGTAACATTACTTGGAGCTATATTTTTATTCACCACATGATATGTGTTTTGCTTGGAGCATCTTGTATCTCAGGAGTCTTTTCTTTATGTTGTGTCACAATCATCCTTGATGCACACCTTTATAGAGAGACATGCACTCATCGTGATTTTGCTAGAATACTCATTGTGCTTCACTTATATCTTTTGAGCTAGATAATTTTGCTCTATGTGCTTCACTTAGATCTTTTAGAGCACGACGGTGCGTGACTTGGTAGTTGGCTTATGCTATGAAATTAGTCCCAAAGGTGTTAGATACCCAAAGAGGATACAAAAACGTCCAATCTTCATGTGCATTGAGTAGAAAGAGAAGTTTTGATTCCTCTCAATAGGTTTTGAGACGTGGATTTGGTAATACTAAGAGTTATGTTAGTAGGGTGTTGTGAATCTAGAAATACTTGTGTTGAAGTTAGTGATTCCCATAGCATGCACGTATGGTGAACCGCTATGTTAGGAAGTCGGAGCATAATTGATCTATTGATTGTCATCCTTTATGTTGAGGTCGGGATCGCGCGATGGTTAACACCTACAAACCCTTCCCCTAGGAGTATGCATTTAGCACTTTGTTTCAATTACTAATAAAAACTTCCGCAACAAGTATGTGAGTTCTTCATGACTAATGTGAGTCCATGGTATAGATGCACTTTCACCTTCCACCATTGCTAGCCTCTCTAGTGCCGCACAATTCTCGCCGGTACACAAACCCACCAAATGCCTTCCTCAAAACAGCCACTATATCTACCTACTATGGCATTTTCATAGCCATTCCGAGATACATTGGCATGCAACTCCCACCATTCCGTCTCATGACTTGTGCCGTCACTCTCATATTTCCATTGCATGATCGTAAGATAGCTAGTGAGATGTTTCAACCTCATACGCCAAGCTAGATCGTTGCACATCCCGGTACACTACTGGAGGCATTTCCTATAGAGTCATTTCTAAGCTTTGAGCTGTGAGTAAATAAAAGTGTGATGATCATCATTATTAGAGCATTGTCCCATTTGAGGAAATAAAAAATAAAAAAAGAGGCCAAAGAGCCCAAATAAAAAAAGAGAAAAAAGAGAGGCCTAAGAGCCCAGATAAAAAAAGAGAGAAGGGGCAATGCTACTATCTTTTTCCACACTTGTGCTTCATAATAGCACCATGTTCTTCATGATTGAGAACCTCTCGTTTCGTCACCACCATATGCTAGTGGGAATCTTCATTATATAACTTGGCTTGTATATTCCAATGATGGGCTTCCTCAAAATTGCCCTAGGTCTTCGTGAGCAAGCAAGTTGGATGCACACCCACTAGTTTACCTTTTGAGCTTTCACATACTTATAGCTCTAGTGCATCCTTTGTATGGCAATCCCTACTCATTCACATTGATATCTATTAATGGGCATCTCCATAGCCTTTTGATATGCCAAGTCAATGTGACCATCTCTTCCTTTTTGTCTCACAACCACCACCACACTCTATTCCACTTATAGTGCTATATCCATGGCTCAGGCTCATGTATTGCGTGATAGTTGTAAAAAGTTTGAGAAAGTAAGAGTGCGAAAACAATTACTTGGCCAATACTGGGGTTGTGTGTGATTTACATTAGTTGTGTGAGGATGATGGAGCATAGCCAGACTATATGATTTTGTAGGGATAACTTTCCTTGGCCTTGTTATTTTGAAAGTTCATGATTACCTTGCTAGTTGCTTGAAGTATTATTGTTTTCATGTCAATAGCAAACTATTGTTTTGAATCTTATGGATCTGAACATTCATGTCACGTGAAAGAAGTTGCAAAGGACAACTATGCTAGGTAGCATTCCACATCAAAAATTCATTCTTTATCACTTCCCTACTCGAGGACGAGCAAGAGTTAAGCTTGGGGATGCTTGATACATCTCCAACGTATCTATAATTTTTGATGGTTTCATGCTATTATCTTGTCAAACTTTGGATGTTTTGTATGCCTTTTATATATTTTTTGGGAATAACTTATTAACTCAGTGCCAAGTGCCAGTTCCTATTTTTCCATGTTTTTGACCCCTTTCAGAGGAGGATTTTGAACGGAGTCCAAACGGAACGAAACTGCCAAAAAGATTTTTTCCGAAACAGAAAAAGATCGGGAAGCCTGAGAATCAGGGCACGAGGTCACCAGGGACCCCACAAGCCCCCTAGCCGCGGCCAGGGGGCCCGCGCCTCCCAGGCTTGTGGGCTCCCTGGGCCTCCTCTGCCCTTGGTCTTTCGCCTATAAATTCCCTAAAATCCCAGAAAAAATTAGGAGATCATCGAAAGTACTTTTCCGCCGCCGCAAGCTTCTGTCTCCGCAAGATCCTATCCGGGGCACGTTATGGTGCCCTGCCGGAGGGGGCATTCGGATTCGGAGGGCTTCTTCATGAACACCATGACCTCTCCGATGATGCATGAGTAGTTCACCATAGACCTACGGATCCATATCTAGTAGCTAGATGGCTTCTTCTCTCTCTTGGATATTCAATACAAAGTTCTCCATGATCTTCATGGAGATTTATCCGATGTAATCTTCTTTTGCTGTGTGTTTGTCGAGATCCGATGAATTGTGAATTTATGATCAGATTATCTATGAATCTTATTTGAGTTTCTTCTGATCTCTCTTATGCATGATTTCATATCCTTATAATTCCCTTCGAGTTGTAGGTTTTATTTGGCCAACTAGATCTATGATTCTTGCAATGGGAGAAGTGCTTGGTTTTGGGTTCATACCGTGCGGTGACCTCACCCAGTGGCAGAAGGGGTAGTGAGGCACGCATCGTATTGTTGCCATCAAGGGTAAAAAGATGGGGTTTTCATCATTGGTTTGAGATTATCCCTCTACATCATGTCATCTTTCTTAAAGCGTTACTCTGTTCGTCATGAACTCAATACACTAGATGCATGATGGATAGCGGTCGATGTGTGGAGTAATAGTAGTAGATGCAGAAAGTATCGGTCTACTTGTCTCGGACGTGATGCCTATTGATACGTCCATTTTGCATCATGCCTTCATGTTGATATTTATCGCTTTATGGACTGTTATTATACTTTGGGGTACCTTACTTATGCCCTTTCTCTCTTATTTTGCAAGGTTTATTTGAAGAGGGAGAATACCGGCAGCTGGAATTCTGGACTAGAAAAGGAGCAAGTCTGAGTCCTCTATTCTGTGCAACTCCAAATGCCCTGAAAATCAACGTGGAATTATTTGGGAATATATAAAAAATATTGGGCGAAAGAAGTGCGAGAGGGGAGCTGCCAGGGGCTTACAAGCCTGGTGGCCGCGGCCTACCCCCTAGCCACGGCAACAGGGCTTGTGGGCACCCTGATGGCCCACTGGCCCCCCTCTTTTGCTATATGAAGGGTTTCGTCCGGAAAAAAATCAGGGTAGAGCTTTTTCGTGGATTCTCCGCCGCCACGAGGCGGAACTTGACCAGAACCAATCTAGAGCTCCGGCAGGACGATCCTGCCGGGGAAACTTCCCTCCCGGAGTGGGAAATCATCGTCATCGTCATCACAAACACTCCTCTTGTCATAGGGGAGTCATCTCCATCAACATCTTCATCAGCACCATCTCCTCTCCAAACCCTAGTTCATATCTTGTAACCAATCTCCGTCTTGCGACTCCGATTGGTACTTGTAAGGTTGCTAGTAGTGTTGATTACTCTTTGTAGTTGATGCTAGTTGGATTACTTGGTGGAAGAGTTTATGTTCAGATCCTTGATGCTACTCATTACACCTCTGATCATGATTATGATTATGCTTTGTGAGTAGTTACTTTTTTTCCTGAGGACATGCGATAAGTCATGCTGATAGTAGTCATGTGAATTTGGTATTCGTTTGGTATTTTGATATGCTGTATGTTGTCTTTTCCCCTAGTGGTGTTATGTGAACGTCGACTACATAACACTTCACCATATTTGGGCCTAGAGGAAGGCATTGGGGAGTAGTAAGTAGATTATGGGTTGCTAGAGTGACAAAAGCTTAAACCTCAGTCTATGCGTTGCTTCGTAAGGGGCTGATTTGGATCCACTAGTTTAATGCTATGGTTAGATGTTGTCTTAATTCTTCTTTCATAGTTGCGGATGCTTGCGAGAGGGGTTAATCATAAGTTGGATGCTTGTCCAAGTAAGGGCAGTACCCAAGCGCCGGTCCACCCACATATCAAACTATCAAAGTAACGAACGTGAATCATATGAACATGATGAAACTAGCATGACAGAAATTCCCGTGTGTCCTCGGGAGCGTTTTTCCTATTATAAGACTTTGTTCAGGCTTGTCCCTTACTACAGAAGGGATTGGGCCACTTTGTGCACCGTTGCTACTACTTGTTACTTGTTACTTTTTGCTTGCTACGTTTCACCTCACTACACCATCACTTGTTACCGCTACTTTCAGTGCGTGCAGTCAATACCTTGCTGAAAACTGTTTATCAGAGCCTTTTGCTCCTCGTTGGGTTCGAAACTCTTACTTATCGAAAGGACTACGATTGATCCCCTATACTTGTGGGTCATCAAGACTATTTTCTGGCACCGTTGCCGGGGAGTGAAGCGCCTTTGGTAAGTGGAATTTGGTAAGGAAACATTTACATACTGTGCTGAAATTTATTGTCACTTGTCACTATGGAAACTGTTCCTTTGAGGAATTTGTTCGGGGTATCTTCACCATGAACGGAAGCACGAGGATTTGCTCCTCAACCTGAGGTACCTACTGAAAATATCTTTTATGAAATTCCTTCGGGTGTGCTTGAGAAACTGCTGGCTAATCCTTTTACATGAGATGGATCATCACATCCAGACTTGCATCTAATCTATGTAGATGAAGTTTGTGGTTTATTTAAGCTTGCAGGTTTGCCCGAGGATGAGGTAATGAAGAAAGTCTTTCCTTTATCTTTGAAGGATAAGGCGTTGACATGGTATAGGCTGTGTGATGATACTGGATCATGGGACTACAATCGGTTGAAATTGGAATTTCATCAAAAGTTTTATCCTATGCATTTAGTACATCGTGATCGGAATTATATTTATAACTTTTGGCCTCGTGACAGGGAAAGCATAGCTCACACTTGGGAGAGGCTTAAATCAATGCTATGTTCATGCCCCAATCATGAGCTCTCGAGAGAAATTATCACTCAAAACTTTTATGCTCGGCTTTCTCATGAAGATCGCACCATGCTTGACACTTCTTGTACCAGTTCTTTTATGAAGAAGGATATTGACCACAAGTGGAATTTATTGGAAAGAATCAAACATAACTCGGAAGATTGGGAGCTTGAAGAAGGTAAGGAGTCAGGTATGAATTTCCAGTTTGATTGCGTTAAATCTTTTGTTGAAATGAACACTTCTAGAGATTTTAGCGCTAAGTATGGACTTAACTCTAAGATAGTAGCTTCTCTATGTGAATCTTTTGCTGCTCATGTTGATCTTCCCAAAGAGAAGTGGTTTAAGTATCATCCTCCTGTAGAAGTCAACATAGTTAAACCCAATCTAGTTGAAGAGAAAGTCATTGCTTTTAGTGATCCTATTGTTCCTTGTGCCTACGCTGAGAAACCACCTTACCCTGCTAGGAAAAAAAGATTATTCTAAAGCTCCAACTGTGATACGTAGGGGTTACATTAGACCACTTGCACCCCCTGAGGAAATTAGAGTTGAACCTAGTGTTGCTATTATCAAAGATCTCTTAGACAAAGACATAGACGGGCATGTTATCAAATTCTGTGAGGACTCCGCTAGAATTGCTAAACCTCACGCGAAAGACAAATACATAGCTGTAGTTGGCTTGCCCGTTGTTTCTGTCAAGATAGGAGATCACTGTTATCATGGTTTATGTGATATGGGTGCTAGTGTTAGTGCAAAACCCCGGTCCCTATATGACGAAATCAAAGATGAGATTGCACCTGCTGAGTTAGAACCCATTGATGTCACTATTACGCTAGCTAATAGAGACACAATCTGCCCTGTGGGAATTGTGAGAGACGTAGAAGTCCTGTGTGGTAAGACGAAGTATCCTACTGATTTCCTCGTCCTTTCTACTGCACAAGATAGCTTTTGTCCCATCATATTTGGTAGACCCTTTCTCAACACTGTCAATGCTCATATTGATTTCATTAAACAAACTGTCACTGTTAGTTTCGAGGGTGTGTCCCATGAATTTAACTTCTCCAAGTTTGGAAGACAACCCCATGAAAAAGAGTAGTCTGGTAGGGATGAAATCATTGCTCTTGCCTCTATTGCCGTACCTCCTACGGATCCTTTAGAGCAATATCTTCTTGAGCATGAAAATGATATGCATATGGATGAAAGAGATGAGATAGATAAAATTGTTTTAGAACAATATCCTATTCTCAAGAATAATCTGCTTGTTGAACTGCTTGGGGATCCTCCCCCACCAAAGAGTGATCCTGTGTTCGAGCCAAAACAGATACCAGATACTCTTAAGTATGCCTATCTTGATGAGAAGGAGATATATCCTGTTATTATTAGTGCTCACCTCTCGAATCACGAAGAGAAGAAGTTATTAAAAACTTTGAGGAAGCACTGTGCTGCTATTGGATATACTCTTTATGATCTTAAGGGTATCAGTCCCACTCTATGTCAGCACAAGATTAAAACCGATCCTGATTCTAAGTGAGTTGCTGATCATGAACGGAGATTAAATCCGAGCATAAAAGAGGTCGTGAGAAAAGAAATATTAAAGCTTCTGGAAGCAGGAATCATTTATCCTGTTGCTCATAGTGATTGGGTAAGTCCAGTACATTGCGTACCTAAGAAGGGAGGTATCACCGTCGTTCCTAATGATAAGGATGAACTAATCCCACAGAGGATTATTACTGGCTATAGGATGGTGATAGACTTCCGGAAACTGAACAAGGCAACCAGGAAAGACCATTATCCTTTGCCGTTTATCGACCAAATGCTAGAAAGGCTATCTAAACACACACACTTCTGCTTTCTAGACGGTTATTCAGGTTTCTCGCACATACGTGTTGCACAATCTGATCAGGAGAAAACCACTTTCACCTGCCCCTTCGGTGCCTTTGCTTATAGACGTATGACTTTTGGCTTATGTAATGCACCTGCCACCTTTCAAAGGTGTATGATGGCTATATTCTCTGACTTTCGTGAAAAGATTGTTGAGGTTTTCATGGATGATTTCTCCGTTTACGGTTATTCCTTTGACGATTGATGTTTGCTGTGTATCCCTTGCAACGGCGCCAGAAATAGTTGTGTCGACGGCACCAGGAATCCTTCAGCTATGGCTATGCCTTAAGGGACTTCCTAGACAAGTATGCAAAGGATTTCCCTCGTGGCCTTGGAGCCTTGCGTTGGTGTTCCCTCGAAGCGGAAAGGGCGATGTAGCACATCGATGGTAAGTATTTCCCTCAGTTTGAGAACCAAGGTATCAATCCGGCGGAAGAGTATCTCAAGATCCTGCACAAACACAAAAGCTTGCACCCAACGCTATGAAGGGGTTGTCAATCCCTTATAAATTGTTTGCCAAGTGAGAACTGAAAGCAACAAAGTAACAAAGCAAAGTAAAAGCGGAGTTGTAAACGATGGATGTGAATAGACCCGGGGGCCGTAGTGTTTACTAGTGGCTTCTCTCATGAAAGAAAGTAGACAATGGGTGAACAAATTACTGTCGAGCAATTGATAGAACTGTGCAGAGTCGTGACAATATCTACGCAATGATTATTTCTATAGACATCACGTCTGAAACAAGTAGACCAATACTTTCTGCATCTACTACTATTACTCTACACGTCGACCGCTATCCAGCATGCATCTAGTGTATTAAGTCCATAAGAACAGAGTCTTCCATCTGGGACTTCTTCCATATGGGAAAAAATCATTTCGGGGTTTTTCTTCCGTTTGGACTCCATTCCAAAATCAGATTTGAAAAGAGTCAAAAACACGGAAAAAACAGGAACTGACACTTGGCACTGAATTAATAAGTTAGCCCCAGAAAGATATAAAAAGGTACATAAAACATACAAAGAAGGCAAGATAACAACGTGAAAACATCAAAAATTATAGATACGTTTGAGACATATCAAGCATCCCCAAGTTTAACTCCTGCTCGTCCTCGAGTAGGGAAGTGATAAGAATGAATTTTTGATGCTTTCATGCTACCTAGCATAGGTGTCCTTTGTAATTCCTCTTATGTGACGTGAATGTTCAGATCCATTAGATTCAAAATAATAGTTTGCTATTGACGTGGAAACAATAATAATTCAAGCAAACTAGCAAAGTAATCATGAACTCTCAAAATAACAAGGCCAAAAGAAAGTTATCCCTACAAAAGCATATAGTCTGGCTATGCTCTATCATCATTGCAGAACGAGTTTAAATCATGCACAACCCCGGTATTGGCCAAGTAATTGTTTCATACCTTTACTTTCTCAAACATTTTCAACTCTCACGCAATACATGAGCGTGAGCCATGGTTATAGCACTATATATGGTGTGGAATGTGGTGGAGGTTGCAAGACAAAAAAGGAGAAGATAGTCACATTAACTAGGCATATCAATGAGCTGTGGAGATGCTCATCAATAGATATCAATGTGAATGAGTAGGGATTGCCATACAAATGATGCACTAGAGCTACAAGTATGTGAAAGCTCTTAAAGAAAACTAGTGGGTGTGCATCCAACTTGCTTGCTCACGAAGACCTAAGGCAATTTTGAGGAAGCCTATCATTGGAATATACAAGCCAAGTTATATAATGAAAATTTCCCACTAGCTATATGGTGGTGAGAAAACGAGAGACTCTCAATCATGAAGATCATGGTGCTCAAAATGCACAAGTATGGAAAAAGTGGTAGCATTGTCCCTTCTCGCTTTTTCTCTCATTTTTTTGGTGGGCTCTTTGGCCTCTTTTTTTATGGGCTTCTTTGGCCTCTTTTATTTCCTCACATGGGACAATGCTACAATAATGATGATCATCACACTTTCAACTCAAAACTTAGAGAAACTATGACTCTATATGGAATGCATTCGGCAGTGTACCGTGGCAATGATCTAGCATGGCATAGACATTAATGGAAACATCATGCTAGCTATCTTACGATCGTGCAAAGGCAATGTAGACGTGGTGGCACATATCATGGTGGTAGTTGCATGACAATATATCTCGGAATGACTTTGAAAAAGCCATAGTAGGTAGGTATGATGGTTGTTTTGAGGGAGGCTAATGGTGGGTTTTGTGCATCGGTGAAAGTTGCGCGGCACTAAGAAGATAGTAACGGTGAAAGGTGAAAGTGCATCTAAACTATGGACTCAACATTAGTCATGCAGAACTCATATACTTGTTGCAAAATTTTTATTAGTAATCGAAACAAAGCATTCAACACATACTCCTAGGGGAAGGGTTGGTAGGTATAAACCATCGCGCGATCCCGACCGCCATGCAAAGGATGACAATCAATACACTAATCATGCTCAGATTTCATCACATAGCGGTTCGCCATACATGCATGCTACGAGAATCACTAACTTCAACACGAGTATTTCTAGATCCACAACACCTTACTAGCATGACTTCAATATTACCATAACCATAACTCAAAACTAATTGAGATGAATCAAACTTCTCTAACTATTCAATGCACATGAAGGTGGAAGTTTTCGTATCCCTTTGGATAACTACCCCTTTTGAGACTACTTTCAAAGCATAGATCAACTACCAAGCCACGCACCGCTGTGCTCTAAAAGGTATAAGTGAAGCACATAGAGCAAAAGTATCTAGCTCAAAAGATATAAGTGAAGCACAAGTGAGTTGAATTGTCTACCGAAAGATATAAGCTCGACAAAATCACGGTGAGTGCATGTCTCTCTCTCTAGGTGTGCAGCAAGGATGATTGTGACACAAAAAAAGACTCCTACGATACAAGACGCTCCAAGCAAAAACACATAACATGTGGTGAATACAAATATAGCCCCAAGTAACGTTACCGATGGATTGAACACGAGAGAGGGGATGCCTTCCCGGGGCATCCCCAAGCTTAGGCTTTTACGACATCCTTGAATATCTTGGGGTGCCTTGGGCATCCCCAAGCTTGAGCTCTTGCCACTCTTTATCTTTTTGTCCATAAGAACTCCACCCAAAACTTGAAAACTTCACAACACGAAACTTAAACAGAAACTCGTGATAACATTAGTACAAGAAAGCAAACCACCACTTCCTTAGGTACTGTAGCAAACTTAAATTCAACTTGTGCTGATGTTGGATTACTGTACTTTCAATCTTCCATGGCTAATACCCCCCGATACTATCCATAGTTTCATCAAAATAAGCAACCAACACAACAAAAACAGAATCTGTTAACAGCAGACCAGTCTGTAGAAATATATATGTTTCATATACCTATGGTACTTCAAACATTCTGAAAAATTACGACAGTCTGAATAATTTGCGTAGAAATCAGCAGCAAAAAGAATCAACTCAAAATCTCTTACAGAAAAAAACGAAAATTCTTTTTGTGAGCAGAAAGTTTCTGTATTTTCCAGCGTGACCAAACGATCAACCTCAAGACTAATCATAACGGTTTTGCTTGGCACAAACGCAAAAAGAAACACAAAAAACACAATCATAACAGAATTATGAAAGTGCGGAAAACTCAAAACAGAAAGAAAAAGGATAGATTCGTTGGGTTGGCTCCCAACAAGCGCTTTTGTTTAACGCCCTTAGCTAGGCGAAAGTGATGGAATCATGTATAGTCATCTTTGGTGCTCAAACCATAAGTAGTGTTATCATTTATCATCTTAAGATTATCATCTTATTAGATGACTCACCACTAGCTCTAGGAACAAAAACAGGCTTGACGGTCTTTTTGAGAGTAAGATTTGGAGTATTTTGCACAGCGGCTAAAGCGGAACCGAAGTTGGTTATGACATCTTCTAATTTGCCAATTCTAGAAGAATCATTAACTATAAGTTCCTTCTCCTTTAAATTTTTCAAAAAGTTTCCCACTTTGGATCCGTACTGAGTAATTTGATGTGGACCTTTCTATCCAAACCCTCAATAAGTTCAACTGTGGCAATTTTATTTTCAATAGCATCAAGCCTTTGCATCACGTGTTCCAAGGTCAAGATAGTTCCATTAACCATGAGCGGGGGTGAGCATACCAAATTAATGATAGCTCTATAGGAGTCAACAGTATGGCTCCCCAAAAAGTTCCCGCCTACAATGGTATCAAGGATATACCTATTCCAAGGAGAAATTCCAACATAGAAACTGCGAAGGAGGACGGTAGTGGATTGCTTACGAGTAGATCTACTTTGAGCATTACAAATCTTGTACCAAGCGTCCTTCAAATTTTCTTCCTCATTCTGCACGAAATTGATAACTTCATTTTCAGGGGTGTCGTTTGGAGTGGTGGGTCTAGCCATTGATGGACTATCTCACGCACAAACGAGCAGGAAGAGAGAGTGAAACGGGCGAAACAAAATGGCGAAGGCGAAAGGCGAATGAAAACGACAAATGTGAAGTGGGGGAGAGGAAAACGAGAGGCAACTGGCAACAAAAGTAAATGCAAGAGAAGAGTTTGTGAGACCTACTTGGATAGATCATGATTTCTCCTCTCGGCAACGGCACCAGAAATACTTCTGATGTTTGTTGTGTATCCCTTGCAACGGTGCCATAAATAGTTGTGTCGACGGCACCAGGAATCCTTCAGCTACGGCTACGCCTTAAGGGACTTCCTAGGAAAGTATGCAAAGGATTTCCCCCGTGGCCTTGGAGCCTTGCGTTGGTGTTCCCTCGAAGCGGAAAGGGTGATGTAGCACAGCGACCGTAAGTATTTCCCTCAGTCTGAGAACCAAGGTATCAATCCGGCGGATGAGTATCTCAAGATCCTGCACAAACACAAAAGCTTGCACCCAACGCTATGAAGGGGTTGTCAATCCCTTATAGATTGTTTGCCAAGTGAGAACTGAAAGCAACAAAGTAACAAAGCAAAGTAAAAGCAAAGTTGTAAACGATGGATGTGAATAGACCCGGGGGCTGTAGTGTTTACTAGTGGCTTCTCTCATGAAAGCAAGTAGACAGTGGGTGAACAAATTACCGTCGAGCAATTGATAGAACTGTGCAGAGTCATGACGATATCTATGCAATGATTATTTCTATAGGCATCACGTCCGAAACAAGTAGACCGATACTTTCTGCATCTACTACTATTACTCCACATGTCGACCGCTATCCAGCATAGATCTAGTGTATTAAGTCCATAAGAACAGAGTAACGCCTTAAACAAGATGACATGATGTAGAGGGATAATCTCAAACCAATGATAAAACCCCCATCTTTTTACCCTTGATGGCAACTACTTGATGTGTGCCTTGCTGCCCCTACTGTCACTGGGAAAGGTCACCACATGGCAGAACCCAAAACTAAGCATTTCTCCCATTGCAAGAATCATAGATCTAGTTGGCCAAACAAAACCCAAGACTCGGGGAGACTTACAAGGATATCAAATCATGCATATAAGAAATCAACAAAGACTCAAATATATATCATAGATAATCTGATCACAAGTCCACAATTCATCGGATCTCGACAAACACACCGCCAAAGAAGATTACATCGGATAGATCTCCATGAAGATCATGGAGAACTTTGTATTGAAGATCCATGAGAGAGAAGAAGCCATCTAGCTACTAACTACGGACCCGTAGGTCTGAAGTGAACTACTCACGAGTCATTGGAGGGGCGACGATGATGATGAAGAAGCCCTTCAACTCCAAAGTCCCCTCCGACAGGGTGCCGGGAAGGGTCTCCAGATGAGATCTCGCGGAAACGGAAGCTTGCGGCGGCGAAAAAGTATTTTCGAGGCTCACCTGATTTTTTGCGGAATATTTGGGAATTTATAGGCCAAAGATCTAGGTTAGGGGGCGGCGAGGGAGGCCACAAGCCTGCCCACCGCCGCCTCCCCCTGGTGGCGGAGTGGGGGCTTGTGGGCTCCCTGGAGCCCACCTGGCTTGGCCCAAAAGCCCCTTGGACTGTTGGAATTATGCCCTAGAGGCAATAATAAATATAGTTATTATTATAATTCCCGTGTCAAGATAATCGTTTAATATCCATGCTATAATTGTATTGAATGAAGACTTATATACATGTGTGGATACATAGACAAAACACTGTCCCTAGCAAGCCTCTAGTTGGCTAGCCAGTTGATCAAAGATAGTCAGGGTCTTCTGATTATGAACAAGGTGTTGTTGCTTGATATCTGGATCACGTCATTAGGAGAATCACGTGATGGACTAGACCCAAACTAATAGACGTAGCATATTGATCGTGTCATTTTGTTGCTACTGTTTTCTGCGTGTCAAGTATTTGTTCCTATGACCATGAGATCATATAACTCACTGACACCGGAGGAATGCTTTGTGTGTATCAAACGTCGCAACGTAACTGGGTGACTATAAATATGCTCTACAGGTATCTCCGAAGGTGTTCGTCGAGTAAGTATGGATCGAGACTGGGATTTGTCACTGCGTGTGACGGAGAGGTATCTCGGGGCCCACTCGGTAATACAACATCACACACAAGCCTTGCAAGCAATGTGACTTAGTGTAAGTTGCGGGATCTTGTATTACGGAATGAGTAAAGAGACTTGTCGGTAAATGAGATTGAAATAGGTATGTGGATACTGACGATCGAATCTCGGGCAAGTAACATACCGAAGGACAAAGGGAATGACATACGGGATTATATGAATCCTTGGCACTGAGGTTCAAACGATAAGCTCTTCATAGAATATGTGGGATCCAATATGGGCATCCAGGTCCCGCTATTGGATATTGACCAAGGAGTCACTCGGGTCATGTCTACATAGTTCTCGAACCCGCAGGGTCTGCACCCTTAAGGTTCGACGTTGTTTTATGCGTATTTGAGTTATATGGTTGGTTACCGAATGTTGTTCGGAGTCCCGGATGAGATCACGGACGTCACGAGGGTTTCCGGAATGGCCCGGAAACGAAGATTGATATATAGGATGACCTCATTTGATTACCGGAAGGTTTTTGGAGTTACCGGGAATGTACCGGGAATGACGAATGGGTTCCGGGTGTTCACCGGGGGGGGGGGGCAACCCACCCCGGGGAAGCCCATAGGCCTTGGGGGTGGCTCACCAACCCTTAGTGGGCTGGTGGGACAGCCCAAGAAGTCCCTATGCGCCATAGGAAGAAAATCAAAGAGAAAAGAAAAAAAAAGAGGAGGTGGGAAAAAGGGGAAGGACTCCTCCTTCCAAACCTAGTTGGATTCGGTTTGGAAGGGGAGGACTCCCCCCTTGGCTCGGCCGACCCCCTTGAGGGTCCTTGGACCCCAAGGCAAGGCTCCCCCTCTTCCCCCTATATATACGGAGGTTTTAGGGCTGATTTGAGACAACTTTGCCACGGCAGCCCGACCACATATCTCCACGGTTTTACCTCTAGATCGCGTTTCTGCGGAGCTCGGGTGGAGCCCTGCTGAGATTAGATGACCACCAACCTCCATAGCACCGTCATGCTGCCGGAGAACTCATCTACCTCTCCGTCTCTCTTGCTGGATCAAGAAGGCCGAGATCATCGTCGAGCTATACGTGTGCTGAACGCGGAGGTGCCGTCCGTTCGGCACTAGATCGTGGGACTGATCGCGGGACGGTTCGCGGGGCGGATCGAGGGACGTGAGGACGTTCCACTACATCAACCGTGTTCACTAACGCTTCTGCTGTACGGTCTACAAGGGTACGTAGATCACACATCCCCTCTCGTAGATGGACATCACCATGATAGGTCTTCGTGCGCGTAGGAAATTTTTTGTATCAGAGCTAGGTTCATGCGTAGATGTCTTCTCGAGTAGAACACAAAAGTTTTTGTGGGCGGTGATGTGCGTTTTGCTGCCCTCCTTAGTCTTTTCTTGATTCCACGGTATTGTTGGATTGAAGCGGCTTGGACCAACATTACTCGTACGCTTACGAGAGACTGGTTTCATCGCTACGAGTAACCCCGTTGCTCAAAGATGACTGGCAAGTGTCAGTTTCTCCAACTTTAGTTGAATCGGATTTGACCGAGGAGGTCCTTGTATAAGGTTAAATAGCAATTCATATATCTCTGTTGTGGTGTTTGCGTAAGTAAGATGCGATCCTACTAGATACCCATGGTCACCACGTAAAACATGCAACAACAAAATTAGAGGACGTCTAACTTGTTTTTGCAGGGTATGCTTGTGATGTGATATGGCCAACGATGTGATGTGATATATTGGATGTATGAGATGATCATGTTGTAATAGATAATATCGACTTGCACGTCGATGGTACGACAACCGGCAGGAACCATAGGGTTGTCTTTAAACTAACGTTTGTGCTTGCAGATGCGTTTACTATTTTGCTAGGATGTAGCTTTAGTAGTAATAGCATGAGTAGCACGACAACCCCGATGGCGACACGTTGATGGAGATCATGGTGTGGCACCGGTGACAAGAAGATCGTGCCGGTGCTTTGGTGATGGAGATCAAGGAGCACATGATGATGGCCATATCATGTCACTTATAAATTGCATGTGATGTTAATCCTTTTATGCACCTTATTTTGCTTAGAACGACGGTAGCATTATAAGGTGATCTCTCACTAAAATTTCAAGACGAAATTGTGTTCTCCCCGATTGTGCACCGTTGCTACAGTTCGTCGTTTCGAGACACCACGTGATGATCGGGTGTGATAGACTCAACGTTCACATACAACGGGTGGAAAACAGTTGCACACGCGGAACACTCGGGTTAAGCTTGACGAGCCTAGCATGTGCAGACATGGCCTCAAAACACATGAGACCGAAAGGTCGATCATGAATCATATAGATGATATGATTAGCATAGGGATGCTTACCACTGAAACTATACTCAACTCACATGATGATCAGACTTGAGCTAGTGTAAATGGATCATGAACCACTCAAATGACTAGAGAGATGTACTTTTTGAGTGGGAGTTTAGCGAGTAATTTGATTAAGTTAAACTCTAATTATCTTGAACATAGTCTAAGTCCACTTTGAATATATTTGTGTTGTAGATCATGGCTCACGCGACAGTCACCCTGAATTTTAATACGTTCCTAGAGAAAGCTAAGTTGAAAGATGATGGAAGCAACTTTGTAGACTGGGCTCGTAATCTTAAGCTAATCTTACAAGCTGGGAAGAAGGATTATGTCCTTAATGCTGTGCTAGGAGATGAACCACCCGCTACGGCTGACCAGGATGTTAAGAACGCTTGGTTAACATGTAAGGAGGACTACTCAGTAGTTCAATGTGCAGTATTGTATGGCTTAGAACCGGGACTTCAACGTCGCTTTGAGCATCATGGAGCATTTGAGATGTTTCAGGAGTTGAAGTTCATCTTTCAGAAGAACGCCCGGATCGAGAGGTATGAGACCTCTGATAAATTCTATGCTTGCAAGATGGAGGAGAACTCGTCTATCAGTGAACATGTGCTCAAAATGTCTGGGTACTCAAACCGTCTAGCTGAGCTGGGGATTGAACTCCCGCAAGAGGCTATCACTGACAGAGTCCTTCACTCACTGCCGCCAAGCTATAAAGGCTTTGTGTTGAACTACAACATGCAAGGGATGAACAAGTCACCCGACGAGTTGTTTGCGATGCTGAAAGTTGCAGAGTCTGAACTCCGTAAAGAGCATCAAGGGTTGATGGTGAATAAGACCACTAGTTTCAAGAGAAGCGGCAAAGGCAAGAAGGGTAATTCAAAGAAGAGCGGCAAGCCTGTTGCCAATCCGACGAAGAAACCCAAAGCTGGACCTAAGCCTGAAACAGAGTGTTACTATTGCAAGGGTATAGGTCACTGGAAGCGCAACTGCCCCAAGTATCTGGCTGATAAGAAGGCGGCCAAAGAAAAATCAGGTATATTTGATATACATGTTATTGATGTGTACTTAACCGGCTCTCGTAGTAGTGCCTGGGTATTCGATACTGGTTCTGTTGCTCATATTTGCAACTCGAAACAGGAACTGCGGAATAGACGAAGGCTGGCGAAAGATGAAGTGACGATGCGTGTAGGAAATGGTTCCAAGGTTGATGCAATCGCCGTCGACACAGTTTCACTTCAGTTACCATCAGGATTAGTTATGAACTTGAATCATTGTTATTTAGTGCCTGCGTTGAGCATGAACATTATATCTGGATCTTGTTTATTGCGAGACGGTTACTCTTTTAAGTCAGAGAATAATGGTTGTTCTATTTCTATGAGTAACATCTTCTATGGTCATGCACCTAATGTGAGAGGATTGTTCATATTGAATCTTGATAGTGATACACACATACATAACATTGAGACCAAAAGAGTTAGAGTTAACAATTATAGCGCCATATTTTTGTGGCACTGCCGCTTATGTCATATTGGTGTAAAGCGCATGAAGAAACTCCATGCCGATGGACTTTTGGAGTCACTTGACTTTGATTCACTTGACACGTGCGAACCATGCCTCATGGGCAAGATGACTAAAACTCCGTTCTCCGGAACAATGGAGCGTGCAAGTGACTTGTTGGAAATCATACATACCGATGTGTGCGGTCCGATGAGCGTAGAGGCACGTGGCGGATATCGTTATTTTCTCACCTTCACTGACGATTTGAGTAGATATGGTTATGTCTACTTAATGAAGCACAAGTCTGAAACATTTGAAAAGTTCAAGCAATTTCAGAGTGAAGTTGAAAATCATCGTAACAAGAAGATCAAGTTCCTGCGGTCTGATCGTGGGGGTGAATATCTGAGTTTCGAGTTTGGTGCTCACTTAAGACAATGTGGAATTGTTTCACAATTGACACCGCCTGGAACACCACATCATAATGGTGTGTCTGAACGTCGTAATCGTACTTTATTAGAGATGGTGCGATCTATGATGTCTCTTACCGATTTGCCGTTATCGTTTTGGGGTTATGCATTAGACACAACTGCATTCACTTTAAATAGGGCACCATCAAAATCCATTGAGACGACACCATACGAACTGTGGTATGGCAAAAGGCCAAAGTTGTCGTTTCTTAAAGTTTGGGGATGTGATGCTTATGTCAAAAAGCTTCAGCCTGAAAAGCTGGAACCCAAAGCGGAAAAGTTCATCTTCATAGGTTACCCAAAAGAGACAGTTGGGTACACCTTCTATCTCAAATCCGAGGGCAAAGTGTTTGTTGCTAAAAACAGAGCTTTTCTCGAGAAGGAGTTTCTCTCGAGAGAATTGAGTGGGAGGAAGATAGAACTTGATGAGGTTGTCGAACCTCTCATCCCTCTAGATGGTGGCGCAGGGCAAGGGGAAACCTGTGTCATTGCGACGCCGGTTGAGGAGGAAGTTAATCATGATGATCATGAAACTCCGGTTCAAGTTTTGTAGCGACCCGACTCAAGACGAGTCAAGCCTCTGGTGTTTCCGTACCATCCCAAGATCATGCTGGTACACACTCAGTACATAATGTATATATTCAAGAGTTCAATCACACAGCTTTATTAATCGAAATCTCATAAAGAGTACTTTATTACAATAAAGGATTACAATAAAGTGGCTGAAGGCCAACTCATGAGATATCTAACAAAAACTAGCGGAAGCATCAGGTAGACGAGTCCATCCGACTCGAAGGGCATGTTGCTGAGCGTAGATCGTAGCCTCACTCCTGGTCGGAAAAGTACTCTGCAACATGATACGTTGCAGCCGTGTAGGTCAGCATATTGAATATGCCGGCAAGTCATCAAAGAGAGGAGTAAAAAGATAATCAACTATCTCTACATGCATATTTGGCCAGTGGGGCTAAGTTTTGCATAAAGCCAGTTTTATCCTACAACAAGAGGGGTTGGAAGAAAAATATTACTACATTGTTTGTTGTTAACGAGATGTTTCCGCCAACCAATTCTCGTACCCGAATAGTTGTTAACACCCACATCATTATTAAGTTGTGTCGAGAGTTCAGGGGAATTTCAATGCCTTCGGCTCAAGTTGTCCATGACCGTGGACACGGCTAATCGATTAGGTTGGGCACTCTGCAGAGTTTTGCACACGTTCCCCACAAGATTTGGTCGCCTCCGGGTTTGTCCTCGCACTTCAGGGTGTTTGAAGACCGGACGATCAAAACATGGTCTTTCAACGGGTCCCTCTGAATCCCTGTCGGTGCCCATCTATTCCTACCGTTCTTCTACATCTGCTAGCACCGCCTGTCCAGAGTCGCCGCGTTGTCCAACCAAGCCAGAGCCCATAATGACTTGTGGCTGTGCTGGTAAGCCTTGAGTCTTGAAGTCTCCGTCCGTCTCTTCGAGCGTGGGTGAAGCTTTCCGCAGGATGACATGGCCTCTCCAGCATCCCGGGCATCCAGTGGGTTCTCCAGGGAGCCGATCAACAGTCCTTCACCCAGAGTTGCATTGCATCCGAGGTCTTGAAAATTATTTCTTAGCCGGTCTTGATTATTTAATCAACCTCGCATCACTCGTGATATACACTCAACCGAAAACCCGTCAACTCAAGCATAGCATTAAGAAATTGTCGTCCCGGGGCCAAGTATCGGGGTTGTTGTGTGCCTACCACATGATACTACAACTTATACTAAAGTTTGCAAGTACCTAGGCAACATGCAATCGGGCAAAGAAAGGTGAACTACCATGCATCGAAAACATAGGAAAATGACATGATCAAAATGACTTGCCTTGATGATAGTTGTCTTGGTCGAGCGCTTCTAAGTAACACGCTTCGCACTCCGGATGATCTACCGATACAAACACAAAACACACCGTAAGCACTACAATCAAGCAACAAGTAAAACTAACATCACAAGTAAGGATTTGCTAAAGCCTAAGTAAAAGAATTCAACACGCGTTACTAAGGCAGAAACTTGTTTCTGTTAAAAACACCAGTAAAAATATTTAAAATTTTTGAAACTTCTACCACAGTAAGATATAATCACTAGGAAGCAGTAGCAAAAAGAAGCAACTCAAAATCATTTTTTAAACTCCTGCAATAGGCAAAACAAGGTTTTAACTAAATCTGATCTAACTTACATTTGAAAAATTCAAACATAGACAAATTATATGCTTTTAAAAACTACAGAAAAATTGGAGTCTACTGGAACAAGAATCAATATCATTGGACTACGGGATCAAAAGTTATGGCCAAAACTAAACAGAAACTTTCCTGTTTTTGCAATTAGACAGAAAAAATGAAGCTAACTAGCTAACTAACAGGGGTATACGTGGCGCGCTACGATAGGCGGCGGGGTTGTTTGTTGCAAACGTTAGGAGCAAACGGCCTAGTTCTAACCGAAACTACTGGCTAAAGAATAAGTGAAATAAAACCGACGGTTTTTCTGGGCTGAACCGAACAGTTACCCTACTTCTAATCTACACCATCGAATAAGGATCTAAGGGCTACTAAAATAAAAAGAAAAGACAACAGAAAAGGAGGGAGTCTCACCGGCAGTGGGAGGCAACTCCGGCGAGGGTGGCGTCGCCGGCGAGGGGAGGGGCTCCGGGGGCGGTGGAGGGACAGGGAGGCGGCGGCGGCAGTCCTCCACCGAGTGGAGGCGTCGGGCGGAGCGAAGGGAGGCTCGGGGCGCTGCTCCCAGGGTGCCCGAAGTGGAGGAGCTCGGCTGCTCTGGCGGGGCTGCTGCAGATGGCTTGGGGCGGCGGCTTGATGTGGGCGTGGTGGGAACGGAGTGCGGCGGAGCGGGGGAGTATTTATATGCTGGGGAGGGGACCGGGGAAGGAAGGAGTAGAGGGATCCGAGAGGATCCCGAGTTCCTGGGAACCTCGGCTCGGGCTCGGGCAGGGATTTGGAAGGAGGAGGGAGACGACCGCGGGGGAGGAAGGGTCGGCCAGGGGAGGGCACGCGTGGCAGTGGGAGGAGGGGGCTGCGGATGGGAAAGGGCGGCCGACAATTAAGGGATTTGGTCCCTGGGCTGTGGGGGTGGCGGCCCACAGCTATTAAGCGCTCGGGGCGGTTGACTAAAAAAACAAGAACTTTCCTATTTCTATATCTTTTCCGAAACAAAAAATCAAAAGCGAATAAAAGGAAATAAATCAAAATATTTAATATAGGGTATTATATACCAAAAAAATCAGAAAAATATCCTCTACCCGAATAACATTTTTCCAAAGAAAAAATAAAAACTTAAAAAAATGTTTTTTTTTCAGAAATTCCTCAAAATGCTTTATTTTCTTTTTGCAATTATTTTTGCAAATGATCTTTGGATTTCTTGGCTCCAATATTTCAGAAATTGCCCGCACTTTGGAGGGTCATTTTCCTCCGCTCTCTCTCTTGCGTGCAAGAGAGTATTTCCCCGGGCATTTCTCGTGCGAGGAAAAAAGATGGAAATGCAAATCAAAAGACGAAAGAATTTCAAGTGCCAAATTTATTTCAATCAATATGCATAGATGCTTAGCTACAATGTAAAACATTCCCAATTAGGAAAATTGGGATGTTACAAACCTACTCACCTTAAGATGAATCTCGCCCTCGAGATTCGGGTTGGCGAGAAAATAGGTGCGGGTGGTCTCGACGAAGATCCTCTTCTTGTTCCCAGGTGGCTTCTTCCTCGGTGTGGTGGATCCACAACACCTTGCACAACTTGATGATCTTGCTGCGGGTAACTCTGTTGGCAGTCTCGAGAATCCTGACGGGTTTCTCCTCATACGTCAAATCACTGTCAAGCTGTATGGCCTCTAGGGGCACTGTATCTCTCAACGGAACATCGGCCATCTCAGCGTGGCATTTACTTCAACTGGGAAACATGGAAGACATCATGAACTCCGGACAGTCCTTCCGGCAGTTCCAGTTTGTATGCAACTTCGCCTCTACGTTCAAGAATTTTGTAGGGGCCAATGAAACGAGGTGCTATATTTCCTTTGACACCGAATCTCTTGATTCCTCGAAGTGGAGACACCCGAAGATATGCTCGGTCTCCCACTTCGTACGTTACTTCCTTGCGTTTGCCGTCAGCATAACTCTTCTGCCTGGACTGAGCTATTTTGAGTCGGGCACGGATTAGCTTGACCTTCTCTTCAGAATCTCGGATAAGGTCGGGACCAAAAAGTTGTCGGTCTCCAACTCCATCCCACATCAACGGTGTTCTGCACCTCCTTCCGTATAGGGCTTCGAAAGGGGCCATCTTCAAACTGGTCTGGTAGCTGTTGTTGTATGAGAACTCGGCATAAGGTAAATTGTCATCCCAACTAGACCCATAGTCTAGTGCGCAAGCTCTCAACATGTCCTCCAGAATCTGATTAACTCTCTCGGTCTGTCCATCTGTCTGTGGCTGAAAAGCTGTACTGAACTCCAATCTCGTTCCCAAGGTTTCATGCAGTTGGTGCCAAAATTTTGATGTGAACTGAGTCCCTCTATCTGACACAATGCTCTTCGGTACTCCGTGCAGACATACGATCTTCGTCATATATATCTTGGCCAGCTTGGCACTCGTGTAATTAGTCTTCACCGGGATGAAGTGAGCTACCTTGGTCAAACGATCGACCACAACCCAAATAGAATCATAGCCAGAACGGGTCCGAGGTAATCCTGTGATGAAGTCCATACCAAGCTTTTCCCATTTCCACTCGGGTATCGGCAGAGGTTGGAGCAAACCTGCTGGCTTCTGATGCTCGGCTTTTACTCGCTGGCAAACATCGCATATTGCTACGAACTCGGCAATGTCTTTCTTCAATCCTGTCCACCAGAAACTTTCTTTCAGATCCAGATACATCTTGGTGTTGCCGGGGTGTATCGAGTACGGGGAATCATGGGCCTCCTGAAGTATCAACTTCCTGAGTTCGGGATAATTGGGCACATAGATGCGATCCTCAAACCATAAAGTTCCGTGTTCATCCTCACGAAAACCTTTAGCCTTCCCGTCTTCCATTTTCTGCTTAATCTCAGCTATCTCCTTGTCTGATTTCTGTGCTTCGCGGATCTTTTCTGTCAAAGTGGACTGAATTTCCAGAGTGGCAAAAAATCCTCTTGGAACTATCTCCAATTTGAGCTCTTGGAGGTCATCAACTAACTCCTGGGGTAATCCTCCAGCTGTGAGCGTGTTCACATAACTCTTGCGGCTCAACGCATCGGCTACAACATTTGCCTTGCCTGGGTGATAATGCAATCTCATGTCATAGTCCTTGATCAACTCTAGCCATCACCTCTGTCTGAGGTTCAACTCCTTCTGCGTGAAGATATACTTCAGGCTCTTGTGATCAGTGTAAACATCACAACTATTTCTGATCAGGAAATATCTCCAGGTCTTGAGAGCGTGCACTACGGTTGCTAGTTTCAAATCATGTGTGGCATAATTCAACTCATGAGGTCTGAGCTGTCTGGATGCATAGGCTACAACTTTACCTTCTTGCATGAGTACTCCTCCGAGTCCTTGACGAGAAGCGTCACAGTAAACCTGGAAATCCTTCCGAATGTTCGGCAATATCAGCATTGGGGCTGTAACAAGACGTGTCTTCAGCTCTTGAAAACTGGTTTCACATTCCTCAGTCCAAACATACTTGGATTCCTTCTTCAACAACTCTGTCATGGGCTTGGCAATCTTTGAGCAATTCTCAATGAACCTCCGGTAATATCCGGCAAGTCCGAGGAAACTGCGGATCTCCTTGACTGAAGTGGGTGCTACCCATTCGGTGACTGCTGCGACCTTGGCAGGGTCCACTGCTATTCCTTCTCATGAGATGACGTGTCCGAGGAATCCGACTTCCTTCAACCAAAACTCACATTTGCTAAACTTTGCATATAGCTTATGCTCTCGAAGTTTCTCCAGGACTAGACGCAGATGTTCCTTGTGTTCCTCTTCGTTCTTGGAGAATATCAGTATGTCATCGATGAACACCACGACAAACTTGTCCAGGTATTCCATAAATACCTTGTTCATCAGGTTCATAAAATATGCCGGAGCATTAGTCAGTCCAAATGACATGACCGTGTACTCATACAAGCCGTACCGAGTGGTGAAGGCTTTCTTGGGTATATCCTGTTCACGAATCTTCAACTGATGATACCCGGATCGAAGATCGATCTTTGAGAATACGCGAGCTCCAACTAACTGATCAAACAGATCATTGATCATCGGCAAGGGGTACTTGTTCTTGATGGTCACATCGTTCAATGCTCGATAATCGACAACCATTCTCAAGGACTTGTCCTTCTTTTCAACCAAGAGCACTGGGGCTCCCCAAGGTGAAGAACTTGGGCGAATATATCCTTTGTCCAATAACTCCTTAATTTGCTTCTTGATTTCTATCGAGTCATTTGCGGGCATCCGATAGGGTCTCTTGGATATCGGGGCTGTTCCGGGTAATAGCTCAATCAAGAACTCAGTCTCTCTATCGGGGGGCATGCCCGGCAATTCCTCCAGAAATACATCTGGGTACTCCTGCACAATTGGTACTTCCTCCTGGACTACTCCCGTGAGAGAGTTTACTCGCTTACTCCGTGTCGGGCGCTGAGACACGTACTTAATCCGCTTCTGCTCAGGGGTGGTGAGCAAAATAGACTTAAGGGCACAATCAATATTCCCTTCATACTTGGCCAACCAATCCATGCCTAGGATTACATCCAATCCCTGGGACTCTAATACGATGAGGTCGGTGGGAAAATTATGGTTCCCGATGTTGAGACTCAAAGCATGGCATCCTATCCCGGCTGTCATCATGCCTCCTAGGGAACTGACCTTAATAGGTTGGCTGAGGGTTCTAGTTGGCAAACTATACTTCTCCACAACTACCCTTGATATGAATGAATGTGTTGCACCAGAATCAAAAAGTACCAATACTGGACGTGAATTTAGCAAAAACTTACCAACCACAGTATCGGGGTGATCATAGACCTCTTCAACATCGATGTGGTTCACCTGAGCTCGTGGAAAAGGATTGGGCTTCTTTGCTGCAGAGTTGCCGTTGCCGTTTCCATTTCCCTGCTTGTTCTGGGGACATTCAGTGGCATAGTGTCCCGTCTTCTGACACTTGAAGCAGGTGATGTGAGTCAGATCCTTCTGAGCTGGAGCTGAATGCTGCTGAGTGCCAGTACCGCCATTCTTGAAATTGCTGTTGTTGCGGTGGTTTCCATTTCCTCCATGGTTGTGGCCTCCATGGTTGTGCACCGGGTGGTTATGCTGAACGTGTCCTCCAAACTTACCGGATCCAGTCCCGGTATTCCCTGAATAGGGGGTGTAGCGAGGCTTCTGCTGAGTGCCGGAGTTGAACTTTCCATCCCCATACTCTCGCTTGCGGTTCTCCATCTGCTGGCGTTTCCCCTCCAAGATGAGGGCCTTATCAACCAGCTCCTGGTAGTTGTTGAAGGTGGCTACAGTCAACTGAATGCTCAGCTCATCATTGAGTCCCTCCAAGAACTTTTCCTGCTTGGCCGCATCATCGGCCACATCTCCAGGTGCATAACGGGCGAGCATGCTGAATTCATCGACGTACTGGGCCACAGAGCGATTCCCCTGGCGTAAGTTGCGAAACTCACGCTTCTTCAGACTCATTGCACCAGCTGAGACATGTGCGGTGCGAAAGGCTTGCTTGAATTGCACCCAAGTGACTCCAGCAATGGGGTAAGTGGTGGTGTAGTTCTCCCACCAAGCAGCTGCAGGGCCTTCAAGTTGATGCGCGGCAAAACGCACCTTCTCAGCTTCAGTACAACCAGCAGTGATAAGTTCACGCTCCATCTTGCGGAGCCAATCATCTGCCACAATGGGCTCAATGTTGCTGGAGAAAGTTGGAGGGTTCAACCTCAAGAAACAGGTGAGATTGTCGGCCTGGGGTGGGTGACGGTTGTTGTTATTGTTCTGGTTCTGGATGATCAGCTGCATTAGGGTGTTTTGTTGCTGGATCAACTGGGTGAGTTCTGGAGGAAAGTTGGACTCACGGGCGCGTCTCGGAGGCATCTGATGTTTGTGGAGGGGTGAGATTAGCATAGAACAATGGTCTAAGAGTAATTACACTACCCATATGAAATGCAACAAACAAGTATCACACCACACATTTTATTCAATACCATCACAAAGGTTCACACGGGGATACAAAATTCGATAGTCCTAAACATCGGGCTAAAACGTATAACGATAAAATAAATTTGGTGGTCTAGTCTAAGTGTCCTCCTCAGAAAAGCATGGTGGTGGGTCCTTCGGTGGAGCTTTCTTCATAGTCCTCGTCGTTGCTGATCAAGGGGGCTACGTCTCCTTCGGGATGAAGGTTCTCGCCCATGTCCAGTTCCTCCTCCAGGTATGCAACTCGAGCCTTCAGCTTCTCGATCCGCTCCAGAAAGTCCTTCGCCTCCAGTTCGTGCTCATAGTGGGCATCCCGGGCTGCTTCTTCTAGTTCAAGCTCGCGGAGTGACAGTTGCTTGATCTTCCTGGCGTCCTTGATCACACGATGCTCCAGAGTCCCGCTGTGCTTCTCCAAGGTCTGGGCATAAGACAAGAGAGCGTCCTTGGTCTTGGTTGAGATGATTTGTCCGTCTTCGTTTCTCCGGGATACCGTGAATAGGTATGGGGAAATAGGGCAGCCTTTGTATTCTTCCTTGATACGTCCGAGTGCACAATGGATCGCCATGTCCCTTCCGAGAATCCAGTTGGGTGCGATGAACTTGAAATCCATCGGCTCAGTGCGCGGCTGGAATGTCCTTCCGGGAACGTGCACCTCGATCCTGTAGCGTGAATCCTCCGGGTAAAACGAAGTTGGCTTCCCTGTGATAGTCGGCAGAGCAATCCTCAAGTCCTTGGTGATCTGCACCAGCTCCTTTCCGAACGGCATAGTGGCGTCGGGCTGGCAAAACTCTGTGAACTTAACAGGGACGAAGGTGGCCATCTAAAACATAGGAAAATCGGAGAGAAGTCAGAAATGATCAGAAGAGGAAATAGAAGATTTATAGACATAAGAGAAAATAGTTTTTCTTCCTAAGGCTTTTCCATTCCTAGAGGTTACGTCCTAAGGTCAACGTGTGCTTTGAATACCATTTCTGTAGCGACCCGACTCAAGATGAGTCAAGCCTCTGGTGTTTCCGTACCATCCCATGATCATGCTGGTACACACTCAGTACATAGTGTATATATATTCAAGAGTTCAATCACACAACTTTATTAATCAAAATCTCATAAAGAGTACTTTATTACAATAAAGGATTACAATAAAGTGGCTGAAGGCCAACTCAGGAGATATCTAACGAAGACTAGCGGAAGCATCAGGTAGACGAGTCCATCCGACTCCAAGGGCATGTCGCTGAACGTAGATCGTAGCCTCACTCCTGGTCGGAAAAGTACTCTGCAACATGATACGTTGCAGCCGTGTAGGTCAGCATATTGAATATGCCGGCAAGTCATCAAAGAGAGGAGTAAAAAGATAATCAACTATCTCTACATGCATATTTGGCCAGTGGGGCTAAGTTTTGCATAAAGACAGTTTTATCCTACAACAAGAGGGGTTGGAAGCAAAATATTACTACATTGTTTGTTGTTAACGAGATGGTTCCGCCAACCAATTCTCGTACCCGAATAGTTGTTAACACCCGCATCATTATTAAGTTGTGTCGAGAGTTCAGGGGAATTTCAATGCCTTCGGCTCAAGTTGTCCATGACCGTGGACACGGCTAATCGATTAGGTTGGGCACTCTGCAGAGTTTCGCACACGTTCCCCACAAGATTTGATCGCCTCCGGGTTTGTCCTCGCACTTCAGGGTGTTTGAAGACCGGATGATCAAAACATGGTCTTTCAACGGGTCCCTCTGAATCCCTGTCGGTGCCCATCCATTCCTACCGTTCTTCTACATCTGCTAGCACCGCCTGTCCAGAGTCGCCGCGTTGTCCAACCAAGCCAGAGCCCATAATTACTTGTGGCTGTGCTGGTAAGCCTTGAGTCTTGAAGTCTCCGTCCGTGTCTTCGAGCCTGGGTGAAGCTTTCCGCAGGATGACATGGCCTCTCCAACATCCCGGGCATCCACTGGGTTCTCCAGGGAGCCGATCAACCATCCTTCACCCAGAGTTGCATTGCGTCCGAGGTCTTGAAAAGTCTTGTCTTAGCCGGTCTTGATTATTTAATCAACCTCGCATCACTCGTTATATACACTCAACCGAAAACCCGTCTACTCAAGCATAGCATTAAGAAATTGTCGTCCCGGGGCCAAGTATCGGGGTTGTTGTGTGCCTACCACATGATACTACAACTTATACTAAAGTTTCCAAGTACCTAGGCAGCATGCAATCGGGCAAAGAAAGGTGAACTACCATGCATCGAAAACATAGGAAAATAACATGATCAAAATGACTTGCCTTGATGATAGTTGTCTTGATCGAGCGCTTCTAAGTAACACGCTTCGCACTCCGGATGATCTACCGATACAAACACAAAACACACCATAAGCACTACAATCAAGCAACAAGTAAAACTAACATCACAAGTAAGGATTTGCTAAAGCCTAAGTAAAAGAATTCAACACGCGTCACTAAGGCAGAAACTTGTTTCTGTTAAATTTTTTGAAACTTCTACCACAGTAAGATATAATCACTAGGAAGCAGTAGCAAAAATAATCAACTCAAAATCATTTTTTAAACTCCTGGAATAGGCAAAACAAGGTTTGAACTAAATCTGATCTAACTTATATTTGAAAAATTCAAACATAGACAAATTATATGCTTTTAAAATCTACAGAAAATTGGAGTCTACTGGAACAAGAATCAATATGATTGGACTGCGGGATCAAAAGTTATGGCCAAAACAAAACAGAAACTTTTCTGTTTTTGCAATTAGACAGAAAAAATGAAGCTAACTAGCTAACTAATAGGGGGTATACGTGGCGCGCTACGATAGGCTGCGGGGTTGTTTGTTGCAAACGTTAGGAGCAAACGGCCTAGTTCTAACCGAAACTACTGGCTAAAGAATAAGTGAAATAAAACCGACGGTTTTTCTGGGCTGAACTGAACAGTTACCCTACTTCTAAGCTACACCATCGAATAAGGATCTAAGGGCTACTAAAAGAAAAAGGAAAGACAACAGAAAAGGAGGGAGTCTCACCGGTAGTGGGAGGCAACTCCGGCGAGGGTGGCGTCGCCGGCGAGGGGAGGGGCTCCGGGGGCGGTGGAGGGACGGGGAGGCGGCGACGGCAGTCCTCCACCGAGGGGAGGCGTCGGGCGGAGCTATGGGAGGCTCGGGCCGCTGCTCCCAGGGTGGCCGAAGTGGAGGAGCTCGGCTGCTCCGGCGGGGCTGCTGCAGAGGGCTCGGGGCGGCGGCTTGACGTGGGCGTGGTGGGAACGGAGTGCGGTGCAGCGGGGGAGTATTTATAGGCCGGGGAGGGGACCGGGGAAGGAAGGAGTAGAGGGATCCGAGACGATCCCGAGTTCCTGGGAACCTCGGCTCGGGCTCGGGCAGGGATTTGGAAGGAGGAGGGAGACGACCGCGGGGGAGGAAGGGTCGGCCAGGGGAGGGCCCGCGTGGCAGTGGGAGGAGGGGGCTGCGGATGGGAAAGGGCGGCCGGCAATTGAGGGATTTGGTCCCTGAGCTGTGGGGGTGGCGGCCCACAGCTATTAAGCGCTCGGGGCGGTTGACTAAAAAAAACAAGAACTTTCCTATATCTATATCTTTTCCGAAACAGAAAATCAAAAGCGAATAAAAGGAAATAAATCAAAATATTTAATATAGGGTATTATATACCAAAAAAATCAGAAAAATATCCTCTACCCGATTAACATTTTTCCAAAGCAAAAATAAAAACTTAAAAAAAATGTTTTTTTTCAGAAATTCCTCAAAATGCTTTATTTTCTTTTTGCAATTATTTTTGCAAATGATCTTTGGATTTCTTGGCTCCAATATTTCAGAAATTGCCCGCACTTTGGAGGGTCATTTTCCTCCGCTCTCTCTCTCTTGCGTGCAAGAGAGTATTTCCCCGGGCATTTCTCGTGCGAGGAAAAAGATGGAAATGCAAATCAAAAGACGAAAGAATTTCAAGTGCCAAATTTATTTCAATCAATATGCATAGATGCTTAGCTACAATGTAAAACATTCCCAATTAGGAAAATTGGGATGTTACAAGTTCCCGTCGAACCACGCAGGTCGACGAGACCGCGTGCTGCTCCAGAGTGGTACGGTAATCCCGTCATGTCAATCATGTTGTTAGACAACAATGAACCTACAAATTATGAAGAAGCAATGGTGGGCCCAGATTCCAACAAATGGCTAGAGGCCATGAAGTCCGAGATAGGATCCATGTATGAGAACAAAGTATGGACTTTGGAACTACTACCTGAGGGCCGCAAGGCTATTCAGAACAAATGGATCTTTAAGAAGAAGACGGACGCTGACGGCAATGTGACCGTTTATAAAGCTCGACTTGTGGCAAAGGGTTTTTCACAAGTTCAAGGAGTTGACTATGATGAGACATTCTCACCCGTAGCGATGCTTAAGTCCGTCAGAATCATGTTAGCAATAACTGCATTTTTCGATTATGAAATCTGGCAGATGGATGTCAAAACGGCGTTCCTTAACGTTTTCCTTAAGGAAGAGTTGTAAATGATGCAACCCGAAGGTTTTGTCGATCCTAAGAATGCTAACAAGGTGTGCAAGCTCCAGCGATCCATTTATGGTCTGGTGCAAGCATCTCGGAGTTGGAACAAACGCTTTGATGAGGTGATCAAAGCATTTGGGTTTATACAAGTGGTTGGAGAATCTTGTATTTACAAGAAAGTGAGTGGGAGCTCTGTGGCGTTTCTAATATTATATGTGGATGACATATTGCTGATTGGAAACAACGTAGAGTTTTTGGAGAGCATAAAGGATTACTTGAATAAAAGTTTATCTATGAAGGACCTAGGAGAAGATGCTTACATTCTAGGCATTAAGATCTACAGGGATAGATCGAAACGCCTGATAGGACTTTCACAAAGCACATACCTTGATAAAGTTTTGAAGAGGTTCAAAATGGAACAGTCCAAGAAAGGGTTCTTGCCAGTTTTACAAGGTACGAGATTGAGTAAGACTCAGTGCCCAGCAACTGATGAGGATAGAGAGCATATGAGCACCGTCCCCTATGCTTCAGCCATAGGTTCTATCATGTATGCAATGCTGTGCACTAGACCGGACGTTAGCTTGGCCATAAGTATGGCAGGAAGGTTCCAGAGTAATCCAGGAGTGGATCACTCGCCGGCGGTCAAGAATATCCTGAAGTACCTGAAAAGGACTAAGGAGATGTTTCTCGTGTATGGAGGTGACGAAGAGCTCGCCGTAAAGGGTTACGTCGATGCAAGCTTTGACACAGATCTGGACGACTCTAAGTCGCAGACCGGATACATATTTATTCTTAATGGGGGTGCAGTAAGCTGGTGCAGTTCCAAGCAAAGCGTCGTAGAAAATTCTACATGTGAAGCAGAGTACATGGCTGCCTCAGAGGCGGCTAAGGAGGGTGTCTGGATGAAGCAGTTCATGACGGATCTTGGAGTAGTGCCAAGCGCACTGAATCCAATAACCTTGTTCTATGACAACACGGGTGCCATTGCCCTAGCAAAGGAACCACGGTTTCACAATAAGTCCAGACACATCAAACGACGCTTCAACCTTATCCGCGACTATGTCGAAGGGAAGGACGTAAATATATGCAAAGTGCACACGGATCTGAATGTAGCAGACCCGCTGCCTAAACCTCTTCCACGGGCAAAGCATGATCAACACCAGAACTGTATGGGTGTTAGATTTATTACAATGTAATTCGCATGATGATGTGAGGGCTAGATTATTGACTCTAGTGCAAGTGGGAGACTGTTGGAATTATGCCCTAGAGGCAATAATAAATATAGTTATTATTATAATTCCTGTATCAAGATAATCGTTTATTATCCATGCTATAATTGTATTGAATGAAGACTTATATACATGTGTGGATACATAGACAAAACACTATCCCTAGCAAGCCTCTAGTTGGCTAGCCAGTTGATCAAAGATAGTCAGGGTCTTCTGATTATGAACAAGGTGTTGTTGCTTGATAACTGGATCACATCATTAGGAGAATCACGTGATGGACTAGACCCAAACTAATAGACGTAGCATATTGATCGTGTCATTTTGTTGCTACTGTTTTCTGCGTGTCAAGTATTTGTTCCTATGACCATGAGATCATATAACTCACTGACACCGGAGCAATGCTATGTGTGTATCAAACGTCGCAACGTAACTGGGTGACTATAAAGATGCTCTACAGGTATCTCCGAAGGTGTTCGTTGAGTTAGTATGGATCGAGACTGGGATTTGTCACTGCGTGTGACGGAGAGGTATCTCGGGGCCCACTCGGTAATACAACATCACACACAAGCCTTGCAAGCAATGTGACTTAGTGTAAGTTGCGAGATCTTGTATTATGGAACGAGTAAAGAGACTTGCCAGTAAACGAGATTGAAATAGGTATGTGGATACTAACGATCGAATCTCGGGCAAGTAACATACCCAAGGACAAAGGGAATGACATACGGGATTATATGAATCCTTGGCACTGAGGTTCAAACGATAAGATCTTCGTAGAATATGTGGGATCCAATATGGGCATCCAGGTCCCGCTATTGGATATTGACCGAGGAGTCACTCGGGTCATGTCTACATAGTTCTCGAACCCGCAGGGTCTGCACACTTAAGGTTCGACGTTGTTTTATGCGTATTTGAGTTATATGGTTGGTTAGCGAATGTTGTTCGGAGTCCCGGATGAGATCACGGACGTCACGAGGGTTTCCGGAATGGTCCGGAAACGAAGATTGATATATAGGATGACCTCATTTGATTACCGGAAGGTTTTCGGAGTTACCGGGAATGTACCGGGAATGACGAATGGGTTCCGGGTGTTCACCGGGGGGGCAACCCACCCCGGGGAAGCCCATAGGCCTTGGGGGTGGCGCACCAACCCTTAGTGGGCTGGTGGGACACCCCAAGAAGGCCCTATGCGCCATAGGAAGAAAATCAAAGAGAAAAGAAAAAAAAGAGGAGGTGGGAAAAAGGGGAAGGACTCCTCCTTCCAAACCTAGTTGGATTCGGTTTGGAAGGGGAGGACTCCCCCCATTGGCTCGGCCGACCCCCTTGAGGGTCGTTGGACCCCAAGGCAAGGCTCCCCCTCTTCCCCCTATATATACGGAGGTTTTAGGGCTGATTTGAGACAACTTTGCCACGGCAGCCTGACCACATATCTCCACGGTTTTACGTCTAGATCGCGTTTCTGCGTAGCTCGGGCGGAGCCCTGCTGAGATTAGATCACCACCAACCTCCGGAGCACCGTCACGCTACAGGAGAACTCATCTACCTCTCCGTCTCTCTTGCTGGATCAAAAAGGTTGAGATCATCGTCGAGCTGTACGTGTGCTGAACGCGGAGGTGTCGTCCGTTCGGCACTATATCGTGGGACTGACGCGGGACGGTTCGCGGGGCGGATCGAGGGACGTGAGGACGTTCCACTACATCAACCGCGTTCACTAACGCTTCGGCTGTGCGATCTACAAGGGTACGTAGATCAAATATCCCTTCTCGTAGATGGACATCACCTTGATAGGTCTTCGTGCGCGTAGGAAATTTATTATTTCCCATGCGACGTTCCCAACATGGACTTCTTCCATTCGGGAAAAAATCATTTCGGGGTTTTTCGTCCATTTGGACTCCGTTCCAAAATCAGATCTGAAAAGAGTCAAAAACATGGAAAAAACAAGAACTGGGACTTGGCACTGAATTAATAAGTTAGTCCCAAAAAGATATAAAAAGGTACATAAAACATACAAAGAAGGCAAGATAACAGCGTGAAAACATCAAAAATTATAGATACGTTTGATACGTATCAACGATTGCCTCAACAACCTTGATCGAGTCTTACAGAGATGCAAAGATACCAACCTCGTCTTGAACTGGGAGAAGTGCCACTTCATGGTTAATGAAGGCATCGTCTTAGGACACAAAATCTCCGAGAAAGGCATTGAAGTTGATAAGGCTAAGGTTGATGCAATTGAGAAAATGCCTTGCCCCACAGATATCAAAGGTATACGAAGTTTCCTAGGTCATGCTGGTTTCTATAGAAGCTTCATTAAAGACTTCTCTAAGATTTCTAGGGGCATAGTTTCCTTGATAACTGCACCTATTGTTCAACCACCTGATTGGAACTTGCCCTTTGAAATCATGTGCGATGCTAGTGATTATGCTGTTGGTGCTGTTCTAGGACAAAGAGTTGACAAGAAGTTGAATTTCATTTACTATGCTAGTAAAACTCTAGACAGTGCCCAGAGAAACTATGCCCCTACGGAGAAGGAGTTTTTAGCAGTCGTGTTTGCATGTGAAAAGTTCAGATCTTATATAGTTGACTCCAAAGTCACTATTCACTCTGATCATGCTGCTATTAAGTACCTTATGGAGAAGAAGGACGCTAAGCTTAGGCTAATCAGATGGGTTCTCCTGCTACAAGAATTTGATTTGCACGTTGTTGACCGAAAGGGTGCTGATAACCCTGTAGCAGATAACTTGTCTAGGCTACAGAATGTCCTTGATGACCCACGACCTATTGATGACAGCTTTCCTGATGAGCAATTGAATGTCATCCGTACTTCACAAAGTGCACCTTGGTATGCTAATTACGCAAAATATATCATAGCCAAATACATACCACCTAGTTTCACCTACCAGCAAAAGAAGAAATTCTTCTTTGATTTAAGACACTACTTTTGGGATGATCCTCCCCTTTATAAGGAAGGAGTAGATGGTGTTATTAGACGTTGTGTGCCTCAACATGAACAGGGACAAATCCTGCAGAAATGTCATTCCGAGGCCTACGGAGGACACCATGCTGGAGACAGAACTGCTCATAAGGTATTGCAATCAGGTTTCTATTGGCCCACTCTCTTTAAGGATGCCCGTAAGTTTGTCTTGTCTTGTGACGAGTGCCAAAGAATAGGGAACATCAGTAAGCGCCAGGAAATGCCTATGAACTATTCACTTGTCATTGAACCATTTGATGTCTGGGGCTTTGATTATATGGGACCCTTCCCGAGTTCCAATGGATATACTCACATCTTAGTTGCTGTGGATTACGTCACTAAGTGGGTAGAAGCTATCCCCACTAGAAACGATGATCACCACACCTCTATTAAGATGCTTAAAGAAGTCATTTTCCCAAGATTTGGAGTCCCTAGATATCTGATGACTGATGGCGGTTCACACTTCATTCATGGTGTTCTCCGCAAGATGCTTGCTAAATATGATGTCAACCATAGAGTTGCATCTCCTTATCATCCTCAGTCTAGTGGTCAAGTGGAGTTGAGTAATAGGGAGATCCAGTTGATCTTACAAAAGACTGTCAATAGATCTTGAAATAATTGGTCTAGCAAACTTACGATGCACTATGGGATTATAGGACTGCTTATAAGAATCCCATGGGCATGTCGCTGTATAAAATGGTTTACGGTAAGGCCTGTCATTTACCTCTTGAGCTGGACCACAAAGCTTATTGGGCAATCAAAGAGCTCAAATTCGATCTCAAACTTGCCGGTGAGAAGCGATTGTTTGATATCAGCTCATTAGATGAATGGAGGGCCCAGGCATATGAGAATGCCAAGTTGTTCAAGGAAAAGGTTAAGAGATGGAATGATAAAAGAATACAAAAACGAGAGTTCAATGTAGGTGATTATGTCCTGCTATACAATTCTCGCTTAAGATTCTTCACAGGCAAGCTTCTCTCTAAATGGGAAGGTCCCTACGTTGTCGAGGAAGTATATCGTTCTGGTGCCATCAAAATCAATAACACGGAAGGTAATTTTCCTAGAGTGGTAAATGGGCAAAGAATCAAGCATTATATCTCTGGTACTCCCATAAATGTTGAGACCAATATCCTCAATATCATAACTCCAGAGGAGTACATAAGGGATGTTTATCAGCCTGTTTCAAACCCTGAAAACGAAGAGGTATGTGTTTCGGTAAGTAACTGACTCTGAAACTTTTCCAGTAGGAAATTTTCTCCGTTTTGGAATTTATGGAAAATAGAAAAATAAAAAGCAGTCTGGAGACCGCACGAGGCGGCCACAAGCTTGGTTGCCGCGGCCTCCCCCTGGCCACGGCAACAGAGCTTGTGGGCACCTCGTGTGCCTCCCGTACTCCGTTTTCTTGCAGAGCACTCCTTTTGGTGCAGAAAAAAATCATTATATATACGTCCAAGGGTTTTGATCTCCGTATCGCGCAGTTTTCCTGTGTTTTCGTTTCGAGCCTGTTGTCTGCCGCAGATTTAGAGCAAAGATGTCTTCTCAGGGTTCAGAGGGGGAGAGCTATGTGGCTGATTACCTTGCAAACCCCAAGGTCTATGGGGACTTGGCACCATATGGCTGGACCACTGACGAGGAAGAGGACTATGATCCCAAGGGGAAGGAACAAACGAGTTCCGATGAAGAGGAGGCTCCTCTACCTCAACCTGGACGCACTCATGTGGAGTTCAAGAAGTCAAGCCTCCCTGACCAAAGGAAGAAACCTACGACCTTGTTTATCCCTTCTCGTTTCTTGCAGGAGAGTAAGCAGGAACTTTGCCATAGAGTGTTGAAGCTTGAGGAGGAAAATGATGATCTGAGGGAGCAGAACTTTATGCTCAAGTGGAAATTAGACAAGCTCAAGCCTGCTTCAACAACTCCACCACCATCACCACCAAAGGAAGACAACTAAGCATTGGTATGGGCAACTCCCTTGGCTTATGCCAAGCTTGGGGAAGTTGCCCAGGTATCGTATCACCTTTATATCTTTTGCTTTTACCTTTGTTTCAGTTCTTTCTTTTTCAGTTTTACTTTCTTCTCTTAGTGGAATAAGTCTTTAGTGTTTGGTTTGAGTCTTTTGCCTTGTGTCTCCCCCGATGTATTCGAGCTTGCGAGCTTTACACTAAAGAGTATCTTATTCAAGGGCTTTGCTTTGTGCCGTGATCAAAAGTATGAAAAGAACGATAGCATGAAAAATCATGAGATGATCTTATGGAAAGTGATAGCTTCACATATAACAAGTATGATGATTGAAACTTGTTGAGAATAGACCAACATAGACCCCAGTCATTGTTGCAATTAATAAGAAGTAATAAGGAAAGAGAGGTTCACATATAAATATACCATCTTAGACACTTTTTGCAATTGTGAGCACTCACCAAACTATTACATGCTTAGAAGTAGATGTTGAACAAGGAAGACAACATAATGAATTGTGTTTGCTTGATTCCAAACAATGTTATATGATTAGAGATCCCTTAGCATGTAACGATTGCTTCCACCTCATGTTAGCCGAAACTCCCGCACCAAGTAGAGATACTACTTGTGCATCCACAAACCTTCAAACCAGTCTTTCCATGAGTGTCCACCATACCTACCTATGGATTGAATAAGATCCCTCAAGTAAGTTGTCATCGGTGCAAGCAATAAAAATTTCTCTGTAATATGTATGATCTATTAGTGTGTGGAAAATAAGCTTTATACGAACCTGTGATGAGGAAGACATAAAAGCGACAGACTGCATAATAAAGTTCTTAATCACAGGGGGCAATATAAAGTGACGTTCCTCCGCACTAAGAGGACACGCATCCAAACCTCAAAAGCGCATGACAACCTCTACTTCCCTCTGCGAAGGGCCTATCTTGTACCTTTACTTTTTGCCCTTGTAAGAGTCATGGTGATCTTCACCAATTCCTTATTTTGCCTTTATCTTGGCTACCGTCATATGCTAGGGAAAGATCTATATTCATATATCAACTTGGAGATGAGTACTTATGCTTTATTATTGTTGACTTTACCCTTGAGGTAAATGGTTGGGAGGCAAAACTATAAGCCCCTATCTTTCTCTGTGTCCAACTGAAACTTTGATACCATGAGTACCACATGAGTTGTAACAATTGTGGAAAACAAAAGAGATGATTGAGTACGTGGATTTGCTTTACAAGCTCTTATTTGACTCTTTCTGATGATATGATAAATTGCAATTGCTTCAATGACTATGGACTGTTGTTGGCTACTTCTCGGTAAGGTTTTTGTTTCATACTTTGCTTTGTGAAGGAATTGTTACTTTCCCATAAGAATCTTTATGATGTATTGCTGTTCTATGTGTGATCATGATGCCCTCATGTCCGTATTTTGTTTTATCGATACCTTCATCCCTAAGCATGTGGACATGTTTATGGATCTTGGTTTTCGCTAGAGGACAAGCGATGTCTAAGCTTCGGGGAGTTGATACGTCCATTTTGCATCATGCTTTCATGTTGATATTTATCGCTCTATGGACAGTTATTATACTTTGTGGTACCTTACTTATGCCTTTTCTCTCTTATTTTGCAAGGTTTATTTGAAGAGGGAGAATACCGGTAGGTGGAATTCTGGACTGGAAAAGGAGAAAGTCTGAGTCCTCTATTTTGCCCAACTCGAAATGCCGTGAAAATCAACGTGGAATTTGCTGGGAATATATAAAAAATAATGGGCGAAAGAAGTGCAAGAGGGGAGCTCCCAGGGGCCCACAAGCCTGGTGGCCGCGGCCTACCCCCCTGGCCACGACAACAGGGCTTGTGGGCACCCTGGTGGCCCACTGCCCCCCTCTTTTGCTATATGAAGGGTTTCATCCAGAAAAAATCAGGGTGGAGCTTTTTTGTGGATTCTCCGCCGCCACGAGGCGGAACTTGAGCAGAACCAATCTAGAGCTCCGGCAGGACGATCCTGCCGGGGAAACTTCCCTCCCGGAGGGGGAAATCGTCGCCATCGTCATCACCAACACTCCTCTCGTCGGAGGGGAGTCATCTCCATCAACATCTTCATCAGCACCATCTCCTCTCCAAACCCTAGTTCATCTCTCGTAACCAATCTCCGTCTCGCGACTCTGATTGGTACTTGTAAGGTTGCTAGTAGTGTTGATTACTCTTTGTAGTTGATGCTAGTTGGATTACTTGGTGGAAGAGTTTATGTTCAGATCCTTGATGCTAATCATTACACCTCTGATCATGATTACGATTATGCTTTGTGAGTAGTTACTTTTGTTCCTGAGGACATGGGATAAGTCATGTTGAGAGCTAGTAGTCATGTGAATTTGGTATTCGTTCGGTATTTTGATATGCTCTATGTTGTCTTCTCCTCTAGTGGTGTTATGTGAACGTCGACTACATAACACTTCACCATCTTTGGGTCTAGCATGACAGAAATTCCCGTGTGTCCTTGGGAGCGTTTTTCCTCTTATAAGACTTTGTTCATGCTTGTCCCTTGCTACAAAAGGGATTGGGCCACTTTGCTGCACCATTGCAACTACTTGTTACTTGTTACTTTTCGCTTGCTACGTTTCACCTCACTAAACCATCACTTTTTACCGCTACTTTCAGTGCCTGCAGTCATTACCTTGCTGAAACACGTTTAACAGAGCCTTCTGCTCCTTGTTGGGTTCGACACTCTTACTTATCGAAAGGACTACGATTGATCCCCTATACTTGTGGGTCATCACCTATATGTATGATCATTGCCTTAGATATCGTCATGACTTTGCACGGTTCTATCAATTGCTCGACAGTAATTTGTTCACCCACCGTAATATTTGCTATTTTGAGAGAAGCCTCTAGTGAACACTATGGCCCTCGGGTCTACTCCACACCATATTTTCAGCCTTACTCTTTTACTTTGTTGCACTTTCCGCCTTCAGATCTCACTTTGCAAACAATCTTGAAGGGATTGACAACCCCTTTATAGCGTTGGGTGCAAGCTCTTTTGTGTTTGTGCAGGTACTCTGGACTTGACGTGATTCTCCTACTGGATTGATACCTTGGTTCTCAAACTGAGGGAAATACTTACTGCTCCTGTGCTGCATCGCCCTTTCCTCTTCAAGGGAAAAACCAACGCAAGCTCAAGAGACGACAGAAGATCTCTGTCGCCGTAGCATTCACCTCCTATAAGAGTTTGTCCAGGCTTGTCCCTTGCTACAAAAGGGATTGGGCCATCTATCTGCACCTTTGTTACTATTGTTACTTGCTACTTGCTACAAATTATCTTATCACACAACTATCGGTTACCGATAATTTCAGTGCATGCACAGAATACCTTGCTGGAAACCACTTGTCAGTTCCTTCTGCTCCTCGTTGGGTTTGACACTCTTACTTATCGAAAGGACTACGATAGATCCCCTACACTTGTGGGTCATCATCTTGCTGAGTACTTTTGTACTCATGTTTGCTTAATAAATGTTGCAGAGGATACCCATGAGCCAACATGTGTGTTCTATGTAGACCTCAATGATGACGATTAGCTGGTGTCCCAGCTACGACGTGGCCCCTTTTAGAAGGGATCTTTAGATAGTCAGGTTTTATGCCTTTTCCTTTCAACTGTCTGTACTCAGACAGCTTTAATGCTTTCGCTTGGTTTGTATGACTCTGCTTATATGACTTGAGTGTTGGGTCATGTGACCCCCACTTGTATGAACATATTATGCAAGACTCTTCCGAGTCTTCTAAATAAATGTTGTGTCATTGTACGGTTATGTTGTGATGCCATTGTTGTATCTATGCATATCGAGTATGTCATGCGTACGTGTGATGCACTGTGATATGTATGGGATTCGACACCTAGTTGTATGCCCTTAGTAGCTCTCAATACAGAGAAATGCCCCTTTGTGTTTCCACCGAGCCCTTGTAGTTCGCTACTGCTCCGGACACATCGGTTGACCGACATGTATCTTCTTAGCTTTTGTGTCTGTCCCTACGGGGAAATGTCACACGGTCTAATGGAGTCCTTGTAGCTTGCTACGACTTGTCTACCCTCGCTGATGACCGACACCTGCTTCGTTGGGTTATGTATGTTTGTCTCTGTACACTTGAGCCACTTGAGTTTATGACTAGTTATGTCGACCCGGGTTCTTTGACATTGGAATGCTAGCGACACAAATGCATACATGAGTCAGAAGGCGCAAACGGTCCCGGCTAAGGTAAGGTGGCAGCCGTGCGTGAGACCGCAAAGGGATGCGATGTGTTACAGGCTGGATTCCTATGGCTTAGGATTGGGGCCCCGATAGCGTTGGTATCAGAGCCTGACTAACTGTAGGATTACCAAGCCAAACTGGTCGAAGTTGAGTCTATAAATGCTTTAATTATATATAAGGGAATTTTTTGTGGAAGGGAACATAAGTTTCTTGCTTCTCTTCTCAAGTAATTCTATTCTGGTCATCCTCGTCTTTTCTACGGGGATTAAGAACTAGTTTACTTATCTATCTCTCAGGATCGCGTTTTACTATTCGGTAGATTGTAGGAAACAGTTCGAGAGTTATTTCGAGTTTCTTTTGTTCCAAGGAAAAGAAAATAAGTTTTGATGACCATGGAATTGAACTTGATAGTTGAGTGGTTATGCTATCCTATCTTTTGTGGGTTGTCTCAAAATTGTTTTTGAGCATTTACAGCCGTTATGCTGCCCAATTTTATCTCCATAGCTCTAATGCCTTTTGCATTACTCTCTATTTCAGATGTCTAGCCGTCCTTCTCGTCACGTGGTCCGTCTGACTAGGTGCATTGATGTGCCGGGTCACACGGCCATGCTGGTCAGAATGATGTCAGTAGCCGGTTACCACTGGTACCCAGAGTATACAGTGGAGGAGCAGTACCGGGATTTCAACCAGAGTCAGTACCTATGCACTGTTAGGGTATTCCCAGATTACCCTAGAGCCGAGGAGCCGATCCATTGGTTTATGGATTGGAGGTTACTTTTGACATGGAGGTACAAGATGCCGCGTATTCAATGTTGACCATTATGAGAGCCAGGCATGCCCTACTGCAGAATTCAGAGTTCTGTTATGTTCCCGCCTCTCAGCGAGGAGAAGAAGGATACCTCAGTGGTGTCTACTTTGATTCCTCTTTGGAGGATCCGCTGCTGCTGTCTACCACTGAGATGTTAGAGAATAGAGATAGAGATGCTCGTGCCCTTCGTTTGGAGCTCTATGCTACTCGTGCCCGTTTGTGGACAGCTTTGGCACAGCTGGCACCTGTAGTTCAGACAGGGTATGGAGATATGGAGATGTTGAACCCCGTTAGGACTCATCTTCCAGCTCATGTTGACTGGCTTGCTATAGGAGGTGTCACCCCTCTTCGGGGACCTCTACTGCCACCAGCCAGGGGACCCAGACCACCCTCGTGTCCTTACGGTTCCCAGGGGTCTCAGGCTCGAGTATTTCCTTATCCGCAGGTTCCGCTCCCAGGCCATGGAGGCAACCTTTATGAGATGTTTTATGCGGATTCTTGAACCCGTAAGTGGAAGAGTAGTATTATAGTAGTTGTATTTCCACAGTCCTGTGTGTCTTGTGGAGTATAACTATGTTGCAAGATGAGTTCTGGAGGCATAGATAAATAATGTATAGCAAGCTTGGAAAGCCTCTGATGAGTAGTATCATCTTTTTAGTAGTTGGCTCTTCAGTTTAAGGTTGTACTGAACTATGTAATGGTATGTATGAACCATGGTGTGTATATAGCAGTTTTCTTGTTATCATGTTGTTCGGATGTTCATTTCCGTATTCCATGTGTTCAGTGCATTCTTAATCCATAGCTAGTATTGATGTTGATCTAGACTAAGTTGTGAGTTTGTTTGCCAGGATGGTGTTTACCAGGCAGAACCGTGCCCCTAGCCATGAGTAGGGAGAAGATAGTCAGGCAACACAGGAGGAACTGCCCCACCCACCTTCTCTGGCGGAGGTTATGCTCGAGGCGGAAAGAAACAAGCGAGAGACCAACCATCTGCTAGAGTGTATTGAGAAAAATACGGCTCGTCAGCCACGAAATGACGCTGTGTCCCTCAATGACTTTGTGTAGCTAAATCCCCCGAAGTTCCATCACTCCGTCGATCCTCTCGACGCTGATGATTGGTTGTGCAGTATATCGCGCAAGATACACTCTGCCAATGTTTTTGAGCCTGACGAGGTGACCTTTGTTGCATACTTTCTGGAAGGCCCCGCCAATCTGTGGTGGGAAAATTTTGAAGCTATGCGTCCTGCCGGACCAACAGCCACATGGGCAGATTTCAGTGCAGCTTTCCGTCTGCACCACATTCCAGAGAGCCTGATGGACCGTAAGAGAGAGGAATTATGTGCCTTCACCCAGGGAAAGTTGACCGTGGATGCTTATAGCCGCGATTTCGGTAATCTCGCTCGCAACGCAACTGAAGAGGTGTCAACTGATGCCAAGAAGCAAGCAAGATTCCGCAAGGGTCTGAGCCACAAACTTCGTCGTGACCTCCGCTTTCATCAATGTACAAGTTTTCAAGCTCTTGTCAACAAGGCGATCAGTGCCGAGACTGGTCATATCGACTATGAAGCCACGAAGAAGCACTCTCACGATTCGGGCTCCTGATCTGGTTCCGCATTTCCGAAATGCAGGTTGTGGGTCCCGAATAGCTCCCTGCCGCCAAGATATACCTCGAGGCCATCCTATGTGGCGCCTCAGGCGAACCAGACAAACCCTCCAGCAAAGACCTATGGTGGTCCAGCTAGCAATGCTGCAGCACGTGCCAATCAGGTGACCTGTTACAAGTGTGGAGGACCAGGACACTATTCACGAGAGTGTCCTCAGAATATAGCTGCCAAGCAACCTGGGAAGTCTGTTGGGCAAGGCAAGCCAGGCAAAGCTTATTATGTGAAGCCAACTCCTGCGCTCGGCCGCGTGAATTATGTTTCGGTAGAAGAAGCTACAGAGGATCCCGACGTCATTTTGGGTACGCTCCTTGTGAATCATCACCCAGCGTGTGTTCTTTTTGACACTGGGTCATCTCATTCCTTCATTTCCGAAAGTTATGCACAATTGCATAACATGTCCTTTTGTGATATGCCAATCCCATTAGTTGTCCAAACCCTAGGTAGTAAATGACAAACTTCTAGGATAAGTTATGACAATGAAATCCTAGTAGACAGGCTAGTTTTTCTAGCATCATTGATAGCCCTGAAATCCTCAGATATCAATATCATCTTGGGTATGGACTGGATGTCAGCTCATTATGCCAAGATTGATACCCATTCTAGAAATGTTCAGCTTACCCATCCCTCGGGTGAGATAGTTAATGTCTGAACTCGAGTTGCCAAATGCCAACTCTATTCCCTCAATGCTAGCCCTCTTCCAGAACTTGAAGACATTCCGGTAGTCCGTGACTTTCTGGATGTTTTTCCAGAAGAACTGCCAGGAATTCCACTTGACAAGGATGTAGAGTTTGTGATAGATCTTGTTCCAGGAACTCTCCCAATAGCCAGAAGACCCTATAAGACGGCACCCTTGGAGCTAACCGAACTTAATAAACAACTATGTGAGGCCTTGAATAAAGGTTTCATTCGTCCTAGCTCTTCTCCTTGGGCTTGTCCCGTCCTCTTCGTCAAGAAGAAAGATGGAACGGATCAGATGGTTGTAGATTATCGACCAGTTAACCTGGTCACTATAAAGAACAAGTATCTGCTCCCCAGGATCAACGATCTGTATGATCAGCTCGCTGGATCCTCAGTCTTCTCCAAAATGGATTTGATGTTGGGTTACCATCAAATCAAGATCAAGAACGGGGACATTCCAAAAACGGCCTTTGTCACTCGTTATGGCCAATACGAGTACACCCTCATGTCCTTCGGTTTAACCAATGCCCCAACCACCTTCTCTCGCTTGATGAATTCAATCTTCATGGAGTATTTGGATAAATTCGTCATGGTATACCTCGATGATATTCTCATCTACTCGAAGAACGAACAAGAACATGCCAAGCATCTAAGGCTGGTATTGATGAAACTTCGAGAGCATCGCCTTTATGCCAAGTTTTCAAAATGTGAATTTTGGTTACCAAAAGTGACCTATCTAGGCCACGTAATCTTTGGTAAGGGTATTGTTGTCAATCCCGAGAGAGTTCAAGCTGTCCTTGATTGGACTCAACCTGAATCGGTTAAGCAAGTTAGGAGTTTTCTTGGTCTAGCTAGCTATTGTCGCCGCTTTGTTGAGAACTTCTCCAAGGTTGCGAAGCCTCTAACTAAACTCCTCTAGAAAGATAAAAAGTTCGAGTGGACACCATAGTGTGAGCATAGCTTTCAGGAACTGAAAAGACACGTGACTTCCGTACCTGTGTTGCTACCACCAGATTTCTCTAAGGACTTTGTTATCTATTGCGACGCCTCGCGGCAATGATTAGGTTGCATTCTCATGCAGGATCGTCATGTGATTGCATACGCATCTCGATAGTTGCATCCACATGAGGATAATTATCCCACACATGATCTTGAGCTTGCAGCTGTAGTCCATGCACTAAAAACCTGGCGACATTACCTTCTTGGTAATCATTGCGAAATATTCACTGATCACAAATGTCTGAAATATATCTTCACCCAGCCGGATTTAAATCTCAGGCAAATACGATGGGTTGAGTTGATCTCAGATTACGACTTAGGGATAACTTACACCCCGGGGAAGGACAATGTCATGGCTGATGCACCAAGTCGTAAGTCTTATTGTAACAATCTGATGCTACAACGAGGTCAACCACGTCTCTATGAGGAATTTCGGAAGTTAAAGCTGCACATTGTTCCTCAAGGATTCCTTTCTAACCTAGTGGTGAAACCTACTCTTAGGGATCAAATCATAGCTGGCCAAAAGCGTGATAAGGGTATATCATGGATCAAGGAGAATATTATTAGCGGAAACGCTAAGGAATTCTCCATGAATGATCAAGATGTTGTGTTTTTCTAGAACTGTCTAGTGGTTCCTAAGAATTCACATCTAAGGCATTTGATCCTTCAGGAGGCTCATGATTCTCCTCTCACGATTCATCCTGGTAGTACTAAGATGTATCAGGACCTACGCCAGAGGTTTTGGTGGACTAGGATGAAGAGAGAAATTGCTGAGTTCGTTGCTAACTGCGACATTTGTCGTCGAGTAAACGAGGAACATCAAAGGCCTACTGGCACCCTTCAACCTTTAACTATTCCTGAATGGAAATGGGATAAAGTCAGTATGGATTTTATCACTGGATTTCCCAAAACCAAGAAAGGAAATAATGCTATCTTTGTGGTCATTGACTGTCTTTCCAAAGTAGCTCATTTTCTTCTAGTTCGTGAGAGTATAACAGCTAGCCAGCTAGCAGAGTTATATATCTCTCGAATAGTGTCTCTTCATGGTGTCCTTCTGGAGATTAACTCAGATCGTGGAAGTATTTTTACTTCTCATTTCTGGGAAAGTTTTCAGAATGCCATGGGGACTCACCTATCTTTTAGCACTGCTTTCCATCCTCAATCAAGTGGTCAAGTAGAAAGAGTCAATAAAATCCTAGAGGATATGCTTCGAGCTTGTGTTATATCGTTCGGTATGAATTGGGAGAAGTGCCTTCCATTCGCCGAATTTGCTTATAACAATAGTTATCAGTCAAGCTTGGGCAAAGCCCCTTTTGAAGTTCTCTATGGACGAAGATGTAGAACACCTCTTAATTGGTCAGAAACCGGAGAGAGGTAACTCTTTGGTCATGATATGATCCAGGAAGAAGAAGAGAAAGTTCGCATTATTCGTGAAAAGTTAAAAACAGCCCAGTCTCGTCAAAAGAGCCAATATGATCGTCATCATAAGGTTGTGACCTTTGAAGTTGCCAAGAAGGCTTACCTTCGGGTTACACCTTTGAAGGGTACCCATCGCTTCGGTATCAAAGGCAAATTGGCTCCTTGTTACATTGGTCCTTTTCGCATTCTTGCCAAACAAGGAGAAGTTGCCTACCAATTGGAACTTCCTACACATCTTTCCAAGGTTCATGATGTTTTCCACGTCTCACAACTCATGCGTTGCTTTTCGGATTCTATCCGTGGAGTGGACCACAAAACGCTTGATCTCCAAGATAACCTTTCGTACCGAGAATACCCTGTTCGTATTCATGATCAAGCTGAGCGTACCACTCGATGTCGAAACCTCAAGTTTCTTAAAGTTCAATGGTCAAATAATTCTGAAAAGGAGGCAACAAGGGAAAGAGAGGACCGAATCCAACTTGAGTATCCCGCGCTATTCCCGACGACTTCCAAATCTCGGGACGAGATTCTTTTGAGTGGGGGTGAGTTGTCACATCCCTAGCTACCCTTTGAAGTCTAGCAAGATTGTGCTCATGTTTATTATTGCATTAAAAGTGAAAAAAAAGAAATCAAAGAGAAAAACCCTAGCACTTCCATATTTAATCCAATTCAAAACTTGTGATAAATCAATGAACCCAAAATGGTCTACATAAAAGTCCATCATTTCTGATAAATAGTGGAAACAATATTTCAGGGGTGGATTTCTTTTTAAAAATACGTTGGCATTTTATTTAAAATACAAAAGCCACTGAAATCAACTATATATGTGATTTCAAATATTTCAGAATTTCATAAAATGTTGAATCTTTTATATAGGTTTGGAAATATTCCAAATAAGACCCCAACATTATTTTCACTATTTTAGAAATAGTTTGGAGCCAAAAATAAAATTAAACAAATGTTAGACAGGTTAAAACAGAAATCGGAAAAGAAAAGAAAAGGGAAAAGTCCTATCTAGCGCTTACCTTGGCCCAGCCCATCTCCATCTCTGTCGTCTTCCTCTTGCGAGCGAGTAGCACGAGGTGGCCGCCGCTCTCTCTGACGCGGCCACGTACCTGAGTGCCTATCTGGCCTCCCCGTCGCGTTGGCCGCGAAGGGATAAACCCCCGCGACACATTCTAGCTCTCTCCTTCTCCCCATTCGCTCCCCTGTGCCCCTCTCTCTCGGCCGCCATTAGAGATGAGCTTGAGCTCGAGCTCGCCATCGTCAATGGCCACCTGAAGCCTCCCTGAGCATGTCGTTCGCTCCGCCTCATCCAGCACGTCGTCTCTGCCAAAGGAAGCAAGCCCTCGAGCCCTGCATCGCCCTGACGCCATCGTCTTCCTCCTCGGATCACCGAAGCTCGCCGCCGTCCTTCTCGCTGTCCAGGCCATCCCCGAGCCCGCTCTCGATGTCTCTGCAACCCCTGTGAGCTCTGGATGATTTCCCCCTTCTTTTCCCCATAGATTCCGTGCCCTAGCGCCCGATTCCATCGGAGCTCGATGAGATCCGCCCTGGGAGCTCGTCGCCGGTGATGTTACGATGATGGGTTGGTCCATCTAAGACCACCATCAGCTTCAGTGCGTCGTGTAGATGTTGTAGGAGCCAAACCCCGACCCTAATGCCCTCTGTTTCGATGATCTTGATGTTGCCCGAGCTCCGGCAGCCACCGAGCTCGTCGCCGGCGTCATCTCCAGCCGTTTCAACCCCTGAGCATAGCAAAAATGGACGCGCGGATGAGTGGCCGTTCCTCTGGAGCCATCCGCCGCTCATTTGGTCACCGGAGGTGCATTTTCGATGCCCTCTGCCGTCCCTAGAGCCACTGGCGGCTCAACGTCTATGGGTTTGACCCCCAGCGCCGGTGGGTTGACTCTCCTGAGCCCATGACAGGTGGGGCCAGCCCCTGGCTAATTTAGTTTAAGATAATACAAATAATTAGTTAATTAAATCACTAACCAGACGCTGACATGTGAGCTAGCCCCTCTTAACTAACTAATTAACTTAAAGTTTAATTAAAATCTGGCCAGAGTCACTTCCTAGTGGGTCCCACTGGTCAGGTTTGACTTTCAAACGGCCAAACTAACTGCTGATGTCATGCTGATGCAGTAATACTATTTATGTTTTATAATAATTCCAGAATATGTGCAAAACTTTGGAAATTCATAGAAAATTAAATATAACTCCAAAATTGACAAATAATATATGCAAATTGATCAGAAAAATTCAATGAACACAATGGTGCTATTTTCATGCATGACAAACAAAGTTATGAAACATCATCTGGTCAAATCAATTAAATGAATTTGATAAATATACTATTTCAAATAATATTTGATTTTTGAATTCATACCAGATTCATACTAAGAGTCTGTTAGTCACCTTAAACCATGCTACCTTCATTTCATGTCATGATCATGCATCATATTGTTGCATATGAACGATATTGATTGTCGTTATTGTTTCGGTAGGCTCTGCCCTTCCGGATACGTCTGAATATCCGAGTGACGGATTTAATCCCTCTCTGAACAACAAGGCAAGCACCCTTTTGATCATCCCAATATAAACCCGTGTTCCTGCTTGTGCTCCCACTTATTGCATTAGGACAAAAATATTTCAAATTCTTTACTTTGGTAGTTGAACCTATTCCTTTGCATGACCTGTCATTGTCACGGTAAATAGCCAAACCTTGCAACCTAGCATACGTGGTAGTTGCTTGAGCTATGATGTGATTTATCCTGCTATGCTTGCTATGCCTAGAGTTGTGTTAGGTCTGTTTCATCTGGGTGATGAATCGGAATAGTTGAATGTGTTCTAGTGACAAAGAATAAGTGTGGAACCTGATTTGGTAAAGGTACCTACGAAAGGCTATGTAGGAGTACATGGCGGGTTGTTTCATTGGAACCGTCCTTAGGAACTGAGTTCCATGTATGTAATCCAAGACTAGTTACTACCACATGCGGGGCCCTGAAATATGACCCCGCTCGACTTATTAATCGTCTAGTACTCAGTCAAGGAGTTGCAAGTAGTTTCTGGTGTTTATAGTCATGCTGGAGGCCGTGCATAGTGCTGACCTTAGAGGTGGGCCATGATGCGGTAGGCAGTGGCACGGTGTACCAAGTGGCACACGGATGGTTGGCTTGGGAACCCCGCGCACATCGTTTGGGACCATGGCGGAAACCTCGACCGGACTTCCGTACGGGTTCACTCTCAAATAGGCGATAAACCTGGACTAGCTATTAGTGTGGTTAACGGTCGTGGCTGACTCCCTCGCTGGGCTTCCGCTTGAAGGTTGCCGAGGTGCATGACGTGCACATGGCGATAAGTGGCGAGAGCGTGTGTGAAGAAGTACACCCCTGCAGGGTTATGATCTATTTGAATAGTCGCGTCTGCGGATATGGACTACTTGGAGACATATGTTGTTCATAGACAACTTTAATGGTACTCATAAAAGTATCAAGATAAGTGTGAGTATCATGTATGGCATTTCCGTAGGGATATGGAAAGTAGTCCATGATAGTGTATTATTGTGGTGGTAGTGGACTCGTGTATGACTTATCAAAGTTGTTTAGAAATATTTAAAATTGTAGTTTAGTCTATCCAAGAGTCAAAGCTGGCTTGCTGCATGAAACCCCACAACCCCTTTATTGATACATGTGCATGAGTAGATAGATCTGTTCTAAAGTCTTGTTGAGTACTTTTGTACTCATGTTTGCTTAATCAATGTTGCAGAGGATACCCACAAGCCAACATGTGGGTTCTATCTAGACCTCGATGATGACGAGTAGCTGGTGTCCCAACTACGACCTGGCCCCTTTGAGAAGGGATCTGTAGATAGTCAGGCTTTATGCCTTTTCCTTTCAACTGCCTGTACTCAGACAGCTTTAATGCTTCCGCTTGGTTTGTATAAATCTGCTTGTATGCCTTGAGTGTTGGGTCATGTGACCCCTACCTGTATGAACATATTATGCAAGACTCTTCCGCGTCTTCTAAATAAATGTTCTGTTGTTATATGGTTATGTTGTGATGCCATTGTTGTATCTATGCATATCGAGTATGTCATGCGCACGTGTGATGCATTGTGATATGTATGGGATTCGACACCTAGTCATATGCCCTTAGTAGCTCTCTATACAGAGAAATGCCCCTTTGCGTTTCCATCGAGCCTTGGTAGTTCGCTACTGCTCCGTACACATTGGTTGACCGGCATGTATCCTTCTTAGCTGCTGTGTGTGTCCCTACGGGGAAATGTCACGCGGTGTAATGGAGTCCTTGTAGCTTGCTACGACTCGTCTACACTTGCTGATGGCCGACACCTGCTTTGCTTGGTTATGTATGTATGTCTTTGTTACACTTGAGCCACTTGAGTTTATGACTAGTTATGTCGACCCGGGTTCTTTGACATTGGAATGCTAGCGACACAAATGCATACGTGAGTCAAAAGGCGCAAACGGTCCCGGCTAAGGTAAGGTGGTAGCCGTGGGGTTAACCGTGCGTGAGACCGCAAAGGGATGCGATGTGTTACAGGCTGGATTCCTATGGCTTAGGATCAAGGTCCCAACAAGAGCGCTATTGGCAAGTGAAATTGGTAAGGAAATCTTTACACTGTACGTGTTGTTTTTTTTTTAGTGTTCCCTCTTTTTGTCCCTATGGACCACTCTACTCTTGGTTTGTTGCTTGTGGGGAACCACCCCAACACTATTGTGGTGGAGAATCGTCCCCCACCTACTGAAATTGTGCCCTTTAAAATATCAACTCGTATTATTGATTGTGTTTTGGCTAATTGATATGTAGGAGATAGACATCCAGGTGAACACTTGCTATATCTTTCACAACTATGCTCCTTATTTAAGTTTGCAGGTATATCGATGGATTTTGTTATGAGAAAGCTATTCTCTCTATCATTAAAAGATAAGGCTTTGGATTGGTATAGGCTTCTTGATGACTCTTGACCCACAAGTATAGGGGATCGCAACAGTTTTCGAGGGTAGAGTATTCAACCCAAATTTATTGATTCGACACAAGGGGAAGCCAAAGAATATTCTCAAATATTAGCAGTTGAGTTGTCAATTCAACCACACCTGAAAGACTTAGTATCTTTAGAAAAGTATCAGTAGCAGAGTAGTGTGATAGCAACAGTAGCAACGGTAACCAGTAGCAATAATGACAGCAGTAGCAGTAGAGTAACAGCAGTAGCAACAGAGTAACAGTAGCAGCAGTGACAACAGTAGCGGCAAAGTAACGTAGCAAGGACCAGTAGGAAAAACTAGTAGGCATTGGATCGGTGATGGATGATTATGCCCGATGGTATTCATCATGCAACAGTTATAACACGGAGAGATATGTAACTAGCTCCACTTCGTCAATGTAACGTAGGCATGTATTCCGTATGTAGTCATACATGCTTAGGGAAAAGAACTTGCATGACATCTATTGTCCATCCCTTCCGTGGCAGCGGGGTCCTAATGGAAACTACGGGATATTAAGGTTCTCCTTTTAATAAAGAACCGGACCAACGCATTAACACTTAGAAAATACATGAACTCCTCATACTATGGTCATCTCTGGGAGTGGTTCTGGCTATTGTCACTCCGGTGTTGCCGGGTCATAACACATAGTAGGTGACTACAATTTGCAAGATAGGATTAAAAACACACATACATTGACGAGAACATAATAGATTCAGATCTGAAATCATGGCACTCGGGACCTAGTGACAAGCATTAAGCATGGCAAAGCAGTAGCAACATCAATCTCCGAACATAGTGGATACTAGGGATCAATCCTCGTCAAAACTAACTCGATTACATGATAGATCTGAGCCAACCCATCACCTTCCAGCAAGCCTACGATGAGATTACTCACGAACGGTGAAGACCATCATGGAATTGGCGATGAAGGAAGGTTGGTGATGACGATGACGATGATCTCCCCTGTCTGGAGCCTAGAACGGACTCAAGATCTGCCCTCTAGAGGAAGAACAAGAAGTCGCGGCGCCTCCATATTGTAAAATGTGATGAACTCTTCTCCTTGATTTTTTTCCGGACGAAAGGGACTAAATAGAGCTGAGATTGGAGGCGGTGGAGCTTCGTGGGCCCCACAAGCCTGCCAGGCGCGGACAGGGGGGCCGCGCCTGGTGGGCTTGTGGGCTCTCAGCTCCACCCCTCCGGTTGATTCTTGCGCTAGTATTTTTTTTATATTCCACAAAAAACCCTCGTAAATTTTCCAGGTCATTCCGAGAACTTTTATTTCTGTACAAAAACAACACCATGGCAATTTTGCTGAAAATAGTGTTAGTCCGGGTTAGTTCCATTCAAATCATGCAAATTAGAGTCCAAAACAAGGGCAAAAGAGTTTGGAAAAGTAGATACGACGGAGACGTATCAACTCCCCCAAGCTTAAAACCTTGCTTGTCCTCAAGCAATTCAGTTGAAAAACTGAAAGAGACAAAAGAAAAACTTTTACGAACTCTGTTTGATCTTGTTGTTGCAACTATGTCTAACTCATATCCAGAATTTCAGCAAGATCACAAGCTAACCACATAAGCAAATGACATCTAGGTCTCACGGTAAACTCATATCAATGGCATAATCAACTAGCAAGCAATAATAATAGGTTTCAAACGTCAACACTTCAATCAAAACAATCATGAAGCGGTACGAACAGATGCTATCTCGCTAGCTCTTTCTGAGACCGTAAAACATAAATGCATAGCACCTTCAGAGACCAAGGGCTGACTAAACATTGCAATTCATGGCAAAGAAGATCCAGTCACAGTCATACTCAACATCAGTCAAAAGCAAAGCATAAAAATGACAGAGGTGCTCTCTAATTGGTGCTTTTATAAGAAGAGGATGACTCAACATGAACATAAATAGATAGGGCCTTCGCAGAGGGAAGCATTGATTTGCAGAGATGCCAGACCTCAAGCTTTGAAAACAGAGATAATAATTTTGGGTGGCATGCTTTCATTGTCTACGCAATGACCAAGAGTTTTCATTATCTTCCATGCTACACATACTATAGGCGGTTCCCAAACAGAAAAGTAAAGTTTTGACTCCCCCACCACCGATGAATCACACTCCACGACTAGCCGAATACTCGGGTGTCGTCCATACCAACATCAATCCAGGGGGAGTTTTGTTTGCAATTATCTTTTTGAGTTGAGCATGGAACTGGGCATTCCAATTACCGGCCCCTTTCTCGTGAATGATAGTGAATAAACACATATCGAGGATAACACGCCTACCATGGAAGATATTGATCACCCCTTGTCACCACATGAGCGGTTCGGGCATGCAAAACAGATTATTTCTTGAAGGTTTAGAGAGTGGCACATGCAAATTTACTTGGAACGGCAGGTAGATACCGCATATAGGTAGGTATGGTGGACTCATATGGGACAACTTTGGGTTTATGGAGAAGGATGCACAAGCAGTATTCCCGCTTAGTACAAGTGAAGGCTAGCAAAAGACTAGGAAGCGACCAACTAGAGAGCGACAACAGTCATCAAAATGCATTGAAATTAACCAACATTGAGTGCAAGCATGAGTAGGACATAAATCACCATGAACATGAATATCATAGAGGCTATGTTGATTTTGTTTCAACTACATGTGTAAACATGCGCCAAGTCAAGCCACTTGAATCATTCAAAGGAGGATACCATCCTATCATACTACATCATAGTCTTCTCAAGATTCATGTTGGCATCCAGGACAAACCATTGTAAGCTCCTAGCTAATTAAGCATGGCATCAGAAAATTTGATCTCTAAGTTGTCATTGCAAACATGTTTCTCTCACAACAAAGTTGAACTAGGAACGATGAGCTAGTCATATTTACAAAAACAAAATAGATCGAGTTCATACCAGCTTTTCCACGCTCAGTCACTTCATTATATATCGTCATTATTGACTTTCACTTGCACGACCGAATGATGTGAACAATAATAAGAGTGCTCGTGCATTGGACTAAGCTGGAATCTGCAGGCAAACACAAAGGAGAAGACAAGGTAATATGGCTCTTTGATAGAAAAACAAATATGCATGCGAGAGCCACTAAACATTGTAACCATGGTCTTCTACCTTGACCCAAAGAAAAAAACACTATTTACACGGGAAAGCTCCCAACAAGCAAAAGAAGAACGAAAAATCTTTTTCGGTTTTCTCAAACTAGAAAAACACATGATAAGAAAACGAGAAAAATAAATAAACTAGCATGGATCATACAGTGGCAAAGTGTGAACACCGACTAACAAAGTGAAAGCGTAAGCAAGAATGTAAAGTGGGTGAGAAACACGTACTCCCCCAAGCTTAGGCTTTTGGCCTAAGTTGGTCTGCTCCCAAGGTGGGAAGTAACTGTCTCCGGGGTACTCCGGAGTGGACTGGGGATGCCACTCTTGTGTGAGCTCCTCTGGCTCCCACTGATAAACTGGCGTCTGGTACTCGACTGGTAGATCGGTCACGGGCACCTGTGGTTGGGCTATGCCCCAATATGCGTAGTTTTCTGAGGGCATAATAATGTACCTGCATGTATGAAGATTGAACAAAGAAGGAGCAGTCAAAGTAATAGTCTCACGAGTACCCTGACTAAATACCAAGTTATAAATCATCCTTCTATTTATATCTCTATCAATAAAGTCATGGCGAACCATGCTATCATAATCTAGATATCTCTCAGGAAGAAGAATCTCTTCTTCCTCGTCCAGTCTAATAGGTATCTGAAAATGTCTAGCAAGACGAGTAGCATAGATACCCCCATAGACAACGCCTTTAGAACGGTTCGTGTTCAACCGTTGAGCTACTATAGCGCCCAAGCTATAAGTTTTATCATTATAAAGGGCTTCGCGCAAAACCGCAAGATCTGGAGAGCTAAGGGCCACAGCTTTCCCACGACCAATCAAACATTTTCCCACAAATAATGAGAAGTACCGAAGCACGGGAAAATGTATGCTAGCAGCTCTAGCGCAAGACACTCCTCTCTCCTCTCCTACATCAATAGTATCGATGAAAGCCTCCAAGTCCCGTGGACGAGGTTCATGAATATCCCCAACATAAGGTAATTTGCAAACATTGCAAAAATCCTGAAGTGACATGCGCTGGGGGATATCATATAATCTGAACTCAACCATAGGAGGATTATTCCTTGGGTAGAAGTTAAAGCTTTGCACAAAAATATTAGTGAGGATGAGGTATTGCGGGTACTTATCTTCAACAAAGCTGGTAATGCATGCGTTCTCCACCAAGTAATAAAAGTCCTCATAAAGTCCGGCGGCGCGTAAGAACACATCGCTTGGCCACTCGCACGCTCGAACTTCTGCAACTTGGGGGACCGGATACTTGGGTTTCTACTTCCCACTTCCATCATCCTTGGGGTCACGGCTTGAAGTGCCTCTTAAGAACCTCCTCATCTTTTCCCTTTTCTATCTCTGAAAATTTCTGAAATTTTTAGTGACTCAAAGGAAAAGTGAACAAGGCTCAACAATACTCATAGCAACTACTCCGACAAGTGCCTAGAAGCCATACCACGCATCAAAACTACTTGGGACCAGGTAAAATTAGCATGCAAAGTTCAAGAACAGGGTCACCAAGGCAGCAAAAATACACGCCAAATAAGGCACTAGAGCAAAACTAATTGGACCAATGGGGGAATCACTTACCAAGGAGCAATTTCCCAAAACAGTTTGGTGAATGGTGCTTTGCACAAGGAGATCGAAAATCACAGCAAGAAGAGCAAGAACACGGGTTTGACCTGCGAAACAATTTTTTCTGGAGGTAGGAGAAGCAGATGGGAGCTAGAATAAGTGGAGGGGGTTGATACGTCTCCAACGTATGTATAATTTTTGATGGTTTCATGCTATTATCTTGTCAAACTTTGGATGTTTTGTATGCCTTTTATATATTTTTTGGGACTAACTTATTAACTTAGTGCCAAGTGCCAGTTCCTGTTTTTCCATGTTTTTGACCCCTTTCAGAGGAGAATTTTAAACGGAGTCCAAACGGAATGAAACTGCCAATTTTTTTTTCTAAAACAGAAGAAGATCGGAAAGCCTAAGAATCAGGGAAGGGGGGCAGTAGGGACCCCACAAGCCCCCTAGCCGTGGCTAGGGGGCCCACGCCTCCCAGGCTTGTGGGCTCCCTAGGCCTCCTCTGCCCTAGGTCTTTCGCCTATAAATTCCCTAAAATCCCCAAAAAATCAGGAGATCATCGAAAGTACTTTTCCGCCGCCGCAAGCTTCTGTCTCTGCAAAATCCCATCTGGGGCACGTTCTGGTGCCCTGCCGGAGGGGGGATTCGGATACGGAGGGCTTCTTCATCAACACCATGACCTCTCCTATGATGCATGAGTAGTTCACCATAGACCTACGGGTCCATAGCTTGTAGCTAGATGGCTTCTTCACTCTCTTGGATCTTCAATACAAAGTTCTCCATGATCTTCATGGATATCTACCCGATGTAATCTTCTTTTGCGGTGTGTTTGTCAAGATCCGATGAATTGTGGATTTATGATCAGATTATCTATGAATCTTATTTGAGTTTCTTCTGATCTCTCTTATGCATGATTTCATATCCTTGTAATTCTCTTCGAGTTCTGGGTTTTGTTTGGCCAACTAGATCTATGATTCTTGCAATGGGAGAAGTGCTTGGTTTTGGGTTCATACCGTGCGGTGACCTCACCCAGTGACAAAAGGGGTAGCAAGGCACGCATCGTGTCGTTGCCATCAAGGGTAAAAAGATGGGGTTTTCATCATTGGTTTGAGATTATCCCTCTACATCATGTCATCTTGCTTAAGGTGTTACTCTGTTCGTCATGAACTCAATACACTAGATGCATGCTAGATAGCGGTCGATGTGTGGAGTAATAGTAGTAGATGGAGAAAGTATCGGTCTACTTGTCTCGGACGTGATGCCTATATGTATGATCATTGCCTTTGATATCGTCATGACTTTGCACGGTTCTATCAATTGCTCGACAGTAATTTGTTTACCCACCGTGATATTTGCTATTTTGAGAGAAGCCTCTAGTGAACACTATGGCCCCCGGTCCTACTCCACACCATATTTTCAGCCTTACTCTTTTACTTCGTTGCACTTTCCGCCTTCAGATCTCACTTTGCAAATAATCTTGAAGGGATTGGCAATCCCTTTATAGCGTTGGGTGCAAGCTCATTTGTGTTTGTGCAGGTACTCTGGACTTGACGAGATTCTCCTAGTGGATTGATACCTTGGTTCTCAAACTGAGGGAAATACTTACTGCTCCTTCTGCATCACCCTTTCCTCTTCAAGGGAAAAACCAACGCAAGCAAGTCTCCGTCAACATGTCAAATTCTGGCGCTTTTGTTTGAGAAGTAGCTAGGGTGCACGTGGGCCCCACAAGCCTGGTAGGCGCGTCCAGGGGGGGTGCCCGCGCCTTGATACGTCTCCATCGTATCTACTTTTCCAAACTCTTTTGCCCTTGTTTTGGACTCTAATTTGCATGATTTGAATGGAACTAACCTGGACTGACGCTGTTTTCAACAGAATTGCCTTGGTGTTATTTTTGTGCAGAAATCAAAGTTCTCATAACGTCCTGAAAATTTACGGGGAACATTTTTGGAAAATATGAAAAATACCTGCGCAAAGATCCACCCGAGGGGGTGGCCCAGTGGGCCACAAGCCTTGCCACCGGCACCCCCTGGTGGCGGATGGCAAGCTTGTGGGTCCCACGTGGCTCTGCCGCCCCCAATCTCAGCTCTATAAGTTCACTTTCGTCCTAGAAAAAATCAAGAGAGAAGATTTCATCGCGTTTGCGATACGGAGGTGCCACCACAATCCGTTCTTCATCTGGAGGGCAGATCTGGAGTCCGTTTTGGGCTCCGGAGAGGGGAAATCGTCGCCATCATCATCATCAACCTTCTTCCCTCTCCAATTCCATGAAGCTCTTCGTCGTTCGTGAGTAATCTATTCGTAGGCTCGCTGGGCGGTGATGAGTAGGATGAGATCTATCATGTAATCGAGTTAGTTTTGACGGGGATTGATCCCTAGTATCCACTATATTCTGAGATTGATGTTGCTACTACTTTGCCATGCTTAATGCTTGTCACTAGGTCCCGAGTGCCATGATTTCAGATCTGAAATTATTATGTTGTCACCAATATATGTGTGTTTTAGATACGATCTTGCAAGTTGTAGTTACCTACTATGTGTTATGGTCCGGCAACCCCGGAGTGACAATAACCGGAACCACTCCCGGTGAAGTCATAGTTTGAGGAGTTCATGTGTTCACCAAGTGCTAATGCGTTGGTCCGGTTCTTTATTAAAAGGAGAACCTTAATATCTCGTAGCTTCCTTTTGGACCCCGCTGCCACGGGAGGGATGGACAATAGATGTCATGCAAGTTCTTTTCCCTAAGCACGTATGACGACACACGGAATGCATGCCTACATCACATTGACAAATGGGAGCTAGCCACATATATCTCCGTGTTATAACTCTTGCATGATGAATATCATCGAAACAAATCACCGACCCATTGCCTACGAGTTTGTCCTCTTGCTGCTGTTACTTGTCTTGCTCTGCTGCTGTTACTTGTCTTGCTCTGCTGCTGTTACTTGTCTTGCTCTGCTGCTACTGTTGCTACTACTGTCGCTTTCTACTATTGCTACTTGCTACTGTTGTCACTACTGTTGTTCCTTGCCACTGCTATTACTCATTACACTGCTGCTACCTGCTACAATCTTGATCGCTGGTCGTTGACGGGACCAGACAATTTCCGTTAACGGGCAACTTGGCGCCATTGATACAATCGTTAGAAATAGTCTGCCGTGTCAACAGATCGTTTCTGACACCGTTGTTATCATACTACTTTGCTGTTACTACTTTGCTTGCAGATACTAATCTTTCAGGTGCGGTTGAATCAGACAAATTCAGCTGCTAATACTCGAGAGTATTCTCTCACCTCCTGCCTGGCGAATCAACAAATTTGGGTCGAATACTCTACCCTCGAAAACTTCTACGATCCCATGCGCTGGTGGGCCGTCAACAACATTCTTCTAGTTTCGATTGCCGGAGAGTGCTAGCAGCATTCTTCTGGTGCCGTTGCAGGGGAAGGTCTGCTGTCATGGAGTCAGCATTTCTCTAGCGCTCTTGCCGGGGAGGTATTGCTATATTCTCTGAGTCAGTTGGGATTTATATCTGCTGATCACTATGAAGAATCTAAAGGATCCAAAAACCAAAGTCTTGCCGTCAACTACGAGGGGAGGTAAGGGATTGCCATCTAGCTCTGCACTTGATTCACCTTCAGTTATGAGTAAGTTTGCGGCATCACCTCCTGCTAGAAATCTTGACATGTCGCCTATGCTTGATGATGCTTATGATGCTACTGCTAGAGATGCTATGCTTGATACTATGCCTGATGATATTATGCTTGATACTGCTAGAGATACTACTTTGCCTGATGTTCCACTAGGGGTATTCCTTGATGCTCATATTGCTAGAGTTACTGCCAATGCTCGTGATGCTTCTGAAACTACCGATACTATTGAGATAGAACCTGCTTTTGATCCTGCTAGATCTAGCTCTCCTAGATATGAATTGCCTGATATACCTGAGGGTTATGTTATGGAGGGAGAGATAGCTGAGGATTTTCTTGCGTGTAAGGATGCCTATGACGCTGAGAAATTACTTCTCAAGTGGAAGGAAAAATCTCTGAAAGCTAGGATGAAATACGCCCCGAACTTTGCCACTTCACCTATCTTTATCATCGATAAGGATTATGAATTCTCTGTCGATCCTGAGATAATCTCTCTAGTCAAATCTGATCCTTTCCATGGTTATGAGTCTGAGACGGTCGTAGCCCATCTTGCCAAACTACACGATATAGCCACCCTTTTCAGTAATGAGGAGAAGATCCGCCACTACTATATCCTTAAGCTGTTTCCTTTCTCTCTAAAGGATGACGCTAAAGCCTGGTTCACCTCTCTTGCTCCTGGATGTGTGAGTAGTCCCTAGGATATGGTCAATTACTTCTATGAGAAATATTTCCCTGCCCAGAAGAAGCAAACTGCCTTGCAGGAAATATACAACTTTGCTCAACTCCAAGAAGAGAGTCTTCCACAAGCTTGGGGGAGGCTCGTCCAGCTACAGAATGCTTTGCCTGATCACCATCTTAAGAAGAACGAGATACTTGATATCCTCTATAACGGACTTACCGATGCCTCTAGAGACCACCTAGATAGTTGTGCCGGTTGTGTTTTTAGGGAACAAACTGTAGAACAAGCTCAGACCCTATTGAATAACATCTTGATCAACGATAATGCTTGGACTATTCCCGAACCACCTCCTAAGCCAACTCCGAAGAAAAGAGGTATTCTATTCCTCAGTCCCAAAGATATGCAAGAAGCCAAGAAATCTATGCAAGAGAAAGGCATTAGATCTGCAGATGTCAAAAATCTACCACCTATCGAAGAGATCCATGGTCTCGATAACCCGATACAAGTAGTAGAAGTGAATTCTCTGTGTAGGTTTGACGAGAGTGATATTCCTTTTGACAAACCTGCTAGCCTATGCTTTGATGAATTTGACAACTTTGCTGCCCAACTACAGAGTTTCAATGATTATGTTAGCAGACATTTGGAACAAAGTACTCGTATGCTTAGGCATCTAAGTGCTTGTGTAGACAGAAATGTCAATGATCTGAAGCTTCTGAGTGAACATGCCTCTATGATTACTACTGAGGTAGAACAAGTAATTAAAGCTCAGAATGACTTGCTCAATGAATTAAATGGCAACTCTGTCAGAGTCATCACTAGAGGAGGCAAAATGACTCAGGAACCTTTGTATCCTGAAGGTCATCCTAAGAGAATTGATCAAGACTCTCAAGGAATCAATGCTGATACACCCAGTCATCCTAAGGGGAAGAAGAAGGATGATAGAAACCTACATGCCAGTTCACCAAATACTATCACACCTGAAGAACCTAATGATATTTCTACGTCTAATGCAGAAACACAATCATGTGATGAACATGAACCTGGTGACAATATGGACAGTGATGTTCATAATAATGCTCAACCTAGCAATGATGAGGATGTGGGGATTGAACCTTCGGTTAATCCTGATAACCCACAACCTAAGAGATACGATAAGAATGACTTCACTGCTAGGAAGCATGGTAAAGAAAGGGAGCCATGGGTTCATAGATCAATGCCCTTTCCTCCTAAGCCATCTAAGAAAAAGGATGATGAGGATTTTGAGCGCTTCGTTGAGATGATAAGACCCATCTTTCTGCACATGCGGTTAACTGATATGCTCAAGATGTCTCTGTATGCCAAGTACACGAAAGATATCGTAACTAATAAACGGAAGATACTAGATCTTGAGATCTCCACCATGCTTGCCAATTACACTTTGAAAGGTGGAACTCCTAAGAAACTTGGTGATCTCGGAGTTCCCACCATACCTTGTTCCATTAAAGGAAACTATGTAAGAACTGCCTGATGTGACCTTGGAGCCGGTGTTAGTGTTATGCTCTCTCTCTTTATCGTAGACTTGAATTGGATAAGTTGACACCCACTAAAATTTCTCTGCAAATGGCCGACAAATCAACTGCTTTCCCAATCGGCATTTGTGAGGATGTACCTGTTGTGGTTGCTAACACCACTATCTTAACATACTTTGTTATCTTGGATATTCCCGAGGACGATGCCATGGCTGTCATCCTCGGAAGACCCTTTTTAAACACTGCAGGGGGCTGTTATAGATTGCAACAAAGGCAATGTCACTTTCCATGTCAACGGTAATGAGCACACAGTGCACTTTCCGAAGAAACGATATCAAGTACATTGCATCAATGCTATTGAAAAGACTTCATCGATTCTTATTGGGAGCTTTGAATGCCCTATTCCTCGTGTCAAGATGAAGTATGATTTGCTTGTTGGGGGGATAGATATCCCCATTGAGGTGACTTAGTGGCTATTCGAAAATTCTCCGTTCTCTCTTGTGATTCGAGAAGGTTTTTATCATGAGGACTTGATCAACCCCATTGACGGATTTCTTTTGATGACCATGAAATAGATGAATCAAAGAGTCACATACCTCTGTTTTGAGCTTTCACTTTCTTTTGCTTAGAAGAAAAATGATAGATTTAGTTTAGCTTTTCCTGTTTTCTGTTTTAGCATCCCGGAGAAAAATACCTCGAAAATAAAAGTTCTCCGATGGTCCTGAAACTTTAGTATGATTTTTTCTGGAATATTTGAAAAATATTGGGCGTGAGAGCTGGCCTGGGGGCCAGACCAGTGGGCCACAAGCCCTGCCACCGCCACCCCCCTGGTGGCGGCTAGCAAGCTTGTGGGGCCCACAGGGACCCCCTCCACCCATTCCAGCTCCCAGCCTCTTCTTCCACCTCCAGAAAAAATTGTTTCACATCTCAAACCCGTGTTCTTGCTCATTTGGGTGTGATTTTCGATCTCCTTGCTCAAAGGACCATTCTCCGAACCGTTTTGGGGAAATTACTCCGTGGTAAGTGACTCCTCCATTGGTCCAATTAGTTTTTGCTCTAGTGCTTTATCCTTCGCATATTCTTGCTACCTTGGTGACCCTGTTCTTGAGCTAGAAATGTTGATTTTAGCTGGTCCCAAGTAGTTTTAGCGCGTGATACGGTCTCTAGGCACTAGTAGGAGTAGTTGCTACAAGTGGGGTTCATCTCTATTCACTTTTCTTTCGAAGTCTCTAAAAATTTCAGAATTTTTCAAAGCTAGAAAAAGGAAAAGATGAGGAGGTTCTTGAGAGGCTCCTCAAGCCGTAACCCCAAGGAGGATAAGAAGAACCACCCCAAGTACGTAGTCCCTCGAGTCATAGAAGTTCGAGCGTGCGAGTGGCCAAGTGATGAATTTTTGCGCGTCGTCGGACTTTATGAGAACTTTTATTACTTGGTGGAGAACGCAGGTCTTACTGCGTTCATTGCAGATAAGTGCTCACAATACCTCCTCCTCACCAATATTTTCGTTCAAAGCTTCAACTTTTATCCGAGGAAGAATCCTCCCATGGTTGAGTTCATGATATACAATGTTCCCCAGTGCATGACATTACAAGATTTTTGCAATGTATGCAAATTACCTTATGTTGGGGATATCCGTGACCCTCGTCCACGGGACTTGGAGGATTTCATTGGTACTACTGTTGTTGGAGAGGAGAGAGGAGTATCTCGCGCTAGAATTGCTAGCATACATTTTCCTGTGCTTCGGTACTTCTCACTATTTGTGGGAAAATGTTTGATTGGCCGTGGGGAGGCTGGATCACTTAGTTCTCCAGACCTTGCGGTTTTGCGCGAAAGCCTTTATAACGATAAGACTTACAGCCTAGGTGCTATAGTGGCCCAGTGGTTGAACACCAACCGTTCCAAGGATGTCATCTATGGAGGTATCTATGCTACCCGTCTTGCCAGACACTTTGAGATACCCATTAGACTGGGAGAGGAAGGAGATATGCTTCTCCCTGAGAAATATCTGGATTATGACAGCATGGTTCGCCATGATTTTCTGGATAGAGATGCTAGTAGATGGATGATTTATAACCTGGTATTTAGTTAGGGTACTCGAGAGACTATTACTTTGCCTGCTCCTTCTTTGTTCGATCTTCATGCAGGCAGGTACACTATTTTTCCCTCGGACATCTACACATATTGGGGCTTGGACCAACCACAGGCGCCCGTGCCCGAGCTGCCAGTCGAGTACCAGACGCCAGTTTATCAGTGGGAGCCAGAGGAGCTCACACAGAAGTGGCATCCACAGCCTGCTCCGGAGTATCCCGGAGCTGGTGATTTCCCACCATGGGAGTAGACCAAGCTAGGCCAAAAGCCTAAGCTTGGGGGAGTACGTGTTCTCACCGACTTTACATTCATGCTTATGCTTTCACTTTGTTAGCCGATGTTCACACTTTGCCACTTTATTATCCATGCTAGTTTATTTTCGTCTTCTTGTTTTCTTGTTTTGGGTCCTTTTGAGAAAACCCAAAAAGATTTTTTTCTTTCTTCTTTTGCTTGTTGGGAGCTTTCCCGTGTAAATAGTTTTCTTTGGGCCAAGGTAGAAGATATTGGTTACAATGTTTAGTGGCTTTTGCATGCATACCTGTTTAGCTTTCAAAGAGCCATATTACTTTGTCTTCTCCGTTGTGTTTTCCTGCAGATTCAGCTTAGTCCAATGCACGAGCACTCTTATTATTGTTCACATCGTTCGATCGTGCAAGTGAAAGGCCATAATGATGATATATGATGAAGTGACTGAGACTGGAAAAGCTGGTATGAACTCTATCTATTTTGTTTTTGTAAATATGACTAGCTTGTCGACCCATATTCAGCTTTGTTGTGAGAGAACCATGTTTGCAATGACAACTTAGAGATCATAGTTTCTGATGCCATGCTTAGTTAGCTGAGAGTTAATAATGGTTTTTCTTGAATGCCAACATAGAATTTGAGATGACTATTGTGTAGTATGATAGGATGGTATTCTCCTTTGAATGATTCAAGTGGCTTCACTTGGTGCATGTTCATGCATGTAGTTGAAACAAGTCAACATAGCCTCTATGATGTTCGTGTTCATGGTGATTTATATCATGTTCATGCTTGCATTCAATGTTAGTCAAACTCATTGCAGCTTGATGACTGTTGTCGCTCTCTAGTTGGTCGCTTCCCAGTCTTTTGCTAGCCTTCACTGGTACTAAGCGGAATACTGCTTGTGCATCCACTTCCATAAACCCAAAAGTTTTAACATGAGAGTCCACCATACCTACCTATTTGCGGTACCTACCTGCCGTTCCAAGTAAATTTGCATGTGCCACTCTCTAAACCTTCAAGAAATAATCTGTTTTGCATGCCGAACCGCTCATGTGGTGACAGGGGGCTATTGGTATCCTCCATGCTAGGAATGTTATCCTCGACATGTGTCTATTCACTGTCATTCACGAGAAAGGGGCCGGTAATTGGAATGCCCAGTTCCACGCTTAAATCAAAAACATAACTGTAAAACAAGACTCCCCTCGGATTGATGTTAGTATGGACGGTACCCGAGGATTCGGCTAGCCGTGGAGTGTGATTGATTGGTGGTGGGGGAGTTAAAACTTTACTTTTCTGTTTGGGAACTGCCTATAGCATGAGTAGCATGGAAGATATTGAGAACTCTTGGTCATTGCGTTGACAATGAAAGCATGCCACCCAAAATTATTATCTCTGTTTTCAAAGCTTGAGCTCTGGCACCTCTGCAAATCAATGCTTCCCTCTGCGAAAGCCTGTCTATTTAATTTCCTGTCGAGTCATCCTCCTCTTATATAAGCACCAATTAGAGAGCACCTCTGCCATTTTTATGTTTTGCTTTTGATTGATATTCAGTATGACTATGACTGGATCTTCGTTGCTATGAATTACAATGTTTAGTCAGCCCTTGATCTTTGAAAGTGCTCTGCATTTATGTTTTGCGGTCTCAGAAAGAGCTAGTGAGATACCACCTATTCATATTGCTTCATGCTTGTTTTGATTGAAGTGTTGGTATTTAAAACTCATTATTATTTGCTCGTTAGCTGATTATGCCATTGATATTAATTTACCGTGAGACCTTTGTGTCACTTGCTTATGAGATTAACTTGTGATCTTGCTGAAATTCTGGTTATGAGTTAGACATAGTTGCAACAACAAGATCAAACAGAGTTTGTCAAAGTTTTTCTTTCTCTCTCAGTTTGTCAACTGAGTTGCTTGAGGACAAGCAAGGTTTTAAGCTTGGGGGAGTTGATACGTCTCCATCGTATCTACTTTTCCAAACTCTTTTACCCTTGTTTTGGACTCTAATTTGCATGATTTGAATGGAACTAACCTGGACTGACGCTGTTTTCAGCAGAATTGCCTTGGTGTTATTTTTGTGCAGAAATCAAAGTTCTCGGAACATCCTGAAAATTTACGGGGAACATTTTTGGAAAATATGAAAAATACCTGCGCAAAGATCCACCTCACGGGGTGGGCCAGTGGGCCAAAAGCCCTGCCACCGCCACCCCCCTGGTGGCGGATGGCAAGCTTGTGGGGCCCACGTGGCTCTGCAGCCCCCAATCTCAGCTCTATAAGTTCACTTTCGTCCTAGAAAAAATCAAGAGAGAAGATTTCGTCGCGTTTGCGATACGGAGGCGCCGCCACAACCAGTTCTACATCTGGAGGGCAGATCTGGAGTCCGTTTTGGGCTGCGGAGAGGGGAAATCGTCGCCATCGTCATCATCAACCTTCTTCCCTCTCCAATTCCATGAAGCTCTTCGTTGTTCGTGAGTAATCTATTCGTAGGCTCGCTAGGCGGTGATGAGTAGGATGAGATCTGTCATATAATCGAGTTAATTTTGACGGGAATTGATCCCTAGTATCCACTATGTTCTGAGATTGATGTTGCTACTACTTTGCCACACTTAATGCTTGTCACTAGGGCCCGAGTGCCATGATTCAGATGTGAGATTATTATGTTGTCACCAATATATGAATGTTTTAGATCCGATCTTGCAAGTTGTAGTTACCTACTATGTGTTATGATCCGGCAACCCCGGAGTGAAAATAACCGGAACCACTCCCGGTGATGACCATAGTTTGAGGAGTTCATGTGTTCACCAAGTGCTAATGCGTTGGTCCGGTTCTTTATTAAAAGGAGAACCTTAATATCCTGTAGTTTCCTTTTGGACCCCGCTTCCACGGGAGGGATGGACAATAGATGTCATGCAAGTTCTTTTCCCTAAGCACGTATGACGACGCACAGAATGCATACCTACATCAGGTTGACGAACGGGAGCTAGCCACATATCTCTCCGTGTTATAACTGTTGCATGATGAATATCATCCAAACAAATCACTGACCCATTGCCTACGAGTTTGTCCTCTTGCTGATGTTACTTGTCTTGCTCTGCTGCTGTTACTTTTCTTGTGCTGCTGCTGTTGTTTGTCTTGCTCTGCTACTGTTACTTGTCTTGCTCTGCTGCTACTGTTGCTACTACTGTCGCTTGCTACTATTGCTACTTGCTACTGCTGTCACTACTGTTGTTCCTTGCCACTTCTATTACTCGTTACACTGCTGCTACCTGCTACAATCTTGATTGCTGGTCGTTGACGGGAACAGACAATTTTCGTCAACACGCAACTTGGCGCCATTGATACAATCGTTAGAAATAGTCTGTCGTGTCTACAGATCGTTTCTGACACCGTTGTTATCATACTAGTTTGCTGTTACTACTTTGCTTGCAGATACTAATCTTTCAGGTGCGGTTGAATCTGACAAATTCAGCTGCTAATACTCGAGAGTATTCTCTCACCTCCTGCCTGGCGAATCAACAAATTTGGGTCGAATACTCTACCCTCGAAAACTGCTATGATCCCACGCGCTGGTGGGCCGTCAACAACATTCTTCTAGTTTCGATTGCCGGAGAGTGCTAGCAGCATTCTTCTGGTGCCGTTGCAGGGGAAGGTCTGCTGTGACGGAGTCACGCCTCCAGGTCTTGTGGCCCACTAGTGCAGCCCCCTGACTAGCTCTTCGTCTCAGTATTTTTCAAAAATTCCAGAAAAAATCATACTTGATTTTCACGGCATTCGGAGAACTTTTATTTTCGGGGTATTTTTCTACGGGACACTAAAATCAGAAAACAAGGAAAACTAAAGCTAAATCTATCATTTTTCTTCTAAGCAACCGAAGGTGAAAGCTTGGAATAGAGGTTTGCGACTCCTCGATTCATCCATCTCATGGTCATCGAAAGAAATCCGTCAATGAGGTTGATCAAGTCTCCTTGACAAACTTCTTCGAATCGCAAAAGAAAACGGAGAATTTTTGAATAGTTGCTAGGTCACCTCAATGGGGATGTGAATATCCCCAATAATCAAATCATACTTCATCTTGACAGTAGGTATAGGGCATTCAAAGCCCCCAATAAGAATCGATGAAGTTTTTTCGATAGCATTGTTGCAATGTACTCGATATTGTTTCTTTGGAAAGTGCACTGTATGCTCATTACCATTCACAAGGAAAGTGACATTGCCTTTGTTGCAATCTATAACAGCCCTTGCAGTGTTTAAAAAGGGTCTTCCAAGGATGACCACCATGGCATCATCCTCGGGAATATCCAGAATAACAAAGTCTGTTAAGATAGTGACGTTAGCAACCACAATAGGCACATCCTCGCAAATGCCGACAGGGAAAGCAGTTGATTTGTCGGCCATTTGCAGAGAGACTTTAGTGGGTGTCAACTTATCCAGTTCAAGTCTACAATAAAGAAAGAGAGGCATAACACTAACACCGGCTCCAAGGTCACATAAAGCAGTTCTAACGTACTTTCCTTTAATGGAGCAAGGTATAGTGGGCACTCCGGGATCACCTAGTTTCTTAGGAGTTCCACCCTTGAAGGTATAATTAGCGAGCATGGTGGAAATCTCAACCTCAGGTATCCTCCTCTTATTAGTCACAATATCTTTCATGTACTTAGCATACGGAAACATTATGAGCATATCTGTCAAACGCATTTGCAGAAAGACAGGTCTAATCATTTCAACAAATTGCTCAAAATCATCATCATCTTTTTTCTTGGATGGTTCGGGAGGAAAGGGCATGGGTTTCTGAACCCATGGTTCCCTTTCTTTACCATGCTTCCTAGCAGTGAAATCGTTCTTATTGTATCTCTTATTCTTAGGCTGTGGGTTATCAAGATCAACAGGTTCAATCTCCACATCCTATCATTTCTAGGTTGAGCATCATCATGAACATCAATATTGATATCATCATTAGGTTCATGTTCATCGCCAGATTGTTTTTCGACATCAGAAATAGAGACATCGTTTGGATTCTCGGGTGTGACAGCAACAGGGTTGCTAGCGTGCAGGTTCCTATCATCTTTCTTCTTCTTCCTAGGATGACTAGGTGCATCAGTGCTAACTCCTTGAGAATCTTGTTCAATTCTCTTAGGATGACCCTCAAGATACAAAGGTTCCTGGGTCATTCTACCACCTCTAGTGACGACTCTGACAGAATTGTCATTCAACTCATTGAGCAAGTAATTTTGAGCCTTAAGTACTTGTTCTACTTGAGTAGTAACCATAGAGGCATGTTTACTCAAGAGCTTAAGATCATTGATGTTTCGGTCCACACAAGCACTTAAATGACTAAGCATACGAGCATTCTTTCCCAATTGTCTGCTAACATAATCATTGAAACTTTGTTGTTTGGCAACAAAGTTATCAAATTCATCCAAGCATAAGCTAGTAGGTTTATCAAAAGGAATATCACTCTCATTGAATCTACAAAGAGAATTTACCTCTACTACCTGTATCGGGTTATCAAGACTATGGTTCTCTTCGGTGGGTGGTACATTTTTTACATCTTCAGATTTAATTCCTTTCTCTTTCATAGATTTCTTAGCTTCTTGCATAGCTTCAGGACTGAGGAATAGAATACCTCTTTTCTTGGGAGTTGGCTTTAGAGGTGGTTCGGGAATAGTCCAAGCATTCTCATTGCACCAGATATTATCAATAGGATCTCAGCTTGTTCTACGGTTCGTTCCCTAAAAACACAACCAACACAACTATCTAGGTGGTCTCTAGAAGCATCGGTTAGTCCAGTATAGAAGATATCAAGTATTTCATTCTTCTCAAGAGGGTGATCAGGAAAAGCATTCAGTAGCTGGACGAGCCTCCCCCAAGCTTGTGGGAGACTCTCTTCTTCAACTTGCGCAAAGTTGTATATCTCCTGCAAGGCAGCTTGCTTCTTATGCGCAGGGAAATATTTTTCGGAGAAGTAGTAGATCATATCCTGGGGGCTACACACACAACCAGGAGCAAGAGAAGTGAACCAAGTCTTAGCATCATCCTTTAGTGAGAAAGGAAACAACTTAAGGATATAGTAGTGGCGGATATTTTCCTCACTCGTGAATAGGGTGGCTATATCATGCAGTTTGGTAAGATGGGCTACAACCATTTCAGGCTCATAACCGTGAAAAGGATCAGATTCGACGAGAGTGATTAACTCAGGGTCGATAGAGAATTCATAATCCTTATCGGTCACAGAGATAGGCGAAGTAGAAAACTTCGGGTCGTATTTCATCCTAGCGTTCAAAGATTTCTCTTTCCACTTGCGCAGTAATTTCTCAACCTCATAGCTATCCTTACACGCAAGAAAATCCTCAGCTATCTCTCCCTCCATAACATAACCCTCAGGCATATCAGGCAATTCATATCTAGGAGAGCTATTTCTAACAAGTGAAATAGCAGGCTCTACTTCAATAGTATCAGCAGTTTCAGAAGTATCATCACATCTAGCAGCAACTCTAGCAATTTGTGCATCAAGGAATGCACCAAGTGGCAAAGCAGTATCAAGCATAGAATCATCATAAGCATCATGGACAACAGAAGTAGCATCATCAAGCACATGCAACATATCAAGATTTCTAGCAGGAGGTGGTGTCACAAACTTACTCATCACTGAAGGTGAATCAAGTGCATAGCTAGATGGCAGTTCCTTACCTGTCCTCATAGTTGAGGGCAAGACTTTAGTTCTTGGATCTTTCGGATTCCTCATAGTGACCAGCAGACGTAAATCACAAGTGACTCAGAGAATATTGCTAAGCTTCCCCGGCAACGACGCAAGAAAAAGGTCTTGATAACCCACAAGTATAGGGGATCGCAACAGTTTTCGAGGGTAGAGTATTCAACCCAAATTTATTGATTCGACACAAGGGGAAGCCAAAGAATGTTCTCAAGTATTAGTAGTTGAGTTGTCAATTCAACCACACCTGAAAGACTTAGTATCTGCAGAAAAGTATTAGTAGCAGAGTAGCGTGATAGCAACAGTAGCAACGGTAACCAGTAGCAATAATGACAACAGTAGCAGCAGAGTAACATCAGTAGCAACAGAGTAACAGTAGCAGCAGTGACAGCAGTAGCGGCAAAGTAACATAGCAAGGACCAGTAGGAAAAACTCGTAGGCATTGGATCTGTGATGGATGATTATGCCGGATGGTATTCATCATGAAACAGTTATAACACGGAGAGATTTGTAACTAGCTCCAAATCGTCAATGCAATGTAGGCATGTATTCCGTATGTAGTCATACGTGCTTACGGAAAAGAACTTGCATGACATCTATTGTCCATCCCTCACGTGGCAGCGGGGTCCTAATGGAAACTACAGGATATTAAGGTTCTCCTTTTAATAAAGAACCAGACCAACGCATTAACACTTAGTGAATACATGAATTCCTCATACTATGGTCATCTCCGGGAGTGGTTCCGGCTATTGTCACTCCGGGGTTGCCGGGTCATAACACCTAGTAGGTGACTACAACTTGCAAGATAGGATCAAGAACACACATATATTGACGAGAACATAATAGGTTCAGATCTGAAATCATGGCACTCGGGCCCTAGTGACAAGCATTAAACATGGCAAAGTAGTAGCAACATCAATCTCAGAACATAGTGGATACTAGGGATCAATCCCCGTCAAAACTAACTCGATTACATGATAGATCTCATCCAACCCATCACCGTCCAGCAAGCCTACGATGAGATTACTCACGAACGGTGAAGAGCATCATGGAATTGGTGATGAAGGAAGGTTGGTGATGACGATGACGACGATCTCCCCTCTCCGGAGCCCAGAACAGAATCCAAATCTGCCCTCCAGAGGAAGAACAGGAGATGGCGGCACCTCCGTATCGTAAAACATGATGAACTCTTCTCCTTCATTTTTTCCGGACGAAAGGGACTAAATAGAGCTGAGATTGGAGGCGGTGGAGCTTCGTGGGCCCCACAAGCCTGCCACGCGCGGCCAGGGGGGCCTGCGCCTGGTGGGCTTGTGGGCTCTCAGCTCCACCCCTCCGGTTGATTCTTGCACCAGTATTTTTTATATATTCCACAAAAAATCCCCGTAAATTTCCAGGGTCATTCCAAGAACTTTTATTTCTGCGCAAAAACAACACCATGGCAATTCTGCTGAAAACAACAGTAGTTCGGGTTAGTTCCATTCAAATCATGCAAATTAGAGTCCAAAACAAGGGCAAAAGAGTTCGGAAAAGTAGATACGACGGAGACGTATCAACTCTCATTTACTAATTTGGCAAGATCTTATGCCTCTCTTTTATGCAAAGTTTTATCCTCTTCGTGAAATACATCGAGCCAGGAATTATATTTATAAGTTTTGGTCTCGTGACAGAGAAAGCATCTCTCAAGCTTGGGGAGATTGAAGTTCTTAATGCTCAAATGCCCCCATCATGAGCTCTCCAAAGAAATTATTCTCACAAATTTTTATGAAAGGCTTTCTCGTCAAGATAAAGAGATGCTTGATGCTTCCTCTAGTGGGGAATTCTCCAACAAAAGCACTGAAGCTAAGTGGGATCTTATTGAAAGGATCCAGAAGAACACTGAAGACTTGGAGATTGATAAAGGTATTGAACTTGTTATAAATTATGAGCGTGATTACATTGAGAGCTATTTGAAAACTGATTACTTCAATACCTTTTGTGCTAAGATTGGTATTGATTCCCAACTTCTAATTTATTTTTGCAAAGACTTTACCACTTATATTGACTCTTCTGAGAAGAAGGAGGATCAATATCATAAACCTTTTAAGGAATTACCTACTGATACTAATGTTGTTGACCTTATCTTGCCTGCAGTTGAATATGAAAAGCCCACTTTCCCCGCAAGGATGAGGGAACATTCTTTTGTCACAGGCATCTTGAATAAAAGTGAAAGAATGACCGATGAGCATGAGGACCTGATTAAAGTAGATCCTCAAGTTGCATTAGTCAAGTATCTTGTTACTAGTAATATTGAGGATTCTAATATAAATTTTTGTGTTGTTTCCACTAACCTTGTTACAGCCAAGAATAAAGGCCCAATTTCAGGTACTCCATTTGTATCTGTTAAAATAGGAGATCATAATTATTATGGTCTATATGAATTGGGATCCAGTGCTAGTGCTATTCCTTTTTCACTATATGAAAAGATTATGAATGAGATTCTACCATGTGAAATTGAAGTTGATGTTACTATTCATGTCGCAAACAAAGAAACTATCTCTCCTATTGGAATTGTGAGAGATGTTGAAGTCCTATGTGGAAAGGTAAAATATCCTACCGACTTTCTAGTACTTGGTTCAGTACAAGATAGTTCTTGCCCTATTAACTTTGGTAGGCCTTTTCTCAAAACTTGTGGAGCTATTATAGATTGCAGGAAAGGAAAACTATCTATTGAATTTAATAGTGAGCCATATGAATTTAACTTTTTCCAAATTCTCAAAGCAAACTCGTGGTACTGATCTTCCTAGTAATGATAAAATTATTGAAGAGATTGCTTCTATTGCTATTCCTCCTAATGATCCTTTGCATCAATTTATGGAAAACCACGAGAATGATATGCATATGCAGGAGAGGAATGAGCTAGATGACATATTCTAGAGACAACCTGCTATCGTGAAGCACAACCTTCCGGTTGAACCTTTGGGAATTTTATCAAAACTAAAATAAGACCCGGTGTTTGATCTCAAACCTCTTCCCAGTACGCTCAAGTATGCTTATATAGATGAAAATAAAGAATACCCTGTTATTATCAATTCTAACCTTTGAGGAGATGAAGAAGAACGATTATTGGAAGTCCTTCATAAACACCGAGGCTCTATTGGCTATACCCTTGATGATCTTAAGGGGATTAGTCCATCTATTTGTCAGCATACTATCAATCTTGAGCCTAATGCTAATCCGGTGGTTGATCATCAACGACGTTTAAACCCGAAGATGAAGAATGTTGTGACGACCTAAATCCTCAAGCTTCCAGCCGCATGTATTATCTACCCTATAGCTAATAGCAAGTGGGTAAGTCCAGTACATTGTGTTCCCAAGAAAGGAGGTACGACAGTGGTTCCTAATGATAAGAATGAACTAACGCCTCAGAGAATTATTATTGGATATAGAATGTGTATTGATTACAGGAAGTTGAACAAGGAAACCAGGAAGGACCACTACCCGCTGCGGTTCATCGACCAAATGCTCGAAAGGTTATCCAAAAACACTCACTTTTGCTATCTTGATGGGTACTCTGGCTTCACTCAAATTCATGTTAATACTGTCGATCAAGAGAAGACCACTTTTACTTGTCCCTTTGGTACGTATGCTTATAGACGTATGCCTTTTGGTTTATGCAATGCTCCTGCTACTTTTCAAAGGTGTATGACCGCTATCTTTCATGGTTTTTGTGAGGAAATTGTTGAGGTCTTCATGGATGATTTCTCTGTCTATGGAACCTCTTTTGACCATTGTCTCCACAACCTTAATAAAGTTTTGCAGAGATGTGAGGAGAAGAACTTGGTACTCAACTAGGAGAAGTTCCACTTCATGGTCAATGAGGGAATTGTTCTTGGCCACAAGATTTCTGAAAAAGGAATCGAGGTGGACAGGGCAAAGGTTGAAGCAATCGAGAGAATGCCTTATCCAAGGGACATCGGAGGTATTCGTAGTTTCCTCGGTCATGCTGGTTTCTATAGGAGATTTATTAAAGACTTTTCTAAAACTTTGAAACCCATTACTAATCTTCTCCAGAAGGATATTCCTTTTGTGTTTGATGAAGATTGTAAGGAAGCCATCGAAGTTCTTAAGAAAGCCTTGATAACCACCCCTATAGTCCAACCACCTGATTGGAATTTGCCTTTTGAAATCATGTGTGATGCTAGTGATTTTGATGTTGGAGTTGTGTTAGGACAAAGGGTTGAAAAGAAATTGAATGTTATCCATTATGCTAGCAAAACCCTTGACACTGCTCAAAAGAATCACGCTACTACTGAGAAAGAATATTTAGTAGTAGTGTTTGTCGTTGATTCTAAAGTTATCATTCATACTCATCATGCTGCTATTAAGTATCTTATGGAAAAGAAGGATGCCAAACCAAGGCTTATCAGATGGGTCCTTCTTCTTCAAGAATTTGATTTGCAGATTGTAGATAGGAAAGGAGCAGACAACCCTGTAGTAGATAACCTTTCCAGGATGGAGGACATACCACATGATCATATTCAAGTCAACGATAGTTTTCCTGATGAACAGTTAGCTGTTTTACAGGTGAAATCTAATTCAGATCCATGGTATGCAGATTATGCTATCTTAATTGTTGCAAAGTTTTTGCCTCCAGGTTTAACATTCCAGCAGCGGAAGAAGTTCTTCCATGACTTGAACTATTAATTTTGGGATGATCCACATCTTTTTAGAGAAGGTGCGGATGGGATTGTGAGGAGATGCATACCGGAGCATGAGCAGAAGGATATCTTGAGACAATGTCATAGCAGTCCTTATGGAGGACATCATGCTAGTGAGAGGGCCGCACACAAGGTTCTCCAATCAGTTTTTTATTGGCCTACTCTCTTTAAAGATGCTAGAAATTACGTGTTATCCTGCGATAAGTGCCAGAGAGTTGGTAATATTAGTAGGAGGAATGAGATGCCGATGAATTATTCTCTAGTCATTGAGCCTTTTGATTGCTGGGGATTTGATTTTATGGGTCCTTTCCCCCTTCACACAAATACACTCACATCTTAGTAGCTGTAGATTTTGTGACCAAGTGGGTTGAAGCAATCCCCACTGAAAGTGCTGATCATAATACATCTTTGAAAATGCTCAAGGATGTAATCTTCCCCAGGTTTGGTGTACCTAGGTACCCCATGACCGACGGAGGATCACATTTTACACATGGTGCTTTTAGGAAAGCTCTAGCACATGAGTTTTCCCTACTTCCCTCTGCGAAGGGCCAATCTCTTACTTTTATGTCGAGTCAGTAAACCTGCTTCTCTCTATCCTGAAAATTGTAGACACCTTATGTTGACAAAGATGCATACATTTATATCATTTCGTTGAGAGTTGTCATATCACACCTTTGTTGATGTTATCGTTAAGATAAGTAAGTTGTTTTCTTAAGCTTAGCTTAAGAAAACATCTTCCTTTGTGTTAGCATTTTTGCTTCTTGACTAATAACATGTTCTTTCAAAAAGCTTCAATTGACCTCATCAAAATATAAGAGGAAGAGCAAAAGTTATAAGTTATAAGTTGTTCTTTGACCAGGGACATGTTCGGCATGGTTTGATGAGTTTTCTTAGCTCTACTATTGATTGTAATTGATATTACTCTTTCATAAGGGCCTTATGATTTGAGATTGCTATTGAGGATGGTAGTAGAGAAATTATGATGCTTCTTGTCCATATTCTTATTTAGCGACACTTCACTCTCTAAACTTGTGGACAGGCTTACCGAGCTCAGTATTCACTTGGCAACAAGCGAGGGTATTTACCGACACTTCACTCTCTAAACTTGTGGACAGGTTTACCGAGCTTAGTATTCGCTTGGCAACAAGCAAGGTCTAAGCTTGGGGGAGTTGATACATCCAAAATGCATCACTACTTTATATCATAATTTTTCTCTATTCATTTATATATTTCACTTTATGATGATGCACTTATAGTGTTTTGGCTTATTTTACACAACTTACAACTTTCCAGTGCCGAAACAACAGACGCAGAATTCAGCGGAGAAAATACCACAAAGAGTTGCAATATTAGAACATCTCCAATTGTGCTGAAATTTTGAGGGAAGAAGTTTCCGAACAGGATCCGAAGACAGGCCAAAGAAGACCCGGAGAGGGGCCACAGGTCACCCAGGCGACCTGCTGGCGCGCCAGAAGGCCGCCTGGGTGATGGGCCCATCCACCGGTGCTCTCCTTTGGCCTATATGTCCCTCTTGACCTAAAACTTCGGGGGAACAGAAGAGTTTTCTTAATTCCACCGCCGCTCCGCGGCGGAAACCTACAGAGAAGAAACGACCTTTTCGGCGGGCAGATTCCGCCGGGGAAAACTCCTCCTGGAAGAAGAGATCGTCCTCATCGTCATCACCATCATCACCGGCATCATCGAGATCATCATCACCATCATCACCAACACCAGCACCATCTCCACCTTCATCCCATCTACTTCACCATTGCAATCGGAGTTGTACCTTGCACTATTCATCCCCTCTACTCTACCGGTGTTGATTACTCTTTTGTGGTGAATGCTATTGAGTTTTGTTGGAGGATTATTGTTATGACCAGATTGCTAATAATATTTTCATCACCTCCGATCATGATCTCTTTTATGTCTTGTGAGTAGTTCCATTAGTTCTTGAGGACATGGGAAAAGTCTAGATGTTAGTAGTCCTATGATGTTGAAGTAATATGTGTTGATTGATATTTAAGTTATGGTGTTATTCTTTAAGGGGTGTTATGTGAACATCAACTACATAACACTTCGCCTTTTTAAGGACCTAGGGGAATGCATCATGTATAAAGAATGCTTATGGTGGGTTGCCGGAGTGACAGAAACCTGAACCCCGGTTCACATACTTCTACATGAGGGGGTATTGGACCCTAAAGCTTATTGCTATGGTTAGGCTTTGCCTTAATTTCTCTCTTGTATTTGCGGATGCTTGCAAGAGGGATTAATCATAAGAGTGTACTAGTCTTAGCCCAGAAGGTGCACTAGTTAAGATCCACCCACATAACACTTATCAATACAAAACATAGTATTAGACAAAGTATGGCGAAAGCACTTGACTATCTCTCCCGTGTGTCCTCAGGAACGCCTTAGTCTTTATAAGTTTAGTCCCTCGTCTTATCCTTTGTGTTCAAAAGGATTGGGCCACTTGCTGCACCTCAGCACCATTTACTTTACTTGCATTTATTTATTTCTTGCTTATACTAGAAAACCCATAAAAAGTTACCTTTCAGTACTTGCAGTTATTCCTTGCTCAAGATCACTTGTCAATACCTCCCGCTCCTTGTTGGGTTCGACACTCTTACTTATCGAAAAGGCTACGATAGATCCCCTACACTTATCGGTCATCAGCACGGCATCCATAGTCGCCAGTGTGGATCTTATTGCGAATTTCTTGTCCTTTTTTAGGGGAAACACAGCATTGTAAAACACCGCTAATAGTTCTCTTTTGCAACTCGCCCTTAAGAGTAGTCATACACTTGCACCGTCGTATTATCTGTCGAGCGACGATTTCCTCAATCGGGAGCTCTCCTCGAGCTAGGTAAGCCAAGTATGGTACTGTCCAACCAAGAATTGCCCGGAGAGCTGCCACCAACTTCGATTCTGGGTCAGGTATAGTTATATCCTCCTCGGACGGTAATTTCATGAAGGGGTTGTGGAGGATGTCCAAAAACACATGGGGAGATTGCGTTGAGATCCGAGTCGTGACAATACGGTTGCTGCCTCATTATGTCGGCGATCAATGTGGTTGACCTAGTAGCCATGGAAGCGGCCTGCCACCTTGTTTACTGCACATCGATAAGCCGCCATTAGGGGGTCCTTTGAGTCCCATGTTCCATAGACCTGTTGAGCCACCAAATCTGAGTCGCCCAAGCATCTGACCCAACTAAGGTTCATCTCCTTAGCTGTCTTGGGCCCATGTAAGAGAGCCTCATACTCAGCTGCATTGTTAGTACACGAGAACATGAGCCATAAAACATAACAAATTTGTCACCCCGTGGAGAGGATAACACTACACCATTCCCCGAGCCCTCCAATTTCCTGGAGCCATCAAAATGTATAGTCGGGTACGTGTTATCTGCCCTATCTTCCGGGATTTGAAGCTCAGTCCAATCGTTGATGAAATCCACCAGTGCTTGGGACTTGATGGCCGTACGAGGTGTGTACTTCATGTGGTGGGGACCAAGCTCAATTGCCCATTTAGCAATTCGACCGGTGGTCTCACGGTTCTGTATGATGTCCCCAAGCGGTGTTGAACTGACTACAATGATTAGATGTTCCTGAAAGTAGTGCTTCAGCTTCCGGCTTGCCATAAAAATTCCAAAGACTAGCTTTTGCCAATGTTGGTATTGCTGTTTGAACAAGGTCACCACTTTGCTGACGAAATATACTGGCCGCTGAACCAGATACTATTTTCCTACTTCCTTGCATTCAACGACAACTACAACACTCGCTGCTTTAGAATTAGCAGCAATGTAGAGGAGCATGGGCTCTTTGTCGGTCGGGGTGCCTACAATGGGCGGTTCGGGTAGCTGCTTCTTCAGGGCTTCGAAGGCTTCATTAGCTACGTTAGTCCAAACGAAATTATCTGTCTTCTTGAGCAATTGATAAAGAGGGATTGCCTTTTCACCAAGGTGGCTTATGAACTAGCTTAATGTCGTGATGCGACCCGCCATGCGCTGGACTTGGTTGATATTGGCTAGCTTATCCACTGAAGTTATCGCCTTGATCTTATCCGGGTTAGCTTCAATGCCTCATTCGGACACCAGGAAACCCAGTAGCTTGGCTGCAGGAACACCAAAGACACACTTGGCCGAGTTAAGCTTCATCCGGTAAACTCGAAGATTATCAAACATCTCCTTGAGATCCCCCCAAGAGTGTTTCCTTCTTTTAAGACTTCACCACGATATCATCAACATAGGCATGAACGTTGTGCCCAATCTGACTGTGCACACAATTCTGGATACAACGCTGATAAGTCGCCCCCGCACTCTTAAGTCCAAAAGGAATAGAGACATAGCAGAAATCACCAAAAGGGGTTATGAAAGTTGTCTTCTCCTCGTCCTCCTTAGCCATCTTGATCTGGTGGTAATGTGAGTACACGTCCAGGAAACACATGTGCTCATAACCCGCCGTAGAGTCAATAATCTGATCGATACGGGGAAGAGCAAATGTATCTTTTGGACAAGCTTTGTTGAGATCGATGTAATCAATACACATACGAAAGGTGCCATTCTTTTTTCAGGACAAGCACCGGGTTACCGAGCCACTCAGGATGAAAAACTTCGACAATAAACCCGGCATCTAGGAGCTGGGCGACTTCTTCCCCAATGGCTTTGTGCCTCTTCTCGTTAAAATGATGGAGGTATTGTCATACTGGTTTCTTCTTTGGATCCACATTAAGGTGGTGCTCAGCTAATCCTCTCAGCACTCCAGGCATGTCAAATGGTTTCCATGCGAAGATGTCCCGATTCTCAGAGATAAATTTGATGAGCGCGCTTTCCTATTTGGGATCCATGCATGTCCCCATAGTGAACTGCTTAGAAGAGTCGCCTAGGATGAAATCGACCTTCTTGGTATCGTCAGTTGACTTGAACTTCAGAGGCGGCTCACACTCAGTGGTGGGTTTCTTGAGGGTGCTCATGTCTGTTGGGTCAACATTGGCTGCATAGAACTTCAACTCCTCAGCTGCGCACGCCAACTCTGCGTAAGTCGCATCCCCTTCCTCGCACTCCTGAGCTATCTTTCGGCTTCCATTCACATTAATGGTGCCCTTGAGACCCGACATTTTGAGTTTAAGGTAAACATAGCAGGGTCGGGCCATAAAGCGAGCGTAAGCCGGCCGTCCAGAAAGGGCATGATAAGGACTCTTGATCTTGACCACCTCAAACGTCAAGGCTTCACATTTGTAGTTAAATTAGTCACCAAAAGCGATGCTTAACATCATCCGTCCAACCGGGTATGCTGATTTCCCCAGAACGATATCATGAATGACCGTTGTCGATGGCAAAAGGTTGTCTTTAGAAAGGTTCATCCACCGGAAGGTGTCATAGTACTATATATTAATGTTGCTCCCCCGATCCATGATAACCTTGGTGAGGGTGTATCCACCAACCTGAGGCGCCACCACGAAAGCTAGACCACCAGGGTTATCCACCCGGGAAGGTTGATCATCCCTACTCCAAGTGATTGGATATTCGGACCAATTGAGATATCTGGGAACCGCTGGTTCAACCACATTGATGGCTCTCTGTTTGAGTTTGTTGTCCCACCTGCAAGTGCTCGTGGTGAAGACGTGGTACTGACCACTATTCAACTGCTTACGGTTGCTCTGAAACCCACCCTAATCATTATGTTGTTGATTATTCTAACCAGAGTGCTGTCCATTGCCATTGCTCGAGCCACCCTGACCTTGGAAACCGGGTCATGGGAACCCATCGGATGAGCCCACATGTGACCCGCCAGGATCATGCTGGCTCGGATGTACACCACCATTGCCTCCTTGATGGTCCCTAGAGGCTTGGATACGGAATTCCTGCATAACATATCAATTTTCCCAGGAATGAGTAGACGGGTTATCTGGGGTACTATGCTTGGGACAGGGTGCCTTGAGCATCTCCTCGTAATTGCGCAGTTTTCTCCCGTTATAAGCTCCTCCGGAACGAGTGTTCTAATGCTAGTTTCTGAAACCAGTATTGGTGTTGTCTACAAGGTCTGACCCGCCATCGTGTTGCCTCCGCTTTCCTTGACCTCCCGGGTTCCCATTGTTTCCAGGTTTTTATAATGACCCCTGGCACTGTCGCCTTTCTTGCTCTTGCTGGCTTTGTCCTCATTTGTGCCGGCATCTATTGTGTCGTCTAACTCAGCGGATCTAGTGAGAGTTTCCGTTAACTCGCTCATGTCCTGCACCTTTCACTTCAAATGGCCAAGCTTCAAGACGAGCGGCTGAAAATGGCAATTCTTCTCCAAAATCAGGACGACATGAGCAGCAGTGATGCCATCTAATGACTGAATGATTTCAGCAACCTGGCGTGTCAAGTGGTGCGCCGACTTGTCGGCGCATTTAAGGCAATAGTGTAGATTGCTACCTCTTGAGCATGCGTTGGTTTTTCCCTTGAAGAGGAAAGGGTGATGCAGCACAGTAGCAGTAAGTATTTCCCTCAGTTTGAGAACCAAGGTATCAATCCAGTAGGAGTATCAAGATGATGCACCAATGTACCTGCGCAAAAAACAAACAAACTTGCACCCAACGCTATAAAGGGGTTGTCAATCCCTTCACGATTATTTGCAAGGTGAGATCTGAAGGTGAAAAGTGCGACAAAGTAACTTTGTGGAACTGAAAATAGGATGTGAAGTAGACCCGGGGGCCATAGTGTTCACTAGAGGCTTCTCTCATGATAGCAAGTATTACGGTGGGTGAACGAATTACTGTCGAGCAATTGATAGAATCTCCAAAAGTCATGATGATATCTAAGGCAATGATCATACATATAGGCATCACGTCCGAGACAAGTAGACCGATACTCTCTGCATCTACTACTGTTACTCCACACATCGACTGCTATCCAGCATGCATCTAGTGTATTGAGTTCGTAACAAATAGAGTAATGCCTTAAGCAAGCTGACATGATGTAGAGGGAGATATTCATGCAATAGATATAAACACCATCTTTTTAACCTTGATGGCAACAACACGATGTGTGCCTTGCTACCCCTTCTGTCACTGGGTGAGGACACCGCACGGTATGAACCCAAAACCAAGCACTTCTCCCATTGCAAGAATTATAGATCAAGTTGTCCAAACGAAACCCACAACTCGAAGAGAATTACAAGGATACGAAATCATGCATATAAGAGATGAGAGGAGACTCAAATAATAATGATAGATAATCTTATCATAAATCCACACTTCATCGGATCTCGACAAACACACCGCAAAAGAAGGTTACATCGGATAGATCTCCATGAAGATCATGGAGAACTTTGTATTGAAGATCCAAGAGAGAGAAGAAGCCATCTAGCTACTAGCTATGGACCCGAATGTCTGTGGTGAACTACTCACACATCATCGGAGAGGCAATGGTGTTGATGAAGAAGCCCTCCGTGTCCGAATCCCCCTCCGGCAGGGTACCAGAATGGTCCCCAGATGGGATCTTGCGGAGACAGAAGCTTGCGGCGGCGGAAAAGTATTTTCGTGGCTCTCTCTGGTGGTTTTGGATTTTTAGTGAATTTACTGGCGGAAGAAGTAGGGCAAAGGAGCTACATGGGGCCCACAAGCCTGGTAGGCGCCCCCAGGCCCCGTCTAGGGGGCTTGTGACCTCCCCCGGGGTCCTTTGCCTTGGTTCTCAAGTTCCCTGTGTATCTTCTGTTACGGAAAAAATCATTCAGCAGGTTTTATTCCGTTTGGACTCCGTTTAATATTCTTCTCTGAAAAGGGTCAAAAACACGGAAAAAACAAAAACTGGCACTTGGCACTGAGTTAATAGGTTAGTCCCAAAAAAGATATAAAATAGCATATTCATGCATACAAAACATCCAAAGTTGACAAGATAATAGCATGGAACCATCAAAAATTATAGATACGTTGGAGACGTATCAAGCATCCCCAAGCTTAACTCCTGCTCGTCCTCGAGTAGGGAAGTGATAAAGACTGAATTTTTGATGTGGAATGCTACCTAACATATTTGTCCTTTGTAACTTCTTTCTTGTGGAAAGAATGTTCAGATCCATAAGATTCAAAATAATAGTTTACTATTGACATGAAAACAATAGTACTTCAGGCATACTAGCAAAGTGATCATGAACTTTTGAAATAACAAGGCCAAAGAAAGTTATGCCTACAAATCCATATAGTCTGGCTATGCTCCATCATCCCCACACAACATATTTAAATCATGCACAACCCCGGTATTGGCCAAGTAATTGTTTTCACACTCTTACTTTCTCAAACTTTTTCAACTCTCACACAATACATGAGCGTGAGCCATGGATATAGCACTATAGGTGGAATAGAGTGTGGTGGAGGTTCTGAGGCAAAAAGGAGGAGATGGTCACATTGACTCGGCATATCAACGGGCTATGGAGATGCCCATCAATACATATCAATGTGAATGAGTAGGGATTACCGTGCAACGGATGCACTAGAGCTATAAGTGTGTGAAAGCTCAAAAGGAAAACTAGTGGTTGTGCACCCAACTTGCTTGCTCATGAAGACCTAGGGCAATTTTGAGGAAGCCCATCATTGGAATATACAAGCCAAGTTATATAATGAAATTTCCCACTAGCATATGGAGTGACAAAACAAGAGACTTGTTGGGGAACGTCGCATGGGAAACAAAAAATTTCCTACGCGCACGAAGACCTATCATGGTGATGTCCATCTACGAGAGGGGATGAGTGATCTACGTACCCTTGTAGATCGTACAGCAGAAGCGTTTAGAGAACGCGGTTGATGTAGTGGAACGTCCTCACGTCCCTCGATCCGCCCCGCGAACAATCCCGCGATCAGTCCCACGATCTAGTACCGAACGGACGGCACCTCCGCGTTCAGCACACGTACAGCTCGACGATGATCTCGGCCTTCTTGATCCAACAAGAGAGACGGAGAGGTAGAAGAGTTCTCCGGCAGCGTGACGACGCTCCGGAGGTTGGTGATGATCTCGTCTCAGCAGGGCTCCGCCCGAGCTCCACAGAAACGCGATCTAGAGGAAAAACTATGGAGGTATGTGGTCGGGCAGCCGTGAGAAAGTTGTCTCAAATCTGCCCTAAAAGCCCCATATATATAGGAGGAGGGAGGGGGACCTTGCCTTGGGGTCCAAGGGACTCCCAAGGGGTCGGCCGAGCCAAGGGGGGGAGGACTCCCCCCCCAAACCGAGTTGGACTTGGTTTGGTGGGAGGAGTCCCCCTCCCTTCCCACTTCTTCCCTCTTTTTCTTTCTTTTCCTTTGATTTTCTTATCTTGGCGCATAGGCTCCCTTGGGGCTGTCCCACCAGCCCACTAAGGGCTGGTGTGTCCCCCAAAAGCCTATGGGCTTCCCCGGGGTAGGTTGCCCCCCCGGTGAACTCCCGGAACCCATTCGTCATTCCCGGTACATTCCCGGTAACTCTGAAAACCTTCCGGTAATCAAATGAGGTCATCCTATATATCAATCTTCGTTTCCGGACCATTCCGGAAACCCTCGTGACGTTCGTGATCTCATCCGGGACTCCGAACAACATTCGGTAACCAACCATATAACTCAAATACGCATAAAACAACGTCGAACCTTAAGTGTGCAGACCCTGCGGGTTCGAGAACTATGTAGACATGACCCGAGAGAATCCTCGGTCAATATCCAATAGCGGGACCTGGATGCCCATATTGGATCCTACATATTCTACGAAGATCTTTATCGTTTGAACCTCAGTGCCAAGGATTCGTATAATCCCGTATGTCATTCCCTTTGTCCTTCGGTATGTTACTTGCCCGAGATTCGATCGTCAGTATCCGTATACCTATTTCAATCTCGTTTTACCGGCAAGTCTCTTTACTCGTTCCGTAATACAAGATCCGGCAACTTACACTAAGTTACATTGCTTGCCAGGCTTGTGTGTGATGTTGTATTACCGAGTGGGCCCCGAGATACCTCTCCGTCACACGGAGTGACAAATCCCAGTCTTGATCCATACTAACTCAACTAACACCTTCGGAGATACCTGTAGAGCATCTTTATAGTCACCCAGTTACGTTGCGACGTTTGATACACACAAAACATTCCTCCGGTGTCAGTGAGTTATATGATCTCATGGTCATAGGAATAAATAATTGACACGCAGAAAACAGTAGCAACAAAATGACACGATCAACATGCTACGTCTATTAGTTTGGGTCTAGTCCATCACGTGATTCTCCTAATGACGTGATCCAGTTATCAAGCAACAACACCTTGTTCATAATCAGAAGACACTGACTATCATCGATCAACTGGCTAGCCAACTAGAGGCATGCTAGGGACGGTGTTTTGTCTATGTATCCACACATGTAAATGAGTCTTCATTCAATACAATTATAGCATGGATAATAAACTATTATCTTGATACAGGAATTATAATAATAACTATACATTTATTATTGCCTCTAGGGCATAATTCCAACAGTCTCCCACTTGCACTAGAGTCAATAATCTAGCCCTCACATCACCATGTGAATTACATTGTAATAAATCTAACACCCATACAGTTCTGGTGTCGATCATGTTTTGGCCGTGGAAGAGGTTTAGTCAGCGGGTCTGCTACATTCAGATCTGTGTGCACTTTGCATATATTTACGTCCTCCTCCTCGACGTAGTCGCGGATGAGGTTGAAGCGTCGTTTGATGTGTCTGGTCTTCTTGTGAAACCGTGGTTCCTTTGCTAAGGCAATGGCACCAGTGTTGTCACAGAACAAGGTTATTGGATCCAGTGCACTTGGCACCACTCCAAGATCCGTCATGAACTGCTTCATCCAGACACCCTCCTTAGCCGCCTCCGAGGCAGCCATGTACTCCGCTTCACATGTAGAATCTGCTACGACGCTTTGCTTGGAACTGCACCAGCTTACTGCACCCCCATTAAGAATAAATACGTATCCGGTTTGCGACTTAGAGTCGTCCGGATCTGTGTCAAAGCTTGCATCGACGTAACCTTTTACGGCGAGCTCTTCGTCACCTCCATACACGAGAAACATCTCCTTAGTCCTTTTCAGGTACTTCAGGATATTCTTGACCGCCGTCCAGTGATCCACTCTTGGATTACTCTGGAACCTACCTGCCATACTTATGGCCAGGCTAACATCCGGTCTAGTGCACAGCATTGCATACATGATAGAGCCTACGGCTGAAGCATAGGGGACGGAGCGCATATGCTCTCTATCTTCATCAGTTGCTGGGCACTGAGTCTTACTCAATCTCGTACCTTGTAACACCGGCAAGAACCATTTCTTGGACTGTTCCATTTTGAACCTATTCAAAACTTTATCAAGGTATGTGCTTTGTGAAAGTCCTATCAGGCGTTTTGATCTATCCCTATAGATCTTAATGCCTAGAATGTAAGCAGCTTCTCCTAGGTCCTTCATAGAGAAACTTTTATTCAAGTAACCTTTTATGCTCTCCAAAAGCTCCACGTTGTTTCCAATCAGTAATATGTCATCCACATATAGTATTAGAAACGCCACAGAGCTCCCACTCACTTTCTTGTAAATACAAGATTCTCCAACCACTTGTATAAACCCAAATGCTTTGATCACCTCATCAAAGCGTTTGTTCCAACTCCGAGATGCTTGCACCAGTCCATAAATGGATCGCTGGAGCTTGCACACCTTGTTAGCATTTTTAGGATCGACAAAACCTTCGGGTTGCATCATATACAACTCTTCCTTAAGGAAACCGTTAAGGAACGCCGTTTTGACATCCATCTGCCAGATTTCATAATCGAAAAATGCAGCTATTGCTAACATGATTCTGACGGACTTAAGCATCGCTACGGGTGAGAAGGTCTCATCGTAGTCAACTCCTGGCACTTGCGAAAAACCCTTTGCCACAAGTCGAGCTTTATAAACGGTCACATTACCGTCAGCGTCCGTCTTCTTCTTAAAGATCCATTTGTTCTGAATAGCCTTGCGGCCCTCAGGTAGTATCTCCAAAGTCCACACTTTGTTCTCATACATGGATCCTATCTCGGATTTCATGGCTTCTAGCCATTTGTTGGAATCTGGGCCCACCATTGCTTCTTCATAATTTGCAGGTTCATTGTTGTCTAACAACATGATTGATAAGACAGGATTACCGTACCACTCTGGAGCAGCGCGTGATCTCGTCGACCTGCATGGTTCAACAGAAACTTGAACTGGAGTTTCATGATCATCATCATTAACTTCCTCCTCAACCGGCGTCGCAACGACAGAGGTTTCCCCTTGCCCTGCGCCACGATCCAGAGGGATGAGAGGTTCGACAACCTCGTCAAGTTCTATCTTCCTCCCACTCAATTCTCTCGAGAGAAACTCCTTCTCGAGAAAAGCTCCATTTTTAGCAACAAACACTTTGCCCTCGGATTTGAGATAGAAGGTGTACCCAACTGTCTCTTTTGGGTAACCTATGAAGACGCACTTTTCCGCTTTGGGTTCCAGCTTTTCAGGCTGAAGCTTTTTGACATAAGCATCACATCCCCAAACTTTAAGAAACGACAACTTTGACCTTTTGCCATACCACAGTTCGTATGGTGTCGTCTCAACGGATTTTGATGGTGCCCTATTTAAAGTGAATGCATCTGTTTCTAATGCATAACCCCAAAATGATAACGGCAAATCAGTAAGAGACATCATAGATCGCACCATCTCTAACAAAGTACGATTACGACGTTCGGACACACCATTACGCTGTGGTGTTCCAGGCGGTGTTAACTGCGAAACAATTCCACATTGTCTTAAGTGAGTACCAAACTCGAAACTCAAATATTCACCCCCACGATCAGACCGTAGGAACTTGATCTTCTTGTTACGATGATTTTCTACTTCACTCTGAAATTGCTTGAACTTTTCAAATGTTTCAGACTTGTGCTTCATCAAGTAGACATAACCATATCTACTTAAATCGTCAGTGAAGGTGAGAAAATAACGATATCCGCCGCGTGCCTCCACGCTCATCGGACCACACACATCGGTATGTATGATTTCCAACAAGTCACTTGCACGCTCCATTGTTTCGGAGAACGGAGTTTTAGTCATCTTGCCGATGAGGCATGGTTCGCATGTGTCAAGTGAATCAAAGTCAAGTGACTCCAAAAGTCCATCAGCATGGAGTTTCTTCATGCGCTTTACACCAATATGACCCAAGCGGCAGTGCCACAAAAATATGGCGCTATCATTGTTTACTCTAACTCTTTTGGTCTCAATGTTATGTATATGCGTATCGCTATCAAGATTCAATATGAACAATCCTCTCACTTTTCGGTGCATGACCATAAAAGATGTTACTCATAGAAATAGAACAACCATTATTCTCAGACTTAAAAGAGTAACCGTCTCGCAATAAACAAGATCCAGATATAATGTTCATGCTCAATGCAGGCACTAAATAACAATGATTTAAGTTCATCACTAATCCCGATGGTAGTTGAAGTGACACGGTGCCGACAGCGATTGCATCAACCTTGGAACCGTTTCCTACGCGCATCGTCACTTCGTCTTTCGCCAGCCTTCGTCTATTCCGCAGTTCCTGCTTCGAGTTGCAAATGTGAGCAACAGAACCGGTATCGAATACCCAGGCACTACTACGAGAGCCGGTTAAGTACACATCAATAACATGTATATCAAATATACCTGATTTTTCTTTTCCCGCCTTCTTATCTGCCAGATACTTGGGGCAATTGCACTTCCAGTGACCCATACCCTTGCAATAGAAGCACTCTGTTTCAGGCTTAGGTCCAGCCTTGGGTTTCTTCGGTGGATTGGCAACAGGCTTGCCGCTCTTCTTCGAATTGCCCTTCTTGCCTTTGCCGTTTCTCTTGAAACTAGTGGTCTTGCTCACCATCAACACTTGATGCTCTTTACGGAGTTCAGACTCTGCGACTTTCAGCATCACAAACAACTCGCGGGGAGACTTGTTCATCCCTTGCATGTTGTAGTTCAACACAAAGCCTTTATAGCTTGGCGGCAGTGATTGGAGGATTCTGTCAATGATAGCTTCTTGCGGGAGTTCAATCCCCAGTTCAGCTAGACGGTTTGAGTACCCAGACATTTTGAGCACATGTTCACTGACAGACGAGTTTTCCTCCATCTTGCAAGCATAGAATTTATCGGAGGTCTCATACCTCTCGATCCGGGCGTTCTTCTGAAAGATAAACTTCAACTCCTGGAACATCTCAAATGCTCCATGACGCTCAAAGCGACGTTGAAGTCCCGGCTCTAAGCCATACAAGACTGCACATTGAACTATTGAGTAGTCCTTCTTACGTGCTAACCAAGCGTTCTTAACATCCTGATCAGCCGTAGCGGGTGGTTCATCTCCTAGCGCAGCATTAAGGACATAATCCTTCTTTCCAGCTTGTAGGATTAGCTTAAGATTACGAGCCCAGTCTACAAAGTTGCTTCCATCATCTTTCAACTTAGCTTTCTCTAGGAACGTATTAAAATTGAGGATGACACTTGCGTGAGCCATGATCTACAACACAAATATATTCAAAGTGGACTTAGACTATGTTCAAGATAATTAGAGTTCAACTTAATCAAATTATATGCTAAACTCCCACTCAAAAAGTACATCTCTCTAGTCATTTGAGTGGTTCATGATCCACTTACACTATCCCAAGTCCGATCATCACGTGAGTCGAGAGTAGTTTCAGTGGTAAGCATCCCTATGCTAATCATATCAACTATATGATTCATGATCGACCTTTCGGTCTCATGTGTTCCGAGGCCATGTCTGCACATGCTAGGCTCGTCAAGCTTAACTCGAGTGTTCCGCGTGCGCAACTGTTTTGCACCCGTTGTATGTGAACGTTGAGTCTATCACACCCGATCATCACGTGGTGTCTCGAAACGACGAACTGTAGCAACGGTGCACAGTCGGGGAGAACACAATTTCGTCTTGATATTTCAGTGAGAGATCACCTCATAATGCTACCGTCGTTCTAAGCAAAATAAGGTGCATGAAAGGATTAACATCACATGCAATTCATAAGTGACATGATATGGCCATCATCACGTGCTTCTTGATCTCCATCACCAAAGCACCGGCACGATCTTCTTGTCACCGGCGCCACACCATGATCATCCATCAACGTGTTGCCATCGGGGTTGTCGTGCTACTTATGCTATTACTACTAAAGCTACATCCTAGCAAAATAGTAAACGCATCTGCAAGCACAAACGTTAGTATAAAGACAACCCTATGGCTCCTGCCGGTTGCCGTACCATCGACGTGCAAGTCGATATTTCTATTACAACATGATCATCTCATACATCCAATATATCACATCACATCATTGGCCATATCACATCACAATCATACCCTGCAAAAACAAGTTAGACGTCCTCTAATTTTGTTGTTGCATGTTTTACGTGGTGACCAAGGGTATCTAGTAGGATCGCATCTTACTTACGCAAACACCACAACGGAGATCTATGAGTTGCTATTTAACCTCATCCAAGGACCTCCTCAGTCAAATCCGATTCAACTAAAGTTGGAGAAACCGTCACTTGCCTGTCATCTTTGAGCAAAGGGGGTTACTCGTAACGATGAAACCAGTCTCTCGTAAGCGTACGAGTAATGTCGGTCCAAGCCGCTTCAATCCAACAATACCGCGGAATCAAGAAAAGACTAAGGAGGGCAGCAAAACGCACATCACCGCCCACAAAAACTTTTTGTGTTCTACTCGAGAAGACATCTACGCATGAACCTAGCTCATGATGCCACTGTTGGGGAACGTCGCATGGGAAACAAAAAATTTCCTACGCGCTAGAAGACCTATCATGGTGATGTCCATCTACGAGAGGGGATGAGTGATCTACGTACCCTTGTAGATCGTACAGCAGAAGCGTTTAGAGAATGCGGTTGATGTAGTGGAACGTCCTCACGTCCCTCGATCCGCCCCGCGAACAATCCCGCGATCAGTCCCACGATCTAGTACCGAACGGACGGCACCTCCGCGTTCAGCACACGTACAGCTCGACGATAATCTCGGCCTTCTTGATCCAGCAAGAGAGACGGAGAGGTAGAAGAGTTCTCCGGCAGCGTGACGGTGCTCCGGAGGTTGGTGATGATCTCGTCTCAGCAGGGCTCCGCCCGAGCTCCGCAGAAACGCGATCTAGAGGAAAAACTATGGAGGTATGTGGTCGGGCAGCCGTGAGAAAGTCGTCTCAAATCTGTCCTAAAAGCCCCATATATATAGAAGGAGGGAGGGGGACCTTGCCTTGGGGTCCAAGGGACTCCCAAGGGGTCGGCCGAGCCAAGGGGGGGAGGACTCCCCCCCCCCAAACCGAGTTGGACTTGGTTTGGTGGGAGGAGTCCCCCTCCCTTCCCACTTCTTCCCTCTTTTTTTTTTCTTATCTTGGCGCATAGGCTCCCTTGGGGCTGTCCCACCAGCCCACTAAGGGCTGGTGTGTCCCCCAAAAGCCTATGGGCTTCCCCGGGGTAGGTTGCCCCCCCCCCCGGTGAACTCCCGGAACCCATTCGTCATTCCCGGTAACTCCGAAAACCTTCCGGTAATCAAATGAGGTCATCCTATATATCAATCTTCGTTTCCGGACCATTCCGGAAACCCTCGTGACGTCCGTGATCTCATCCGGGACTCCGAACAACATTCGGTAACCAACCATATAACTCAAATACGCATAAAACAACGTCGAACCTTAAGTGTGCAGACCCTGCGGGTTCGAGAACTATGTAGACATGACCCGAGAGAATCCTCGGTCAATATCCAATAGCGGGACATGGATGCCCATATTGGATCCTACATATTCTACGAAGATCTTTATCGTTTGAACCTCAATGCCAAGGATTCGTATAATCCCGTATGTCATTCCCTTTGTCCTTCGGTATGTTACTTGCCCGAGATTCGATCGTCAGTATCCGTATACCTATTTCAATCTCGTTTTACCGGCAAGTCTCTTTACTCGTTCCGTAATACAAGATCCCGCAACTTACACTAAGTTACATTGCTTGCAAAGCTTGTGTGTGATGTTGTATTACCGAGTGGGCCCCGAGATACCTCTCCGTCACACGGAGTGACAAATCCCAGTCTTGATCCATACTAACTCAACTAACACCTTCGGAGATACCTGTAGAGCATCTTTATAGTCACCCAGTTACGTTGCAACGTTTGATACACACAAAGCATTCCTCCGGTATCAGTGAGTTATATGATCTCATGGTCATAGGAATAAATACTTGACACGCAGAAAACAGTAGCAACAAAATGACACGATCAACATGCTACGTCTATTAGTTTGGGTCTAGTCCATCACGTGATTCTCCTAATGACGTGATCCAGTTATCAAGCAACAACACCTTGTTCATAATCAGAAGACACTGACTATCATCGATCAACTGGCTAGCCAACTAGAGGCATGCTACGGACGGTGTTTTGTCTATGTATCCACACATGTAAATGAGTCTTCATTCAATACAATTATAGCATGGATAATAAACTATTATCTTGATACAGGAATTATAATAATAACTATACATTTATTATTGCCTCTAGGGCATAATTCCAACAAGACTCTCTATCATGAAGAACATGGTGCTATTTTGAAGCACAAGTGTGGAAAAAGATAGTAGCATTGTCCCTTGTCTATTTTTCTCTCATCTTTTTTGTTTGGGATCTTTGGCCTCTTTTTTTAATTTTTCGGTGGGCATTTTTGGCATTTTTTTATTTCCTCACATGGGACAATGCTCTAATAATTATGATCATCACACTTTTATTTACTTGCAACTCAATACTTAGAACAATGATGACTCTATAGGAAATGCCTCCGGCAGTGTACCGGGATGTGCAACGATCTAGCTTAGCGTATGACGTTGAAACATCTTGCTAGCTATCTTACGATCACGCAATGGCAATATGAAAGTGATGGCTCATATCATGAGACGGAACGGTGGGAGTTGCATCGCAATATGTCTCAGAATGGCTATGAAAATGCCATAATAGGTAGGTATGGTGGCTGTTTTGAGGAAGGTTTATGGTGGGTTTGTGCACCGGCGAAAGTTGCATGGCACTAGAGAGGCTAGCAATGGTGGAAGGTGAAATTGCATCTATACCATGGACTCACCTTAGTGATGAAGAACTCATATACTTATTGCGAAAGTTTTATTAGTAATCGAAACAAAGTGCTAAATGCATACTCCTAGGGGAAGGGTTGGTAGGTGTTAACCATCGCGCGATCCCGACCGCCACACAAAGGATGACAATCAATAAATCAATTATGCTCCGACTTCCTAACATAGCGGTTCACCATACGTGCATGCTATGGGAATCACTAACTTCAACACAAGTATTTCTAGATTCACAACACCCTACTAACATGACTCTAATATTACCATATCCATATCTCAAAACTAATTGAGAGGAATCAAACTTATCTTTACTAATCAATGCACTTGAATATGGAAGTTTTTATTATATCCTCTTTGGATGCCTATCATCTTTAGGACTCTTTCAAGGCACACGCCAATTACCAAGTTACTTAGAGAGAGCACTGTCAAAAAGATATAAGTGAAGATCGAGAGTTCTTATTTCTCCAAAATATGACACCGCCGTGCTCTAAAAAGATCTAAGTGAAGCACTAGAGAAAAGTTATCTAGCTCAAAAGATATAAGTTAAGCACATGCGAGCTAAATTGCCTAACTCAAAAGATATAAGTGAAGCTCAATGAGTATTCTAGCAAATTCACGATGAGTGCATGTCCCTCTCAAAAAGGTGTGCAGCAAGGATGATTGTGACAAAACAAAAAGAAAATACTCCTATAATACACGACGCTCCAAGCAAAACACATACCATTTGGTGAATAAAAATATAGCTCCAAGTAACGTTACCGATGGATTGAAGACGAAAGAGGGGATGCCTTCCCAGGGCATCCCCAAGCTTAGGCTTTTTGGTGTCCTTGAATTTTTCTTGGGATGCCTTGGGCATCCCCAAGCCTAAGTTCTTTCCACTCTTTATCCCATTGTCCATGAGAACATCACCCAAAACTTGAAACTTCACAACACAAAACTTAAACAGAAACTCGTGATATCATTAGCATAAGAAAACAAACCACCACCTCTTTAGGTACTGTAGTAATCTTGATTTCTATTTATATTGATGTTATATTACTTTATTCTCACTTTTCCGTGGCTAGTACCCCCCGATACTATCCATAGTTTCATCAAAGTAAGCAATCAACACAAGAAAAAACAGAATATGTCAAAAACAGACCAGTCTGTAGCAATCTGTATACTTCATATACCTCTAGTATCCCAAAAATTCTGAACAATTATGACGATTAGGTAAAATTGTATATCAACCACCAGCAAAAATAATCAACCCAAAAGATCTTTCTGCATAGGAATGAAAAATAATTTCATGAGCGCAAAGTTTCTGTCTTTTTCAGCACGATCAAACAACCATCACCAAAACTAGTCATAAAGGTTCTACTTGGCACTAACACAAAAAGAAACATAAAAAACACAATCATAACAGAATTATGATGGTTTGTACACAACAAAACAGAAAGCAAAAAAGCAAAGATAAATTCATTGGGTTGCCTCCCAACAAGCGATATTGTTTAACGCCCTTAGCTAGGCATAAGGCGATAGAATCAAGTGTCGTCATCTTTGGTGCTCAAACCATAAGTAGCCCCCATCATGGATTCATAAGGCAATCTTATTTTCTTTCTAGGAAAGTGTTACATGCCCTTCTTTAGTGGAAATTGAAATCTAATATTCCCTTCCTTCATATCGATGATAGCACCAATAGTCCTAAGGAAAGGTCTACCAAGAATGATGGGACATGTCGGATTGCAATCAATATCAAGCACAATGTAATCTACGGGAACATAGTTCCTATTTTCAATATACTAACATCATTGATCCTTCCCATAGGTTTCTTAATAGTAGAATCCACAAGATGCAAATTAAGAGAGAACTCATCAATCTCATTGAAGCCTAGAATGTCACATAAAGACTTTGGAATAGCGGAAACACTAGCACCCAAATCACACAAAGCATTGCTTTCATAGTTTTTAATCTTGATTTTGATAGTAGGTTCCCACTCATCATGAAGTTTTCTAGGAATATATACCTCCAAATCAAGTTTCTCTTCAAGAGATTTCATCATAGCACCAACGATATGATCGGTAAAGGCCTTATTTTGGCTATAACCATGTGGAGATTTTAGCATGGATTGCATCAAGGAAATACATTTAATCAAAGAGCAACTATCATAATTGAATTCCATGAAATCCAAAGTAGTAATTTCATCACTACTCAAAGTTTTGATATCCTGTACTCCACTTTCAGTGCCTTTAGCATCAAGATAAATGGACTCCGAATCATTGGGGCGTTTCTCAACCAAAGTGGATTCATATACAGCCCCATCATCATTAGGATTGACATTAGAAAACAAGGATTCAATAGGAGTCACACCAAGCACTTTAGGATCTTCATGATTCTTATCACGAGAACACGCCTTTTTAAGCCATTCATGTCTAGCACGAATTTGGGCGGTTCTTTCTTTACTCTCATTCATGGAAACACGCATAGCTTTCAAAGTTTCATCCATATTAATCTTGGGAGGAGCACATCTCAATTTGAAAGCATCAATATCACGAGACATTCTATCAACGGTCCTAGCCAAGTCATCAATTTTGAGCAGCTTTTCTTCTATGGACGCATTGAAAATCTTTTGCGAGTTGATAAACTCTTTAATATTACTCTCAAGATCAAAGGGTAATTTATTGTAATTTCCATGAGCATTGTTGTTGGAACTGCCAAAGTTATTAGAGGGATTACTAGGAAAAGGCCTAGGATTAAAGTTACCTTTATAAGCATTGTTGTTGCCAAAATTATTCCTACCAACAAAATTAACATCCAAGCTCTCATTGCTATTCTCAATCAAGGAAGACAAAGGAATATCATTTGGATCTAAAGGAGCACTTTTACTAGCAAACAATTTCATTAACTCATCCATCTTAGCACTCAAAGAGTTAATTTCTGCTATATGTAACGACCAAGATGCGGTCCTTTCCGATCTGGGGGTCGAGCCCCCGAATAGGAAAGAAGCGCATCTAAGCGTTTCGCAAGCAAGTAAACATAGCACAGAAATATAAATACAAGTAGAAAATTTGGGATTCAACTGTCTTCTTATTAATAATACAGAGTACAACGCACTTACTGTTGGGGAACGTCGCATGGGAAACAAAAAATTTCCTACGCGCACGAAGACCTATCATGGTGATGTCCATCTACGAGAAGGGATGAGTGATCTACGTACCCTTGTAGATCGTAGTGCAGAAGCGTTAGAGAACGCGGTTGATGTAGTGGAACGTCCTCACGTCCCTCGATCCGCCCCGCGAACAATCCCGCGATCAGTCCCACGATCTAGTACCGAACGGACGGCACCTCCGCGTTCAGCACACGTACAGCTCGACGATGATCTCGGCCTTCTTGATCTAGCAAGAGAGACGGAGAGGTACAAGAGTTCTCCGGCAGCGTGACGGTGCTCCGGAGGTTGGTGATGACCTTGTCTCAGCAGGGATCCGCCCGAGCTCCGCAGAAACGCGATCTAGAGGAAAAACCGTGGACGTATGTGGTCAGGCAGCCGTGAGAAAGTCGTCTCAAATCAGCCCTAATTGCTCCATATATATAGGAGGAGGGAGGGGGCCTTGCCTTGGGGTCCAAGGACCCACCAAGGAGTCGGCCGAGCCAAGGGGGGAGGACTCCCCCCCCAAACCGAGTTGGACTTGGTTTGGTGGGAGGAGTCCCCCTCCCTTCCCACCTCCTTCCCTTTTTTTTCTTTCCTCTTGATTTTTTTTCTCTTGGCGCATTGGGCACTTGTGGGCTGCCCCACCAGCCCACTAAGGGCTGGTGTGGCTCCCCAAATGCCTATGGGCTTCCCCGGGGTGGGTAGCCCCCCCCCCCCCCCGGTGAACATCCCGGAACCCATTCGTCATTCCCGGTACATTCCCGGTAACTCCGAAAACCTTCCGGTAATCAAATGAGGTCATCCTATATATCAATCTTTGTTTCCGGACTATTCTGGAAACCCTCGTGACGTCCGTGATCTCATCCGGGACTCCGAACAACATTCGGTAACCAACCATATAACTCAAATATGCATAAAACAACGTCGAACCTTAAGTGTGCAGACCCTGCGGGTTCGAGAACCATGTAGACATGACCCGAGAGACTCCTCGGTCAATATCCAATAGCGGGACCTGGATGCCCATATTGGATCCTACATATTCTACGAAGATCTTATAGTTTGAACCTCAGTGCCAAGGATTCGTATAATCCCGTATGTCATTCCCTTTGTCCTTCGGTCTGTTACTTGCCCGAGATTCGATCGTCAGTATCCGCATACCTATTTCAATCTCGTTTACTGGCATGTCTCTTTACTCGTTCCGTAATACAAGATCCCGCAACTTACACTAAGTTACATTGCTTGCAAGGCTTGTGTGTGATGTTGTATTACCGAGTGGGCCCTGAGATACCTCTCCGTCACACGGAGTGACAAATCCCAGTCTTGATCCATACTAACTCAACTAACACCTTCGGAGATACCTGTAGAGCATCTTTATAGTCACCCAGTTACGTTGCGACGTTTGATACACACAAAGCATTCCTCCGGTGTCAGTGAGTTATATGATCTCATGGTCATAGGAATAAATACTTGACACGCAGAAAACAGTAGCAACAAAATGACACGATCAACATGCTACGTCTATTAGTTTGGGTCTAGTCCATCACGTGATTCTCCCAATGACGTGATCCAGTTATCAAGCAACAACACCTTGTTCATAATCAGAAGACACTGACTATCATTGATCAACTGGCTAGCCAACTAGAGGCATGCTAGGGACGGTGTTTTGTCTATGTATCCACACATGTAAATGAGTCTTCATTCAATACAATTATAGCATGGATAATAAACTATTATCTTGATACAGGAATTATAATAATAACTATACATTTATTATTGCCTCTAGGGCATAATTCCAACAGTCTCCCACTTGCACTAGAGTCAATAATCTAGCCCTCACATCACCATGTGAATTACATTGTAATAAATCTAACACCCATACAGTTCTGGTGTCGATCATGTTTTGGTCGTGGAAGAGGTTTAGTCAGCGGATCTGCTACATTCAGATCCGTGTGCACTTTGCATATATTTACGTCCTCTTCCTCGACGTAGTCGCGGATGAGGTTGAAGCGTCGTTTGATGTGTCTGGTCTTCTAGTGAAACCGTGGTTCCTTTGCCAAGGCAATGGCACCAGTGTTGTCACAGAACAAGGTTATTGGATCCAGTGCACTTGGCACCACTCCAAGATCCGTCATGAACTGCTTCATCCAGACACCCTCCTTAGCCGCCTCCGAGGCAGCCATGTACTCCGCTTCACATGTAGAATCTGCTACGACGCTTTGCTTGGAACTGCACCAGCTTACTGCACCCCCATTAAGAATAAATACGTATCCGGTTTGCGACATGGAGTCGTCCGGATCTGTGTCAAAGCTTGCATCGATGTAACCTTTTACGGCGAGCTCTTCGTCACCTCCATACACGAGAAACATCTCCTTAGTCCTTTTCAGGTACTTGAGGATATTCTTGACCGCTGTCCAGTGATCCACTCCTGGATTACTCTGGAACCTACCTGCCATACTTATGGCCAGGCTAACATCCGGTCTAGTGCACAGCATCGCATACATGATAGAACCTATGGCTGAAGCATAGGGGACGGAGCGCATATGCTCTCTATCTTCATCAGTTGCTGGGCACTGAGTTTTACTCAATCTCGTACCTTGTAAAACTGGCAAGAACCCTTTCTTGGACTGTTCCATTTTGAACCTCTTCAAAACTTTATCAAGGTAAGTGCTTTGTGAAAGTCCTATCAGGCGTTTTGATCTATCCCTATAGATCTTAATGCCTAGAATGTAAGCAGCTTCTCCTAGGTCCTTCATAGAGAAACTTTTATTCAAGTAACCTTTTATGCTCTCCAAAAGCTCTACGTTGTTTCCAATCAGTAATATGTCATCCACATATAATATTAGAAACGCCACAGAGCTCCCACTCACTTTCTTGTAAATACAAGATTCTCCAACCACTTGTATAAACCCAAATGCTTTGATCACCTCATCAAAGCGTTTGTTCCAACTCCGAGATGCTTGCACCAGTCCATAAATGGATCGTTGGAGCTTGCACACCTTGTCAGCATTTTTAGGATCGACAAAACCTTCAGGTTGCATCATATACAACTCTTCCTTAAGGAAACCGTTAAGGAACGCCGTTTTGACATCCATCTGCCAGATTTCATAATCGAAAAATGCAGCTATTGCTAACATGATTCTGACGGACTTAAGCATCGCTACGGGTGAGAAAGTCTCATCGTAGTCAACTCCTGGCACTTGTGTAAAACCCTTTGCCACAAGTCGAGCTTTATAAACGGTCACATTACCGTCAGCGTCCGTCTTCTTCTTAAAGATCCATTTGTTCTGAATAGCCTTGCGGCCCTCAGGTAGTATCTCCAAAGTCCACACTTTGTTCTCATACATGGATCCTATCTCGGATTTCATGGCTTCTAGCCATTTGTTGGAATCTGGGCCCACCATTGCTTCTTCATAATTTGCAGGTTCATTGTTGTCTAACAACATGATTGATAAGACAGGATTACCGTACCACTCTGGAGCAGCGCGTGATCTCGTCGACCTGCGTGGTTCAACAGAAACTTGAACTGGAGTTTCATGATCATCATCATTAACTTCCTCCTCAACCGGCGTCGCAACGACAGAGGTTTCCCCTTGCCCTGCGCCACGATCCAGAGGGATGAGAGGTTCGACAACCTCGTCAAGTTCTATCTTCCTCCCACTCAATTCTCTCGAGAGAAACTCCTTCTCGAGAAAAGCTCCATTTTTAGCAACAAACACTTTGCCCTCGGATTTGAGATAGAAGGTGTACCCAACTGTCTCTTTTGGGTAACCTATGAAGACGCACTTTTCCGCTTTGGGTTCCAGCTTTTCAGGCTGAAGCTTTTTGACATAAGCATCACATCCCCAAACTTTAAGAAACGAAAACTTTGACCTTTTGCCATACCACAGTTCGTATGGTGTCGTCTCAACGGATTTTGATGGTGCCCTATTTAAAGTGAATGCATCTGTTTCTAATGCATAACCCCAAAATGATAACGGCAAATCAGTAAGAGACATCATAGATCGCACCATCTCTAACAAAGTACGATTACGACGTTCGGACACACCATTACGCTGTGGTGTTCCAGGCGGTGTTAACTGCGAAACAATTCCACATTGTCTTAAGTGAGCACCAAACTCGAAACTCAGATATTCACCCCCACGATCAGACCGTAGGAACTTGATCTTCTTGTTACGATGATTTTCCACTTCACTCTGAAATTGCTTGAACTTTTCAAATGTTTCGGACTTGTGCTTCATCAAGTAGACATAACCATATCTACTTAAATCGTCAGTGAAGGTGAGAAAATAACGATATCCGCCGCGTGCCTCCACGCTCATTGGACCACACACATCGGTATGTATGATTTCCAACAAGTCACTTGCACGCTCCATTGTTCCGGAGAACGGAGTCTTAGTCATCTTGCCCATGAGGCATGGTTCGCACGTGTGAAGTGAATCAAAGTCAAGTGACTCCAAAAGTCCATCACCATGGAGTTTCTTCATGCGCTTTACACCAATATGACCTAAGCGGTAGTGCCACAAAAATATGGCGCTATCATTGTTTACTCTAACTCTTTTGGTCTCACTGTATATGCGTATCGCTATCAAGATTCAATATGAACAATCCTCTCACATTCGGTGCATGACCATAAAAGATGTTACTCATAGAAATAGAACAACCATTATTCTCAGACTTAAAAGACTAACCGTCTCGCAATAAACAAGATCCAGATATAATGTTCATGCTCAACGCAGGCACTAAATAACAATGATTTAAGTTCATCACTAATCCCGATGGTAGCTGAAGTGACACTGTGCCGACGGCGATTGCATCAACCTTGGAACCGTTTCCTACGCGCATCGTCACTTCGTCTTTTGCCAGCCTTCGTCTATTCCGCAGTTCCTGTTTCGAGTTGCAAATATGAGCAACAGAACCGGTATCAAATACCCAGGCACTACTACGAGAGCCGGTTAAGTACACATCAATAACATGTATATCAAATATACCTGATTTTTCTTTGCCCGCCTTCTTATCTGCCAGATACTTGGGGCAATTGCGCTTCCAGTGACCCATACCCTTGCAATAGAAGCACTCTATTTCAGGCTTAGGTCCAGCCTTGGGTTTCTTCGGCGGATTGGCAACAGGCTTGCCGCTCTTCTTCGAATTGCCCTTCTTGCCTTTGCCGTTTCTCTTGAAACTAGTGGTCTTGCTTACCATCAACACTTGATGCTCTTTACGGAGTTCAGACTCTGCGACTTTCAGCATCGCAAACAACTCGCCGGGAGACTTGTTCATCCCTTGCATGTTGTAGTTCAACACAAAGCCTTTATAGCTTGGCGGCAGTGATTGAAGGATTCTGTCAGTGATAGCTTCTTGCGGGAGTTCAATCCCCAGTTCAGCTAGACGGTTTGAGTACCCAGACATTTTGAGCACATGTTCACTGACAGACGAGTTTTCCTCCATCTTGCAAGCATAGAATTTATCGGAGGTCTCATACCTCTCGATCCGGGCGTTCTTCTGAAAGATAAACTCCAACTCCTGGAACATCTCAAATGCTCCATGACGCTCAAAGCGACGTTGAAGTCCCGGTTCTAAGCCATACAAGACTGCACATTGAACTATTGAGTAGTCCTCCTTACGTGCTAACCAAGCGTTCTTAACATCCTGATCAGCCGTAGCGGGTGGTTCATCTCCTAGCGCAGCATTAGGGACATAATCCTTCTTCCCAGCTTGTAAGATTAGCTTAAGATTACGAGCCCAGTCTACAAAGTTGCTTCCATCATCTTTCACCTTAGCTTTCTCTAGGAACGTATTAAAATTAAGGATGACTGTCGCGTGAGCCATGATCTACAACACAAATATATTCAAAGTGGACTTAGACTATGTTCAAGATAATTAGAGTTCAACTTAATCAAATTATATGCTAAACTCCCACTCAAAAAGTACATCTCTCTAGTCATTTGAGTGGTTCATGATCCACTTACACTATCCCAAGTCCGATCATCACGTGAGTCGAGAGTAGTTTCAGTGGTAAGCATCCCTATGCTAATCATATCAACTATATGATTCATGATCGACCTTTCGGTCTCATGTGTTCCGAGGCCATGTCTGCACATGCTAGGCTCGTCAAGCTTAACCCGAGTGTTCCGCGTGCGCAACTGTTTTGCACCCGTTGTATGTGAACGTTGAGTCTATCACACCCGATCATCACGTGGTGTCTCGAAACGACGAACTGTAGCAACGGTGCACAGTCGGGGAGAACACAATTTCGTCTTGAAATTTTAGTGAGAGATCACCTCATAATGCTACCGTTGTTCTAAGCAAAATAAGGTGCCTAAAAGGATTAACATCACATGCAATTCATAAGTGACATGATATGGCCATCATCACGTGCTTCTTGATCTCCATCACCAAAGCACCGGCACGATCTTCTTGTCACCGGCGCCACACCATGATCATCCATCAACGTGTTGCCATCGGGGTTGTCGTGCTACTTATGCTATTACTACTAAAGCTACATCCTAGCAAAATAGTAAACGCATCTGCAAGCACAAACATTAGTATAAAGACAACCCTATGGCTCCTGCCGGTTGCCGTACCATCGACATGCAAGTCGATATTTCTATTACAATATGATCATCTCATACATCCAATATATCACATCACATCTTTGGCCATATCACATCACAATCATACCCTGCAAAAACAAGTTATACGTCCTCTAATTTTGTTGTTGCATGTTTTACGTGGTGACCAAGGGTATCTAGTAGGATCGCATCTTACTTACGCAAACACCACAACGGAGATCTATGAGTTGCTATTTAACCTCATCCAAGGACCTCCTCAGTCAAATCCGATTCAACTAAAGTTGGAGAAACCGTCACTTGCCAGTCATCTTTGAGCAAAGGGGGTTACTCGTAACGATGAAACCAGTCTCTCGTAAGCGTACGAGTAATGTCGGTCCAAGCCGCTTCAATCCAACAATACCGCGGAATCAAGAAAAGACTAAGGAGGGTAGCAAAACGCACATCACCGCCCACAAAACTTTTGTGTTCTACTCGAGAAGACATCTACGCATGAACCTAGCTCATGATGCCACTGTTGGGGAACGTCGCATGGGAAACAAAAAATTTCCTACGCGCACGAAGACCTATCATCGTGATGTCCATCTACGAGAAGGGATGAGTGATCTACGTACCCTTGTAGATCATACAGCAGAAGCGCTAGAGAACGCGGTTGATGTAGTGGAACGTCCTCACGTCCCTCGATCCGCCCCGCGAACAATCCCGCGATCTAGTACCGAACGGACGGCACCTCCGCGCTCAGCACACGTACAGCTCGACGATGATCTCGGCCTTCTTGATCCAGCAAGAGAGACAGAGACGTAGAAGAGTTCTCCGGCAGCGTGACGGCGCTCCGGAGGTTGGTGATGACCTTGTCTCAGCAGGGCTCCGCCCGAGCTCCGCAGAAACGCGATCTAGAGGAAAAACCGTGGAGGTATGTGGTCGGGCAGCCGTGAGAAAGTCGTCTCAGATCAGCCCTAATTGCTCCATATATATAGGAGGAGGGAGGGGGGCCTTGCCTTGGGGTCCAAGGACCCCCCAAGGAGTCGGCTGAGCCAAGGGGGGAGGACTCCCCCCGCAAACCGAGTTGGACTTGGTTTGGTGGGAGGAGTCCCCCTCCCTTCCCACCTCCTTCCCTTTTTTTTTCTTTCCTCTTGATTTTTCTTCTCTTGGCGCATTGGGCACTTGTGGGCTGTCCCACCAGCCCACTAAGGGCTGGTGTGGCTCCCCAAATGCCTATGGGCTTCCCCAGGGTGGGTTGCCCCCCCCCCCCCCCGGTGAACTCCCGGAACCCATTCGTCATTCCCGGTACATTCCCGGTAACTCCGAAAACCTTCCGGTAATCAAATGAGGTCATCCTATATATCAATCTTCGTTTCCGGACTATTCCGGAAACCCTCGTGACGTCCATTATCTCATCCGGGACTCCGAACAACATTCGGTAACCAACCATATAACTCAAATACGCATAGAACAACGTCGAACCTTAAGTGTGCAGACCCTGCGGGTTCGAGAACCATGTAGACATGACCCGAGAGACTCCTCGGTCAATATCCAATAGCGGGACCTGGATGCCCATATTGGATCCTACATATTCTACGAAGATCTTATCGTTTGAACCTCAGTGCCAAGGATTCGTATAATCCCGTATGTCATTCCCTTTGTCCTTCGGTATGTTACTTGCCCGAGATTCGATCGTCAGTATCCGCATACCTTTTTCAATCTCGTTTACTGGCATGTCTCTTTACTCGTTCCGTAATACAATATCCCGAAACTTACACTAAGTTACATTGCTTGCAAGGCTTGTGTGTGATGTTGTATTACCGAGTGGGCCCTGAGATACCTCTCCGTCACACGGAGTGACAAATCCCAGTCTTGATCCATACTAACTCAACTAACACCTTCGGAGATACCTGTAGAGCATCTTTATAGTCACCCAGTTACGTTGCGACGTTTGATACACACAAAGCATTCCTCCGGTGTCAGTGAGTTATATGATCTCATGGTCATAGGAATAAATACTTGACACGCAGAAAACAGTAGCAACAAAATGACACGATCAACATGCTACGTCTATTAGTTTGGGTCTAGTCCATCACGTGATTCTCCCAATGACGTGATCCAGTTATCAAGCAACAACACCTTGTTCATAATCAGAAGACACTGACTATCATTGATCAACTGGCTAGCCAACTAGAGGCATGCTAGGGACGGTGTTTTGTCTATGTATCCACACATGCAAATGAGTCTTCATTCAATACAATTATAGCATGGATAATAAACTATTATCTTGATACAGGAATTATAATAATAACTATACATTTATTATTGCCTCTAGGGCATAATTCCAATAGTTACAAACAAAGTAGTTCCGGTACGGACTACAAGACAAGGAAGATGCTATGCTACCCGCTGCAGGCCCACGATCACGACCACGGCTCAGTCCTCGGGATAGTTCACGTAAAGGCGGTCTGTCTCCTTGTCATACTGCCACGCCAGCTGGGTGCCGTCGGGAGCATCTGCCTCTGGGGTACCTATACCTGCTGGGAGTTTCGGAGGAATCCGTGAGCCACGGGGACTCAACAATCTACGACCTTGGTGCCAGAACTAGACATGTTATTGGGTAAGGAAGGGAAGAAGTGTATCAGGCTGCTGCATCCTAAGATTGATTAAGTGGCTATCTTACGCGAAAGAGAAGTGAAAGTGGTCTACGCTAACGATCGGGAATACTTGAACAGAAAGTGATCCTGAACAACCACCTACGGCATTCATAACCCCACCGTGTTCCCGATCGAAGAGAGGTCTTCGAAGGGACAATCACGGTTACGCACACAGTTGGCATTTTTTTATTAGTTTATGTTTAAGTTCTCTAATACCGGATGTTAACAAGATATTCCAAGTTGCCACATAACCGCGGGCACGGCTTTCCGAAAGATTAAACCCTGCAGGGGTGCTCCAACTAGTCCATCACAAACGAAAACAGGCCGCAAAGGCATCCTCTATCACGAATCTCGTGATCTCGTCGGATTCCTTAGAGGAAAACCTCAACTCTCGGGGAAACCAAAGCTTCACCGGGATTCCTATACGCAAGATATACCGCTAAGGTAAGACAAGGCTAGCAGGACCTCCCGATGTGTCGACGACCCCGATAAGAGCCACGTATCTCAGTCTCAGGACACGCCGGATGGAACTAGCTACAGGTACCAAACCTCAAGTTTCCTTGTGGTGGCCCCGCAGGCAGACCAGTTTGGACCAACACTCATGAGGAGCACTGGCCCGGGTTGTTGATTAAGAAACCTCGGGGTAGCTACTCCCTATGCAGATTATTATTAAGTGATTAGCGAATTAACACCAAAGTTGGGTCCTGCCGGACAAGCCTTAACACTACGCGATTTATCAAGGGGGTCCCCATAACAACCCCGAATGTGTTAGGAGCGATCATTATGGAATCAAACACCGGTAACCGGTAACTAAGGCGGCAATAACGGAACAAGACACCCGGCAAAAGGCTAGGCCTACCGTCATTTACCAAGTATATAGGAGCATTAAATAAACAACAGAATTTAATATAATGATATCAAGCTCATGTCACCACATGAGTTTAAAACACCTGCAACTAACAATGCTAACATTAGTAGCTGAGCAAGCCTACCTAGCCATACAAGTTTGCTAGGAAAGAGTACGGTGTTTAGGCTTGTGGCATATGAGGAGGAAATTTAATTTCAGTGGTAGGCAGCGAGCTATATGACATGGAATTGAAACTAACATAACAAGTCTAGAGATGGAATCAAGGTCATATCATCTTGCCTGTGATATCCTCAGCTTGGAATGGTTCTGGATCGTCCTGCACGTACTCTCCTGACTCCACATATTCGTTCTCCGCTCCCGGTGCTACCCAACATAAGAATATCAGCCAATGAACAGCAGCACCACAAAATGCAACATTCACAAGATGCATGAGATGAAAGTTGAGCATGCACCACTATTTCTATCACTAGCACAAGCAAAGAAAACTACAGCAAGTTTCTGGACAGAACTTTGCACTAAACTATTTTGACAGGTATGAGAATGACATGAACATATGCAGCTCGTAAAAACGGTGCAAAACCATATAAATAACTTTGCAAACGGAGCTACGGATCAACGGGAATCAACGAAACAAGATGTGAAGCTCTACGTGAAAGATTCAACACCACACACACAATTGGCACAAATCTGGTATTCCCAGGTTTCCAAGACACATATTAACCCAACATGAATGAAATGGAGCAAGGTAGAACACCACAACATCAATTAAGCACAAACTTTGAACAAAATGGCAAAACTACATAATCTGCCAGTTTCTGCATCTTAGCTGTTTGGGAGCAACATGCAACGTAGCTACAGGTCTTCAAACAAGACAAATAATATATGTGGCTGTTGCCAACCAACAACACTACAATCACCAGCAAGAATCACAGCAAAAGGAATTAAACTCTAGAAGCTACAAGGCCACAAACTTTCCCAAAACCATAAGATCTCAGGGACTTAGTGAAAATCCCTGCACCTGAGTTTCTGTTTCTGTTCTGAAGCTTTTTGACAGCAATCAAAACACAAGCTACTGGACTCCAAATGACTTGAAAATTGACAGGAAGCTTCACAAACATATAAGGTTCAAAATACTAGCACTGAACTAAGTCCAGTTCTCAACAGAATGACCATCACATCCTCATCTACAGGGAAAAAAATGTTTCCAGCATCCCAGACTTAGTGAAATTTTCAGAGTTCAAAAATCTGGAATTTTCCAGCCACATGCCCACTTTGTCTAGGCATAGTTTGCACACATATGTCACCAAGAGGTAGTTTACACCACTATGGTGTTGAGCACAAAACCCTACTATTAACACACAAAAATCCATGGCCTTGGGCTCCTCCTATACCATGGATTCAAGGACCAAACTTTCAACAAAATGTAAATGCAACTCCATAAGGTATTCTTCTAAGATGGCATCTACATAGGGTGAGTTTCATGTGCACAATGACAAAGTGACATGGGAGTTTGAACCCCATGTTTGTGTCATGCACATCAACAACACCAACACCTCTACCAAACTATCCCCACACACAAACACCATGCCCTCTCACATATAGACATGTGAAGGTGCATAGTTTTGCAAAGGTGGAGAAGTTCCACACATAAACATATACTCCACCTCATCCACAAACACATCTTGCTCTAGATCAAGCACTTACCTACACATGTTATGATGGCAATAAACACTAGAATAAGCTCACACACACAGTTATATGTGGTGAGGGAGGGCACCCCTACATTCACACAAACTTGCACAAGGCCACCATAATGAGGACAACTAGCACCCACATGCACTAGCCTAGCAAGGCACACAAGTAAAATCACAAATATACACACACTTGCACACACATCACACCTCAAGCACCAACTCACAAGCACCTAGATCCACACCACTACTACCATCACAAATCTACTCCTACTCCTCCAACAAATAACATGGAAGGAAATAAATACATAGGGCATAAGTATTCCATTGAGCTAGACATGGGGTTGCACACATAGCAAGGAAAAACAACTGCAAAAACAGAAAGAAAAGATAAAAGACAAAGAATCTGGGGCTCACTGGGATTCGAACCCCAGATCCCCTACTCCAACAACACCACGCACACCACTGCGCTGCTGCATTAGCTGTTGACAGGAGAAGGAAAAACGCAGGGTAAGGCTTGCCTGCAGGTCCCTGAACCGAAAAAACAAGACAAACCAAAAAAAAGGTGCCAAGGGGGACTCGAACCCACGCCCTCCTACAGGCACATGCGATGACAACGCTACCACTACCACCACGCTACGGATCGACGTCTGGCTACAACAGGTTGGAAAAACCAGAAGAGCCCTCTCCACTGCAGAGGAGAGTCCCGCCGGCGGCCGAACCAGAGAGAGCTGGCGGCGCCTCTCTCGACCACCTACGCCCGGGAGGACCCTCGGCGGGGGACGCGGGGGCCTCAGGGATTCCATTCCCGCCCTGAGCATGGGAAAAGGTGCCCCCTTGGCTACCCGGACTGCACCGGCGTTTCTGCTGCTTCTGCAGCAGCGCTCGATTGGGAAGCACGGCGACGGAGAAGCACCGGCTGCTCGTCGAGCTGCTGCTACTACTGCGCCACAAGGGCCTACTCCGACGCTACCCTGCTGCTGCTGCGTGGTGCTAGCAACGCCCTTCTACAGCTACTGCGACTTGCCTCTCCAACCAACAACGCGCGCACCTCACGAACTCGGCACAAAAGCACAGCAACTACGGCTAGCCGGAGCCGACGAGGGAGAAGGGAGGACGAAGGAAGGGGAAGGAACCTCACCTTGGGGAAGGAAGGAGGGAACCCCACGGCGACGAGACGACGGAGAGGGAGGGGCGAACTGCTGTTGCTACTGAAGAAGAGGAATAAGAGCCCCTGGACCGAGGCGATGACGGGGTCCGGGCCGTCGTTCAGGTCACTCCTCGACCTCAGCGATGGCGGGAATGGAGCGCGGGGAACCACCCCGAGCCCCTGGAAATGGCCACCGGTGCCGGAGACGACGGGAACGGCGGGGTTGACGGTGGCGGCGCTGCACTCTCTCTCTCTCTCTGCTAACTTCTACAGAAGCTTACCAGGGGAAGAAAGAGAGAAGGGGAAAGGTGGCGGCGCTGGGGAGAAGGAGAGGCAACCCTAGGGCGGAGGAGGAGGTACTGGGCTCCTTATATCGTCTCAGGAGGCGAGCTTGAGCCGCTGGATTGGGGGGAGGCGATCGGGAGGTGGAGCGAGGTTCGTACGAGAGTGACGTCGCCAGGAGGAAGAAGAGGGTCGTCTCCTGGGCTGCTGCTGCTGGTGTGAGGAACTTGGGCCCAGGAGAATTTGGGCCTCAATGCCAGGGAGAAGGAACAAAAGAAAATAAAGAACCGGGCCCTCTCATATACATATAAATACCACCACAGCAAATAATGCACCAAGAAATACAAAGGCCTAAAAAGAAATAACAACAAATGCCCCTGGGCACTAGGGATTTATGCCCAAAAATTATAAAATACCCAAATGTTATTTTTGCAACTAAAATTAATTGACAAACAGATTAAATAATCTGAAAACAAAAGAAAAACTCCAACCCAAATAAGTCTAAAAACCCCTCTGTTTCATCCCCACATACCAACTAAAATGCTCTAAAGGTGCAACATTTTTAAAACAACCTAGAAGCAAATAGATTTTTAACTTGGGAATTAAAGAGAGATAGGTTGGACACTAACAAGGGGTAGAAAATAAAACAATGCCAAACACCACACTCCACTAAATCACCCGACTACTACACTTATGCAACCACACATGAAATCACAAGATCACACAATCACACCTAGCAAGATATGTGCACATAAGACATGAAATGAAGCATCATGGTTTGCATGCATACAAGGGAAACTAAAAATAAGAGTCACATGAAATCACAAGATCAAGGAGATGACATGTTATGTTATGCTAAGCATGCATGCAAGGAAGATATGCAAGGGACACAAGGTGGCACAAGAAATCATAGACACAAGTGCCATCATCATATCTCTGACAGGGTGGACCCACATGCAACAGGTTCCAAAAAGGGAAGGTTCCACACTTGGGGCATTACACTATAGCATGCACTTTTTTACTAGTAGATGACCTTTCACTGTGCCATTGAGAATAGTTTGTCATGATATTATCTAGGAGTTTTGTAAAATCGGAGTACTAATAAAATCATTATTATTTGTAACATCCCAAAATTATAAATTTTGGAATGTTAGTATAATTATTAGATTGATTGTTTGTTTGTTTGCTGAGTGACTGAAACATGTGTGAAATTTGAAACTTTTTGAAACTTTTGAATGAGAGGGAATAAAATGACTTTCCCCTTCTCCGGTGAATTCAAATTCAATCTTTTAAAAGCAACGAGAGAAGATGACATGACTTCTTCAACTATAAAGAATTTAAACGGAGATATTTGCATTTGAATTCCCTTGCATTTTTATTCGTTTTCTTCGTGCAACAAAATGTCGGGAAATACATTCTAGAGAGGAGGAACATGACCCTCGAACCCACGGGCATTTTGAAAGTTATTCGAATCCTCAAACTTAGAGGGTCATTTGAAAATTATTTGCAAAAGAAAATAAACCTTTTAGGCAATTTTGTGAAAATAATTTTTTCTGAAGTTTTTATTTTTGCCGTGGAAAAATGCCCATCATCTATATTTTATTTTTCTGATAATTTTAGTATATAAAAACTCTTTATTTCGAATTGATTTGATTTCCTTTTTATCGTTTTAGTTTCCTAGTTTTAAAAATAGGAAGGGAATCTCTATTAAATGGAAGTAGGAGCTAGCCCAATTAAGACACTTTCCTATTTGGCCCAACCTACATCATCTCCAACCTCCATATCTTCTTCACGTGACAGAACCTTCCATCCATGGAGGAAGGGATCCTCTCCTTCCCGATCCTCCTCCTCCTTCCTTCCGGACGCCATCCGAGACCGCCTATAAATTCCCACCGTCCCCCTCTCTCCATTTTTCCCGAGAGAACCACCTCTCCTCGCCTCTAGCTCGCGCACCCCTCGCCGGAGTCGTCACCGGAAAACTCACCAGAGAGCTTCACCCAGGTGTTCCTCCATCGCCCCCCCCCTGCACCCTTTCCCCCTGCCGAGCCTACCTCACCCCGCCACCACCTCCCCACCTCGGCCCCCTCCTCCACCACCCCCTCCACCCCGCTGCTGCTCCTCCCCATCACCTCGCCACCAGCAGCCAGTAACTTCCCATCGCCAGCAGCTCTCCTCCCCTCGCCCCACCTGCAGGCCCCCCCTCCACCTCGCCACCACCCACCTCCCTGGAGCCCCTCCACCCTTCGCCTCCCCCCTCCACCACTCCTCACCCCACCGGAGCCCCACTCCACCTCGCCACCAGCAGCCAGCACGGGGGCAACTCCCAACCGAGGTAACCTCCCCTCCCTCCTTTCTTTTTTTTACTTGTTTTGTTTTGTTTTTAGTTTTAGCCCTTAGATCCTTATTAGATGGTGTAGATTAGATCCTTAGAATACCCTTTCGGTTTAGAGTAGAAAACCGGCGGTTTTATTTCACTTAATCATTTAGCCAGCAAGTTTTTGTTAGCCTCGGCCGTTTGCTCCAAACGTTGCAACCAACACACCCCGCAGCCTATCGTAGCGCGCCACGTCTACCCCCTATTTGTTAGCTAGTCAACTTCAGTTTTTCTGTCTAAATTGCAAAAACAGAAAGTTTATGTTTTGTTTTGGCCACAACTTTTGATCCCGAAGTCCAATGATAGTGATTCTTTTTCCAGTAGCTCACAACTTTCCTGTAGTTTTTAAAAACATATAATTTGTCTATGTTTGAAATTTTCAAATATAAGTTAGATCAGATTTAGTTTAAACCTTGTTTTGCCTATTCCAGGAGTTTAGAAATAGCTTTTAATTTGATTCCTTTTGGTACTGATCACTAGTGATCTAATTTATCAGTGGTAAAAATTTCAGATTTGTTTGAGTATTTTAGCTCACTGTTTCATGTGAAACAATTTCTGTTTCACCTCTTTTAGGATTTCGGCTAATTCCTTTTCTATTTTGTTTTAAAATATTTTCTTTATTATTTCAGAAAGATTAATGTTTTGTTTATGTTAGTTAAACAATAGTTTTGCAACAAGTTTTTATTTTATTTTTATTTGTTTTCATGAAATCAATTCTAGTTCCTTAGTAACTTGCAATTGGTTTCTCCACTGTTTCAAATCCCGTTTGTAAGTACTTTCAAATAGTTTTGTGAAAAATACTTTATTTTATCTTAGTTAGATTTATATCTTAGTTCCTTGTTATTATTTTCTGTTAGACAAAAACTATTTAGTGTTTGACGTAGTAGAAGACTCCCTAGTCTTATTTGAAGTTTCTTTCGGTTTCTTATTTGCTCTCTCTCTTTTGTTTTGATTGCTAGAATGACTGCTAGTATGAGTGCTTATGTGAATGATATGTTTGCTATATAGATTTCATCGGAGAGTGACGAGTAGTCTATCAAGTTATTTTCTCGAGAAATTCTTCTACGTCAACATCACCAGGCAAGTTGCTTTGATCATACTATCACCTATGTTTTATGCATCGTAGTTCTACAATCCTATGCCCAATTGCATGCTGAGTAGGTACTTGGAAATTTTGTATAGATTGTAGTATCATGTGGTAGGCACACAACAACCCCGATACTTAGCCCCGGGACGACAAATTTCATATTGCTATGCTTGAGTAGACGGGATTTCGGTTGAGTGCATAACACGAGTGATGCAAGGTTGATTAAATAATCAAGACCGGTTAAGACAAGATTTTCAAGACCTCGGGCGCAATGCAACTCTGGGTGAAGGACGGTTGATCGGCTCCCTGGAGAACCCAGTGGATGACCCGGGATGCTGGAGAGGCCATGACATCCTGCGGAAAGCTTCACCGAGGCTCAAAGAGACGGACGGATATTTTCAAGACCCAAGGCTTACCTGCACAGCCACAAGTCATTATGGGCTCTGGCTTGGTTGGACAACGCGGCGACTCTGGACAGGCGGTGCTAGCAGATGTAGAAGAACAGTAGGATTGGATGGGCACCGACAGGGATTCAGAGGGACCCGTTGAAAGACCATGTTTTGATTATCCGGTCTTCAAACACCCTGAAGTGCGAGGACATACACGGAGGCGATCAAATCTTGTGGGGAACGTGTGCTAAACTCTACAGAGTGCCCAACCTAATCGATTAGCCGTGTCCACGGTCATGGACAACTTGAGCCAAAGGAACTGAAGTTATCTGGAATTCTCAACACCATTATATATATTTGATGTGGGTATTATTGATAACTTGGGTATGAGAACTGGTTGGCGGAACCATCTCATTAACAACCAACAGCGTAGTAATATATTGCTTTTAGCCCCTCTTGTTGTAGGAGAAAATTTGCTTTACGCTAAAACTTACAACACCACCTGCCATATATGCATATAGTATAGATGATTACTTTTCACCCCTCTCTTATGTGACTTGCCGGCATATTCAATATGCTGACCTACACGGCTGCAACGACTTATGTTGCGGATACTTTTCTTCGACGAGTAAGAGTACGATTCAGGGTTACGGTCTACACTCAACTTGCCGTTGGTGTTTATTGGGACTCCACTCCCTTGACTGCTTCCGCTGGAATATTTAAGGTATATATCAGTTTTACGCTATTTACGTGTGATTGCACTTTGATATATACATTGATGTACTGTGTGTGCCAGCATACTGATCCAGGGATGGGACAGAAACACAGAGGCTTGACTCGTCTTGAGTCGGGTTGCTACAGAGATGGTATCAGAGCACATGTTGACTGTAGGACGTGACCCTAGAAACTGGAAATTTCTTAGGATAGGATCTCTCCAAAATTTCTTCAATTACACCTTTTACTTCTCATCTCTTCTGATTTCATCAAACGTTCTCTCTCTCCTCAAATAGTTAGACAACACCCCTTACCCATTTGACCTCATGAAGAACCAACGGAGTTCTACTTCAAAGTAAAGAGGATTTCACCACGTGTTTGAAGAATTGAAGCTATACCAACAGAAGACTCTCAAGACTCGAAGAATTCGAAGACCCTGAAGTGTTCGAATAATTATATGACCATTAGAAGTCCAAACCCCTTTTATATACCCACGTTAGATACGATGATTTGTGAGCTGTCATTGGTGTGTTCAGCCACAAATAAAACCTATTCTCAAAAAGTATTGTTTGTATTGTGTGTATCTCCCTCTCTGTTACCCGTCTCATCCCAAAACCTCAACCCTACCAGATGGAGTATGAAGCTGTACTTGTAGTCTCTGGACCAATGACCCAGCTGGAAGCTGAGATATGGATTCAGAACATGGAGAACCACTTCGGGAGTAACTTGATCTCAAGGAAGTATGAAGTGGAACACGCTCTCCAGTACTTTACCCAAAGTGCTGCAATCTAGTGGAAAATGCACCATGCCATACAAGGATTTAGTGGAGCAGAAACTTGGGACGAATTCAAGAACACTCTGTTAAGATCCCGTCTCATTCGGAAGTGCTATGATAATCCAAAGGAGAAGACTTGTGCATGCAAGATCTGTGGAGAAATAGGACACACCCAGGAAGAACACAAGGATGGATGCACTCATTGTGAAGAAAATCACCCAGCTTAGGAGTGCCCAAGTAGTCAGGTGACTTGTTTCCTTTGTGAGGGAACCACCCACTACCCAGCTGAGTGTCATATTTACCCCAAGGTGCAACAAGTTGTCCAGCAGCAGAAAGATGCAGTGAAGGAAACACTCAAGAAGAAGATTCTAGAAGAACCGGTGATGAACGAAAATATTGAAGACCATGATGGACAAGGTCTGACCAGATTTTTCTCCAATGCATGCTACTCATGTGGAGAAGAAGGACATTATTCACAGGACTGCACGAAGAGAAGCCAAGAGTATCTGGGAACCTTCCCGACGGAAGAAGTGGAGTTTGATCCACTTGAAATAGAAGAACTAGCCAAAATAAAGGAGACCGGAAAGAGGAAAAAGTACCCTCGAAAGAACCAAATCTCTGCAGACATAGACCTGAGTCATGTCAGATGTTACAAGTGTATGAAATTTGGCCACCACAAATACATGTGCTCAGGAAGGAGCCGGGAACCCAAGGAGCAAAGGCAAACACTAAGACGCCTCGAGACTTGTTAGAAATCATTTGCTTTTGTTGCAAGGAAGCAGGACATTTTGCCAGCGATTGTCCACAAAGGAAGAAAGCTAGAATGGAATAGTTAAGTTTTGACCGTGGCAATAAGTGTAATCTGAAGCACTCTTGTTTTTCATGAGATGAAGGAGTGAAATTTTTTGTAATAGAAGTCCCCGAGATTGTAATAACATCATGAATAAATGGAATTTATCGTCTCATGATTGCCTATGTTGAAACTGTATGCGTTGTTTCTCTACGAGCAAAGATCTTTGAACAATTATGAGGATATGAGAAAATATGGTCTATGCAGGCATGGGTATAATTCATTTAAGTGTGGTAGTATTCGGTAAACCCACAGGATCCACTGAGTAGGAGTGTACCATGATTACCAAGGAGACATATACATTCCTCTGAGTACCTATTTACTGACACCTGCAGATGACAACTCTCTACGAGTCATTCCTCAAGGGCCCAGAAACGATCATGACCCCGACCAGTGAGCATGATTACCCAAAAATCCTGAAGGACATGATGAAGCACATTCATCTTGAAGGTGATGCAGTCTACAAAGGCTACCCATTCATGGAAAGTGGAGTAGAACTTTGGTACGTGGAAGTACATCTCCACCATGTGAAAGGAGTTTGTCCAAAGACTATGGGGCAATACTTTTTCATTTCACGTGTACCACGAGCAACCTTCTTTGATGCTGTTCGTGAAGCTGCCATGGAAGCCATACGTCAGATTGGAGAGATACTTGAAGCAAGACTCCATCATACCCAGGAATACCTGAGTGAAGTACGTGCGGAGATGATGGAGATGAAGCTCATGACCACCATGATGAAGCAAAAGATGGATGATTTCAAGGAGCGCCTCGGAAAGTTCGAGTGGAACTAAGTACCTCCAAGAGAGGCAGATGAATAAAGTTGGCAGAAATGCTTGACCATACCGAACAATGTGGATGGCAGCATTTGTAATAGAGTACTTTTGAATTGGAATTTTTGATAAGAAATTAAGGATGTAATAAAGGATTGATTATGAAATGAATATGATTTATGGAACAAGCTATGATGGATCAGCACACGTTTTCATAGGAGCATACGAAAACCTGAGAGTTGTGAAGATACGATAGATGTTTCGTTCAGCTTGCAGAACCAATGGATTATCCGAACTTCGTTCGTGGACAAGAGAAATTCTGCAACGCTTGTGAGGATGCCCAAGTGTTAGAATGCGAGATTCGCTAAACCTTATACAGAGAAATGATTTGGGTGCGGAATGGATTGATCACCATGACGACTTACTCTTATCATTTATCTTGCTATTCGGAATGGTAAATCTGAGAGACTTACCCATATAGAGAGACGATGTTCTTTGAAGCTTTTGTTTAAGCCTTAGAATGGTACAAGGAAAGCCCCATGTACATGGCATTTGTTGTCACGCGTAGGAAATTTTACGGTGAGGATGAAACCAAGACCCCTCTCTGTGCAGGATAACCACAAATGGTAGACCACCATGAGAATCGTCGATAGGTTATTTAGAATTGACCACGAGACTGTCAGTTAAGAAGACCCAGTGATGGAAGAAGCTTATATCAACGGGAGAGCATCACCAAAGGATTTAATATGAAGACTATGAGGAGTCAGATGCCAAAACCCCAGAAGATCGTTAAAGCATTTTGTGGGACCAGTATCTCTCATTTTAAGTGTGGTAGCATCCCACCTTGCCGGAGATTGGATTTTTAGAAGACCCCCAAACCCTAACCTTTCTTTCTAGCCTCTTCAAATCTCGAGGACGAGATTCATTTTAAGTGTGGTAGTTTGTAACTTCCCAAAATTATAAATTTTGGAATGTTAGTATAATTATTAGATTGATTGTTTGTTTGTTTGCTGAGTGACTGAAACTTGTGTGAAATTTGAAACTTTTCGAAACTTTTGAATGAGAGGGAATAAAATGACTTTCCCCTTCTCCGGTGAATTCAAATTCAATCTTTTAAAAGCAACGAGAGAAGATGACATGACTTCTTCAACTATAAAGAATTTGAACGGAGATATTTGCATTTGAATTCCCTTGCATTTTTATTCGTTTTCTTCGTGCAACAAAATGCCGGGAAATACATTCTAGAGAGGAGGAACATGACCCTCGAACCCACGGGCATTTTGAAAGTTATTCGAATCCTCAAACTTAGAGGGTCATTTGAAAATTATTTGCAAAAGAAAATAAACCTTTTAGGCAATTTTGTGAAAATAATTTTTTCTGAAGTTTTTATTTTTGCCTGGTAAAATGCCCATCATGTATTTTTTATTTTTCTGATAATTTTAGTATATAAAAACTCTTTATTTCGAATTGATTTGATTTCCTTTTTATCGTTTTAGTTTCCTAGTTTTAAAAATAGGAAGGGAATCTCTATTAAATGGAATAGGAGCTGGCCCAATTAAGACACTTTCCTATTTGGCCCAACCTACATCATCTCCTACCTCCATCTCTTCTTCACGTGACATAACCTTCCATCCATGGAGGAAGGGATCCTCTCCTTCCCGATTGTCCTCCTCCTTCCTTCCGGACGCCATCCGAGACCGCCTATAAATTCCCACCGTCCCCCTCTCTCCATTTTTCCCTAGAGAACCACCTCTCCTCGCCTCTAGCTCGCGCACCCCTCGCCGGAGTCGTCACCGGAAAACTCACCAGAGAGCTTCACCCAGAAGTTCCTCCATCGCCCCCCTGCACCCTTTCCCCCTGCCGAGCCTACCTCACCCCGCCACCACCTCCCCACCTCGGCCCCCTCCTCCACCACCCCCTCCACCCCGCTGTTGCTCCTCCCCATCACCTCGCCACTAGCAGCCAGTAACTTCCCATCGCCAGCAGCTCTCCTCCCCTCACCCCACCTGCAGGCCCCCCTCCACCTCGCCACCACCCCCCTCCCTGGAGCCCCTCCACCCTTCGCCCCCCTCCACCACTCCTCCCGCCGGCCCCTCCCCACCCCACCGGAGCCCCACTCCACCTCGCCACCAGCAGCCAGCACGGGGGCAACTCCTACCCGAGGTAACCTCCCCTCCCTCCTTTCTTTTTTTACTTGTTTTTTTTTTTAGTTTTAGCCCTTAGATCCTTATTAGATGGTGTAGATTAGATCCTTAAAATACCCTTTCGGTTTAGACTAGAAAACCGGCGGTTTTATTTCACTTAATCATTTAGCCAGCAAGTTTTTGTTAGCCTCGGCCGTTTGCTCCAAACGTTGCAACAAACACACCCCGCAGCCTATCGTAGCGCGCCACGTCTACCCCCTATTTATTAGCTAGTCAACTTCAGTTTTTCTGTCTAAATTGCAAAAACAGAACGTTTCTGTTTTGTTTTGGCCACCACTTTTGATCCCGAAGTCCAATTATAGTGATTCTTTTTCCAATAGCTCACAAATTTCCTGTAGTTTTTAAAAACATATAATTTGTCTATGTTTGAAATATTCAAATATAAGTTAGATCAGATTTAGTTTAAACCTCGTTTTTCCTATTCCAGGAGTTTAAAAATAGCTTTTAATTTGATTCCTTTTGGTACTGATTACTAGTGATCTTATTTATCAGTGGTAAATATTTCAGATTTGTTTGAGTATTGTAGCTCACTGTTTCATGTGAACCAATTTCTGTTTCACCTCTTTTAGGATTTCGGCTAATTCCTTTTCTATTTTGTTTTAAAATATTTTCTTTATTATTTCAGAAAGATTATTGTTTTGTTTATGTTAGTTAAACAGTAGTTTTGCAACAAGTTTTTATTTTATTTTTATTTGTTTTCATGAAAACAATTCTAGTTCCTTAGTAACTTGCAATTGGTTTCTCCACTGTTTCAAATCCCGTTTGTAAGTACTTTCAAATAGTTTTGCGAAAAATACTTTATTTTATCTTAGTTAGATTTATATCTTGGTTCCTTGTTATTATTTTCTGTTAGACAAAAACTATTTAGTGTTTGACGTAGTAGAAGACTCCCTAGTCTTATTTGAAGTTTCTTTCGGTTTCTTATTTGCTCTCTCTCTTTTGTTTTGATTGCTAGAATGATTGCTAGTATGAGTGCTTATGTGAATGATATGTTTGCTATATAGATTTCATCGGAGAGTGACGAGTAGTCTATCAAGTTATTTTCTCGAGAAATTCTTCTTCGTCAACATCACCAGGCAAGTTGCTTTGATCATACTATCACCTATGTTTTATGCATCGTAGTTCTACCATCCTATGCCCAATTGCATGCTGAGTAGGTACTTGGAAATTTTGTATAGATTGTAGTATCATGTGGTAGGCACACAACAACCCCGATACTTGGCCCCCGGACGACAAATTTCATATTGCTATGCTTGAGTAGACGGGATTTCGGTTGAGTGCATAACACGAGTGATGCAAGGTTTATTAAATAATCAAGATCGATTAAGACAAGATTTTCAAGACCTCGGGCGCAATGCAACTCTGGGTGAAGGACGGTTGATCGGCTCCCTGGAGAACCCAGTGGATGACCCGGGATGCTGGAGAGGCCATGACATCCTGCGGAAAGCTTCACCGAGGCTCAAAGAGACGGACGGATATTTTCAAGACCCAAGGCTTACCTGCACAGCCACAAGTCATTATGGGCTCTGGCTTGGTTGGACAACGCGGCGACTCTGGACAGGCAGTGCTAGCAGATGTAGAAGAACGGTAGGATTGGATGGGCACCAACAGGGATTCAGAGGGACCCGTTGAAAGACCATGTTTTGATCATCCGGTCTTCAAACACCCTGAAGTGCGAGGACATACACGGAGGCGATCAAATCTTGTGGGGAACGTGTGCAAAACTCTGCAGAGTGCCCAACCTAATCGATTAGCCGTGTCCACGGTCATGGACAACTTGAGCCAAAGGAACTGAAGTTATCTGGAATTCTCAACACCATTATATATATTTGATGTGGGTATTACTGATAAACTGGGTATGAGAATTGATTAACAACCAACAGCGTAGTAATATTTTTCTTTTAGCCCCTCTTGTTGTAGGAGAAAATTTGCTTTAGGCTAAAAATTACAACACCACCTGCCATATATGCATATAGTATAGATGATTACTTTTTACCCCTCTCTTATGTGACTTGCCGGCATATTCAATATGCTGACCTACACGGCTGCAACGACTTATGTTGCAGATACTTTTCTTCGACGAGTAAGAGTACGATTCAGGGTTACGGTCTACACTCAACTTGCCGTTGGTGTTTATTGGGACTCCACTCCCTTGACTGCTTCCGCTGGAATATTTAAGGTATATATCAGTTTTATGCTATTTACGTGTGATTGCACTTTGATATATACATTGATGTACTGTGTGTGCCAGCATACTGATCCAGGGATGGCACAGAAACATAGAGGCTTGACTCGTCTTGAGTCGGGTCGCTACATTATTAGTATTCGAGAAGTCACACAATTTGGTGTTTTCAGTCATGGTAACTTAGCAAGCAGACAAGCACACAAGCAAACAGAAAGCAAGCGAAAGAAAAGGGTGAATGGAAAAGGCAAATATTTTTGTAAATTTTGTTTTTTCAGAAGTGGGGGAGAGGAAAACAAGAGGCAAAAGGCAAATAATGTAAATGCAAGAGATGAGTTTGCGATAGTTACTCGGATAAGCTTCACTTCGAATACTCCCCGACAACGGCGCCAAAAATTGGCACGTTGACGGGAGACTATTCTTGACTTGATCCTCCCCGGCAACGGTGCTAGAAATTGGCACGTTGATGGGAGACTATTCTTGACTAGATCCTCCCCGGCAACGGCGCAAGAAATTCTTTATGCTACCTCTTGAGCTTGCGTTGGTTTTTCCCTTGAAGAGGAAAGGGTGATGCAGCAAAGTAGCAGTAAGTATTTCCCTTAGTTTGAGAACTAAGGTATCAATCGACTAGGAGTATCAAGATGATGCACCAATGTACCTGCGCAAAACAAACAAACTTGCACTCAACGTGTAAAGGGGTTGTCAATCCCTTCACGATTATTTGCAAGGTGAGATCTGAAGGTGAAAAGTGCAACAAAGTAACTTTGTGGAACTGAAAATAGGATGTGAAGTAGACCCGGGGGCCTTAATGTTCACTAGAGGCTTCTCTCATGATAGCAAGTATTATGGTGGGTGAACGAATTACTGTCGAGCAATTGATAGAATCGCGCAAAGTCATGAGGATATCTAAGGCAATGATCATACATATAGGCATCACGTCCGAGACAAGTAGACCGATACTTTCTGCATCTACTACTATTACTCCACACATCGACCGCTATCCATCATGCATCTAGTGTATTGAGTTCATAACAAACAGAGTAACGCCTTAAGCAAGATGACATGATGTAGAGGGATATATTCATGCAATAGATATAAACCCCATCCTTTTACCCTTGATGGCAACAACATAATGTGTGCCTCGCTACCCCTTCTGTCACTGGGTGAGGACACCGCACGGTATGAACCCAAAACCAAGCACTTCTCCCATTGCAAGAATTATAGATCAAGTTGGCCAACCAAAACCCACAACTAGAAGAGAATTACAAGGATATGAAATCATGCATATAGGAGATGAGAGGAGACTCAAATAATAATCATAGATAATCTGATCATAAATACACAATTCATCGGATCTCGACAAACACACCGCAAAAGAAGGTTACATCGGATAGATCTCCATGAAGATCATGGAGAACTTTGTATTGAAGATCCGAGAGAAGAAGCCATCTAGCTACTAGCTATGGACCCGAAGGTCTGTGGTGAACTACTCACGCATCATCGGAGAGGCAATGGTGTTGATGAAGAATCCCTCCGTGTGTGAATCCCCCTCCGGTAGGGCACCAGAACGGTCCCCAGATGGGATCTTGCGGAGACAGAAGCTTGGGTGGTGGAAAAGTATTTTCGTGGCTCTCTCTGGTGGTTTTGGATTTTTAGAGAATTTATAGGCGGAAGAAGTAGGGCAAAGGAGCCACGTGGGGCCCACAAGCCTGGTAGGCGCCCCCCAGGCCGTGGCTAGGGGGCTTGTGACCTCTCCTGGGGTCCTTTGCCTTGGTTCTCAAGTTCCCTGCGTATCTTCTGTTACAGAAAAAATCATTCCCCAGGTTTTATTCCGTTTGGACTCCGTTTAATATTCTTCTCTGAAATGGGTCAAAAACACGGAAAAACAGAAACTGGCACTTGGCACTGAGTTAATAGGTTAGTCCCAAAAAAGATATAAAATAGCATATTCATGCATACAAAACATCCAAAGTTGACAAGATAATAGCATGGAACCATCTAAAATTATAGATGCATTGGAGACGTATCATAGATCCACAATCCTCATTAGTCGTTTGTATGTCCCCTCGAAATTTCTGATAAATCGTTCCATCAACTCTGCCCAAGTGTTGATGGAATTGGGCGGTAGGTTTTTCAGCCATGTTCATGCCGACCCTTCCAACATCATCGTAAGGTACTTGGCATACACCGCATCGTTGACATCAAGCATGTCCATGGAAAGCTCATAACTCTCAATCAATGCCGCTAGCTCAAGATCTGTTGTATAATTGGGCACCGTTGAAGTCCTTGGGCATGCATTCGTTGTAGAGAGCCAGAGACAAGCACGGGACCCCGACGGTTGTGCCGCTTGACCTGCCAGGTATGGGCACCGGCTAGGGGTGGGCCAGAGCCACCTGGCGCGCCAGTGATGCTGCTGCTTCGACTTCTGCTTGACGGGCAGCCTGGGCCACATCCACAAGTGCTTGGGCATTTGATAGCGGAGGCCGGGTTGGGTCGACCTGAGGTTGTTGTTGGCGACCGCTGCTGGAGATTGCCAGGGACACCTCATGGCGGTTCCTGCTGGGGCTCGCATACTGCATGGAGTGCACCCGATCATGACTGTAAGAAAATTGCGCGTGTTGTACCACAACGGTTTTCAACATCTCGATGGCATTCCTATCCTCCACCTCAACCGACGAGTTTCCATGGATGGGGAGAAACTCTAGGTTACGTGTTGTAGCTAGCATATTATCAACAGGGTTGTAGAAGTGTCTGTGCTGCGTCTAGAACCGCTGAGTCGACGACCGCGCCGGTCGAGGCTGAGCCGGCTCAATCTATCGATTTGTGTGACGAGGGGGTCCCGCTCCACCTCCGACGTGTGTGGGATGGTGAATAAGCGAGATGGCTCAAGATCTAACGGAAGCCAAGTCCGATGTCTCCTATGGTGTATCGCGTCAGAGGTGTTTCAGTGACGCTCCAACTTCCAAAGCCTCGGCCTTCAAGCGCTCCGACACATTATTGATTTGAGCCTCGAGTTCTTCCATCCGGGTGCTCTCAACGTCAATTTTAAAGCATATTTCTCCATATATGGTTTTGGTAATTGATGACAATCCCTATGGACTAATGGTTATATTGAGTTATATTCAAAGGATTTGTCCATAGGCACTTCTTGAACTCCATCTATTGGTTTCAAGGAGTTTATATGATGACCATGGTGGTACTCAAAGTATTATCCAAAGATTGGTCATAAATACACAAGGTTGATCAAGACTAAGCAAAGAGTAAATCAAGATGATCAACACACAAAGTGTACAAGATGTACCGAGAGGGATCAAGTGATCTCATGGTATGGTAAGCATTGTCCATGACACTTTTGTGTACTAACCATGGTCTTCGTGAGAGTTCTATGTGGGGTTAGGTGTGTTTCCATGGGTTTGCATCAAGAGGAAGATCCCATTCAACCTATGAAGGATGACATCAAGTGGTGATCGTCATCAAGATTGCGGTGTGCAAGTTCAAGTGGAGCATCACGAAGATATCATGCTTGAAGCTTGTTGTCCATTGTGGTGGCAATGGATTTGTGAAGATGTGCTGGAGAGTGGCTCACCCATAGTGAGTATGGGGGAGCAATCAACTAGTCTTCATCAAACCAACACAATCAAGAAAGGTCAACCATCTTGAGGAAGCCAAGATCATCACCATCTAGCTCAAGAGGACTAGGTGCAAGGTATATGTTTGCCCTTGATAGGTTTTCTATTTTATGATATATTGGCGTAGTGTCAAGGGGGGCTCTCAAGTGAGTAGCTTGATCATATCGTTCGTTGAGAGCTCAAACAATTTGCATCCTTGCATCATATTTCTTGGTTCTTGTTTGGCGTTTCTCTTTGTGAGTTTTAGAGCTTATGGTCATATTCATGAGAAGCTCGAGTTCATCGAAAACGGAGTCCATATGCATCTTCTATGATGTTTTCGATGGTGGAAGTTTTTGCCGGTTCTTCATTCAAAGAGGTCTCACATCTATATATCATTGGCATTTTTCATAACTTCATTCAAATAGGTCTCACATCTCTATATCATTGGCATTTCCAACAAGCTTGAGTTTGCTCGATTCGGAGCTCGTATGCGAAATTTAGGGCGGTTTCAGTACGAGAGTTGTTTTTCTCTAATCACGCGGTAGTACCGCTCGGTACCACGGTAGTACTGCTTGGGTGGTACTTCCGCTGTGTAAGAGCAGGCATAGTATTTTAGTGCCCATCCAATCCTACCGTTCTTCTACATCTACTAGCATGGCCTGTCCAGAGTCTCCACATTGTCCAACCAAGCCAGAGCCCATAATGACTTGTGACTGTGCAGGTAAGCCTTGGGTCTTGAAAATATCCGTCCGTCTCTTTGAGCCTGGGTGAAGCTTTCCGCAAGATGTCATGGCGCTTCCCCATGCATCCCGGGTCGTCCACTGGTTTCTCCAGGGAGCCCATCTAAACCGTCCTTGACCTAGAGTTGCATTGCATCACGAGGTCTTGAAAGGTCTTGACTTAACCGGTCTTGATTATTAAAATTTTCTCGCATCACTCGTGATAGACTCTCAACCAAAACCCCGTCTACTTAAGCATAGCAAAATAGAATGCGTCATCCTGGGCCAAGTAACAAGGTTGTTGGGTGCCTACCACATGATACTACATCAAGTAACCATATTTTCCAAGTACCTACTCAGCATGCAATTAGGTGTAGAAGGGTAGAAGTACAATGCATAAAAACATAGGTAATACATGATCAAATGACTTGCCTGGTGAGGTTGATGAACAAGAATTATCGTTCTCGGTAAATACGTGATAGAACTATTCGTCACTCTCCGATGAAATCTATATAATCAAACATAGTATTCACATAAGCAATCACACTAGCAATCAAATAACAAACAACAATAAAAGTTGATGCAATCAAAATAAAATCACTAACACACAAAAACAACAGCACAAAGTGGTGCAATTTTCTTTACATATCCAAAACAGAATCTGTTTTGGTAAAAACCCCAAGTAAAAATATTTAAAAACATCGAAACTTAAACTACTGAAAGATATGATCACTAGGAAACAGAAGCAAAAAAGAATTAAATTAAAAGCTATTTTTAAACTCCCAGAATAAGCAAAACAAGATTTAAACTAAATCTGATCTAATTGAAATTTGAAATTCCAAACATAGACAAATTATATGTTTTTGGAAAATACAAGAAAATTGTGATCTAACGCAAAAATAATCATCTTCATTGGACTTCTAGATTAAAAGATATAAGGGAAACAAAATTGGAACTGGTTCTGTTCCGGAAACAAAAACTGAAAAAAGATAAAAAAAGAAAAAGTAACGTGGCAGATCCTGATTGGTTGTGGGGTGTGCACGGTTTAGACTATCTAGAGGACGGCCGCAATATAAGAAAAACCTGCGGCTAAAAGTTATTAACAGAAAACCCATCTAGTTTTTCTCACTGAACCGAAAGGTTATCTAAGATCTAATATGGGGTGTTGATAAATATCTAACGGTGGGGGGACAGAGAGGAGCTCACCGTGGCTGGGAGGATCTCTAGCGCTGGCAATGGCGGCCGAAGGTGGCTGGGGGTCGGGGTGGAGCTCCGGTGTTGTAGGGGGCGGCGGGGAGGGGGATACGGCGGAGGGGGCGGCCTGCGGCGGGATTCCAAGGGCATCGGGGGGGTGCTCCTGGGCGAGGGGGCGCTCCTGGGCGAGCTCTTGGCTCGGTCAGTCAGGCACGGAACCAGCGAGAGTGGAGGGCGGTGCTAGAGGCGAGGGGAGGGGCGTCTCTTGGGAAAAAATGGAGAGAGGAGAGGGGTGGGGTTCTTATAGTGGTCTCGGGAGGGCGAGGGGAGGAAAGGAGAGGGAGATCGGGAAGGTGGAGGTTCCTCTCACCATGGCTATAGAAGTTCCTCGGAGGAGGAAGGTGAACGTGAGGAAGGAGATGACTCTTGTCGGGCCAGATTTGGAAAGGTCTTAATGGGCCAGCTCTATTTCCATTTAAAAGAGATATCTTTCCTATTTTCAAAAACCGGAAAGTAAATGATTAAAAAGGAAACCAAATAAATTCGGAATAAATATTTTTTATATAACAAAATTATCAGAAAAATAAAATCTAAATGATGGACATTTTTCCACGGCCAAAATAAAAACTTTAAAAAAATGTTTTTCAGAAAAAAAACCTAAAAGCTTTATTTCTTTTGCAAATATTTTCTCAATAACACTTTGGTTTTCTTGGCTCAAAATATTTCAAAAATTCCCCTGGTTTTGGAGGGTCATGTTCCTCCTCTCTTTTATGTTTGCAAGAATTTATTTCCCAGCATTTCTTGCGTGGAGGGAAAATAGAATTGCAAATCAAAATCGAAAGAAAATTCAAATGCCACCTTCATTCAAATTCTTTATAATTGAAGAAGTCATGTCATCTTATCTCATTGATATTAAATGGATGAATTTGAATTCACTCAAAAAGGGGAAAGTCATTTTCTTCCCTCTCATTCAAAAGTTTTTAAAAGTTTCAAATTTCACTCAAGTTTCAATCACTCAAACAAACAACCGAACAATCTAATAATTTTATTAACATTCCAAAATTTGGGATGTTACATTCCTCCCTCTGTCACTAGCATGCGTGCGGTAGTACCGCACCTGGCAGCGGTAGTACCGCTCCTAGCAGCGGTAGTACCGCTTTGCTCATGCTGAAAGTGGAGGTAACGTCTCGATTCTTTCCCCCACTATATAAAGGAGGTCTTCTTCCCAAATGGTTACTTATCCGTTGAGCTTGTGTTCTTCCCCCATTGTTGACCTTCTTCGAGCTTGCTAACTCTCAATCCCTCCAATTATTCTTGCTCCTTTTTGAGGGAAAAGAGAGAGGAGATCTAGATCCACATTTCCACCAATCACTTTCTCTTCTAAGTGAGGGGAATCCCTTGGACTATGTTCTTGAAGTTCTTTGTGTTCTTCCTTGTTCTTACTCTCATTTTCCACCATAACATTTGTTGTTGTGCTGGGATTTGGGAGTGAAGGACTTGGGCACTCCGTGTGCCCTTGTCATTGCAATTGGTGCATAGGTTTGAGTTCTCCACGGTGATATGTGGAAGTGAAGTTTTAGAAGCTTATTACCCTTTGGTACTTGGTACCCTAGAGATTGTTCTTTGTGGATGCTTTGGTGTCCTAGAAGCTTGGTGGTGCCTCAGAGCTCAATCATTGTGTTGTAAAGCTCCAGGCAAGCGTCAGGGTCTCCAATTAAGTTGTGGAGATTTCCCTGAGCATTTGTGGTCACCTCGAAGCCATATGCCATCATGGTGAAGCTTCGTGGTGCTGTTGGGAGCCTCCAATTACGTTGTGGAGATTGCCCCAACCTTGTTTGTACGGGTTCAGTGATCTCCCTCAAGGGTCCCTTAGTGGAATCACGACATCTTGCATTGTGCGAGGACGTGAGGAGATTATGGTAGCCTTAGTGGCATCTTGGGGAGCATTGTGCCTCTAGACCGCTCCAAACGGAGATTAGCATCCGCAAGGGTGTGAACTTCGTGATACATCATCGTCTCCGCGTGCCTTCGTTATCTATCACCCGAGCTCTTTACTTATGCACTTTACTTTGTGATAGCCATATTATTTCTTGTTGTATATCTTGCTATCACTTAGTTGTTTATCTTGGTTAGCATAAGTTGTTGGTGCACATAGGTGAGCCTAGTTGTTTTAGGTTTTGTGCTTGACAAATTAAACATTAGTTTTATTCCCCTTTTGTTCAAGACTAAACCGTAATTATTTTAAAGCGCATATTTACCCCCCCCCCCCCCTCTAGGCGACATCCACGTCCTTTTAGTCAATCTTTTGTTGTACCGTAGCCATCTCCTCGTGAAGCTTAACCAGTTCCACATTGCGCTCCTCCTCATTTTCCGCAGTGAATAGGGTTTCCATGAGTTTTACCATCTCCCCCATTAGATACATCATGGCTTGAGTCGGTGTCTTGCCTGACCCGCCAGCTCCGTTTGCGGTGGCTGTTCCCGGCGGGTCTTGAGCCATCGCGGCTCCCACCATGTAGATGGTGACCTCGCGGGGCAGTTCTTGTGAATCCTCGGAAATTTTCACCTCACGGAAACCCCCAAACCTCCCATCATTGAGGGGGTAGATCGATCCCATGTTCCCCATGGATGAATCGCCATCGGAGTTAATAGGGGTATCCCCGCCAGCTGCCGACTCATCCGGGAGGCTGATCCCTTATGTGAAGTCGACGAAGACGTGATGCTAACCGGCTTGACGCTAGCCGGGTCGGGCGTGCCCAGCCAGCTCGACGATGTCGGTGCACGTGTTCAACTCCGGTATTAAGACGCCGACCTTCCCGATGAAGTGGATCTTGTCGAAGGAGACCCGGTATCCAGAGTCAATTGAATCGGTCTCAGGACCCCATCTTGAGTTGCCGATGTAGCGCTTTCCATGGCGGCTCTTGGTGATACGTCTCCATCGTATCTACTTTTCCAAACTATTTTGCCCTTGTTTTGGACTCTAATTTGCATGATTTGAATGGAACTAACCCGGACTGACGCTGTTTCCAGCATAATTGCCATGGTTTTGTTTTTGTGCAGAAATGAAAGTTCTCGAAACATCCTGAAAATTTACGGAGAATATTTCTGGAAAATATGAAAAATACCTGCGCAAAGATCCACCGGAGGGGACAGGCCAGTGGGCCACAAGCCCTGTTGCCCCCCCTGGCCGCGGCAACCAAGCTTGTGGGGCCCACGTGGCTCTACCACCCCCAACTCCAGCGCTATTTATTCCCTTTCGTCCCAAAAAAAATCAGAAGAGAAGATTTCATCGTGTTTGCGATACGGAGGCGCCTCCACATCCTGTTCTTCATCTGGAGGGCAGATCTGGAGTCCGTTTTGGGCTCTAGATCAAGGAGATCGTCGCCATCGTCATCACCAACCTTCTTCCCTCTCCAATTCCATGAAGCTTTTCATCGTTCGTGAGTAATCTATTCGTAGGCTCGCTGGGCGGTGATGAGTAGGATGTGATCTATCATGTAATCGAGTTAGTTTTGACGGGGATTGTTTCCTAGTATCCACTATGTTCTCAGATTGATGTTGCTACTACTTTGCCATGCTTAATGTGTTGGGGAACGTCGCATGGGAAACAAAAAATTTCCTACGCGCACGAAGACCTATCATGGTGATGTCCATCTACGAGAGGGGATTTCCGATCTACGTACCCTTGTAGATTGCACAGCAGAAGCGTTAGTGAACGCGGTTGATGTAGTGGAACATCCTCACGTCCCTCGATCCACCCCGCGAACCGTCCCACGAACCGTCCCGCGATCCGTCCCACGATCTAGTGCCGAACGGACGGCACCTCCGCGTTCAGCACACGTACAGCTCGACGGTGATCTCGGCCTTCTTGATACAGCAAGAGAGACGGAGAGGTAGATGAGTTCTCCGGCAGCGTGACGGCGCTCCAGAAGTTGGTGGTGATCTGATCTCGGCAGGGCTCCACCCGAGCTCCGTAGAAACGCGATCTAGAGGTAAAACCGTGGAGGTATGTGGTCGGGCTGCCTTGAAAAAGTTGTCTCAAATCAGCCCTAATACCTCTGTATATATAGGTGGGAGGGGAGGGGCCTTGCCTTGAGGCTCAAGGAGCCCCAAGGGGGTCGGCCGAGCCAAGGGGGGAAGTCCTCCCCTTCCAAACCGAATCCAACTTGGATTGGAAGGTGGAGTCCTTCTCTCCTTTCCCACCTCCCCTTTTTTTTATTTCTCTTCGATTTCTTATCCTTTGGCGCATAGGGCCTTCTTGGGCTGTCCCACCAGCCCACCAAGGGCTGGTGCGCCACCCCCAAGGCCTATGGGCTTCCTCGGGGTGGGTTGCCCCCTCCCGGTGAACACCCGGAACCCATTCGTCATTCCCGGTACATTCCCGGTAACTCCGAAAACCTTCCGGTAATCAAATGAGGTCATCCTATATATCAATCTTCGTTTCCGGACCATTCCGGAAACCCTCGTGACGTCCATGATCTCATCCGGGATTCCGAACAACATTCGGTAACCAACCATATAACTCAAATACGCATAAAACAACATCGAACCTTAAGTGTGCAGACCCTGCGGGTTCGAGAACTATGTAGACATGACCCGAGTGACTCCTCGGTCAATATCCAATAGCGGGACCTGGATGCCCATATTGGATCCTACATATTCTACGAAGATCTTATCGTTTGAACCTCAGTGCCAAGGATTCATATAATCCCGTATGTCATTCCATTTGTCCTTCGGTACGTTACTTGCCCGAGATTCGATCGTCAGTATCCGCATACCTATTTCAATCTCGTTTACCGGCAAGTCTCTTTACTCGTTCCGTAATACAAGATCCCGCAACTTACACTAAGTTACATTGCTTGCAAGGCTTGTGTGTGATGTTGTATTACCGAGTGGGCCCCGAGATACCTCTCCGTCACACGGAGTGACAAATCCCACTCTAGATTCAATCCTGGATCACTCTGTGTACCTCTTAACAGACTTGCTGCAAGGCACGCATCAGGTGCGGTACTTAGCATGGCATACTTTAGAGTCTACGGCTAAGGCATAGAAGACGACCTTCGCCTATTTGCTTTATTCTGCTGTGGTCGGGTTTTGAGTCTTACTCAAATTCACACCTTACAACGCAACCAAGAACTCCTTCTTTGCTGATCTATTTTGAACTCCTTCAAAAACTTGTCAAGGCATGCATCTTGTTGAAACTTCCATTAAGCGCTTTTGATCTATCTCCATAGATCTTTGATGCTCAACGTTCAAGTAGCGCAATCCAGGTATTCCTTTGAAAACTCCTTTCAAACAACCTTGTATGCTTTACAGAAATTCTACAGTACTTCTGATCCACAATATGTCAACCACATATACTTATCAGAAATTCTATAGTGCTCCCACTCACTTCTTTGGAAATACAAGTTTCTCATAAACCTTGTACAAACCCAAAATCTTTGATCACCTCATCAAAGTGTATATTCCAACTCCGAGATGCTTGCACCAGTCCATTGAAGGATCGTTGGAGCTTGCATACTTGTTAGTATCTTATGTTCCGTGACGTTTCAAAACGTCTTCGGCGCCTTGCTTCTAAGCCATTAAGTATTTTGTACTAAACTATCGTGTAGTCATCAGAAACGTGTATGTCGGATGTTCACAACATCTACATACGACGCTCGAGGTGCAGCACACCGATTGGTGCATTAAGGACATCAACCTTCTGCGCAACAATGAGGATAGTCCTCGGTTTTACAGACTCAGTCTGCAAAGTTTGCTACTATCAACTTTCAACTAAATTTTCTCTAGGAACATATAAAAACAGTAGAGCTATTGTCGTGGGTATAAGCCTGACAGTAGATGTGTAGGGTATGAATGAGATGGGCAGAGTCCTAGCTACGGCGAGGTTGTATGAGTTCAGGCCCCTCAGCGGTGGAGGTAACAGCCCTACGTCTTAGTGCTCTCGGAGCTTGCTGTTGAGTGGAATATGGAATACAATGATTTGCTAACCCCTCTACCAGTGGGGGAGGGCGGCTTATATAGAGTGCGTTGCCCTCCACAACGGTTCTGGTACAGGGTTGGAGTAGTGGGGATTGAATGCGTACGTTACAGGTAACGTATGCTCTAAATGCTAATAAATGCACCCGGAAACGTACGGCAGTTTCCCTCCAGAGAGGTTACGATGTACCGAGTGTAGCCAGTCAGTTAGCTTGGTATCCTCTGAATGCTAGTCTCTGACTGGATGGTTGAGGACCTGTTACCGACTGGATGATGGGGACCTCTTAATTCAGTCGGGACTGACTAGGGCCTTGTCCTTTGTGAGGGGTAGTCCTTGGGTAGGACCTATATGACAGGCCTATGACCCTACCCTAGGACTATGACCCCATCATTAGTCCCCGAATGGATTGGGGTTGAAACGACGAAGCGGTGCTTGAAGTTTGGATCCGACTGGAACAGATTTGGCTTGGGCGTTGCTTGCCTCGATCCATTTTATCTTTTCTGACCAATGATCCGAGTGGAAGTATTCGCGAAACAGACTGTCGGAAGCCGAGTGCTTCTGCGGCATATTTTGACGCGACCGGTCAACTGACAGCGGCGGATTTTCCGGGATCTTCAAATTTCGGTTTCCGCGCGTCCAGCGGGGATGACGCCGGCGCGCTCGAGTAGCGCCTGACGCCTCGATTCTCGCGCCTTCAACTCCTCCACTTATATCGCCGCGGCCGGTCGGGTGGATAAGGTTTCAGGGCCACCCGCCAACGACCCAGTCAGAACCCTATTTAAATCTTGGCGGCGGGGCTTCTTCGTTACGCTCGCCGAATCTTTCGCTCTCGCCTGCTCCATCTTCCTCGCCACCTCCAGCGCTCCTACACTCCTTCCTTCTCCTTCCTCCCGAGGGTTCGCCGTCGCCTCCATGACCAAGGGTCAGACCAGCAAGATGGAGGCGAGGAAGAAGAAGGGCAAGGCGGCGGCGCCTGCTCAGCGGCGGCAGCGGCCGCTGCCGGCGGGGTGGATTCAGGGCGACTTCCTCCCCTCCACGGTGACGGAGGGGGATCTGCTGCAGCTGGTGGAGCAAGGAATGATCGTGCATAAGTCCTGGAGGCTGCCGGCGGAGGACGAGGTCGAGCCAGCGCCTCGGGAGGGGGAGCGCGTCCTGCTCCTCAGCCACGTCCACCGAGGTTTTTCTTTGCCCCCGCCTTCTTTCTTCAAGGGCATCATGAATCACTTCGGGGCCCAACTTCACCATTTCCCTCTGAATGCCGTCGCCCATCTTTCTGCCTTTATAGTTTTGTGCGAGTGTTTCATCGGCTGCCCTCCCCATTGGGGTTTGTTCAAACACATCTTTTCTGCCAGATCCCAAACCATCAAACGACTTAGCCAGTCGGATGATAAGACGCAACTCCTCCAGCTCTGCGGGGTTTAGGTTTTCAGAAGAAGAGTCGGAGTAGTTATCCTGCTCTTCAGTTAAGTGAGTCGGTCAGGAACTGGCAGTCGACGTGGTTCTACTGCCAGGATATCGCCTGTCCGAATGCGTCGACTGGGCTGCCTCCTTTTAGTTTAGATCGGCCCGCCCCGCCTAAGCAACTCGCGCTCTCGAAGGCGGAGAAGACCGACATTCAGCCCTTGGTTGAGGCACTCATGGACGTTGTCAGGAGGGGGGTCACCAGCATAGACTTGCTGGAGGTCTTCCTTGGTCGGCGGATCCAGCCTCTGCAGGCTCGCGACCATGCCATGTGGCATTACACGGGGCCCAAAGATTCCACTCGGACCAACGTGGTGGGCGTGACTGAGGAGAGGGTGACCTCGTGGGTGCTCCAAATCACGGGTCCTTGCGAGAATCCCAAAGGATCTCGGCGAGTGAAGCCTTATAGCGCGGATCATCCTCCACCGAATCAGGTCAGTGACACTATTCGAGTGCACCGAACTGTCTTAATTCTTGTCGTTTGTCTATATCTCTGTGTGATGTCTGATGTCACCGACTGAATTTTATGCAGGAGTGGACCAACTGGTTTTCTCCCGTCTCGAACGGGAACCCGGCCGAGGAGGAGGAAGGCAGCCAGGAGGGCAGCATGGAGAGCGCTGAATATGTCTCCGACAGCGGGGAGTCAGAGGAAGAGACCAACGAGGAAGAGGAGGAAGATGAAGAGCAGGGCTCTCCGCCTCCACAAATAGAGCATCGGACCAAGCGCCGACACGAGCCTGTCGTTCCCTCGGCCCCTCCAGCATCTTCGAGTGCTCCGCCTACTGCCCCGGTGGTCCCGAGTGCTCGGAGCACCAAAAGGGCCAGGGATGCTGCCGCTGAGCCTGCGGGTCAGTCTTCCAAGGCGGCCAGACCGAGTGGGTCCAAACCTCGGAAGGCTCTGCCGCGGATGAGGGTTGCTGTCCCCGTCACCTCCACGTAAGTGTATCGATCGTCTAATTTCTTCTGATATCCGAGTGAATTCTTGTTCATTGGTCGAATGGATTTTACTCGACAGAGTGGCTACTTCTGCCACCTCTCCGGCGCGTCAAGAAGATGACCCCATGGACACGGACAACGTCGTCTCGTCCCAGCCAGGTGCGTTGTAGTGACTCCGAGTGTTTTATTCTACCATAGGTTCTGTCTCTTTCCTTTTCTGAGACCTCGTGTCATTCGGCCTGTCAGGGGCGATTTGCCTCGACGAGGGGGACCAGAGGAGAGCCGACCCAGCCGTGGAGCCTGTTCTTGAGGCTGCTCCTCCCGCTGCCGCTCTCGCCGCCGACGTGATGCCGACTGAGGCGCTGCCGCCGACTGAACCGGCGTTGGTGGTTGAGGTGCCGACTGGAGCGGACCTCGGGATGCCTCAGGAGCTTCCGACGATGCCAGGCTCGTCGAATGCCAAGTTCAACATCCGGCGTCTCCCGGAGGAGCAGGTGGGAGCGGCCAAGGGAGCCATGGTGCAGGCGGAGCTGATGGCTGGGGAGGCCAAGAGGGCCTACGACTCCGTCACGTCCTTGTACCAGCGGAGCCTGGAGCTACGGGATGACATCCGAGTAAGTGGGCTAGTAAGTATTTACTTTTCTCTAGTAACCCACTGGGTGTTTTTGGATAGCATCTGTTGTTCGCAATGGGTTCAATCTGAGTGAACCCAGTGGGTGTAGTCCCCGAGACTTCTGTCGAGTGCTTGCACCGGCAGTTGTCTTTATACATATTGTCTGTGCTTTGGTCAGGTCTGTAAATAACATGACCGAGTGCGCGTAGTTGTGGCACTCGGAGTGCACTTACTGTAAGAGTCCCCGAGAGTAATTTGTACTCAGGTCGGGTATTATTGGCCTCGTAGGCGTAGGTGATAACATGCATCTCAATAGGGCAGACCTGCTTGAGCTGCATGCCAGTGGGGTCACTCTTAGTGAACCCACTGGGTGTAGTCCCCGAGTGTTGGGGAACGTCGCATGGGAAACAAAAATTTTCCTACGCGCACGAAGACCTATCATGGTGATGTCCATCCACGAGAGGGGATGAGTGATCTACGTACCCTTGTAGATCGTACAGCAGAAGCGCTAGAGAACGCGGTTGATGTAGTGGAACGTCCTCACGTCCCTCGATCCGCCCCGCGAACAATCCCGCGATCAGTCCCACGATCTAGTACCGAACGGACGGCACCTCCGCGTTCAGCACACGTACAGCTCGACGATGATCTCGGCCTTCTTGATCCAGCAAGAGAGATGGAGAGGTAGAAGAGTTCTCCGGCAGCGTGACGGCGCTCCAGAGGTTGGTGATGATCTCGTCTCAGCAGGGCTCCGCCCGAGCTCCGCAGAAACGCGATCTAGAGGAAAAACTATGGAGGTATGTGGTCGGGCAGCCGTGAGAAAGTCGTCTCAAATCTGCCCTAAAAGCCCCATATATATAGGAGAGGGGAGGGGGACCTTGCCTTGGGGTCCAAGGGATCCCCAAGGGGTCGGCCGAGCCAGGGGGGAGGACTCTCCCCCCCCCCAAACCGAGTCCTACTTGGTTTGGTGGGAGGGAGTCCTTCCCCCTTCCCACTTCTTCCCTTTTTTTTTTCCTTTCCTTTGATTTTTTCTCTCTTGGCGCATAGGGGATTGGTGGGCTGTCCCACCAGCCCACTAAGGGCTGGTGTAACCCCCCCCCCCAAATGCTTATGGGCTTCCCCGGAGTGGGTTGCCCCCCTCCGGTGAACTCCCGGAACCCATTCGTCATTCCCGGTACATTCCCGGTAACTCCGAAAACCTTCCGGTAATCAAATGAGGTCATCCTATATATCAATCTTCGTTTCCGGACTACTCCGGAAACCCTCGTGACGTCCGTGATCTCATCCGGGACTCCGAACAACATTCGGTAACCAACCATATAACTCAAATACGCATAAAACAACGTCGAACCTTAAGTGTGCAGACCCTGCGGGTTCGAGAACTATGTAGACATGACCCGAGAGACTCCTCGGTCAATATCCAACAGCGGGACCTGGATGCCCATATTGGATCCTACATATTCTACGAAGATCTTATTGTTTGAACCTCAGTGCCAAGGATTCGTATAATCCCGTATGTCATTCCCTTTGTCCTTCGGTATGTTACTTGCCCGAGATTCGACCGTCAGTATCCGTATACCTATTTCAACCTCGTTTACCGGCAAGTCTCTTTACTCGTTCCGTAATACAAGATCCCGCAACTTACACTAAGTTACATTGCTTGCAAGGCTTGTGTGTGATGTTGTATTACCGAGTGGGCCCCGAGATACCTCTCCGTCACACGGAGTGACAAATCCCAGTCTTGATCCATACTAACTCAACTAATACCTTCGGAGATACCTGTAGAGCATCTTTATAGTCACCCAGTTACGTTGTGACGTTTGATACACACAAAGCATTCCTCCGGTGTCACTGAGTTATATGATCTCATGGTCATAGGAATAAATACTTGACACGCAGAAAACAGTAGCAACAAAATGACACGATCAACATGCTACGTTTATTAGTTTGGGTCTAGTCCATCACGTGATTCTCCCAATGACGTGATCCAGTTATCAAGCAACAACACCTTGTTCATAATCAGAAGACACTGACTATCATCGATCAACTGGCTAGCCAACTAGAGGCATGCTAGGGACGGTGTTTTGTCTATGTATCCACACATGTAAATGAGTCTTCATTCAATACAATTATAGCATGGATAATAAACTATTATCTTGATACAGGAATTATAATAATAACTATACATTTATTATTGCCTCTAGGGCATAATTCCAACAGTCTCCCACTTGCACTAGAGTCAATAATCTAGCCCTCACATCACCATGTGAATTACATTGTAATAAATCTAACACCCATACAGTTCTGGTGTCGATCATGTTTTGGCAGTGGAAGAGGTTTAGTCAGCGGGTCTGCTACATTCAGATCCGTGTGCACTTTGCATATATTTACGTCCTCCTCCTCGACGTAGTCGCGGATGAGGTTGAAGCGTCGTTTGATGTGTCTGGTCTTCTTGTGAAACCTTGGTTCCTTTGCTAAGGCAATGGCACCAGTATTGTCACAGAACAAGGTTATTGGATCCAGTGCACTTGGCACCACTCCAAGATCCGTCATGAACTGCTTCATCCACACACCCTCCTTAGCCGCCTCCGAGGCAGCCATGTACTCCGCTTCACATGTAGAATCTGCTACGACGCTTTGCTTGGAACTGCACCAGCTTACTGCACCCCCATTAAGAATAAATACGTATCCGGTTTGCGACTTAGAGTCGTCCGGATCTGTGTCAAAGCTTGCATCGACGTAACCTTTTACGGCGAGCTCTTCGTCACCTCCATACACGAGAAACATCTCCTTAGTCCTTTTCAGGTACTTCAGGATATTCTTGACCGCCGTCCAGTGATCCACTCCTGGATTACTCTGGAACCTACCTGCCATACTTATGGCCAGGCTAACATCCGGTCTAGTGCACAGCATTGCATACATGATAGAGCCTATGGCTGAAGCATAGGGGACGGAGCGCATATGCTCTCTATCTTCATCAGTTGCTGGGCACTGAGTCTTACTCAATCTCGTACCTTGTAACACTGGCAAGAACCCTTTCTTGGACTGTTCCATTTTGAACCTCTTCAAAACTTTATCAAGGTATGTGCTTTGTGAAAGTCCTATGAGGCGCTTTGATCTATCCCTATAGATCTTAATGCCTAGAATGTAAGCAGCTTCTCCTAGGTCCTTCATAGAGAAACTTTTATTCAAGTAACCTTTTATGCTCTCCAAAAGCTCTACGTTGTTTCCAATCAGTAATATGTCATCCACATATAATATTAGAAACTCCACAGAGCTCCCACTCACTTTCTTGTAAATACAAGATTCTCCAACCACTTGTATAAACCCAAATGCTTTGATCACCTCATCAAAGCGTTTGTTCCAACTCCGAGATGCTTGCACCAGTCCATAAATGGATCGCTGGAGCTTGCACACCTTGTCAGCATTTTTAGGATCGACAAAACCTTTGGGTTGCATCATATACAACTCTTCCTTAAGGAAACCGTTAAGGAACGCCGTTTTGACATTCATCTGCCAGATTTCATAATCGAAAAATGCAGCTATTGCTAACATGATTCTAACGGACTTAAGCATCGCTACGGGAGAGAAAGTCTCATCGTAGTCAATTCCTGGAACTTGTGAGAAACCCTTTGCCACAAGTCGAGCTTTATAAACGGTCACATTACCGTCAGCGTTCGTCTTCTTCTTAAAGATCCATTCATAATTTGCAGGTTCATTGTTGTCTAACAACATGATTACCGTACCACTCTGGAGCAGCGCGTGATCTCGTCGACCTGCGTGGTTCAACAGAAACTTGAACTGGAGTTTCATGATCATCATCATTAACTTCCTCCTCAACCGGCGTCGCAATGACAGAGGTTTCCCCTTGCCCTGCGCCACCATCCAGAGGGATGAGAGGTTCGACAACCTCGTCAAGTTCTATCTTCCTCCCACTCAATTCTCTCGAGAGAAACTCCTTCTCGAGAAAAGTTCCGTTCTTAGCAACAAACACTTTGCCCTCGGATTTGAGATAGAAGGTGTACCCAACTGTCTCTTTTGGGTAACCTATGAAGACGCACTTTTCCGCTTTGGGTTCCAGCTTTTCAGGCTGAAGCTTTTTGACATAAGCATCACATCCCCAAACTTTAAGAAACGACAACTTTGGCCTTTTGCCATACCACAGTTCGTATGGTGTCGTCTCAACGGATTTTGATGGTGCCCTATTTAAAGTGAATGCAGTTGTTTCTAATGCATAACCCCAAAACGATAACGGCAAATCAGTAAGAGACATCATAGAACGCACCATTTCTAACAAAGTACGATTACGACGTTCGGACACACCATTACGCTGTGGTGTTCCAGGCGGTGTTAACTGCGAAACAATTCCACATTGTCTTAAGTGAGTACCAAACTCGAAACTCAAATATTCACCCCCACGATCAGACCGTAGGAACTTGATCTTCTTGTTACGATGATTTTCCACTTCACTCTGAAATTGCTTGAACTTTTCAAATGTTTCAGACTTGTGCTTCATCAAGTAGACATAACCATATCTACTTAAATCGTCAGTGAAGGTGAGAAAATAACGATATCCGACGCATGCCTCCACGCTCATTGGACCACACACATCGGTATGTATGATTTCCAACAAGTCACTTGCACGCTCCATTGTTCCGGAGAACGGAGTCTTAGTCATCTTGCCCATGAGGCATGGTTCGCACGTGTCAAGTGAATCAAAGTCAAGTGACTCCAAAAGTCCATCAGCATGGAGTTTCTTCATGCGCTTTACACCAATATGACCCAAGCGGCAGTGCCACAAAAATATGGCGCTATCATTGTTTACTCTAACTCTTTTGGTCTCAATGTTATGTATATGCGTATCTCTATCAAGATTCAATATGAACAATCCTCTCACATTCGGTGCATGACCATAAAAGATGTTACTCATAGAAATAGAACAACCATTATTCTCAGACTTAAAAGAGTAACCGTCTCGCAATAAACAAGATCCAGATATAATGTTCATGCTCAACGCAGGCACTAAATAACAATGATTTAAGTTCATCACTAATCCCGATGGTAGCTGAAGTGACACTGTGCTGACGGCGATTGCATCAACCTTGGAACCGTTTCCTACGCGCATCGTCACTTCGTCTTTCGCCAGCCTTCGTCTATTCCGCAGTTCCTGTTTCGAGTTGCAAATATGAGCAACAGAACCGGTATCGAATACCCAGGCACTACTACGAGAGCCGGTTAAGTACACATCAATAACATGTATATCAAATATACCTGATTTTTCTTTGCCTGCCTTCTTATCTGCCAGATACTTGGGGCAATTGCGCTTCCAGTGACCCATACCCTTGCAATAGAAACACTCCGTTTCAGGCTTAGGTCCAGCTTTGGGTTTCTTCGGCGGATTGGCAATAGGCTTGCCGCTCTTCTTCGAATTGCCCTTCTTGCCTTTGCCGTTTCTCTTGAAACTAGTGGTCTTATTCACCATCAACACTTGATGCTCTTTACGGAGTTCAGACTCTGCGACTTTCAACATCGCAAACAACTCGCCGGGAGACTTGTTCATCCCTTGCATGTTGTAGTTCAACACAAAGCCTTTGTAGCTTGGCGGCAGTGATTGAAGGATTCTGTCAGTGATAGCTTCTTGCGGGAGTTCAATCCCCAGTTCAGCTAGACGGTTTGAGTACCCAGACATTTTGAGCACATGTTCACTGACAGACGAGTTTTCCTCCATCTTGCAAGCATAGAATTTATCGGAGGTCTCATACCTCTCGATCCGGGCGTTCTTCTGAAAGATAAACTTCAACTCCTGGAACATCTCAAATGCTCCATGACGCTCAAAGCGACGTTGAAGTCCCGGTTCTAAGCCATACAAGACTGCACATTGAACTATTGAGTAGTCCTCCTTACGTGCTAACCAAGCGTTCTTAACATCCTGATCAGCCGTAGCGGGTGGTTCATCTCCTAGCGCAGCATTAAGGACATAATCCTTCTTTCCAGCTTGTAAGATAAGCTTAAGATTACGAGCCCAGTCTACAAAGTTGCTTCCATCATCTTTCAACTTAGCTTTCTCTAGGAACGTATTAAAATTCAGGATGACACTTGCGTGAGCCATGATCTACAACACAAATATATTCAAAGTGGACTTAGACTATGTTCAAGATAATTAGAGTTCAACTTAATCAAATTATATGCTAAACTCCCACTCAAAAAGTACATCTCTCTAGTCATTTGAGTGGTTCATGATCCACTTACACTATCCCAAGTCCGATCATCACGTGAGTTGAGTATAGTTTCAGTGGTAAGCATCCCTATGCTAATCATATCAACTATATGATTCATGATTGACCTTTCGGTCTCATGTGTTCCGAGGCCATGTCTGCACATGCTAGGCTCGTCAAGCTTAACACGAGTGTTCCGCGTGCGCAACTGTTTTGCGCCCGTTGTATGTGAACGTTGAGTCTATCACACCCGATCATCACGTGGTGTCTCGAAACGACGAACTGTAGCAACGGTGCACAGTCGGGGAGAACACAATTTCATCTTGAAATTTTAGTGAGAGATCACCTCATAATGCTACCGTCGTTCTAAGCAAAACAAGGTGCAAAAAAAGGATTAACATCACATGCAATTCATAAGTGACATGATATGGCCATCATCACGTGCTTCTTGATCTCCATCATCAAAGCACCGGCACGATCTTCTTGTCACCGGCGCCACACCATGATCATCCATCAACGTGTTGCCATCGGGGTTGTCGTGCTACTTATGCTATTACTACTAAAGCTACATCCTAGCAAAATAGTAAACGCATCTGCAAGCACAAACGTTAGTATAAAGACAACCCTATGGCTCCTGCCGGTTGTCGTACCATCGACATGCAAGTCGATATTTCTATTACAACATGATCATCTCATACATCCAATATATCACATCACATCGTTGGCCATATCACATCACAATCATACCCTGCAAAAACAAGTTAGACGTCCTCTAATTTTGTTGTTGCATGTTTTACGTGGTGACCAAGGGTATCTAGTAGGATCGCATCTTACTTACGCAAACACCACAACGGAGATATATGAGTTGCTATTTAACCTCATCCAAGGACCTCCTCGGTCAAATCCGATTCAACTAAAGTTGCAGAAACCGTCACTTGCCAGTCATCTTTGAGCAAACGGGGTTACTCGTAACGATGAAACCAGTCTCTCGTAAGCGTACGAGTAATGTCGGTCCAAGCCGCTTCCATCCAACAATACCGCGGAATCAAGAAAAGACTAAGGAGGGCAGAAAAACGCACATCACCGCCCACAAAACCTTTTGTGTTCTACTCGAGAAGACATCTACGCATGAACCTAGCTCATGATGCCACTGTTGGGGAACGTCCCATGGGAAACAAAAATTTTCCTACGCGCACGAAGACCTATCATGGTGATGTCCATCCACGAGAGGGGATGAGTGATCTACGTACCCTTGTAGATCATACAACAGAAGTGTTAGAGAACGCGTTTGATGTAGTGGAACGTCCTCACGTCCCTCGATCCGCCCCGCGAACAATCCCGCGATCAGTCCCACGATCTAGTACCGAACGGACGGCACCTCCGCGTTCAGCACACGTACAGCTCGACGATGATCTCGGCCTTCTTGATCCAGCAAGAGAGACGGAGAGGTAGAAGAGTTCTCCGGCAGCATGACGGCGCTCCGGAGGTTGGTGATGATCTCGTCTCAGCAGGGCTCCGCCCGAGCTCCGCAGAAACGCGATCTAGAGGAAAAACTATGGAGGTATCTGGTCGGGCAGCCGTGAGAAAGTCGTCTCAAATCTGCCCTAAAAGCCCCATATATATAGGAGGAGGGAGGGGGACCTTGCCTTGGGGTCCAAGGGATCCCCAAGGGGTCGGCCGAGCCAGGGGGGAGGACTCTCCCCCCCCCCTCCAAACCGAGTCCTACTTGGTTTGGTGGGAGGGAGTCCTTCCCCCTTCCCACTTCTTCCCTTTTTTTTCCTTTCCTTTGATTTTTTATCTCTTGGCGCATAGGGGATTGGTGGGCTGTCCCACCAGCCCACTAAGGGCTGGTGTGACCACCCCAAATGCCTATGGGCTTCCCCGGAGTGGGTTGCCCCCCTCCGGTGAACTCCCGGAACCCATTCGTCATTCCCGGTACATTCCCGGTAACTCCGAAAACCTTCCGGTAATCAAATGAGGTCATCCTATATATCAATCTTCGTTTCCGGACTATTCCGGAAACCCTCATGACGTCCGTGATCTCATCCGGGACTCCGAACAACATTCGGTAACCAACCATATAACTCAAATACGCATAAAACAACGTCGAACCTTAAGTGTGCAGACCCTGCGGGTTCGAGAACTATGTAGACATGACCCCAGAGACTCCTCGGTCAATATCCAACAGCGGGACCTGGATGCCCATATTGGATCCTACATATTCTACGAAGATCTTATCGTTTGAACCTCAGTGCCAAGGATTCGTATAATCCCGTATGTCATTCCCTTTGTCCTTCGGTATGTTACTTGCCCGAGATTCGATCGTCAGTATCCGTATACCTATTTCAACCTTGTTTACCGGCAAGTCTCTTTACTCGTTCCGTAATACAAGATCCCGCAACTTACACTAAGTTACATTGCTTGCAAGGCTTGTGTGTGATGTTGTATTACCGAGTGGGCCCCGAGATACCTCTCCGTCACACGGAGTGACAAATCCCAGTCTTGATCCATACTAACTCAACTAATACCTTCGGAGATACCTGTAGAGCATCTTTATAGTCACCCAGTTACGTTGCGACGTTTGATACACACAAAGCATTCCTCCGGTGTCAGTGAGTTATATGATCTCATGGTCATAGGAATAAATACTTGACTCGCAGAAAACAGTAGCAACAAAATGACACGATCAACATGCTACGTCTATTAGTTTGGGTCTAGTCCATCACGTGATTCTCCCAATGACGTGATCCAGTTATCAAGCAACAACACCTTGTTCATAATCAGAAGACACTGACTATCATCGATCAACTGGCTAGCCAACTAGAGGCATGCTAGGGACGGTGTTTTGTCTATGTATCCACACATGTAAACGAGTCTTCATTCAATACAATTATAGCATGGATAATAAACTATTATCTTGATACAGGAATTATAATAATAACTATACATTTATTATTGCCTCTAGGGCATAATTCCAACACCGAGACCGCTGTCGACTGCTTGCGTCGGCAGTGGTCTGAAGAACTTAGACTTTTAACTGTTGAACTTTCTGATTGTTCCTTGGTGCTTGGTGGCAGAAAACTTGTGAAATGGGGACGGCCTATGAGGCTCTCAGAGCGGAGAGGAACCAGTTCGCTGGGGAGCTTGATGTGGCTATGCTCGCAATGGCTGGCATGAAGGATGCTCTGGAGGGACGAGAGAAGTCCTTGGAGGAGGCGCGTGAAGCAAACAAGGTGTTGACTGAGGAAGTGGAAAAGATGAAGAAACAGAGGACTGCTCTCACGAATCGGATGGTCGTCCTGAATAAGCGATGCACCGCTCAGGAGAAGTATGTCAGCAACTGGGCTGGGCAGATGATGACGCGTCTGGCTGGTAAGTCTTATGTTTTGCCGAGTGCTTGTACTGTGTGCGTGACACTCGGCATTTATTATATGCTTGCCCTTTTGTTGCAGAATTTTGCATTGATGCTGAAGCTGAAGCGGTGGACGTGGAGCGGTCCATTCGCGACAACGTGCCGCTCGGCGAGGACGCCAATCGGGATCTGCTCCGGGCGCATATCCGCGTAGGCAAAGTGGGTCCTTTCATCGGTCGACTGAGAGAGGTCATCGGCCGAATCGAGAAGGAACTTTGGCCAGAGGATGAGTCGCGGCAGGAGATGGAGAACCTGATGGCCCGACTGGAGGAGATTCCCAACCGAGTGCAGTCGTGGAAGAAATCTGCAGCTCGTTGCGGTGCAGATGTTGCTCTGTCTCTGGTCCGAGTCCATTGCAAGGAGGTGCGCGAGGAGAAGTTGAAGACACTGAAGGTCGCCAACACGAAGAAGCTTCGATTCGAAGACTTCATGGAGACGTTCCTTGAGAGTGCTACCCGCATCGCCGACGAAATCGACTTGGACACCTTCGTGGAGCCCTCCAGTCCTGGCGCCGACCCAGCTGATGCGTGAAAAAACTTTATCCTCGGTATGCCGAGTGTTAATCTGTAAGAAACTTTGGCCACTGCTGTTGGCCGTCACATTCTTAGATCGGTGCGGGTAAGCTTGACCCGCACCGAGTAAACTATCTTTGCTAGAGCTTTGAATCGAATTTTTGCTCTTCTGTTGCAATTTTGATTCAGGTTTTTGTTTGGCGTTTCTTGGTGAAGCCAAAGGCAAACATTCGGAACATGTCAGTTATTTTGACATCTGCGTGAGCCTCATTGAGGGTCCGTCGAATTCCCTAAGTCTCCCAGTGTGACGTTAAAAGTACACTCGGAGAAGGTTAATACTTAGGCGATTCTTGATCGCAGCTAAGCCCCCCGAGTGTGACGTGTAGTGCACACTCGGAGATGGTTAGTACTTAGGCAATTCTGGATCGCAGCTAAGCCCCCGAGTGTGACGTGTAGTGCACACTCGGAGATGGTTAATACTTAGGCGATTCTGGATCACAGCTAAGCCCCCGAGTGTGACGTGTAGTGCACACTCAGAGATAGTTAGTACTTAGGCGATTCTGGATCGCAGCTAAGCCCCCGAGTGTGACGTGTAGTGCACACTCGGAGAAGGTTAATCCTTAGGCAATTCTGGATCGCAGCTAAGCCCCCCGAGTGTGACGTGTAGTGCACACTCGGAGATGGTTAGTACTTAGGCGATTCTGGATCGTAGCTAAGCCCCCGAGTGTGACGTGTAGTGCACACTCGGAGATGGTTAATACTTAGGCGATTCTGGATCGTAGCTAAGCTCCCGAGTGTGACGTGTAGTACACACTCGGAGAAGGTTAATACTTAGGCGATTCTGGATCGCAGCTAAGCCCCCGAGTGTGACGTGTAGTGCACACTCGGAGAAGGTTAATACTTAGGCGATTCTGGATCGCAGCTAAGCCCCCGAGTGTGACGTGTAGTGCACACTCGGAGAAGGTTAATACTTAGGCGATTCTGGATCGCAGCTAAGCCCCCGAGTGTGACGTGTAGTGCACACTCGGAGAAGGTTAATACTTAGGCGATTCTGGATCGCAGCTAAGCCCCCCGAGTGTGACGTGTAGTGCACACTCGGAGAAGGTTAATACTTAGGCGATTCTGGATCGCAGCTAAGCCCCCGAGTGTGATGTGTAGTGCACACTCGGAGAAGGTTAATAGTTAGGCGATTCTGGATCGCAGCTAAGCCCCCGAGTGTGACGTGTAGTGCACACTCGGAGAAGGTTAATACTTAGGCGATTCTGGATCGCAGCTAAGCCCCCGAGTGTGACGCGTAGTGCACACTCGGAGAAGGTTAATACTTAGGCGATTCTGGATCGCAGCTAAGCCCCCGAGTGTGACGTGTAGTGCACACTCGGAGAAGGTTAATACTTAGGCGATTCTGGATCGCAGCTAAGCCCCCGAGTGTGACGTGTAGTGCACACTCGGAGAAGGTTAATACTTAGGCGATTCTGGATCGCAGCTAAGCCCCCCCCCCTTTTTTTGAGACCGAAGTCTGCGACCGCGGAAGAAATTTGAACCTGCAAAAAACTCAATCTGCTTTATATTATTTCGCCAACACTTGTTCTTTACATTGCTTCAGTCGACGGTCACGTGTAGAAGCGCTTCAAGAGATCTGCGTTCCTTGCACGCGGCTCGTCTGTCTCCCTCTCGATGTTGTAGAGTCTGTATGCTCCGTTGTTCAGCACCTTGGAGATGATGAAGGGTCCTTCCCAGGCCGGAGCCAACTTGTGAGGTCTTTGCTATTCCACTCGGAGCACCAGATCGCCTGCTTGGAACGTGCGACCTCTGACGTGGCGTGCATGAAAACGCCGCAGATTTTGTTGATAAATGGTCGAGCGAGTTAATGCCATCTCGCGCTCCTCCTCCAGAAGATCCACTCCGTCTTGCCTTGCTTGTTCTGCTTCGGCTTCGGAGAAGAGTTCGACTCGTGGCGCATTGTGAAGCAAGTCACTCGGAAGGACCGCTTCTGCTCCATAAACGAGGAAGAACGGTGATCACCCTGTGGATCTGTTCGGGGTTGTGCGAAGTCCCCAAAGCACTGAAGGAAGCTCGGTAACCAGAGCGCCAGCGGCATGTCCTATCTCCCGCAGGAGTCGGGGCTTCAAACCTTGCAAAAATAAGTCTGTTTTCCCGCTCTGCTTGTCCATTGGACTGAGGATGTGCTACGGAAGCAAAATCCACTCAGATGCCTTGGCTTGTACAGAAACCTTTGAATCTGTCTGAGTCAAAGTTTGTCCCGTTGTCCGTGATAATACTGTGAGGTACACCGAATCTGAAGATGATGTCCGTGACGAACTTGACGGCTGTTGAGGCGTCGAGCTTCTTGATGGGCTTCGCTTCGATCCATTTCGTGAACTTGTCGACTGCCACCAACAGATGTGTGTATCCACCTTGGCCTGTCTTGAATGGGCCAACTATATCTAATCCCCACACTGCAAACGGCCAAACCAGAGGGATCGTCTTCAACACAGACGTTGGCTTGTGGGACTTGTTGGAGTAGAACTGGCAGCCCTCACACCAATCAACCATATCCTTAGCCATCTCGTTAGCCTGCAGCCAAAAGAAGCCAGCCATGAATGCCTTGGCGATGATTGCTCTCGAAGAAGGGTGATGACCGCAGGTCCCCGAGTGAATATCCTCCAGAATCAGCTGCCCCTCCTCTGGGGAGATGCATCGTTGAAGAACGCCTGAAATACTTTCCTTGTACAATTGGCCATCAATGACAGTGAATGACTTCGACCTGCGGACTATCTGCCTGGCTTGTACTTCGTCTTCTGGAAGTTTCTTGCCTCAAGATATATGCCATGATCGGCACAGTCCAATCGGGAATGACAGCCAGAATCTCCATGACCAGATCAACCACAGCAGGTACATCGACTTCAGTCGGATCTGTTGTGCTCTTGGGTTGTACTGGTTCCTCTGTGAAAGGATCTTCTTTGACTGAGGGGAGGTGGAGGTGCTCGAGGCAGACGTCACTCGGGACTGGTCTCCGAGTGGATCCGAGTTTTGCGAACTCGTTAGCTGCTTGGTTCTTCAGTCTTGGAACATGGTGAAGTTCTAGACCTTCAAACTTCTTCTCAAGCTACCTCACTGCATTGCAGTATGTAGTCATGGTGGGGTTTCTGACGTCCCACTCTTTCATCACTTGATTGACCACCAGATCTGAATCGCCGTAGACCATCAGGCGACGGACGCCGAGTGAGATGGCCATACACAACCTGTAGAGGAGAGCTTCATACTCCGCCTCGTTGTTGGAGGAATCGAAGTGTATCTGTAGCACGTACTTGAGCTTGTCGCCCTTTGGTGATATGATCACAACGCCAACACCGTAGCCATTCAACATCTTGGACCCATCGAAGAACATTGTCCAATGGGCCGAGCAGATGTGGGTCGGTTGCTGTTGTTCTACCCATTCTGCTATGAAGTTAGCCAGAGCTTGAGACTTAATAGCTTTCTTGGCCTCGAACTTGATGTCACAGTACAACATCTCCATCGCCCACTTCGCCACTCGGCCTGACGCATCTCGATTGTGGAGAATTTCCGACAATGGAGCATTAGAAACGACAGACACCGAGTGGTCTTGGAAATAATGGGCCACCGTCTTCGCGGTCATGTAAATCCCGTAGATAAGTTTTTGATAATGGGGATACCTCTGCTTGGAAGGGGTCAAGACTTCGGAGACGTAGTACACTGGCCGCTGAACTTTCTATGCTTTGCCTTCTTCTTCTCGTTCGACTGTAAGAACAGTACTGACGACTTGATTTGTAGCTGCGATATACAGAAGAAGGGGCTCTTTACTGAGCGGAGCAGTAAGAACCGGCTGGGTAGAAAGGAGGACTTTGAGGTCGTCGAATGCGACTTGGGCTTCATCTGTCCACTCGAAAGTATCTGATTTCTTCATGAGTCGGTACAGAGGAAGTGCTTTTTCGCCGAGTCGACTGATGAACCTGCTCAAAGCCGCTAGGCAACCTGTGAGCCGTTGAACATCGTGTATTCTGACCGGCCTCTCCATTCGGACGATGGTCCCGATCTTTTCGGGGTTGACGTCGATCCCTCGTTCGGAAACGAAGAAACCGAGTAACTTTCTGCTAGGAACACCGAATGAACATTTGGCTGGGTTGAGCTTGATATCGTACCTATGAAGGTTGGGGAATGTTTCTGCCAAGTCAGTCAGCAGGTCGGAACCTTTGCGTGACTTGACTACGATATCATCCATATATGCCTCCACATTCCGACCGATCTGATCGAGGAGACATTTTTGGATCATGCGCATAAAGGTAGCTCCTGCATTCTTCAGACCGAATGGCATAGTGATGTAGCAGAAGCATCCGAATGGGGTGATGAAGGCTGTTTTTAACTCATCGGGGCCATACAGACGGATCTGATGATAGCCTGAGTAGGCATCGAGAAATGACAGACGCTCGCAGCCCGCTGTCGAATCGACAATTTGATCTATGCGGGGAAGTGGAAAATGGTCTTTTGGGCAGACCTTATTGAGATGCTTGAAGTCGATGCACATTCGGAGCGACTTGTCCTTCTTGGGCACCATGACAACATTGGCGAGCCACTCGGAGTGGTGAACTTCGCGAATGAAGTTGGCTGCCAGCAGCTTGGCCACCTCTTCCCCGATTGCCTTCCTCTTGTGCTCGGCAGACCGGCGCAGACGCTCTCGGACAGGTCGAGCCGTGGAATCCACGTGCAGTCGGTGCTCAGCCAACTCCCTGGGTACACCTGGCATGTTAGAGGGTTTCCATGCGAAGATGTCCCAGTTCTCACGGAGGAATTGGGTGAGCTCGGCTTCCTATTTAGAATCCAGGGTGGTGGAGATGTTCGTCGGGGCAGTAGTGGCGTCCGTCGGGTGGATGCTGACCTTCTTCGTCTCTCCCGCCGACTGAAATGCAGACTCTGAAGCCGGCTTCTTCGAGCGCATCAGGTCGGCGGGGTCGGCTGTTTTCTTGTACTCGTCTAGCTCGAGAACGGCCATCTGCTGGTCGGCGATTCTTGATCCCTGCTGCAGACACTCTTCAGCCCGCTGCCGATTGCTTGTGATGGTGATCACACCTTTCGGGCCTGGCATCTTCAGCTTCAGGTACACGTAACATGGACGGGCCATGAAGTGCGCATACGCTGGGCGACCCAGAATTGCGTGATAAGCGCTCTGGAAGTCAACCACTTCGAACGTCAGCTTTTCCTTGCGGAAGTTCTTGTCGGAGCCGAAAACAACGTCCAACGCGATCTGGCCGAGTGACTTGACCTTCCGTCCAGGGACGACTCCGTGGAACTGCATGCTGCTCTCGCTGAGTTTGGACATCGGGATGCCCATCCCCTTGAGGGTGTCGGCGTACATGATGTTCAAGCCGCTGCCACCATCCATGAGGACTTTGCGCAGTCGGACTCCTTCTACCACTGGGTCGACGACCAGGGCCTTTCTCCCCGGGGTGGGTACATGTGCCGGATGATCCGACTGGTCAAAGGTGATCGCAGTCTGAGACCATTTAAGGAACTTGGGGTTGGAAGCGGTGGCCATGTTCACCTCTCTGTTCACCAGCTTTAGTCGGCTCTTTCTCTCGACGTCAGCAAAGATCATCAGGGTTGCATGGACTTGGGGGAACGGATCCTCCTTATCCTCCTCATCCTGTTCATGGTCCTTCTCACTCGGTTGCCCTTTGCTGAACCTCTGGATTAGGAGGCGACACTGTCGAGTGGTATGCTTCGCATATATGGGGTTGCCTTCTTCGTCCATCTTCGTATGAACCGGACATGGCTGGTCCAGGATGGGGTTATTGAACTGCTTCTTCTTGGGGATGAACTGAGCCTTCCCTTTACCTTTGAACTTGGCATTGGTTACGGTTGCGGCCTCCGCTTGCGGAGCGGTCGGAGCTTTCTGCTTCTGCTTCCGAGTGTTGCCCCCATCGCCATCAGCAACTGTTTTGTGCTTGCCGCTCCGGATGCGGTCCTCTTCTTCGCCATTTGCGTAGCGTGTTGCTATCTCCATCATCTTGCTCATGGAGATGTCGCCTGTTCGGCCGAACTTCAGGTACAGATCCTTGTACCGCATGCCTGCCTTGAAAGCGCAGACTGCTTGATGCTCGGTGACGTTCTCCACCGTGTGATAGAGAGTTGTCCAGCGCTGGATGAAGTCACGCAGGGGCTCATTCTGCTTCTGGACGCAGTGCTGGAGCTCCACAAGGCCAGCAGGGCGCTTGCACGTCCCTTCGAAGCTCCTGATGAACACTCGGGCCAGATCTGCCCAACTGTAGATGCTTGAGGGGGCCAACTGGTTTAGCCACGCTCGCGCCGAGCCGTCGAGCATCAGAGGGAGGTGCTTCATGGCGACATGGTCGTCCCCTCCTCCGATCTGGACTGCCACTCGGTAGTCATCCAGCCACGTTTCTGGCTTGGACTCTCCTGTGAACTTGCTAATTCCCGTCGCCAATCGGAAGTTGGGAGGGATGTCAGCTGAACGGATGGCTCGACTGAAACACTCGGGGCCAGACACGGTGGCCATGCTTCCACTCGGACGGTCGGTATCGCGACCATCGCGGTGGGCTTGACCTCCGTCGACTCTTCGCTGGGCGATATGTCCTCTTGCGTCGGGTCTTGGGTCGTAAGTGTCGCCGACTGAACGCCGATCATCATGATGTCGGGACCCATATGGCCCACACCGCGGAGGGGTGCGTGAGCAGCGGCGATCTTCATGAATCATGGAACGGCTGCCTCCCCTGTGGCGCTGATGGGAACCAGGGTTGTGAACCGACCGATGCGCATTCGCGTGGAGGGAACTATTATAGATCCGGTTGTGCGACTGGGAGACCTCTGAATTCTGCTGCTGCGCCGTGTGCAACAGGGCTCGGATCTGCTCGATCCCTCTACCAGCCTCTGAATCAGTCGGCTGGGGGGAATCGGCTATCTTGGCAGCTGCAGCCAAGTTGAGGAGTGGTGTGCGGAACAGCTCCACGTTGCTCCGCCGAGTGTGCCGACTAGCAGAACGGCGAGGTGGACGACGTGCGCCGGACGCTTCGCCGATCTCGTGCTCGTTCCGGCCACCCTGACGGGGATCTTCATGGGAATTGGCCATGTGTACTTCTGCTGCGGGCCCGTGACCCGCATACTCGGAAGGAAACTCAGTCGGAACCGAGGCCGAGTGCTGGGACGACGGAGCAACCACAACGGACTCAAGAACCGCCACTTGCGAAGATGTGTTCTGGCACGCTGGGGCGTGTTGCACCCAACGTTGGAGCCGCAGACGGCGGGACTGCTTGACGCGGCGCGTGACGGCGGTGTAGGTCGACACCGGAGCCGACCGCTGGAGAAGAAGAATGCCGCGGGCGCCGGCACGGAAGTGCGTAGCCCCGCAACGGGGAAGCGCCTCGATGTCGAGGGGCGCATCCCAAAGCCACGCCGAATCGTCGACGATGAAGGAGAGAGCGCCGAAGAAGATCTGGTGACCCATGCTCGAATCTCCACCGGACGACATGACGAAAGGAAGTAGTCGCAAACTCGCCGAAAGTCGCTTAGACGCCTGCCCCACGGTGGGCGCCAACTGTCGTGGGTATAAGCCTGACAGTAGATGTGTAGGGTACGGATGAGATGGGCAGAGTCCTAGCTACGACGAGGTTGTATGAGTTCAGGCCCCTCAGCGGTGGAGGTAACAGCCCTACGTCTCAGTGCTCTCTGAGCTTGCTGTCGAGTGGAATATGGAATACAATGATTTGCTAACCCCTCTACCAGTGGGGGAGGGCGGCTTATATAGAGTGCGCTGCCCTCCACAACGGTTCTGGTACAGGGGTGGAGTAGTGGGGATTGAATGCGTACGTTACAGGTAACGTATGCTCTAAATGCTAATAAATGCACCCGGAAACGTACGGCAGTTTCCCTCCAGAGAGGTTACGATGTACCGAGTGTAGCCAGTCGGTTAGCTTGGTATCCTCCGAATGCTAGTCTCCGACTGGATGGTTGAGGACCTGTTACCGACTGGATGATGGGGACCTCTTAATTCAGTCGGGACTGACTAGGGCCTTGTCCTTTGTGAGGGGTAGTCCTTGGGTAGGACCTATATGACAGGCCTATGACCCTACCCTAGGACTATGACCCCATCAGCTATAGCGCAAGCTACATCGTAATTCGCAAAGACCATTAGACTATGTTCATGACAATTAGTTCAATTAATCATATTACTTAAGAACTCCCACTCAAAAAGTACATCTGTCTAGTCATTTGAGTGGTACATGATCCAAATCCACTATCTCAAGTCCGATCATCACGTGAGTCGAGAATAGTTTCAGTGGTAAGCATCTCTATATTAATCATATCAACTATACGATTCATGCTCGACCTTTCGGTCTCATGTGTTCCGAGGCCATGTCTGCACATGCTAGGTTCGTCAAGATTAACCCGAGTGTTCCGTGTGTGCAACTGTTTTGCACCCGTTGTATGTGAACGTTGAGTCTATCACACCCGATCATCACGTGGTGTCTCGAAATGATGAACTGTAGCAATGCTGCACAGTCGGGGAGAACACAATTTCGTCTTGAAATTTTAGTGAGAGATCACCTCATAATGTTACCGTCGTTCTAAGCAAAATAAGGTGCATAAAAGGATTAACATCACATGCAATTCATAAGTGACATGATATGGCCATCATCACGTGCTCCTTGATCTCCGTCACCAAAGCACCGGCAAGATCTTCTTGTCACCGGCGCCACACCATGATCTCCATCAACGTGTCGCCATCGGGGTTGTCGTGCTAGTCATGCTATTACTACTAAAGCTACATCCTAGCAAAATAGTAAACGCATCTGCAAGCACAAACGTTAGTTTAAAGACAACCCTATGGCTCCTGCCGGTTGCCGTACCATCGACATGCAAGTCGATATTATCTATTACAACATAATCATCTCATACATCCAATATATCACATCACATCGTTGGCCATATCACATCACAAGCATACCCTGCAAAAACAAGTTAGACGTCCTCTAATTTTGTTGTTGCATGTTTTACGTGGTGACCATGGGTATCTAGTAGGATCGCATCTTACTTACGCAAACACCACAGCGGAGATATATGAATTGCTATTTAACCTTATACAAGGACCTCCTCGGTCAAATCCGATTCAACTAAAGTTGGAGAAACCGACACTTGCCAGCCATCTTTGAGCAACGGGGTTACTCGTAGCGATGAAACTAGTCTCTCGTAAGCGTACGAGTAATGTCGGTCCAAGCCGCTTCAATCCAACAATACCGCGGAATCAAGAAAAGACTAAGGAGGGCAGCAAAACGCACATCACCGCCCACAAAAACTTTTGTGTTCTACTCGAGAAGACATCTACGCATGAACATCGCTCTGATACCACTGTTGGGGAACGTCGCATGGGAAACAAAAAATTTCCTACCCGCACGAAGACCTATCATGGTGATGTCCATCTACGAGAGGGGATTTCCGATCTACGTACCCTTGTAGATCGCACAGCAGAAGCGTTAGTGAACGCGGTTGATGTAGTGGAACGTCCTCACGTCCCTCGATCCGCTCCGCGAACCGTCCCACGAACCGTCCCGCGATCCGTCCCACGATCTAGTACCGAACGGACGGCACCTCCGCGTTCAGCACACGTACAACTCGACGATGATCTCGGCCTTCTTGATCCAGCAAGAGAGACGGAGAGGTAGATGAGTTCTCCGGCAGCGTGACGGCGCTCCGGAAGTTGGTGGTGATCTGATCTCGGCAGGGCTCCGCCCGAGCTCCGTAGAAACGCGATCTATAGGTAAAACCGTGGAGGTATGTGGTCGGGCTGCCTTGAAAAAGTTGTCTCAAATCAGCCCTAATACCTGTGTATATATAGGTGGGAGGGGAGGGGCCTTGCCTTGAGGCTCAAGGAGCCCCAAGGGGGTCGGCCGAGCCAAAGGGGGAAGTCCTCCCCTTCCAAACCGAATCCAACTTTGATTGGAAGGTGGAGTCCTTCTCTCCTTTCCCACCTCCCCTTCTTTTCTCTTTGATTTCTTATCCTTTGGCGCATAGGGCCTTCTTGGGCTGTCCCACCAGCCCACCAAGGGCTGGTGCGCCACCCCCAAGGCCTATGGGCTTCCCCGGGGTGGGTTGCCCCCTCCCGGTGAACACCCGGAACCCATTCGTCATTCTCGGTACATTCCCGGTAACTCCGAAAACCTTCCGTAATCAAATGAGGTCATCCTATATATCAATCTTCGTTTCCGGACCATTCCGGAAACCCTCGTGACGTCCGTGATCTCATCCGGGACTCCGAACAACATTCGGTAACCAACCATATAACTCAAATACGCATAAAACAACGTCGAACCTTAAGTGTGCAGACCCTGCGGGTTCGAGAACTATGTAGACATGAACCGAGTGACTCCTCGGTCAATATCCAATAGCGGGACCTGGATGCCCATATTGGATCCTACATATTCTACGAAGATCTTATCGTTTGAACCTCAGTGCCAAGGATTCATATAATCCCGTATGTCATTCCCTTTGTCCTTCGGTATGTTACTTGCCCGAGATTCGATCGTCAGTATCCGCATACCTATTTCAATATCGTTTACCGGCAAGTCTCTTTTCTCGTTCCGTAATACAAGATCCCGCAACTTACACTAAGTTACATTGCTTGCAAGGCTTGTGTGTGATGTTGTATTACCGAGTGGGCCCCGAGATACCTCTCCGTCACACGGAGTGACAAATCCCAGTCTCGATCCATACTAACTCAACGAACACCTTTAGAGATACCTGTAGAGCATCTTTATAGTCACCGAGTTACGTTGCGACGTTTGATACACACAAAGCATTCCTCCGGTGTTAGTGAGTTATATGATCTCATGGTCATAGGAACAAATACTTGACACGCACAAAACAGTAGCAACAAAATGACACGATCAACATGCTACGTCTATTAGTTTAGGTCTAGTCCATCACATGATTATCCTAATGATGTGATCCCGTTATCAAGTGACCACACTTGCCTATGGTGAGGAAACCTTGACCATCTTTGATCAACGAGCTAGTCAACTAGAGGCTTACTAGGGACAGTGTTTTGTCTATGTATCCACACATGCACTGTGTTTCCAATCAATACAATTATATCATGGATAATAAACGATTATCATGAACAAAGAAATATAATAATAACTAATTTATTATTGCCTCTAGGGCATATTTCCAACATAATGCTTGTCACTAGGGCCCGAGTGCCATGATTTCAGATCTGAAATTATTATGTTGTCACCAATATATGTGTGTTTTAGATCCGATCTTGCAACTTGTAGTTAACTACTATGTGTTATGACCCGGCAACCCCGGAGTGACAATAACCGGGACCACTCCCGGTGATGACCATAGTTTGAGGAGTTCATGTGTTCACCAAGTGCTAATGCGTTGGTCCGGTTCTTTATTAAAGGGAGAACCTTAATATCCCGTAGTATCCTTTTGGACCCCGCTGCCACGGGAGGGAAGGACAATAGATGTCATGCAAGTTCTTTTCCCTAAGCACGTATGACGACACATGGAATGTATGCCTACATCACATTGACGAACGGGAGCTAGCCACATATCTCTCCGTGTTATAACTGTTGCATGATGAATATCATCCGACGAATCGCCGACCCATTGCCTACGAGTTTGTCCCACTGCTACTGTTACTTGCTTTGTCCTGCTGCTGTTGTTACTACTGTTGCTGCTACTGTTACTTGATGTTGTTGTTACTTGTTTTGCTCTGCTGCTATTACTACTGTTGCTGCTACTTGCTACTGCTATTACTCGCTACTGCTGCTACTTGCTACTGTTGTCACTACTACTGTTCTTTGCCACTGATGTTACTCGTTACACTGCTGCTACCTGCTACAATACTTTTCCGGCGCCATTGATACAACAGTTAGGAATAGTCTGGCTTGTCACCAGATCGTTTGTGGCACCGTTGTTATCATACTACTTTGCTATTGATACTTTGCTTGCAGACACTAATCTTTCAGGTGTGGTTGAATCTGACACATTCAGCTGCTAATACTTGAGAATATTCTTTCACTTCCCGTCGAGCGAACCAACAAATTTGGGTTGAATACTCTACCCTCAAAAACTGCCTCGATCCCACGCCTGGTGGGCTATTGCAAGACAATTTCTAATTGTTGATCAATTGGAAGCAGCTCTTTTCTGGCTCCGTTGCCATGGAGGCATCCAGTCAGGAATAGTTGCACGTCAACACTTGGCCATTAGACCAACCACGTAGCTCCCGAACCCTGGAAGGGCTTCCTTTGAAAACTCAACTCCATCGTGCGAGGGCCCGTGATGGGCGCCAACTGTCGTGGTTTTATCATGGCAGATGTCCTCATAGGAGAACTAGGTGTGAGGACATCACCGCTATATGGCGACTCAAAGGGGTTGATCAGGGACGAGAGACGAGTTTACTCAGGTTCGACCCCTCCGATGGAGGTAAAAGCCTACGTCATGCTTTGTGTATATTGATGATGATATCGATTACAAGGGAGCGGATTCGCTTCATCTAACTATCGGTGGATTGTAACTTAAGTCTATTGTCCTTAGAGACTCGCCTGTATATACGGGTCGATGCCCTAGGCTTACAAGAGTCCAGGTCACGTTATGATTCGTGACCCGATATGTCTCTAACTCGCCTTTCCCCTCAAGCAAGGAAACTCCTAAGAACCTTCTACCTTGTGGGCCTTGAGTCGCCATCTTCGTGTACTCGGCCGCCAACCGGCTTACTTTGATAAGCCGCCTTGCACCTCCGGTCTTGCATGTCAGGACTCATCTTGAGTACGAATGTTAATCCCTCACAATAGTGACCCGGTGAAAGGACGTGGATCTCGCCTAAAGGGGTGGTGAATAGGCGCTTTAAAATAATTATGGTTTAGGCATGAACAAATGCGGAATAAAATTAACGTTTCATTTGTAAAGCACAAAACCTAAAACAACTAGGCTCACCTATGTGCACCAACAACTTATGGTAAGCAAGATAAACAACTAAGTGATAGCAAGATATATAACAATAAACAATATGGCTATCACAAAGTAAAATCCATAAGTAAAAGGCTCGGGGTAAGAGATAACCGATGCACGCGTAGATAACGATGTTTCCCAAAGTTCACACCCTTGCGGATGCTAATCTCCGTTTGGAGCGTTGTGGAGGCACAATGCGCCCAAGATGCCACTAAGGCCACCATAATCTCCTCACGCACTCACACAATGCAATTTGTTGTGATTCCACTAAGGGACCCTTGAGGGCGGTCACTGAACCCGTACAAACAAGGTTGGGGCAATCTCCACAACTTAATTGGAGGTTCCCAACAACACCATGAAGCTTCACCATGATGGCATATGGCTTCGAGGTGACCACAAATGCTAGGGGCAATCTCCACAACTTAGTTGGAAACCCCCGACGCTTGCCCGGAGCTTTACACCACAATGATTGAGCTCCGAGGCACCACCAAGCTTCTAGGATGCCAAAGCATCCACGAATAACAATCTCTAGGGTACCAAGTACTAAAGAGTAATGAGCTTCTCGACTTTCCACTTCCATGTATCATCGTGGAGAACTCAAACCCATGCAACTAATGCAATGGCAAGAACACACGAAGTGGTCAAATCCCTCAACAACAATAAAAGCTATGGAGGAATATGAGAGGAAGAACAAGGATCTCACAAAGAACTCCAAGATCAAGATCCAAGGGGTTCCCCTCACATTGAGGAGAAAGTGATTGGTGGAGATGTGGATCTAGATCTCCTCTCTGTTTTCCCTAAAGAACTAGCAAGAATCATTGGAGGGATTGAGAGCTAGAAAGCTCTAAGAAGGTCAACAATTGGGGGCAAACACGAGTCGGAAGGATGGGAAACCATTGGGGAAGAAGACCCTCTTAAATAGGCACCCCGAATCTGACCGTTACAGCCGTTTTTACAGCGGAGAGGTACAACCGGTGACCAGGGTGGTACAACCGGTCTACCGAAATTAGCAGAACAACCGGCCAGCCACCACCCAACAACCGGGCCAAAACACAGACTTGGCCCAAGGTTCCACCAGCCACGGCCGCTCGGCATGGCTAAGTCCCGAGTGGTACAACCGCTTAGAGCATCGGTAGTACCGGCTATGTTTAATATAGCGGTAAAACCGGGCCACCACCGCCCAACATCCGCAACAAAACAGAGTTGTGACCGTTTGTGACCGTTGTCGGGACGGTAAAACCGTCCAGGGGTTGAGCGGTACAACCGCCCATGGCAGCGGTACAACCAGTCAGATAGAAAACAGGAAAGACCAGAAATGACATAACTTCCGCATATGAGCTCCGAATTGAGCAAACTCAAACTCAAACTCAAGCTCGTTGGATAGCACACGACAAACTCAAACTCAAACTCAAGCTTGTTATCTTAAGAACATGCAGTTATGAAAATGTGAAAGATATAGAGATGTGAAACCTTTATGAATGAAGAACAGACAAAAACTTCCAATGTCGGAAACATCATAGAAGATGCATATGGACTCCGTTTTTTATGAACTCGAGCTTGTCATGAAGATGACCATAAGCTCTAATACTCACAAAGAGAAACACCAAACAAGAATCAAGAAATATGATGCAAGGATGCAAATGGTTTGAGCTCTCAACAAACGATACGATCAAGTAATCGGATTTCGGGTCCGCAAAACCCTAAGGAATCGAACACACAGGTGTGCGCGGCGATCTCTCCCTGCTTGACCTTACCTAGTACGCTACTCGATGGAAACGGTGAAGGACTCACTCGATGGTGAGGGGAACACAGAACACAATAGTTTACCTAGGTTCGGGCCGCTGTGAAGCGTAAAACCCTACTCCTGCTTTTGGTGGATTGCCTCTCGTGGAGGTGCTGGAAGAACTAGTACAGTACTCTCGTGCCTCCGGAGGCCAAGTGGCTAAGTGTCTTTCCCTACGGTTGGAATGAACTCTCTTTGGTATGAATCTGATCCGAATGAACGCCCCCCCCCTCTCAAATATCCTACTCTCTCTATTTATAGCGGAGTGATACGTCTCCAACGTATCTATAATTTTTGATGGTTTCATGCTATTACCTTGTCAAACTTTGGATGTTTTGTATGCCTTTTATATATTTTTTGGGACTAAATTATTAACTCAGTGCCAAGTGACAATTCCTGTTTTTTCCATGTTTTTGACCCCTTTTAGAGGAGGATTTTGAACAGATTCCAAACGGAAAGAAACTGCCAAAAAAGAATTTTTTTTTCCGGAACAGTAAAAGATCGGAGAGCCGGAGAATCAGGGCACGGGCTCACCAGGGACCCCACAAGCCCTCATGAAGCGACCAGGGGGGAGGCTGCAGCCCCCTGGATTGTGGGCTCCCTGAGGCTTCTTTTCCCTACGTTTTGCGCCTATATATTCCCTAAAATTCCATAAAAAATCAGGAGATCATCGAAAGTACTTTTCCGCCGCCGCAAGCTTCTGTCCCTGCAAGATCCCATCTGGGGCATGTTCTGGTGCCCTGCCGGAGGGGGATTCGGACACAGAGGGCTTCTTCATCAACACCATGACCTCTCCGATGATGCGTGAGTAGTTCACCATAGACCTACGGGTCCATAGCTAGTAACTAGATGGCTTCTTCTCACTCTTGGATCTTCAATACAAAGTTCTCCATGATCATCATGGAGCTCTATCCGATGTAATCTTCTTTTGCGGTGTGTTTGTCGAGATCCGATGAATTGTGGATTTATGATCAGATTATCTATGAATCTTATTTGAGTTTCTTCTGATCTCTCTTATGCATGATTTCATATCCTTGTAATTCTCTTCGAGTTGTGGGTTTTGTCTGGCCAACTAGATCTATGATTCTTGCAATGGGAGAAGTGCTTGGTTTTGGGTTCATACCGTGCGGTGACCTCACCCAGTGACAGAAGGGGTAGTGAGGCACGCATCATGTTGTTGCCATCAAGGGTAAAAAGATGGGGTTTTCATCATTGGTTTGAGATTATCCCTCTACATCTTGTCATCTTGCTTAAGGCGTTACTCTGTTTGTCATGAACTCAAAACACTAGATGCATGCTCGATAGCGGTCGATGTGTGGAGTAATAGTAGTAGATGCAGAAAGTATTGGTCTACTTGTCTCGGACGTGATGCCTATATGTATGACCATTGCCTTAGATATCGTCATGACTTTGCGCGGTTCTATCAATTGCTCGACAGTAATTTGTTCACCCACCGTAATACTTGCTATTTTGAGAGAAGCCTCTAGTGAACACTATGGCCCCCGGGTCTACTCCACACCATATTTTCAGCCTTACTCTTTTTACTTCGTTGCACTTTCCACCTTCATATCTCACTTTGCAAACAATCTTGAAGGGATTGACAACCCCTTTACAGCGTTGGGTGCAAGCTCTTTTGTGTTTGCGCAGGTACTCTGGACTTGACGAGATTCTCCTACTGGATTGATATCTTGGTTCTCAAACTGAGGGAAATACTTAGTGCTCCTGTGCTGCATCACCCTTTCCTCTTCAAGGGAAAAACCAACGCAAGCCAAGTCTCCGTGAACGTGTCAATTTTTGGCGTTGTTGTCTGTTGCCGTAGCAGAAGAATTTCTGGCGCCGTTGCCGGGGAGGATCAAGTCAAGAACTCATCCAAGTAAGTGTCGCAAACTCATCTCTTGCATTTACTTCTTTGCTAGTTGCCTCTCGTTTTCCTCTCCCCCACTTCACCAATTTGCCTTTTTTGTTTGCCTTTTCCGTTTGCCTTTTCGTCCTCCTTTTTTCTCGCTTGCTGTTTGTTCGCTTGTGTGCTTGCTTTCTTGCTTAAGTCCCCATGAATGAAAACACCAAACTTTGTGACTTCTCGAATACTAATAATAATGATTTTATTAGTACTCTGATTGCTCCCGCCACTAGTGCGGAGTCATACGAAATCAATGCCGCTTTGCTGAATCTTGTTATGAAAGAGCAATTCTTTGGCCTTCCTAGTGAAGATGTCGCATCCCATCTCAATACCTTCATTGAGCTTTGCGATATGCAAAAGAAGAAAGATGTGGATAATGATGTGATTAAATTGAAGCGTTTTCCTTTCTCGTTGCGAGATCGCGCAAAAACTTGGTTTTCTTCTTTGCCCAAAAATAGTATTGATTCTTGGGATAAGTGCAAAGGTGCTTATATATCCAAGTGCTTATATATCCAAGTATTTTCCGCCGGCTAAGGTGCAAAGGTGCTTATATCTCTCTCCGTAATGATATCATGAATTTCAAGCAACTTGATCATGAACATGTTGCACAATCTTGGGAGCAAATAAATTGATGATTAGAAATTGTCCCGCTCATGGCTTGAGTCTTTGGATGATTATATAAATCTTTTACGCTGGCTTGAATTTCGCTTCTAGAAATATCTTGGACTCCAACTCAGGTGGAACGTTCATGGAAGTCACGTTAGGGGAGGCCACAAAGCTCCTAGACAATATCATGACGAACTACTCTCAGTGGCACACTAAAAGGTCACCTACTAGTAAGAAGGTACACGCTATAGAAGAAATTAACTTGTTGAATGCTAAAATGGATGAGTTAATGAATTTGGTTGCTATTACAAGTTCTCCTTTAGATCCTAATTATATGCCCTTGTCTTCTTTGATTGAGAGTAGCAACGCTAGCTTGGACGTTAATTTTGTTGGTAGGAATAATTTTGCCAACAACAATGCTTTTAGAGGAAACTATGTTCCTAGGCCTTTTCCTAGTAACTCCTCTAATAACTTTGGCAACTCCTACAAAAATACTCATGGAAATTACAATAGATTACCCTCTGATCTAGAGAGTAATATCAAAGAGTTTATCAACTCACAAAAAAATCAATGCATCCATAGAAGAAAAACTACTCAAAACTGACGATTTGGCTAAGAGCGTTGATAGAATGTCTAGTGATGTTGATGCTTTGAAAGTTAGATGTGCTCCTCCCAAGATCAATATGGATGAAACTTTGAAAGCTATGCGTGTTTCCATGATTGAGAGCAAAGAAAGAACCACCCAAATTCGTGCTAGACATGAATGGCTTAAAAGGCGTGTTCTCGTGATAAGAATCACGAAGATCTTAAAGTGCTTGGTGTGACTCCCATTGAATCTTTGTTTTCTTGTGACAAACCTAATGATTATGGGGCTGGATATGAATCCACTTTGGTTGAAAAGTGCCCCAATGATTCGGAGTCCATCTATCTTGATGCTAAATGCATTGAAAGTGGAGTAGAAAATATTAAAACTTTGAGTAGTAATGAAATTACTACCTTGGATTTCAAAGAATTCAATTATGATAGTTTCTCCTTGATTGAATGCATTTCCTTGATGCAATCCATGTTAAACTCTCCACACGCTTATAGCCAAAACAAGGCCTTTACCGATCATATCGTCGAAGCTATGCTAAAATCTCTTGAAGAGAAACTTGAATTGGAAGTCTCTATCCCTAGAAAGCTTCATGATGAGTGGGAACCTACTATCAAAATCAAAATCAAAAACTAAGTATGCAATGCTTTGTGTGATTTGGGTGCTAGTGTTTCCGCGATTCCAAAGTCTTTATGTGATGCTCTGGGTTTTAATGAGATTGAAGAGTCTTCTCTTAATTTGCATCTTGCTGATTCTACTGTCAAGAAACCCATGGGAAGGATCAATGATGTTCTTATTATTGCAAATAGGAACTATGTACCCGTGGATTTCATTGTTCTTGACATTGATTGCAATCCTACATGCCCTACTATTCTTGGTAGACCTTTCCAAAGGACTATGGTGCTATCATCGCTATGAAGGAAGGGAATATTAGATTTCAATTTCCTTTACGTAAGGGCATGGAACACTTTCCTAGAAAGAAAATAAGATTGCCTTATGAATCCATGATGAGGGCCACTTATGGTTTGAGCACCAAAGACGACGATACGTGATTCTATCGCATTTATGCCTAACTAGGGGCGTTAAACAATAGCGCTTCTTGGGAGGCAACCCAATGAATTTATCTTTTTCTTTCTGTTTTGTTGCATCCACACTTTCATAATTCTGTTGTGATTATGTTTTTGTGTTTCTTTTTGTGTTTGAGCCAAGCAAAACCTTTATGACTAGTCTTGGTAATGGTTGTTTGATCCTGCTAGAAAAAGAAAGAAACTTTTCGCTCACGAGATGATTTTTCATTTTTATTCAGAAAGAGTTTTTGAGTTGATTCTTTCTGATGCTCGTTGATATGCCTTTCTCCCACGCAGTTGTAATGTTCCATAATTGTTGAGGTACCAGAGGTATACGAAGTATACAAATTGCTACAGACTGATCTGTTTTTGACAGATTCTGTTTTTTTAGTTGGTTGCTTGTTTTGATGAAACTATGGATAGTATCGGGGGGTACTAGCCATGGAAAAGTGAGATACAGTAGCTCAACACCAATATAGATAGAATTCAAGTTTTCTACAGTACCAAAAGAGGTGGTAGTTTGTTTTCTTGTGCTAATGATATCACGAGTTTCTGTTTAAGTCTTGTGTTGTGAAGTTTTCAAGTTTTGGGTGATGTTCTCATGGACAAAGATATAAGGAGTGGAAAGATCTCAAGCTTGGGGATGCCCAAGGCTTCCCAAGCCAAATTCAAGGACACCAAAAAGCCTAAGCTTGGGGATGCCCCGGGAAGGCATCCCCTCTTTCGTCTTCAATCCATCGGTAACATTACTTGGAGCTATATTTTTATTCACTACATGATATGTGTTTTGCTTGGAGCGTCTTGTATCTTAGGAGTCTTTTATTTTTGTTGTGTCACAATCATCCTTGTTGCACACCTTTTTGAGAGAGATAGACATGCACTCATCGTGATTTTGCTAGAATGATCATAGTGCTTCACTTATATCTTTTGAGCTAGATAATTTTGCTCTATGTGCTTCACTTATATCTTTTAGAGCACGGCGGTGCGTGACTTGGTAGTTGGCTTATGCTATGAAAGTAGTCCCAAAGGTGATAGGTACCCAAAGAGGATACAAAAACCTCCATCTTCATGTGCATTGAGTAGAAAGAGAAGTCTTGATTCCTCTCAATTAGTTTTGAGACGTGGATTCGTTAATATTACGAGTTATGTTAGTAGGGTGTTGTGAATCTATAAATACTTGGGTTGTAAGTTAGTGATTCCCGTAGCATGCACGTATGGTGAACCGCTATGTTAGGAAGTCGGAGCATAGTTGATCTATTGATTGTCATCCTTTGTGTTGAGGTCGGGATCGCGCGATGGTTAACACCTACCAACCCTTCCCCTAGGAGTATGCATTTAGCACTTTGTTTCGATTACTAATAAAAAACTTTCGCAACAAGTATGTGCGTTCTTCATGACTAATGTGAGTCCATGGTATAGATGCACTTTCACCTTCCACATTTGCTAGCCTCTCTAGCGCCGTGCAACTTTCGCCGGTACACAAACCCACCATATGCCTTCCTCAAAACAGCCACCATACCTACCTACTATGGCATTTTCACAGCCATTCCGAGATATATTGCCATGCCACTCCCACCATTCCATCTCATGACTTGTACCTTGACTCTCATATTGCCATTGCATGATCGTAGGATAGCTAGCGAGATGTTTCAACGTCACACACCAAGCTAGATCGTTGCACATCCCGGTACACTACCGGAGGCATTTCCTATAGAGTCATTTCTAAGCTTTGAGCTGTGAGTAAATAAAAGTGTGATGATCATCATTATTAGAGCATTGTCCCATGTGAGGAAATAAAAAAAAGAGGCCAAAGCGCCCAAATAAAAAAATGGAAAAGAGAAAAAAGAGTCCCAAGTGCCCAAATAAAAAGAAAATAAAAAAGAGAGAGAGAAAAAGAGAGAAGGGACAATGCTACTATCTTTTTCCACACTTGTGCTTCATAATAGCACCATGTTCTTCATGATTGAGAGATTCTTGCTTTGTCACTACCATATACTAGTGGGAATCTTCATTATATAACTTGGCTTGCATATTCCAATGATGGAATTCCTCAAAACTGCCCTAGGTCTTCGTGAGCAAGCAAGTTATATGCACACCCACTAGTTCTACTTTTGAGCTTTCGCATACTTATAGCTCTAGTACATCCCTTGTATGGCAATCCCTACTCATTCACAATTATATCTATTAATGGGCATCTCCATAGCCCTTTGATACGCCGAGTCAATGTGACCATCTCCTCCCTTTTGTCTCGCAACCACCACCACACTCTATTCCACCTATAGTGTTATATCCATGGCTCACGCTCATGTATTGCGTGATAGTTATAAAAAGTTTGAGAAAGTAAGAGTGCGAAAACAATTACTTGGCCAATACGGGGGTTGTGCATGATTTACATTCGTTGTGTGAGGATGATGGAGCATAGCCAGACTATATGATTTTGTAGGGATAACTTTCTTTGACCTTCTTATTTTGAAAGTTCATGATTACTCTGCTAGTTTGCTTGAAGTATTATTGTTTTCATGTCAATAGCAAACTATTGTTTCGAATCTTACGGATCTGAATATTCATGTCACGTGAAAGAATTTGCAAAGGACAACTATGCTAGGTAGCATTCCACATCAAAAATTCATTCTTTATCATTTCCCTCACGTGAAAGCTTGGGGATGCTTGATACGTCTCTAACGTATCTATAATTTTTGATGGTTTCATGCTATTATCTTGTCAAACTTTGGATGTTTTGTATGCCTTTTATATATTTTCTGGTACTAACTTATTAACTCAGTGCCAAGTGTCGGTTCCTGTTTTTTCCATGTTTTTACCCCTTTCAGAGGAGGATTTTGAACGGAGTCCAAACGGAATGACACTGCCAAAAAGATTTTTTTTCAGAACAGAAAAAGACCGGAGAGTCGAAGAATCTCGGAAGGGGCCCACCAGGGACCCCACAAGCCCTCATGGCGCGGCCAGGGGGAGGCCGCGGACCCCTGGCTTGTGGGCTCCCTAAGGCTCCTTTGCCCTAGGTTATGCGCCTATATATTCCCTAAAATTCCATAAAAATCAGGAGATCATTGAAAGTACTTTTCTGCCACCGCAAGCTTCTATCTCCGCAAGATCCCATCTGGGGCATGTTTTGGTGCCCTGCGGGAGGGGGATTCGGATACGGAGGGCTTCTTCATCAACACCATGACCTCTCCGATGATGCGTGAGTAGTTCACCATAGACCTACGGGTCCATAGCTAGTAACTATCTATCTATCTAGTAACTATCTATCTATCTATCTATCTATCTATCTAGTAACTAGATGGCTTCTTCTATCAACCCCATCTTCTCTCTCTTGGATCTTCTTTTCCGGTGTGTTTGTCGAGATCCGATGAATTGTGGATTTATGATCATATTATCTATGAATCTTATTTGAGTTTCTTCTGATCTCTCTTATGCATGATTTCATATCCTTGTAATTCTCTTCGAGTTGTGGGTTTTGTCTGGCCAACTAGATCTATGATTCTTGCAATGGGCGAAGTGCTTGGTTTTGGGTTCATACTGTGTGGTTACCTCACCCAGTGACAGAAGGGGTAGCGAGGCACGCATCGTGTTGTTGCCATCAAGTGTAAAAAGATGGGGTTTTCATCATTGGTTTGAGATTATCCCTCTACATCATGTCATCTTGCTTAAGGCGTTACTATGTTCGTCATGAACTCAATACACTAGATGCATGCTGGATAGCGGTCGATGTGTGGAGTAATAGTAGTAGATGCAGAAAGTATTGGTCTACTTGTCTCGGACGTGATGCCTATATGTATGATCATTGCCTTAGATATCGTCATGACTTTGCACGGTTTTATCAATTGCTCGACAGTAATTTGTTCACCCACCGTAATACTTGCTATTTTGAGAGAAGCCTCTAGTGAACACTATGGCCCCCGGATCTACTCTACACCATATTTTCAGCCTTACTCTTTTTACTTCGTTGCACTTTCCGCCTTCATATATCACTGTGCAAACAATCTTGAAGGGATTGACAACCCCTTTATAGCGTTGGGTGCAAGCTCTTTTGTGTTTGTGCAGGTACTCTGGACTTGACGAGATTCTCCTACTGGATTGTTACCTTGGTTCTCAAACTGAGGGAAATACTTAGTGCTCCTGTGCTGCATCACCCTTTCCTCTTCAAGGGAAAAACCAACGCAAGCCCAGTCTCCGTCAACGTGTCAATTTTTGGTGTTGTTGTCTGTTGCCATAGCACAGAGGCATGGGTCCTCTTCCCTCATAGCTTCAGCGGGAAGGGATCCCACAATGGCCAGTTTTGGTGGGGGGCAAGGGAACATGCTTCCCGTGTTAAAAGTGGTATTCGCCTGCAAAGTAGCTGTGAGCGCCGCACAGGTGGGTGATACGTCTCCAACGTATCTATAATTTTTGATGGTTCCATGCTATTATCTTGTCAACTTTGGATGTTTTATATGCATTAATATGCTATTTTATATCTTTTTTCGGACTAACCTATTAACTGAGTGCCAATTGCCAGTTTCTGTTTTTTCCATGTTTTTGACCCTTTTTCACACGGAGTCCAAATGGAATAAAACTTTGCGTTGATTTTTTTGGACCAAAAGAGACCCCCGAAGGTTTGGAAGAAGGCGAGAAGAGCCACGAGGGAGCCACAAGCCCGGGAGGCGCGCCCCCCCTAGGCCGCACCTACCAGGCTTGTGACCTCCTCGTGGGCCCAACCGACATAATTCCACCGCCATAAATTCCTATAAATTCAGAAACCCCCAGAAAGAGACCTAGATCGGGAGTTCCGCCGCCACAAGCCTCTGTAGCCACAAAAAACCAATCTGGAGCCCGTTCCGGCACCCTGCCGGAGGGGGAATCCATCTCCGGCGATCTGCATGATGAGGAGGGAGTAGTTCTCCCTCGGGGCTGAGGGTATGTACCAGTAGCTATGTATTTGATCTCTCTCTCTCGTGTTCTTGAGATGTCATGATCTCGATGTACCGCGGGTTTTGCTACTATAGTTGGATCTTATGATGTTCTTCCCCCTCTCCCTTCTTGTAATGAATTGAGTTTTCCCTTTGGAGTTATCTTATCAGATTGAGTCTTTGAGAACACTTGATGTATGTCTTACACGTGCCTATCTGTGGTGATTAACTTGCGGGTTTATGACATTGGGAACCTATGCATATAGGTTGGCACACGTTTGGATATTCATGTGAGTACTCGATGTATGTTTTGTTGATCAACTTGCGGGTTTCGTGACATTGGGAACCTATGCATATGGGTTGGCACACGTTTTGACTCTCCGGTAGAAACTTTGGGGCATTCTTTGAAGTTCTATGTGTTGGTGGAATAGATGATTCTGAGATTGTGTGATGCATATCGTATAATCATGCCCACGGATACTTGAGGTGACAATGGAGTATCTAGGTGACATTAGGGTCCTGGTTGTTATGTATCTTAAGGTGTTATTCTAGTACGAACTCTATGAAAGATTGAACGGAAAGAATAGCTCCGTGCTATTTTACTATGGACTCTTGAATAGATCGATCAGAAAGAATAACTTTGTGGTGGTTTCGTACCCGACAATAATCTCTTCGTTTGTTCTCCGCTATTAGTGACTGTGGAGTGACTCTTTGTTGCATGTTGAGGGCTAGTAATATGATCCAATTATGTTATCGTTGTTGAGAGAACTTCACTAGTGAAAGTATGAACCCTAGGCCTTGTTTCCACGCATTGCAATACCGTTCGTGCTCACTTTTACTATTAGTTACCTTAATGTTTTTGTAATTTCAGATTACAAAAACCTATATCTACCATCCATATTGCACTTGTATCACCATCTCTTCGCCGAACTAGTGCACCTATACAATTTACCATTGTATTGGGTGTGTTGGGGACACAAGAGACTCTTTGTTATTTGGTTGCAGGGTTGCTTGAGAGAGACCATCTTCATCCTACGCCTCCCGCGGATTGATAAACCTTAGGTAACCCACTTGAGAGAAAATTGCTACTGTCCTACAAACCTCTGCACTTGGAGGCCCAACAACGTCTACAAGGAGAAGGTTGCGTAGTAGACTTCAAGCTCTTTTCTGGCGCCATTGCCGGGGAGGCTACGTAAGCGGCACTCACCTCACATCAATGAAGTTCTTTTCTGGCGCCGTTGCCGGGGAGGTTAGCGCTTGAAGGTATATCTTTAGATCTTGCAATCCAATCTTTTTGTTTGTTGTTCTTTCTCTGGAGAACTACAAAAAAATGGAATTGAGGATGCCTCATATGCTTCATCTTTTCAATGTCTTTCTAGAGCATGATGAGAAGGAAAATTGTGCTCAAGTGTTGAAAGAAGAATTACATAGAATGCTTGGCATAGAATATGTGAATCATGAGCATGATTGCAATGTTGTTAGAATGAATTCTTTGAATACCCATGATGGTAATGATATGCAAAGCCACAAGCTTGGGGATGCTATATTTGATGAAGATGATCTTTTTAGTTCTTCCACTTTGAATGATCAAAATCATTTTGATGAAAGCATGCCCACTATCTATGACGATTATTGTGACGATACTTATGCTATAAAGAAGAGGGATGATAAAATGTCACACCCCAATTTTTGGCTTTCCTGATTAAGTAACTTATTTCAAAATTTGGGACCAATTAAAAAAAATTGTGAATACTTGTGATGCTTGGAGTGACTATTGTCTCTCTGTTTGTTTTTGCATGTGATTGATCCCCATTAATTCTTGCCACTCTCCTAATCACCTTCTCACTCAATGATCTCCTGCCTAATGATCATGCCATGTGTTTAGGACAAATACCTATTTTTACCAAATATTATTTTCACCCAAAAAGCTTTTCTTTGAATTAAACTTTCAAACCCCTGAGATGAGGTTTGTACTACAAGTCCTAAAATTAGGGAGTTTATTTTGCACCAATTGTTTTATTTAAAACCTATTATCAAAATGACTTCCAAAAACCATCTTATTATTATTTCAAAAGTTATTTTAGTATTTTATTTAAAAGCCCTTATGTGAGGCCACAAATGGTCTCCTATGAAGGAAAGTTATTTTTATTGCTTTCAAAATATTTAAGAAAATTGTGGGAAACTAAGTGGATATATTTATTCCATATTCAAGAGTTTCAACACATGGTCATGTCCAAAATATTGGGCAAAACCCTCCAAAACCATTCCTGCCTATTTCAAGCTTTTGGAATATTTCTATAAGAAATATTCTCAATAAATTCCAGTAAAATTCTAGCATGTCATCTATGATATTCTTGATGATCTTGCGAAGTTTCATTTCAATCCAAGTTGTATTGACTTCCCTAATCACTCTAAAACCCTATCTGTCCAGAATCAAACTTGAGCAACTCCACATTGTGAAGTATCTCCAGTTGTGCTCAAATTTGGTGGACATGTTCCAGTACTCCAATGAGGCATCCACACCAAGTGGTACACCAAGGAGAATAGAGGAAGTTGTGCTCAAGTTTGTCCAATTGACCTCAAACTTTTTGTGCATGCCTTAATGCTTAAATAATGCCCCTACACCAAATATTGGATTTGTGGGAATTTATTTGAATAGGGTTCTAAGCAGAAACCCATTTCTGTACATTTCTAGGGTTTTCCAAGTCTACAGTGGAAACTTATCCAGCAAATCCCAAATTTGTTGTGCAAGCCTATTTTCACCTATTATTGGATCCTGTTAAGTTTCATAGCCATTGGAATCCATCTGATAGCCTAACCACAGATCAAACACCTTGTGTGCACTCACTAAATTGGCTTCTATTGCCCCTTCTAGTTTTACCCTTGAGCTCAACTTTCTACCACAGCCTCACATAGTTGCATTTCACCTCTAGTAACTTTCCCATGGCCACTGGTCAATTATTGGGGAAGGCCCCTTTGTAACTTCTCTCATTTTCACCCATGGAATCACTGTTTTTACCCTCTTGTTTTATTTCTGCTTAACCCAAGACCCCAATTCTTTCCAGAGCCTTCCTTGTGTGCCAAGGCATCATTTGGAATCAATTGATGGCATGCTCATGTAGGAAAAATGAGCAGCACCTCTTCAAGTCTATTTTTGGCTGAAATGTGACTTTGTACAACAAGTAGTGTCTATCCTCCCTTGTTTGTGCTGAAAATTTGCAGTATTAAAGTCCTTCCATGCCTAGCACTCCCAGACATAGTTTCTCCCCAAGTCTCCCCACCTAAGACCCACTTTTATCAGCCCCTAGTTTGCTGTTAGAAACTTAACAACAGTCAACAGCCATTCAAACCACCCCCCACTAGCTACCAAACTCCAGAGTCACTCTCCTGCACGGGTGCCCTAAGTGCTGGACATGGTTTGCTGGCCATTTGGACCCTGTAGACACAGATGCCCGTGGTGACCACCACTCCAGCGTGCAGAATTGGTGCTCTGCACCCTCTTCTCCTTCTGCAGCTCGGACCCCTCCTTGGCAGCGTGCCCCAGCGCGCCATAACACTCCCCTTGACCAGTCCAACGGCTCCCCGACGCTGGCTAGCCTCCAAGACTCCTCAGGCATGCGTGGCGGCCATGCACCGGGAGCTCCAGAGAGCTCCCGAGCTTTCCTTCTCTCCCTCCTCTCTTATCTTCTCTCCCGAGCCCCAGCATCTCTTTCCTCCTCCCCTAGCTCCCATTTGGCTTCTACTCTCTCCCCCAAGGCACCCCATTTCTCCTCCCGTGCTATGTCTTCTCTCCAATGACCGAGGCTCCATTGCCAGCTCTCGGTCGAGCTCGTGCCCTCCGGGCCCTTCCTCCTCCGTGGCCAGCGTGGGGCTTCCCTCAGCCCCTCCCCTCTCAACCCATCTCCTTGCCCGAAGCCCATGGCGTCACATGACCGAGGCCGAGCCGGGCGCAGCACCCTCTGTAGCTGCATCGTCCGAGGGCCCCGACCCTCTCCCTCGCGCCCCAAGCCATGAGACGGGGGACGGTGCGACTCCCCAGGCCAGCAGGGGCTCCGACCGTCGCTGGGAGCAGCCGTGGCAGCTGGGGGCGGCGCGGGCTCTGGCCGGATCGGGCCTCCCTCTCCCCTACCCGAGCGGGAGGAAGGAGAAAGGCATGACACGAGGGGCCCTCCTGTAAGCCTCTTGTAAGCCGGGCCCATGCGGGTAAGTGGAGGCGTCCTGCCCTTTTGCGCCTTCCCCGTGCCGAAGGTGTATTAGCGTGAATACGCCTCCTGCGTGTTCAGCCTGCCGGTGGCCAGGGCAGTTGGGCCGGCCCATCTGCCTATCCGTCGCTGCGCACGCAGAATAGCCCAGGAAAGAACCCTTTCCATTATCCTTTATTAGATAGATTCATAATTCCATATAAAATCCGTTCTAACTCCAATTTGCTTGATTCAAATTTCTACAGGTTTCTAAATTCAAGCTCTATCCATATATGTGCCTTTCACATTTTTCCAAGCACTTTTCCTGTTGTGTTATTTTTCAAATGTCAATCTAGACATTGAAAACTCAATCTTTCAAAAATCCCATAGGCTTCATTTCAACTCCAAATGGAGTGATTCCAACTTCCAGAGACTTCTAAAATCCTTCTCTATTTTTAGAGACTGGGTCAACATTTTTATCAAGCTTCTTTCTGTTGCAATAAATAAATAGCTTCTATTGCTATTTAATCCTCATTGTTAAATCCCTAGAATCTTCATTTCAACTCCAAATCCAGTTAAACCACTTCCTAAATATTTCTAAAATCCTTCACTGTTAAATGGGTGCCTCCACTCATTTTTAACAGAAAGAATTCTGTTGGCTTATTCAATGGCCACCTATTGCCCTTTTCCTCCCTTCAAAAATCATTGATGACCCAAATATCCTATATCAAGCTGCAGGTATTTTTCTTATGACCAGAGAGGTCCAAGCAAAATATAACTTCTATTTTTAGGACACTTTTATTCTGCTGGACATATGGCTTACTATGGTTATTTCGGACGTAGTTGACGGTAGACGGAGTATTTGAGGACGGAGCGGAAGACCTCGAAGACCCCGAGAACTTACGTGGGCAAGGCAAGCATGCCCTTTTGCCATGACTTAAGTAAATAAAATGATGCATGCTAAAATAGCAAGTATTTCCCGTTGCATGTAATCACGATGTCGGTTCATCACCGATGTGATGGTACCGAAGGCTTCTTCGAAGCACTTGCATTATAGTAATGATATTCACATGGCTCCTCGGAGCACAAATATGATGAGCTTGATCCTACCATCTATGAGGATCTTGCTACTGTCATGTTGTCTAGTAGAGTTAATCACTGCATTGAGCTTGACCCGTGAATGTCACGATATTATCATGTTGACAAGTAATGTTAAGGCACATCATGTTGACAAGTAATAATAGAGCATTCTATCATGAGCATAATGATGAGTTAAATAAACAGTTTATGAAAACCCCGTCGGGTGCCACTAATGCCCGAGGGTGATGATGAGTTGGTGATCACTTTTGGTGAAGTGATGCACCGGTGATTTTGGTGTGAGTATGGTTTCAGAAATGGATTAGATTTATGATGTGTCGACCGTCCCAACCTTACCCAGTACGACCACGATACCCCTTTATGGGACGGGGCTTTGTTGATTACTCTGGTCGGTGCTGGCAAAGAGCCACATTACTAGTGGCGGGAGTGATCAGTGTCACTCTCGTGATGGGGTCGTGCCAGGTAGGACGACTATGCCATTATTATGAGTTCTAGGCACACCATTGGTCCCTGCATGGTTGTTACAGTCCAGAGTCGGTGCTCGTAAGACGTACAACATGTGGGCTGGGTACCAATCGAGTGGATCTCTTTGTCTAGTATCGTCAGGGGAAAGATGATGATCGGATACTTACCTCGGGTATATGTGATATACCGCAAGTCGTGGATGACACGGAAGTATTGCGTTTCTCGTGGGTCCAGCGTACTACCTCTGCAGAGTGTAAACTATTCGAATAGCCGTGTCCACGGTCAAGGTCAGTTGGGTGGTGCTGCTTAAACTACGTCATGAGTTTCCGCATAAACCAAGTGTGTGTGTGTGTGGTGTTAAAAAGGTGTTGTTATAATCATGGTAATCACAATAATATGATCAAGTTCGGTGACTTGACATATAGGGTAAACCCGGATGGTTTAGCCCTCATTAATACCTTGAGATTATGACAAGTCCGATGACTTGGCATTTAGGGTGAACCCGGTGTGTTCAACCCTTTACGGATATGTCAATATCTGTAACCTGATATTCACAAGTAATTCTTTAACCTGATGCATATACCTGATCATTCCACCCAGAGGAGTTACACTAAAGATGCATGTTACTGTTATTCTTCACTATAAATGTTCATATCATGGACTGTTTGCGAGTACATTCAAAGTACTCATTGGCTTGCCACTGGTTATTTCATTGACCAGGTATGAAAGTCAGGGTATGGTGAAGATTAACTCGGTGACGTTCTTGCGAGCTAGGACGCTTCCCAGTCAGAATGCCTGTAGGTTAAGGCTGATGGCATGGGTTCACGCTTTCAACCAATAATTCCGTTATTGGTCTAGTTTGGTGCTTTGGCCTTTAAGGACCTGTGTATGTAAGACTCGACCGAAGAGGTCATTTATTGTATCAAACGATATGTATGGATATAAGACTCTATTATTCAGTATCTGTGTTCAGTGAGCATTGATCCTTGGGATCACTGGGCACGGCGATCTCGACTTACCACTCGGGGTCCCCACAGAACTGGTATCAGAGCCATCCTGACTGTAAGAAGCCCTTAGTTAGCATGGACGTTAGCTAGGATAAAACTGCTTTCGAGATCCTTCAAAATATTTACAAAACATACATATTTTCTCAACTCTCCTAAAACTTCAAAGAAATTAAAGGTTATGCTCTAGCCTTCCACTCTTATTTTCTTGACACTCCTCGTCTATTTTTTTTTCAAAACTTGCTAATGGTCGCTAGTACCCTATGCCCTCTGACCACGGGATAAATTTAAATCCTCGTGGGCATCCCGGAAGGAAGTAACCTTCCCAGGCAAACACCTGTGCTGAAGGACAGAGAAGACAGCTCTACGACCAGACGACACCAACAGTAGTACCTCTAAGAGGAACGAGGACATCGAGGCTTAGAAGATGGTGAAACCCTGGCCACTGTTCCAGAGTGATGCCACTCTCGCCTACGATAATCTGGACATAATATATGCAAACCTTGATCTGCATCACTAATAGAGCAACCGTGTCAGTTATAAATAATTGTGTCGACCACCACCGGTGGATGAGAATCTTGCCATTTGGTCCGCCTCACCTTAGTGAGCAGGAAAATGGTTCTCTTCATCCCCGCTCTAGGTGTCGATATCGCAATTAGTATGATTGACAGATCAGAACTCTATCATGTCATGCAAATATCGGTGCATGAAGGTGTCCACTTGAGACTCTCGAAGCCTCTGAAGACAAGAAGACGATGACAAGATCATGAAGACAACAGAAGACCATGTCAGTGACAGCTATGAAGAACCACCTTCGTCGGCAACTTCCCAGACAAGAAGACAACCAGAGTTCCGTACAACTCAAGCAAATTGCTTCAACAAGCGACAACAAGAGGCGTGACAACACCATGAGAAGGTCCAGAAGACTTAGCGGACTCCTCTCCGGAGCAAGAAGCAAGCATGACTGTCGAGTCCCTGAACCTAGGATAGGATGAGTCGTGAATCCCCTATGCGAAGTCGAGTCCGTGAAATGGTTCGGATGAACCATGCTGTGTGTTGCTTGTTTTTGTTGTTTGTGCTTTGTTATAAGTCGCACTTCTGCTTAGGCAACAAGCATACGGTTATATCGCTTGTCTTATTTTGATGTCCAAAATAATTTTTGCACTTGTTTGAGTTGATTTTTTTCAACGCTTGTTTGATTGCACTGAGACCCTTAGACACTCCCCTCTGTGCTCTCTTTCTCTCTCCCACCCCTCTCGACAACTAAAGACGGCAAGGCTAATGCGCCAAGAATCCGCTTCGAAGGACGGCTGACGTTGAAGACACTGACTGTGCTACGCTTAACCACACTAGACCGGACTAACCTCCACAAGCCTTTTCGGCTCAAATTTTCTGGTCACGTGTCTAGTACACGTACTTGCCAGAACACGTGTAGGTCCCCGACAAACCCCGCTAAGCACTGGGTTCCTTATGGAACACGTGATCACCGTGAACAAGTACCCCTCATCTTAAGCTAGCACTGTAACCTTGATGCCATAAGAGGACCGATCTCCGATAGGAGAGCATTAGACTAAGATTGTTGTGATGATGATAGTTGTCTTGAGGATATAGCTAGACTAGTTTTGGTGGATCGTGAGACCCTTATAAACGTAGGTGAATTTGGTGGAACGAGTTAGTACAGTAGTATAATCTACATAATCTGGACTAAGATTGGATTTAATAGGATGATTATGATCGTGAACTCTATTCTTGGTGGTATACATGACTTTAGCCAGTAGTTGGCATGGTTTGGAGATAATTACCGCGATGACTTGGAGTATCAAGTAGAATTCTTGTTGGATTGAGTCTTGGATTTAAATAGGTAATCTTAATAGAGATTTGAAGATGACAAAGACCACATGGTTTGGAGTAAATTGGATTTAGCTCGTTAATCTCGATCATGATACCATGTTTTCTCGGTGGATATAGAGTGCGTATACTTGGAGTTGTCAATTGATTCGCAACCTATGTAGTTGGCCTTGGAGATTAGATGGCCATGTTTATTGAAGTTGGTGGATATACTATGATGTAATTCTTGCAGTAATATGTGAATTATGAGGACCCTAAGAGTTTATGTGGAACCTCGTCAATGTTGGATTTGTAGGAGTGACACGTCCAGTGATGATTGATCGGATTGATAGATCATTTGATTGGATTCATAGGAAGGAAACAAAATATTGGATTGGTCTACTATGTGCTTCCTTAATATAGTAGTGTAGTACCCTGTCCGTTGGATGACTTAGGTGGACAATTGGATTTGTTGTGCCTCAGGTTCAATCGTGGTAGCTGTATGTCCCCCCAAGGTCCTTGCATAGTAATGCGTGTACAGTTGGGGCTACGCCATACTTGTAAGTGTTGGATTTAGTTCTTCCCTCAACCCGAAGTTGACCCACCTAGGGTGATATCCTTGATGAGATGAGATGATGTCGTCTCAAGTTAGCGGTCGAACTATTGGCATCTAAGGAATGTGCTTAGAGATAAGATGATAACTGTTCACCCACATCCTAAGTTCCTTAAGACCCTAAAGCTTCGCTGAGCCACAAAAATGGACGGACTATGACCATAGAAGACGACTCTAAGTCGTTAAAATGTGGCCAGTACCCGCCCATAGAAAGTTCCATTCTCCTCACCTGACTTTTGGGCACTGTGCTTATGTCATGTTTGGGAAGATAGGTTGTCATCCTTACTGATGACATACTTACTCACCCAGTAAGAGGAAGAACACCTTAGTCCTGTTTGGACGAACCCCAGGAACGCCGATTCTCGAAGCAGTCCCAAGACGACGGAAGTCTATCCTACGCAAGTCAAGACGAAGAACCGCCGTGACGAGGAAGCCACGACAATGATGATGAAGCAACAAAAAGTCAACCACAGACCACGCACCGACTACATCAACGACGTCAAGAAACCTCGACGATTCAAGATGATGAGGCCCTTCGACAAGCGAAAGAATCTGACGACCTCTCCTTGGTCCAAATAAAGGGCGAGAGTACTAGTGAGTCGTGGTGGAAACCTGCTAAAGGTGACTCCCGCTTGCCGAGTCGCAGACCTTGGGAATGGATGACTGGTCTATACTCTTGGGTAGCCAGCTTATCCAGAAACCCTCGCAACTCCCAAGATGGCAGGACCTGTTCGGGACCTGAGCCTCCCAGCTTAGACTCATAGGTGAGACCCAGCCCGGACCCTTCCGCGAGAAGCCTACGAAGACTATTTGCGACCATAGCTTGACTGCTAAAAGGGAGTCAAGGACTTCCCCGTAAGCAGGAAGCCATGCGAAGACTTTGGTAGTGCGTTCTAACACGAGACATCTTGATGTCACTAACTGGCATGCGAAACCCCACACCAGATCCTAGAGACACTAGCTTGCCACGTATTCTCACTTGGAATACGCTCGCAAGCCAGAACCTTGCACAAACTTAGTTTACCAAGCCCTTGACCTCGGTCAAGCCTAACTTATTGCCAGACTCCGCTCACGATCAGTCGAGGACGTGTGAACAATCGAAGACGTATCATTAAGCACCTCAAGACGACCACAACAACCAGGGACATGAAGACTACCTCCAACTCAAGATTCTGCATCTCACCAACCCCTAACCCCGGAGTCTCGGGGACGAGATTCTCTTAAGGGGGTAAGGTCTGTCACACCCCAATTTTTGGCTTTCCTGATTAAGTAACTTATTTCAAAATTTGGGACCAATTAAAAAAAATTGTGAATACTTGTGATGCTTGGAGTGACTATTGTCTCTCTGTTTGTTTTTGCATGTGATTGATCCCCATTAATTCTTGCCACTCTCCTAATCACATTCTCACTCCATGATCTCCTGCCTAATGATCATGCCATGTGTTTAGGACAAATACCTATTTTTACCAAATATTATTTTCACCCAAAAAGCTTTTCTTTGAATTAAACTTTCAAACCCCTGAGATGAGGTTTGTACTACAAGTCCTCAAATTAGGGAGTTTATTTTGCACCAATTGTTTTATTTAAAACCTATTATCAAAATGACTTCCAAAAACCATCTTATTATTATTTCAAAAGTTATTTTAGTATTTTATTTAAAAGCCCTTATGTGAGGCCAGAAATGGTCTCCTATGAAGGAAAGTTATTTTTATTGCTTTTAAAATATTTAAGAAAATTTACGGAAACTCAGTGGATATATTTATTCCATATTTAAGAGTTTCAACACATGGTCATGTCCAAAATATTGGGCAAAACCCTCCAAAACCATTCCTGCCTATTTCAAGCTTTTGGATATTTCTATAAGAAATATTCTCAATAAATTCCAGTAAAATGCTAGCATGTCATCTATGATATTCTTGATGATCTTGTCGTGTTTCATTTCAATCCAAGTTGTATTGACTTCCCTAATCACTCTAAAACCCTATCTGCACAGAATCAAACTTGAGCAACTCTACATTGTGAAGTATATCCAGTTGTGCTCAAATTTGGTGGACATGTTCCAGTACTCCAATGAGGCATTCACACCAAGTGGTACACCAAGGAGAATAGAGGAACTTGTCCTAAAACCCTCAAAACCCTCTCTGTTACTTTCTGACTTTGACAAACTTTACATTATAAAGTTTGTCCAATTGACCTCAAACTTTTTGTGCATGCCTTAATGCTCAAATAATGCCCCTACACCAAATATTGGATTTTTGGGAATTTATTTGTATAGGGTTCTAAGCAGAAACCCATTTCTGCCCATTTCTAGGGTTTTCCAAGTCTACATTGGAAAACTTATCTAGCAAATCCCAAATTTGGTGTGCAAGCCTATTTTCACCTATTATTGGATCCTGTTAAGTTTCATAGCCATTGGAATCTATCTGGTAGCCTAACCACAGATCATACACCTTGTGTGCACTCACTAAATTGGCTTCTATTGCCCCTTCTACTTTTACCCTTGAGCTCAACTTTCTACCACAGCCTCACATAGTTGCATTTCACCTCCAGTAACTTTCCCATTGCCACTGGTCAATTATTGGGGAAGGCCCCTTTGTAATTTCTCTCATTTTCACCCATGGAATCACTGCTTTACCCTCTTGTTTTATTTCTGCTTAACCCAAGACCCCACTTCTTTCCAGAGCCTCCCTTGTGTGCCAAGGCATCATTTGGAATCAATTGATGGCATGCTCATGTAGGAAAAATGAGCAGCACCTCTTCAAGTCTATTTTTGGCTGAAATGTGACTTTGTACAGCAAGTAGTGTCTATCCTCCCTTGTTTGTGCTGAAACTTTGCAGTATTAAAGTCCTTCCATGCCTAGCACTGCCAGACAGAGTTTCTCCCCAAGTCTCCCCACCTAAGACCCACTTTTATCAGCCCCTAGTTTGTTGTTAGAAACTTAACAGCAGTCAACAGCCATTCAAACCACCCCCCACTAGCTACCAAACTCCAGAGTCACTCTCCTGCACGGGTGCCCTAAGTGCTGGACATGGTTTGCTGGCCATTTGGACCCTGTAGACACAGATGCCCGTGGTGACCACCACTCCAGCGTGCAGAATTGGTGCTCTGCACCCTCTTCTCCTTCTACAGCTCGGACCCCTCCTTGGCAGCGTGCCCCAGCGCGCCATAACACTCCCCTTGACCAGTCCAACGGCTCCCCGACGCTGGCTAGCCTCCAAGACTCCTCAGGCATGCGTGGCGGCCATGCACCGGGAGCTCCAGAGAGCTCCCGAGCTTTCCTTCTCTCCCTCCTCTCTTATCTTCTCTCCCGAGCCCCAGCATCTCTTTCCTCCTCCCCTGGCTCCCATTTGGCTTCTACTCTCTCCCCCAAGGCACCCCATTTCTCCTCCCGTGCTATGTCTTCTCTCTAATGACCGAGGCTCCATTGCCAGCTCTCGGTCGAGCTCGTGCCCTCCGGGCCCTTCCTCCTCCGTGGCCAGCGTGGGGCTTCCCTCAGCCCCTCCCCTCTCAACCCATCTCCTTCCCCGAAGCCCATGGCGTCGCGTGACCGAGGCCGAGCCGGGCGCAGCACCCTCTGTAGCCGCATCGTCCGAGGGCCCCGGCCCTCTCCCTCGCGCCCCAAGCCATGAGACGGGGGGCGATGCGACTCCCCAGGCCCGCAGGGGCTCCGACCGTCGCTGGAAGCAGCCGTGGCAGCTGGGGGCGGCGCGGGCTCTGGCCGGATTGGGCCTCCCTCTCCCGTGCCCGAGCGGGAGGAAGGAGAAAGGCATGACACGAGGGCCCCTCCTGTAAGCCTCTTGTAAGTCGGGCCCATGCGGGTAAGTGGAGGCGTCCTGCCCTTTTGCGCCTTCCCCGTGCCGAAGGTGTATTAGCGTGAATACGCCTCCTCGTGTTCAGCCTGCTGGTGGCCAGGGCAGTTGGGCCGGCCCATCTGCCTATCCGACAATGCGCGCGCAGAATAGCCCAGGAAAGAACCCTTTCCATTATCCTTTATTAGATAGATTCATAATTCCATATAAAATCCATTCTAACTCCAATTTGCTTGATTCAAATTTCTACAAGTTTCGAAATTCAAGCTCTATCCATATATGTGCCTTTCACATTTTTCCAAGCACTTTTCCTGTTGTGTTATTTTTCAAATGTCAATCTAGACATTGAAAACTCAATCTTTCAAAAATCCCATAGGCTTCATTTCAACTCCAAATGGAGTGATTCCAACTTCCAGAGACTTCTAAAATCCTTCTCTATTTTTAGAGACTGGGTCAACATTTTTATCAAGCTTCTTTTTGTTGCAATAAATAAATAGCTTCTATTGCTATTTAATCCTCATTGTTAAATCCCTAGAATCTTCATTTCAACTCCAAATCCAGTGAAACCACTTCCTAAATATTTCTAAAATCCTTCTCTGTTAAATGGGTGCCTCCACTCATTTTTAACAGAAAGAATTATGTTGGCTTATTCAATGGCCACCTATTGCCCTTTTCCTCCCTTCAAAAATCATTGATGACCCAAATATCCTATATCAAGCTGAAGGTATTTTTCTTATGACCAGAGAGGTCCAACGAAAATATAACTTCTATTTTTAGGACAGTTTTATTCTGCTGGACATATGGCTTACTATGGTTATTTCGGACGTAGTTGACGGTAGACGGGGTATTCGAGGACGGAGCGGAAGACCTCGAAGACCCCGAGAACTTACGTGGGCAAGGCAAGCATGCCCTTTTGCCATGGCTTAAGTAAATAATATGATGCATGCTAAAATAGCAAGTATTTCCCGTTGCATGTAATCACGATGCCGGTTCATCACCGATGTGATGGTACCGAAGGCTTCTTCGAAGCACTTGCATTATAGTAATGATATTCACATGGCTCCTCGGAGCACAAATATGATGAGCTTGATCCTACCATCTACGAGGATCTTGCTACTGTCATGTTGTCTAGTAGAGTTAATCACTGCATTGAGCTTGACCCGTGAATGTCACGATATTATCATGTTGACAAGTAATGTTAAGGCACATCATGTTGACAAGTAATAATAGAGCATTCTATCATGAGCATAATGATGAGTTAAATAAACAGTTTATGAAAACCCCGTCGGGTGCCACTAATGCCCGAGGGTGATGATGAGTTGGTGATCACTTTTGGTGAAGTGATGCACCGGTGATTTTGGTGTAAGTATGGTCTCGGAAATGGATTAGATTTATGATGTGTCGACCGTCCCAACCTTACCCAGTACGACCACGATACCCCTTTATGGGACGGGGCTTTGTTGATTACTCTGGTCGGTGCTAGCAAAGAGCCACATTACTAGTCGCGGGAGTGATCGGTGTCACTCTCGTGATGGGGTCGTGCCAGGTAGGACGACTATGCCATTATTATTAGTTCCAGGCACACCGTTGGTCCCTGCATGGTTGTTACAGTCCAGAGTCGGTGCTCGTAAGACGTACAACATGTGGGCGGGGTACCAATCGAGTGGATCTCTTTGTCTAGTATCGTCAGGGGAAAGATGATGATCGGATACTTACCTCGGGTATATGTGATATACCGCGAGTCGTGGATGACACGGAAGTATTCCGTTTCTCGTGGGTCCAGCGTACTACCTCTGCAGAGTGTAAACTATTCGAATAGCCGTGTCGACGGTCAAGGACAGTTGGGTGGTGCTGCTTAAACTACGTCCTGAGTTTCCGCATAAACCAAGTGTGTGTGTGAGGTGTTAAAAAGGTGTTGTTATAATCATGATAATCACAATAATATGATCAAGTTCGGTGACTTGACATATAGGGTAAACCCGGATGGTTTAGCCCTCATTAATACCTTGAGATTATGACAAGTCCGATGACTTGGCATTTAGGGTGAACCCGGTGTGTTCAACCCTTTACGGATATGTCAATATCTGTAACCTGATATTCACAAGTAATTCTTTAACCTGATGCATATACCTGATCATTCCACCCAGAGGAGTTACACTAAAGATGCATGTTACTGTTATTCTTCACTATAAATGTTCATATCATGGACTGTTTGCGAGTACATTCAAAGTACTCATTAGCTTGCCACTGGTTATTTCATTGACCAGGTATGAAAGTCAGGATATGGTGAAGTTTAACTCGGTGACGTTCTTGCGAGCTAGGACGCTTCCCAGTCAGAATGCCTGTAGGTTAAGGCTGATGGCATGGGTTCATGCTTTCAACCAATAATTCCGCTATTGGTCTAGTTTGGTGCTTTGTCCTTTAAGGCCCTGTGTATGTAAGACTCGACCGAAGAGGTCATTTATTGTATCAAACGGTATGTATGGATGTAAGACTCTATTATTCAGTATCTGTGTTCAGTGAGCATTGATCCTTGGGATCACTGGGCATGGCGATCTCGACTTACCAGTCGGGGTCCCCACATAAAACTTGTCATACTCTCGAGAAACCCTTTGCTAAACCTTGCTTTTTCATTGTGGACACAATTTGTAGTGCTCAAGTCTTTTACGATACTCCCACTACTATTCTTGAGAATAGATTTCCTTATGTGGAGAGTAGTAAAATTCCTATGCTTGTAGATCATGAAAAGAAAGCCTTAGGTGCTAGTTATATTGTTGAATTCATTCATGATGCTACTGAAAATTACTATGAGATAGGATCATATGCTTCTACTTATTGCAATAGTATCAAGCTTCCTCTCCTTGTGTTGAAATTTTTGAAGTTGTGCTTGTTTTGCCTTCCTATGCTAGTTGATTCTTGCTCCAACAAGTTGTTTGTTCACAAAATCCCTATGCATAGGAAGTGGGTTATACTTAAATGTGCTAGCCATATGCTCAATGATGCTCTCGTTGTGCTTCAATCCTTATCTTTTATGTGAGCATCACTGAAATCATCATGCCTAGCTAAGGGCGTTAAACAATAGCGCTTGTTGGGAGGCAACCCAATGAATTTATTTTTGCTTTTTGCTTTCTGTTTTGTTTTGTCCACACCATCATAATTCTATTATGATTGTGTTTTTTATGTTTTAATTAGTGTTTGTGCCAAGTAAAGCCTTTATGATTAGTTTGGGTGATAGCTGTTTAATCATGCTGAAAAAGACACAAACTTTCTGCTCACGAAATTATTTTTAATTTCTATCCAGAGAGAGATTTTGAGTTGATTTTTTTGCTTCTGATTGATACGCAAATTGCCCTAATTGTCATAATTGTTCAGAATTGTTGGAGGTGCAGAAGTATGGTTCTCATTCAGATCATTATAGACTGTTCTGTTTTTGACAGATTCTGTTTTCAATACATAGTTTGCTTGTTTTGGTATTTCCATAGATTATTTTAAGTGATATAAATTGTGGAAATAGTAAGATACAGTATTCATTGTGTGAAAATAATTATGAGTCTTGTTTTGACAGTACCCAAGTGATTGTGTTGCTCGTTATCTTACTAACCCATCTCACGAAGTTCCGTTAAGTTTTGTGTTGTGAAGTTTTCAAGTTTTGGGTAGAGTTTCGATGGACTATGGAACAAGGAGTGGCAAGAGCCTAAGCTTGGGGATGCCCAAGGCATCCTAAGCCATATTCAAGGATACCAAAAAGCCTAAGCTTGGGGATGCCCCGGGAAGGCATCCCCTCTTTCGTCTTCAATCCATCGGTAACTTTATTTGGGGGTATATTTTTATTCACCACATGATATGTGTTTTGCTTGGAGCGTCATTTTATTTTGTTTCAATAAGGTACTTAGGATCTGAAATTCTTAGATGGGAGAGTCTCCACATAGCCAAATAGTTGTTCAACTACTCATTGAGCTTCACTTATATCTTTTGGAGTAGTTTATCTTTTGCTCTAGTGCTTCACTTATATCTTTGAAGAGCATTGCAATGGTTCTATTTTATAGAACTAGTTGAACTCTCGTGCTTCACTTAGATCATTTTGAGAGTCTTAAACAGCATGGTAATTGGCGTTTGCTATGAAAGTAGTCCTAAATATGATAGGCATCCAAAGAGGATAGAAACCTTCATATTCTTGTGCAGTGATTAGTAAGAGAAGTTTGATTCCTCTCAATTGGTTTTGAGATATGGATATGGTAATATTAGAGTTATGCTAGTAGGGTGTTGTGAATCTAGAAATACTTGTGTTGAAGTTGGTCATTCCCGTAGAATGCACGTATGTTGAACCACTATATTAGGAAGTCTGAGCATAATTGATTTATTGGCTGTCATCCTTTGTGTGGCGGTCGGGATTGCGCGATGGTTAACACCTACCAACCCTTCCCCTAAGAGTATGTGTTTAGCAATTTGTTTCGATTACTAATAAAACTTTCGCAATAAGTATATGAGTTCTTCATGACTAATGTGAGTCGATGGTATAGATGCACTTTTACCTTCCACCATTGCTAGCCTCTCTAGTACCGCGCAATTTTCGTCGGTGCACAAACCCACCATAAACCTTCCTCAAAACAGTCACCATACCTACCTATTATGGCATTTTCATAGCCATTCCGAGATATATTGCCATGCAACTCCCACCATTCCGTCTCATGACATGTGCCTTCACTTTCATATTGCCATTGCATGATCGTAAGATAGCTAGCGAGATGTTTCAACGTCATACGCTAAGCTAAATCGTTGCACATCCAGGTACACTGCCGGAGGCATTTCATATAGGTACACTGCCGTTGCATGGTAATCCCTACACGTTCACATTAATATCTATTGATGGGCATCTCCATAGACCATTAATACGCCAAGTCAATGTGACCATCTCCTCCTTTTTGCCACACAACCTCCACCACACTCTATTCCACCTATAGTGTTATATCCATGGCTCACGCTCATGTATTGCGTGAGAGTTGAAAATGTTTGAGAAAGTAAGAGTGCGAAAACAATTACTTGTCCAATACCGAGGTTGTGCATGATTTAAATTCGTTGTGTGGGGATGATGGAGCATAGCCACACTATATGATTATGTAGGGATAACTTTCTTTGGCCTTGTTATTTCGAAAGTTCATGATTACTTTGCTAGTTTGCTTGAAGTATTATTGTTTCCATGTCAATAGTAAACTATTGTTTTGAATCTTAGGGATCTGAACATTCATGCCCCAAGAAATAAGTTACAAAGGAAAAATATGTTAGGTAGCATTCCACATCAAAAATTCGGTCTTTGTCACTTCCATACTCGAGGACGAGCAGGAGTTAAGCTTGGGGATGCTTGATACGTCTCCAATGTATCTATAATTTTTTATGGTTCCATGCTATTATCTTGTCAACTTTGGATGTTTTATATGCATGAATATGCTATTTTTTATCTTTTTTGGGACTAACCTATTAACTTAGTGCCAAGTGCCAGTTTTTGTTCTTTTCCATGTTTTTGACCCTTTTCACACGGAGTCCCAATGGAATAAAACTTTGCGATGATTTTTTTGGACCAAAAGAGACCCCCGAAGGTTTGGAAGAAGACCATAAGAGCCACAAGGGAGTCACAAGCCCGGGAGGCGCGACCCCCCTAGGCCGCACCTACTAGGCTTGTGACCTCCTCGTGGGCCCAACCGACGTAATTCCACCTCCATAAATTCCTATAAATTCAGAAACTCCCAGAAAGAGACCTAGGTCGGGAGTTCCACCGCCGCAAGCCTTTGTAGCCACCAAAAACCAATCTGGAGCCTGTTCCGCACCCTGTCGGAGGGGGAATCCATCTCCGGTGGCCATCTTCATCATCCCGGCGATCTCCATGCCGAGGAGGGAGTAGTTCTCCCTCGGGGCTGAGGGTATGTACCAGTAGCTATGTGTTTGATCTCTCTCTCTCATGTTCTTAAGATGTCATGATCTCGATGTACCGCGGGTTTTGCTACTATACTTGGATCTTATGATGTTCTTCCCCCTCTCCCTTCTTGTAATGAATTGAGTTTTCCCTTTGGAGTTATCTTATCGGATTGAGTCTTTGAGAACACTTGATGTATGTCTTGCACGCATCTATCTGTGGTGATCAACTTGCGGGTTTGTGATATTGGGAACCTATGCATAAGGGTTGGCAGCCGTTTGGAAATTCATGTGAGTACTCGATGTATGTTTTGGTGATCAACTTGCGGGTTTCGTGACATTGGGAACCTATGCATATGGATTGGCACACGTTTTGACTCTCGGGTAGAAACTTTGGGGCATTCTTTGAAGTTCTATGTGTTGGTTGAATAGATGATTCTGAGATTGTGTGATGCATATCGTATAATCATGCCCACGGATACTTGAGGTGACAATGGAGTATCTAGGTGACATTAGGGTCCTGGTTGTTATGTATCTTAAGGTGTTATTCTAGTACGAACTCTATGAAAGATTGAACGGAAAGAATAGCTCTGTGCTATTTTTCTACGGACTCTTGAATAGAACGATCAGAAAGAATAACTTTGTGGTGGTTTCGTACCCGATAATAATCTCTTCGTTTGTTCTCCGCTATTAGTGACTTTGGAGTGACTCTTTGTTGCATGTTGAGGGCTAGTTATATGATCCAATTATGTTATCATTGTTGAGACAACTTCACTAGTGAAAGTATGAACCCTAGGCCTTGTTTCCACGCATTGCAATACCGTTCGTGCTCACTTTTACTATTAGTTACCTTAATGTTTTTGTAATTTCAGATTACAAAAACCTATATCTACCATCCATAGTGCACTTGTATCACCATCTCTTCGCCGAACTAGTGCACCTATACAATTTACCATTGTATTGGGTGTGTTGGGGACACAAGAGACTCCTTGTTATTTGGTTGCAGGGTTGCTGGAGAGAGACCATCTTCATCCTACGCCTCCCGCAGATTGATAAACCTTAGGTCACCCACTTGAGGGAAAATTGCTACTGTCCTACAAACCTGTGCACTTGGAGGCCCAACAACGTCTACAAGGAGAAGGTTGCGTAGTAGAAATCAGTGGGCGCAGGGATGACACTCGTCCTGCCGGTGGGTGGTCGTGGTCTTGTTGCACCGGAAGGGAAACCTTTAGAAGATGCCTTTGGAGCCCTGGTACGCTCCCACCTACTTTGCACTAAAGGGGAAATTGTCCCGTCCTGCCATCTTCTGCTCGCCTGTCCTTCCCTGGCGATACCCTTGACTCCTGAGGCTCGGCCTTGCCTCAAAATATCCGCCGCTCCAGAGGGGTCCCGAGGAGGCCCCTGATACGTCTCCAACGTATCTATAATTTTTTATGGTTCCATGCTATTATCTTGTAACCTTTGCATGTTTTGTATGCATTTTATGTCCTTTTTGGGACTAACCTATTAACTCAGTGCCAAGTGTCAATTCCTGTTTTTTCCGTGTTTTTGACATTTTCCAGAGGAGAATATTAAACAGAGTCCAAACGTAATAAAACCTCCGGAAAGATTTTTTTTCTGGAACAGAAGATACGCAGGGAACTTGAGAACCAAGGCAAAGGGCTCCGGGGGAGGCCTCAAGCCCCCTAGCCGCGGCCCCCAGCAGGCTTGTGGGCCCTTCATGGCTCCTTTGCCCTACCTCTTCCGCCTATAAATTCCCTAAAAAACTGAAACCACGGGAGAGAGCCACGAAAATACTTCCGCCGCCGCAAGCTTCTGTCTACGCAAGATCCCATCTGGGGCACGTTCTGGTGCCCTGCCGGAGGGGGGATTCAGACATGGAGGGCTTCTTCATCAACACCATTGCCTCTCCAATAATGTGTGAGTAGTTCACCACAGACCTTCGGGTCCATAGCTAGTAGCTAGATGGCTTCTTATCTCTCTTGGATCTTCAATACAAAGTTCTCCATGATCTTCATGGAGATCTATCAGATGTAATCCTCTTTTGCGGTGTGTTTGTCTAGATCCGATGAATTGTGGATTTATGATCAGATTATCTATGAATCTTATTTGAGTTTCCTCTGATCTCTTATATGCATGATTTCATACCCTTGTAATTCTCTTCAAGTTGTGGGTTTCGTTTGGCCAACTTGATCTACAATTCTCGCAATGGGAGAAGTGCTTGGTTTTGGGTTCATACCGTGCGGTGACCTCACCCAGTGACAGAAGGGGTAGCGAGGCATGCGTCGTGTTGTTGCCATCAAGGGTAAAATGATGGGGGCCATATCTATTGTATGAATTTATCCCTCTACATCATGTCATCTTGCTTAAGGCGTTACTCTATTTGTTATGAACACAATACACTACATGCATGCTCGATAGCGGTCGATGTGTGGAGTAATAGTAGTAGATGCAGAAAGTATCGGTCTACTTGTCTCGGACGTGATGCCTATATGTATGATCATTGCCTTAGATATCGTAATGACTTTGCGCGGTTCTATCAATTGCTCGACAGTAATTCGTTCACCCACCGTAATATTTGCTATCATGACATAAGCCTCTAGTGAACACTATGGCCCCCAGGTCTACTTCACATCATACTTTCAGCTCTACACTTTTACTTTGTTGCACTTTCCGCCTTCAGATCTCACCTTGCAATCAATCGTGAAGGGATTGACAACCCCTCTGTAGCGTTGGGTGCAAGTTTGTTGTTTTTGCGCAGGTACTTTGGAGACTTGCCTTGATACTCCTACTGGATTGATACCTTGGTTCTCAAACTAAGGGAAATACTTACTGCTAGTGTGTTGCATCACCTTTTCCTCTTCAAGGGAAAAACTAACGCAAGCTCAAGAGGTAGCAGCCCCTTGCAGGTATTGATGTCGCTCTTCCTCGCGAGGCTTGGCCCCTCGCGAGGGACTTGTTGATGAAGTGGGTCCCCCTGGGCCGCAGGCAGGCAGGTCTGGGTACCCCCATTCCCAGAACGCCGACACAAGCTACTCACTTGAGAACCCCCATTGTTAGTAAGACAATCTATCCTAAAATAGAAAAACATATCAAGGGCAAACCTATACCTTGCACCTAGTCCACTTGAGCTAGATGATGATGATCTTGACTTCCTCAAGATGAACCACCTCTCTTAATTGCGTTCGCTTGAGGAAGACTAGTAAATTGCTCCCCCATACTCCACTATGGGTGAGCCTCTCTTCAACACATCTTCACAAGTCCATTGCCACCACGATGGACGACAAGCTTAAAGCATTATATCTTTGTGATGCTCCACGTGAACTTGCATACCGCAATCTTGACAACGATCACCCCTTGATGTCATCCTTCATGGGTTGAATGAGATCTTCCTCTTGACGCAAGCCCATGGAAAAACACCTAACCCCACATAGAACTCTCACGAAGACCATGGGTTAGTACACATAAGCATAATGGACAATGCTTACCATACCACGGGATCACTTGATCCCTCTCGGTACATCTTGTACACTTTGTGTGTTGATAGACTTGATTTACCCTTTGACTTAGCCTTGATCAACCTCGTGTCTTTATGACCATTATTTGGATAATACCTTGAATACCACCTTGGTCACAATATAAACTCCTTGAAACCAACAAATGGACTTCAAGAAGTGCTTATGGACAAATCCTTTGAATATAACTTAAGGCAGCCATTAGTCCATAGGGATTGTCATCAATTACCAAAACCACATATGGAGAAATATGCTCTAACACCCGGCCCAGTAAGGTGGATTACACCACGGGGTTATATCCCCAGCACTTGCCATCTTCCCGCCTTCGACCTTGATGTTAACTTCAGATGGATGATGGCGTCTCTCTTCAGAAGCGACCCACGTGTCGAGCTGTCGCCTGGGTCCACACGGCTCCCGCCACTCGTGGTGTCCCTAGGCGGCTCCCTCACCCTGCCACCAAGACCGATGGGGAGCGGGTGGCCTCCTCTGTCCACCCGTCGATGGACAGGCAGGAGCCTAGACGCTCCACCATTGCCTCCTCGCCCGCAAGTTGCAGCCCCTCGCCCCCGTTGTGCACGTCGCTCTTCTCATGGCGCAGGGGCTACCACGTTGTTGCCCCCAGGGACGATCGCGATGCCCGACTCAAGTGCATCATCGAGCTCGTCTCCACCGCATGCTCGTGTTGGAGGAGGCCCCATGCTCAACGCTGGCAGTTGCTCCTACCCACTCTCGTGGAAGCCCCAGCTCGCACTCGCGGATGCCCTATGCTCAGCGCTGGCGGTTGCTCCTACCCACTATCATGGAAGCCCCAGCTTGCGTTGGCCGATGCCCCACGCTCAACGCTGGCGGTGTACTTTGTTGAGGGCCCCCGGGCGTCACATCCTCAAACTGAGTATGCCTCAGGAGGGGATCATGCTCGTGATGTTCCATGTGCCTGTCACGTGAGTGGGGGTTGGGGATGATGCATGTTCTTGGGTCAGTCCCAGCAACGCTGCAAAATCCAATAGAGTGAGCTTTGGCTTGCGGGCATGCTCCTGTGTACTTCACCTCACTAGGTCCTTGGTGCTCTTACCTCCTCGTGCAACACCCACAGACAAGGCCCCAAGCGCGCCGTGCTATATTACTTGCAAAAAGTTCGCAGTTTCCCTCGTGCAGGATGTTGAAGGCCTCTGGAGCCCCTACTCAGGAGGCCTTGATAACCCACAAGTATAGGGGATCAGGACAGTCTTCACGTGTAGTATTTCACCCTAATTTATTGATTCAACACAAGGGGAGCCAACGAACATTTATAGGCCTTGGCAATTGAGTTGTCAATTCAACCGCACCTGGGATATCTCTGTGAAACAAAGGTTTAGTAGCATGGCAAATAGTAGTAGCAGTAACAGTAATATCAGCAACTTGGTAGCAGTAGTGATAGTGACAATAGCAATAGTAACTTAGCAAGGTTCAGTATATGTAAATCATAGGCACATGGCTAGAGCGACCGAGAACTATCTCCAATTCATCAATATAATGTAGGTATGTATTTCGTATATAGTCATACGTGCTTGCGATAACAACTTGCATGACATCTTTGTCCTACCCTCCCGTGCCAATGGGGTCCTATTGGAAACTAAGGGATATTAAGGCCTCCTTTTAATAGAGAACTAGAACAAAGCATTAACACATGATGAATACATGAACTCCTCAAATTATGTCAATCACTGGAAAGAATCCCAATTATTGTCACAATGGGGTATGCGGATCAGGACACGTAATAGGTGCATACTGCTACGGCAACAAAAGACCTTCCTTGGCAACGGTGCCAGGAATCCTTCTGCTACGGGCTACGCCTATAGGGACTTCCTTGGCAAATATGCAAAGGATTCCCCCGCGACCTTGGAGCCTTGTGTTGGTGTTCCCTTGAAGAGGAAAGGGTGATGTAACACAGCGGCGGTAAGTATTTCCCTCAGTTTGAGAACCAAGGTATCAGTCCAGTAGGAGGATCGCGTCAAGTCACAAGTACCTGCACAAACACAAAGATCTTGCACCAACGCTATGAAGGGGTTGTCAATCCCTTATAGATTGTTTGCAAAGTGAGAACTGAAAGCAAAAAGTAAACAAAGCGAAGTAAAAGTAAAAGTGGAGACGATAGTTGTGAATAGACCCGGGGGCCGTAGTGTTCACTAGTGGCTTCTCTCATGAAAGCAAGTAGACAGTGGGTGAACGAATTACTGTCGAGCAATTGATAGAACCGCGCAAAGTCATGATGTTATCTATGGCAATGATAATATCTATAGGCATCACGTCCAAAACAAGTAGACCAATACTTTCTGCATCTACTACTATTACTCCACACATCGACCGCTATCCAGCATGCATCTAGTGTATTGAGTTCATAAGAACAGAGTAACGCCTTAAGCAAGATGACATGATGTAGATGGACAATCTCAAATCTATGATGAAAGCCCATCTTGTTACCCTTGATGGCAATAACACAATGCGTGCCTTGCTGCCCCTTCTGTCACTGGGAAAGGTCACCGCACGGTATGAACCCAATACCAAGCACTTCTCCCATTGCAAGAATCGTAGATCTAGTTGGCCAAACAAAACCCAAGACTCTGAGACTTACAAGGATATAAAATCATGCATATAAGAAATCAGCAAAGACTCAAATATAAATCATAGATAATCTGATCACAAATCCACAATTCATCGGATCTCGACAAACACACCGCCAAAGAGGATTACATCGGATAGATCTCCATGAAGATCATGGAGAACTCTGTATTGAAGATCCAAGAGAGAGAAGAAGCCATCTAGCTACTAACTACAGACCCGTAGGTCTGAAGTAGACTACTCACGAGTCATTGGAGAGGCGATGATGTTGATGTAGAAGCCCTCCAGCTCCAAAGTCCCCTCCGGCACAGCACCGGGAAGGGTCTCCAGATGAGATCTCACGGAAACGGAAGCTTGCGGCGGCAGAAAAGTGGTTTCGTGGACGCCCTGATTTTTTTCTGGTATTTTAGGGAATATATAGGCGAAAGAGCTAGGGCAGGGGAGCACCAGGGAGGCCACAAGTCTGGTCGCCACAGGCCCCCCTGGCCGCGGCGTCACGGCTTGTGGGCCTCCTGCCTTGGCCCTCAAGTCCCCCGATCTTCTTCTGTTCCGGAAAAATTTATTTCGGGGATTTTATTCCGTTTGGATTCCGTTCCAAAATTAGATCTAAAAAGAGTCAAAAACACAGAAAAAACAGGAACTGGCACTTGGCACTGAATTAATAAGTTAGTCCCAAAAAAGATATAAAAGATATATAAAACATCCAAAGTTCACAAGATAACAGCATGAAACCATAAAAAATTATAGATACGTTTGAGACGTATTAAGCATCCCCAAGCTTAACTCCTGCTCGTCCTCGAGTAGGGAAGTGATAAAGAATGAATTTTTGATGCTTTCATGCTACCTAGCATAGATGTCCTTTGTAACTCCTCTTATGTGACGTGAATGTTCAGATCCATTAGATTCAAAACAATAGTTTGCTATTGACGTGGAGACAATAATACTTCAACCAAACTAGCAAGGTAATCATGAACTTTCAAAATAACAAGACCAAAAGAAAGTTATCCCTACAAAATCATATAGTCTGGCTATGCTCTATCATCCTTGCACAACGAATTTAAATCATGCACAACCTCGGTATTGGCCAAGTAATTGTTTTCACACCTTTACTTTCTCAAACTTTTTCAACTCTCACGCAATACATGAGCGTGAGCCATGGTTTTAGCACTATAACTGGAATGGAGTGTGGTGGAGGTTGCAAGACAAACAAGGAGAAGATGGTCACATTGACTAGGCATATCAATGAGCTATGGAGATGCTCATCAATAGATATCAATGTGAATGAGTAGGGATTGCCATAAAAATGATGCACTAGAGCTAAGAGTAAGTGAAATCTCTTAAAGAAAACTAGTGGGCGTGCATCCAACTTGCTTGCTCACGAAGACCTAAGGCAATTTTGAGGAAGCCTATCATTGGAATATACAAGCCAAGTTAGATAATGAAAATTTCCCACTAGCTATATGGTGGTGACAAAACGAGAGACTCTCAATCATGAAGATCATGGTGCTTAATATGAAGCACAAGTGTGGAAAGGAGATAGTAGCATTGTCCCTTCTCTCTTTTTCTCTCATTTGTTTTGGTGGGCTGTTTGGCCTCTTTTTTTGGTGGGCATCTTTGGCCTCTTTTTGTAAATGATCTTCACTGGCCTCTTTTATTTACTCACATGGGACAATAATCCATCAATGATGATCATCACACTTACAACTCAAAACTTAGAGCAATGATGACTCTATAAGGAATGCCTTCGGTAGTGTACCGTGACAATGATCTAGCATGGCATAGACATCAATGGAAACATCATGCTAGCTATCTTATGATCATGCAATGGCAATGTAGAAGCTGTGGCACATGTCATGGCAGTAGTTGCATGGCAATATATCTCGGAATGGCTTTGAAAAAGCCATGGTAGGTAGGTATGGTGGCTGTTTTGAGGGAGGCTATATGGTGGGTTTTGTGCACCGACGAAAGTTGCACAGCACTAAAGAAGATAGTGATGGTGGAAGGTGAAAGTGCATCTAAACCATGAACTAAACGTTTTTCATGAAGAACTCATATACTTGTTGCAAAAGTTTTAGTAGTAATCGAAACAAAGCATTCAACGCATACTCCTAGGGGAAGGGTTGGTAGGTATAAACCATCGCGCGATCCCGACCGCCACACAAAGGATGACAATCAATAAACTAATCATGCTCAGACTTCATCACATAGCGGTTCACCATACGTGCATGCTAAGGGAATCACTAACTTCAACACAAGTATTTCTAGATCCACAACACCTTACTAGTATAACTTCAATATTACCACTACCACAACTCAAAACTAATTGAGATGAATCAAACTTCTCTAACTACTCAATGCACATGAAGGTGGAAGTTTTCATATCCCTTTGGATAACTACCCCTTTTGAGACTACTTTCATAGCATAAGCCAACTACCAAGCCACGCACTTCCATGCTCTAAAAGATAGAAGTGAAACACAAAGAGCAAAAACAACTAGCTCAAAAGATATAAGTGAAACACATGTGAGCTGAATTGTCTAACCAAAGGATATAAGTGAAGCTCGACAAAATCACGGTGAGTGCATGTCTCTCTCTCTAGGTGTGCAGCAAGGAAGATTGTGACACAACAAAAATAAAAGACTCCTACGATACAAGACGCTCCAAGCAAAACACATAACATGTGGTGAATAAAAATATAGCCCCAAGTAACGTTACCGATGGATTGAAGACGAAAGAGGGGATGCCTTCCGGGGGCATCCCCAAGCTTAGGCTTTTACGGCATCCTTGAATCAACTTGGGGTGCCTTGGGCATCCCCAAGCTTGAGATCTTGCCACTCTTTATCTCTTTGTCCATAAGAACTTCACCCAAAACTTGAAAACTTCACAACACGAAACTTAAACAGAAACTCGTGATATCATTAGTATAAGAAAGCAAATCACCACTTCCTTAGGTACTGTAGCAAGCTTAAATTCTACTTATGTTGATGTTGGGTTACAGTATTTTCAGTCTTCCATGGCTAATACCCCCCGATACGATCCATAGTTTCATCAAAATAAGCAACCAACTCAACAAAAACAGAATCTGTTAACAGCAGACCAGTCTGTAGCAATCTGTATACTTCGTATACTTCTTGTACTTCAAAACTTCTGAAAAATTATGAAAGTCTGAAGAATTTGCGTAGCAATCAGCCGCAAAAATAATCAACTCAAAAGCTCTTACAGAAAAAAATGAAAATTATTTTTGTGAGCAGAAAGTTTCTGTCTTTTCCAGCATGACCAAATGATCATCCCCAAGACTAATCATAACGGTTTCACTTGGCACAAACGCAAAAGAAACACAAAAAACACAATCATAACAGAATTATGAAAGTGTGGAAAACACAAAGCAGAAAGAAAAAAGATAGATTCGTTGGATTGCCTCCCAACAAGCGCTATTGTTTAACGCCCTTAGCTAGGCATTGATAACTCAATGATGCTCACACAAAAGACAAGAATTGAAGCAAAACGAGAGCATCATAAAGCATGTGAAAATCACATAGCAATCTCAACATAACGAGAGGTAATTTGGTAACATGAAAGTTTCTACCAAAATATTTTCCTCTCTCATAGCAATTACATGTGGGATCATAATCAAATTCAACAATATAGCTATCACAAAGGATATTCTTTTCATGATCCACGTGCATACAAAGTTGACGCTTTTCAAAAATAGTGGGATTATCATCAACTAAAGTCATGACTTATCCAAACCCACTTTCAATATTATTGCAAATATCATTGCAACAAGTAGTGGATATAGCAAAACTAGCATCCCCAAGCTTAGGGTTTTGCATATTTTTAGCATGATTGTCACTAATAGGATTTATAGTGAAACCATTGCAATCATGCTTTTCATTCAAGAGGTCCTCTGAATCACTTCATAAATTTCTTCATCGCGATTTTAAGATTAACGCATATCAATCAAAACTCCATAAAGATAGTCAAGTGCACTCAACTCACTAGCAATTGGATCAATATAATTGGATCGCTTAAAGAGATTAGCAAGTGGATGAGGATCCATATCACTAGATTTTCAGCAAGCGAAGATGCAAGCATATTGAAGGCACATAGCACACAAGCAAAGGAAAGGCAAGTGAAAGAAAAGGGCGAACAAAAATGCAAACGAAGAAGGCAAAAAAGGCAAAAGAAAACACCAAAGGAGAAAGGCAAATGAAAACGGCTAATGTGAAGTGGGGGAGAGGAAAACGAGAGGCAACTGGCAAAAAAGGTAAATGCAGGAGATGAGTTTGTGACACTTGGATAGATCTTGACTTGATCTCTCCCCGGCAACGACGCCGGAAATACTTCTGCTACGGCAACAAAAGACCTTCCCTGACAACGGCGCCAGGAATCCTTCTGCTATGGGCTACGCCTATAGGGACTTCCTTGGCAAATATGCAAAGGATTCCCCCGCGGCCTTGGAGCCTTGCGTTGGTGTTCCCTTGAAGAGGAAAGGGTGATGTAGCACAACGATGGTAAATATTTCCCTCAGTTTGAGAACCAAGGTATCAATCCAGTAGGAGGATCGCGTCAAGCCACAAGTACCTGCACAAACACAAAGAGCTTGCACCCAACGCTATGAAGGGGTTGTCAATCCCTTATAGATTGTTTGCAAAGTGAGAACTAAAAGCAAAAAGTAAACAAAGCAAAGTAAAAGTAAAAGTGGAGACGATAGTTGTGAATAGACTCGGGGGCCGTAGTGTTCACTAGTGCCTTCTCTCATGAAAGCAAGTAGACGGTGGGTGAACGAATTACTGTCGAGCAATTGATAGAACCGCGCAAAGTCATGACGTTATCTATGGCAATGATCATATCTATACGCATCTCGTCCAAAACAAATAGACCGATACTTTGTTCATCTACTGATATTACTCCACACGTCGACCGCTATCCAGCATGCATCGAGTGTATTGAGTTCATAAGAACAGAGTAATGCCTTAAGCAAGATGACATGATGTAGATGGACAATCTCAAATCTATGATGAAAGCCCATCTTGTTACCCTTGATGGAAACAACATGATGCGTGCCTTGCTGCCCCTTCTGTCACTAGGAAAGGTCACCGCACGGTATGAACCCAAAACCAAGCACTTCTCCCATTGCAAGAATCATAGATCTAGTTGGCCAAACAAAACCCAAGACTCGGAGAGACTTACAAGGATATCAAATCATGCATATAAGAAATCAGCAAAGACTCAAGTATAAATCATAGATAATCTGATCACAAATCCACAATTCATCAGATCTCGACAAACACACCGCCAAAGAGGATTACATCAGATATATATCCATGAAGATCATGGAGAACTTTGTATTGAAGATCCAAGAGAGAGAAGAAGCCATCTAGCTACTAACTACGGACGGTAGGTCTGAAGTAGACTACTCACGATTCATTGGAGAGGCGATGATGTTGATATAGAAGCCCTCCAGCTCCAAAGTCCCCTCCGGCAGGGCACAGGGAAGGGTCTCCAGATGAGATCTCGCGGAAACGGAAGATTGCGGCGGTGGAAAAGTGGTTTCGTGGACGCCCTGATTTTTTTCTGGGATTTTAGGGGATATATAGGCGAAAGAGCTAGGGCAGGGGAGCGCCAGGGAGGCCACAAGCATGGTCGCCGCAGGCCCTGCCTGGCCGCGGCGTCAGGGCTTGTGGGCTCCCTGTGGGCCTCCTGCCTTGGCCCTCAAGTTCCCGATCTTCTTCTGTTCTGGAAAAATTTATTTCGGGGATTTTATTCCGTTTGGACTCTGTTCCAAAATCAGATCTGAAAAGAGTCAAAAACACAGAAAAATAGGAACTGGCACTTGGCACTAAATTAATAAGTTAGTCCCAAAAAAGATATAAAAGGTATATAAAACATCCAAAGTTGACAAGATAACAGCATGAAACCATCAAAAATTATAGATACATTTGAGACGTATCTCATACAACTTGCTAGATAGGATCTAAACACTTTCCATATTCAAAGAGAACATAATAAGTTTAGGTCTGAAATCATGGCACCCACGCCCTAGTGACAAGCATTAAGCATGGCAAAGTCATAGCAACCACAATCTCATAACATAATGGATATGGGAGATCAAGCCCCATCAACTTAACTCGATTACATGATCAATCTCATCCAAAACATATCACCAACCAGGTATCCCACAAAGGAATTACTCACTCCTGGTGGTGAGCGCCGTGGAATTGTTGATGGAGAAGGATTGGTGATGACGATGGCGATGAACCCCCTCTTCAGAGCAAAAAACAGGCTCGAGATCAGCGATCCGGAGGAAGAAGAGGAGGCGGCGAAGGTTGTGTCTCGTAGATCGTGATGAAAACTTCTCTTTGATTTTTTTCGAATATGTGAATTTATAGGACTGGAAATAAGGTCATCGGAGGCTCATGGGCCCCATCACACAACAAGGACCACCCACAGGGTAGGCGCGCCCTCTTACCTCGTGGGCCACATGTAGCCCTCCTCCTCTGGTGGGTGTTTGCTCCAAAATTCATTATAAATCCCAGAAAAAATTCACAAAATGTTTCGTCCAATTTCGAGAACTTTTATTTCTGCACAAAAATAACACCAAGGCACTTCTACTAAAAATAACATGAGTTCGGGTTAGTTTCATTGAAATCATGAAAATTAGGGTTCAAAAACAAGAGCAAAAGTGTTTGAAAAGTAGATATGTTGGAAACGTATCAATTCTCCCAAGCTTAACTCATTACTCGTCCTCAAGCAATTCAGTTGATAAACTGAAAGTGATAAAGAAAACTTTCCCAAACTCTTTTGTTCTCGTTGACATTATGCTTAGCTAGTGTTCAGGTTTTCAACATAAATCATAAATATCCATATCCATGATAACAATTAAACATCACATTTACTCATGGCAATACATAACCAACTAGTAAGCAATAATAAGATATCTCACATGCGAACAATTTGTCAAAACAATCACGATATAATATGATGACGTGGTATTTCGCTAGCCGTTTCCGAGACCGCAAAACATAAATGCACAACACCTGTGAGATTCAACCTTTCAGGGTAGAAGAAGTCCAGTCAAGCTCATGTTCAACATTATCTTGACTCGGTGCATAAGAATGACAATAATGCTCTCTTATGTGGTGCTTTTAGTAAGAAGATGATGACTCATGAACAAGTTAAAGGTAAATAGAAAGGCCCTTTGCTGAGGGAAGCATTGATTTGCACAGATGCCAGAGCTCAAGTTTTATAACATAGTTGAAATTGTAATTTTGAGAGATGCACTTTTCCTGTCAACGTTACGACAAAGGTTTTCAATATCTTCCATGCTAAATTCGTTACTGGCGGTTCCCAAACAGAATTGTAAAGTTTACTCTTTTCCACCATCCATACACAAACCATGGCTAGCCGAATTCACGGGTGCCCTCCAACATATAAACTTTCCCAAGGAAGTTTGTTTAATTTAATTTTGATTATGCACGACTGGGCATCCTTTTTATGAACCTATTTCGTGCAATGATGGTGAAAAAATGATCGTCTTGAGAACAACTCACTTAGCATGTAAGATATTGACCACCCTGTCTTTACATGAGCGATACGAGTGCACAAAACAGTTGTTTCTTTCAATATTAGAGGTGACACATGAAAAAATACTTGGAACGGTAGGGTAATACCGCATATAGGTAGGTATGGTGGACTCATGTGGAACAACTTGATTTTAGGAATTCAGATGCACAAGCAGCATTCCCGCTTCGTACAGGTGAAGGCTAGCAATATATTGGGAAGCGACTAGCTAGAGAGAGAAAATGGTCATAAACATGCATTGTGAATAATTAATATTGTATATTAGCATGAGTAGGATATGAATGATCTAAATTTAAACATCATAAATGCTACATTGATTTTGAATAAACTACTTGTTTGCACATGGGCCAAGTCAAGTCGTTCAAATTACTCAAAGGGAAATACCATACTACCATACCACATCATAACTCTTTTAATGTATGTTGTCACACAAGATAAACCAATATCAACTCCTAGATATTTAAGCATGGCATGAGAAACTATAATCTCTAATTGTCATCATAAACATGTTTACTCATGATATACCAAGTCAAGATCGAACGAGCTAAACATATTTAAAAAAACAGAAAACAAGAAGAGTTCATACCAACTTCCTTTGCCACGGTCACTTCATCAAATATCATCATTATTGCCTTTCACTTGCACAACCAAATGATGTGATAATAATAATAGTGGAGGTGTTCCATGGACAATTTAGAATCTACAAGGTATTTGTCCAAAGGAGAAGACATGGTAATATCGACTCTCGATTAGACCATCATTAATGAATACGAGAGCCACTCAACATTTTCATCATGGACTTCTCCTTTCGACGACTCAAAGAAAAATAAAAGAAATTTAGAGAAACATACTGAAATTTTTGGACTTTTTGATTTTTTCTCTAAGAAAGCAAACAAGCAAAGGAAAAAAACAAAAATGAGAAAAACTATTTACACAAGAAAGCTCCCAACAAGTAAATGAAATGCTTTTGAGTTTTCTATTTATACTACAACAAATTAAACGGGAAAGAAAAATAGAATATAAACAAGAAATATTTTTGGGTTTTCTTAAGCTTTTGAAACACACAACAATAAAGCAGAAAAATAAAACTAACATGGATATACAATGAATAAGGATGAACACCGACAATTTATATGAAGTGTGTGAACGTGAATGTAATGTCGGTGAGAAATATATACTCCCTCGAACTTAGGATTTTCCCTAGCTTGGTGATCACCATCGTTGGTCTAGTTTGTAGTTGAAGTGGTAGCTCGGGGAGGCGTTCCCCGTCGCCTCCTCTGCCAAGCGAGCTATCTCCATTGCAGTGTTGTACTCTTGCACCTAGCTCTCAAGAACACAGTGTATCCGTTAATTCTGAAAATCAAAGAGAGGAGGCACAGGCAAAGTGACAGAAACATGATTATATTTATTAATAAGTTATACTTATATCCTATGACACTATCCATAATGAACTCATGATGGTGCATGGCTTCAAACTCTAAATATCTCTCATGTAGTCTAAATATCTCTCACGTAGCATAGGGTCATTTATTTAATGCACGGAAAACTCAAAAAATTGGATAATCATGGCATTTTATTTTTATTCAACTTGAAAATAACATAGAGAAAACTGATAATATAGAGAGTTGTGCCTACTAAATTCATCAATCACATGTCTTTCAAAAATGATCCATTAATAAGGTTGAACAAGTCATATTTTATAGCTATTTCTGATTGACATGAAACTGGATTTTTTCCGTATGACGCTAAGTTACCTCAATAGGGATTTGCGTATCCCCAACAATAAGAGTATAATATTTCTTCTTGGTAGTAGGAAGAGGAATTTTTAAACCTCCAATAGTGACTATAGTAGTTGGCTCAATGACATTAATATTATTATCCAAAATTTGCTTCTTCGAAAAATGCATGGTATGTTGTTTTCCATTGACATGAAAAGTGACGTTGATTTTGCTGCAATAAATAACAGCCCATGCAGTGTTTAAAAAGGTCTACCTTGGCCGATGGACATGTTGTCGCCCTCAGGCATATCAAGAATACCAAACTATGTCAAGATAGTAAAATTTGCAACCACAAAAGGAACATCCTCGCAAATTCCAATAGGTAAAGTGGTGGATTTATCAGCCATTTGTAAAGATATCTTAGTAGGTGTAAGCTTATTCAAATAAAGTCTCTTATAAAGAGAGAAAGGCATAACACTAACACCAGCTCCTAAATCACATAAAGCAGTTTTAACATAATTTCTTTTAATGGAGCAAGGTATTGTGGGTGTACCTGGATCTCCCAACTTTTTAGGCACCCCACCATCAAAAGAAAAAATTAGCAAGCATAGTAGTAATTTCAGTTTCAGGTGTTTTCCTTTTGTTGGTGAAAATACCTTTCATATATTTAGCATAAGGAGGCATTTTCAAAATATCAGTCAACCGAGTGCGCAAAAAGACACGCCTAATCATTTCAGCAAAGCGCTCAAAGTCTTCCTCGTCCTTGCTTTTAGAAGGCTTATGAGGGAATGGCATGGGGTTCTGAACCCATGGCTCTCTTTCTTTCCCATGCTTTCTAGCAACAAAGTCTTTCTTCTCATAATGTTTATTTTTTAGAAGGCCGGTTATCAAGATCTTCTGCAAGTTCCATCTCGACATCATTATCATTTTCTTTATTACTATCTGGTGGACCATCTACGTGAAGAACATCATTATCATTATGGTTATCGTCATCACTTGGTGGATGTTCACTATGAGATTGTGTCTCACCATCAGAAATAGAAACATCATTATGATTCTTAGTAGGTTTCCTATAACAGGTTCACTAGAAGCATGCAAAGTCCTATCGTTTTTCTTTTTCTTTTTCTTCTGAGTAGGACTAGGTGCATCATCGTTAATAATGTGAGAATCATGTTATATTCTTTTAGGATGACCTTTAGGAAAAAGAGATTCCCCAGTCATGCGACCTCCTCTAGTCATTACTCTAACAACATTATCATTCATCTCAGCAGGCAAATCATTTTGTGATTTAGCAACTTGGTCTATTTGGGTGTGAACTATAGAAGCCTATTTACCTAGACCCTTAACATCATCAGCAATTCTGAACATCAAGTCGCTCAAACGATCTATCATCATAGCATTACATCTTAACTGATCTTTGACATAATTATTAAAATGTAATTGCTTCAGTGTAATTATCAAATTCATCCATGCACTCACTAGGAGTCTTTTGAATAGGTTTCGATGGTGGTACGGAAAGTGTCCAATCATCGGTATTTTACAATACGCTATTCAATAGTTATTCAGCTTGCCCAACAATTCTTTCCCTGAAAAGATAACCAGCAACTATCTAGGACATCCCTAGAAGCATCGGTTAGTACATTATAAAATATATCAAGTATTTCATTTTTCTTAAGGGGGTGATGAGGCAGAGCTCCAAGTAACTAGAGAAGACTCCTCAAAGTTAAATGTTTCCTGTAAGGCAACTTGTTTCTTATGAGCAGGAAAGTAGTTTTTAGAAAACTAATAAAGCATATCCTCGAGACTACGCACACAACGAGGAGCCAGAGAAAGGAACCATTTTTTAGCCTCGCCTTTTAGCGAGAAAGGAAAAAAGCTTAAGGATGTTATAGTAGCGTATCTTTTCCTCATTAGTAAATAGAGCGACAATATCATTCAATTTAGTGGGATGTCCAACAATAGTTTTAGTTTCATAAACATGGAAAGGATCATATTCTACTATAGGAATCAACTCATGGTCTATAAATAATTCATAGTCCTTATCAGTAACAAATATGTGAGAAGTAGCAAATTTAGGATCACATTTCATTTTCTCCATCATAGATTTTTCTTCCACTTTGCATAGTAGTTTCTTCACATCATCCCTATTTCCACAAGCAAGAAAGTCCCTAGCTACTTCCCCATCCATAACATAACCTTCAGGTACATAAGGCAATTCATATTTATTAGGAGAGCAAGGTGTAGTAGGTGATTCAAGATCTTCATCACTTTCGGCATTTTCAAGTTCCTTAGCTTTAGGAATATGAGCATCAAGTAATTCATTCAGTGGCATATTTTGGTTTCATCGAATATAGCAGTAGTATCATCATTAATTTCAGAAGTAGCATCATCAAGTTCAAGCTACATATCAGAACAAATATCGTGTGGTGGTGTAACAAGTTGATTCAAAATAGTAGGTGAATCAAAAGCAGAGCTAGATGGTAGTTCATTTCCTCCTCTCGTATGAGAGGGGGTGATCTTGGTGCAAGTATCTTTTATATTCTTCATAGTAGCAATTGGATATCCTCAAGTTAGCACAATTAATATAGCTATGCTCCCCAACAACGACGCGAGAGAAAAAGCTCTTGATAACCCACAAATATAGGGGATCACGACAGTCTTCCCGGGTAGTATTTCACCCTAATTTATTGATTCGAGACAGCGGGAGCCAAAAAATATTTATAGGCCTTGAAAGTTGAATTGTCAATTCAACCGCACCTGGAATATCTCTCTATAGCAAAGGTTTAGTAGCATGGCAAATAGTAGTAGTAGTAACAGTAATGGCAGCAACTTGGTAGCAGTAGTGACAGTGACAACAACAATAATAACTTAGCAAGATTCAGTATATGTAAAGTGTAGGCACATGGTATAGCGATGGAAATATATGGATGATATCAATCATGTAACAATTACACACTAGAGAGACACAGAACTAGCTCCAATTCATCAATATAATCTAGGCATGTATTCCGTATATAGTCATATGTGCTTGCGATAAGAACTTGCATGAAATCTTTTGTCCTAACCTCCTGGGCAGCGGGGCCCTATTGGAAACTAAGGGATATTAAGGCCTCATGTTAATAGAGAACTAGAACAAAACATTAACACATGATGAATACATGAAATTCACAAATTACGACAATCACTCGAAAGAAACCGAATTATTGTCACCTTCGGGTATGCGGATCAAGACACGTAATATGTGCATACAACTTGCGAGATAGGATCTAAACACTTTTCATATTCAGAGAGAACATAATAAGTTTAAGGACGAAATCATGGCACTCAGGCCCTAGTGGAAAACATTAAGGATAGCAAAGTCATAGCAACATCAATGTGAGAACATAATGGATACTAGGGATCAAGCCTTATCAACTTAACTTGATTACATGATCAATCTCATCCAAACCGTATCACCGACCAGCGAGCCTACAAAGAAATTAATCACTCCCAGTGGTGAGCATCATGAAATTGTTGATGGAGAAGGGTTGGTGATGACGACAACGACGAGAATCCCCCTCTCCGGAGCCAAAAACAGGTTCTAGATCAGCCCTCCGCACGAAGAACAATAGGTGACGGCACCTCCGTCTCCACTACCATCTCCACTCCTGCTCTAGCCTTCCTTTGAGAAGAGCACAAGTAAATAAACATAAGAGGAACATTTTCCTTTCAAAACATATCAAGGAAAAAAATCACATACTACATTTAACTAAGTTCCAAGAAAAACAATTAAAGCAGTTGTATGTGGAGTAAAGGAATCCAACTCTAAGATCTAAAAACTAACTTAGCCTATCGTCTTGTGATGTAGTACTGAGCATTGAACATACTTATTTGGTAGGATGTCTCACCGAGTCGAAGGCATGTACAAGGAGGGCATCAGCGAGGCCCTGAAGGACATCACCGAGGGGCGTGCTCCATGCACGTGAGAGCATGGCGTAGGCGCGACCGAACGGCCGTGAGCATGGCGGGCTGGTCCTTGGTGGTGATGGGGGCCTCGCCCACCCAACGTCACCGCTGGAGATCTCGACCAAAATGCCCTTCTTCTTTAAGTTCGTCGTAAGTTCCATCTGATTAGTCCATTGGAAATGAAAGCAAACATTAGAAGGAAACTGTTGAGAAAAGTGGACAAAAGCATAAAATCTAAACCAAACACTAATGAATTATACTTTATATTTGACACCCGAACATATTTTGTTATAATTCATGTTCAAACACAAATACATACAAGACTGGTTGCAATCATACAAACCAACTCTCACAGGCGAAGGCTGGATGAATGACAAAACAATCCTAATTCAATTGACATAAGGATATCTTGAGTGATAAACATGTTAGCAATAATAAAGAGGAAAAAAGAGCAGGTCACCACTGTCAAGATTCCATGGGCACTTAATATCAACTATAACATGGTTAGTTGGTTACCATTCACTTGCAAGAAAACCCTGAGCAAGCATGTGATTAGCATCATGTGTCCTCGATCCGTCCCCAATAGCTCCTCCTGTACCCACATACCTACATATTACTGCATGCTCAAATTTACACCATTGTTCTAACATTAGTTAGGCATTGAACTATGATCTTTATGAACCCAAACTGAGTTGTGGGGTGATACGTCTCTATCGTATCTACTTTTCCAAACTCTTTTGCCCTTGTTTTGGACTCTAATTTGCATGATTTGAATGGAACTAACATGGACTCACGTTGTTTTCAGCAGAATTGCCTTGGTGTTGTTTTTGTGCAGAAATGAAAGTTCTCGGAACGTCCTGAAAATTTACGGAGAATATTTCTGGAAAATATGAAAAATACATGTGCAAAGATCCACCGGAGGGGATGGGCCAGTGGGCCACAAGCCCTATAGCCGCCACCCCCCTGGTGGCGGCTAGCAAGCTTGTGGGGCCCACGTGGCTCTGCCGCCCCCAAACTTAGCTCTATAAATTCACTTTCGTCCCAAAAAAATCAAGATAGAAGATTTCGTCGTGTTTGCGATGCGGAGGCGCCGCCACATCCTGTTCTTCATCTGGAGGGCAGATCTGGAGTCCGTTTTGGGCTCCGGAGAGGGGAAATAGTTGCCATCGTCATCATCAACCTTCTTCCCTCTCCAATTCCATAAAGCTCTTCATCACTCGTGAGTAATCTATTCGTAGGCTCGCTGGGCGGTGATAAGTAGGATGAGATCTATCATGTAATCGAGTTAGTTTTGACGGGGATTGATCCCTAGTATCCACTATGTTCTGAGATTGATGTTGCTACTACTTTTCCATGCTTAATGCTTGTCACTAGGGCCCGAGTGCCATGATTTCAGATCTGAAACTATTATGTTGTCACCAATATATGTGTATTTTAGATCCCATCTTGCAAGTTGTAGTTACCTACTATGTGTTATGACCCGGCAACCCCGGAGTGACAATAACCGGAACCACTCCCGGTGATGACCATAGTTTGAGGAGTTCATGTGTTCACCAAGTGCTAATGCGTTGGTTCGCTTCTTTATTAAAAGGAGAACCTTAATATCCCGTAGTTTCCTTTTGGACCCCGCTGCCACGGGAGGGATGGACAATAGATGTCATGCAAGTTCTTTTCCCTAAGCATGTATGACGACACACGGAATGCATGCCTACATCACATTGACGAATGGGAGCTATCCACATATCTCTCCGTGTTATAACTATTGCATGATGAATATCATCCAAACAAATCACCGACCCATTGCCTACGAGTTTGTCACACTGCTGTTGTAACTTGTTTTGCTCTGCTCCTGTTACTTGTTTTGCTCTGCTGCTGTTACTACTGTTGATGTTGCTCTTACTTGCTTGCTACTGCTGTCACTACTTCTGTTCCTTGCCACTGCTGCTACTCGTTACACTGCTTCTACCTGCTACAATACTGGTTCGCACGACGTTGACGGGAAAGAATATTTCCCGTCCACGGGCAACTTCTGGCGCCATTGTTACCATCGTTAGGAATAGTCTGTCGTCAACCGATCGTTTCTGACACTGTTGTTATCATACTACCTTGCTGTTGATACTTTGCTGGCAGATACTAATCTTTTAGGTGTGGTTGAATCTGACACATTCAGCTGCTAATACTTGAGAGTATCCTCTCACTTCCTGTCTGGCGAATCAACAAATTTGGGTTGAATACTCTACCCTCGAAAACTGCCTCGATCCCACGCGCTGGTGGGTCATTGCAAGACAATTTCTAATTGTTGAGCAATCGAGAATAGCATTTGTCTAGCCATTGCCAGGGATTTTCTAAACAGCATTTTTCTGGCGCCGTTGCCGGGGAGGCGATTGCTATATTCTCTGAGTCACTTGGGATTTATATCTTCTTATCACTATGAAGAATCTGAAGGATCCAAAAACCAAAGTATTGCCCTCAACTACGAGGGGAAGTAAGGAATTGTCATCTAGCTCTGCACTTGATTCACCTTCAGTTATGTGTAAGTTTGCGACATCACCTCCTGCTGGAAATCTTGATATGTCGCCTGTGCTTGATGATGCTTATGATGCTGCTATGCCTGATACTGCTAGAGATGCTATGTCTGATACTGCCTTGCCTGATGATGCTATACTTGATACTGCTAGAGATACTACTTTGCCTGATGTGCCACTAGGGGTGTTCCTTGATGCTCATATTTCTAGAGTTACTGCCAATGCTCGTGATGCTTCTGAAACTGCCGATACTATTGAGATAGAACCTGCTTTTGCTCCTGCTAGATCTAGCTCTCCTAGATATGAATTGCCTGATATACCTGTGGGTTACGTTATGGAGGGAGAGATAGCTGAGGATTTTCTTGCGTGTAAGGATGCCTATGACGCTGAGAAATTACTTCTCAAGTGGAAGGAAAAATCTCTGAAAGCTAGGATGAAATACGACCCGAAGTTTGCCACTTCACCTATCTTTATCACCGATAAGGGTTATGAATTCTCTGTCGACCCTGAGATAATCTCTCTAGTCGAATCTGATCCTTTCCACGGTTATGAGTCCGAGAAGGTCGTAGCCCATCTTACCAAACTACATGATATAGCCACCCTTTTCACGAGTGAGGAGAAGATCCGCCACTACTATATCCTTAAGTTGTTTCCTTTCTCCCTAAAGGATGACGCTAAATCCTGGTTCACTTCTCTTGCTCCTGGATGTGTGAGTAGTCTCGAGGATATGGTCTATTACTTATGTGATAAATATTTCCCTGCCCCCCATAAGACGCAAGTTGCCTTGCAGGAAATATACAACTTTGCTCAACTCAAAGAAGAGAGTCTCCCACAAGCTTGGGGGAGGCTCATCCAGCTACAGAATGCTTTGCCTGATCACCCTCTTAAGAAGAACGAGATACTTCATATCTTCTATAACGGACTTACCTATGCCTCTAGAGACCACCTAGATAGTTGTGCCGGTTGTGTTTTTAGGGAACGAACTATCGAACAAGCTGAGATCCTTCTGAATAACGTCTTGATCAACGATAATGCTAGGACTATTCCCGAACCACCTCCTAAGACAACTCCTAAGAAAAGAGGTATTCTATTCCTCAGTCCCGAAGATATGCAAGAAGCCAAGAAATCTATGCAAGAGAAAGGCATTCGATCTGAAGATGTCAAAAATCTACCTCCTATCGAAGAGATCCATGGTCTCGATAACCCGATACAAGTAGTAGAAGTGAATTCTCTGTGTAGGTTTGATGAGAGTGATATTCCTTTTGACAAACCTGCTAGCCTATGCTTTGATGAATTTGACAACTTTGTTGCCAAACAACAGAGTTTCAATGATTGTGTTAGCAGACATTTGGAACAAAGTACTCGTATGGTTAGCCATTTAAGTGCTTGTGTAAACAGAAATGTCAATGATCTGAAGCTTCTGAGTAAACATGCCTCTATGATTACTACTCAGGTAGAACAAGTACTTAAAACTCAGAATGACTTGCTCAATGAATTAAATGACAACTCTGTCAGAGTCATTACTAGAGGAGGCAAAATGACTCAGGAACCTTTGTATCCTGAAGGCCATCCTAAGAGAATTGATCAAGATTCTCAAGGAATTAATGCTAATACATCGAGTCATCCTAAGGAGAAGAAGAAGGATGATAGAAACCTACATGCCAGGTCACCAAATACTGTCACACCTGAAGAACCTAATGATATTTCTGCGTCTGATGCAGAAACACAATCTGGTGATGAACATGAACCTGGTGACAATATGGACAGCGATGTTCATAATAATGCTCAACCTAGCAATGATAAGGATGTGGAGATTGAACCTACGGTTAATCCTGATAACCCACAACCTAAGATATATGATAAGAATGACTTCACTGCTAGGAAGCATGGTAAAGAAAGGGAGCCATGGGTTCAGAGACCTATGCCCTTTCCTCCTAAGCCATCCAAGAAAAAGGATGATGAGGATTTTGAGCGCTTCGTTGAGATGATAAGACTCGTCTTTCTGCAGATGCGGTTAACTGATATGCTCAAAATGTTTCCATATGCCAAGTACATGAAAGATATCGTGACCAATAAACGGAAGATACCAGATCTTGAGATCTCCACCATGCTTGCCAATTACACTTTCAAAGGTGGAACTCCTAAGAAACTTGGTGATCCCAGAGTGCCCACTATACCTTGCTCCATTAAAGGAAACTACGTAAGAACTGCCTTAGGTGACCTCGAAGCCGTTGTTAGTGTTATGCCGCTCTCTCTTTATCGTAGACTTGAACTGGATAAGTTGACACCCACTGAAATTTCTCTGCAAATGGCCGACAAATCAACTCATTTCCCTATCGGCATTTGCGAGGATGTGCCTGTTGTGGTTGCTAACACCACTATCTTAACAGACTTTGTTATCTTGGATATTCCCGAGGACGATGCCATGGCTGTCATCCTCAGAAGACCCTTTTTAAACACGGCAGGGGCTGTTATAGATTGCAACAAAGGCAATGTCACTTTCCATGTCAACAGTAATGAGCATACAATGCACTTTCCGAAGAAAAGATATCAAGTACATTGCATCAATGCTATCGAAAATACTTCATCGATTCTTATTGGGAGCTTTGAATGCCCTATTCCTCGTGTCAAGATGAAGTATGATTTGCCTGTTGGGGAGATACATATCCCCATTGAGGTGACTTAGTGGCTATTTGACAATTCTCCATTTCCTCTTGTGATTCGAAAAGGTTTTGTCATGAGGATTTGATCAACCCCATTGACGGATTTCTTTCGATGGACATGAAATGGATGAATCAAAGAGTCACATACCTATGTTTTAAGCTTTCACTTTCTGTTGCTTAGAAGAAAAATGATAGATATAGTTTAGTTTTTCCTGTTTTCTGTTTTAGCGTCTGACGTCAGCTCTGCTTCCCCGGCAGTGGCGCTAGAAAAGTGCTGAGGACCAGCCATACCTTGTAGCAACTACTCCTACTAGTGCCTAGAGACCGTATCACACGCTAAAACTACTTGGAACCAGCTAAAATCAACATTTATAGCTCAAGAACAGGGTCACCAACGTAGGAAGAATTCGCGAAGGATAAAGCACTAGAGCAAAAACTAATTGGACCAATGGAGGAGTCACTTACCAAGGAGTAATTTCCCCAAAACAGTTCGGAGAATGGTGCTTTGAGCAAGGAGATCGAAAATCACAGCCAAATGAGCAAGAACACGGGTTTGAGCTCCGAAACAATTTTTTTTGGAGGTGGAAGAAGAGGCTGAGAGCTGGAATGAGTGGAGGGGGTGCCTGTGGGCTCCACAAGATTGCACCCCGCCACCAGGGGGTAGGTGGCGGTGGGGGGGGGGGGCTTGTGGCCCACTAGTCAGGCCCCCTGGCCAGCTCTCAGGCCCAGAAATTTTCAAAAATTCCAGAAAAAATCATACTAAATTTTCAGGACCATCGGAGAACTTTTATTTTCGAGGTATTTTTCTCCGGGACGCTAAAACAGAAAAAAGGAAAAACTAAACTAATTCTATCATTTTTCTTCTAAGCAACAGAAAATGAAGACTCAAAACAGAGGTATGTGACTCTTTGATTCATCTGCTTGATTGTCATCGAAAGAAATCCATCAATGGGATTGATCAAGTCCTTATGACAAAACCTTCTTGAATCGCAAGAGAGAACGGAGAATTTTAGAATAGCCACTAAGTCACCTCAATGGGGATATGTATCTCCCCAACAAGCAAATCATACTTCATCTTGACACGAGGAATAGGGCATTCAAAGCTCCCAATAAGAATCGATGAAGTCTTTTCGATAGCATTGATGCAATGTACTGGATATCGTTTCTTCGGAAAGTGCACTGTGTGCTCATTACCGTTGACGTGGAAAGTGACATTGCCTTTGTTGCAATCTATAACAGCCCCTGCAGTGTTTAAAAAGGGTCTTCCGAGGATGATAGCCATGGCATCGTCCTCAGGAATATCCAAGATAACAAAGTCTGTTACGATAGTGGTATTAGCAACCACAACAGGCACATCCTCGCAAATGCCGATAGGGAAAGCAATTGATTTGTCGGCCATTTGCAGAGAAATTTCAGTGGGTGTCAACTTATCCAACTCAAGTCTACGATAAAGAGAGAGCGGCATAACACTAACATCGGCTCCAAGGTCACATAAGGAAGTTCTTACGTAGTTTCCTTTAATGGAGCAAGGTATAGTAGGCACTCCGGGATCACCAAGTTTCTTACGAGTTCCACCTTTGAAAGTGTAGTTGGCAAGCATGTTGGAGATCTCAAGATCTGGTATCTTTTGTTTATTAGTCACGATATCTTTCATGTACTTGGCATACGGAGACATCTTGAGCGTATCAGTTAACCGCATCTGCAGAAAGACGGGTCTTATCATCTCAACGAAGCGCTCAAAATCCTCATCATCCTTTTTCTTGGATGGCTTAGGAGGAAAGGGCATAGGTCTCAGAACCCATGGCTCCCTTTCTTTACCATGCTTCCTAGCAGTGAAGTCATTCTTGTCGTATCTCTTAGGTTGTGGATTATCAGGATTAACCGTAGGTTCAATCTCCACATCCTCATCATGGCTAGGTTGAGCATTATTATGAACATCACTGTCCACATTGTCACCAGGTTCATGTTCATCACCTGATTGTGTTTCTGCATCAGACGCAGAAATACCATTAGGTTCTTCAGGTGTGATAGTATTTGGTGAACTGGCATGTAGGTTTCTATCATCCTTCTTCTTCTCCTTAGGATGACTAGGTGTATAAGCATTGATTCCTTGAGAATCTTGATCAATTCTCTTAGGATGACCTTCAGGATACAAAGGTTCCTGAGTCATTTTGCCTCCTCTAGTAATGACTCTCACGGAGTTGTCATTTAATTCATTGAGCATGTCATTCTGAGCTTTAAGTACTTGTTCTACCTGAGTAGTAATCATAGATGCATGTTTACTCACAAGCTTCAGAGCATTGACATTTCTGTCTACACAAGCACTTAAATGGCTAAGCATACGAGTACTTTGTTCCAAATGTCTGCTAACATAATCATTGAAACTCTGTTGTTTGGCAACATAGTTGTCAAATTCATCAAAGCATAGGCTAGCAGGTTTATCAAAAGGAATATCACTCTCGTCAAACCTACACAGAGAATTCACTTCTACTACCTATATCGGGTTATCGAGACCATGGATCTCTTCGATAGGTGGTAGATTTTTGACATCTTCTGATCTAATGCCTTTCTCTTGCATAGATTTCTTGGCTTCTTGCATATCTTCGGGACTGAGGAATAGAATACCTCTTTTCTTAGGAGTTGGCTTAGGAGGTGGTTCGGGAATAGTCCAAGCATTATCGTTGATCAAGAGGTTATTCAGTAGAGTCTCAGCTTGTTCTACAGTTCGTTCCCTAAAAACACAACCGGCACAACTATCTAGGTGGTCTCTAGAGGCATCGGTAAGTCCGTTATAGAGGATATCAAGTATCTCGTTCTTCTTAAGAGGGTGATCAGGCAAAGCATTATGTAGCTGGACGAGCCTCCCTCAAGCTTGTGCAAGACTCTCTTCTTGGAGTTGAGCAAAGTTGTATATTTCCTGCAAGGCAGCTTGCTTCTTATGGGCAGGGAAATATTTCTCACAGAAGTAATAGACCATCTCATGGGGACTACGCACACATCCAGGAGCAAGAGAGGTGAACCAGACTTTAGCGTCATCCTTTAGAGAGAAAGGAAACCGCTTAAGGATATAGTAGTGGCGGATCTTCTCCTCATTAGTGAAAAGGTTGGCTATTCCGGATAGTTTGGCAAGATGGGCTATGACTGTCTCGGACTCATAACTGTGAAAAGGATCAGATTTGACTAAAGATATTATCTCAGGGTCGACAGAGAATTCATAATCCTTATCGGTGACAAAGATAGGCGAAGTGGCAAACTTCGGGTCATTTTTGATCCTAGCTTCCCGAGATTTTTCCTTCCACTTGAGATGTAATTTCTCAGCATCATAGGCATCCTTACACTTAAGAAAATCCTCAGCAATCTCTCCCTCCATAACGTAACCCTCAGGTATATCAGGAAATTCATATCTAGGAGAGCTAGGTCTAACAGGAGCAAAAGCAGGTTCTATCTCAATAGCATCGGCGGTATCAGAAGCATCACGAGCATTGGTAGTAACCCTAGCAATATGAGCATCAAGGAACACTCCTAGTGGAACATCAGGCAAAGGAGTATCTCTAGCAGTATCAAGCATAGCATCATCAGGCAAAGCAGTATCAAGCATAGCATCTCTAGAAGTATCAGGCATAGTATCAAGCATAGCATCTCTAGCACTATCAGGCATAGTATCAAGCATAGTATCATCAGGCATAGTATCAAGCATAGCATCTCTAGCAGTAGTATCACAAGCAGCATCAAGCACAGGTGACATATCAAGATTTCTAGCACGAGGTGATGTCGCAAACTTACTCATAACTGAAGGTGAATCAAGTGCACAGCTAGATGGCAATTCCTTACCTCCCCTCGTAGTTGAGGGCAAGACTTTGGTCTTCGGATCCTTCAGATTCTTCATAGTGATCAGCAGATATAAATCCCAAGTGACTCAGAGAATATAGCAATACCTCCCCAGCAACGGCGCTAGAAAAATGCTGACGTCAGTTGTGCTTCCCCGACAATGGCGCCAGAAAAGTGTTGATCCTGCAATCTCTAGTGTTAGCTAGACGAATGCTTATGACAACGAACCTTCTCCTGCAACGGCACCAGAAGAATGCTGCTAGCACTCCCCGGCAATGGAAATAGAAGAATGTTGTTGATGGCCCACAAGCGCGTGGGTTCGCAGCAGTTTTCGAGGGTAGAGTATTCGACCCAAATTTGTAGATCGCCTAAAGGAGGTGAGAGAATACTCTCGAGTATTAGCAGCTGAATTTGTCGGATTCAACCACACCTGAAAGATTAGTATCTGCAAGCACAGTAGTAACAACAAAGTAGTATGATAACAACGGTGTCAGAAACGATCTGTTGACGGCAGACTATTCCTAACAATTGTATCAATGGCGCCTCCATTGCCGCGTTGACGGAAGTTGTCAATTCCCGTCAACGGTCAGCAAATCAACAGTGTAGCAGGTAGCAGCAGTGTAACGAGCAATAGCAGTGGCAAGGAACATCAGTAGTGACAGCAGTAGCAAGTAGCAACAGTAGCAAGCGATAGTAGTAACAGCAGAGCAAGACAAGTAGAAGCAGTAGCAATAGTAGTAGCAGCAGAGCAAGACAAGTAACAGCAGTAGCAACAGTAGTAGCAGCAGAGCAAGACAAGTAACAGCAGTAGCAACAGTAGTAGCAGCAGAGCAAGACAAGTAACAACAGTAGCAACAGTAGGACAAACTCGTAGGCAATGGGTCGGTGATTTGTTTGGATGATATTCATCATGCAACAGCTATAACACGGAGAGATAAGTGTCTAGCTCCCGTTCGTCAATGTGATGTAGGCATGCATTCCGTGTGTCTTCATACGTGCTTAGGGAAAAGAACTTGCATGACATCTATTGTCCATCCCTCCCATGGCAGCGGGGTCCAAAAGGAAACTACGGGATATTAAGGTTCTCCTTTTAATAAAGAACCGGACCAACGCATTAGCACTTGGTGAACACATGAACTCCTCAAACTATGGTCATCACCGGGAGTGGTTCCGGTTATTGTCACTCTGGGGTTGCTGGATCATAACACATAGTAGGTAACTACAACTTGCAAGATCGGATCTAAAACACACATATATTGGTGACAACATAATAATTTCAGATCTAAAATCATGGCACTCGGGCCCTAGTGACAAGCATTAAGCATGGCAAAGTAGTAGCAACATCAATCTCAGAACATAGTGGATACTAGGGATCAATCCCCATCAAAACTAACTCGATTACATGATAGATCTCATCCTACTCATCACCGCCCAGCGAGCCTACAAATAGATTACTCACGAACGACGAAGAGCTTCATGGAATTGGAGAGGGAAGAAGGTTGATGATGACGATGGCGACGATTTCCCCTCTCCGGAGCCCAAGACGGACTCCAGATCTGCCCTCCAGATGAAGAACAGGTGGTGGCGGCGCCTCCGTATCGAAAACGCGACGAAAACTTCTATTTTTATTTTTCTGGGACGAAAGGCAACTTATAGAGCTGGAGTTGGGGGCGGCAGGTGCCTGTGGGCCCCACAAGCCTGCCCACCGCCACCAGGGGGTGGTGGCGGCGCAGGGGCTTGTGGCCCACTGGCCCACCCCGTGAGGTGGAACTTGGCGCATATATTTTTGATATTTTCCAAAACTCCTCCCCGTAAATTTTCAGGACGTTTGGAGAACTTTGATTTCTGCACAAAAATAACACCAAGGCAATTTTGCTGAAAACAGCGTCGGTCCAGGTTAGTTCCATTCAAATCATGCAAATTATACTCCAAAACAAGGGCAAAAGAGTTTGGAAAAGTAGATACGTTGGAGACATATCAGCGTCTCGGAGAAAAATACCCCGAAAATAAAAGTTCTTCGATGGTCCTGAAAATCTAGTATGATTTTTTCTGGAATATTTGAAAAATACTGGGACTGAGAGCTGGCCTGGGGGCCACGCCAGTGGGCCACAAGCCCTACAGCCGCCGCCCCCTGGTGGCGGCTAGCAAGCTTGTGGGGGCCACAGGGACCCCCTCCACTCATTCCAGCTCCCATCCTCTTCTTCCACCTCTAGAAAAAATTGTTTCACAGCTCAAACCCGTGTTCTTGCTCATTTGGCTGTGATTTGCGATCTCCTTGCTCAAAGCACCATTCTCCAAACTGTTTTGAGGAAATTACTCCTTGGTAAGTGACTCCTCCATTGGTCCAATTAGTTTTTGCTCTAGTGCTTTATCCTTCGTGTATTCTTGCTACCTTGGTGACCCTATTCCTGAGCTAGAAATGTTGATTTTAGTTGGTCCCAAGTAGTTTTAGCGCGTGATACAGTCTCTAGGCACTAGTAGGAGTAATTGCTACAAGGTGTGGTTGCTTTTCATTCACTTTTCTCTTGAACTTCAAAAATTTTAGCAAAAGAAATTATGTTCAGGAGGAAGTTCCATGGTGGTTCCTCAAGTAAGAAGGGTCCCCGTCTTTCCTTTCGGGAGCCCGAACCTTATCAACTAAGGGACGCACCGGTACAACCATGTGAATGGCCTTCCGATGAGTTCATGATCGAAGCAGGCTTCAAGGATGAGTTTGATACACTTGTCTGCAATGCCGGGTTAGTAGAATTCCTCTCAGATAAATGTGAACAGTATGCTATGCTCACTGCCTCTTTCGTGCGTAGATTTAAATTTTCAGTTGGTCGTGACTCATCCATACTATTTGATCTGTATGATAAATCCTACACCATGGATTTGGAGGATTTCAATAGGATTTGCAAGATACCCGATGGGGGTAGTATTAATGATCCTGCTAAGTCTTCGGTCAGAGACTTTGTCTCCAGTATAACTGTTGGAGAAACTAGAGATATCACGCAAGCTACCATAGGAAGCATTCATTTCCCTGCCTTGCACTACTTTGCCCTCTTCATAGGTAGGTGCATTAACGGCAAGGGTGCACATTGTCACCTATGCGCATCCGACCTTAGTATCCTTAAGAGCGCAGTAATAGGTGACAGGAGCTTCAACATGGGAGCTATAATAGCAAGGAGGCTGAATAATAATGCCATTGAGGGGGATTTCTTCGGTGGAATTTATGCTACATTCTTACCAAATTTTCTTGGAGTATCCATCCGTTCAGGAGACCCCCCCCCCTCTCTGTACAGCCTACCTTGATCGTGTCGCTCTAACACGCTACCAGTTCCTTGAGAGGGATGATGGATCCCTCCAATACCGTTTGATATTTAACCGGCAACGTGTTTTCCATATTACCCTTCCTGCTCCTGCTTTCTTTGACTTTCAGGTAAAATGAAGATACTACATAACCATAGGAGAGGCAGAGGAGTATGAGAGGGAGGCGACGGCTGCTCGACTTCGTGAGGCAGCTATTCAGGCAGTGGCTCCAGCACTCCCGTATAACACCCATTATGATTTTGGGTTTCGCCAGGACCATCCTTGGGAGTAGACCAAGCTAGGCCAAAAGCCTAAGCTTGGGGGAGTACGTGTTCTCACCAACCTTACATTCATGCTTATGCTTTCACTTTGTCAGTCGGTGTTTACACTTTGCCACTGTACTATCCATGCTAGTTTATTTTTGTTTTCTTGTTTTCTTGTTTTGTGTCCTTTTGAGAAAACCCAAAAAGATTTTCCTTTCTTCTTTTGCTTGTTGGGAGTTTTCCCGTGTAAATAGTTTTCTTTTTTCTTTGGGTCAAGGTAGAAGATATTGGTTACAATGTTTAGTGGCTCTTGCACGCATACCTGTTTAGCTTTCAAAGAGCCATATTACTTTGTCTTCTCCTTTGTGTTTGCCTGCAGATTCAACTTAGTCCATTGCACGAGCACTCTTATTATTTTTCACATCGTTCGATCGTGCAAGTGAAAGGCAATAATGATGATATATGATGAAGTGTCTGAGACTGGAAAACCTGGTATGAACTCTATCTATTTTGTTTTTGTAAATATGACTAGCTTGTCATGCCTAATTCAACTTTGTTGTGAGAGAACCATGTTTGTAATGACAAATTAGAGATCATAGTTTCTCATGCCATGCTTAACTAGCTGAGAGCTTATAATGGTTTGTCTTGAATGCCAACATAGATTTTGAGATGACTATGATGTAGTATGATAGGATGGTATTCTCCTTCGAATGATTCAAGTGGCTTGACTTGGCGCATGTTCATGCATGTAGTTGAAACAAAATCATAGCCTCTATTATGTTCGTGTTCATGGTGATTTATATCTTGTTCATGCTTGCATTCAATGTTAGTCAAACTCATCGCATCTTGATGACTGTTGTCGCTCTCTAGTTGGTCGCTTCCAAGTCTTTTGCTAGCCTTCACTTGTACTAAGCGGAATACTGCTTGTGCATCCACTTCCATAAACCCAAAAGTTTTTCCATGAGAGTCCACCATACCTACCTATTTGCGGTATCTACCTGCTGTTCCAAGTAAATTTGCATGTGCCATTCTCTAAACCTTCAAGAAATCATCTGTTTTGCATGCCTGAACCGCTCATGTGGTGACAGGGGGCTATTGGTATCTTCCATGTTAGGCGTGTTATCCTCGACATGTGTTTATTCACTGTCATTCACGAAAAGGGGCCGATAATTGGAATGCCCAGTTCCACGCTTAAATCAAAAACATAACTGTAAAACAAGACTCCCCGTGGATTGATGTTAGTATGGACGGTACCCGAGGATTCGGCTAGCCGTGGAGTGTGATTGATTGGTGGTGGGGGAGTTAAAACTTCACTTTTCTGTTTGGGAACCGCCTATAGCATGAGTAGCATGGAACATATTGAGAACTCTTGGTCATTGCGTTGACAATGAAAGCATGCCACCCAAAATTATTATCTCTGTTTTCAAAGCTTGAGCTTTGGCACCTCTGCAAATCAATGCTTCCCTTTGCGAAGGGCCTGTCTATTTATTTTCCTGTTGAGTCATCCTCTTCTTATATAAGCACCAATTAGAGAGCACCTCTGTCATTTTTATGCTTTGCTTTTGATTGATATTGAGTATGACTATGACTGGATCTTCGTTGCTATGAATTACAATGTTTAGTCAGCCTGTGATCTTTGAAAGTGCTCTGCATTTATGTTTTGCGGTCTCAGAAAGAGCTAGCGAGATACCACTGTTGGAATTATGCCCTAGAGGCAATAATAAATATATAGTTATTATTATAATTCTTGTATCAAGATAATAGTTTATTATCCATGCTATAATTGTATTGAATGAAGACTCATTTACATGTGTGGATACATAGACAAAACAAGGTGTTGATCGATGATAGTCAGTTGATCGATCAATGATAGACAGTTGATCGATGATAGTCAGTGTCTTCTGATTATGAACAAGGTGTTGTTGCTTGATGACTGGATCATGTCATTGGGAGAATCACGTGATGGACTAGACCCAAACTAATAGACGTAGCATGTTGATCGTGTCATTTTGTTGCTACTGTTTTCTGCGTGTCAAGTATTTATTCCTATGACCATGAGATCATATAACTCACTGACACCGGAGGAATGCTTTGTGTGTATCAAACATCGCAACGTAACTGGGTGACTATAAAGATGCTCTACAGGTATCTCCGAAGGTGTTAGTTGAGTTAGTATGGATCAAGACTGGGATTTGTCACTCCGTGTGACGGAGAGGTATCTCGGGGCCCACTCGATAATACAACATCACACACAAGCCTTGCAAGCAATGTAACTTAGTGTAAGTTGCGGGATCTTGTATTACGGAACGAGTAAAGAGACTTGCCGGTAAACGAGATTGAAATAGGTATGCGGATACTGACGATCGAATCTCGGGCAAGTAACGTACCGAAGGACAATGGGAATGACATACGGGATTATACGAATCCTTGGCACTGAGGTTCAAACGATAAGATCTTCGTAGAATATGTAGGATCCAATATGGGCATCCAGGTCCCGCTATTGGATATTGACCGAGGAGTCTCTCGGGTCATGTCTACATAGTTCTCGAACCCGCAGGGTCTGCACACTTAAGGTTCGACGTTGTTTTATGCGTATTTGAGTTATATGGTTGGTTACCGAATGTTGTTCGAAGTCTCGGATGAGATCACGGACGTCACGAGGGTTTCCGGAATGGTCCGGAAACGAAGATTGATATATAGGATGACCTCATTTGATTACCAGAAGGTTTTCGGAGTTACCGGGAATGTACCGGGAATGACGAATGGGTTCTGGGAGTTCACCGGGGGGGGCAACCCACCCCGGGGAAGCCCATAGGCCTTGGGGGAGACACACCAGCCCTTAGTGGGCTGGTGGGACAGCCCACAAGTACTCTATGCGCCAAGAGAAGAAAAATCAAGAGGAAAAGGAAAAAAAAGGAGGAGGTGGGAAGGGAGGAGGACTCCCTCCCACCAAACCTAGTCCAACTCGGTTTGGGGGGGAGAGTCCTCCCCCTTGGCTCGGCCGACCCCCTTGAGGGTCCTTGGACCCCAAGGCAAGGCCCCCTCCCTCCCACCTATATATACGGAGGTTTTAGGGCTGATTTGAGACGACTTTTCCACGGCAGCCCGACCACATACCTCCACGGTTTTTCCTCTAGATCGCGTTTCTGCGGAGCTCGGGCAGAGCCCTGCTGAGACAAAGTCATCACCAACCTTCGGAGCGCCGTCATGCTGCCGGAGAACTCTTCTACCTCACCGTCTCTCTTGCTGGATCCAGAAGGCCGAGATCATCGTCGAGTTGTACGTGTGCTGAACGCGGAGGTGCCGTCCGTTCGGTACTAGATCGTGGGACTGATCATGGGATTGTTCGCGGGGCGGATCGAGGGACGTGAGGACGTTCCACTACATCAACCGCGTTCTCTAACGCTTCTGCTGTACGGTCTACAAGGGTATGTAGATCACCCAGCCCCTCTCGTAGATGGACATCACCATGATAGGTCTTCGTGCGCGTAGGAAAATATTTGTTTCCCATGCGACGTTCCCCAACAGTGGCATCATGAGCTAGGTTCATGCGTAGATGTCTTCTCGAGTAGAACACAAAAGTTTTTGTGGGCGGTGATGTGCGTTTTGCTGCCCTCCTTAGTCTTTTCTTGATTCCGCGGTATTGTTGGATTGAAGCGGCTTGGACCGACATTACTCGTACGCTTACGAGAGACTGGTTTCATCGTTACGAGTAACCCCCTTTGCTCAAAGATGACTGGCAAGTGACGGTTTCTCCAAATTTAGTTGAACCGGATTTGACCGAGGAGGTCCTTGGATGAAGTTAAACAGCAACTCATATATCTCCGTTGTGGTGTTTGTGTAAGTAAGATGCGATCCTACTAGATACCCTTGGTCACCACGTAAAACATGCAACAACAAAATTAGAGGACGTCTAACTTGTTTTTGCAGGGTATGATTGTGATGTGATATGGCCAGCGATGTGATGTGATATATTGGATGTATGAGATGATCATGTTGTAATAGAAATATCGACTTGCACGTGGATGGTACGACAACCGGCAGGAGCCATAGGGTTGTCTTTATACTAACGTTTGTGCTTGCAGATGCGTTTACTATTTTGCTAGGATGTAGCTTTAGTAGTAATAGCATAAGTAGCACGACAACCCCGATGGCAACACGTTGATGGATGATCATGGTGTGGCGCCGGTGACAAGAAGATCGTGCCGGTGCTTTGGTGATGGAGATGAAGAAGCACGTGATGATGGCCATATCATGTCACTTATGAATTGCATGTGATGTTAATCCTTTTATGCACCTTATTTTGCTTAGAACGATGGTAGCATTATGAGGTGATCTATCACTAAAATTTCAAGACAAAATTGTGTTCTCCCCGACTGTGCACCGTTGCTACAGTTCGTCGTTTCGAGACACCACGTGATGATCGGGTGTGATAGACTCAACGTTCACATACAACGGGTGCAAAACAGTTGCGCACGCGGAACACTCGGGTTAAGCTTGACGAGCCTAGCATGTGCAGACATGGCCTCGGAACACATGAGACCGAAAGGTCGATTGTGAATCATATAGTTGATATGATTAGCATAGGGATGCTTACCACTGAAACTATACCCAACTCACGTGATGATCGGACTTGGGATAGTGTAAGTGGATCATGAACCACTCAAATGACTAGAGAGATGTACTTTTTGAGTGGGAGTTTAGCATATAATTTGATTAAGTTGAACTCTAATTATCTTGAACATAGTCTAAGTCCACTTTGAATATATTTGTGTTGTAGATCATGGCTCACGCGACAGTCATCCTGAATTTTAATACGTTCCTAGAGAAAGCTAAGTTGAAAGATGATGGAAGCAACTTTGTAGACTGGGCTCGTAATCTTAAGCTAATCTTACAAGCTGGGAAGAAGGATTATGTCCTTAATGCTGCGCTAGGAGATGAACCACCCGCTACGGCTGATCAGGATGTTAAGAATGCTTGGTTAGCACGTAAGGAGGACTACTCAATAGTTCAATGTGCAGTCTTGTATGGCTTAGAACCGGGACTTCAACATCGCTTTGAGCGTCATGGAGCATTTGAGATGTTCCAGGAGTTGGAGTTTATCTTTCATAAGAACGCCCGGATTGAGAGGTATGAGACCTCCGATAAATTCTATGCTTGCAAGATGGAGGAAAACTCGTCTGTCAGTGAACATGTGCTCAAAATGTCTGGGTACTCAAACCGTCTAGCTGAACTGGGGATTGAACTCCCGCAAGAAGCTATCACTGACAGAATCCTTCAATCACTGCCGCCAAGCTACAAAGGCTTTGTGTTGAACTACAACATGCAAGGGATGAACAAGTCTCCCGGCGAGTTGTTTGCGATGTTGAAAGTCGCAGAGTCTGAACTCCGTAAAGAGCATCAAGTGTTGATGGTGAATAAGACCACTAGTTTCAAGAGAAACGGCAAAGGCAAGAAGGGCAATTCGAAGAAGAGCGGCAAGCCTATTGCCAATCCGCCGAAGAAACCCAAAGCTGGACCTAAGCCTGAAACGGAGTGTTTCTATTGCAAGGGTATGGGTCACTGGAAGCGCAATTGCCCCAAGTATCTGGCAGATAAGAAGGCAGGCAAAGAAAAATCAGGTATATTTGATATACATGTTATTGATGTGTACTTAACCGGCTCTCGTAGTAGTGCCTGGGTATTCGATACCGGTTCTGTTGCTCATATTTGCAACTCGAAACAGGAACTGCGGAATAGACGAAGGCTGGCGAAAGACGAAGTGACGATGCGCGTAGGAAACGGTTCCAAGGTTGATGCAATCGCCGTCAGCACAGTGTCACTTCAGCTACCATCGGGATTAGTGATGAACTTAAATCATTGTTATTTAGTGCCTGCGTTGAGCATGAACATTATATCTGGATCTTGTTTATTGCGAGACGGTTACTCTTTTAAGTCTGAGAATAATGGTTGTTCTATTTCTATGAGTAACATCTTTTATGGTCATGCACCGAATGTGAGAGGATTGTTCATATTGAATCTTGATAGCGATACGCATATACATAACATTGAGACCAAAAGAGTTAGAGTAAATAATGATAGCGCCATATTTTTGTGGCACTGCCGCTTGGGTCATATTGGTGTAAAGCACATGAAGAAACTCCATGCTGATGGACTTTTGGAGTCACTTGACTTTGATTCACTTGACACGTGCGAACCATGCCTCATGGGCAAGATGACTAAGACTCCGTTCTCCGGAACAATGGAGCGTGCAAGTGACTTATTGGAAATCATACATACCGATGTGTGTGGTCCAATGAGCGTGGAAGCACGCGGCGGATATCGTTATTTTCTCACCTTCACTGACGATTTAAGTAGGTATGGTTATGTCTACTTGATGAAGCACAAGTCTGAAACATTTGAAAAGTTCAAGCAATTTCAGAGTGAAGTGGAAAATCATCGTAACAAGAAGATCAAGTTCCTACGGTCTGATCGTGGGGGTGAATATCTGAGTTTCGAATTTGGTGATCACTTAAGAAAATGTGGAATTGTTTCACAGTTGACACCGCCTGGAACACCACAGCATAATGGTGTGTCCGAACGTCGTAATCATACTTTGTTAGAGATGGTGCGATCTATGATGTCTCTTACTGATTTGCCGTTATCATTTTGGGGTTATGCATTAGAAACAGCTGCATTCACTTTAAATAGGGCACCATCAAAATCCGTTGAGACGACACCATACGAACTGTGGTATGGCAAAAGGCCACAGTTGTCGTTTCTTAAAGTTTGGGGATGTGATGCTTATGTCAAAAAGCTTCAGCCTGAAAAGCTGGAACCCAAAACGGAAAAGTGCGTCTTCATAGGTTACCCAAAAGAGACAGTTGGGTACACCTTCTATCTCAAATCCGAGGGCAAAGTGTTTGTTGCTAAGAACGGAGCTTTTCTCAAGAAGGAGTTTCTCTCGAGAGAATTGAGTGGGAGGAAGATAGAACTTGACGAGGTTGTCGAACCTTTCATCCCTCTGGATGGTGGCGCAGGGCAAGGGGAAACCTCTGTCGTTGCAACGCCGGTTGAGGAGGAAGTTAATGATTATGATCATGAAACTCCAGTTCAAGTTTCTGTTGAACCACGCAGGTCGACGAGATCACGTGCTGCTCCAGAGTGGTACGGTAATCCCGTCTTATCAATCATGTTGTTAGACAACAATGAACCTGCAAATTATGATGAAGCAATGGTGGGGCCCAGATTCCAACAAATGGCTAGAAGCCATGAAATCCGAGATAGGATCCATGTATGAGAACAAAGTGTGGACTTTGGAGATACTACCTGAGGGCCGCAAGGCTATTCAGAACAAATGGATCTTTAAGAAGAAGACGGACGCTGACGGTATTGTGACCGTTTATAAAGCACAACTTGTGGCAAAGGGTTTTTCACAAGTTCCAGGAGTTGACTACGATGAGACTTTCTCACCCGTAGCAATGCTTAAGTCCGTCAGAATCATGTTAGCAATAGCTGCATTTTTCGATTATGAAATCTGGCAGATGGATGTCAAAACGGCGTTCCTTAACGGTTTCCTTAAGGAAGAGTTGTATATGATGCAACCCGAAGGTTTTGTCGATCCTAAAAATGTTGACAAGGTGTGCAAGCTCCAGCGATCCATTTATGGACTGGTGCAAGCATCTCGGAGTTGGAACAAACGTTTTGATGAGGTGATCAAAGCATTTGGGTTTATACAAGTGGTTGGAGAATCTTGTATTTACAAGAAAGTGAGTGGGAGCTCTGTGGCGTTTCTGATATTATATGTGGATGACATATTACTGATTGGAATCAACGTAGAGCTTTTGGAGAGCATAAAAGGTTACTTGAATAAAAGTTTCTCTATGAAGGACCTAGGAGAAGCTGCTTACATTCTAGGCATTAAGATCTATAGGGATAGATCGAAACGCCTGATAGGACTTTCACAAAGCACATACCTTGATAAAGTTTTGAAAAGGTTCAAAATGGAACAGTCCAAGAAAGGGTTCTTGCTAGTTTTACAAGGTACAAGATTGAGTAAGACTCAGTGCCCAGCAACTGATGAAGATAGAGAGCATATGCGCTCCGTCCCCTATGCTTCAGCCATAGGTTCTATCATGTATGCGATGCTGTGCACTAGACCGGATGTTAGCCTGGCCATAAGCATGGCAGGTAGGTTCCAGAGTAATCCAGGAGTGGATCACTGGACAGCGGTCAAGAATATCCTGAAGTACCTGAAAAGGACTAAGGAGATGTTTCTCGTATATGGAGGTGACGAAGAGCTCGCCGTAAAAGGTTACGTCGATGCAAGCTTTGACACAGATCCGGACGACTCTAAGTCACAGACCGGATACGTATTTATTCTTAATGGGGGTGCAGTAAGCTGGTGCAGTTCCAAGCAAAGCGTCGTAGCAGATTCTACATGTGAAGCAGAGTACATGGCTGCCTCGGAGGCGGCTAAGGAGGGTGTCTGGATGAAGCAGTTCATGACGGATCTTGGAGTAGTGCCAAGCGCACTGAATCCAATAACCTTGTTCTGTGACAACACTGGTGCCATTGCCTTAGCAAAGGAGCCACGGTTTCACAAGAAGACCAGACACATCAAACGACGCTTCAAACCTCATCCGCGACTACGTCGAGCAAGAGGATGTAAATATATGCAAAGTGCACACGGATCTGAATGTAGCAGACTCGCTGACTAAACCTCTTCCACGGCCAAAACATGATCGACACCAGAACTGTATGGGTGTTAGATTTATTACAATGTAATTCACATGGTGATGTGAGGGCTAGATTATTGACTCTAGTGCAAGTGGGAGACTGTTGGAATTATGCCCTAGAGGCAATAATAAATATATAGTTATTATTATAATTCCTGTATCAAGATAATAGTTTATTATCCATGCTATAATTGTATTGAATGAAGACTCATTTACATGTGTGGATACATAGACAAAACACCGTCCCTAGCATGCCTCTAGTTGGCTAGCCAGTTGATCGATGATAGTCAGTGTCTTCTGATTATGAACAAGGTGTTGTTGCTTGATAACTGGATCACGTCATTGGGAGAATCACGTGATGGACTAGACCCAAACTAATAGACGTAGCATGTTGATCGTGTCATTTTGTTGCTACTGTTTTCTGCGTGTCAAGTATTTATTCCTATGACCATGAGATCATATAACTCACTGACACAGGAGGAGTGCTTTGTGTGTATCAAACGTCGCAACGTAACTGGGTGACTATAAAGATGCTCTACAGGTATCTCCGAAGGTGTTAGTTGAGTTAGTATGGATCAAGACTGGGATTTGTCACTCCGTGTGACGGAGAGGTATCTCGGGGCCCACTCGGTAATACAACATCACACACAAGCCTTGCAAGCAATGTAACTTAGTGTAAGTTGCGGGATCTTGTATTATGGAATGAGTAAAGAGACTTGCCGGTAAACGAGATTGAAATAGGTATGCGGATACTGACGATCGAATCTCGGGCAAGTAACGTACCGAAGGACAAAGGGAATGACATACGGGATTATACGAATCCTTGGCAGTGAGGTTCAAACGATAAGATCCTCGTAGAATATGTAGAATCCAATATGGGCATCCAGGTCCCGCTATTGGATATTGACCGAGGAGTCTCTCGGGTCATGTCTACATAGTTCTCGAACCCGCAGGGTCTGCACACTTAAGGTTCGACGTTGTTTTATGCGTATTTGAGTTATATGGTTGGTTACCGAATGTTGTTCGAAGTCCCGGATGAGATCACGGATGTCACGAGGGTTTCCGGAATGGTCCGGAAACGAAGATTGATATATAGGATGACCTCATTTGATTACCGGAAGGTTTTCGGAGTTACCGGGAATGTACCGGGAATGACGAATGGGTTCCGGGAGTTCACACAGGGGGGGGGCAACCCACCCCGGGGAAGCCCATAGGCCTTGGGGGAGACACACCAGCCCTTAGTGGGCTGGTGGGACAGCCCACAAGTACTCTATGCGCCAAGAGAAGAAAAATCAAGAGGAAAAGGAAAAAAAAGGAGGAGGTGGGAAGGGAGGAGGACTCCCTCCCACCAAACCTAGTCCAACTCGGTATGGGGGGGGGGAAGTCCTCCCCCTTGGCTCGGCCGACCCCCTTGAGTGTCCTTGGACCCCAAGGCAAGGCCCCCTCCCTCCCACCTATATATACGGAGGTTTTAGGGCTGATTTGAGACGACTTTTCCACGGCAGCCCGACCACATACCTCCACGGTTTTTCCTCTAGATCGCGTTTCTGCGGAGCTCGGGCGGAGCCCTGCTGAGACAAAGTCATCACCAACCTCCGGAGCGCCGTCACGCTGCCGGAGAACTCTTCTACCTCTCCGTCTCTCTTGCTGGATCAAGAAGGCCGAGATCATCGTCGAGCTGTACGTGTGCTGAACGCGGAGGTGCCGTCCGTTCGGTACTAGATCGTGGGACTGATCGCGGGATTGTTCGCGAGGCGGATCGAGGGACGTGAGGACGTTCCACTACATCAACCGTGTTATCTAACGCTTCTGTTGTACGGTCTACAAGGGTATGTAGATCACTCATCCCCTCTCGTAGATGGACATCACCATGATAGGTCTTCGTGCGCGTAGGAAAATTTTTGTTTCCCATGCGACGTTCCCCAACAACCACCTATTCATATTTCTTCATGCTTGTTTTTATTGAATTGTCGGTATCTGAAACTCATTATTATTTGCTCCCTAGCTGATTATGCTATTGATATTAGTTTACCGTGAGACCTTTGTGTCACTTGCTTATGTGGTTAACTTGTTATCTTGCTGAAATTCTCGTTATGAGTTAGACATAGTTGCAACAACAAGATCTAACAGAGTTTGCCAAAGTTTTTCTTTCTCTTTCAGTTTATCAACTGAGTTGCTTGAGGACAAGCAAGGTTTTAAGCTTGGGGGAGTTGATACGTCTCCATCGTATCTACTTTTCCAAACTTTTTGCCCCTGTTTTGGACTCTAATTTGCATGATTTGAATGGAACTAACCTGGACTAACGTTGTTTTCAGCAGAATTGCCTTGGTGTTGTTTCTGTGTAGAAATGAAAGTTCTCGGAACGTCCTGAAAATTTACGGAGAATATTTCTGAAAAATATGAAAAATATGTGCGCAAAGATCCACCGGAGGGGATGGGCCAGTGGGCCACAAGCCCTGTAGCCGCCACCCCCCCCCCCCCCGGTGGCGGCTAGCAAGCTTGTGGGGCCCACGTGGCTCTGCCGCCCCCAAACTCAGCTCTATAAATTCACTTTCGTCCCAAAAAAAATCAAGAGAGAAGATTTCGTCACGTTTGCGATACGGAGGCGCCACCACATACTGTTCTTCATCTGGAGGGCAGATCTGGATTCCGTTTTGGACTCCGGGGAGGGGAAATTGTCGCCATCGTCATCATCAACCTTCTTCCCTCTCCAATTCCATGAAGCTCTTCATCGTTCGTGAGTAATCTATTCGTAGGCTCGCTGGGCGATGATGAGTAGGATGAGATCTATCATGTAATCGAGTTAGTTTTGATGGGGATTGATCCCTAGTATCCACTATGTTGTGAGATTGATGTTGCTACTACTTTTCCATGCTTAATGCTTGTCAATAGGGCCCGAGTGCCATGATTTCAGATCTGAAAATTATTATGTTGTCACCAATATATGTGTGTTTTAGATCCGATCTTGCAAGTTGTAGTTACCTACTATGTGTTATGACCCGGCAACCCGGGAGTGACAATAACCGGAACCACTCCCAGTGATGACCATAGTTTGAGGAGTTCATGTGTTCACCAAGTGCTAATGCGTTGGTCCGGTTCTTTATTAAAAGGAGAACCTTAATATCTCGTAGTTTCCTTTTGGACCCCGCTGCCACGGGAGGGATGGACAATAGATGTCATGCAAGTTCTTTTCCCTAAGCACGTATGACGACACACGAAATGCATGCCTACATCACATTGACGAACGGGATCTAGCCACATATCTCTCTGTGTTATAACTGTTCCATGATGAATATCATCCAAACAAATCACCGACCCAATGCCTACGAGTTTGTCCCACTGCTGTTGTTACTTGTCTTGCTCTGCTGCTGTTACTCGTTTTGCTCTGCTGTTGTTACTACTATTGCTGCTGCTGTTACTTGCTTGCTGTGCTGTTACTTGCTACTGTTGTCACTACTGCTATTCCTTGCCACTGCTGCTACTTGTTACACTGCTGCTACCTGCTACAATACTGGTTCACACGACGTTGACGGGAAAGAATATTTCCCGTCCACGAGCAACTTCTCGCGCCATTGATACAATCGTTAGGAATAGTCTGCCGTCAACAGATCGTTTTTGACACCGTTGTTATCATACTACTTTGTTGTTGATACTTTGCTTGCAGATACTAATCTTTCAGGTGTGGTTGAATCTGACACATTAAACTACTAATACTTGAGTGTATCCTCTCACTTCCTGTCCGGCGAATCAACAAATTTGGGTTGAATACTGTACCCTCAAAAACTGCCTTGATCCCACACGCTGGTGGGTCATTGCAAAACAATTTCTAATTGTTGAGCAATCGAGAATAGCATTTGTGTAGCCATAGCCAGGGATTTGCTAAACATGGGGATATTAGAAAAGGCAGGGACGGGGATGTGCTATACCCGGGGGCGTGTAGAGGCAGCAGAGGATAACGTCCTGCTTGTGCGTTGTTCATGCTGGATCTCCTCGTCCACAACTTGCAGACGCTGGTGATCTCGCCCACCAAACCCTAGGTCAGGGCCTTGGGGTGGGCCCGGTGTGGGGGTGGGGTCGGCGTGACGGAGCTCGCCAATCCATGGGCAGCCATAGCGGTGGTCCTTTAGTTTGGGTCAGGCATCGCGATCTTATAGTCGATGGCGACGCCTCCGGGTGGATCAAATGCGTAAGCTCGCAGGGGGAGAAACAACGCAAGCGGACAGAGGAGAAGGAAGGAAGAGGTGAGGCCGGGAAGGTGGCGACTCGAGGGGGTGGAATGAAGAGAGGAACGGTTGGGGTGGGGGCGCACGTGTGGGAGGAGGCACGCAACTAGGTCTCATCCATGGGAGCAGCCGCTCTTTATACTACTATACATGAAATAATAGAAATTCCCTTGGTGGGGCGAAGAAATTACACGCGGTGGCACGAGTCAAAGTTCAACTATTCATTCTTATACGTTCCAACGGCTCAGATAAATCGAGAGCTAGATCCGACGGTCGGAATCACATGTGGAAAAAGATCTGACGATCAAGAGTCGCTAAGAGCATCTCAAGTCACCCCAACATCACCTTCCTCCATTGTTGTGCATCATGCCCCTTTGTCTTCATGAGCCCCAACCCGCGCATGCCCTCCACGTTCACCGCCAGCCTCACCACCTAGTACGGCTACTCGCCGACGTACTCAAGCTCGCCTACGACGACTGTGCGCTGTGGACCCCTGCCCTTCGTACCAAGCTCATCACAGTTCAGCAACGATGATGTCGAGATGGACAAGATCATCATGGCTCACCCGTTGCCGCTTCATGCCCTGGGTTTCGCAAGCAAGAGAAAACGTTGGACAACACGGACGACATGGAGGATGTTGAGGAGGAGGTGGAAGAGGAACAACTGGCGGCGCCAACGACCAAAGGGATACAAAAGGGGAGGCAGTCCAATGCCAAGCCAGTCGAGCCTCGCGTCAAGTGGATGCCAAAGGAATATGAGTGCCTCGCCGAAGCATGGAAGATTGTCAGCATCGACCCGATCACCGACGCGAATGAGAATGCCCACACCTACTAGAAAAGGGTCAAGACAACATTCGACGAGTGCGAGATGGTCGACCCCGAGTTCTCTAGCATCCACATGGGTCGTGGCGAGAAGGCCATGGCCAACCATTGGGCGACCATTCCGCTAGCCTGCAACAAGTGGCATGGGATTCAGAAGGAGAACGGCACCAATGTCGAGCGTCAGGTATGTCCATAGCCTTCTCGCCCAGCTCTTCGCCGTGTACTTCACCGACACTTGTTCTTAATCTTTGTAAATGGTCCGCATGTTTGACATGTTTCTCCTGGACAACAATGACCTCGAGTTCAAGTTCCTTTATTCCTTCGCAAGGATCAAGTCATACGAGAAATGGACAAAGGTCCGGCTCGCTTTCGCCAAGACCAAGGATGGTGTCTACAAATCGGACGCATCTGTCTCGGCGGTGGCACAAGGTCGTCCTCATAACAACAAGAGAGCCAAGGCGGCGAGGGACTCGACGACCACTGTTGAACGGCTGCAGTCATTGATAGAACAGTGCATCGCTGACGCCACGAGCCACTCCACCAAGAGGGAGGAGAAGTCCGAAGCGAGGTGGTCGGTGTTGATGACGAAGCAGGACATCAAGGTCAACCTTCTCATGACCAACATCGCTGCAAAGAAGAGGAACACCAACTTGGCGTTCCTCATGGGAGCAGACATGGCGACGATGGACCCGCAGGTGAAGGCGTGGTACTTGGCGGAGCGCAACCTCATCTTAAACCTCATGACGGGACCGGCGGCGGCCACAACAACCACAACGCCAACACAGAGCACTGCAAGTGCGACCACAATGCCGACAACGAGCTGTCCCACCCCTACAGGAGAGGAGCTTGCCATTTGAGTTCCATGTCTATGGTTCCTACCCTTTTGATCGCCTGACTTCGGCTATGTTCGATCACCGACCCGTGGCATGATTATCGCCCACCTATGGTATGATGATTGCCGAACCTGTATCGGTTTTTTGGTAGCAGGAAAAAAACTTTGAATATATGTGCATTTGGGGCCGAAACCTGGTGGTGCGGCTGAAAACGTGTGTCTTCCCAAACCGGAAAACACCAACGCAAACGCATAAACTCCATCGCCGTGTAAGCTGGGAGCATCGCGACACTAGGGGTATGCCCATGTATTCACATGAATACCCAAGTTTTAGTTGAAAAAATATACATGTCAACTAGCCCAGCCCAACTATCCAAAAGCACTATCCAGCGCAGCCTCGAGCGATCGGGCCCTCGCTGGCTCGCTCTTGCTCGCACCCCGTTTCCCATCCCACAGCGCCGAGTTGGCACCGCAGCCAGCAGTCCCCTCCCCTCCCGCGCGCAATGCCTTGCCCGTGGCTCCCGCCCCCATGCACGAAGGCGACCCTGCCTCTGGCGGCGGCGCCCTGGCCCCGCCCCCGCTGGCTCCGCACCGGCAGCGCCCTGCATTGGAGCCACCCCGCCCCCAGCGCTGGTCAGAGGAAGCAACAGCCGTGCTGGCCGCGGTGGCGCCTCGCCCCCTGCGCTGACCGCAGCGGCACCCCCCCCCCCCCCCCCCCCGTCTACCCCTCCTCTTCGCCCCCAATGCCGCGACACACAAGCACAAGGTGCAAATTAGTAGCAATTGATGTTGCTTGCTTAAGTCTAATTTACTAGATGCAAGTAGTCTATCTATTTAACATATGCAGCCTTGTTTTCCTAACGTAGATGAAGAAGAGACTAAAGAACAGTAGCATATTTGCAATGTGGGAAAAGGCTTCGAAGGCAAGGAAAACAGATGAAGTATCCACACCGAATCAAACACTAGCTGCATCTAGTACTTGTACTTCTCCTGTTCATTTTGAGAGCAATTTGTGATTGGTGTTATGGCAAGAACCGAAGAGTAGAGGAGAAACCTCAACACCTCATGTAGAAGATGATGATTCTATTAATGAAGATGATGAACCTATGCAAGCATATTTGGAGGCACTCGAGGATGATCGTGGAAAGCGGATTCCCTTCTAAGTGTATGATGTCAATGACCAAGATAGAGTAAGGAGATATATTGAGATGGGGTCATGTCAACCAAAAAATCACAAGTTCAAGTTTACAAATAAAAGTGGAAAAGAGCATCGTTTTTGTCGTGTTTGGTTTAAAGAATTTCCACGGATTGAGTATAGTGTGGAAAAAGATAAAGCTTTCTGCTTCATTTGCTATTTGTTCAAGGATAAAACAAGATGTCCCGATGGAGATGCTTTTGGGAAGAAGGGATTTAATAACTGGAACATGAAGCTGAGATTGAAGAAACATGAAGGTGAGGTTTGTAGTGCTCATACCGAAGCATAAGGTCGAAGTTGTTGATATGGAGGGTCCTTACTTACCCGTTGGCCGGCCTAGAAGGGGTTTATGTAATGATGCAATCAATTACCAACGCTCCAAGGTTGATATGTTCGTTGGTGTCATTGATAGGCAAATTAGTGAGCTGAATGGCAGATTTGATGAGGTAAACATGGAGCTACTTTCTTGCATGGCAGCATTCTGTCCACTTCATCTATTTGTTGCTTATGATCAAGATAGGTTGTTTAGGCTTGCTACAAAGTTTTATGCTTCTGATTTAACAAGTGATGAACTCGCAAGACTTCCATGGCAACCAAACATGTATGTTACTAATGTGCGTAGAGATGAAAGGTTTCAAAACCTAAAAAATTTGTGTCAACTTTCAGTTGTGCTTGTTGAGACAAACAAGCACGAACAATATCATATTGTTTACAAGCTTCTTAAGTTGGTATTGATTATGCGAGTAGCTACTGCTAGTGTTGAAAGGGTATTCTCTCCAGTGAGCTATGTGAAGAATAAGCTAAGGAGCAAAATGGATGATGAATATTTGAACAATTGTTTGGTTACATTTAGTGAGAGAGAATTTTTTAATCAAGTGAAGGATGAAGTTGTCATCAATCTCTTCCAAAAAGGCGACCGTGGAGTTATATTGTAAGAAAGACATCATCACTTTATCAATCAAAAGGTACTTACGCATTCATGCCCTTATGGTTTGATGCATTAAAATATTACTATTATCGTTATGTTAGTGATGTTTTGTTCATATATTGCTAGTTGTGTGTTGTTTGGTTCATATACTACATTTAAAGCAAAAAAAAGTTGAGTGAATACCCGGCCTTCATTTCATGGCATTGATACTTGCTGGGAGGCTTGTGAAAGCGTGGAGTGGCATTTGAATCTTGTTTTAGAATGTGTTAAGCTGCACTGCTCAGACCGGTGAAAAAGGCCAGTATTTATTACCGCCTCTTTTGCAATGTTATCTCTTTTTTTCTCCAAGTGTCAAGAAGCTTGCAAGAAGAATGTCGAGTGGGCATTTGGTGTGCTTCAATCTCGTTTTGCTGTTGTCCGGTACCCCGTTCAGACCTGGTCGAAAGATCAACTGTGGAAAGTCATGACTTGCTGTGTCATCCTGCACAACATGATCATTGAGAGCGAACAGGAAGAGCCAATGTTTGACACTGAACCATATTACACGCAGGGTCCTCTTGTTCAAGTTGATCACGAGCTATCGACAACGTGAACTGCCTTCCTCAACATGCATCAGGAGATCCGATACCCACAGATGCATCAACAACTGCACGATGATTTGGTGGAGCATCTATGAAGGCTCGAGGGCAACGCCTAGCTCGATGTGTGATGAATTATGAGTTTTTATTTGTTGAACTATTTTGATTTGTATTGATTTGATGAACTATATTTGATTTGTATTGATTTCTGTGATAAACTATGTGATATTTTTTTATTTTTTTATGTTGAAGCACGTCAAATATGAGCTAAAAACGAAAGTGATGAAATTTGCTCTAAGCTGCACTGCTCGTATGGGTGAAAAAGGTCAGTATTTATTACCCCCGTTTTTGCAGAGTTACTTTTTTTTCCGTCCACGCAAGGATATGGTTGGATAGACTGTGTTCTAATCTTACCCCGGAATCCTCCTCCTCGATCTTTCTTGCTCTTCTGCAGTGAGGTGGCTGGGGTGGAGATGGGTGAGGCCATCCGCGGCATCCTCCTACACGGCCGTGTGGCTTCAGAAGCTCGTGCTCTCTGTCCTCGCGACCGCGTATGCGAAGGTTGTGGACGGATCTGATGCGCCGGCGACGCGGCCGGGCCGGTGTTAGGGACCTGGGCTGGGAGTGGCATAGCTAGCTCGTACGACGGACGGCGCCCCTGTCACATCTTCCGCTCGTCCTCGTCTGCGGCGTCGCCCGCCGTCTGAACGGGAGGGGAAGAATCACGGCTATTATATTAGTCCACTTCTCCATTCCTTCCTTCCGCAAGCACAAGACGGCGCTTCAGTTGGATCCCTTCCTTGTACTGGAGTACGGCATTCGCCACAGCAGACCAGCGGCCGAGCAATGGCAGCAGCCTTCTCCTTTGCCCGTGTGGCTGCTCTCTTCTTCCTGGTCGCTGCCCATCCCCATGGATGCTGCGGCTGCGGTTTTCTGCCCGATCTGTTCTGTTACCCACCTCCGCCTGCCCCCACCACCAATGTCCCCGCCACCAACGTCCCTGCATCCAATATCCCCACCTCCAACTCCAGCTCCGGCGGCGGCGGCGGCACCAACGGCGACGGTGGGGGCTGGCTCGATGCCCGGGCCACCTGGTACGGCGCTCCCAATGGCGCCGGCCCGTACGACAACGGTACGACAAAGAATGCTGCTGACTGCGGTTCTTGTTTTTTCAATAAATACGTAGCAATGAAATCACTGGCACGGATGCAGGTGGCGCTTGCGGGTTCAAGAACGTCAACTGGCCGCCTTTCTCGTCAATGACGTCGTGCGGCAACCAGCCGCTCTTCAAGGACGGCAAGGGGTGCGGCTCATGCTACCAGGTTAGCTTAGCTAGTGTCTCTCGCCGGCGTTGCAGTTGCTTGATAGGAGTACTAGGTGAGGGTGAGCAACAAGTGAAACCGGACTAGCTAGCGCGACCCCCGCGTCGCCCTCCCTGGCGGCGGCGGGGGAACCCTAGCCCGCAGCCCCGCCCTCCACCTCGCCGCCTCCCACGAAGGTGGCGGCGGGGCTGACTCCTGCCTTCAGTCCCCCTTCTCCTCGCCCGCCCGTCGGCTCCGGCCGTTCGCTGCGCCCGGCGCGGGCGCGACTCCGCCGGCCCGCTGCTGCCCCGTCCCAGCTCACCCCCTTGCCACCGGCTGCTTCCAGCGCTTGGCGTCAGCGAGGTCCTCTGCCTCACCATGCTCCTGCATCAGATCTGACGCTCCTGTGCCTGATCCTGGGATGGTGTTGGCATGGCTCCTCGGCTGGCTCAGGCTGCCTTTGGTGTGGCGCCGGGTGTCGTCCTTCCTTCTGCGGTCTGCGGCCATGGCTCCGGGGCTGTGTTTCTTTTGGTGTGTTCTCCGTGGTGCCCCCAGCGGCGCGCCGTCCTGGCATTCGGCAGGCGATTTTTTCCTCGCGGTGGGCGTCTTCCTGGTGCAGCTCCGGTCCTTGCAGCCCTGGACCTGCGTTCGTCCGGTGTCCCTGCTGATGCAGCGTCGGGATGGCGCTCCGTAGGCTACGGTCCTCCAGCTTCTTCGGATTTCCTGTGTCCTGACGGCCTTGGTCCCGGCGGCCTGGATATGCATTCTCTCCAGTTCTGGCTTGCCGGTGTCAGCTGTCATCGTCGTGTCCCCTGCGTCGGCCCTTTCCGCCCGCCACCTCCGCAACACGGGCCACCTGTTTCGGGGCAATGTGATTGCTTAGACCCAGGCCATGGAGAAATCCCTGCTCGGCTTGCCGGTGTTGGCAGTGTGACACCGATGGGTGTCGTCCCCTCCTTGGAGGCGTTACCATGGCCCCTCTCTATGCCCCTCTTTGAGTATCAGGAGAAACCCTATGTTCAATTCTTCGAATGGGACGGTGATGGAGCCACAACGTCAATATCCTTCTTGAAGGCATCGTCTTGTGTGCACGTGGCTTACCCGATGATGGATTTGTGGATGTAGGATGGTTTGTTGGTTTGGACTACCCCTCAAGTTAGGGAAGTTTAGCTGCGTTGTTTGCTCGTTTGGGCCAGCATCTCATGTCTTTCTGTTTTGGGCACCATATTCACACCATCTTGCGTTCGTGTCATGTGTGTGTTGTACCTTTCTATGTACTCGTTCTATCATTTTATCAATGAATAGATACACAATCTTTGCGTATTAATGATTTTTTTTTATTGATACTAGTACTTCAAAGTGATAGAGTCAGCCTGTGATTAGTGATCCAAACAGTCTTATATTTCCTTGTAGAATGAGTAGTAATTTGATTGATTCCATGGATCTTAAATGGTTGCGTGGAATGCAGATCAGGTGCGTGGCCCATCGTGCCTGCTCCGGCGTCCCGGAAACGGTGATCATCACGGACATGAACTACTACCCGGTCTCCCGCTATCATTTTGACCTCAGCGGCACCGCCTTCGGCGCCATGGCCAAGTACGGCCGCAACGACGAGCTCCGCCACGCTGGCATCATCGACATGCAGTTCAAGAGGTACGTAGGTCCACCATCTTATCTTACTTATTAATCTCAACATGATTAACTTTAACCGACAAGGACATAGTACATGGCATCCGTCTTTCCTTGTCCACCGTTGGCTACTTTCCTTGCTACAAGAGCAAATATAGTAATATCAACTCTGTGCTTTGCCTGCACTTTCGTCTCACTAGTTGTCAACAGAAGGAACCATTTTGCACATCCTAACTTTACGGGATTAGAGATCCATAATCTAGTGGCAGGCATGCTGCTTTTGTTTGCTTTTCTTGGTTGTTCGTGTGGTGACAGACACTGATACCAGTGGGAATGGCGTACATTGCAGGGTGCCGTGCCAGTACCCGGGGCTCACGGTGACGTTCCGCGTGCAGCACGGGTCCAACCCCAACTACCTGGCGATCCTGGTGGAGTACGAGGACGGCGACGGCGACGTGGCGCAGGTGGACATAATGGAGTCACGGCTGCCGGACAGGGCGCCGACGGGGTACTGGACGCCGATGAGGGAGTCGTGGGGATCCATCTGGCGCCTGGACAGGCTCCGCCCGCTGCAGGGGCCATTCTCGCTGCGCGTCACCGACGAGTCCGGCAGGTCGGTCGTCGCCAATCAGGTCATCCCGGCATACTGGCAGCCCAATGCCGCCTACAGGTCCTTGGTCCAGTTCGATGAGACGTTACCTCTGTCGCTTGTGACATCCGGTGCCACGACCCGTCGTCTCCTTGTTCTACCTATGCCTATGTCTATGTATTCGGCCGCACGTACGTATGTGTGGCCTTGTGTACGTTCGATACTGGCCCTGGCCGTGTGATCATCTGCGCTGCAGGACGAAGAAACAAAAGATTGAACCTGGAGTTTGTTGTCTGTGTTGCAGTGTGTGAGTAGGAAGGACAGCTCGTATTTAGATTGCCTGCATTAGGCTCGGTAGACGCAACCATCACTTATGATTGCCTGCAGTAGGATAGTTGCCTCAATACTCCCTTCGTTCCTAAATGCACGTAAATATAAGGTGTGTTAGCTTTTTAGAAAATCAAACGTTATCTATGTTCAACTTTACATCAAAATATAATATTTACAATACTAAATATATAAAATATTAAAATATACTTCATGGTGAGTTCAATAATATTGATTTGGTATTCTAGATATTGGTATTTTTGTATATAAAATTGGTCAAAGTTAGATAAGTTTCACTTTTTAGATAAATAATACAGTACATCATATATTTAGAAACGGAGGAAGTATTTTTGTCATATGTATTTTTGATACTTGAAATGCAACAACATGGGACCTACCTACAAAAGGTTCAGCACAAGGCAAATCCTATTGGGCGCTTAAGCGTCCGTTTGCAAACGGATGCCTGCAGTTCCTGCTGGGCCGGTCCAATTACCCTTTTGTCATTCGGCTTTCTAAGCCGCACAAAATAGCGCCCGTGGAGATTATTGAACCACCGACCTCCTGTTTAGCTGTAATTTGTAAAATGCGCTAACCACTCGTCCACTTCGGCGGAAGTGATAGATTACATCTTTTCCCTTGTTTATTGTTTATTCTTTTCTTTTTTTCTGTCTTTCTTCCCTTTTTCCCTTTTTGTTTTTTTCTTCCTTATATGCTGAATGTTTTTCAATTTTTTGGACTCTTTTAAAATGATGAACCTTTTCCATTTTGAGGATTTTTTTCGAAAATTGATGATTTTTTTTTAAAATTTGATGAACTTTTTTAAATCGATGAACTTTTTTAAATTTGATGAACTTTTTTCTTCGAATCGATGACCTATTTTCATTTTTCGATGAACTTTTCGAGAATTCGATAATTTTTTTCAATTTTGCATGAACTTTTTTCCTTAAACCAACGAACTTCTTTTAATGTTTGATGATTTTTTTTAAATCGATGAATTTGTGAGGTTTTTTTTGAATACATGAACCTTTTCGATTTGGTGATTTTTTTTGGATACGCGAACTTTTTTATATGCTCGTGAACTTCATTTGAAATATGTGAACGTGTTTTCAAATAATTGAAAATTTCAAACTTTACAATGCAATGTGTAATAAATATTGCTTCTATGTTTTTGTTCTTAAGAGGTTCATGTTGTAAATAGTCATTAGTAGTTAGTTGGCTTAGTGATTAGACTCGATGTGCGGAAGCGCGGAGTCGCGAGATTGAGTCCCGATGGAGGTTTATTTTTTGTTGTGTATTTTTGCACTCTGGAGTCTTGGACTACTTTTTTGTTGAAGGCACGCAATAGGAGGACAACACCACAAGACCATGCACGAGCCAACTTCGCACGCAAGCCCAACAACCGCATCACTCGGCGAGAGTGGGCGACACCTACAACGACTCATTCTTAAACCAGCGACCACAAGAGGCTGTAGGGTCCAAAGTATGTCTAGAGGGTGTGATTAGACTACTTGACCAAATAAAAAACTTAGCCTTTTTCCAATTTTAGTTGTGGGCATGTTTTGGCAATTATAGCAAGTCAATCAAATCATATACGTGCAAGTCTAAGAGTATAGTAGCGTAAAGTAAAGACATGCACATGTAAATAGAGTGTAGGGACACGAAGATCAAACGCAAAGATTGACACGAAGATTTTTGGCGTGGTTCTGATAGGTGGTGCTATCATACATCCACTTTGATGGAGACTTCAATCCACGGAGGATAACAGCCGCGCTAGTCCACAGAGAGCTCAACCCACGAAGGGTCCGCGGAGAAGCAACCTTGTATATTTCACCATGGCTTACGTCCACGAAGGACTTGCCTCACTCAGGGTAGATCTTCACGAAGTAGGCGATCCCCTTGCCCTTACAAGCTTCTTGGTTCAACTCCACAACACGAAGTAGGAGGCTGTCAATCGACACCTATCCAATCTAGGAGACACCCCCCAAAAGGTAATAGATGTGGTAGTATGATGAACTACTTGCTCTTGTGCTTCAAAAGATTGTCTCCTCAACACTCAATCACTCTCTCACAGATTTGGCTTGGGTAGAGGAGAATGATTGGGTGGAAAGCAACTTGGGGAGGCTAGAAATCAAGATTCATATGGTAGGAATGGAATGTATTGATCTGAACACATGAGTAGGTTTCTCTCTCATAGAAAAATGGATGGGGCAAGTGTTGGTTATTTATGAGTGCTTCCTTTACAAATGACACGAGGTGGAGGGGTATATATAGACATCTCAAAAAATCCAACCGTTACAACATTATTGCCTAACTCGGTGAAACTGAAGTAAAAACTTGGTGGTACTCACTAGTGCAAAATGTGGCAACTTTAGGTTTTTCGGTGAGACCTATATAAGAATTTCGGTGGGTATATTTTGGCTCCCTAGGCACTTACTAGACTCGGTGGCACCGGTTCCTAAAACTCAGAAATTTCGGTTCTTAGAAACAGGTAGACAAAGAGTTGGTCACTCATTCTCGGTCAGACCAAAATCAAACTTGGTGTCACCGAGATGCTAGGGTTTGGCATAGGATCCGTGTGAGGCAAAACTCACTAGGGCCAAATGAAAATTGTTGGTGGCATCGAATTTTGGACTTTTAGGATTTTGGACAGAATATTTGTGGGAGAATTTCATCTGTATTTTTGGTGGCTAATCTTTAAGCACTTGAGCAACTAGATCATCGAGTCACCTCATCCCCTTTTAATAGTATTAGCTTTCGTATGGACTCAAGTGTGATTTTCACAAAATATAAAATGTAGAGTCTTCAAGCTTGTTGTCAATAGATGTTACTTGCATCTAGGGATTCTCCTCACAATCCTTAGCCAATGTATCATTGAACTTTTCCTGAAATATACTAGGTAGAGTCATTAGTCTAATGGCATATATGTTTGTATTAATTACCATAACCACCTTAGGGAGAAGTTGTGCTTTCAATCTTTCCCTTTTTGGTAATTGATGATAACATATAGATCAAATCTTCGACAAAATATATAATCAATGAATAGCATCGTTGCTTTGAGAAGTATGTGATAATCAAGAGCCCCCCCTAAATTTGTGCATTATTTTAAATTTGCATTTGAATGCAAATGCACAATCGATTAGGATCATGGGTCACTCTTCCATGTCACAGACATCTTGGCGGTGCGCATAGATGATATGAATGAATTATAATGCACATAACACCAAACAATGAGTGAATGATCATCACATAGATATCTCAAGGATAGGAAATAGTAGCATCAAACATAGAGCGTATGATCAAACACGACAAAGTTTAAGACATCCAAAAGATGAACCAAATGTTTTAGAAACCAAAGAGAGCAACAAAACAACTCTCTCTCTCTCTCTCTCTCTCTCTATCTTGAAGCCCTATTGATCTATACACTTCTCCCCATTTGGCAACAAGGTACCAAAAAGTTCAAAGATATAGAATTATGCGTCGATGTGGGCTTGGTATCCTCCGATAGTTGTTGAAGGAGTCGATAGAATAGCGTCAACGAAGGCTTCAACAGATGTCCTCTGAGGTGGTGGAGTAGATACTGGAAGTGTAGGAGCTGATGCTGGGGCTGATGAAGAAGGTCTAGTCTCTGGAACTATCGTAGTTGCAGATCTGGCGTGAGTTCTGAACTGAGTGGAAGTCGGAAGAGAAGGGCCATCATCGTCATCACTGCTAGAGCTGGGAGTGGGCACTGCATCAACCTCCTTCTTCAACTGGTTAACTGTTGTAGTCAACTCAATCACCTTAATGTACAGGTCATGGAACTTGGTTTCCATGATCCTCTCGAGACTCTTCTGATTCAACATAATATTTTTGATGTTCTTCTCCATCCTTTGGATGGTCCTGATAAGATATGCCATTTGATCTCCCTTGGATCTTATCATTGGAGCACTAGTCTCTCTGGCTACCTCTGCCCGGGCCTCACCCTCTACCTCAGCCTATGAAGTTGGTGAAGGGGGGTGATTTGGTTCGATCACCACCACATTGTCCTTGAACTCTGGCTTGAGTGGCAGGTGTTGACGATCAAGGAGATACACATTCTCCCCAATCTTGGAGTTGATCAACATCTGAATGTAGGGTGCGTATCCACAAGACCTCTTTTGGCCAGCAGCAGTCCTTCTGATTGTCTCTACAATCAGGCCCATCACCCTGATACTAGTATGAGTGTCTACATGGTGCAACATGTTGATGAAATACCCCCTGATCATCTTGTCATCACCTGATTTGGGCATCAAGGTGTACCATATAATTGCGTTGGTGGTGGGTAGTCCTAATTGCAAAAATTAGACTGAGCCTAGCTTGTGGGTCTTTGGATATTGCTTAGGCAATGGGTTATACATGTTGTCCATGGAGTTGTGGTTCATTTTGGCCTCAGAATAAACATACAAATATCTCTCTTGCCCCTCTGGGGCTCCTAATATGGTACTGCGCTCCTCAATAGTGGACTGATATCTTGTGCCTTCTGTCATCCATACAGTTCTACCATCAGGATAAAAGTGAGCTGTGGAGTAGAATTGCATGATCATCTCATCGTTCCATGTTGTCATCTTTCTGCCAACAAAGTCGTCAATGTCTATGGCCCTGAAATTTTCTTGCACATGAGGGAGGTAGTCTTCATTCTGCTTGATGTAGTCCCATGTACTGATACGTCCATTTTGCATCATGCTTTCATGTTGATATTTATCGCTTTATGGACTGTTATTATACTTTGTGGTACCATACTTATGCCTTTTCTCTCTTATTTTGCAAGGTTTATTTGAAGAGGGAGAATACCGACAGCTGGAATTCTGGACTGGAATAGGAGCAAGTATGAGTCCTCTATTCTGCGCAACTCCAAATGCCCTGAAAATCAACATGGATTTTTTTGGGAATATAAAAAAAATACTGGGCGAAAGAAGTGTCAGAGGGGAGCAACCATGGGCCCACAAGCCTGGTTGCCACGGCCTGTAGTTGGCCTGCCCGTTGTTTCTGTCAAGATAGGAGATCACTGTTATCATGGTTTACGTGATATGGGTGCTAGTGTTAGTGCAATACCCCGGTCCCTATATGATGAAATCAAAGATGAGATTGCACCTGCTGAGTTAGAACCCATTGATGTCACTATTACGCTAGCTAATAGAGACACTATCTGCCCTCTGGGAATTGTGAGAGACGTAGAAGTCCTGTGTGGTATCCTACTGATTCCCTCGTCCTTGCTACTGCACAAGATAGCTTTTGTCCCATCATATTTGGTAGACCCTTTCTCAACACTGTCAATGCTCATATTGATTGCATTAAACAGACTGTCACTGTTAGTTTCGAGGGTGTGTCTCATGAATTTAACTTCTCCAAGTTTGGAAGACAACCCCATGAAAAAGAGACGTCTCGTGGGGATGAAATCATTGCTCTTGCCTCTATTGCCATACCTCCTACGGATCCTTTAGAGCAATATCTTCTTGAGCATGAAAATGATATGCATATGGATGAAAGAGATGAGATAGATAAAATTGTTTTAGAACAATATCCTATTCTCAAGAATAATCACCCTATTGAACTGCTTGGGGATCCTCCCCCACCAAAGGGTGACCCTATGTTCGAGCTAAAACAGTTACCAGATACTCTTAAGTATGCCTATCTTGATGAGAAGGAGATATATCCTGTTATTATTAGTGCTCACCTCTCGAATCACGAAGATAATAAGTTATTAAAAACTTTGAGAAAGCACCGTGCTGCTATTGGCTATACTCTTGATGATCTAAAGGGTATTAGTCCCACTCTATGTCATCACAAGATTAAAACCGATCCTGATTCTAAGCCAGTTGCTGATCATCAACGGAGATTAAATCCGAGGATGAAAGAGGTCGTGCGAAAAGAAGTATTAAAGCTTCTGGAGGCAGGAATCATTTATCCTGTTGCTCATAGTGATTGGGTAAGCCCAGTACATTGCATACCTAAGAAGGGAGGTATCACCGTCATTCCTAATGATAAGGATGAACTAATCCCACAGAGGATTATTACTAGCTATAGGATGGTGATAGACTTCCGGAAACTGAACAAGGCAACCAGGAAAGACCATTATCCTTTGCCGTTTATCGACAAATGCTAGAAAGGCTATCTAAACACACACACTTCTGCTTTCGAGACGGTTATTCAGGTTTCTTACAAATACCTGTTGCACAATCTGATCAAGAGAAAACCACTTTCACCTGCCCCTTCGGTACCTTTGCTTATAGACGTATGCCTTTTGGCTTATGCAATGCACCTGCCACCTTTCAAAGATGTATGATGGCAATATTCTCTGACTTTTGTGAAAAGATTGTTGAGGTTTTCATGGATGATTTCTCCGTTTGCGGTTCTTCCTTTGACGATTGCCTCAGCAATCTTGATCGAGTCTTACAGAGATGCAAAGATACCAACCTCGTCTTGAACTGGGAGAAGTGCCACTTCATGGTTAATGAAGGCATCGTCTTAGGACACAAAATCTCTGAGAAAGGCATTGAAGTTGATAAGGCTAAGGTAGATGCAATTGAGAAAATGCCTTGCCCCACAGATATCAGAGGTATACGAAGTTTCCTAGGTCATGCTGGTTTCTATAGAAGGTTCATTAAAGACTTCTCTAAGATTTCTAGGCCTCTTACCAACCTCTTGCAGAAGGATGTTCCTTTTGTTTTTGATGAGGATTGTGAGGAAGTTTTCGAAATACTTAAGAAGGCCTTGATAACCGCGCCTATTGTTCAACCACCTGATTGGAACTTGCCCTTTGAAATCATGTGCGACGCTAGTGATTACGCTGTTGGTGCTGTTCTAGGACAAAGAGTTGACAAGAAGTTGAATGTTATTCACTACGCTAGTAAAACTCTAGACAGTGCCCAAAGAAACTATGCCACTACGGAGAAGGAGTTTTTAGCAGTCGTGTTTGCATGTGAAAAGTTCAGATCTTATATAGTTGACTCCAAAGTCACTATTTACTCTGATCATGCTGCTATTAAGTACCTTATGGAGAAGAAGGATGCTAAGCCTAGGCTAATCAGATGGGTTCTCCTGCTACAAGAATTTGATTTGCACGTTGTTGACCGAAAGGGTGCTGATAACCCTATAGCAGATAACTTGTCTAGGCTAGAGAATGTCCTTGACGACCCACGACCAATTGATGACAGCTTCCCTGATGAGCATTTGAATGTCATACACACTTCACATAGCGCACCGTGGTATGCTGATTACGCAAACTATATTGTAGCCAAATACATACCACCCAGTTTCACCTACCAGCAAAAGAAGAAATTCTTCTTTGATTTGAGACACTACTTTTGGGATGATCCTCACCTTTATAAGGAAGGAGTAGATGGTGTTATTAGACGTTGTGTGCCTGAACATGAACAGGGACAGATCCTGCAGAAGTGTCATTCCGAGGCTTACGGAGGACACCATGCTGGAGACAGAACTGCTCATAATGTATTGCAATTAGGTTTCTATTGGCCCACTCTCTTCAAGGATGCCCGTAAGTTTGTCTTGTCTTGTGACGAATGCCAAAGAATAGGGAACATCAGCAAGCGTCAGGAAATGCCTATGAACTATTCACTTGTCATTGAACCATTCGATGTCTGGGGCTTTGATTATATGGGACCTTTCCCGAGTTCCAATGGGTATACTCACATCTTAGTTGTTGTGGATTACGTCACTAAGTGGGTAGAAGCTATCCCCACTACAAATGCTGATCACCACACCTCTATTAAGATGCTTAAAGAAGTCATTTTCCCAAGATTTGGAGTCCCTAGATATCCGATGACTGATGGCGGTTCACACTTCATTCATGGTGTTTTCCGCAATATGCTCGCTAAGTATGATGTCAACCATAGTGTTGCATCTCCTTATCATCCCCAGTCTAGTGGTCAAGTGGAGTTGAGTAATAGGGAGATCAAATTGATCTTACAAAAGACCGTCAATAGATCCTGAAAGAATTGGTCTAGCAAACTTGACGATGCACTATGGGCTTATAGGACTTCTTATAAGAATCCCATGGGCATGTCGCCGTATAAAATGGTTTACGGTAAGGCCTGTCATTTACCTCTTGAGCTGGAACACAAAGCTTATTGGGCAATCAAAGAGCTCAACTTCGATTTCAAACTTGCCGGTGAGAAGTGGTTGTTTGATATCAGCTCATTAGATGAATGGAGGGCCCATGCATATGAGAATGCCAAGTTGTTCAAGGAAAAGGTTAAGAGATGGCACAACAAAAGAATACAAAAATGAGAGTTCAATGTAGGTGATTATGTCCTGCTATACAATTCTCGCTTAAGATTCTTCGCAGGCAAGCTTCTCTCTAAATGGCAAGGTCCCTACGTTGTCGAGGAAGTATATCGTTCCGGTGCCATCAAAATCAATAACACGTAAGGTAATTTTCCTAGAGTGGTAAATGGGCAAAGAATCAAGCATTATATCTCTGGTACTCCCATAAATGTTGAGACCAACATCATCAATATCATAACTCTAGAGGAGTACATAAGGGATGTTTATCAGCCTGTTTCAGACACTGAAAACGAAGAGGTATGTGTTTCGGTAAGTAATTGGACTCAGAAACTTTTCCAACAGGAAATTTTCTCCGTTTTGGAATTTTTGGAAAATTAGAAAAATAAAAAGCAGTTCGGAGAGCGCACGAGGCGGCCACAAGCTTGGTTGCCGCGGCCTCCCCTGGTCGCGGCAACAGGGCTTGTGGGCACCTCGTGTGCCTCCCGGACTCCGTTTTCTTGCGGAGTACTCCTTCTTGTCCAGAAAAAATCATTATATATACGCCCGAGGGTTTTGATCTCCGTATCGTGCAGTTTTCCTCTGTTTTTTTTTCGAGCCAGTTTTGTGCCGCAGATCTAGGTCAAAATGTCTTCTGAGGATTCAGAGGGGGAGAGCTATGTGGCTGATTACCTTGCTAACCCCAAGGTCTATGGGGACTTGGAACCATATGGCTGGACCACCGACGATGAAGAGGACTATGATCCCAAGGGGAAGGAACAAAGGAGTTCCGATGAAGAGGAGGCTCCTCTACCTCAACCTGGGCGCACTCATGTGGAGTTCAAGAAGTCAAGCCTCCCTGAGCAAAGGAAGAAGCCTAAGACCTTGTTTATCCATTCTCGTTTCTTGCAGGAGAGTAAGGAGGAACTTTGCCATAGAGTGTTGAAGCTTGAGGAGGAAAATGACGATCTGAGGGAGCAGAACTTTATGCTCAAGTGGAAATTAGACAAGCTCAAGACTGCTTCAACAACTCCACCACCATCACCACCAAAGGAAGACAACTAAGCATTGGTATGGGCAACTCCCTTGGCTTATGCCAAGCTTGGGGGAGTTGCCCTCGTATCGTATCACCTTTATATCTTTTGCTTTTACCTTTGTTTAGTTCTTTTCTTTTCAGTTTTTACTTTCTTCTCTTAGTGGAATAAGTCTTTAGTGTTTAGTTTGAGTCTTTTGCTTTGTGTCTCCTCCGATGTATTCGAGCTTGCGAGCTATATAATAAAGAGTATCTTAGTCAAGGGCTTTTTTTGTGCCGTGATAAAAAATACGGAAAGAACGATAGCATGAAAAATCATGAGATGATCTTATGGAAAGTGATAACTTCACATATAACAAGTATGATGATTGAAACTTGTTGAGAATAGACCAACATAGACCTCAATCATTGTTGCAATTAATAAGAAGTAATAAGGAAAGAGAGGTTCACATATAAATATATCATCTTAGACACTTTCTATAATTGTGAGCACTCACCAAACTATTACATGCTTAGAAGTAGATGTTGGAAAAGGAAGACAACATAATGAATTGTGTTTGCTTGGTTCCAAACAATGTTATATGATTAGAGATCCCTTAGCATGTGACGATTGCTTCCACCTCATATTAGCCAAAACTCCCGCACCAAGTAGAGATACTACTTGTGCATCCATAAACCTTCAACCCACTTTTGCCATGAGTGTCCACCATACCTACCTATGGATTGAATAAGATCCCTCAAGTAAGTTGTCATCGGTGCAAGCAATAAAAATTTCTCTCTAATATGTATGATCTATTAGTGTGTGGAAAATAAGCTTTATACGAACTTGTGACGAGGAAGACATAAAAGCGACAGACTGCATAATAAAATTCTTTATCACAGGGGGCAATATAAAGTGACGTTCCTCCGCACTAAGAGGACACGCATCCAAGCCTCAAAAGCGCATGACAACCTTTGCTTCCCTCTGTGAAGGGCCTATCTTGTACCTTTACTTTTTGCCCTTGTAAGAGTCATGGTGTTCTTCACCAATTCCTTATTTAGCCTTTTTCTTGGTGAACATCATATGCTTGGGAAAGATCTATATTCATATATTAACTTGGAAATGAGTACTTATGCTTTATTATTGTTGACTTTACCCTTGAGGTAAATGGTTGGGAGGCAAAACTATAAGCCCCTATCTTTCTCTGTGTCCAACTGAAACTTTGATACCATGAGTACCACGTGAGTTGTAACAATTGCGGAAAACAAAAGAGATGATTGAGTATGTGGATTTGTTTTACAAGCTCTTATTTGACTCTTTCTGATGTTATGATAAATTGCAATTGCTTCAATGACTTTGGATTGTTGTTAGCTACTTCTCGGTAAGGTTTTTGTTTCATACTTTGCTTTGTGAAGGAATTGTTACTTTCCCATAAGAATCTCTATGATGTATTGATGTTCTATGTGTGATCATGATCTCCTCATGTCCGTATTATGTTTTATCGACACCTTCATCCCTAAACATGTGGACATGTTTTGGGTCTTGGTTTTCGCTTGAGGACAAGCGAGGTCTAAGCTTGGGGGAGTTGATACGTCCATTTTGCATCATGCTTTCATGTTGATATTTATCGCTTTATGGACTGTTATTATACTTTGTGGTACCATACTTATGCCTTTTTTCTCTTATTTTGCAAGGTTTATTTGAAGAGGGAGAATACCGGCAGCTGGCATTCTGGACTGGAATAGGAGCAAGTGTGAGTCCTCTATTCTTCACAACTCCAAATGCCCTGAAAATCAACGTGGATTTTTTGGGAATATATAAAAAATACTGGGTGAAAGAAGTGTCAGAGGGGAGGAACCAGGGGCCCACAAGCCTGGTTGCCGCGACCTACCCCCTGGCCGCGGCAACAGGGCTTGTGGGCACCCTGGCGGCCCACTGGCCCCCCTCTTTTGCTATATGAAGGGTTTCGTCCGAGAAAAAAATCAGGGTGGAGTTTTTTCGTGGATTCTCCGCCGCCACGAGGCGGAACTTGAGCAGATCCAATCTAGAGCTCCGGCAGGACGATCCTGCCGGGGAAACTTCCCTCCCGGAGGGGGGGGGGGGAATCAACGCCATTGTCATCACCAACACTCCTCTCATCGGAGGGGAGTCATCTCCATCAACATCTTCATCAGCACCATTTCCTCTCCAAACCCTAGTTCATCTCTTGTAACCAATCTCCGTCTCGCGACTCCGATTGGTACTTGTAAGGTTGCTAGTAGTGTTGATTACTCTTTGTAGTTGATGCTAGTTGGATTACTTGGTGGAAGAGTTGAAGTTCAGATCCTTGATGCTAATCATTACACCTCTGATCATGATTATGATTATGCTTTGTGAGTAGTTACTTTTGTTCCTGAGGACATGGGATAAGTCATGCTGATAATAGTCATGTGAATTTGGTATTCGTTCGGTATTTTGATATGCTGTATGCTGTCTTTTCCTCTAGTGGTGTTATGGGAACGTCGACTACATAAAACTTCACCATATTTGGGCCTAGAGGAAGCCATTGGGGAGTAGTAAGTAGATGATGGGTTGCTAGAGTGACAGAAGCTTAAACCCCAGTCTATGCGTTGCTTCGTAAGGGGCTGATTTGGATGCACTAGTTTAATGCTATGGTTAGACGTTGTATTAATTCTTCTTTCGTAGTTGCGGATGCTTGCGAGACGGGTTAATCATAAGTGGGATTCTTGTCCAAGTAAGGGCAGTACCCAAGCGCCGGTCCACCCACATATCAAACTATCAAAGTAACGAACGCGAATCATATGAACATGATGAAACTAGCATGACAGAAATCCCCGTGTGTCCTCGGGAGCGTTTTTCCTCTTATAAGACTTTGTTCAGGCTTGTCCCTTGCTATAAAAGGGATTGGGCCACTTTGCTGCACCGTTGCTACTACTTGTTACTTGTTACTTTTCGCTTGCTACGTTTCACCTCACTACACCATCACTTGTTACTGCTACTTTCAGTGCTTGCAGTTATTACCTTGCAGAAAACCATTTATCAGAGCCTTCTGCTCCTCGTTGGGTTCAACACTCTTACTTATCGAAAGGACTACGATTGATCCCCTATACTTGTGGGTCATCTTGTACATACCTCATGTCACTCACATCTCGACTCTTGTCCAATAGGACAAACTCATCAAAGTCTTGGTGCTCCTTAGTATGGAAGCGAGCATGAACTATAGTCCTCCTCCTGATAACATATGGATCAGCTGCTCTCCACTTCCTGAGCCCATGATCCTTCCTTTTATTCATGTTCTCTGCAATGGGGTGTTTATCATTATGTTCAAGAAGATGAGGTCTCAGCTTCCCCAATGCAGCAAGTTCCCCTTCCTCTGCAATAGCATCCCTTGATACAGAACCCTTGTTCTTCTCAGCTGCAGGTATGTTTCTTGTAGTCCTCTTTGGCTTAGAGGCTACATGGTTCTTAGCCTTGGGAGCAGATGCCTTGGCTTTGGTTGCAGGCTTGATGGGCATAGCATCTCCCATCAATTTATTGTTATTGGAAGGAGGTGGATTAGCTGGTTCCTCTTCCTCCTCTTCCTCATCATCAGCTGGATCTTCATACATAGAGGTTAGCCTTCCAACAACATGAACAACACTCTTTCTGACTCTCTTCTTTGCAGGCTTTTCAGATTTCTTGTAGGTGGTAGGAGCAATTAGAGATTTTGCTCCTCCTCTAGCAGATTCAGGACCTCTCACTGCATCTGGGCTTGCATACTCCTTTCTCGGAGTCTTCCTTTTGGAAGTTGCATCATCTGGGATGAAGTCTCCATCCTCTTCATATGAATTGAGATTCTTCCTTGCCATGATGGCTGCCTTGGGGAAGCCATGAGAACTGGGGGTGCATGGGTCTGATAGACTCCTCTCAGGACTAGTGTGTGAATCAACTTCCACACCGTGCTCTCTCTATGCATTCTGTCTATCCTCAGAACCGGACATACTGACAAGCCGACCCTATGAATAGATATAGAGGAGCAAGAAAATATGAGCATCACAAAACACACACATTTTGGAAGAATTTGAACTCAAAAACTTAGTCTTAAGTTTTTGTTAAGTGGGTTTTGGATACACCGAGTTTAAGTTTTGAGAGTCTTCGAGATAGACTATCTCTTATACACACACTTAGTTACCCTTTTCGGTTTCGCCGAAAAGAGAAACACAGTCTCACCTAGAAGTTCTCAGAAACCCTAGACTCCGAATCAGTGAAACTGATCCGTACCAACTCGGTGACTCTGAGACACATAGAGCGGAGACCTAAACCTAAAAAATCCTGGTGACGGTGACACCGATTCAGAAATTTTGGTGCCACGGAGTTTCTGAACTGTCAGGGTCAGGGAAACTCGATGAGTCTGAGATTAAGAAATCAGAGGTACCGAGGTTGAAAAACCAGATCAACCCTAGTGCTCCGGTGGGATCGAGTTTGTGGAGTTAATCACACGGAGTGGCACATGGGAGGTTTTGGAAGTCAGCTCTAGCCGAGATGGAACTCCGAGTGCTCCTCACATACAGGGTCTGAAAAGTGCTTGCTCAAATTTTGTGATGAAGCATGAATAAAATTTGAGACGAGAAAGCATAGATAGCTAGAGAGGGTTACTTAGGCATTCTTATATGTCCAATTGGCCAAAGAAAATTAAAATCCAAATAACAACAATTGGATATCCTCGAATGAGCAAAAATATGCACACCAACATGCTCACACAATAACATGTCAAATGAAACATGACAAAAATACACAACGACTCTAGTATCTACCAAACAATTTGGCAATGACGAAGTCATCTATATATGAGTATGTTGACTTAGGAGTGAAGCAATAATACTTAATCATAGGTCATATACATCATTTAAGCACAAGTGGGGTTGTCAATTTTACATAAAGCTTTCAGTGTGTTCACTTCTTTAGGAGATGCTTTGACAAGTCTTAGAATAAAGCTCCCCCTTGAGGTGACATCCCACCTAAGAGGGATAAAATAACCTTGGGTTTTGTTGTAGAAGACTTCACGTAGGTGTAGTCGTGGTGGATGCTCATTATTGATGAAGATCATCTTGAGTTGGGAGCTATCCCTGTTGTTTCATTCTCTTCTCACCTACATGGGTTAGTCCCACACAAGGAACAAATACAAGGATATCTATGGACATGGAGTGAAGTGCCGAGGCATCGATAGAAGATGTGTCTGGAGGGGGGTGAATAGACTACTTGTCAAGAAAAAATTTCTAGCCTAACTTGATTTCAAGGAAGACAGAAATATAGCAGTTATAGCAAGTCAAGTACACCCTACACATGCAGTTATAAGAGTATAACAACGGAATGTAAAACATGCAAGTGTAATGTAGAGGAGTAAGGTAGGGAGATCAAACGCATGAGGTTGACACGACGATTTTTGGCATGGTTCCCATAGGTGGCGATATCGTACGTCCATGTTAGTGGAGACTTCAACCCACAGAGGGTAACAATTGCGAGAGTCCACGGAGGGCTCCACCCACGGAGGGTCCACAAAGAAGCGGCCTTATCTATTCCACCACGGCTTCTGTCCACGGAGGACTAGCCTTATTCACGATAGATCTTCATGAAGTAGGCGATCTCCTTGCCCTTACAAATATCTTGGTTCAACTCCACAACACGAAGTAGGAGGCTCCCAAGCGACACCTAACCAATCTAGGAGGCACCACCCTCCAAAAGGTAATAGATGTGGTAGATCAATGAACTCCTTGCTCTTGTGCTTCTAAACATAGTCTCCTCAACATGAATAACTCTCTCATAGAATATGCATGAGTAGGAGAGGTTGATTTGGTGGAAAGCAGTTTGGGGAGGCCAGAGATCAAGTTTCAAATGATTGGATTGGAGTATCTTGGTCTCAACAAATTAGTAAGTGGCTCTCTATCAGAAAATGGATCTGGCAATGAAGTGTGTGTTCTAAGTGCTTCTCCCACGAATGAGAGGTGGGTTTAGTGTTATATATAGGCAGCAGCCAAAATCCAACTGTTACACACAAATGGGCAAACTCGGTGACACCAAAGTTGACAACTCGGTGGTACCGATTAGCACTAAAGGTGTAAACTTCTGAATTTCGGTGAGACCAATATATGAAACTCGGTGGTACCGAAAAGGTGACTAACGGTCAGATGGCCAAACTCGGTGGCACCGATACTCAAACTCGGAAAATCTGATTTTGTGTATCTTTGCAACAAAATGTTGGTCACACTGAATTGAGTAGCACCGACTTGGTTTCGGTTGCACCGATTTGGTGTAAATGGCTAGGGTTTCTGTGTGAGATCAAATTCGGTGGGCCCGATATGGGAATGTTGGTGACACCGAATTTGTGTATGTGGAATTTTACACTGTGGATATGTGGGAAAAATGACCGAGTGTTTTGGTGGCTAACTTTGAGCATTTGAGTAATCAATTCATTTTAATACATCATCCCCATTTAATAGTATTGGCTTTCCTATGGACCCAAAAGTGATTTCTCACAAATATAAAATGAAGAGTCTTCTAGCTTGAAGCTTGAGCCAACATTATTCCTTTCTTGCATCGAGGGGCATCTCAACACAAACCTTTAGCCATAGCTCTCCATGGACTTTTCCTGAAATATCTAGGTAAAAGTGTTAGTCCAAGAGACAATGTATGTTGTCATGAATTATCAAAATCACCAAGGGAGAATATGTGCTTTCAATCTCCCCCTTTTTGGTAATTGATGACTACATACAATCAAAGCTTCAAATAAAGATAATCATAAGGATACGACAACTTTGAAATAAACATGACTAGTACAAGCCCCCCCTAAATGTGTGCAATTCCTTTTAAAGGATAGGTGCTTTGGAATGCATGGGCACACTGAAGGTAGAAGGACAAGACAAGTCATAGGAATCCTGGCTATGTGCATCAACCATATGTAAATGAAGAAGTTCCATGTTCAAGACTCCCTCTTGCAAACAGTATGTGCAAGAAAAAAGAGGTCATCATGAACAAGGATATGATGCATATACTTACCTTGAGGATCTTCAGCGTCTTGACATAGGAGTACACTTGGGAAAACAAATGTTAGATAACACAAGAGTACCCTGGTGTAAAGATGCAAAGAGCCTCAAAAATACCAAGAACTTGAAGACATATTGAAGATAGGTTTTGATAAAGGATATGTCTCCAAGGAACAAGAACTTTTCTCCCCTAAAGATGAATATGTAAGGTTTAATCTCCCCTTGAATCATAGCATGTAGATACTGGGAGTAGGCAGGGAAAATAAGTTCAAACCAATAAAGCCATATTTATCTCTCTCCCCCTTAATGTGTAAGGTTTGATACATCTCCCTTTAGGAACAAATATGTCCCCTTAGTGTTGTTTCTCCCTCTTTTGTATAAGCTTCTTGGTGATATATCTCCCCTATAAATATGTTCATTGAATGAAAGATTTGATACTTGAATATTTCTTCCCCTTTGGCATTGATTACCAAAAAGAAGGTCAGAGGGTAAGGGCTCATTGAGAGAAAGGGATCCTGGATTCTTCTCTCTTTTTCAAGGGTTCCTTGAATTATCTCCTCCTATGTTAGAGTTCCTAGATGATTCTTCCTCATATATGTCATGGGATCACTGAGGTGTTTCTCCCCCTAAATCATACGTTCAACAGAAATTTTCAGAGCAAAAAAGTATGTCAAAAAAGTTGGAGTCACCGATGCAAAATGGTTCGGTAGAACCGAGAATGATATTCAGGCCTCTTGGGTGAAATCGGTTGGACCGAGTTTCCCAATTCGCTGAAACCGAGTTGCAATGATAGTCAAATCTTTAATAGAATAATAGGTTGGTCAGAAGATTTGTTTCAAGATTCCAGTTGTAAAAGAAGATATTAATAGAAACAAAAGTGAAAGAAAAAAAAAGGTATCAATTTTTTTGTGTGTTTTTGAGTTTTTAGAATTATAAGATATATACATACATGTAGATGAGAGTTGAATGGTTCTAAGAGCGTGAAAGGTCAAATGTGAACCATACAATGATCTCCATCTAGATGTGGGGCGGTGACAAGGTCACCTATATTAGAATATTTGACTCGAGGAGTCAAGCAAGGATGCTTGATCATAGGTCATACTCATCGTTAAGCACAAAAATGGGGTTACCATTTTTCGATTAAGCTTTTCAATGTCTTCATATCACTTGAGTTGCTTTAATCCATAAATTGGTGTAGAGCTTTATCAAGGATATGAGTACATACCTTCGAATATTGTTGATGACATGTCATGTAGGTGAACTTGTTGTGGATGCTCAAAGTTGATGAAGATCATCTTAAGTTGGGAGCTATCCATGTCGTTTTGGTTCTTTTGACCTACAATGGTTGGTCATGCAAGGAAGAGCATAATATATCCAAATGACATGAGTGAATTACTTTATCAAATGGTTGTCAAGGATATGATTTGTTGTCTTCTTCCTTCATCCTCGAAGAGGTGTTGTTGATACTTGGCCATGTCAAGATTTCTTTTGGTTGGAGTTGATGGCAATCTTGTGGTGTGTATTTCTTCCAAGTACCACCAAAAAGTTACATGCAATACAAGGGAGCATAGTTTCCAAGATATAAGAGAATCAAGTCAATGGCATCAAGGAATAGTCAGTCAAGCTCATGCCCTTGCATGCTTCCGAGTGAGTCTAGCTCAAGTTTGAAGCATCAATGATGTTCAACTCACTACTCAAATGACAGGACACTTTCTCATCAAGTGGTTTGGTAAAGATATCAGCTAGTTGTGTGTCAGTACGAACATGCTTGAGATCGATATCTCCTTTAGCAACATGATCACGAATGAAATGATGTCGCACTTGGATGTGTTTTGTTCTAAAATGTTGCACATGATTATATGCAATCTTAATAGCACTTTCATTGTCACACAACAATGGAACTTTTATAACATGAATGACATAATCCTTAAGCGTTTGAGTCATCTATAGTAATTGGGCATAACATGATCCAGCGGCAATGTATTCCGCTTCGGCAGTTGATAAGGATACCGAGTTTTGTTTCTTGGATGTCCAAGAGACAAGAGATCCCCCAAGAAATTGACATGTACCCGAGGTGGATTTTCTATCAACCTTGTATCCAGCATAGTCCGAGTCGTAATAGCCAACAAGATTAAAAGAAGATCCCTTGGGATACCATATGCCAAAGTATGGTGTATGTATAAGGTATCTCACTATCGTTTTCATAGCCAATAGATGACACTCTTTAGGAGATGCTTGATAGCGTACACACATGCAAACACTCAGCATGATGTCAATACGGGAGGCACATAGATATAAGAATGATCCAATCATTGATTGATAAAACTTTTGATCAACGGGTGTGTCCTCCTTAGTGAGGTCAAGATGTCCACTAGTAGGCATGGGGGTTCTCATACCTTTGCATTCTTCCATGTTGAACTTTCTGATCAAGTCCTTGGTGTACTTGGTTTGAGAGATAAACGTACCTTCTCTCGATTGTTTGATTTGCAATCCAATGAAGAACTTGAGTCCACTCTGTTGGGTAACGTAGCATAAATTCAAAATTTTCCTACGCATATTCAGATCTTCCTATGGCGAGATCAGCAACGAGAGAGGGGTAAGAGCATCTTGATACCTTTGAAGATCGCTAAGCGGAAGCGTTGCTAGAACGCGGTTGATGGAGTTGTACTCGCAGCGATTCCGATCTAGTGCCGAACTACGGCACCTCCGCGTTCAACACACGTGCAGCCCGGTGACGTCTCCTGCACCTTGATCCAGCAAGGAGGAGGGAGAGGTTGGGGAAGAACTCCAGCAGCACGACGGTGTGGTGTCGATGGAGAGGCGGGGTCTCCCGGCAGGGCTTCGCCAAGCACCGGCAGAGAGGAGGAGAAAGAAGGGCAGGGCTGCGCCGGGGGAGAGGGAGAAGTCTGTCTCCCAAGGGACAAAACCCCTCTCTATTTATAGGAGGAGGGGGAGGGGCTGAGCCACCCATAGGGTTCCCCCCCTAGGTGGTGCGGCAACCACTAGATGGGAAAGGAGGCGGCGACTAGGGTGGGAGGGGGTGGCGCACCACCTAGTGGGCCTAAGGCCCACCTGTGCCTAGGGTTTGCCCCCCTTCCCTCTCCCCTGCGCATTGGGCCGAGTGGGGAGGCGCACCAGCCCACCTAGGGGCTGGTTCCCTCCCCCACTTGGCCCACCTTACCTCCCGGGGTCGTTGCCCCCCTTCGGTGGACCCCCGGGGCCACCTCTGGTGGTCCCGGTGGTCCCGGTACGTTACCAGTGATGCCCGAAAACACTTCCGGTGTCCGAAACCATCCGTCCTATATATCAAGCTTTACCTCCAGACCATTCCGGAGCTCCTCGTGACGTCCGGGATCTCATCCGGGACTCCGATCAACTTTCGGTAACCTCATATAACAATTCCCTATAACCCTAGCGTCACCGAACCTTAAGTGTGTAGACCCTACGGGTTCGGGAGACAGGCAGACATGACCGAGACACCTCTCTGTCCAATAACCATCAGCGGGGTCTGGATACCCATGGTGACTCCCACTTGCTCCACGATGATCTCATCGGATGAACCACGATGTCAAGGATTCAATCAATCCCGTATACGATTCCCTTTGTATGTCGGTATAGAACTTGCCCGAGATTCGATCGTCGGTATGCCTATACCTTGTTCAATCTCGTTACCGGTAAGTCTCTTTACTCGTTCCGTAGCACGTCATCGTGTGACTAACTCCTTAGTCACATTAAGCTCATGATGATGTTCTACCGAGTGGGCCCAGAGATACCTCTCCATCACACGGAGTGACAAATCCCGATCTCGATTCGTACCAACCCAACAGACACTTTCGGAGGTACCCGTAGTGCACCTTTATAGTCACCCAGTTACGTTGTGACGTTTGATACACCCAAAGCACTCCTATGGTATCTGGGAGTTGCACAATCACACGGTCGAAGGAAAAGATACTTGACGTTAGAAAAGCTTTAGCATACGAACAATACGATCTAGTGCTATGCTTAGGATTGGGTCTTGTCCATCACATCATTCTCCTAATGATGTGATCCCGTTATCAATGACATCTAATGCCCATGATCAGGAAACCATGATCATCTATTGACTAACGAGCTAGCTAACTAGAGGCTTGCTAGGGACACTTTGTGATCTATTTATTCACACATGTATTACTGTTTCCTGTTAATACAATTATAGCATGAACAATAGACGATTATCATGAACAAGGAAATATGATAATAACCATTTTATTATTGCCTCTAGAGCATATTTCCAACAGTCTCCCACTTGCACTAGAGTCAATAATCTAGTTACATTGTGATGTATCGAACACCCATAGCAATATGGTGTTGATCATGTTTTGCTCGTGGAAGAGGTTTAGTCAACGGGTCTGCAATATTCAGATCCATGTGTACTTTACAAATATCTATCACTCCACTATGGACATGGTCCTGGATGGAGTTGTAGCGGCGTTTGATGTGCTTCGTCTTCCGGTGAAACCTGGGCTCCTTGGCTATGGCAATGGCCCCAGTGTTATCACAGAAGAGTGTCATTGGACCCGACGCACTTGGAACCACTCCAAGGTCGGTGATGAACTCCTTCATCCAAATTCCTTCATGAGCTGCTTCTGAAGCAGCTATGTACTCCGTTTCACATGTAGATGCTGCCACGACTTCTTGCTTGTTGCTGCACCAGCTCACTGCCCCACAATTCAACACATATACGTATCCGGTCTGTGACTTAGAGTCATCCAGATCTGTGTCGAAGCTAGCGTCGACGTAACCCTTTACGACAAGCTCTTCGTCACCTCCATAAACGAGAAACATTTCCTTAGTCCTTTTCGGGTACTTAAGGATATTATTGACCGCTGTCCAGTGTTCCATACCGGGATCACTTTGGTACCTCCCTACCAAGCTTATGGCAAGGTTTATATCAGGTCTGGTACACAGCATGGCATACATTAGAGAGCCCACGGCTGATGCGTAGGGGACATAACTCATCTTCTCTATATCTGTTGTCGTGGTCGGCGACTGAGTCTTACTCAATCTCACACCTTGCAAAACTGGAAAGAACCCTTTCTTTGAGTTTTCCATATTGAACTTCTTCAATATCTTGTCAAGGTATGTACTTTGCAAAAGACCTATGAGGCGTCTTGATCTATCTCTATAGATCTTGATGCCTAATATGTATGCAGCTTCTCCAAGGTACTTCATTGAAAAACTTTTGTTCAAATAAGCCTTTATGCTCTCCAACATCTCTATATTATTCCCCATCAATAATATGTCATCCACATACAGTATGAGGAAAGCTACAGAGCTCCCACTCACTTTCTTGTACAGACAGGCTTCTCCGTAAACCTGTATGAACCCAAATGCATCACCTCATTAAAGCGAATGTTCCAACTCCGAGATGCTTGCACCAGCCCATAGATGGAGCGCTGGAGCTTGCACACTTTGTTAGCACCCTTAGGGTCGACAAGACCTTCTGGTTGCATCATATACAACTCTTCCTTAAGGTTCCCGTTAAGGAACGCTGTTTTGACGTCCATTTGCCAAATTTCATAATCATAAAAGGCGGCAATTGCTAACATGATTCAGACTGATTTCAGCTTCTCTATGGGAGAGAAAGTCTCTTCATAGTCAACTCCTTGAATTTGTCGAAAACCCTTTGAGACAAGTCGAGCTTTGTAAACGGTTACATTACCGTTTGCATCAGTCTTCATCTTGAAGATCCATTTATTTTCTATGGCTCGCCGGTCATCGGGCAAGTCCACCAAAGTCCATACTTTGTTCTCATACATGGATCCTATCTCGGATTTCATAGCCTCAAGCCATTTGTTGGAATCCGGGCCCGCCATCGCTTCTTCATAGTTCGAAGGTTCATCGTTGTCTAACAACATGATTTCCATCACAGGGTTGCCGTACCACTTTGGTGCGGAGCGTGCCCTTGTGGACCTTCGTGGTTCAGTAGCAACTTGATTCGAAGCTTCATGATCATCATCATTAACTTCCTCTTCAATTGGTGTAGGCGCCACAGGAACAACTTCCCGCGCTGCGCTACTATCCTGTTCGAGAGGGGGTGTAATTACCTCATCAAGTTCTACCTTCCTCCCACTTACTTCTTTCGAGAGAAACTCTTTCTCTAGAAAGGATCCATTCTTGGCAACAAAGGTTTTACCTTCGGATCTAAGATAGAAGGTATACCCAATAGTTTCCTTAGGGTATCCTATGAATACGCATTTCTCCGCTTTGGGTTCGAGCTTTTCTGGTTGAAGTTTCTTCACATAAGCATCGCAGCCCCAAACTTTAAGAAACGACAACTTAGGTTTCTTGCCAAACCATAGTTCATACGGTGTCGTCTCAATGGATTTAGACGGTGCCCTATTTAAAGTGAATACTGCAGTTTCTAATGCATATCCCCAAAATGATAGCGGTAAGTCGGTAAGAGACATCATAGATCGTACCATATCTAATAAAGTGCGATTACGACGTTCAGACACTCCATTGCGTTGCGGTGTGCCAGGCGGCGTCAGTTGTGAAACGATTCCACACTTCCTTAGGTGTGTGCCAAACTCGTGACTCAAATATTCTCCTCCACGATCAGATCGTAGACACTTGATTTTTCTGTCACGTTGATTCTCGACCTCACTCTGAAATTCCTTGAACTTTTCAAATGTCTCACATTTGTGCTTCATCAAGTAGATATACCATACCTACTCAAATCATCGGTGAGAGTGAGAACATAACGATAGCCACCGCGAGCTTCAACGTTCATTGGACCACACACATCAGTATGTATTATTTCCAATAAGTCGGTTGCTCTCTCCATTATACCTGAGAATGGAGTCTTAGTCATCTTGCCCATGAGGCACGGTTCGCATGTGTCAAATGATTCAAAATCAAGAGACTCTAATAGTCTATCAGTATGGAGCTTCTTCATGCGCTTAACACCGATATGACCAAGGCGGCAATGCCACAAGTATGTGGGACTATCATTATCAACTTTACATCTTTTGGTACTCACACTATGAATATGTGTAACATCACGATCGAGATTCATCAAGAATAAACCATTCACCAGCGGAGCATGACCATAAAACATATCATTCATATAAATAGAACAACCATTATTCTCTGACTTAAATGAGTAGCCGTCTCGCATTAAGCAAGACCCTGATACAATGTTCATGCTTAAAGATGGTACTAAATAACAATTATTAAGGTTTAAAACTAATCCCGACGGTAGATGTAGAGGTAGCGTGCCGACGGCGATCACATCGACCTTTGAACCATTCCCGACGCGCATCGTCACCTCGTCCTTGGCCAGTCTGTGCTTATTCCGCAGTTCTTGCTTTGAGTTGCAAATGTGAGCAACAACACCGGTATCAAATAACCAGGAGCTACTACGAGCACTGGTAAGGTACACATCAATAACATGTATATCACATATACCTTTAACGTTGTCGGCCTTCTTGTCCGCTAAGTATTTGGGGCAGTTCCACTTCCAGTGACCCTTTCCCTTGCAATAGAAGCACTCAGTCTCAGGCTTGGGTCCATTCTTTTTCTTCTTCCCGGCATCTGGCTTACCGGGCGCGGCAACAACTTTGCCGTCTTTCTTGAAGTTCTTCTTACCCTTGCCCTTCTTGAAACTAGTGGTCTTGTTGACCATCAACACTTGATGCTCTTTCTTGATTTCTACTTCTGCAGACTTGAGCATCGAGTACAACTCGGGAATGGTCTTCTCCATCCCTTGCATGTTGTAGTTAAGCACAAAGCCTTTTTAGCTTGGTGGGAGAGACTGGAGGATTCTGTCAATTATAGCATCATCCGGAAGTTCGACTCCAAGTGAAGTGAGACGACCGTGTAACCCAGACATTTTGAGTATGTGCTCACTGACAGAACTATTCTCCTCCATCTTACAGCTAAAGAACTTGTCGGAGACTTCATATCTCTCGACACGGGCATGAGCTTGAAAAACTAGCTTCAGCTCTTGGAACATCTCATATGCTCCGTGTTGCTCAAAACGCCTTTGGAGCCCACTTTCTAAACTGTATAACATGCCACACCTAACCAGAGAGTAGTCATCACTTCGCGTTTGCCAGACGTTCAGAATGTCCTGGGCTGTTGCGGGAGCGGGAGGGTCACCTAGCGGCGCATCAAGGACATAAGCCTTTTTAGCTGCTTCAAGGATGAGCTTCAAGTTGCGAACCCAGTCCGCATAGTTGCTACCATCATCTTTCAGCTTGTTTCTCTCTAGGAATGCGTTGAAATTGAGGTTGACGTTGGCCATCTACAATATTTATAAATACAAACCTTTTAGACTAAGTTCATGACAATTAAGTTCATTTCATCAAATTAAGTATGAACTCCCACTTAAATCGACATCCCTCTAGTCATCTAAGTGATACATGATCCATGTTGACTAACCCGTGTCCGATCATCACGTGAGACGGACTAGTCACCATGGTGAGCAACTTCATGCTGATCGTATTCAACCACACGACTCATGTTCGACCTTTCGGTCTCTTGTATTCGAGGTCATGTCTGTACATGCTAAGCTCGTCGAGTCAACCTAGGTGTTTCACGTGTGTAAATCTAGCTTACACCCGTTGTATGCGAACGTTAGAATCTATCACACCCGATCATCACGTGGTGCTTTGAGACAACGAACCTTCGCAATGGTGCACACTTTGGGGAATACATTCTCGAAATTTTAAGAGGGATCATCTTATTATGCTACCGTCGTTCTAAGCAATAAGATGTAAAACATGATAAACATCACAATGCAATCATATAGTGACATGATATGGCCATTATCATCTTCGCCCTTTCGATCTCCATCTTCAGGCATCACATGATCATCATCGTCACCGGCGTCACCGGCGTGACACCATGATCTCCATCATCATGGTCTCCATCATCGTGTCTCCGTGAAGTCGTCACGCCAACTACTACTATCACTACTACTATAGCTAACCGTTAGCAATGAAGTAAAAGTATTAAGCACATGGCGTTGCATCTCATACAATAAATTAAGACAACTCCTATGGCTCCTGCTGGTTGTCATACTCATCGACATGCAAGTCGTGAAACCTATTACAATAACATGATCATCTCATACATCATACATGCAACATCACAACTTTGGCCATATCACATCACATGTCAAACCCTCCAAAAACAAGTTAGACGTCCTCTAATTGTTGTTGCAAGTTATACGTGGCTGATTTGGGTTTCTAGCAAGAACGCCTTCTTACCTACGTGACAGCCACAACAATGATATGCCAAAGCTATTTACCCTTCATAAGGACCCTTTTCATGAAATCCAATCCGACTAGAGTAGGAGAGACAGACACCCGCTAACCACCTTTATGCACGGTGTGCATGTCTGTCGGTGGAACCAGTCTCACGTAAGCGTACGTGTAAAATCGGTCTGGGCCGCTTCATCCCACAATACTGCCGGAAAAGAATAAGACTAGTAGCGGCAAGCAAATTGACAAATCATCGCCCACAACTTTTGTGTTCTACTCGTGCATAGAATCTACGCATAGAAAACCTGGCTCTGATACCACTGTTGGGTAACGTAGCATAAATTCAAAATTATCCTACGCATATTCAGATCTTCCTATGGAGAGACCAGCAACAAGAGAGGGGTAAGAGCATCTTCATACCTTTGAAGATCGCTAAGCAGAAGCATTGCTAGAACGCGGTTGATGGAGTCGTACTCGCAGCGATTCCGATCTAGTGCCGAACTACGGCACCTCCGCGTTCAACACACGTGCAGCCCGGTGATGTCTCCCGCACCTTGATCCAGCAAGGAGGAGGGATAGGTTGGGGAAGAACTCCAGCAGCACGATGGCGTGGTGTCGATGGAGAGACGAGGTCTCCCGGCAGGGCTTCAACAAGCACCGGCAGAGACGAGGGGAAAGAAGGGCAAGGCTGCGCCGAGGGAGAGGGAGAAGTGTGTCTCCCAAGGGCCAAAACCCCTCTCTATTTATAGGAGGAGGGGGAGGGGCTGCTCCACCCCTAGGGTTCCCCCCTAGGTGGTGCGGCAGCCACCAGATGGGAAAGGAGGCGGCGGCTAGGGTGGGAGGGGGTGGCGCACCACCTGGTGGGCCTAAGGCCCACATGTGCCTAGGGTTTGCCCCCCTTCCCTCTCTCCTGCGCATTGGGCTGAGTGGGGAGGCGCACCAGACCACCTAGGGGCTGGTTCCCTCCCCCACTTGGCCCACCTTACCTCCCGGGGTCGTTGCCCCCCTTCGGTGGACCCCCGGGGCCACCTCCGGTGGTCCCGGTGGTCCCGGTACGTTACCGGTGATGCCCAAAACACTTCTGGTGTCCGAAACCATCTGTCCTATATATCAATCTTTACCTCCGGACCATTCCGAAGCTCCTCGTGACGTCCGAGATCTCATCCGGGACTCCGAACAAGTTTCGGTAACCTCATATAACAATTCCCTATAATCCTAGCGTCACCAAACCTTAAGTGTGTAGACCCTACGGGTTCGGGAGACAGGCAGACATGACCGAGACACCTCTCTGGCCAATAACCATCAGCGGGGTCTGGATACCCATGGTGGCTCCCACTTGCTCCACGATGATCTCATCGGATGAACCACGATGTCAAGGATTCAATCAATCCCGTATACGATTCCCTTTGTGTGTCGGTATAGAACTTGCCCGAGATTCGATCGTCGGTATGCCTATACCTTGTTCAATCTCGTTACCAGTAAGTCTCTTTACTCGTTCCGTAGCACGTCATCGTGTGACTAACTCCTTAGTCACATTGGTCTCATGATGATGTTCTACCGAGTGGGCCCAGAGATACCTCTCCGTCACACGGAGTGACAAATCCCGATCTCGATTCGTACCAACCCAACAGACACTTTCGGAGGTACCCGTAGTGCACCTTTATAGTCACCCAGTTACGTTGTGACGTTTGATACACCCAAAGCACTCCTACGGTATCCGGGAGTTGCACAATCTCACGGTGGAAGGAAAAGATACTTGACATTAGAAAAGCTTTAGCATACGAACAATACGATCTAGTGCTATGCTTAGGATTGGGTCTTGTCCATCACATCATTCTCCTAATGATGTGATCCCGTTATCAATGACATCTAATGCCCATGATCAGGAAACCATGATCATCTATTGACTAACGAGCTAGCCAAATAGAGGCTTGCTAGGGACACTTTGTGATCTATTTATTCACACATGTATTACTGTTTCCTGTTAATACAATTATAGCATGAACAATAGACGATTATCATGAACAAGGAAATATGATAATAACCATTTTATTATTGCCTCTAGGGCATATTTCCAACACACTCATCATAGACATCTCATACTTCTTTGACATCCGCTTTCCAAACTTTTCACTAAAATATGGGTTAGTAGATCCAAAGGTAATATCTTCCACAAATATTTGACAAACAAATAGTTCGCCATTAACTCTTTTAGTGAATAAGATTGCATCAATTTTACCAATCTCAAAACCCTTTCCAATGAGAAACTCCGTTAGGCATTTGTACCAAGCTCTAGGTTCTTGTTTAAGACCATATAAAGCTTTACGAAGTTTGTAAACATGATCAGGTTTCTTAGGGTTCACAAAACCAGGAGGTTGTTTAACATAAGCTTCCTCTTAAATTTATCCATTGAGAAAGGTACTTTTGATATCCATTTGGTAAAGAGTTATATCATGGTGACTGGCATAAGCTAGAAGAATACGAAGGGCTTCAAGTCTAGCAACAGGAGCATAAGTCTCACCATAGTCCATACCTCCAACTTGCGTGTATCCTTGGGCTACGAGACGTGCTTTGTTGCATACAACTTGTCCGTCTTCATCTTGCTTGTTCCGAAACACCCGTCTTGTACCAATGATATTCTGCTCGCCTTCAGGTTTTTCAACAAGTGTCCATACTTGGTTCCTCTCGAAGTTGTGTAGCTTTTCGTGCATAGCGTTTACCCAATCCGGATCTTGAAGAGCTTCTTCTACCTTCAAGGGTTCAATAATATAGATGAAAGAATAACGATCACAAAAGTTAGCTAATCGAGATTTAGAGCGAGGGATTCTCCCTTTTTGGTGTCACCGTAGATTTGTTTCAACGGATGTTCTCTGTCCACTCTTGCTCTAATTCTTGATAGCTTCTTCTTGTTGGATGTAGGAGCTTATTATTCATCATCTTCATCATCTTGAGTGTTGTCGTTGACGTCATCATCACCTTGGGGTGGTGGTGAGGAAGGTTGAGGTGGATCATCACGATGTACTTCTTCCTCTTCTTCATCATGTCGTGTACCGCTTGTGGATGCTTCCATGTCATTTTGTGGTTCGCCTTGACGCGAAGTAGGAGCTTCCACTTTAGTTGATGAAGTGATTTCCTTCACCTCCATGGGTGAACTTTGCCAATAGAAAAATCTTTGATAGCTTCCTTAGGTTCCTTATCTCCTATATCAATTGGCAATTGTTCGACTTGCGAACCGTTAGTCTCATCAAACTTCACATCTATCGTATCTTCAACTTTTCGAGTGAAGTTGTTGTAGACACGGTAAGCGTGAGAGTTTGATCCGTAACCAAGAAGGAAACCTTCATAAGATTTAGGTGTAAATTTAGACCGGCGATGCTTATCAAGAATACAGAACTTAGAGCCGAATACCCGAAAGTATGCAACATGGGGTTTGTTACCAGTGAGTAGCTCGTATGGAATTTTACTGAGAAGCTTGTGTAGGTAGAGTCGATTTATGGCATGGCAAGCTGTTTCCATGGCTTCTGTCCAAAAGTTTCTTGGAGTCTATTATTCGTCAAGCATCATTCTCGCCATCTCTATGAGCGACCGGTTCTTCCTCTCAACGACTCCATTTTGTTGAGGTGTGTACGCCGCCGAGAACTCATGTAAGCTACCTTCTTCGTCAAGAAAAGTATCCACATTAGTGTTCTTGAACTCCGTTCCGTTGTCGCTCCGAACCTTCTTGATCTTCACTTCAAACTGGTTTTGAGCTTTCTGAGCAAAGTTCTTGAAGATCATTTGTACCTGCGACTTATCATTGAGAAAGAACACCCACGTAAATATGGAAGAATCATCAATAATGACTAAACCATAAGAATTTCCATCGATACTCTTGTAAGCATTGGGACCAAAGAGATCCATGTGAAGCAGCTCGAGGGGACTTCTTGTGGTCATGATATTCTTCATGGGATGACTTCCACCAACTTGCTTTCCTGCTTGACAAGCACTATAAAGTATAACTTTGTCAAAGATAACATCTTTAACACCAATAATATGATCACCTTTGATAACTTTGTCAAGATTACGCATACCAACATGTCCAAGCCTTCTATGCCATAACCAACCTTTAGAAGATTTTGCTATAAGACATGTACGGGGTTTGGATATCTTAGAGAAATCAACAATGTATAGATCACCTCTACGGAAGCCAGTAGAGACGATGTTATGATTGTCGTTACGAAACACTCTGCACTCAATTTTTGTTAATAGCACATCGAAACTAAAGTCTACTAGTCTAGATACGGAAATAAGATTGTAGGCAAGGGATTTAACAAGAATGACATTCTGAATGGAACTGTCATGAGATACGTCTACCTTACCAAGACCAAGTACCTTACCTTTGGAGTTGTCTCCAAAAGTCAGATACTTCCAAGGTCCACGGTTTGGTGTAATCTCATGGAACATGTCTTTATCTCCGATCATGTGATCGGTGCATCCACTGTCAAGAACCCACTCCTTTCCACCAGCCATGTAGTCTTTAAGGTTAGCCATAAGACTGAGGTTCCTCATGGTCTTCTCATATTCGATGTCAAACTCTTCATCTTCAGTGTAGTAGCCATGCTCCACATTGTCATCATCGGATGAAGTTCCCCCATAAGAAACAAGAATTTCATCAGAAATTTTACTATGACAATGTTCATGTTTATGCATTCGAATGGATTCAACAATGATATTATTAATACTAATGACATCTACTTTAGCACGCATGAGGTCACGAAGCTCAAATAGGCATTTATCAAACTTAGGATCGGTTGGCTTCATTTTGATAAAAGCAATGCATTTGTGGAAAATGATATCAAGATTTTTCAAGGAATAATTTGGATATCTTCTCTCTAAGTCATTCCACAAGGTATGAGCACACTCAAAGTTCTGCAAGTGATTAATCAAGTTTCTTGGTAAACCTCTAATGATTAGATTGACAATGTTAAGGTTACCAAGCATATTAACTTCATCATCATGAGAAGGATGTATGGGATCAGTGGGAGGCACATAGGCATATTCAACATACTTGCGCAAATGGAACTCATCAAATATAACAAGCATTTCAACTTTCCAATGTCTAAAGTACTCACCATCAAGAATAGGCACTCTACAACTAAAAATATGGGAACTAGTCACATTCATCTTCCTCCAATGGCGGTTAAACCAAGGTTTTGGAGACCTTGATCTGATACCAATTGAGGGATCGATAGAAGATGTGTCTAGAGGGGCGTGAATAGACTACTTGTCAAGATAATTTTTTTGGCCTAACCTAATTTCAAGGAAGACAAAAATCTAGCAGTAGCAAGTCAAGTACACCCTACACATGTAGTTCTAAGAGTATAGCATCGGAATGTAAACCATGCAAGTGTAATATACAAGAGTAAGGTAGGGAGATCAAACACATGAGGTTGACACGGTGATTTTTGGCATGGTTCCGATAGGTGGCACTATCATACGTCCATGTTAGTGGAGACTTCAACCCACGGAGGGTAACAGCTGCGGGAGTCCACGGAGGGCTCCACCCATGGAGGGTCCACAAAGAAGTGGCCTTGTCTATTCCACCACGGCTTCCATCCAAGGAGGACTAGCCTTACTCACGGTAGATCTGCACGAAGTAGGCGATCTCCTTGCCCTTACAAACATCTTGGTTCAACTCCACAACACAAAGTAGGAGGCTCCCAAGCGACACCTAACAAATCTAGGAGGCACTACCCTCTAAAAGGTAATAGATGTGGTACATCAATGGACTTCTTGGTCTTGTGCTTCTAAAGCTAGTATCCTCAACACAAATCACTCTCTCATAGAATATGCACGGGTAGGAGAGGTTGATTTGGTGGAAAGCAGTTTGGGAAGGCTAGAGATCAAGTTTCAAATTATTGGATTGGGATATCTTGGTCTCAACACATGAGTAGGTGGCTCTCTCTCAGAAAATGGATCTAGCAATGAAGTGTGTGTTGTGAGTGCTTCTCGCACGAATGAGAGGTGGGTGAAGGGGTATATATAGGCAACACCCAAAATCCAACCGTTACACACAAAATGGCGAACTCGGTGACACCGAAGTTGACAACTCGGTGGTACCGATTAGCACTAAAGGTGTGAACTTTTGAATCTCGGTGAGACCGATATATGAAACTCAGTGGCACCGAAAAGGTGACTAACGGCCAAATGGCCAAACTCGGTGGCACCGATACTCAAACTCAGAAATTTTGATTTTATGTATCTTGGCAAGAGAATGTTGGTCACACTAAAGTCGGTAGCACCGACTTGGTTTCAGTTGCACCGATTTGGTGGGAATCGCTAGGGTTTCTTTCTGAGGTCAAACTCGGTGGATCCGATATGGGAATGTTGGTGACACTGAATTTGTGCATGTGGAATTTGACACAGTGGATATGTGGAAAAAATGACTAAGTGTTTTGGTGGCTAACTTTGAGCATTTGAGCAATCAGTTCATTTTACTACCTCATCCCCTTTTAATAGTATTGGCTTTCCTATGGACTCAAAAGTGATTTCTCACAAATATAAACTGAAGACTCTTCTAGCTTGAAGCTTGAGACAACATTATTCCTTTCTTGCATCGAGGGGCGTCTCCACATAAACCTTAAGCCATAGCTCTCCATGGACTTTTCCTGGAATATCTAGGTAAAAGTGTTAGTCCAAGAGACAATGTATGTTGTCATGAATTATCAGAATCACCAAGGGTGCATATGTGCTTTTAAGTGCATATGAGATGATGTCCCTTGATATATTAATTACCTTGTCCCTTGCTTACCTTTGAGGGAATGTGTGACTCCTTGAACTAATGCATATGGTTCAGTTGATTGCAAATAGTTCTTGCCAAAATGAATAAGAGCGTATGTTGTTTGTGGATTCACCCCTCAAGAACTTATCAAATTCTACTTCTTAGGGACCCACATAAACTTGATGGGAATCTTTGGAGTTGAGGTAGCTCTTAATGAAGTAGAGATAGTGGTGGCCTTGGGAATCCACTTGAGCATGGCTTGGGATTATTCTTCAAATGAGTCAATCTCCTCTTGAAGTTTGTCCTTTCCCTCGAGCTTGTGGTATTTTGGTGAAAATTCATCTTGAGCATTTGTTCCCTAATTGAGAGTAGGATTATACTTCTCCTTTTGAAGAACAAACTTCAGATTCGGGTATTGACCTTCTTCCCGTTCAACTCCCTTGGCATTGAAGTAGCCAATGCCTTGTTTTTTTCCGATGTCCTCCTTGCTTGCGTACTATCTCCTTGAATTGCTTACTACTCGCAAGACTCTTGAAGACACCTCTTTCTATAAGTCCTTTCAATAAATTGTTTTGTTTCTCAAGTGTAAGTTGGCTAAGAGTCATCAGTGGAATCAAAAGAGCTACTAGCAACAACATCATTTGATTTAGCATTAGTGTTGCTGTTACTAGATGAAGAAACTTTCTTGCCTTTGTTACTAGTTTTCTTATATTTTACTTATGGAACAAAAGTAGACAAGAGTAATCGTTTGTCTAGATAAGAAGAAATCTTCTATCGAACATCATCATTGATCGCTTTAAGAAACTCAGGCCCTTTCTCTAAATCTCGCTTCTCGAAATGTAGCTTCTCATGAGTTCTTGCAAGCTCTCTATGATATTCTAGAGTAGATTCATGAGAAAACTTGAGAGTGGTTAATTCTTTAGTTAGAAGCTCAATCTCCTTGTTATCATCATCACACGACTTATCTTGACTAGCAAGATTATCAACAAGTTCATTTTCATTGATGTCACTAGTTTTATCAAAGAACAAGTCATCATTTCCATGTAAGTCATCCTCATCACTATTAAAGTCAAAGTATTCGGGTGTGATACCTTGGGGCCTTTTGCCATGTTTCCAAATCCTTCATTTGGTGAATCAAATATATCATAGGAATTGGAGGATACGATAATAGATCGGAACACCTTCATCTTGACTATATTTAGAGTTGGAGTGGTAGCTTCTCTCGGATTAGTTGTCGGGTTCGGAGCTGGATACCCATTCACCAACATGATCTTGATGTCTTCTTCTTGAGTGGCACTTGGTGTACTTGTCTTTCTACTTCGATTCCTTGCTTCTCCGGGAGGGTCTTCGTTCATAACGATCTTCCTTGTCTCTCCTAGTGGTGGCTCATCTCTTGGGCTTGCTCTTATAGGTGAATCTTCTCTTATTTTGAGTGTGTGTGTGGGGGGGGGGGGACGAACACTCATTTTAGTAGTGGCCTAACCTTCCACAATAGTAGCAATTTCGGTCACGACTAGATGAATGCTTCTCTTCATATCTTGAATTGGAGCTTTTCTCTTTGACTCTACTCTTGTAGAACTTGTTGAATTTATTGACCGTGAGGCTTATCTCTTCATTGGTGACAAGGTTGTAATTTGAAGTAGCGAGAGTATCACTTAAAGCTTTGTATGCATCACTTGGATTTTTATGAAGCTCTTGTTTGTCCTTGAGTGACATTTCATGAGAAACAATACTTTCAGTGACTTCTGTTGGCTTGAGATCTTTGTAGTTTGGCATCATTTGGATCAATGTGCACATGACTATGTATTTTCCATCCAAGGCTCTAAGGATTTTCTTGATGGTGAATTTGTCGGTCATCTCTTTGCTTCCTAAGCTGGCAATCTCATTTGTGATGAGAGCAAGCCTAGAGTACATCTAAGCGACTCCTTCACCATCTTTCATCTTGAACTTGTCAAGTTGACTTTGCAGCACATCCAACTTAGGTTCCCTGACGGATTCGGTACCTTCATGCATATCAACCAGAGTATCCCAAATTTCCTTTGCATTCTCAAGACGGCTAATCTTGTTGAACTCTTCGGGGCTTAGACAGTTGAATAGAATGCGCATGCTTCAGCGTTGTATTGCAACATCTTCAATTATTTCGCGGTTGCTTCACGATCCAGTTCCCTTATATCACCAAATAATTCACCTTGCAAACCAACATGAAGAGCAACCCAAACGGCGGGGATATGACCAAGATATGCATTTTCATTTTATGCTTCCAACTAGCAAAGTGCGTACCATAAAAATATGAACCCCTACGGTGGTAATTTCCCCCACTAAACGCCATACTCTTGTAGGTCGTGAAACAATGTAATGGAGACCAAAGCTCTCATACGACTTGTAGTGTCTGGAATTTGTCTAGAGGGGGAGGGTGATTAGACTACTTGACCAAATAAAAACTTAGCATTTTCCTAATTTTAGTTGTGGGCAAGTTTTAGCAATTGTAGCAAGTCAAGCACACCCTACACATGCAAGTATAATAGTATAGCAGCGGAAAGTAAAGGCATGCACATGTAAATGGAGGGTAGGGATAGGAAGATATAACACAAATATTGAAATGGAGTTTTTTGGCCTCGTTCCGTTAGGTGGTGCTATCGTACGCCCACGTTGATGGAGACTTCAACCTGCGCAGGGTAACAGCCGCACGAGTCCATGGACGGCTCAACCCACGAAGGGTCAACAACCTTGTCTGTTCCACCATGGCTTACATCCACGAAGGAGTGACCTCACTCGGGGTAGATCTTCACAAAGTAGGCAGTCTCCTTGCCCTTACAAACTTCTTGGTTCAACTCCACAACACAAAGTAGGAGGCTACCAAGCGACAACCTAACCAATCTAGGAGAGGCCACTCTCCAAAAGGTAAGAAATGTGCCAGTATGATGAACTCCTTTCTCTTGTGCTTCAAAATATAGTCTCCTGAACACTCAATCACTCTGTGACCGATTTGGCTTGGGAATAAGAGATTGATTGGGTGGAAAGCTAATTGGGGAGGCTAGGAATCAAGATTCATATGGTAGGAATGGAATATCTTGATCTCAACACATGAGTAGGTGGCTCTTCTCAGAAAAATGGATGGAGAAAGTGTTGGTTCGTTCTCACTACTTCCTCTACGATTGAGAGGAGGTGGAGGGTTATATATAAGTATCTCCGAAAATCCAGATGTTACGACATTATTTCTCAACTCGGTGAAACTGAAGTAAAACTCGGTTGCACCGACTAGTGCAAAATGTTGCAATTTTAGGTTTTCCGGTGAGACCGATATAGGAATCTCGGTGGGTCGGATTTTGGATGGCCTAGGTAGTTACCTGACTCGGTGGCACCGATTCCTAAAACTCGGTAATTCCGATCCTTAGAAATAGGTAGATAGATAGTTGGTCACAAATTCTTGGTTAGACCGAAACCAAACTTGGTGTCATCGAGATGCTAGGGTTTGGCATATGATTTGTGTGAGGCAAAACTCGGTAGGGCTGAATGGAAATTATTGGTGCATGCATTTTGGACTTTTAGGATTTCAACAGAATATTTGTAGGATAATTTAATGAGTATTTTTGGAGGCTAATCTCTAATCGCTTGAGCAACTAGATCATCATAGCCACCTCATCCCCTTTTAATAGTATTGGCTTACCTATGGACTCAAGTGTGATTTATACCAAAATATAAAATGTAGAGTCTTCAAGCTTGTTGTGAATAGATGTTCCTTGCACCTAGGGGTTCTCCTCACAATCCTTAGCCAATGCATCACTGAACTTTTCCTAAAATATACTAGATATAATCATTAGTCCAATGCCATATATGTTGTTATTAATTACCAAAACCACCTTAGGGAGAAGTTGTGCTTTCAGAGGTGAGGGCATTAGAGGATCAAGGAAAAGGCACCCGGTGGTGGCAAAATTCCGTGTTTTGACCATTTTTAAAAAGTTTAGCCGGATCTAACCCTGCTTCAAAAACACTCGGGATCTGACCTTTTTGCCTACCTCCATAGTGTTTGGCCGTAGGATAGCACAACCTATCGCCACTTATCTTGATGATAGGTCTTAACTGCACCGTGATAACCCACAAGTATAGGAGATCAATTGTAGCCTTTCTTGATAAGTAAGAGTGTCGAACCCAACGAGGAACTAAAGGAAGGACAAATATTCCCTCAAGTTCTATCGACCACCGATACAACTCTACGCACACTTTACGTTCGCTTTACCTAGAAAAGTATGAAACTAGAAGTACTTTGTAGGAGTGAAAGGATAGGCTTGCAAGAAAGTAAAGAACACGTAAATAAAACTAGGGGCTGGTTAGATAAAGAAACAACTACGAGTGTCTAACGAGTGTGGAGAAGTGGTGGTAGGAGTTGCAGAATTGTCCCTAAGCAATTGACTACGTTACTAGATCGATAGCAATTATCATGTGGGAGAGGCCTCTGCTAGCATGTCATCCCTTACTTGGAATTCTATGCACTTATGATTGGAACTATTAGCAAGCGTCTGCAACTACTAACGTTCATTAAGGTAAAACCCAACCATAGCAACAAGATATATTGGTCCCCCTTCAATCCCATATGCATCAATTTCTATGCTAGGTTTGAAGCTTCTGTCACTCTAGCCTGCCAATACATAGTCATATCAACATACAACTAACCCTATGGTGTGATCCATGCATGCGATCATATGATGGGCACCAAAGGACAGCAACATAACCACAAGCAAATTAAACCAATCATAGCAATTCATCAATCACCGATAGGACAACGATAATCTACTCAGACATCATAGGATAGCAACACATCATTGGATAATAATATGTAGCATAAAGCACCATGTTCAAGTAGAGGGTACAGCGGGTTGCGGGAGAGTGAACCGCTGAATATAGATGGGGGAAGATGATGGAGATGTTGGTGAAGATGACGCAGGTGTTGGTGTAGATCGCCGTCAGACGATGATGTCTCGGGCGGCGTTCTAGCGCCGCCGGGAGAGAGCCCCCCTCCTTATTCTTCTTCCTTGACCTCCTCCCTAGATGGGAGAAGGGTTTCCCCTCTGGTCCATGGCGGTGGAGGGGCGAGAGCCCCTCCGAGATTGGATCTCTCTCTCTGTGTCCTTCTGTTTCTGCGCTTCGAGATTCTGGGTTTCACCTTTTCTTAAATTCCCGGAGATGCCTAACTCCGATTGGGCTGAAATTTTAACACGATTTTCTTCCACATATTATATTTCTTTCGGCGAAAGAAGGGCTCCAACCGCCTTAAGGAGTGGCCACAAGCCTGCCAGCCACCGTCGTACCTCCTGGTGGCGGCTACAGGGCTTGTGGGCCCTCCGTGCATCGCCTCGCGTTGATTCTTCTTCCCAAAAATCATAAATATTCCAAAAAAAAAATCCCTGTAAGTTTTTATTGCGTTTGGACTTTGTTTGGTATGGATATTCTGCGAAACAAAAAACAAGCAACAAACAGGAACTGGCACTGGGCACTGGATCAATATGTTAGTCCCAAAAATAGTATAAAAAGTTGCCAAAAGTATATGAAAGTTGTAGAATATTGGCATGAAACAATAAAAAATTATAGATACGACGGAGACGTATCAGCATCCCCAAGCTTAATTCCTGCTCGTCCTCGAGTAGGTAAGTGATAAAAAAGATAATTTTTGATGTGGAATGCTACCTAGCATAAACTTGATCATATAATCTAATCATGGCTTGAATACTAAAACACGAGTGATTCGAAGCAATAGTCTATCATTTGACATAAAGACAATAATATTTCAAGCATACTAACAAACCAATCATGTCTTCTCAAAATATCATGGCCAAAGAAAGTTATCCCTACAAAATCATATAGTCTGGCTATGCTCCATCTTCCCCACACAACGTATTTAAATCAGGCACAACCCCGGTTTTAGCCAAGCAATTGTTTCATACTTTAGTATTCTCAAACTTTTTCAACTTTCACGCAATACATGAGAGTGAACCATGGACATAGCACTATAGGTGGAATAGAGTATGGTGGTTGTGGAGAAGACAAAAAGGAGATAGTCTCACATCAACTAGGAGTATCAATGGGCTATGGAGATGCCCATCAATAGATATCAATGTGAGTGAGTAGGGATTGCCATGCAACGGATGCACTAGAGCTTATAAGTATATGAAGCTCACAAAAGAAACTAGTGGGTGTGCACCCAACTTGCTTGCTCACGAAGACCTAGGGCAATTTTGAGGAAGCCCATCATTGGAATATACAAGCCAAGTTATATAATGAAAATTTCCCACTAGTATATGGAAGTGACAACATAGGCGACTCTCTGTCATGAAGATCATAGTTCTATTTGAAGCACAAGTGTGGAAAGAGGATAGTAGCAATTGTGCCTTCTCTCTTTTCTCTCATTTTTTGTGGGCTCTTTGGCCTTTTTTTTATTTTGGTGGGCATCTTTGGCCTCTTTTTTGTAAACGGTCTTCACTGGCCTCTTTTATTTCCTCACATGGGACAATGCTCTATTAATAATGATCATCACACTTACAACTCAATACTTAGAGCAATGATGACTCTATATGAAATGCCTTCGGTAGTGTACCGTGACAATGATCTAGCATAGCAATGACATCAAAAAACAGACAAGCCATGGAAACATCATGCTAGCTATCTTACAATCATGAAATGGCAATATGGAAGTGGTGGCACACGTCATGAGACGGAACGGTGGTAGTTGCATGGAAATATATCTCGGAATGGCTATGAAAATTCCATAATAGGTAGGTATGGTGGCTGTTTTGAGGGAGGCTATATGGTGGGTGTAATGCACTGGAGAAAGTTGCACGGTACTAGAGAGGCTAGCAATGGTGGAAGGGTGAGAGTGCGTATAATCCATGGACTCAACATTAGTCATAAAGAACTCACATACTTATTGCAAAAGTCTATTAGTCATCGAAACAAGGTACTACACGCATGCTCCTAGGGGAAAGGTTGGTAGGAGTTAACCATCACGCGATCCCGACCTCCACACAAAGGATGACAATCAATAAATAAGTCATGCTCCGACTTGATCACATAATGGTTCACCATACGTGCATGCTACGGGAATCAATAACCTTAACACAAGTATTTCTACGAATACACAATTACTCACTAGCATGACTCTAATATCACATATTCATGTCGCAAAACTATTGCAAGGAATCAAACATATCATATTCAGTGATCTACAAGTTTTATGTAGGATTTTATGACTAATCATGTGAATGGCCAACTCCTGTTAACTCTCTAAATAGGTATAAGTGAAGCATGAGAGTTGAATTCTTTCTACAAAATATATGCCCCGCTCTAACAAATATAAGTGAAGCAAAAGAGCATTCTACAAATGGCGGTTTTCTATGTGTAGGGAAACAGGCAATCCAATCTTCAAAATATATAAGTGAAGCACAAGAAGCATTCTATAAATCCAACCAAGGACTATATCATACCAGCATGGTGCATAAAAGAAAAAGGAAAAATAAACACAAAAGACGCTCCAAGCATTTGCACATATCATGTGACGAATTAAAATATAGCTCCGAGTAAAATTACCGTTAGATTGTAGACGAAAGAGGGGATGCCTTCCAGGGCATCCCCAAGCTTAGACGCTTGAGACTTCCTTGAATATTACCCTGGGGTGCCTCGGGCATCCCCAAGCTTAGGCTCTTGCCTCTCCTTATTCCTTCATCCATCGTGCTCTCACCCAAAACTTGAAAACTTCAATCACACAAAACTCAACAAAACTTCGTGAGATCCGTTAGTATAATAAAATAAATCACCACTTCAAGTAATGTTGTGAACTCATTTTAAATTCATATTAGCATTATATCTACTGTAATCCAACTTCACCATGGTTCATTCCCCCCGGTACTACCCATAGATTCATCAAAATAAGAGAACAATGCATAGAAAACAGAATCTGTCAAAACAGAACAGTCTGTAGCAATCTGTATATTCAGTATACCTCTGATATCTCAAAAACTCTGGACAATTACGAACACCTGGAAAATTTGCATATCAATCAGAAGCAAAAAGAATCAACTCAAAAGCTCTTCTAGAATAAAAATGAAAATTAATTTCGTGAGCAGAAAGTTTCTGTCTTTTCTCAGCGTGATCAAACAACTATCACCCAAACTAATCGTAAAGGCTTTGCTTGGCACATTATTTTTAAAAACACAAAGGAATTGTACAAGGGGATAATTATTTTTGTGAGAAACTTGCATGAAAAAATCTACATTGTTTCCATGAGCATGAACACAAGTGTTCAAGGTCGACCCTCACTTCCACAATGCATCACCTTTTAATCACTTCTCTTTTTGAAAAAAGTTTTAAGTTCCCCTGTATATTTTTTGTTTCTAAACTAAATAAAGGCACTCAACAGAAATAAATGACTCTCTAAAACTTCCGGGTTGTCTCCTAGGCAGCGCTTTCTTTAAAGCCATTAAGCTAGGCATAAAGTGCTCAAGTACTGGATCCACCCGGATCCCAAGGTATATCAAAGCCAATTTTAATTAGCAATGATTTGAAATATAGTAGTGAGCACAAGGTAACATATACCAAGCAATGACGAAGTCTAACTCTCTTCCTATGCATTGTCATGTCATAAAAGAACAATTCATGCACACCAAGTAAAGGCCAATACATAGCATAAGTTGTTTCTTGCAATTTTACCGTATTGGAAACATAGAGAGGTGGAGATGTAGTTCATCTCTCATAATAATTGCAAGTAGGAGCAGCAAGCACATGCATATTATATTAATCAAAATCATCATGTGTAACATAAGGAACTATAGCTAGCTCATCTTCATAAGCATCATTCATATTGGCATCATGACCACAAGCATAGCAAGCATCAAGTTCATCAAAAAGGGATATTTCAAACGAATCCAAGGGATCATAGCATTCATCCTTCGGTAAGAACGATGGGAAATTAAATAATGTATGAGTAGAAGAGTTACTCTCATTAGAAGGTGGACACGGGTAGCTAGTCCGTTCTTCCTCCTTTTGTTCTTCGCTCTCCTCGTCATCTTTTTCATCTAATGAGCTCACAGTTTCATCATTTTCTTCTTCCATAGTTTCCTGCAAAATAATAGTCTCTTCTTGGGCAGCATAGGATTTCTCCTTAAATCATTCAATATGGGCATTATATTCATAATTAGTATAACAATAACGAAGCATAGGCAAATTTTCAGATCGGTAAGGAGCATCATCATTATCATCATACCTTTTAAACAGAGCCTCAATTTCATAAGCACCCATAAAAGCAACAAACTCTTCTATTTGATCCACATCATAGTAATCATATATACCATTAGCATAAGAAGCCAAGGTTCTATGATAATTAAACTCAAAATAAAAGGGAAGGTGTGGAGCCTTCATCCTAGAGCAACAAGTAACACCATGTCTCTTGCATAGTTCCCAAGCATACCATTTCAACAAATGGATTTGATCCCATAAAAGTTCCCCTTTTTGAGTCAAGCGATAATCCCTAAAGTATTCACGTTGATCCAACGTGTATCCCATTATATAATTGAATGGGGCTTTCTCAAGATTATTAAAGAAGTATATAATATTTTCCACGTAACGAGCATCGAGGGTTTTAGGAGGTTGCCCATCTCCATGAGTAGCAAGTACACCTAATGTTTTTGGTATTTCGTGTTCCATATCCATAACTAAAGATAGAGAACAACTTAGAACAACAAATAAATCTACTTAGTGATAAAGCAAACAAGCACACATGAGGATATTCACCCCACGCTATTGCTCCCCGGCAACGGCGCCAGAAAAAGGTCTTGATAACCCACAAGTATAGGGAATCAATTGTAGCCTTTCTCGATAAGTAAGAGTGTCGAACCCAACGAGGAGATAAAGGCAGGACAAATATTCCCTCAAGTTCTATCGACCACCGATACAACTCTACACACACATTACGTTCGCTTTACCTAGAACATGTATGAAACTAGAAGTACTTTGTAGGAGTGAAAGGATAGGATTGCAAGAAAGTAAAGAACACGTAAATAAAACTAGGGGCTGGTTAGATAAATAAACAACTATGAGTGTCTAACGAGTGTGGAAAAGTGGTGGTAGGAGTTGCGGAATTGTCCCTAAGCAATTGACTATGTTACTAGATCGATAGCAAGTATCATGTGGGAGAGGCCTCTGCCAGCATGTCATCCCTTACTTGGAATTCTATGCACTTATGGCTGGAACTATTAGCAAGCGTCTGCAACTACTAACATTCATTAAGGTAAAACCCAACCATAACAATAAGATATATTGGTCCCCCTTCAATCCCATATGCATCAATTTCTATGCTAGGTTTGAAGCTTCTGTCACTCTAGCCTGCCAATACATAGTCCTATCAACATACAACTAACCCTATGGTGTGATCCACGCGCCCGATCATATGATGGGCACCAAAGGACAACAACATAACCACAAGCAAATTAAACCAATCATAGCAATTCATCAATCACCGATAGGACAACGATAATCTACTCAGACATCATAGGATATCAACACATCATTGGATAATAATATGTAGCATAAAGCATCATGTTCAAGTAGAGGGTACAGCGGGTTGCGGGAGAGTGAACCGCTGAATATAGATGAGGGAAGATGAAGGAGATGTTGGTGAAGATGACGGAGGTGTTGGTGTAGATCGCCGTCTCACGATGATGTCCCGGGCAGCGTTCCGGCGCCGCCGGGAGAGAGGGGGAGAGAGCCCCCCTCCTTCTTCTTCTTCCATGACCTCCTCCCTAGATGGGAGAAGGGTTTCCCCTCTGGTCCATGGTCTCCATGGCGGCGGAGGGGCGAGGGCCCCTCCGAGATTGGATCTCTCTCTCTGTGTCCTTCTGTTTCTGCGCTCCCAGATTACGCGTTTCACCGTTTCTTAAATTCCCGGAGATCCGTAACTCTGATTGGGCTGAAATTTTAACATGATTTTCTTTTGAATATTATCTTTCTTGCAGCGAAATAAGGGCTCCAACCGCCTTAAGGAGTGGCCACAAGTCTGTCAGCCGCCGCCGTACCTCCTGGTGGCGGCTACAGGGCTTGTGGGCCCTCCGTGCATCGCCTCGCGTTGATTCTTCTTCCCAAAAATCATAAATATTCCAAAAAAAATCCCCGTAAGTTTTTATTGCGTTTGGACTTTGTTTGGTATGGATATTCTGCGAAACAAAAAACAAGCAACAAACAGGAACTGACACCGGGCACTGGAGCAATATGTTAGTCCCAAAATAGTATAAAAAGTTGCCAAAAGTATATGAAAGTTGTAGAATATTGGCATGAAACAATACAAAATTATAGATACGATGGATACGTATCACACCGTCACGTCCATTTAACATGAAAAGTACCCTACTGCCAGTGCCTTCGGAGATAGGATGTGTTATCCTACCGCCATGGGCATTGGCGGTAGATGCATGCGGTTTGTATGCCTAGACCATATAATTATGTGGCTGGTGCCTCCGCCTGCGTAACTATCTTGGTGGCTACCTACCCTCCCCTTTCCCTGTTCTTCATGTAATTGAGAAAGATTCATTCAATCCTTATTTGATCTATAATAACTACTACTTCAGAGAGAATTAATAGATCGAGACCAACACTACTCTTACATATTGTATCGTAGATATTGATGACCGACAAATATAGGGGATCAATCATAGTCCTTTCGATAAGTAAGAGTGTCGGATCCAACGAGGAGGAGAAGAAAATGATAAGCAATTTTGAGCAAGGTATTTTCTGCAGACACTGAAATTGTCGGTAACAAATAGTTTGATAGCAAGATAATTGTAACGAGCAAGTAATAATCATGGTAACAACAGTGCAGCAAGGTAGCCCAATCCTACTTGTAGCAAAGGTTAGAACAAAACGCTCACTAATAGTAAGTAAAACATTCTCGAAGACACATGGGAATTTCATCTAGTCCCTTTCATCATGTTTGTTTGATTCCCATTCACTACTTTGATAATTTGATTTGTGGCTGGACCAGTGCTTGGGTGATGTTCTTAGTTGAACAAGCCTCCCACTTATGACTAACCCCTCTCGCAAGCATCCACAACTACGAAAGATAAATTAACATAACACCTAAACATAGCATTAAACATATGGATCCAAATAAGCCCCTTACGAAATAGCGGATAAACTAGGGTTTAAGATTCTGCCACTCGAGCAACCCATTATCCGATAACTACTCCATAATGCATTCCCTTAGGCCCAAAGATGGTGAAGTGTCATGTACTCGATGTTCACATAGCACCACTAAGGTAATCACACCATACACATCATCAAAATATCGAACGAATACGAAATTCACATGATTACTTATAACAAGACTTCTCCCATATCCTCAAGAACAAAAGATACTACTAACAAATCATATTCATGCTCAAGATCAGAGGGATAATAAATAGCATAATGGATATGGACAATTAATCTTCCACCAAATAAACCAACTAGCATCAAATACAAGATGTAATCAACACTCCTAGTCACCCATAGGTACCAATAGGAGATTTTGATACAAAGATTGGACACGAGAGATGAACTAGGGTTTTGGGATGAGTTGGTGCTGGTGAACATGTTGATGAGTATTGATCCTCCCAAGGTGAGAGGGTTGTTGTGATGATGATGGCTTTGATTTCCCCCTCCCGAAGGGAAGTATCCCCGACGGAATCGCTCCACCGGAGATCAAAAGTGCCCCTGCCCAATTTCGGCATCGAGATGGAGGCATTGTGTCCCGTGAGTTCTCTCCTGATTTTTCTAGGGAAAATGGGCTTATGTACCACAGGATGGGCACCTGTGGCAGCCCAGGGGCCCCACTACCCACCAGGGCATGCCCTAGTGCCTAGTGTGCACCTGGGTGGCCCCCTCTGGTATTTCTTTTCTCCAATAATATTTATACATTCCAAAATAAATCTCCATGAAATTTTAGATTATTTGGAGATGTGCAGAACAGGTATATATGGCATAGCTTTTTCAGGTCAAGAATTCCAGGTGCCGGTAATCTCCCTCTTTCTGTAAACCTTGCATATTATGAGAGAAAAGGCATTAGAATGACTCCACAAAGTTTTATATTGAATGAAAACACTATAAATAATGGTAGGAAATGTTGGAAATATGCCCTAGAGGCAATAATAGATTGGTTATTATTATATTTCCTTGTTCGTAATAATCGTTTATTATCCATGCTAGAATTGTATTGATTGGAAACTCAAATACATGTGTGGATACATAGACAACACACTGTCCCTAGTGAGCCTCTAGTTGACTTGCTCGTTGATCAAAGATGGTTAAGGTATCCTAGCCATAGACAAGTGTTGTCACTTGATAACAGGATCACATCATTAGGAGAATGATGTGATGGACTAAGACCCAAACTATGAACGTAGCATATGATCGTGTTATTTTGTTGCTATTGTTTTCTGCATGTCAAGTGTACATTCCTATGACCATGAGATCATGTAAGTCACTGACACCGGAGGAATGCTTTGTGTGTATCAAACGTCGCAATGTAACTAGGTGACTATAAAGGTGCACTACAAGTATCTCCGAAGGTGTCCGTTGAGTTAGCATGGATCAAGACTGGGATTTGTCACTCCGTATGACGGAGAGATATGTCGGGGCCCACTTAGTAACGCAACATCACATACAAGCCTTGCAAGTAATGTGACTACGGAGTTAGCCACAGGATTTTGTATTATGGAACGAGTAAAGAGACTTGCTGGTAACGAGGTTGAAATAGGTATTTGGATACCGACGATCGAATCTCGGGCAAGTAACATACCGAAATACAAAGGGAATGGTATACATGATTATATGAATCCTTGACATAGAGGTTCAACCGATAAGATCATCATGGAATATGTAGGATCCAATATGGGCATCCAGGTCCCGCTATTGGATATTGACCAGAGAGTGTCTCAGGTCATGTCTACATAGTTCTCGAACCCGCAGGGTCTGCACGCTTAAGGTTCGGTGACATTTTTGCATAGTTGAGTTATGTGTGCTGGTGACCGAAGTCTTGTTCAGAGTCTCGAATTAGATCTCAGACGTCACGAGGAGTTCCGAAATGGTCCGGAGACGAAGGTTGATATATAGTAAGTTGGTGTTTGGATTCCGGAAGGATTTCGGGCATTACGAGCAATGTGTCGGGAGTGACAAATGGGTTCCGGGGGCTCACTGGGTGGGCCCACCACGCCCCAAGGGGTCCACATGGGTTTATTGGATGCGCAATAAGGCTTAATGGGCTGGCAAGTCATCCAAGGAAAACCCATGAGGAAAAAGTTGGAAAATCCAAAAGAGGTGGGCAATTTAGGAAGGAGTCCTAATCCAAGTAGGATTGGACGAGGACTCCTCCCTCCTCCACTTCGGCCGACCCAAGGGCTCCTCCCTTGTGACGCAAGGCCTGCCCCCTCCTCCTCCTTTATATACTAGAGGTTTAGGGCTTTTTGAGACACAACTTTGCCACATGTTGCCCTCTCCTCTAGTTCGTAGTTCTTCCTCTAGAAACGATTTCTGCGAAGCTCGGGCGGAGCCCTGCAGGAATATATCACCACCACCACCGGAGCACCGTCCGCTGTCGGGGAACTCATCTGCATCCCCGTCTCTCTTGCTGGATCAAGAATGTGGAGATCATCATCGAGCTGTACGCGTGCAGAACACGGAGGTGCCGTCCGTTCGGCACTTGATCGGGACAGATCGTGAGATGGTTCGTGGGACAGTTCGTGGGACGGATTGTGAATACGTACCACTACATCAACTGCGTTTATTAACACTTCCCGGTTAGCGATCTACAAGAGTATGTGGATCCGATCTCCCTCTCGTAGATGATCATCACCATGATAGGTCTTCGTGTGCGTAGGAATTTTTTTGTTTCCCATGCAACGTTCCCCAGCAGTGGCATCATGAGCTAGGTTCATGCGTAGATCATATCTCGAGTAGAACACAAAGGAGTTTGTGGGCGTTCATGTTCGATTTGCTTCCCTCCTTAGTCTTTTCTTGATTCGACGGTATTGTTGAATTGAAGCGGCCCGGACCAACATTACTCGTACGCTTACGAGAGACCGGTTTCATCGACTAACATGCAACTTGTTGCATAAAGATGACTGGCGGGTGCGTGTTTCTTCAACTTTAGTTGAATCGGATTCGACCGAGGCGGTCCTTGGAGAAGGTTAAATAGAAATTTGCATATCACTGTCGTGGATTTTGCGTAAGTAAGATGCGATAATACAGGATACCCATAGCAGCCACGTAAAGTTTGCAACAACAAATTAGAGGTCGTCTAACTTGTTTTTGCAGGGTATGCATGTGATGTGATATGGCCAAAGACATGATATGATATATTGGATGTATGAGATGATCATGTTGTAATAGTTAAATATCGACTTGCACGTCGATACTATGGCAACCGGCATGAGCCATAGGGTTGTCTTTAAACTAACGTTTGTGCTTGCATATGCCTTTACTATATCACTAGGTGGTAGCTTTAGTAGTAATAGCATAGATAGAGCGGCAACTTCGATGGCGGCACGATGATGGAGATCATGATGATTGAGTTCATGGTGCGGCGCCGGTGATGATGGAGATCATGCCGATGCTTTGGTGATGGAGATCAAGAAGCACAAGTTCACGGCCATATCATGTCACTTATGATTTGCGTGTGATGTTAATCCTTTTATGCACCTTATTTTGCTTAGAACGACGGTAGCATTATAATGTGACCCCTCACTAAAATTTCAAGATAAAATTGTGTTCTCCCCGACTATGCACCGTTGCGACAGTTCGTAGTTTTGAGACACCATGTGATGATTGGGTGTGATAGACTCAACCTTCACATACAACGGGTGCAAAACAGTTGCACATGTGGAACGCTCGGGTTAAATTTGACGAGCCTAGGATGTACAAACATGGCCTCGGAACACAAGAGACCGAAAGGTCAAGCATGAATCATATAGTTGATATGATCAACATGGAGATGTTCACCACTGAAACTATACTCAACTCACGTGATGATCGGACTTGAGTCAGTGGATTTGGATCATGCGCCACTCGAATGACTAGAGGGATGTCTATTTGAGTGGGAGTTATTAGTAATATGATTAGCTAAACTCAATTATCATGAACATAGTCAAAAGGTCTTTTTAAATTATGTTGTACATTGCGCTATAGCTCTACTATTTTTGATATGTTCCTAGAGAAAATTTAGTTGAAAGATGATAGTAGCAATTATGTGGACTGGGTTCGTAAACTGAGGATTGTCCTCATTGTTGCGCAGAAGGCTTATGTCCTTAATGCACCGCTTGGATTGCTGAGCCTCGAGCGTCGTATGTGGATGTTGCGAACATCTGACATACACATTTTTGATGACTACGTGATAGTTCAGTGTGTAATGGTTAACGACTTAGAATTGAGGCGCCAAAGACGTTTTGAACGTCACGGAACATATGAGATGTTTCAAGAGATGAAATTGGGATTTCATGCTCGTGCCCCTGTTAAGAGGTATGAGACCTCCGACAAGATTATTTTTCTACAAATTAAGGGAGAAGAGCTCAATCGTTGAGCATGTGCTCAGATTGTCTGAGTGCTACAATCGCTTGAATCGAGTGGGAGTTAATCTCCCAGATGAGATAGTGATGGTTCTCCAAAGTCACTGCCACCAAGCTACTAGATCTTCGTGATGAACTATAACATATCAAGGATATATATGATGATCCTTAAGCTATTCACGATGTTTGACATTGCGAATGTTGAAATCAAATAGGAGCATCAATTGTGGATGGTTAGTAAAACCACTAGTTTCAAGAAGGGCAAGGGCAAGAAGGGATACTTCATGAAACGACAAACCAGTTGATGCTCTAGTGAAGAAACCCAAGGTTGAACCCAAACCCGAGACTAAGTGCTTCTGTTATGAGGGAACGGTCACTGAGGCGGAACTACCCTAGATACTTGGTAGATGAGAAAGCTGGCAAAGTCGACAAAAGTATATTGGATATACCTGATATTGATGTGTACCTTACTAGTACTCCTAGTAGCACTAGGGTATTAGATAGCGGTTCAGTTGCTAAGTGTTAGTAACTCGAAATTATAGCTATGGATTAAATAGATACTAGCAAGGGTGAGGTGACGATGTGTGTTGGAAGTAATTCTAAGGTTGAAGTGATCAAACATCGCACGCTCCCTCTACCATTGGGATTAGTGTTAAACCTAAATAATTGTTATTTGGTGTTTGCGTTGAGCATGAACATGATTAGATCGTGTTTATTGAAATACGATTATTCATATAAAGAGAATAATGGTTATTTTATTTTCTTGAATAAATACCTTCAATGGTTTATTGAATCTTGATCGTAGTGCTAGACATGTTCATAATATTGATGCCAAAAGATACAAAGTAGTAATGATAGTACCACTTACTTGTGGCACTGCCGCTTGAGTCATGTTGGTAGAAAATGCATGAAGAAGCTCCATGGTGATGGGTCTTTGTACTCACTCGTTTTTGAAACGTTTGAGACATGCAAACCACACCTATTGGTACAAAATCATGAGGAAAATCCATGCAGATGGATCGTTTGAACTCACTTGATTTTGAATCACTTGAGACATGCAAATCAAGCCACGTGGGTAAGATGACTTAAGGCCTCTTTTTCCATTGAGATGGAACAAGAAAGTAACTTATTGGAAGTAATGCATTTTCATGTATACAGTCCAACGAGTGCTGAGGCACGCAGTGGATATCGTTATGTTTTTACTTCACAGATGATTTGAGCAGGTACTAGTATATTTACTTGATGAAACACAAGTCCGAATTATTGAAAGGTTCAAGTAATTTTAGAGTGAAGTTGGAAATCATCGTGACAACAGGATAATATGTCTACGATGTGATCGTGGAGGTAAAAATCTGAGTTGCGAGTTTGGTATACATTTAAGACAATGTGAAAATTGTTTCACACCTAATGCCACCTGGAAGACCATAGTGTGATGGTGTGTGTGAACGTCATAGCCGCACCCTATTAGATATGGTGCATATTATGATGTCTCTTATCGAATTTCCACTATTGTTTTGGGGTTATGCATTGGAGACGACGACATTCACTTTAATAGGGCACCACATAGTTCAGTTGAGATGACACCGTATGAACTGTGGTTTGGAGAAACCTAAGCTGTCGTTTCTTAAAGGTTTGGAGCTACGATGATTATGTCCAAATGCTTCAGCCTGATAAGATCGAACCCAAAGTAGATAAGTGCATCTTCATAGGATACCCAAAATAGTTGGGTATACCTCCTATCTCAGATCCGAAAGCAAAGTATTTGTTTCAGAAAACGGGTCCTTTCTCAAGGAAAAGTTTCTCTCGAAAGAATTTAGTGGGAGGATGGTGGAACTTGATGAGGTTATCGAACCAACACTTCAACCAGAGAGTAGAAGGCCGCATGAAGTTGTTCCTGTGGCGCCTACACCAGTTGAAGTGGAAGCCAATGATAGTGATCATGAAGCTTCAGATCAAGTTACTACCAAACCTCGTAGGTCAACAAGGATACGTGCTACTCGAAAGTGGTACGGTAATCCTGTCTTGGAGGTCATGTTGCTGGACAACAATGAACCTACGAGCTATGGAGAAGTGATGGTGGGCCCATATTCCGACAAATGGCTGGAGGCCATGAAATCCATGAAAGGATCCATGTATGAAAACAAAGTGTGGATTTTGGAAGTACTACTTGATGGTCATGATACTATTTAGTACAGACGGACCTTTAAAACGAAGACAAACGATGATGATGAATCTCACCATTTAAGAAAGCTCGACTTGTTGCAAAGAAGTTTCCAACAAGTTCAAGGAGTTGACTATGATGAGACTTTCTCACTCATAGCCATGCTAAACGTCTGTTGGAATTATGTTAGTAGTTGCTGCATCTTGCAGATGGATGTCAAAACATTGTTTCCTCAACGGTTTCCTTGAGGAAAGGTTGTATGTGATACAATGGGAAGGTTTTGTCGATCCTAAGGATGCTAACAAGTATGCAAGCTCCAGCGATCCTTCTAAGGACTGGAGTAAGCATCTCGCAGTTGGAAGAAGTGCTTTGATGAAATGATCTAAGCTTTTGGGTTTATACAAAGTTTATGAGAAACTTGTATTTCCAAGGAAGTGAGTGGGAGCACTATGGAATTTCTGATGAGTATATGTGGTTGACATATTGAAGATTTGAAATGATGTAGAATTTCTGGAAAGCATATAAGGTTGTTTGAAAAGGTGTTTCCAAAGGAAAACCTGGATTAAGCTACTTGAACATTGAGCATCAAGATCTATAGGGATAGATCAAGACGCTTGATAAAAACTTTCAATGAAATACATGCCTTGAGAAGTTTTTGAAAGAGTTCAAAATAGATCAGTGAAGAAGGAGTTCTTGGCTGTGTTGTAAGGTGTAAATTTGAGTAAGACTCAAAGCCTGACCACGGCAGAAAAAGGAGAAAGGACGAAGGTCGTCCCCTATGCATTAGCCATAGGCTCTATAGTATGATATGTTGTGTACCGCACCTGATGTGTGCCTTGCCATGAATTTGTCAAGGGGTACAAAAGTGAGCCAGGAGTGGATTACTGGACAACGGTCAAAAGTTATCCTTAGTAACTAGTGGACTAAAGAAAATTTTCTCGATTATGGAGGTGATAAAAGGGTTACGTCGATGCAAGCTTGACACTAATCCAGATGACTTTAAGAAGTAAACCGGATTCATATAGCGGAGCAGTCATTTGGAATAGTTCGAAATGGCATGTTGGTAGCAGCACCTACACGATGACATAGATATTTGTAAAGCACACTCAGATCTGAAAGGTTCAGACCCGTTGACTAGAAACCTCTCTCACAAGCAAACATGATCAAACCCCATAACTGTATTGATTGGAAATATGCCCTAGAGGCAATAATAAATTGGTTATTATTATATTTCCTTGTTCATGATAATCGTTTATTATCCATGCTAGAATTGTATTGATTGGAAACTCAAATACATGTGTGGATACATAGACAACACACTGTCCCTAGTGAGCCTCTAGTTGGCTAGCTCGTTGATCAAAGATGGTTAAGGTTTCCTAGCCATAGACAAGTGTTGTCACTTGATAACGGGATCACATCATTAGGAGAATGATGTGATGGACTAAGACCCAAACTATGAACGTAGCATATGATCGTGTTATTTTGTTGCTATTGTTTTCGGCATGTGAAGTGTACATTCCTATGACCATGAGATCATGTAACTCACTGACACCGGAGGAATGCTTTGTGTGTACCAAACTTCGCAACGTAACTAGGTGACTATAAAGGTGCACTATAGGTATTTCCGAAGGTGTACGTTGAGTTACCATGGATCGAGACTGGGATTTGTCACTCCGTATGACGGAGAGGTATCTCGGGGCCCACTCGGTAATACAACATCACATACAAGCCTTGCAAGTAACGTGACTACGGAGTTAGCCACGGGATCTTGTATTATGGAACGAGTAAAGAGACTTGCTGGTAATGAGGTTGAAATAGGTATTGGGATACCGACGATCGAATCTCGGGCAAGTAACATACCGAAATACAAAGGGAATGGTATACATGATTATATGAATCCTTGACATAGAGGTTCAACCGATAAGATCATCATGGAATATGTAGGATCCAATATGGGCATCCAGGTCCCGCTATTGTATATTGACCAGAGAGTGTCTCAGGTCATGTCTACATAGTTCTCGAACCCGCACGGCCTGCACGCTTAAGGTTCGGTGACGTTTTCGCATAGTTGAGTTATGAGTGCTGGTGACCGAAGTTTTGTTCAGAGTCTCGGATGAGATCTCGGACGTCACGAGGAGTTCCGGAATGGTCCGGAGACGAAGGTTGATATATAGTAAGTTGGTGTTTGGATTCCGGAAGGATTTCGGGCATTACGAGCAATGTGTCGGGAGTGACAAATGGGTTCCGGGGGCCCCCCAAGGGGTCCACATGGGTTTATTGGATGCGCAATAAGGCTTAATGGGCTGGCAAGTCATCCAAGGAAAACCCATTAGGAAAAAGGTGGAAAATCCAAAAGAGGTGGGCAATTTAGGAAGGAGTGCTAATCCAAGCAGGATTTGAGGAGGACTCCTCCCTCCTCCACTTTGGCCGACCCAAGGGCTCCTCCCTTGTGGCGCGAGGCTTGACCCCTCCCTCCTCCTTTATACACTAGAGGTTTAGGGCTTTTTGAGACACAACTTTGCCACGTGCTGCCCTGTCCTCTAGTTCGTAGTTCTTCCTCTAGAAAGGATTTCTGTGGAGCTCGGGCGGAGCCCTACAGGAATAGATCACCACCACCACTGGAGCGCCGTCACGCTGCTGGGGAACTCATCTACATCCCCGTCCTTCTTTCTGGATCAAGAAGGCGGAGATCGTCATCGAGATGTACATGTGCGAAACGCGGAGGTGCTGTCCGTTCGGCACTTGATCGGGACGGATCGTGGGACGGATCATGGGACGGTTCGTGGGACGGATCGTGAAGACGTACCACTACATCAACCCCGTTTTTTAATGCTTCCCGCTTAGAGATCTACAAGGGCATGTGGATCTGATCTCCATCTCGTAGATGATCATCACCATGATAGGTCTTCGTGTGCGTAGGAAATTTTTTGTTTCCCATGCAACGTTCCCCAACATGAAAACATGATGCAAAATGGATGTATCCACTCCCCCAAGCTTAGATCTTGCTTTACCTCAAGTGAAAGCCGATATCGATAATCATGTTGACATGTTTGGAGAGAGAGGTGTCGATACAAACAAAATACGGACATAGTAGCATCATGATCATTATTATAACAACAATAAAATATATCATAAAACTTCTCATGAGCAAGTAACAATTCATCACAACATCAAAGTATAACGAATAATCTTTCTTGAAAACTAGCGAACTATGTTCTCAGTCAGCAGTGCAATTACAATTCATCATATTTTCAGGAAGGGTCTCGTGTAGGAGCCTTTTTGGCAAGTCTACATACTCAACTATCATTTAGTCTTCTATGATTTCTAACACTCACACCATATATATGGAGCAAAATGTTTCAGCCAGACACATAGAAAGATAGGGGTTTATAATTTCGCCTCCCAACATATTCACCTCAAGGGTGATGTCAACAATAATAATTCATGACCACTCATATCCAACTAGATATATGTGCCTAGATCTTTCCCCATCACATGATGCTCGCAAAAGAGAAATATAAAAAAGAATAGAGGAGAACACTATTGAATCTTGCATAAAAAGTAAATACATAAAAGTAAAGGATAGGCCCTTTGCAGAGGGAATCAGAGGTTGTCGTGTGCTTTTGTTTTTGGATGCACAAGATCTTAGTGCAAAAGAACGTCATGTTATATTTCCCCTTGTGATAGCAACCTTTATTATGCAGTCTGTCGCTTTTATTACTTTTCCATCACAAGTTCGTACAACGCTTATTTTCCCTTACGCTAAAAGATCTTACATATTTAGAAGCAATTTTTATTGCCTTACGCACCGGTGACAACTATCTTGAAGGATCTTAGCCAATCCATAGGTAGGTATAGTGGACTCTCATAACTTGAAATTGGGTTTAAGGTTTTGGATGCACAAGTAGTATCTCTACTTGGTGCGAATATTTGGCTAGCAAAGATATTGGGTAAGCACCACATGTTGAAGGATCTATGACAATATAAATTCTATGTGAATATGAACAATCATAAATCATTACATTGTCTTCCTTGTCCAACATCAGCAATTTGGCATAAAATACTTAATGGGGGCTCACAATCATAAAATATGTCCAAGAGAGTATATTTGCATGTGAATATTCTCTCCCCTTATTAATTCTTTCATGAATTGCATCATTGACCAATGCTATGTTTGTCAACTTTCAATAAATTTTACTAATTACACCCTTTCTTATGTAATGTTATTACCTTTCATGAGATTAGCATATGATTTCTTTTCATTACTTTCATTATTTTGATTGAAACATAAAAATAAAGAAGCAAGAACTCAAACTAAACTTTATTATATAACTCTCACTCGATTACATAGATAGATAGATCATGAAACTAGGAGTCGAAAAAAGATCATACTAAAATTTTATTCAATTAAGTCACAAAATAACTAAGGGTCAAAGTAAAAAATAGGTAAAGATAATAAGAGTGTTGGTGATATGATACCGGGGCACCTCCCCCAAGCTTGGCACAAGCCAATGGGAGTGCCCATACTTGTGTACTTAAGTCTCCTTCTTTGGTGATGGTGGTGGTGATGAGGTGGTAAGCTTGTCTTCTGGATTCCATGGCATAGGTTCACCATCATAAGAGGATGCGAGAGTCTCCTAGTTCGTGAAACTTGTAGCTAAACTCATACCTTCGAACCTTGCTTCATACTCAAAATTTTGATTTTGAATATCATGATTTGGCTTTGTAGATAATTGATTTGTTCATTGAAGTTGAAGACGATGTCCTTCAAAGAACGGCATCCACCTTGTGATCACACGTGAATTCTGTGATCATGTAGTGGATGGCACTGAGTCCACGCTCCACCATCCCTTGGCACTTGAAGATCTCCTTCTCCACCGCTTTGAGCCTGGCCATGCTTCCTGTCGTCTTGGGCCCATGAACATCCCGGATGTGGAGCACCTCCTCATACATCTCAATGTCTTGAGGGTGCTTCATCATCTCTGGTAGGTAGGGGTTGATGACCTTCTCGTAGAACTTGCCCTTGGAAGAGCTTGGTGAAGCCATGATGATCTAGATCTAACAGAAAAACATCACGAAACAATAACATAGGATATTACCGCTATACGTGGTCAAAACCTCTAGAAGTATATATAAAGAATTTTTATCTTGCAAAACAAGTAATCAAGAGGAAAACGGAGTCAAGACGGTTCTCGAGGGGCCCACTACCCACCAGGGCGCACTAGATGGGGCAGGCGAGCCCTGGTGCCTAGTGGGCACCTTGGTTACCTTCTCAGGTGTTTTTTATTTTTTATTTTTTCTAATATTCCAAAACTGACAGAAAATACTTCTATGATTTTTTGAGTCGGTTTACTTACAGTATCACGCACCCCTTCCTTTTCAGGGTCCTGGAGTGTTCTGGAAGGTCTCTTTTATGTATTCCTCCAGTGTCTTGGTTTGAGTAATGTTAGTTTGAACAATAATAGGTGTACCTGAGATATGGTGCTTAATTGTTTGTCCATTGACCACCTTCGGATTAGCCTTTGGCATTATTGATCTTAATATCTCCAGAGCGATGAACTTCTTCAATGTTATATGGCCCCCCCATTTGTAGAGGAGTTTTCCTACAAAAAATATAAAACATGAATTGTACAATAAAACATACTCATTTTGAATTCCCCTTTTGGATTTTTTTGTCATGCCATGTCGGGACCCCGATCCTATGCCATAGGAATCTAGCCTGTAACACATCGCATCCCTTTGCGGTCTCACGCACGGTTAACTCCTCGGCTGCAGCCTTACCTTAGCCGGGACCGTTTGCGTCTTTTGACTCACGTATGCAATAGTGTCGCTAGCATTCCAATGTCAAAGAACCCGGATCAACATGTCTAGTCATAAACCAAAGTGGCGGTACCGCACAAGGACAGGCATACATGACCCAACAAAGCAGGTGTCGGTCATCAGCGAGTGTAGACGAGTCGTAGCAAGCTACAAGGACTCCATTACATCGCGTGACATTTCCCCAAAGAGGACAAACACAACAGCTAAGAAGGACACATGCCGGTCAACCAATGTGTCCGGAGCAGTAGCGAGCTACCAAGGCTCGTTGGATCACAAAGGGGAATTTCCTTGTAAGGAAGGCTACTAAAGTTCACGACTAGGTAATCGAACCCCATACATATCAAGTACGACACACGTACGCATGGCATACCGATATGTATAGATACATCGATGGCATCACAACATAACCATAAAGATACAAGCTTTATTTAGGAGGCTCAGAAGAGCCACACACATAATATTACACATTAAGGGTCTCACGACCCATAATAGCAGTCATTCAGTTACAAGCCAGCAGAAGAGTCTAAACTGTCTGAGTACAGACAGGGCAACTAGAAGGCACATGGCCTGACTATACTACAGACCCAACGTAGGGCCAGATCGTAGCTAGGACACCAACTACTCATCGTCGTCGATGTCTACGAAGAACCCTCCATTAGGGTCATTAGCAACCTCTGCAACATTTATTAAGCAAACATCAGTACGAAGGTACTCAGCAAGACTTAGGATAACTATCTACTCATGCAAGGTATCAAGAAGGTATTGTGGGGTTTCATGCGGAAAGCCAACATTTGACTCGTGGCTAGACAACTTGCATTTTTAAATAATTTTGACAACTTGACTTCTCGCACACGAGTCCACTAACACCACAACAATACACTATCGTGGAATCATTCCGTCTCCATACAGAAATGCCGTCCACGACACTCACGCTTATCTTGGCAATTTTATGAGTAGCCATTGAAGTTATCTATGAACAACATATGTCTCCAAGTAGTCCATATCCGCGGACGCGGCTATTCGAATAGATCATAACCCTGCAGGGGTGTACTTCGTCACACACGCTCTCGCCACTTATCGCCATGTACACGTCATGCACCTCGGCAACCTTCAAGCGGAAGCCCAGCGAGGGAGTCGGCCACGACCGTTAACCACACTAGTACCTAGTCCAGGTTTATCGCCTATCTGAGAGTAACCCGTACGGAAGTCCGGCCGAGGTTTCCGCCACGGCCTCAAACGATGTGCGCAGGGTTCCCAAGCCCACCATCCGGGTGCCACTTGGTACACCGTGCCACTGCCTGCCGCATCACGGCCCACCTCTCAGGTCAGCACCATGCACGGCCTTCAGCATTACTATAAACACCAGAAACTACTTGCAACTCCTGGACCGAGTACTAAGCGATTAATAAGTCGAGAGGGTCAATTAAGTATCCCAACGTGTGGTAGTATCTAGTCTTGGATTACATACACGGAACTCAGTTCCTAAGGACGGTTCCAATGAAACAACCCGCCATGTACTCCTACACAGCCTTTCACCGGTACCTTTACCAAATCAAGTTCAACACACAACCTTTGCTCACCGAACACATTCTCACAATTCTGTTCATCTCCCAGATGACAGACCATACACAACTCTAAGCATAGCATGCATAGCAGGATAAGGCACATCATAGCTCAAGCAACTACCAGGTATGCTAGGTTGCAAGGTTCGGCTATTTACTGTGACAAGGTTAGGTCATGCAAAGGAAGTGGGTTCAACTAACGTGGCAAAAGCAGTTGAAGCATTTGATCCTAATGCAATAAATAAGTGCAGGAGCAAGAACATGGGAATTATCGGGATGATCAAAAGGGTTGCTTGCCTTGTTGCTCAGAGGAGGGACAATATCCGTCAGACGGATATTCGGTGGAATCCGGGGGTACGGAGCCTACCGAAATGAATGGCAACAATCAATAACAATTATATGCAAACAAGATGATGCATGAGCATGGCATGAGAATGCAAGGTGATAAACTATTATAATCAACATGTATTAGGTTTGAAATTAATTTGAATCATATTCGGATATCAATTCAAACGAGGTATTCCGGATACCGATTTAATTGATTCGACCTGATGCTCAGATCAACTTGATGTTAACATGCATGAAATGTCATGTTAAGGTACTGATTTGTAATTAGGACAGTGCGTGATCATGTCATTCATAATGAAATTTGAATATTTTCCAAATTCCATTTATAAAGTAATTATAAGAATTGACCTATTCATTAATCTACATGTCTGGGTTCTGTAACTTTTTCAAACATGATTGAAAATAGCATATTCAGATTCCTTGAATTTTTCTGATACTTTTTCATATATAAATTATTTTCATTGGAGTTACACATTAATTTCTATGAATTTTTGAAGTTTTAAACATTTCTGGAATTATTTTTATACTGGAAAATACTTTTATTGCATCAGCATGACATCAGCAGGTCCATCTGGCCGTTGAAAGTCAAACCTGACCAGTGGGACCCAGTGGTCAGTGACTCTGGTCAAATTTAGTTTAAGATTAAACTTAATTAACTGATTAATCTTACTGGACCCACATGTCAGTGTCTTATTAACTTATTAGATTTATTTTTATTATTTCTAAACTGTTCAGAGGCTGGCCCCACCAGTCAGTGGCTCAGGCCAGCCGAGATCCACCGGCGGCGAGGTCGTGCTCGCCGGCGGGGGGCCTCCGGCGACCACCAGAACGGCGGAGGGGCTCGGAAACGGCGCACAGGGGGCCAAACGCAGCGCGGAGAGCACGAGAGGAACGACACATCTCCCGCAGCTCCATTTCTGCACTTAGCCGGGGCTGATCTGGCCGGCGATGACGCCGGCGACGAGCTTGGCGGCGACCAAGTTCGGCCATCGTCGAATCCATCGAATACAGGAGAAAAACGCGCGGGGCTGGGCACTGAACGCATCTACATGATGTCCTGAGGCTGTTGGTGGCCTCAGACTGACCAACCCGTCACCGGAGGGCTGCCGGCAACGAGCTGCAGCGGCGGTCCCCGTCGGGCTCCGATGGAACTAAGCCTAGAGGAGGGGATCGACGGGGAGAGCTTAGGGGAAATGACCGCATGCTCACGGGGAGTGCAGTGGTGGCGCTAGCTTGCTCGGGGACGGCCTAGAGAGGGAGAACGTCGGCGGCGATCTTCGGTGACCCGAGGAAGAAGACGACTGTTGCGCGTCGATTCACTGCATCTGGGCGTCGGGCTCGTGGCTAGGAAGCTTCAAGGGGTTGCGGCGGAGCTAAAGCGCGGCTCAGAAGGAAGGGAGGACGGCTAGAACGACGACGAGCTCGAGCTTTGCTCGGGCTCCAATGGCGGCAGAAGCAGGGAGGAGAGACCCGAGAGGAGGGGAAGAACTGGCGCTGGGAATGGATAGCCACGGGCTCGGGGAGCTTATCCCCGGCCTTGCCAGCGCGAGGCGGCGGCCAGGCAGGCGCACAGGTGCATGGCCGCGCCGGAGAACGCGGCGGCCACCTCCTGCTGCCCACTGGCGGGGAGGAAGACGACATGAGCTGGGATGGGCCGGGCCAGGTGAGCGACAGGTAACTCCTTTCCCTTTTTTTTCTGTTTTCCTAATTCACTAATTTTCTATTTATTTCAACTCCCAAGTAAATTGTAAAAGCTATGTTAAGCACCCTAGAATATTTGTTGGAATATTTCCAACTATTTCCAAAGTTTTCAACATTTTTGAAAATTTAAAGTTTCTGATTTCAAATTTAAAACTTGGAAACCAGTAGCTTTTGCATTTATTTAAAATGCTTAAAGTGTCAAGAAAATAGTTTTCTCCCATGCTCATTTACTTTCATGATTTATCAAAAAGTTTGAACATTTCTTGAGGCCATTTTGGGTTCATTGATTTTAACTAGTTTGAGATTTCCTTATTTAAAGTAGTGGCTAGGGTTTTGAGTTTTTCCTTTACTACTTTCTTGTTCTTGTTGGAAAATTCTTAGATGCAAATGCAAAGAAGACATGAGCACAAGACTAACTTGCTTAAGGTGTCAGGGATGTGACATGCCACCTTTTAACTTTTTATTTGAACAATTTTTCATTTTCATAAGCTTGGGTTCTCCATTCATCTAAAGAGCTAATATCAAATAACCTCTTTTCACAAGCAAGTTTGAAGTCATAATTGAGTTCTTTAATTCCCCAATATGCTTTATGTTCTAACTCAAGAGGCAAATTACAAGTTATTCCATAAAACATTTTATTTGGAGACATACCCATATGATTTTTATAAGCTGTTCTATAAGCCCAAAGTGCATATTCCAGTTTGTTAGACCAATTCTTTCTAGACCTATTGCCAATCTTTTGCAATATTAACTTCATTTCTCTGTTGTTCAACTCAACCTCACCACTCGATTGAGGATGATAAGGGGATGCAATTCTATGGTTGACATCATACTTAGCAAGCAATTTACGAAAGGCACCATGAATAAAATGTGAACCGCCATTAGTCCTTACATATCTAGGCACTAAAAACCTTGGTAAAATAACTTCTTTAAGAATTTTAATGGAGGTGTTATGATCAACACTACTAGTAAGAATAGCTTCTACCCACTTAGTAACATAATCAACAGCAACCAAAATATGTGTATACCCATTAGAGGAAGGAAAAGATCCCATATAATCAAAACCCCAAAATTCAAATGGTTCAATAACAAGTGAATAATTCATGGGCATTTCTTGGCTTCTACCAATATTACCAATCCTTTGACATTCATCACCAGATAAAACATACTTACGAGCATCCTTGAAAGGAGTAGGCCAATAAAAACCAGATTGTAATACCTTGTGTGCCGTTATATCTCCCGCATGGTGTCCTTCATAGGCTTCAGGGTGACATTTCTCTAGGATTTTCTCCTTTTCATGCTCAGGTATACAATGTCTAATAATACCATATACTCCTTCTTTATAAAGATGTGGGTCATCACAAGTAATGTCTTAAATCAAAGAAGAATTTTTCTTTTGTTGGTATGTAAAACCAGGTGGTATAAATTTAGCAACAATATAATTAGCATACTCTGCATACCAAGGAGTATTACAACAAGCATTTATGACAGCTAGTTGTTCATCGGTGAAGCTATCATCAATAGGTAGTGCGTCATCAAGAATATTTTCTAACCTAGACAAGTTATGAGCTACGGGATTCTCAGCTCCCTTACTATCAGTGATATGTAAATCAAATTCTTGTAGCAAAAGAACCCACCTAATGAGTCTAGGTTTAGCATCTTTCTTTTCCATAAGGTAGTCAATAACAACATGATAGATGTGAACAATTACTTTAGAATCAACTGTGTAAGATCTGAATTTATCACAAGAAAACACAACTGCTAGAAATTCTTTCTCAGTAGTAGCCTAATTTCTTTGAGCACTGTCTAGAGTCTTACTAGAATAATGGATACCATTTAATTTCTTATCAACTCTTTGTCCTAGAACATGACCAATGACATAATCGCTAGCATCACACATAATTTCAAAGGGCAAGTTCCAATCACGTGGTTGAATGATAGGTGCAGAAGTTAAGGCTTTCTTAAGTGTTTCAAAGGCTACTACACAATCATCATCAAAAACAAATGGAACATCCTTTTGCAAGAGACTAGTAAGAGGCTTAAATTTTTTAGAGAAGTATTTAATAAACCTCCTATAGAAACCAGCATGACCAAGGAAGCTTCAGATACCTTTAATATCTTCAGTACATGGCATTTTCTCGGACATAGCATTTTCTCAATTACATAAACTTTGGTCTTATCTACTTCAATTCCTCACTTAGAAATTTTATGCCCAAAGACAATACCTTCATTCACCATAAAGTGGCACGTCTCCCAATTCAAGACAAGATTAGTTTGTTCACATCTCTACAAAACTCGATCAAGGTTGCTTAACAAATCATCAAAAGAAGTTCCATAAACGTAGAAATCATCCATGAAAACCTCATCAATCTTTTCATAAAAATTAGAGAATCTTGCAGTCATACATCTTTGAAAGGTAGCAGGTGCATTGCATAACCCAAAATACAAGTAAACGTGGTTTTCTCTTGATTGGGTTGTGATACAAGTATTTTAGAGAAACGAGAATATCCATTAGGAAAGCAAAAATATGTGTTCTTAGATAATCTATCTAACATTTTATCAATAAAAGACAAAGGGTACTGATATTTTCTAGTGGCTTTATTTAATTTTATGAAATCAGTTACCATTCTATAACCAGTCACAATTCTTTGTGGGATAAATTCATTTTTATCATTAGGAACCATAGCAATACCTCCTTTCTTAGGGACATAATGAACATGACTTATCCATCTGTTATCCGCTATAGGATAAATTATACGTGCTTCTAGAAGCTTAAATATTTCAGTTATTAACACTCCCTTCATCTTAGGATTTAATCGTCTTTGGTGATCAACAATTGGTTTAGCATCCGGTTCCATATTAATCTTGTGCTGGCAGAGTGTCAGACTGATGCCCTTAAGATCTTAAAGAGTATATCCAATAGCATCACAATGCTTCCTCGGAGTTTTTAATAATCTCTTTTCTTCATACTATGTAAGTTTAGCACTAATAGTAACAAGATATATTTTCTTCTCATCAATATAAGAATATTTCAAAGTATCAGGTAATTGTTTTAATTCAAACACAAGATCACCTTTAGTTGGAGGAGGGCCTCCTAGAGTTTAAACAAGCAAATTTTGTTTAAGGATAGGTTGGTGATCAAAGAACATCTTATCTATTTCATTTCTTTCATGCAAGTGTATATCATTTTCATGGTCTAGCAAATATTGTTCTAACAGATTAGTAGGTTGTACGGAAATAGAAGCGATACCAATTATTTTATCCTTACTAGGCAATTCTTTATCATGAGGTTGCCTACAAAAATTAGAGAAATTAAACTAATGAGACACATCACCAAAATTAACACGCACAATTTCTTTATTGCAATCTATCTTAGAATTAACAGTGTTCAAGAAAGGTCTACCAAATATTATGGGGCAAAAATCATCTTGTGGAGAACCAAGGACTAGAGAATCCATAGGGTATTTTATTTTCCCACACAAGACTTCAACATATATTACAATCCCAAGTGGTGTGATAGTTCTATATTTCCAAGTTTAATAGTGACATTAATATCTTCTATTTCAATAGGTGCAATATCGTTCATTATTTCTTGATATAAAGTAAAAGGGATAGCACTAACACTAGCACCCAAATCACATAAGCCATGATAACAATGATCTCCTACTTTAACTGAGATAACGGGCATGCCAACAACACGTTTATTCTTATCTTTAGTATCTGGTTTGGCAATTCTAGCAGCTTCATCACAGAAATAAATAACATGCCCATCGATATTATCAACTAAGAGATCCTTAACCATAGCAATACTAGGTTCTATCTTAATTTGTTCATATGGTCTAGGTGCTTTAATATTACTTTTATTAACCACGGTTGAAACCTTAGCATGTTCCTTTATCCTTACAAGGAAAGGTGGTATTTAAATATAAGTAGCAAGCACAAGTGGATCAACATTGTAAATGATAGTTTCATCTTTAATTATAACTGGATCCTCAATATTTCGTGTGTTGAACGCGGAGGTGTCGTGGTTCGGCTCGTAGATTGGAATCACACCGCGATCTGAATCGGTGCGAGTACGACTCCATCGACCGCATTCCAGTAACGCTTCCGCTTAGCGATCTTCAAAGGTATGAAGATGCTCTATCCCATTACTCGTTGCTAGTTTCTCCATAGATAGATCCTTGTTTTTCGTAGGAAAATTTTGAAATTACTACGTTCCCCAACAGGTTGCAGAGTTGATATACCTTGAGATCATACGAGCTAAACCCTAGATAAGATAACCTCCCTCTACACATAAGAGCCCCTGGTTTATATAGACACCACATCCCCTAGGGTTACATGTTACCAACTTAGTCCGGGGGTAGATGGGCCGAATTGGTCCTCCTTCCTCGGGGTGCACGCCTAGTCTTTGGAGCTTTCCATCTTGATAATGCAGTTTTCAAATAATCGGTCTTCAGTGACACAACCCATATCATCGTCCCATAAGAGACAACCCGACTGCCCGAGGACCCCTTAATCCGGAACTCCTTCAAGTACCCCCGATAGTGGTGATGAAAATGAATAGGTAGATGCCGAGGAAAACTCCTTTGATATATTCATCAGAAAGTACAAAGGTAAATCCAATAAGTATTTTGTTGCTCTCTTGGAACAACTAGGAGAGGCTAATGACCTCACTGAATTTCATGAAGAAACTATCTCTACGTTACAAGAACATAGTCATGACTATGCCGATGAGATAGCGGATCTTTCCATTGCTCTTGAAGAAGAGCAAGGAATTTGTTTGACTATTGAGGAGTCACACAATGATGACCTTGCTAAACTGAAGAAAGATCTTGATCATGTTCATGTTCTTACTCGGATGATCCAATCCGAAGAGGTTGCACCTGGGCTTGAGCATGTTGGACTCAAGGAAGAGCTTGCCACACTTGACAAAGCTCACAAGGCCTTGAAGAGTGTTCATGCCTCTTTGAAAGTGTCTCACGGTCAACTCCAAGTAAAACTCACTAAGGAAATAGCCACTTGCTCTCCGTTTGTTTTAATTGATAATGCCCATGCTACTAACCCTTGTTGTGAGCATGCACGTCTTGTGGAAGAGAATGACAACTTAAAAGAGCAGCTTGAGAAAGGACTTGTGACATACATCCAAGGTGAAAATAATCTTAATGACCTTTTGAGCAATCAAAATGAAGTGGTTGCAAAGGAAGGAGTTGGGTTTGCACCCAAGTCCAAGAGGAACAAGAATAGGAAGACGAACCAACCTCTCCAGCTTATGGAAACCTTTGTTAAAACCGGGGAGCATCCTCATGTGAAGAATAAGGACCAAGATAAGGGTGGTAATGCCAAGAAGGGAAAAGCCCTCCTTCCCTACACCGCCGATGACTTTAACCCCTCTTATGTTTAATGTCGTGCAAGCCATGGGAATGTCTTTTGCTAAGTTTGTTGGTTCTCCTAATGAGTACATTGAATGGTTTATTTGGGTTCCTAAGACCCTTGTTACTAACCTGAAAGGACACATTAAAGAATGGGTAACTAAATCCAAGCATTTATCTTATGCAAAATTTTGCTTCTGGTGGGGTGTCATCGTTGCTTGATAGCGGAGCAACAAATCATATGACCGGAAGCAAGGACTTGGTGGTGGATGTTCATCCCGACCCATCCGTTGTCACCCAAGTCTCCTTTGGTGATGATGTGATTTCAAAGGTATTGGGTCTCGGCAAGGTGGTAATTTCTCCGGAACATACCATTGAAAAGGTCATTCTTGTTGAGACACTCGCATATAATTTAATTTCCGTTCATCAACTTGCACTTATGGGTTTTAGTACTTCCTTTGGCATTGACTCTATGGCCCTTTTGTGAAGCAAGACTCCTAAAGTAGATTTTTTTTGGGCATGTAGAGAACGGTATCTATGTGTTTAACTTTTTGGAGTGACACACTAAGACCGCGACTTGCCTAATTGCTAAAGTTGATATTGGCTGGCTGTGGCATCGCCGGCTTGCTCATACGTCCAAAACGATCTACAATTTTTGACGGTTCATGCTACTTTTATGTTTTTGATAATTGTTTTTATATTAAGTTTACGTTTCATTTGGACTAACCTACTAATTGTTGCAAAAGTGCACAATGTTCTTGTTTTACACTTTGATGTGTAGGAACTATCAAAAATAGAAGAGGAAACCTTATTGGAGTGGGATGCTGACTTTCCTGAAATCTGTCCCCCCTACAGATTTTAGAGATCGTATGTTTACTCCTCGAATATGATGTCAAATGAAAAAATAATAGATTCTAAAGTTGTGGCGAATTTTTGCTTAAAATTCTAGACATAAAATTCAGCACATTTGGAGTTTGGACGCTCGAGGAAATCCCGTTTTACAGGAGGACAAATATCTGATTACAGAATTACGGGAATCGGTTACGTGATTGGGTCCCACTCTTACCATATTAGATGGATTCGGCCAAGCCACGACTTGGGGACCTCATTAGGACCGAGAGGGTTCCTAGGAAGGTTCTAGAGGTTCCCAAGAGCCCTTGGATCAAAGGGGCATCCATCAGAGGGCCAAGGATGATCGTTCTGACTCATATAAGGAGAGGAAAAACCTGATTTTTGGAGGGCCACCAAGAGCTACGAGATTTCCTCCTCCGAGACAGCCGCCTTGGGGTGGAGAACCACCTCCATACCATCACCATCTCCAAGGAAGAAGGGGGGCCAAGGGCCGCCGCCCCAAGGGTCGTGGCCACCGCCGTGGCCGTCGTCGGCCGTCGTCTCCTCTCCGGGATGCACCTCTCCATCAACCTCTTGCTCACCATGGCCATATGTGAGTAGTCTCCCTCGGGGCTGAGGTCTTCTACGTGTAGCTATGTGGTCATCTCTCTCTCCCATGATGTGATCTTGATTGTTATCATAGGCTATGTTAATCTAGGGTGATCCCATGATGTTTCCCCTTCTTCTATGTATTGGATTGATGTACTTACTTGATCTTATCTAGTATAATCCCCGAGACCATGATGTCAGCGGTCTATTGGACATGGATTAGAAGAATATTTTCATGAGTGATTTCCTATTCTGTGAATTGATTGAAGATTGAGAGTCTCTTGGTGCTTGTCTTTGACTATCCTTGAGATATGTTGTGGTGATTGTGGTACTCTCTTTGGATGGCTGCGGTGACATTCGGAAATCCATAGATGAGAACTACAAACTCAGAGGCGTGCTTTTGTAGCCCTACATAATTCTCGTCCTCTCTTGATCACAAAGGAATGACCTCCAAGTACGTATCCGTTGCATGTTTTACTGGAAATATCATGTGATTAGATTGTGTTAATGTTGTTGGGAGTTGCCACTAGTGAAAGTATGAAGCCTAGGCCTTGTTTTCCACCATTGAACACCGTTTACTTTTAGTTTTGTTTCATGTTTTCTTGCTGCCAATTTTATTTGAGATTTACAATACATAGTTTTACCATCCATATCACTTGCATTTTAACATCTCTTCGCCGAACTAGTGCACCTATACAACTGACAATAGTATTAAGTGTGTTGGGGACACAAGAGACTTCTTGTATCTTAATTGCAGGGTTGCTTGAGAGAGACCATATTCAACCTCTACTTCCCTGAGTTCGATAAACCTTAGGTCATCCACTTGAGGGAAATTGCTGCTGTCCTACAAACCTCTTCGCTTGGAGGCCCAACATAGTCTACAAGAATAGAAGCGTGCGTAGACATCACTTGCCCATGTGAAGATGACATCTTTGCAAAGTCTCCTCAAAGGGGACCACGTTCTTGGACTAACATATGTATATTTTGCTAAAGATCATGGTTGGAAAGTATCCTCAAAGCTACATGAGATAGTTCACGGCCCCACGACTACCATATACTCAAAAGACCCTTAGAGCTCCTTCACATGGATCTCTTTGGTCCTCCATCTCTCGGTAGTCTTGGGGGAAGAAAGTATTACTTGGTGATAGTAGATGATTACTCAAGATATACTTGGGTATATTTCTTGAAGGGGAAGAGTGAGACTCAACAAACTGTCATCGACTTTGCCAATGAAGCTCAACGACAACATGATCCAAAGATATTGATGATTAGAAGTAACAATGGCACCGAGTTTAAGAATTACACCTTAAATGATTTTTTGAGTGATGAAGGAATCAAGCATCAATACTCTGCACCTTATACTCCTCAATAAAACGGTGTTGCAGAAAGGAAGAACCGGACGTTGATGGAAGCGGCAAGGACCATGATGGCAGCGTTTAACCTCTATATAACTTTTGGGCGAAGCCATCAACACTGCATGTCATGCATCCAATCGGCTCTACCTCTGCAAAGGCTTGAAAAAGACTCCATATGAAATTCTTACCGGTAACAAGCCCAACCTCAAGTACTTCCGGGTGTTCGGTTGTAAGTGTTTCATTCTTAAGAAAGGTGCTTGTTTGTCTAAATTCGAACCTAGAGATCAAGAGGGCATATTGGTTGTTTATGCTACAAACTCTCGTGCTTACCGTGTTCTCAAGAAGTCCACTAGACTCGTTGAGGAGACGTGTAATGTGGAGTTTGATGAAAGTAATGGCTCCCAAGTGGAGCAAAGTGGTCTTTGTGATGTAGGTGATGAAATTCCTCCCCAAGTCATAAGAAGAATGGGTGTGGGACACTTCCTGCCCGTTGAGGAACCCCTTGTGGAAAAAGGAGAATAAGAATGTTCCACTCAAGTGGAACCATCACCAATTCAAGACCCACACACTTCCATAGAACAAACTAAAGGCCCTCAACCATGTGATCAAGATCAAGGAGAAGATCAACCACACGATGGTGCTGGACCAAGTGATGTCCTTGATCAAGCTCACCCCTTTGAGAATGTTCAAGATCAATAGAAAGCTCGAGATCAAGACTGAGTTCATGATCAAGACCAAGCTCAAGATCAAGACCAAGCTCAAGATCAAGACCAAGCTCAAGATCAAGGGCAAGCTCGTGAAGGCGGTAAAGGTCTCAAAAAGGCTCCTCCTGAGCTTACCCCTAAGGAGATCTGAGAAAGACGTGCTACCAAGAATGCAGAAAAGCTCATAAAGTATTCTCATGTACTGGAAAATGTCTACGGCAGCTTAAAGAGAGGGGTAACCACTCGTCATCAATTAACAAACTTTAGTGCCCATCATGCGTTTGTTTCTTGCATTGAACCCCTAAAGGTACAACAAGCTCTTGAAGACATGGATTGGGTAGAAGCCATGCATGAAGAACTCAAAAACTTTGAGCGCAACAAAGTGTACCGATTAGTGCCAAGACCAAAGGAAGACCACAATCTCATTGGAACAAAGTGGATCTTTAAGAACAAGCAAGATGCAAACAGTGTCGTCACTCATAATAAGGCAAGATTGGTAGCGCAAGGCTACTCCAAGGTCGAGGGTATCGACTACGGTAAAACTTCGCTCCCATTGCTCGCCTTGAATCTATTTGCACGCTGCCTGCATTTGCTTCACATCACAACTTCAAATTATATCAAATGGATGTGAAGAGTGCATTTCTTAATGGTCCCCTTAAGGAGTGGGTATATGTCAAGAAACCCCGGGGGTTTGAGGATCCAAGTTCACCAATCATGTTTATGTTCTCGATAAGGCACTCTATGGCCTTAAACAAGCCTCGCGTGCATGGTATGAGCACCTTACCAAGATGTTACATGATCATGGATTTGAAGTTGGGAAAATTGACCCCACTCTTTTTAGTAATAAGGTCAAGGGGGGTTTATTCATATGTCGGCTATATGTTGATGATATTATCTTTGGTTCTCATAACAAAGCTTTGGATGAAGAATTTGAGATGTCTATGATGGGAGAGTTGAAGTTTTTTGTTGGATTCGAAGTCAAGCAACAAAGTCAAGGAACCTTCATGAATCAAGACAAATATACTCAAGACATGCTCAAGAGGTTCAATATGAATGAACTCAAACCAGCCAAGGCAAACACTCCCATGCTTCTCAACTCCCATCTTGATCTCGATCCCAATGGTAAATCTGTGGATCAAAAGGTATATCGCTTTATGATTGGCTCCTTGCTTTACCTTCGTGCATCTAGATCGGATATTATATTGAGTGTGGGAATTTGTGCACGATTTCAATCCACACCTAAGGGAATACACTATGTGGCTGTCAAGCAAACCTTTAGATATTTGGCTCATACCCCGAATTTCGGCCTATGGTATTGTAACAGCCCAGATGTTTCCCTTCCATAAGTGTACTCCTTTCTTTGTTTGTGGATACATTGTCGAATCATGTTTGGATGCTATGAAGAGGTTATCATTTATGTGGCCATCATTCCATGTCATCATCTTGCATCATGGCATTCTTTTGCATTTCATTGCACCCTTTACTTGTGTTGCTAGTGTTTGGTCCATCATGGAAGTGCTAGTGTGCTTATAAGTGTTTGGGTTGTATGTGGTATTTTCAAACCTTGCAAAACTCTCAACCCATTAGTTAATTTAACTTGTGTTTAAACTTTGCTTGAACCTGTTATAAAATTGTTATTACTTTAGAGGATTTATTTGTGAATGTACGGGTTGCTCCCTTTGTTGTTCTAGACTTTGGTTAATGAGCGTTTTACAAGAAAACAACAACTAATTTTGTGTTTTAGGTGTACTTTATTTTGTCCTAAAAATCTGGTAAATATTTTTGTTAAATAGGGCATAATTCCCTCATGCCCTATCTATTTTTACTTTTTCCCAAATCCTTTTGCTTGCCTCTATTTGAATTTTGGTATGAAGCTTTTATTAAAAAAGAGAAAAACCTTTTCTTTCCTGCCGTTTTGCTGTGCATGGGTGGATCTGTGGGCTGGCCCATGGCCTCGAGCCCATGGAGATGCCGCGCCTTTCTTCTCCCTTTCCAGCGAGGCGCCGAGGCCACACTCGACAGTGGCTCCCTCCCCTCCACCTTTTTCCTCCCCGCGGGTCCCTCCTCCTCTACTCGTCTGAGCACATGCGTTGTCGGACGCCGTTCCTCCCTCCTCCTCCTTTATAAGTCGCATTGGCATCCATGCCTAGGGTTCCTCCCTAGCGCCGCCAACCTCTCCTCCTCCTTCTCCATCTGTCCCCCAGGTAAGCTTCTGTAGCTAGGATAGAGAGCAGTCCGAGAGAGAGAAGAAGGTTGCCGCCGTCTAGTCCGCGCCGCCGCCGTCCCCGGCGTCAACGAGGATGTCCAGGAGCTCGGGGTGGTTCCCCGCAATTCATTCTCGGCGCTAGGAGCCCCGGAGAACCACCACGGCAAAAACCTCTTCCCCGTCTACGTCACCATCGTTTTGCTCCACGCGGTTCGTTCTGCTTCGGCTCCGACGAGCTTCCCCGACCTCTTCCTCCCCTTCGCTGGTTCCGTAGAGCCCCAGGTTGAGCTAAGTCGTCTCCTCCCCCTCTCCCTTCTCCCGCAGGCTCGCCGTAGCTTTCCCGCCGTGTTGCTGTCGCCACCGTGGCAGGGAGTTGTTGCACCGGCCAGCCGCTGTTGCGGGCTCTCCCCCGTAGATCTAACTCTGGGAATGGGACCCCGAGTGACCCTGCGTCTAGCGCCGTGTCTCATCATGCCGATTAGTTCACCGAAGCATCGTGGGAGTAGTTCCCCTGTTCGGTCGCCGGGGTAGCAAATAGAGCAGAGTGGTTGCTCAAAAGAGCAACACCTCCCTCTCTGTTAAGCTCTGTATCGCTAGCATAGTGGTAAGTGTGTCTGGGGGACGACCAGTGGGTCATGGGTTCGACTCCCACACCCCCTTTCTTTTATTTTATTTTTATTTGCTGCTAGGGTTTTTTTCTTGATGTTTATTTTCTCTCCTGTTGCACTAGGGCTTTGTAGCTTGTGGTGTGTTGTATATGTAGGTGTGTGGAGTGTATGTGTGCATGTGTATATGCACATCTACACTTGTGCAAGTAGGCATATTTACACATATGAGTATTTATGCATATGGTGTGGTGTGTGAATCTACTATATGTGTGTGTGTGTTAGTAGATCCTTGTATGTGAATGCATGTGTAGGTGTAGATGTGTTTGTGTGGGTGTGTGAGAGACCATATATACATGTGCATGTGTGAGCACATATGCCTTGAGCATGTGTGTGTGCTCATGTGTGTGTGTGTGGATGAACACATCTCCCCATGATAGTGTATCCTTGTTGATGATGCTATGCCATGCCTAGATAGTTCAATGGGTGTCTAGTCTTTTTCTAGCTAGTGTCCAAATGTAGATATTGTCAAATATGGTAGCATCCCTATATGGCAATAAGTCACTTGTAGCTTATAAGAATCCATGTGTTGATTTTCGAGATGCCTTTGTGCATTGATGATTCATGCAAGTACCTATGTATGAATATGAGTTTTGGGGTAGAATCATCCCAGGAATCCATTGGTGCAATCAAATTTCACTTTAGAGCAACTTCATAAAACTGCTATTTTCTGTTATAATGCCCTTTTGTCCATTTTCCATGATTTTATCTATGCATGTTTAAAACTTGCTGTCAACATGAAAGTGTTAGATAAACTTGTTGTGAATATCCTGGTATTTTTCTTTCTTTTGCTAAGGCCACATATCAGTGGAAACCTTCTCTAAACTTGCTATGATATCTGTTTTTCTGCATGATCTAGATTTCACTAAGTGTTGCACTTGTTATTTTCATGCCCTGTTTAGAGCTTTATATCAGGTGGTGCTTTGAGCCTTTGTGAATTATTCCTTGATGGAATGGTAGTGGGTGAACCCCTCTACAACATGGGGCATTCAATTGGTTTCTAGGTTTTTGTATGCACCTATTGTGCCCTGTCAAAGTGGGCACTTGGTTGAATCTGTCAGATTTGTGAAACCGTGAGAATTTCACTAAGTCTGGGAATCTGGAGTTATTTTCTTCCCCTGTTGTCTTGTGTGTATTTGCTCCTGTGTTGGGAGTTAGCCCATGCAACAAACTAATGTTTGTTAGCTGTTATGTTTGTATAGCTCCCTGTAAAATTTCATGCTTATACACCTCTTGTAATATCATTTTGGAGGCTACCAAAATGCTTCAGAGCATAAGCATCTGGTGAAAATCTGTAATTTTCACCAAGTCCCAAACTGTGATATTTTGTCCAAGTTAGAGGTTGTAGATCTGCTCATGGGTGATTCTTTTGCCTTAGCTTTTTGTAAAGGGTTGTAATACTTTTGGATGGCTTCAGTTTCATGTCTTGATTGAATTATTTAGAGGGTTGTAGCTGTTGTAGATCTTGTAGTCAAACTGCTATGATGCTGTCAAAAACAGATTGTATGCTTGTATGGTTTTAGAGCTTGTGTGAGCATTTGTTAATGGTGTGGTGTGTTCTTAGGCATCATGTCACTTGTATTGTGGTGCTTGATCACTTGGCATCATGGTTACACCAATGAGTGCCCATCTAGTTGTGTTGGTGGCTGTTTTGAACCCGTAGGCCTTTGTGACTTGTTTCGTAGTTTCCGGTTGATCCGAGACTCCGTTCACTATGTTATTTATATGTTTTGCATCATTTTCTCGTGATGCACATGCTCATGCCATGTTCATGCTGTAAATATAACTTAATATGAGGTTCGTTCCAGAATTTATATGAAAGTGGCTAGAATAGTGATGCATGCTTCCTTCTTCACACATGCATCATATTGGTTGTTGCATTATGTTTTGCCGATGTTCATTGGCTGTTATCTTATCTTGCGTAGCATCAATAACGGAGAGCGAGTATGTAGATTCTGGAGAGTACGTGCAGGAAGAACAAGAGCACTTCCAGGCTAAAGAAATCACAGGCAAGATGACCGTGACCTTGACACCGTTTCTAGCTTTGTTATGCTTAGAACCACGTTTCCTTCGTTACATGCTCGCTGCCTACCACATGATATAAATGCCACCTGTCTTTGCCATGAACCCCAAACACTTCCCAGTCCTAGCAAATATTGTTTGGCTAAGTAGGCTTGCTCAACCTCTAATGGATAGCTTTGCTAGTTGCAGGTGCCAGTTGGTCCATGTGATAACATGGGCATCTTGATATCATTATGTTTAAATTGCTATTTAATTAACACACCTATATACTTGGGTAAATAACGGAAGGCCTAGACTTTTGTCGGGTGATTTGTTCCGTTGTTGCGGCCTTAGTTTCGGCTACCGGTGTTTGATTCCATAACTGAGCGCTCCTAACACGTTCGGGGTTGTTATGGGGACCCCCTTGATAAATCGTATAGTGTTAAGGCTTGTCCGAAAGGACCCAACTTTAGTTTTATTCTGCTAATAACTTAATAATTAAATGCATAGGGAATAGCTACCCCGAGGAATTAATCAACAAACCGGTCCAATGCTCCTCACGAGTGTTGGTCCAACCTAGAGCACCATGCGGGGCCAATCCGGGGCAATTCGGGTGATCTCTATCAGGCCACCGTACGCTTCGCTTATCCGGCGTGTCCTCAGACTGAGATACACGGCTCTTATCGGGGTCATCGACACGTCGAGAGGTCCTGCTAGATTTGACTTACCTTAGCGATATATCTTGCGCATTGGAATGCCGGTGAAACTTTGGGTCTCCTCAAAGTTGAGGTTTTCCTCTAAGGAATCCGACGAGATCACGAGTTTCGTGATAGAGGATTACTTTGTGGCCTGTGGCAGTTTGTGATGGACTAGTTGGAGCACCCCTGCAGGGTTTAATCTTTTGGAAAGCCGTGCTCGCGGTTATGTGGCAAATATGCATAGTTTGTTAACATGCCGTTCTAGACAACTTAAAGTAATTATAATAAAACTACCAATTGTGTGCGTAACCGTGAGTGTCTCGTTCGGGGATCGTTCTCTGATCGAGAACACGGTAGGGTTATGCCTGGCGTAAGTAGGTGTTCAGGATCACTTAGTGATCAACCTAGTGTTTGACCGACTTGCGTAGACCACCAGATGTTTACTCTAATCATCATAAGGTAGGCACCAAATATGCTTAGGTTACAGCAACCCGTAAAATTAACCTTCCTCACCCATTAACTCGGCTAGATTCGATACCAAGGTCATTCGATTTCTAAGTCCTCGTGGCTTGCCGTTTACTACAAACACCCATAGGTACAGGTACGCCTGACGCAGAAGATCCTGATGACAGCCAGCTGAAGTGGGAGTTCAAAGAGGACTCTAGTAGACTGTACGTGACTTACCCGGTGGACTAGAGGCAGTGGTCGTGATCATGGGGCCAACATGCGGTATTTCATAGCTTTACTTGTTTTCATGTTGTCCGTAGCTGGACTAAACTATGCTCTGAACAATGTGTGCGTGTAAGCCTTATGTTATATTTTTATCAGATGGCAAGTGTATGCCCTACTTGTCACTCTGTCAGTTATGTAACGTTACGATTATCTCGCTTGCGAAACCTTTAGATGCGCCCCTTTCCCTTTTGAGGCCTCGCCCACAAATAAGGAAAGGGTCGCATCTTAGTCGTTACAAGTTGGTAATCAGAGCCTTACGACCATAAGAGCCTTTGTGTGATCGAACTTAGCCGAGTCGAGTCTAGTAAAAATTATTTGAGTCTTAGTTATATCGGAGAGTAGGTTTCTTTTTCTCCTCTTCTATGCTCTGGTGAGGTTCACGACTTAGGAAATCTTAATTCTACTCCTCTTCTCGCTCAAAAAAAATTTAGGTTCACGCGGATATTTTGGAATCTATATGATATCGATGTGACGGAGTTCTGTCTTGCTGCCTCCTATCTAACTTGATTTCTTCCGGGGAGTTGAGCTCCAGGGGATTCTTGAGCACATCTCTATCATTCAGATTTCTTAGTATCTCGGGACGAACGATGTTCGTAATTGCTTCAATACTAGTAGTGACGAGAGGAGTCTGTCTTCCTCAGTACTGGTGCGCAGAGTTCCGGATGTATCGCCACACTTTGTATCATTGTGATCACGAGGGTCTGTGTTAGATGAAGTTCCGAGGTTCTGGTTATGTGTTGACGGATGTGATACACTGGACGGGTTAGTATAGGAGCTGTGTGACATATTGCTACTTGTATCCATGGACCAGATTGCATGACCAGATATTTCGGGAATTCATAGGTGGGATATCAGGTAGTGACTTATAGGGCAATCGTCCTATAGATGCATGACGTGAGGTTGGGATTCGACATTCAGTGGGTACGTTTGTTCACGGTCGTCTGACAACGGTTCTCGTTCTGTCTTAAAGAGTCCTTGTAGCTTGCTATGACTCGGGGACGCTTCGTATGTCATGTGCACTGCCTTGCACAGGATGGCTACTATAAGCTCGAGCCCGTGCGATCATATCCACTAAGATTTCAGATGGAATCTCTGTCATACGTTTGTTCCGAACAGTTCTAGCTCATACCTGGCTTGCAAGTGGCCTTTAATCAGATGTTGTCGGTAGTCACTTTGAGGAAGTATTCTTACTATTTTGTACGAGTGCAATTGCTAAATATTCTTGTTCAGATATTTCTGCCTATTGATTCAACTTTACCTTGAATGTTATTCTGTGGTCTAATGTGTTGTCCGTCTTCAGGATGGCTCCACCTACTCGCCAGAATCCGGGTCGCGAGGGTGCTGATGCTCCGCCTCTGCCCCCTTCGCCTCCTCCGCCGCTGCCGCCCCCTCCGCCTCCTCCTCCGCCGCCGCCTCCTCCTGCAGAGGCTTGGAAACCGGTGATGGCTGCAACAAATGCTAACACCCAGATGTTAATTCAGCTGTTGCAAGAGAGGACCAATCAACAGCACGACAATTTCAACCATGGTGTTCATCAGTTTGCATCTCTAAATCAATTCCTGGCGAACCAGCCGAAGACCTTCACGTCTTGTGATCAGCCATTCAACGCCGAGGACTGGATTCATGACATGAACAAACACTTTGAGTGCAGCAATGTCCGTCCAGAGGACTTCGTCAAGTTTGCAACCATTCAGCTCAAGGGGCAGGCAAGAGTTTGGTGGCAGCAGTTGAAGGACTCCAGGGGAGGCAGAATGATCAGTTGGGACGATTTCTGCAAAGATTTCAGGTCTCACTATATCCCGTCTAGCTTTGTGGAAGAGATGTGTGAGAAGTTCAGACGCTTGAAGCAAGGAGAATCTTCTGTGTACAAGTACAATGTCGAGTTCCACGAGCTGGCTCGATATGCTTTGCAGGACATTCCAGATCAGAAGAGCAAGATCTATCAGTTCAGAGGTGGTCTGAGAGAGGACTTGCAGTTGGCCCTTGCCTTGCACGATCCCGATGAGTTTGATAAGTTCTATAACTTGTCTCTCACGGCTGAGGCAGCTTTGCTCAGAGTGGAGAATTCGAGGAAGCGTTTCAAAGATTCTAGCTCATCGCCCTCAACTCAGGTGGTCTAGAAGCAGCAAAATATTGGGTGTCTCCTCCTCCTCCTCGGCAGACTCAGCAGTTCAAGCTGTCAGGTGCTCTTGGTTCTTCCCGCCCACCCAGCCCAGCTTTCCAACAAAGGTTTCAGCAGCAGAAGAAAGGGAATCCTCAGTGCAATTTCGTCCGCTGTCAGAAGAAGGGTCACTACTCCAACAAATGCACCTCTCAACAGCGTCTTCCGCCCCCTCCTCCAGGGAAGCTTCCAGGCAATGTTATGGTGAAGTTCAATCCCAGGTCTGCGAGAGTCAATATGGTGAATGCAATTGAAGCAGACAACTCCTCAAACGTGATATTGGGTAATCTCTTGATTAATGATTTTCCTGCAAAGGTCTTGTTTGATTCTGGTGCTTCACATTTCTTTATGTCAAAATCATTTTTCATCAAGCATGATTTCCCCTCTGCAAATTTGGATAGACCTTTGGGTGTTGTTTCTCCGGGTGCGCAGTTGAGAACAAATTCTGTGGTTCCTGATGTCTCTGTCAAGATGGGTGATTATGCCTTTGTGGCATCTCCTTATGTCCTTGGCAACTATGATATTGATTTGATCCTTGGGATGGATTGGTTGCCTATGAACAAGGCGTCTATTGATTGTGAAGCTAAAGAAGTGAAGCTAAATCATTCTTCGGAGGACGTGATTATCTTCGCGGCGCGTGATGACACGGTCCGTCTGTTTTCCTTGAATGAGAAGGGTGAGATCTCTCCAATTTCTCAAGTCCTATTGGTCTGCGAGTATGAAGATGTTTTTTCCGGAAGAACTGCTAGGAATGCCTCCGCACCGAGCAGTTGAATTCGTAATTCAGCTTGAACCGGCTACTGAGCCAGTGTGCAAGCGGCCGTACAAACTGGGTCCAGAAGAGCTGAAGGAGCTTAAGAAACAACTTGATGAGCAAGAGCGTTTGGGCCTGACCAGACCAAGCTCGTCTCCTTGGGGTTGTGGAGTTCTTTTCGTCAAGAAGAAGGATGGCACGGAACGACTATGTGTCGATTACCATCCATTGAATAAGAAGACGATCAAAAACAAGTATCCACTTCCCATCATCAATGAGTTGTTTGAGCAATTGAAAGGGGCTAAGATCTTCTCGAAGCTTGATCTCGGGATGGGTTCTCATGAGATTCGCATTCGCGAAGAGGACATTCCCAAGACTGCATTCAGAACAAGCTTTGGCTCGTATGAGTACACGGTGATGTCTTTCGGTCTGGCCAATGCTCCACCGACCTTCTATCGGATGATGAATTATATCTTCTCCCCATTCAAGAATGAATTTGTCTTGTTGTATCTTGATGACATTCTGGTCTTTTTGGAAACTGAGGAAGAGCATGAAGAACATCTCAGGCTTGTGCTTGATAAGCTAAGAGAGCATAAGTTCTATGCTAAGTTTTCCAAATGTGAGTTCTGGCTGAAGGAAGTTGTGTATCTTGGGCACATTATCTCTGCCGAGGGCATCAAAGTTGATCCATCAAAGGTGTAGGACATTGTTGAGTGGGGACCTCCACAGAATGTGAAGCAGCTTCGAAGCTTTCTCGGGCTTGCAAGCTATTGCAGAAGATTTATTGAGAATTTATCCAAGATCGCTAAGCCTCTCTCAAGTCTTCTTCAGAAGGGTGTGAAGTATGTATGGTCTCGAGAGTGTCAGTTGGCCTTCGACACACTCAAAGAGAAGCTCACTTCTACTCCAGTCTTGATTCCTCCTAATGATTCCAAACCTTATCAAGTGTTCTGCGATGCCTCTTTTCTAGGTCTTGGTGCAGTTATGATGCAAGACAAGAAAGTGGTAGCTTATACCTCGAGGCACTTGAAGCCAAGTGAGAAGAATTACCCCACTCATGATCTTGAGTTGCCGGCAGTGGTACATGCTCTGATGACTTGGAGACATCTCTTGTTGGAGAGAAAGGTTGAAGTATTCACCGATCACAAGAGTCTCAAATACATCTTCACGCAGCCTAACCTCAATATTCGGCAAACTCGTTGGGTGGAAATGCTCCAAGATTTTAATCCGCGTGTCGACTACACTCCAGGCAAAGCTAATGTCATTGCAGATGCTTTGAACAGAAAGGCTTACTGCAACAGTCTCATTCTGAAGCCTCTCCAGCGTGATCTTTGTGAATCTTTCAGAAATCTCAACCTTCAGTTAGTACCTTAGGGATTTCTTGCTAATCTCCAGATTTCTCCCACCTTGGAAGACAAAGTCCGGCAAGCTCAACTTCTTGATGCAATGGTGAAGAAAGTCAAGATTGGCTTGGCAAAGAGCATTCCCGAATATAAGTGCTTCAGTGTTGATGACAGAGGTACCTTGTTCTTTGAGGATCGCCTTATCATTCCGAAAGGGGATCTCACGAAGGTTATCATGGAAGAAGCTCATAACTCTCTTCTCTCGATACATCCAGGAAGTTCCAAGATGTATCAGGATCTGAAACAGACCTTCTGGTGGACTCGCATGAAGCGTGAAATTGCTCAGTTCGTAAATGAATGTGATGTCTGTCAAACAGTGAAAGCAAAGCATCAACGTCCATCAGGTCATTTGCATCCCTTGCCCATTCCCGAGTGGAAATTCGACCATGTTGAGATGGATTTCGTCACAGGGTTTCCGAAGTCCAAGAAAGGCAACGATGCCATCTTTGTCGTCATCAACAAGTTGAGCAAAGTCGCTCATTTCCTTCCAGTCAAGGAGTCTATCTCGGCAATTCAGCTTGCAGAGCTGTATTCGTCAAGAATAGTCTCATTGCATGGTGTTCCAATGCTGATATCTTCGGATCTAGGAAGCATCTTTACTTCCAAGTTCTGGGATTCATTTCAGTCTGTGATGGGTACTAAGATTTGATTCAGTACAACCTTCCATCCTCAGACTAGTGGGAAAGTTGAGAGAGTCAATCAGGTCCTCGAGGATATGCTAAGAGCCTGTGTGATTTCCTTTGGCATGAAGTGGAAGGACTGCCTACCTTTTGCTGGGTTTTCTTACAACAACAGCTATCAGGCTAGCTCAGGCAAGGCTCCGTTCGAGATTCTTTATGGAAGGAAGTGTCGTACCCCGCTCAATTGGTCGGAGACTGGTGAGCGTCGGATTCTTGGGAATGACATGATTGCTGAAGCAGAAGAAATGTGTCGTGTCATTCGGGATAATCTCAAAGCAGCGGAGTCCTGTCAGAAGAGCTACTACGATAGCAAGCATCGTGACATGACTTTTCAGCTCGATGATTTTGTCTATCTCAAAGTGTCTCCCATGAAGGGCACTCAGCGCTTCGGCATCAAAGGAAAGCTTGCTCATCGTTTTGTTCGGCCTTTCAGAATTGTTGGCAAGAGAGGCGACCTTGCATATCAATTAGAGCTCCCTTCCAACTTCTCAAATGTCCATGACGTGTTTCATGTCTCTCAGCTCCGGAGATGCTTCAAGACTCCCGAGCGCACAGTTGATCTTCAGGATATCGACCTCCAACCCGACCTATCCTACTGTGAGCATCCAGTTGCAGTTCTTGAAACGACTGAGCGCAAGACCCGCAATAAGTCAATCAAGTTTCTCAAAGTGCAATGGTCACATCACTCCAACAAAGAGGCCATTTGGGAGCGAGAGGATCACCTCCATTCCGAATTTCCAGAGTTCTTTGAGTCCTAGATCTCGGGTCGAGATCTTCTTGTAGTGCGGGAGAGTTGTAACAGCCCAGATATTGTTGGAAATATGCCCTAGAGGCAATAATAAAATGGTTGTTATCATATTTCCTTGTTCATGATAATCGTCTATTGTTCATGCTATAATTGTATTAACAGGAAACAGTAATACATGTGTGAATAAATAGATCACGATGTGTCCCTAGCAAGCCTCTAGTTGGCTAGCTCGTTAGTCAATAGATGATCATGGTTTCCTGATCATGGGCATTAGATGTCATTGATAACGGGATCACATCATTGGGAGAATGATGTGATGGAGAAGACCCAATCCTAAGCATAGCACTAGATCGTATTGTTCGTATGCTAAAGCTTTTCTAATGTCAAGTATATTTTCCTTCGACTATGAGATTGTGCAACTCCCGGATACCGTAGGAGTTCTTTGGGTGTATCAAACGTCACAACGTAACTGGGTGACTATAAAGGTGCAATACGGGTACCTCCGAAAGTGTCTGTTGGGTTGGTACGAATCGAGATCGGGATTTGTCACTCCATGTGACAGAGAGGTATCTCTGGGCCCACTCGGTAGAACATCATCATGATCTCAATGTGACTAAGGAGTTAGTCACACGATGACGTGCTACGAAACGAGTAAAGACACTTACCGGTAACGAGATTGAACAAGGTATAGGTATACCGACGATCGAATCTCGGGCAAGTTCTATACCGACAGACAAAGGGAATTGTATACGGGGTTGATTGAATCCTTGACATCGTGGTTCAGCCGATGAGATCATCGTGGAGCAAGTGGGAGCCACCATGGGTATCCAGACCCCGCTGATGGTTATTGACCAGAGAGGTGTCTCGGTCATGTCTGCGTGTCTCCTGAACCCGTCGGGTCTACACACTTAAGGTTCGGTGACGCTAGGGTTATAGGGAATTGTTATACGAGGTTACCGAAAGTTGTTCGGATTCCCGGATGAGATCCCGGACGTCACGAGGAGCTCAGAATGGTCCGGAGGTAAAGATTGATATATAGGACAGATGGTTTCGGATACCGGAAGTGTTTCGGGCATCACCGGTAACATACCAGGACCACCGGAGGTGGCCCCGGGGGTCCACCGAAGGGGGGAAACGAGCCCGGGAGGTAAGGTGGTCCAAGTGGGGAAGGGAACCAGCCCCTAGGTGGGATGGTGCGCCTCCCCACTCAGCCCAATGCGTGGGGGAGAGAAAAGGGGGGCAAACCCTAAGCCAGGTGGGCCTAAGGCCCACTAGGTGGTGCGCCACCCCCTCCCCACCCTTGCCGCCGACCCCTTTCCCATCTGGTGGCCGCCGGCCCCTAGGGAGGGAACCCTAGGGGTGGTGCGGCCCCTCCCCCTCCTCCTATAAATAGAGAGGGGTTTTGGCCCTTGGGAGACAGACTTCTCCCTCTCCCTCGGCGCAGCCCTGCCCTTCTTTCTCCTCCTCTCTGCCGATGCTTGGCGAAACCTTGTCGAGAGACCCCGTCTCTCCATCGACACCACGCCGTCGTGCTGCTGGAGTTCTTCCCCAACCTCTCCCTCCTCCTTGCTGGATCAAGGTGCGGGAGACGTCACCGGGCTACACGTGTGTTGAACGCGGAGGTGCCGTAGTTCGGCACTAGATCGGAATCGCTGCGACTACGACTCCATCAACCGCGTTCTAGCAACGCTTCCGCTTAGCGATCTTCAAAGGTATGAAGATGCTCTTACCCCTCTCTCATTGCTGGTCTCTCCATAGGAAGATCTGAATATGCGTAGGAAAATTTTGAATTTATGCTACGTAACCCTACAATGGCATCCGAGCCAGGTTTTCTATGCGTAGATTCTATGCACGAGTAGAACACAAAAGTTGTGGGCGATGATTTGTCAATTTTCTTGCCGCTACTAGTCTTATTCTTTTCCGGCGGTATTGTGGGATGAAGCGGCCCGGACCGACTTTACACGTACGCTTACGTGAGACTGGTTCCACCGACAGACATGCACACCGTGCATAAAGGTGGCTAGCGGGTGTCTGTCTCTCCTACTCTAGTCGGATTGAATTTGATGAAAAGGGTCCTTATGAAGGGTAAATAGCTTTGGCATATCATCGTTGTGGCTGTCACTTAGGTAGGAAGGCGTTCTTGCTAGAAACCGAAATCAGCCACGTAAAACTTGCAACAACAATTAGAGGACGTCTAACTTGTTTTTGCAGGGTTTGACATGTGATGTGATATGGACAAAGTTGTGATGTTGCATGTATGATGTATGAGATGATCATGTTATTGTAATAGGTTTCACGACTTGCATGTCGATGAGTATGACAACCGGCAGGAGCCATAGGAGTTGTCTTAATTTATTGTATGAGATGCAACGCCATGTGCTTACTACTTTTACTTCATTGCTAACGGTTAGCTATAGTAGTAGTGATAGTAGTAGTGGGCGTGATGACTTCATGGAGACAAGAGGATGGAGATCATGGTGTCACGCCGGTGACAATGATGATCATGCGATGCCTAAAGATGGAGATCGAAAGGGCGAAGATGATAATGGCCATATCATGTCACTATATGATGGCATTGTGATGTTTATCATGTTTTACATCTTATTGCTTAGAACGACGGTAGCATAATAAGATGATCCCTCTTAAAATTTCGAGAACGTATTCCCCTAAGTTTTCACCGTTGCGAAGGTTCGTCGTCTCGAAGCACCACGTGATGATCGGGTGTGATAGATTCTAACGTTCGCATACAACGGGTCTAAGCCAGATTTACACACGCGAAACACCTAGGTTGACTCGAAGAGCTTAGCATGTACAGACATGACCTCGAATACAAGAGACTGAAAGGTCGAACATGAGTCGTATGGTTGAATACGATCAGCATGAAGTTGCTCACCATGGTGACTAGTCCGTCTCACGTGATGATCGGACACGGGTTAGTCAACATGGATCATGTATCACTTAGATGACTAGAGGGATGTCGATTTAAATGGGAGTTCATACTTAATTTGATTAAATGAACTTAATTGTCATGAACTTAGTCTAAAAGTTGTCTTTATAAATATTGTAGATGGCCAACGTCAACCTCAATTTCAATGCATTCCTAAAGAAAAACAAGCTCAAAGATGATGGTAGCAACTATGCGGACTGGGTTCGCAACTTGAAGCTCATCCTTGAAGCAGCTAAAAAGGCTTATGTCCTTGATGCGCCGCTAGGTGACCCTCCCGCTCCCGCAGCAGCCAGGACATTCTGAACGTCTGGCAAACGCGGAGTGATGAATACTCTCTGCTTAGGTGTGGCATGTTATACAGTTTAGAAACGGGGCTCCAAAGGCGTTTTGAGCAACACGGAGCATATGAGATGTTCCAGGAGCTGAAGCTAGTTTTTCAAGCTCATGCCCATGTCGAGAGATATGAAGTCTCCGACAAGTTCTTTAGCTGTAAGATGGAGGAGAACAGTTTTGTCAGTGAGCACATACTCAAAATGTCTGGGTTACACGGTTGTCTGACTTCACTTGGAGTCGAACTTCCAGATGATGCTATAATTGACAGAATCCTCCAGTCTCTCCCACCAAGCTACAAAGGCTTTGTGCTTAACTACAACATGCAAGGGATGGAGAAGACCATTCCCGAGTTGTACTCGATGCTCAAGTCTGCAGAAGTAGAAATCAAGAAAGAGCATCAAGTGTTTATGGTCAACAAGACCACTAGTTTCAAGAAAGGCAAGGGTAAGAAGAACTTCAAGAAATACGGCAAAGTTGTTGCCGCGCCCGGTAAGCCAGATGCCGGGAAGAAGAAAAAGAATGGACCCAAGCCTGAGACTGAGTGCTTCTATTGCAAGGGAAAGGGTCACTGGAAGCGGAACTGCCCCAAATACTTAGCGGACAAGAAGGCTGGCAACGTTAAAGGTATATGTGATATACATGTTCTTGATGTGTACCTTACCAGCGCTCGTAGTAGCTCCTGGATATTTCATACCGGTGTTGTTGCTAACATTTGCAACTCAAAGCAGGAACTGCGGAATAAGCGGAGACTGGCCAAGGACGAGGTGACGATGCGCGTCGGGAATGGTTCCAAGGTCGATGTAATCGCCGTCGGCACGCTCCCTCTACATCTACCGTCGGGATTAGTTTGAAACCTTAATAATTGTTATTTAGTACCAGCTTTAAGCATGAACATTGTATCAGGGTCTTGCTTAATGCGAGACGGCTACTCATTTAAGTCAGAGAATAATGGTTGTTCTATTTATATGAGTGATATGTTTTATGGTCATGCTCCGCTAGTGAATGGTTTATTCTTGATGAATCTCGATCGTGATGTTACACATATTCATAGTGTGAGTACCAAAAGATGTAAGGTTGATAATGATAGTCCCACATAATTGTGGCACTGCCGCCTTGGTCATATCGGCGTTAAGCGCATGAAGAAGCTCCATACTGATGGACTATTAGAGTCTCTTGACTTTGAATCATTTGACACATGCGAACCGTGCCTCATGGGCAAGATGACTAAGACTCCATTCTCAGGAATAATGGAGAGAGCAACCGACTTATTGGAAATAATACATACTGATGTATGTGGTCCAATGAACGTTGAAGCTCGCGGTGGCTATCGTTATGTTCTCACTCTCACCGATGATTTGAGTAGGTATGGGTATATCTACTTGATGAAGCACAAATCTGAGACATTTGAAAAGTTTAAGGAATTTCAGAGTGAGGTCGAGAATCAACGTGACAGAAAAATTAAGTGTCTATGATCTGATCGTGGAGGAGAATATTTGAGTCACGAGTTTGGCACACACCTAAGGAAGTGTGGAATCGTTTCACAACTGACGCCGCCTGGCACACTGCAACGCAACACAACGGAGTGTCTGAATGTCGTAATCGCACCTTATTAGATATGGTACGATCTATGATGTCTCTTACCGACTTACCGCTATCATTTTGGGGATATGCATTAGAAACTGCAGCATTCACTTTAAATAGGGCACCGTCAAAATCCGTTGAGATGACACCGTATGAACTATGGTTTGGCAAGAAACCTAAGTTGTCGTTTCTTAAAGTTTGGGGCTGCGATGCTTATGTGAATAGACTTCAACCAGAAAAGCTCGAACCCAAAGCGGAGAAATGCGTATTCATAGGATACCCTAAGGAAACTATTGGGTATACCTTCTATCTTAGATCCGAAGGTAAGACCTTTGTTGCCAAGAACGGATCCTTTCTAGACAAAGAGTTTCTCTCGAAAGAAGTAACTGGGAGGAAGGTAGAACTTGATGAGGTAATTACACCCCCTCTCGAACAGGATAGTAGCGTGGCACGGGAAGTTGTTCCTGTGGCGCCTACACCAACTGAAGAGGAAGTTAATGATGATGATCATGAAGCTTCGGATCAAGTTACTACTGAACCGCGAAGGTCCACAAGGGCACGCTCCGCACTAGAGTGGTACGGCAACACTGTGATGGAAATCATGTTGTTAGACAACGGTGAACCTTTGAACTATGAAGAAGCGATGGCGGGCCCGGATTCCAACAAATGGCTTGAGGCTATGAAATCCGAGATAGGATCCATGTATGAGAACAAAGTATGAACTTTGGTGGACTTGCCCGATCACCGGCGAGCCATAGAAATAAATGGATCTTCAAGAAGAAGACTGATGCAAACGTTAATGTAACCGTTTACAAAGCTCGACTTGTCGCAAAGGGTTTTCGACAAATTCAAGGAGTTGACTACGAAGAGACTTTCTCTCCCGTAGCGAAGCTGAAATCAGTTCGAATCATGTTAGCAATTTCCTCTTTTTATGATTATGAAATTTGGCAAATGGACGTCAAAACAACGTTCCTTAACGGGAACCTTAAGGAAGAGTTGTATATGATGCAACCAGAAGGTTTTGTCAACCCTAAGGGTGCTAACAAAGTGTGCAAGCTCCAGCGCTCCATCTATGGGCTGGTGCAAGCATCTCGGAGTTGGAACATTCGCTTTAATGAGGTGATTAAAGCGTTTGGGTTCATACAGATTTACGGAGAAGCCTGTCTGTACAAGAAAGTGAGTGGGAGCTCTGTAGCTTTCCTCATACTGTATGTGGATGACATATTATTGATGGGGAATAATATAGAGATGTTGGAGAGCATAAAGGCCTATTTGAACAAAAGTTTTTCAATGAAGGACCTTGGAGAAGCTCCATACATATTAGGCATCAAGATCTATAGAGATAGATCAAGATGCCTCATAGGTCTTTCGCAAAGTACATACCTTGACAAGATATTTAAGAAGTTCAATATGGAAAACTCAAAGAAAGGGTTCTTGCCAGTTTTGCAAGGTGTGAGATTGAGTAAGACTCAGTCGCCGACCACGGCAACAGATAGAGAGAAGATGAGTTATGTCCCCTACGCATCAGCCGTGGGCTCTCTAATGTATGCCATGGTGTGTACCAGACCTGATATAAACCTTGCCATAAGCTTGGTAGGGAGGTACCAAAGTGATCCCGGTATGGAACACTGGACAGCGGTCAAGAATATCCTTAAGTACCTGAAAAGGACTAAGGAAATGTTTCTCGTTTATGGAGGTGACGAAGAGCTTGTCGTAAAGGGTTACGTCGACGCTAGCTTCGACACAGATCAGGATGACTCTAAGTTACAGACCGGATACGTATATGTGTTGAATGGTGGGGCAGTGAGCTGGTGCAGCAGCAAGCAAGAAGTCGTGGCAGCATCTACATGTGAAGCGGAGTACATAGCTACTTCAGAAGCAGCTCATGAAGGAATTTGGATGAAGGAGCTCATCACCAACCTTGGAGTGGTTCCAAGCGCGTCGGGTCCAATGACACTCTTCTGTGATAACACTAGGGCCATTGCCATAGCCAAGGAGCCCAGGTTTCACCGAAAGACCAAGCACATCAAACGCCGCTACAACTCCATCCAGGACCATGTCCAGAGTGGAGTGATAGATATTTGTAAAGTACACACGGATCTGAATATTGCAGACCCGTTGACTAAACCTCTTCCACGAGCAAAACATGACCAACACCACAATGCTATGGGTGTTCGATACATCACAATGTAACTAGATTATTGACTCTAGTGCAAGTGGGAGACTGTTGGAAATATGCCCTAGAGGCAATAATAAAATGGTTGTTATCATATTTCCTTGTCCATGATAATCGTCTATCGTTCATGTTATAATTGTATTAACAGGAAACAGTAATACATGTGTGAATAAATAGATCACAATGTGTCCCTAGCAAGCCTCTAGTTGGCTAGCTCGTTAGTCAATAGATGATCATGGTTTCCTGATCATGGGCATTAGATGTCATTGATAACGGGATCACATCATTGGGAGAATGATGTGATGGACAAGACCCAATCCTAAGCATAGCACTAGATCGTATTGTTCGTATGCTAAAGCTTTTCTAATGTCAAGTATCTTTTCCTTCGACTGTGAGATTGTGCAACTCCCGGATACCGTAGGAGTGCTTTGGGTGTATCAAACATCACAACGTAACTGGGTGACTATAAAGGTGCACTACGGGTACCTCCGAAAGTGTCTGTTGGGTTGGTATGAATCGAGATCGGGATTTGTCACTCCGTGTGACGGAGAGGTATCTCTAGGCCCACTCGGTAGAACATCATCATGAGCTCAATGTGACTAAGGAGGTATCTCTGGGCCCACTCGGTCCACCGAAGGGGGGCAACGACCCCGGGAGGTAAGGTGGGCCAAGTGGGGAAGGGAACCAGCCCCTAGGTGGGCTGGTGCGCCTCCCCACATAGCCCAATGCGTGGGGGAGAGAAAAGGGGGGGCAAACCCTAAGCCAGGTGGGCCTAAGGCCTATCAGGTGGTGCGTCACCCCCTCCCCACCCTAGCCGCCGCCCCCCTTTCCCATCTGGTGGCCGCGGGCCCCTAGGGAGGGAACCCTAGGGGTGGCGCAGCCCCTCCCCCTCCTCCTATAAATAGAGAGGGGTTTTGGCCCTTGGGAGACAGACTTCTCCCTCTCCCTCGACGCAGCCCTGCCCTTCTTTCTCCTCCTCTCTGCCGGTGCTTGGCGAAGCCCTGCCGGGAGACCTCGTCTCTCCATCGACACTACGCCGTCGTGCCGCTGGACTTCTTCCCCAACCTCTCCCTCCTCCTTGCTAGATCAAGGTGCGGGAGACATCACCGGGCTGCACGTGTGTTGAACGCGGAGGTGCCGTAGTTCGGCACTAGATCGGAATCGCTGCGAGTACGACTCCATCAACCGCGTTCTAGCAACGCTTCCGCTTAGCAATCTTCAAAGGTATGAAGATGCTCTTACCCCTCTCTCGTTGCTGGTCTCTCCATAGGAAGATCTGAATATGCGTAGGAAAATTTTGAATTTATGCTACGTAACCCTACAGATGTTTCCCTTTCCATAAATGTACTCCTTTCCTTGTTTGTGGAGACATTGTTGAATCATGTTTGGATGCTATGAAGAGGTTATCATTTCATGAGGCCATCATTCCATGTCATCATCTTGCATCATGGCATTCTTTTGCATTTCATTGCACCCCCTACTTGTGTTGCTAGTGTTTGGTCCATCATGGAAGTGCTAGCGTGCTTATAAGTGTTTGGGTTGTATGTGGTATTTTCAAACCTTCCAAAACTCTCAACCCATTAGTTAATTTAACTTGTGTTTAAACTTTTCTTCAACCTATTATAAAATTGTTATTACTTTAGAGGATTTATTTGTGAATGTAGGGGTTGCTCCCTTTGTTATTCTAGACTTTGGTTAATGAGGGTTTTAGAAAACAACAACTAATTTTGTGTTGTGGGTGTACTTTATTTTGTCCTAAAAATCTGGTAAATATTTTTGTTAAATAGGACATAATTCCCTCATGCCCTATCTACTTTTACTTTTTCCCAAATCCTTTTGCTTGCCTCCATTTGAATTTTGGTGTGAAGCTTTTATTAAAAAAGAGAAAAACCTTTTCTTTCCTGCCGTTTTGCTGTGCATGGGTGGGTCTGTGGGCTGGCCCATGGCCTCGAGCCCAAGAAGATGTCGCGCCTTTCTTCTCCCTTTCCAACGGGGCGCCGAGGCCCCACTCGACAGTGGCTCTCTCCCCGCCACATTTTTCCTGCCCGCGCGTCCCTCCTCCTCTGCTCGTGCGAGCACATGCGTTGCCGGACGCCATTCTTCCCTCCTCCTCCTCCTTTATAAGCCACGTTGGCGTTCGTGCCTAGGGTTCCTCCCTAGCGCCACCACCCTCTCCTCCTCCTTCTCCATCTCTCCCCCAGGTAAGATTCTGTAGCTAGGACAGAGAGCAGTACCGAGAGACAGAGGAAGGTCGCCGCCGTCTACTCCACGCCAACGTCGTCCCCGGCGTCGGCGACGATGTCCAGGAGCTCGGGGTGGTACCCCATGTTCCATTCCCGGCGCTACGAGCCTCGGAGAACCACCACGGCGACGGCCTCTTCCCCGTCTGTGTCGCTGTCGTTCTGCTCCGCGCGGTTCGTTCTTCTTCAGCTCCGGCGAGCTTCCCCGACCTCTTCCTCCCCTTCGCTGGTTCTGTAGAGCCCCAGGGTGGGCCTCATCGTCTCCTCCCCCTCTTCCTTCTCCCGTAGGCTCGTCGTAGCTGTCCCGTCATACGTCTCAAATGTATCTATAATTTTTGATGGTTTCATGCAGTTATCTTGTCATCTTTGGATGTTTTATGTACCTTTTATATCTTTTTTGGAACTAACTTATTAATTCAGTACCAAGTGTGAGTTCCTGTTTTTTCTGTGTTTTTGACTCTTTTCAGATCTGATTTTGGAACTGAGTCGAAACGGAATAAAATCACCGAAATTATTTTTTCCTGAACGGAAGAAGATCAGGGGGCCTGTGGGCCAAGCCAGGAGGGCTGCAGGGAGCCCACAAGCCCCCACTCCGCCACCAGGGGAAGGCGGCGGTGTCAGGGCTTGTGGCCTCCCTGGCGCCCCCCTGACCTAGATCTTGCGCCTATATATTCCCTAAAAATCATAAGAAAAATCAAGGGAGCCTCGAAAATATTTTTCCGCCACCGCAAGCTTCCGTTTCCACGAGATCTCATCTAGAGACCCTTCCCGGCACCCTGCCAAAGGGGACTTTGGAGTTGGAGGGCTTCTTCATCATCATTGCCCCTCCGATGACTCGTGAGTAGTTCACTTCAGACCTACGGGTTCGTAGTTAGTAGCTAGATGGCTTCTTCTCTCTCTTGGATCTTCAATACAAAGTTCTCCATGATCTTCATGGAGATCTATCCGATGTAATCTTCTTTGGCGGTGTGTTTGTCGAGATCCGATGAATTGTGGATTTGTGATCAGATTATCTATGATATATATTTGAGTCTTTGCTGATTTCTTATATGCATGATTTGATATCCTTGTAACTCTCTCCGAGTCTTGGGTTTTGTTTGGCCAACTAGATCTATGATTCTTGCAATGGGAGAAGTGCTTGGTTTTGGATTCTTACCATGTGGTGACCTTTCCTAGTGACAGTAGGGGCAGCAAGGCACACATTGAGTGGTTGGCATCAAGGGTAACAAGGGTAACATCATGTCATCTTTCTTAAGGCGTTACTCTGTTCTTTTGGACTTAATACACTAGATGCATGCTGGATAGCGGTCGACGTGTAGAGTAATAGTAGTAGATGCAGAAAGTATCGGTCTACTTGTTTTGGACGTGATGCCTATAGATATAATCATTGCCATAGATGACGTCATGACTTTGCGCGGTTCTATCAATTGCTCGACATTAATTTGTTCACCCACCGTCTACTTGCTTTCATTAGAGAAGCCACTAGTAAACACTACGGCCCCCGGGTCTATTCACATCTATCGTTTACACCTCCGCTTTTACTTTGCTTTGTTACTTTGTTGCTTTCAGATCTATCCAAGTAGGTCTCACAAACTCATCTCCTGCATTTACATTTTTGCCAGTTGCCTCTCGATTTCCTCTCCCCCACTTCACATTTCCCGTTTTCATTTGCCTTTTTTCCTTTGTCGTTTTCTTTCGCCCGTTTCACTCTCTCTTCCTACTCGTTTGTGTGTGAGATAGTCCATCAATGGCTAGACCCACCACTCCAAACGATACTCCTGAGAATGAAGTTCTCAATTTCACGCAGAATGAGGAAGAAAATTTAAAGGACGCTTGGTACAGGATTTGCAATGCTCAAAGTAGATCTACTCGTAAGCAATCCACTAACGTCCTCCTTCGCAGTTTCTATGTTGGGATTTTCCTTGGAATAGGTATATCCTTGACACCATTGTAGGTGGGAATTTTCTGGGGAGCCATACCGTCGACTCCTATAGAGCTATCATGAATTTGGTAGGCTCACCCCCCCTCATGGTTAATGGAACTACCTTGACCTTGGAACACGTGATGCAAAGGCTTCACGCTATTGAAAGCAAAATTGCCACAGTTGAACTTATTGAGGGTTTGGATAGAAAGATCCACAATCAAATTACTCAGTATGGATCCAAAGTGGGAAATTTTTTGAAAAATTTAAGGGAGAAGGAACTCATAGTTAATGATTCTTCTAGAATTGGCAAATTGGAAGATGTCATAACCAACTTGGGTTCCGCTTTTGCCGCTGTGCGAAATACTCCAAATCTCACTCTCAAAAAGACCGTCAAGTCTGTTTTTGTTCCTAAAGCTAGTGGTGAGTCATCCAATAAAGATGAAGATCTTAAGATGATAAATGATCACACTACTTATGGTTTGAGCACCAAAGATGACTATACGTGATTCCATCACCTTTTGCCTAGCTAAGGGCGTTAAACAAAAGCGCTCGTTGGGAGGCAACCAAACGAATCTATCCTTTTTCTTTCTGTTTTTTGTTTTCCACACTTTCATAATTCTGTTATGATTGTGTTTTCTGTGTTTCTTTTTGCGTTTGTGCCAAGCAAAACCGTTATGATTAGTCTTGGGGATGATCGTTTGGTCATGCTGGAAAAGACAGAAACTTTCTGCTCACGAAAAGAATTTTCTTTTTTTTCTGTAAGAGCTTTTGAGTTGATTATTTTTTCTGCTGATTGCTACGCAAATTCTTCAGAATGTCGTAATTCTTCAGAAATGTTGAAGTACCAGAGGTATACGAAATATACAGATTGCTACAGACTGGTCTGCTGTTAACAGATTCTGTTTTTGTTGTGTTGGTTGCTTATTTTGATGAAACTATGGATAGTATCGGGGGTATTAGCCATGGAAGATTAAAAATACAGTAACCCAACATCAGCATAAGAAGAATTTAAGTTTGCTACAGTACCTAAGGAAGTGGTGGTTTGCTTTCTCATACTAATGTTATCACGAGTTTCTGTTTAAGTTTCGTGTTGTGAAGTTTTCAAGTTTTGGGTGAAGTTCTTATGGACAAAGAGATACAGAGTGGCAAGAGCTCAAGCTTGGGGATTCCCAAGTCACCCCAAGAGATTCAAGGATGCCGTAAAATCCTAAGCTTGGGGATGCCCCGGGAAGGCATCCCCTCTCTCGTCTTCAATCCATCTGTAACGTTACTTGGGGCTATATTTTTATTCACCACGTGTTATGTGTTTTTGCTTGGAGCGTCTTGTATCATAGGAGACTTTTATTTTTGTTGTGTCACAATCATCCTTGCTGCACACCTAGAGAGAGAGACATGCACTCACCGTGATTTTGTCGAGCTTCACTTATATATTTTGGTAGACAATTCAGCTCACATGTGCTTCACTTATATCTTTTGAGCTAGATACTTTTGCTCTGTGTGGTTCACTTATATCTTTTAGAGCACAGCGGTGCGTGGCTTGGTAGTTGATCTATGCTTTGAAAGTAGTCTCAAAAGGGGTAGTTATCCAAAGGGATACGAAAACTTCCACCTTCATGTGCATTGAATAGTTAGAGAAGTTTGATTCCTCTCAATTAGTTTTGAGATATGGTTGTGGTAATATTGAAGTTATGCTAGTAAGGTGTTGTGGATCTAGAAATACTTGTGTTGAAGTTAGTGATTCCCGTAGCATGCACGTATGGTGAACCGCTATGTGATGAAATCTGAGCATGATTAGTCTATTGATTGTCATCCTTTGCGTGGTGGTCGGGATCGCGCGATGGTTTATACCTACCAACCCTTCCCCTGCGAGTATGCGTTGAATGCTTTGTTTCGATTACTAATAAAACTTTTGCAACAAGTATATGAGTTCTTCATGACTAATGTTGAGTCCATGGTTTAGATGCACTTTTACCTTCCACCATCACTATCTTCTTAGTACCGTGCAACTTTCGCCGGCGCACAAAACCCACCATTAGCCTGCCTCAAAACAGCCATCATACCTACCTACTATGGCTTTTTCAATGTCATTCCGAGATATATTGCCATGCAACTACCACCATGACATGTGCCACCACATCTACATTGCCATTTCATGATCGTCAGATAGCTAGCATGATGTTTCCGTTAATGTCTATGACATGCTAGATCATTGCCACGGTACACTACCGAAGGCATTCCATATAGAGTCATCGTTGCTCTAAGTTTTGAGTTGAAAGTGTGATGATTATCATTAATGGAGCATTGTCCCATGTGAGGAAATAAAAGAGGCCAAATAAGCCCACAAAAAAAGAGGCCAAAGAGCCCACCAAAAAAACTGAGAGAAAAAGAGAGAAGGGACAATGCTACCACCTTTCCACACTTGTGCATATTAAGCACCATGATCTTCATGATTGAGAGTCTCTCGTTTTGTCACCACTGTATAGCTAGTGGGAAATTTTCATTATATAACTTGGCTTGTATATTCCAATGATAGGCTTCCTCAAAATTGCCTTAGGTCTTCGTGAGCAAGCAAGTTGGATGCACACCCACTAGTTTTATTTAAAAGCTTTCACATACTCTTAGCTCTAGTGCATCATTTGAATGGAATCCCTACTCATTCACATTGATATCTGTCGATGAGCATCTCCATGTCTCATTGATATGCTAGTTAATGTGACTATCTTCCCCTTTTTTGTCTTGCAACCTCCACCACACTCCACACCATCTATAGTGCTATAACCATGGCTCACGCTCATGTATTGCATGAGAGTTGAAAAGGTTTGAGAAAGTAAAGGTGTGAAACAATTACTTGGCCAATACCGGGGTTGTGCATGATTTAAATTCGTTGTGCAATGATGATAGAGCATAGCCAGACTATATGCTTTTGTAGGGATAACTTTCTTTTGGCCTTGTTATTTTGAAAGTTCATGATTACCTTGCTAGTTTGCTTGAATTATTATTGTTTCCACGTCAATAGCAAACTATTGTTTTGAATCAAATGGATCTGAATATTCACGTCACATAAGAGGAGTTACAAAGGACATCTATGCTAGGTAGCATGAAAGCATCAAAAATTCATTCTTTATCACTTCCCTACTCGAGGGCGAGCAGGAGTTAAGCTTGGAGATGCTTGATACGTCTCAATCATATCTATAATTTTTTATGGTTTCATGCTGTTATCTTGTCATCTTTGAATGTTTTATGTACCTTTTATATCTTTTTGGGGACTAACTTATTAATTCAGTGCCAAGTGCCAGTTCCTGTTTTTTCTGTGTTTTTGACTCTTTTCAGATCTGATTTTGGAACGGAGTCCAAACGGAATAAAATCCCTGAAATGATTTTTTCCCGAACGGAAGAAGATTAGGGGGCATGTGGGCCAAGCCAGGAGGGCTGCAGGGAGCCCACAAGCCCCCACTCAACCACCAGGGGGAGGCGGTGGTGGCAGGGCTTGTGGCCTCCCTGGCGCCCCCCTGACCTAGATCTTGCACCTATATATTCCCTAAAAATCAGAAAAAAAATCAAGGGAGCCTCGAAAATATTTTTCCACCGCCACAAGCTTCCGTTTCCGCGAGATCTCATGTGGAGACCCTTCCCAGCACCCTGTTGGAGGGGACTTTGGAGTTGGAGGGCTTCTTCATCATCATCATCGCCCCTCCAATGACTCGTGAGTAGTTCACTTCAGACCTACGGGTCCGTAGTTAGTAGCTAGATGGCTTCTTCTCTCTCTTGGATCTTCAATACAAAGTTCTCCATGATCTTCATGGAGATCTATCCGATGTAATCTTCTTTGGCGGTGTGTTTGTCGAGATCCAATGAATTGTGGATTTGTGATCAGATTATCTATGATATATATTTGAGTCTTTGCTGATTTCTTATATGCATGATTTGATATCCTTGTAAGTCTCTCCGAGTCTTGGGTTTTTTTTGGCCAACAAGATCTATGATTCTTGCAATGGGAGAAGTGCTTGGTTTGGGTTCTTACCATGTGGTGACCTTTCCCAGTGACAGTAGGGGCAACAAGGCACACATTGAGTGGTTGCCATCAAGGGTAACAAGGTGGGCTCTGTCGTTGATATGAGATTGTCCATCTACATCATGTCATCTTGCTTAAGACGTTACTCTGTTCTTTTGGACTGAATACACTAGATGCATGTTGGATAGCGATCGACATGTGGAGTAATAGTAGTAGATGCAGAAAGTATCGGTCTACTTGTTTTGGACGTGATGCCTATAGATATAATCATTGCCATAGATGACTTCACGACTTTGCGCGGTTCTATCAATTGCTCGACAGTAATTTGTTCACCCACCGTCTACTTGCTTTCATGAGAGAAGCCACTAGTAAACACTACGGCCCCCGGGTCTATTCACATCTATCGTTTACACCTCCACTTTTACTTTGCTTTGTTACTTTGTTGCTTTCAGATCTCACTTGGCGAACAATCTATAAGGGATTGACAACCCCTTTATAGCGTTGGGAGAAGGTTTTTTGTGTTTGTGGAGGCACTTGTGATACTCCTTCACTGGATCGATACCTTGGTTCTCAAAACTAAGGGAAATACTTACCACCGATGTGCTACATCACCCTTTCCGCTTCGAGGGAACACCAACGCAAGGCTCCAAGGCCACGGGGAAATCTTTTGCATATTTGCCTAGGAAGTCCCTAAAGGCGTAGTCGTAGCAGAAGGATTCCTGGTGCCGTTGCTGAGGAGAATCAAGACAAGAACAGTCTCCCGACAGCACGTGTTTCTCACGTTGTTGGAAGGTCTTTTGTTGAAGTAGCATCCCGCCGTGTTGCTGTCGCCGCCGTGGCAGGGGGTTGTTGTGCCGGCCAGACGCCGTTGCGGTCTCTCCCCCGTAGATCTAACTCTGGGAATGGGACCCCCAGTGACCCCGCGTCTAGCACCGTGGCTTTCCGTGCCGATTAGTTCACCGGAGCGTCGCCGGAGTAGTTCCCATGTTCGATCATCGGGGTAGCAAATAGAGTAGAGGGGTTGCTCAAAAGAGAAACACCCCCATCTCTGTTAAGCTCTGTGTCGCTAGCGTAGTGGTGTGTGTGTCTGGGGGACGACTAGTGGGTCGTGGGTTCGACTCCCACACCCCCCCCCTTTCTTTTCTTTTATTTTTGTTTTCGTTTTATTTGCTGCTAGGGTTTTTTCTTGATGTTTGTTTTCTCTCCTGTTGCACTAGGGCTTTGTAGCTTGTGGTGTGTTGTAGATGTAGGTGTGTGGAGTGTATGTGTGCATGTGTATATGCACATCTACACTTGTGCATGTAGGCATATTTACACATATGAGTATTTATGCATATGGTGTGGTGTTTGAATCTACTATGTGTGTGTGTGTGTGTGTGTGTGTGTGGGTAGATCCTTGTATGTGAATGCATGTGTAGGTGTAGATGTGTTTGTGTGGGTGTGTGTGAGACCATATATACATGTGCATTCATTTTGTTCTTAGGTTTTTGTATGCACCTATTGTGCCCTATCAAAGTGGGCACTTGGCTGAATATGTCAGATTTGTGAAACCCTGAGAATTTCACTAAGTCTGGGAATCTGGAGTTATTTTCTTCCCCTGTTGTCTTGTGTGTATTTGCTCCTGTGTTGGGAATTAGCCCATGCAACAAACTAATGTTTGTTAGCCGTTATGTTTGGTCTAGCTCCCTGTAAAATTTCATGCTTATACACCTCCTGTAGATATCATTTTGGAGACTGCCAAAATGCTTCAGAGCATAAGCAGCTGGTGCAAATCTGTAATTTTCATTAATTCCCAAATAGTGATATTTTGTCCAAGTTAGAGGTTGTAGATCTGCACATGAGTGATTCTTTGCCTTAGATTTTTGTCAAGGGTTGTAATGATTTTGCATGGCTTCAGTTTCATGTCTTGATTGAATTATTTAGAGGGTTGTAGTTGCTGTAGATCTTGTAGTCAAACTGCTATGATGCTGTCAAAAACAGATTGTATGCTTGTATGGTTTTAGAGCTTGTGTGAGCATTCATTGATGGTGTGGTGTGTTCTTAGGCATCATTTCACTTGTATTGTGGTGCTTGATCACTTGGCATCCTGGTTACACCAGTGAGTGCGCATCTAGTTGTGTTGGTGGCTCTTTTGAACCTATAGGCCTTTGTGACTTTTTTTCGTAGTTTTCGGTTGATCCGAAACTCCGTTCACTACGTTCTTTATATGTTTTTGCATCGTTTTCTCATGATGCACATGCTCATGCCATGTTCATGCATGTCAAGATACCTTAATATGAGGTTCTGTCCAGAATTTAATTAACTCAACTAATGCATATGAAAGTGACTAGAATAGTGATGCATGCTTCCTTCTTCACACATGCATCATATTGGTTGTTGCATTATGTTTTGCCGATGTTCATTGGTTGTTATCTTATCTTGGGTAGCATCGGGAATGGAGAGCGAGTACGTGGATTCTGGAGAATACGTGCGCGAAGAACAAGAGCAGTTCCAGGCTGAAGAAATCACAGGCAAGATGACCGTGACCTTGACACCGTTTCTAGCTTTGTTATGCTTAGAATCACGTTTCCTTCGTTACATGCTCGCAGCCTACCACATGATATAAATGCCACCTGTCTTTGCCATGAACCCCAAACACTTCCCAGTCCTAGCAAATATTGTTTGGCTAAGTAGGCTTGCTCAACCTCTAATGGATAGCTTTGCTAGTTGCAGGTGCCAGTTGGTCCATGTGATAACATGGGCATCTTGATATCATTATCTTTAAATTTCTATTTAATTAATGCACCTATATACTTGGGTAAATAACGGAAGCCCTAGCCTTTTGCCGAGTGATTAGTTCCGTTGTTGCCACCTTAGTTTCGGCTACCGGTGTTTGATTCCATAACTGAGCGCTCCTAACACGTTCGGGGTTGTTATGGGACCCCCTTGATAAATCTTATAGTGTTAAGGCTTGTCCGGCAGGACCCAACTTTGGTTTTAATCTGCTAATAACTTAATAATTAAATGCATAGGGAATAGCTACCCCGAGGAATTAATCAAGAACCCGGGCCAGTGCTCCTCATGAGTGTTGGTCCAAACTAGAGCACGGTGCGGGGCCAATTCGGGGCAACTCGGGTGATCTCTATCAGGCCACCGTACGCTTCGCTTATCCGGCGTGTCCTGAGACTGAGATACGCAGCTCTTATCGGGGTCGTCGACACGTCTGGAGGTCCTGCTAGATTTGTCTTACCTTAGCGATATATCTTGCACATTGGAATTCCGGTGAAACTTTGGGTCTCCTCAAAGTTGAGGTTTTCCTCTAAGGAATCCAACGAGATCACGAGTTTCATGATAGAGGATTACTTTGCGGACTGTGGCAGTTTGTGATGGACTAGTTGGAGCAACCCTGCAGGGTTTAATCTTTCGGAAAGTCGTGACCGAGGTTATGTGGAAAATATGGATAGTTTGTTAACATCCGATTCTGGACAACTTAAAGTAATTATAATAAAACTGCCAACTGTGTGCGTAACCGTGACTGTATCGTTCAGCGATCGTTCTCTGATCGAGAACACGGTAGGGTTATGCCTAGCGTAAGTAGGTGTTCAGGTTCACTTAGTGATCAACCTAGTGTTCGACCGACTTGCGTACACCACCAGATGTTTACTCCGATCATCGTAAGGTAGCCACCAAATATGCTTAGGTTGCAGCAACCCATACAATTAACCTTCCTCACCCATTAACTCGACTAGATTCGATACCAAGGTCATTCGATTGTTGAGTCCTCGTGGCTCACCGTTTACTACAAACACCCACAGGTACAGGTACGCCTGACGCAGGAGATCCTGATGACAGCCAGCTGAAGTGGGAGTTCGATGAGGACTCTGGCAGACTGTACATGACTTACCCGGAGGACTAGAGGCCGTGGTCGTGATCGTGGGGCCAGCATGCGGGATTTCATAGCTTTACATGTTTTCATGTTGTCCATAGCTGGACTAAACTATGTTGTGAATAATGTGTGCCTGTAAGCCTTATGCTATATTTTTATCAGATGGCAAGTGTATGCCCTACTTGTCAATCTTTCAGTTATGTAATGTTAAGATTATCTCGCTTGTGAAACTTTTAGATGTGCCCCTTTCCCTTTCGAGGCCTCACCCCCAAATAAGGAAAGGGCCGCATCTTAGTCGTTACAGGTATCCCAAAGGTGCTTCATTTGATCTTATTGGTTACTCGGATTTGGATTGGGTGCGATACCGTGTGGAGAGGAAGTCAACTTCCGTAGGTTGCCAATTTCTTGGTCGCTCTCTGGTAAGTTGGTCTTCCAAGAAGAAAAACCGTGTTTCTCTCTCATCCAACAAGGCCGAGTATGTCGTTGCTGCAAGTTGCCTTGCCCAATTGCTTTGGATGAGGTAAACTTTAAAGGATTACGGTGTCACATGTGACAAAGTGCCTCTTTATTGTGATAATATTAGTGCTATCTCGGTCTCCAATAACCCGGTTCAACACTACAAGACAAAGTACATTAGTATTCGTCACCACTTCATGTGGGATCATATCAAGTGTGGGGATATTGATCTCATTTACCTCAACACTAATGATCAACTTGCACATATTTTGACAAAGCCATTGAATGAAGCAATATTTCACGAGTTAAGGCATGAGCTAAATATCATTGATTTGAGCAATGTGATTTGAAACTAGGCACATCCCACCACTGTCATCATTCTATTCTGTTTAGATGTAGGCATGGATTTAGGGGGAGTGTTGTTCTCTCAATGAACTCTCCATCTGCCTATTATGCATAAATCGATCAAGCCTTTCGCATTACTCACTGATGGTGACACGTGTGCTTCAAAGATGAGTTTTGGTCATGGTCCCAAGGTTAAAATCTTAGTGGTGCCATACCAACTTACTCAAACATAGGTGGCCTCGGCCACCGCCCCTCTCTTCCGCACAAGTTCTTTTCAGTGATTTAATGCGTGGTCACTCCACAATTCGTTCTAATTCTCATGTTGCACTCTTTTAAGGTGGAATACTTTCTTGATTCATTTTTTAAGTGTGTTGTGTCATTCTTCTCTCCAATTCTTAGTCAAATAGGTCCAAATTCGTTGCTAGCTAGGTCATTGTTTTCTGGGTCGCAGGCGGTACTACCGCTGAAGCGGTACTACCGTGTGGGTCGGCGGTACTACCGCCTCGAGGACTTCATGGGCGGTTAAGTTTTGGGCAGGGGGAGTTCTAACTCCCCATACCCATTCACTTCCTCTTCCCCGCGAATCTCTATCTCTCTGCAGCGACCAAGAACACCATCGGAGACCGGCTCGGGATCTCTATCCGTGACACCCTCCACTTTTTCCGTCTAGTGGGATCTCTCCCCCATCTTCCTCGTGCCATGGACCCCGGTACTGCCCTTGACCCCCTTCTTTGTAATGGATTTTTGTTGGTTCTTATTCTAGGGCAATGCTTGTGTATTTCTTGTTTAGTATGATTTTCAATGGCATGCAAAGGATGTGTGATGGGTTTTAGTTGCAGTAGTCTTGGTAGATGCATTGGTGAATTGGCAGATTGGGCTCCGGCACTGCCGTCCCATGGCCGCTGTTGTTCTCTGCTCTCAGGGCGATACTATCCCTCGTGCAAGACCGGTACTACCGCTGCGGCAGAAGTACCGCTCCTGCATAGTGGTACTACCGCCCACGCAAGTGTACTCAGTTCCTTCTATGTATGTGCCCATCATTGTTTCGGTTACCTATTTGACAATTGCAGTCTTTTTACACATGTTTTTCTTGTTGTTCTTCTTGTTGTGAGTTCGAGGTGGTGATGGCTCTCGTCCTATGAATTGTTGTATGAACCCTCAACATGGCTCCAAGCGCCCATGCGCATCTAAGGAGGTAGAAGCTGCTTCGAGTGCTCAACCACAAAAGCAGCCCGTGAGAAAGACTGTGAGCAAGAAGAATGGTCCCAAAGAGCCCCAAGATTTTACCCAAGACGAGTTCGTTGTGCTTCGCATGAAGGATCCCTATTGTCTGCCTCAGGATGAATCTCTTGTTAGGCGTCCGTTCTCGAACAAGACTCAATCTCTCATTTACTCCAAGATGATCAAGAAAAGGACCAATCTCTTTGTGGACTTCAAGAGCATTAATATTGGTTACATGACCTCCAATCTCCAATCTTCTTATTTTTCTGAAGCTCATGATCTTTGTGAGTAGTGGGGTCTTGGTCCTATCATCAGCTTTCAGAAGGACTTTGACAGCGAGATTGTGGCTCAATTTTATGCCACTGTTCACTTTCACCAAGATGATGAACAAAGGTGCATGACATGGATGACTGGTGGGCGTTTGTTGCAATCTAATTGGAAGACTTTTATGGACTCTCTAGGCTATCCTCACCGTGGTCTGGATGAGCCTATTGTCCCGAGGCCTCACACTGAGGGCGTTGATGTTGTTCACAAGTCAAAGCTCATCCATTACTCCAGAATTGTGAATACTGCCAGAGGTGATCCTACTGAACTCACTCCTTTTTTGGACATCATGCACAAGATTTTCCGCAACACTCTGTTTCCCCATGTTGGAAACAAGGACCAGATTCATTCCTATCTAGTGAACCTCCTCCTTTTCTGCATTAAGGAGCGAGACCGCTAGTCCACCTTGGATGTTTCCCACATTATGCGGATGGAGTTGAGGTCTGCTGTGTTTGACAAGAAGAAAGTGCCCATCTATGCTCCATATCTGTTCAAGCTGATTGAGGACACTTGGGATGCTACCTTTCCTTCTGAGCTCTTGGTGACTGAGCAAATGTTTCATCAGGGTGCATTCAAGCTCTCTGAAGGAAAATTGGGGTATTCCTCGTGCCATTCCAGAGATTGCTCCTACTAACTCGAATGACGAGCCTGAGCCTGATTATGAGTTTTTTCCTAGATCAGAGACTGAACCATCTTGGGCCTCCAAGCTCAAGAAGAAGATGAAGGATCTTTTCTTCTTCCAAGCGAAAGGTTTGTACAAGGCACATTTTTATGCCAAGAAGGTGCGCAGTCATGACAAGATGATCATGCTGAAGATTGGCCTAGATGTCGAGAGCGATTCAGACTACAAGATCACTGATGAGGAGGGCTAGATGAAGGCCAATTGCCAGTGGACGGAGTCTGAGGAAGAGGTGTGTGTTGAGGAGGTGTCTGCTGCTTCAAATGACTCTGAGGGTGATGATGACGAGGAGTACTGAGCTTAACTCGTCTCCCATTTTTGGTGTCTCGATGCCAAAGGGGGAGAGAGTATCTTAGTTTGAGATGGATTTGCCGAGTCACGGGTGCTTTATTGATTATTTGATTTCCTATCTCGTGAACTCATTTTAATTTATTTGATTGCTTTGGTTTGTGTTACCATGACTCATGTGAACTAAAAGTGTCACACATATGCTATCTTCCCTATTCTATTATGTCTACTTTTGTTTTCATATGAGTTCACGTTTTCTGCTCTTGCATCCATGTTCAACTCTCATTTCCTATTCATGCAAGCATGTGGCCATGTCTACAAAATATAGGGGGACTGGTGATCCTAGTGCGTGCTCTTTGCATTCCAAAAGCATACTCAAATAGAGCACACATCTAGGGGGAGCCTGTCTATATTTTGTAGGTATTGGGAATACCTCGGACTTCTTAGTTTGTTAATATCTTGGCAAATCCCGTATTGTCATCAACCCACCAAAAAGGGGGAGAATGTAAGAGCACAATTTATCCTAAGTAATTTTGGTGGTTAATGATGATACCCTTTGCGAACTAGTCGTGTTCGATATGCTTTCAAAGAATTATCACGTGGCACGAGACGGTTACATTCCCTGTAGTGAGTGAAGGTGAAGATGGTGGTTAGCTATGGATGTAGGGTTGGTGAACTCGAGTCATAGATAATCTCATACTGTTAGGAGGGGATCCACGCATGGAAAGGTTGGGTGGAACAATCTCTCTCACACTTGCACCCCATCCTTATCCCGAAGCAATGGAGCTCCGTGAAAAGTGCCCAGAAGTTTGTCTAAGTGGATGTACCACTTTGGGAGTGGTAGTAAACCGGTTGTTGAACTAGACATTCCTTTCCTTCCTCCTTTCGCTCGATGATAACTTCAATGCTTACCGCCCTTGAATTGGCAGCAATGTACATGAGCGTGGGCTCTTTGTTAGTCAGGGCGGCTAGAATCGGCGGCTCAGCCAACTGCTTCTTGAGTACTTCGAAGGCTTTGTTGATTGTGTCAGTCCAAACAAAATCATTTGTTTTCTTCAGCAACTGATAGAGAGGGATTGCCTTCTCCCCCAAGCGACTTATAAACCGGTTCAATGTTGCGATACGACCCGCAAGGCGTTGAACCTGGTTTATGTTAGCCGTCTTGCCCAGCGAGGTGACCGCCTTGATCTTGTCAGGGTTGGCTTCAATGCCTTGTTCAGAAACCAAGAAACCCAGCAATTTACCAGCAGGGACCCCAAAGACACACTTCGTCGGGTTAAGCTTCATCTAGTACACTTGAAGGTATCAAATGTTTCATTGAGATCATCCAAGAGTGTCTCCTTCTTACGATACTTCACCACGATGTCATCAACATAAGCGTGGGCATTGCACCCAATCTGTGAGTGAAGGCAATTTTGCACACATCGCTAATAAGTCACCCTGCTCTCTTAAACCCAAAAGGCATAGAAACATGGCAGAAGACACCAAAAGGGGTTATAAAAGTCGTCTTATCCTAATCCTTCTTAGCCATTTTGATCTGGTGATAGCCTGTGTATGCATACAAAAACCACAGTCGCTCGCAACATGTCGTAGAGTCAATCATCTGGTCGATGTGCGGGGAAGCAAAAGGATCTTCGTGATAGGCTTTGTAATGATCCGTGTACACACAGCGCCAGGTGTCGTTTTTCTTCAGAACAAGCACCGGGTTAGCCACCCATTGAGGATGAAAAACTTCAGCGATAAACCCGGCAGCTAGGAGCCGGGCTACCTCTTCCCCGATAGCCTTGCATCTATCCTCATTAAAATGGCACACGTATTGCCGTACTGGTTTCATCTTTGGGTCCACATTAAGATGGTGCTCAGCGAGTTCCCTCGACACTGAGGGCATGTCAGAAGGTTTCCATGCAAAGATGTCCTGATTCTCATGAATGAACTCGATGGGCGCGCTTCGCTATTTAGGATCCAGACACGTCTCAATGGTGAACTGCTTGGATGAGTCACCTGGGACGAAGTCAATCTGTTTGGTATCTTCAGCCGACTTAAACTTGAGAGGCTCTTCGGACTCAGTCGTTGGCTTCTTGGGAGGACTCATGTCGGTCGGGTCGACATTAGCGGTGTAGAACTTTAGTTCTTCGGTCGCGCATGCCGACTGAGCGTACGCTGCATCACCTTCCTCGCATTCCTAAGACATTTTCCTGTAACCTTTTCACTTTGATAGTGCCGTTAGGACCCAACATCTTAAGCTTGAGGTAGACATAATAGGGACGAGCCATGAAATGTGTGTAAGTTGGTCTTCTAAAGAGAGCGTTATAGGGGCTTTGTATCTTCACCACTTCAAAAGTCAAGGGCTCAATCATGTAGTTATGCTCATCACTGAAGGTGGCATCGAGATTAATTCGCCTGACTGGTTATGCCGACTTCCCGGGAACGATGCCATGAAAAAAGGTGATTGAAGTCTCCAAGCTGTTGTCGAGGCGATTCATCCGCCAAAAGGTGTCATAATATAGTATGTTGATGATGCTTCCTCCGTCCATGAGGACCCTTGAGAGGCTATAGCCAGCCACTTGAGGCGCTACCACCAAAGTCGGATCTCCGGGGTTGTCGATTCGGGGCACGTGATTGTGTCGGCTCCAGGTGATTGGCTGCTCATACCAACAGAGATACTCGGTAATCACTGGCTCGTCCATGCTGATAGCTCTCTTTTCGGCCGCTGTGTCTCGTTTGCAAGCATTGGTGGTGAAGACATGGTACTGACCACTACTTGGCTGTTTGAGGATCCCAGATGACCCGCCAGGGGTATCTGACCTGGACGTTCCTCTTTGTGCTTCTCGAGAATCCGGTTCTGGAAATCCTGCATGATATAGCAGTCCTCCCATGAATGATTGGTCGGCTTCTCGTGAGTACCATGTTTGGGGCAAGGCGCCTTGAGAGCAGCCTCATAGTTGGGTGCCTTACTCGTTTGATGATCCTTAGGACGGCCGCTCCGCTGCTGGTTTTTGAAACAAGCATTGGCACTGACCGCAGACTCTGACCCGCCTTCGGGTCACTTCCTCTTTTTGTTACCTTGGCCTTTAACGTCCCCATCTTGGAGATGATGGGCTAACCTGGTGTTTTCCACCATGGTGTTGCTTCGGCCAGCCCTACGCCGTTGGGCTGAGCGCGATGAGCCAGCTCCACGATGTTGGTGCAGATGTCCGGCTCGGGCGCTGTTTGGTTGACCTTGCAATGAAGATGTGGATCTTGCCAAAGGGGACTTGGTACCCGTACTGATTGAGTCGGCATCGGGACCCCAGCTTGAATCATCGATATAGATCTTGGCACGACAACTCTTGGTCATCTGACCAGCCACGTAGCTCCCGAACCCTGGAAGAGCTCCATCCAAGAACTCAACTCCAACTTGCGCTAGCCCCATGGTGGGTGTCAACTTTCGTGGTTTTGTCACGACATATGTCCTCGTGAACAGACTTAGTGGTGGGGCCATCATCGCGATGTGGTGACTCGAAGGGGTTGATCAGGAACGAGAGGTGTATTTACCCAGGTTCGTTCCCTCGAGTGGAGGTAAAAGCCTACGTCCTTCTTTGGTGTCTATATTGATGGGAATCTCGATTACAAGGATGCGGAATTACTAACCGAGCTCTTGAGAGTTTCTTACTTGATCTTTCTATCTCGAGGACTCCCTTTATATATAGGTAGAGGCCTCGAGTCTACAACGGAGTCCGGGTCAAACAAGTACCCGTGCCCTATTACAATTCTACTTTATCTTGCCTCCCAAGCAAGGAAAACTTCTCGTGTCTCCCACCTTGTGGGACTTAAGTCGTCGTCTTCTAGTGTTGCGCCATCTAACGATTTACTGATAAGTCTTTTGGTCCGCCCTTTTGTCTTCTCTATGGTTTGACCCGGCCTAGTATGGCGGGTTATACCATGGGATTATATCCCCGACACCCCCCTCCAAACACACACCCCAAAAACTCTGCATGCGCTTGTGCGCGCACACACACACACATACCACGACCCCTCCCTCGCTCGAAACCCTAGCAAGGTCGTCGCCGCCCTGCTACAAGGCCTCCATTGTTAACATCTGTCTGTTTGCCCATGTAGCTTACCCACCGATCTCCATACCCTAGGTGCCCTCAGTTTCTTAGATGACGCCTGCCAAACGCCCCCTTTCCCACAGATCCCCATCCCCATCTCCACCCCTCACTCCAGAGCTTTGCAGCCTAAGCGTGGCCACGCTTCCTGTGCAGCTCGAGGAGCGACTGGCCAAAAAGAGGTGTATCGCGGCCACTTTGCCCGACGTCGCGAAGGTGGACACCGAGGGACCAGACGACCATTACTGGCTGCGGGCAGTCAATTAGCAGGCTAGAGGAAGCTAGTATGTCGCGGATGCTGGCTACGACAACAACGACCTAACGTGGGCTATGTCACAAGTTAAGTGGCCCACCCCCAACCCATCGGGTTCAACTGATGTCGATCTGATTGATGGCCCCGTCGCTCATCTCCTTTGGCTCGCTGTCAAGAATTGGACATCCTACATCGCCAATGATCCCCTTTTGTTTTTTAAGGACACGTTCTGCGACCCTGGTTTGGGATCCATATCTACCAAGTGAGACCTCATCGACGGCGACCACGAGGAGGGCACCCTCTCCGACTCTTCCAAGGGGAAAGAGCCCATATGAGACATCTAGGAGGGCACCCTACAACCGTGCTCTTTGAAAGGTAAGGATCCCATCTATGATAACATGGAGATCACCCTGGGTCCATGCGCTTCCCACGGGAATGAGCCCATTTGTGACAAGCGAGGAAACCCATGATTTGTTTTGTCATGCCTCTTCACAGGAGGGAACCCATGATGTGTTTTTTCGAGTCCCTTTTATAGTGTAGTGAGAACATGTCCGGTTTTAATTGCCATATTTGGTTGTTTGAGGTATGCCTTGTTTATTTCAATTGTTCACAATGTGATGCTCTATATGTGCAGCTATTTACTGTGCAATACATTTTCATCAATACTAGTTTTAAACATACTAGTAGGAATGAATATATTTGCTTATTGTTAAGCTTGTTATAGCTAGCATATGACTCTTTTAAAGTTTTTTGGTTGTTTGGTTGTTTCTAGTTAGCTTATGTCTAGTTTCAAATTCTATCTTTGGTTGTTCATAGTATGCCTTGTTTATTCCAGTTATTAACAACGTGATGTTCTATATGTGCAAGTATGAACTTTGCAGTTCAATTTCATCAATACCAGTTTCAACAATACCACTATGGATGACTACATTTTTTATTTTTTTAAGCATGTTGTAGTTAACATGCCTTTCCATTTTTATTTCACCATAACCAGTGTACTTAGACTGGCACAATACGATTTTGAATGACTACATTTTCTTGTTGTTAAATGTTAGACCTATTGCGGTTAACACACCTTTCCACTTCTTGTTTTGCTTAAATAGTGTGCTTAAACCTGAACACTTAAGCTACCATTTGGATATTATTTTGTCTACCATGGGTATATTTGGTTGATGTTTAGCCTGTTGTGCTTAACATGCCTCTCGATGTACTTACATAGGACAATTTTGGGAACGAGTGTTGATTTCCATCGAGGTTAGTTTCATCCCATGGCTTATATATACTCAATGTTCAGGATATCAGTAACTGGTACCATATAGGTCGGGGCCTGATAATGGATTAATGAGTGAATCGGACTTTTAAGTGAATATATCTATAACCCATTTATCGGTAGGTTAACTAGGGCCATATCTAATATATCTGAGGCTACATAGCGACATGCACTATACTGAGTGTTTAAATATGCAATCCTACGCTACATAGCAACAAGCAAGAGTGTTACCTTAATGTTCTGATGATGTTTGGATATACGTAGAAGAGCAGCAGCAACAACAACAACAACAACACGGGAGCAATTAACTGTAGTTAATCGGTCGATAATTTGTAAAAATGCAATGAACTCCCTTCGGCCCATAATATAAGATGCCAATTCATCCAATATGTAAGTATATTTGATGTTATAAGATATTATATAATGGGACGGAGGGAGTGTTGTACTACATCATCGTGCAATTGATGTTTAGGTTCTAATATTAACTTGGTGCTTTTAGGTACATATGTCATTGGTAAAGATTCGTGCTTCGACCCTCTGTGCGTATGCGGCAATGGGATATTGATGAACCAGCATCAAGTGAGGAAGGTGATAAAGATTGTTAGTAAAATGGGTCAAAGATAGCAATTAAACTATTTGTTTACACTTTATCCAAGACAACAATGAACTCCAGGATCGTAAGTAAGAACTCTTCAACCTTCTTTTTATTGTCTATAATGAGTTGTGTTAGATGACAATGTCTGAATCTTTTTCCTTTGAAGTTGTTCCCAAAGGATTTTACTCAAGATTACCTCTCAGACTACATGATTGGTGGGAATGCAAAGGTTAAAGTATTTCTACCAGAACACGATTACTATCTAGATGTATTCATCAAGATATTGAAGGAGGGGCGGTCGGCCATCACAAGGGGTTGGACTAGAGTTGTGTGTGCCTTGTGTATGGAGGAGGGCACAATATGGGCATTCCGCTTCACCTTGTTCAGCAACTAGAATGTCCCCGGCTCTTTCTTTACCGTCTTTAATAGTACAAGTATACAAGTGTGGTTCATCATTCTTTATTTGGTGCTTATGTAATTCTTGAACATATGTATGTGCGAATCAAATAATGCATTGGTTGTTTGAACCTGATGGATATGAATAAAGCTATGGCCTACTTTCAAATCCAAATTCGGTACAATTTTAAACAGTAGCAATTAAATTAGGGTGACATTATGCTCTGCGTGTCATTACGGTGCACACGGTCGGTAAAGCACAAACGTGTGTGATATACACCATAATCTGACACGGTTCACACAAAGGAAACGTGTGTGACTGTGGACATAGTTGATGTTTACAAAGCGTGTGTGATGGCAGACAATATCACAAACGGTTCGGGCGAACTAAATGTTTGTGATAGTCACTTTATCGTACGCGCTTTACAATCATGAATGGTTTCTGATGTGGTACGCATTGTAAATGTTGCACGCCAAAATAGTGTGTGCTATAGTTATCCAGTACGACACTCTTACGATGGTCTGATATTTCGTAATCCTATCTGACACTCGTACGATGATTAGCTAATCTTCTTAATTATTTATCGCATACGATTCGGGAGAAGTGAATGTGTGTGATTGTCTTCCTATCATACATGTTCTATAATCATGAATTGTTTGTGATGGGGAGCGCATCATAAGCATAGCACCACAGAATACTGACTGCGATGCTAATGCTAGCACAGACGAGTAGCAAGGATGGAGCATTTGGGATATTCTATATATCACCAACAGTTGTGTGAATAATTACATTTGGGATACATACGGGCTTCACATATGCTTTGTTCTGGAAACGTATGTATCCCTACTCCCTATCACCGACGATTTCCAGGTCATGTGGGAAGGACCCCCCTATCGCCCACACTAGCAAGGCAACGATTTAAAATGTTGTCACGGAAAGGGGTTAAAAACCGTTTGTACAACATGTCGCTGCACTAGTGATATATGAGGTGCATCAATAGAATACCCCAATGTCACTACGGGTATCCACATGCAAGACATACATCAAGTGTTCTCAAATCTAATATTCAATCCAACATAATGAGATCTCAAAGGGAAAGATTCAATTCATCACAACAAGATGGCAAGGGAAGAACATGATATGATCCAACTATATTAACAAAGCCCGTGAATCTCAAGATCATGCCATCTAAAGAACACGAGAGAGAGAGAGAGAGAGAGAGAGAGATTGAACGCATAGCTACTCATACGTACACTCAGCCCCGAGGGTGAACTACTCCCTCCTCATCAAGTACTCCATCGGGATGATGAAGATGGCTACCAGAGATGATTTCCCCCCTCCGACAAGGTACTAGAAAGGCTCCAGATGGGTTTTCCATCGATACAAAGAGTTGTCACAACAGAGCGGAGGTTTTCTATTTACTTGTGATGATTTCAACATATATAGGATGGTAACGGCACGGAAGGTCATATCTATAAGGGGAACTAACGAAAGAGGGGAAAATTTGATAACACTTCAAAATTAGGGGTAAATATGAGTAGTGGGTTCGAGTTAGGATAGAGATGTAAAAGACCCAATTTATTATGATGATGGCATGTCTCCTATTCATGATGATTATGGTGATAAGATGTAGGCTATAGGGAGTAACGATAACCATGAAACTTGTCATCATGATTTTAATATTCAATTTGTTTATGTCAATCAAGTGTCTCACGATAGTTATTTTGTTGAGTTTCCTCCCACTACTATGAATGAGAAGAACATTGCTTATTTGTGAGTAATGAAAATTTATGCGTGTGGATCATGAAAAGAATGCTTTTATGTGATAGTTATATTGTTTAATTCCTTCAAGATGCTACTGAAAATTATTGTGAGAGGGGAAGCTATGCTTATGTATATTTCAACAGTATCAAGTTTCCTCTCTATGTGTTCAAAGTTTTGAAGTTATGGTTGCTTTGCCTTCCTATGCAAGTTGGTCCTTGCTACAATAAATTGTTTGCTTGAACAGTCCCTATGCATAAGAAGTGGGTTAGACTTAAATGTGCTTTACATGTGATTCATGATGCTATTTTGCATGTTTCTACTCTATTCTTATGTGAGCATCATTGAAATCATCATGCCTAGTTAAAAGGCATTAAAGGAAAGAACTTGTTGGGAGACAACCCAACACTTATACTTTCTATTTTTGTGTGTTCACACGATTAAGCTATTGTATAATCAGGTTGTGTGCCTTTTATCTCAATAATGTGTCAAGTAAAACCTTTTGGGTAGTGTGGATACTTGTTGATTTGATTTCGTGCAAAACTAGAAACGTGTGCGCCCAGTATATCAATTATGTTATTTTACTGGAGCGCCAGAAAATTCTGAAATTTTTACACTACATTGCTATGAAAATTCTCGGTGTTTTCCTATGCTTTCAAAATTTCCAAAAACATGGACGTATGCTTTTATTGCAGATCTTTACAAACTGTTCTATTTTTGACACATTCTATTTTGCATGCATCTTTGCTTGTTGAATTGTTCCCATAGTGTATATTTAGCGATATAAATTATGAGAATGATAGAATACATTAGGTATTATGCGAGAATAATTATGAATCTTATCTCGATAGTACCTAAGTGAATGATATATCTTTATTACACTAACCCATCTCACCAAGTTCCATTAAGTTTTGTGTGATTGAAATTTTCAAGTTTTGGGTGAGATATCGACATCATGAGAATAAAGAGCAGTAGACCCTAAGCCTCAGGATGACCAAGGCACTCCCAAGATAATATCCAAGAAATAGTCAAGCATCTAAGCTTGGGGATGCCTCAGAAGGCACCCTCTCTTTTGTCTTCAACACTATCAGTATATCTTACGTGGAACTATATTTTAAATCGTCACATGATATGTGTTTTTCTTGGCGTGTCACTTTATTTTGTTAGTATTTGTTTGCTGTTATTTAGAATCCTGTTTTGCAATAAAAATTAGAAAGAATTGCCTTTAGAATACTTGAATTTCATGTGTGATGTATATTGTATAAAAATAGAAATGTTTTCTGTAGTATTTGAATTATGAGATTTTACTGGACATGGGAAGTTTCTGAAATTTTTACACAGTTCTCTCATACAAATTATTTATCACATCCTAAAGTTTCAGAATTTTTGGAGTTGCATAATTACACTTTTTAAATTAATTGCTACAGACTATTCTGTTTGGACATATTCCTGTTATAATTTTGTTATCTACTTATCCTAGAGCTTTCATGGCTTATATTGGTAGATATGAATTGTGGAAATGATAGTATACAATACCTAATATTTGAAAATTATTATGACACTTGTCTTGCCAGTACATGAAGTGTTAATTTATTCTTGTGTGTACTAACCTATCTCATGAGTTCTTTTTAAGTTTTGTGTGGATGAAATTTTTAAGACTTAGGTGAAACCAGGATATGAGAGGATTGAAAGAGATAAAAAAGCTCAAGCTTGCGGATTCGCAAGGTATCCCAATAAAATATTATAAGAAGTCTCAAGTATCTAAGCTTGGGGATGCTATGCATCCCACCTCTCGTCGTCAACAAATATCGGCTAGCCTATGTTGATCCTACGCTTTTATTTGTCCACATAATATGTGTTGTTGTTGGAGTGCATTTTTGCTTAGTTTGTTGCTTGAATGAATTTCTTAGATGTGAATATCTTCATTGAGAGAGAGAGAGAGAGTCCTACATAGTTACTTGATTGTTTGACTAGTCATTGACCTTCACTTATATCTTTTTTAGAGTAGTTTGATGTTCACTCTTGTTCTTCACTTATATCCTAAGAGAAAGTGTTGAATGAATGGAATGTCATATGAGAAAAGAGTTGCTTCTTATGATGCTAGAAAAGTGATTGAAACTATCATTGATCAAAATTATACACCATGCTTGCATTCATACTTCCTAAATTACTTATTTTATCAATTACCTACTCGAGGACGAGTAGGAATTAAGTTGGGGATATTGACACGTCTCCAATGTATCGATAATTTATGAAGTATTCATGCCATTTTCACCTATGTTTACAATACTTTTATATGGTTTTGATGCACTTTATATGATTTAATTGGAACTAATCCACACTCACATTGTTTTCAACAGAATTACCATGGTGTTGTTTTTTGTGTAGAAGATCAAAGTTCTCGAAATCGCCCACAACTTTTTGATAATATTTTGTATAACAAATACGAAATACTGGAGTGAAGAACCACCGGAGAAGGTCCACCTATTGGTGCCAAGACAACAGGGCGCGTCCACCACGCTGGTCGCACACTGATGGCTTCGGACCACCTCATGGATCGATTTGACGTGATTCCAACGCTCAAAAATCATATAAATCCCCAAAACCCCACAAGTTTACCTAGAGCTTCTCCTCCTCCACCGCAAGCCTCTATACCAAAGAAAACTCATCCGGAGCCCTGTTCTGGCACCCTGTCGGAGGGGGTAATCATCATCGGAGGCCATCTTCATCATCTCGGCGGTCTTCATGAGGAAGAGGGAGTAGTTCACCCTCAGGAATGAGGGTATGTACTGGTAGCTATGTGTTTGATCTCTCTCTCTCTCTCTTGTTCTTGAGATGTCACAATTTTGATGTATCACGGGCTTTCTTAATATACGTGGATCATATGGTGTTTGTCCCTTGCTATCTTGATGTGATGAATTGAATCTTTCCCTTGAGATTTTGTTATGTCAGATTGAATATTGGATTTGAGATAACTTGATGTATGTCTTCCATGTGCATACCCGTGGTGAAAATGGGGTGTTCTATTGATTCACTTGATATATATTTTGGTACTCAACTTGCGGATTCCCGTGGTGACAATAGGGTGGTCTGTGCATATGGGTTTATACATGTTCTTGTCCTACTTTCTTCGGTAGAAATCTTGGGATATGATGAATCTGAAATTGTTTGATGCATGTCGAATAATTAACCCACAAATGCTTCACGTGACATTGGAGTATCTAGGTGATATTCGGGTTGATTTATGTGTATGATAGTTGTTATTCTAGTACGAACTATAGGGTTTTTTGTGACACTTATAGGAATAGATCAATGGATTGATCGGAAATAATAGCTTTGAGGTGGTTCTACTACCCATCTTATGTTCTCAGCTAGATATGAACTCTCGAGTGATTCTTTGTTGCACGTTGAGGGTTGATCATATGATTATATTATGTTAGCATTGTTGAGAGATTGCACTAGGGAAAGTATGAACCCTAGGCCTTATTTGAAAACATTGCAATACCGTTTAAGATCACTTTTATTACTTGTTACCTTGCTAATTTTATATTTTCAGATTACAAAAATCTATATCCATTATCCATACTACACTTGTATCACCATCTCTTTGCCTAATTAGTGCACCTATACAATTTACATTGAATTGGGTGTGTTGGGGAAACAAGAGATTTCTTTTACTTGATTGGAGGATTTTTTGAGAGACACCATCTTCATCCTACACCTCCCACAGATTGATAAACCTTAGGTCATCCACTTGAGGGAAATTTCTATTGTCCCACAAAACAATGCGCTTGGAGGCCCAACATCGACGTTCACATGGCACCACTAAAGGAAGCAACAACATACATAACATAAAAATATCGAACGAATACCAACTTCACATGAATACTTATAACAAAACTTCTCCCATGTCGTCGATGACAAAAGCGACTACTCACAAATCATCACCATGTTCAAGATCACATGTATAATGAATATGACAAAGGAACTAGGCATATTATCTTCCACCAAGTCAAACAACAAGCATCAACTACAAGATGTAATAAACAATACTAGCAACCCTCAGGTACCAATCTGAGGTTGTGAGACAAATATTGAATACAAGATATGTACTAGGGTTTGATATGAGATGGTCCAGGTGAAGATGTTGATGAAGATTGGTCCTCCCATAAAGGAGGAAGCATTGGTGATCACGATGGTTTTGATTCCCTCCTCCCGGAGAGAAGTTTCCCCGGCAAAATCACTCTACCGAGAGCAAAAGGGCATCTGTCCAAGTTTTTGCCTCGATACAGCAGTGCTTCACCCCAAAAGTATCCTCATTATTTTTTAGGTCAAAACACCTCATGTAGCAGAAGAGGGGCACCGGAGGAAGCCCGTGGGCATCCCAAGGTATCAGGGCATGCCTAGTGGGGTGGGCATGCCCTCTTGCCTACGGAGAAACATTTGGAACATCCGGTATTTCTTTGCTCCAATCATTTATATATATTTCATAAAAAGTCCTCATGAAGCTTCAGGTCATTTGGATTCTAGAAAATTGCTAGCTTTTTCCATGTCTTCCAGGTCCATAATGCGAGTTTCTAGCAATTTCCCTTTTTGTGTCTATCTTGCAAATTAAGATAGAAAGGGCATTATAATTGTATCATAAAGTAGAATAATGTCCAAAGCAATATAAGTATCAACAGGAAATCATGATGCTTAATTGACGTATGAGAGATTGTTGGAGATATGCCCTAGATGCACTCATGTATGATGATATTTCCTATGTGTTTTTGAATAAAGATAGTCATTGGACATTATCAATGATGTGTATTAACAAGTACGTGACTTGTTTGTGAGAATATGCATTATATGATGACTATCCTAAATGTCCCTAGTCGAAAGGGTTGTGTGGACACACATCCAATTAGACTAGCATGTGACACGGTGGATGGTCAGTCTCGGATCCGAGTCAAGATAAGTTCTCACGTGGACAAACCTGACTATGAGATGCACAATAGGTTATGTATGAGTGTCTAGTAAAAAAATTGTTCTGTGCCCTAAGACCTGATCTGGCGCATGAACTCGGGATGGTGACAGACCTGCTTTGGGACGACCAAATGCTAATCCATGATTGGGTAGTTACAATTGTAGGTTTCGGGCTTATCGAGACCCATGCTACAAGACAAGGTTGAGCAAGATGGGATTTGACCCTCCAATGAGGAGAGATATAAGTCGGGCCCCTCGTGTGATTCGACCTGGATAAGCATGGCCATGTGATAAGGATTATGAGATAATCTCAAGAGTTGGTCGGATTCACTCAAAAGACAAAGAGGTCGAGCTGCAACAAGGATGGTTGCTACCTCTTGAGCTTGCGTGAATTTTTTCCTTGAAGAGGTAAGGGTGACGCAACGCAGTAGCAGTAAGTATTTCCCTGAGTTTGAGAACCAAGGTATCAATCCAGTAGGAGTATCAAGGCAAGTCTCCAAAGTACCTGCGGAAAAACAAACAAACTTGCACCCCAACGCTATAAAGGGGTTGTCAATCCCTTCACGATTGATTGCAAGGTGAGATCTGAAGGCGGAAAGTGCAACAAAGTGAAAGTGTAGAGCTGAAAATATGAAGTGAAGTAGACCCGGGGGCCATAGTGTTCACTAGAGGCTTCTCTCATGATAGCAAATATTACGGTGGGTGAACGAATTACTGTCGAGCAATTGATAGAATCGCGCAAAGTCATGATGATATCTAAGGCAATGATCATAAATATAGGCATCATGTCCGAGACAAGTAGACTGATACTATCTGCATCTACTACTATTACTCCACACATCGACCGCTATCCAGCATGCATCTAGTGTATTGAGTTCATAACAAACAGAGTAACGCCTTAAGCAAGATGACATGATGTAGAGGGATAAATTCATGCAATAGATATAAACCCCATCTTTTTACCCTTGATGGCAACAACAGGATGCGTGCCTCGCTACCCCTTCTATCACTGGGTGAGGACACCGCACGGTATGAACCCAAAACCAAGCACTTCTCCCATTGCAAGAATTGTAGATCAAGTTGGCCAAACGAAACCCACAACTCGAAGAGAATTACAAGGATATGAAATCATGCATATAAGAGATCAGAGGAAACTCAAATAATATTCATAGATAATCTGATCATAAATCCACAATTCATCGGATCTCGACAAACACACTGCAAAAGAAGATTACATCGGATAGATCTCCATGAAGATCATGGAGAACTTTGTATTGAAGATCCAAGAGAGAGAAGAAACCATCTAGCTACTAGTTATGGACCCGAAGGTCTGTGGTGAACTTCTCGCGCATCATCGGAGAGGCAATGTGTTGATGAAGAAGCCCTCCGTGTCCGAATCCCTCCTCCGGCAGGGCACCAGAACGGTCCCCAGATGGGATCTTGCGGAGACAGAAGCTTGCGGCGGCGGAAAAGTATTTTCGTGGCTCTCTCCCGTGGTTTCAGATTTTTAGGGAATTTATTGGCGGAAGAGGTAGGGAAAGGAGCCACGGGGGCCCACAAGCCTGCTAGGCGCCCCCAGGTCGCGCCTAGGGGGCTTGTGGCCTCCCCCGGAGTCCTTTGCCTTGGTTCTCAAGTTCCGTGCGTATCTTTTGTTACGGAAAAAATCATTCCAAAGATTTTATTCCGTTTGGACTCCGATTAATATTCTCCTGTGACAAGGGTCAAAAACACGAAAAAAACATGAACTGGCACTTGGCACCGAGTTAATAGGTTAGTCCCAAAAAAGATATAAAATGCATACAGAACATCCAAAGTTGACAAGATAATAGTATGGAACCATCAAAAATTATAGATACGTTGGAGACGTATCAAGCATCCGCAAGCTTAACTCGTGCTCGTCCTCGAGTAGGGAAGTGATAAAGACTGAATTTTTGATGTGGAATGCTACCTAACATATTTGTCCTTTGCAACTTCCTTCATGTGACATGAATGTTCAGATCCGTAAGATTCAAAACAGTAGTTTGCTATTGACATGAAAACAATAATACTTCAAGCAAACTAGCAAGGTAATCATGAACTTTCGAAATAACAAGGCCAAAGAAAGTTATTCCTACAAAATCATATAGTCTGGCTATGCGCCATCATCCCCACACAACGAATTTAAATCATGCACAACCCCGGTATTGGCCAAGTAATTGTTTTCGCACTCTTACTTTCTCAAACTTTTCCAACTCTCACACAATACATGAGCGTGAGCCATGGATATAGCACTATAGGTGGAATAGAGTGTGGCGGAGGTTGTGAGGCAAAAAGGAGGAGATGGTCACATCGATCGGCGTATCAAAGGGCTATGGAGATGCCCATCAATAGATATCAATGTGAATGATATTACCATGCTACGGATGCACTTAGAGCTATAAGTGTGTGGAAGCTCAAAAGGAAAACTAGTGGGTGTGCACCCAACTTGCTTGCTCACGAAGACCTAGGGCAATTTTGAGGAAGCCCGTCATCGGAATATACAAGCCAAGTTATATAATGAAAAATTCCCACTAGTATATGGAAGTGTCAAAACGAGAGACTCTCTATCATGAAGATCATGGTGTTATTTTGAAGCACAAGTGTGGAAAAAGATAGTAGCATTGTCCCTTCTCTCTTTTTCTCTCATTTTTTTTTGTTTGGGATCTTTGGCCTCTTTTCATTTATTTTATTTTTGGTGGGCAACTTTGGCCTCTTTTCATTTTTCCTCACATGGTACAACGCTGTAATCATGATGATCATCACACTTTTATTTATTCACAGCTCAAGGCTTAGAACAATGATGACTCTAAAGGAAATGCCTTCGGCAGTGTACCGGGATGTGCAACGATCTAGCTTAGCGTATGACGTTGAAACATCTCGCTAGCTATCTTACGATCATGCAATGGCAATATGAAAGTGACGGCACAAGTCATGAGACGGAACGGTGGGAGTTGCATGGCAATATATCTCGGAATGGCTATGAAAATGCCATAATAGGTAGGTACGGTGGCTGTTTTGAGGAAGGTATATGGTGGGTTTGTGCACGGGCGAAAGTTGCATGGCACTAGAGAGGCTAGCAATGGTGGAAGGTGAAAGTGCATCTATACCATGGACTCACATTAGTCATGAAGAACTCATATACTTATTGCGAAAGTTTTATTAGTAATCGAAACAAAGTGCTAAACGCATACTCCTAGGGGAAGGGTTGGTAGGTGTTAACCATCACGCGATCCCGACCGCAACACAAAGGACGAAAATCAACAAATCAATTATGCTCCGACTTCCTAACATAGCGGTTCACCATACTTGCATGCTACGGGAATCACTAACTCCAAGGCAAGTATTTCTAGATTCACAACACCCTACTAACATAACTCAAATATCACCAAATCCATGTCTCAAAACTAATTGAGAGGAATCAAACTTCTCTTTACTAATCGATGCACATGAATATGGAAGTTTTTATTATATCCTCTTTGGATGCCTAACATCTTTAGTACTACTTTCAAAGCACAAGCCAATTACCAAGTTACTCAGAGAGAGCACTCTCAAAAAGATATAAGTGAAGATCGAGAGTTCTTATTTCTCCAAAAAATGACACCGTCGTGCTCTAAAAAGATCTAAGTCAAGCACTAGAGCGAAGTTATCTAGCTCAAAAGATATAAGTGAAGCACATGCGAGCTAAATTGCCTACTCAAAGGATATAAGCGAAGCTCAATGAGTATTCTAGCAAAATCACGATGAGTGCATGTCTCTCTCAAAAAGGTGTGCAGCAAGGATGATTGTGACACAACAAAAAGAAAATACTCCTATAATACACGACGCTCCAAGCAAAACACATATCATGTGGTGAATAAAAATATAGCTCCAAGTAATGTTACCGATGGATTGAAGACGAAAGAGGGGATGCCTTCCCGGGGCATACCCAAGCTTAGGCTTTTTGGTGTCCTTGAATTTGGCTTGGGATGCCTTGGGCATCCCCAAGCTTGAGTTCTTTCAACTCTTTATCCCATTGTCCATGAGAACATCACTCAAAACTTGAAAACTACACAACACAAAACTTAAACAGAAACTCGTGATATCATTAGCACAAGAAAACAAACCACCACCTCTTTAGGTACTGTAGAAAACTTGATTTCTATTTATATTGGTGTTATATTACTGTATTCTCACTTTTCCATGGCTAGTACCCCCCAATACTATCCATAGTTTCATTGAAATAAGCAATCAACATAACAAAAACAGAATCTGTCAAAAATAGACCAGTCTGTAGCAATCTGTATACTTCGTATACTTCTGTTATCTCAAAAATTCTGAACAATTATGAAAATTAGGGAAATTGGCATATCAACCAACATAAAAAATAATCAACTCAAAAGCTCTTTCTGGATAGGAGTTAAAAATAGTTTCGTGAGCGCCAAGTTTCTGTCTTTTTCAGTAAGATCAAACAACCATGACCAAAACTAGTCATAAAGGTTTTACTTGGCACAAACATAAAAAGAACCACACAAAAAACACAATAATAAAAGAATTATGATGGTGTGTACACAACAAAACAGAAAGTAAAAAAGCAAAGATAAATTGATTGGGTTGCCTCCAAACAAGCGCTTTTCTTTAGAGCCTTTTAGCTAGGCATTGATAATTCAATGATGCTCACACAAAAGACAAGAATTGAAGCACAACGAGAGCATCATAAAGCATGTGAAAATCACATCTAAGTCTAACATACTTCCTATGCATAGGCATTTTATAGGAAAACAAATTATCAAGACAAGCAATAACGACCATATGGAAGGAAGAAGAAAGAGACAATAGCAATCTCAACAAAACGAGAGGTGATTTAGTGATATGAAAGTTTCTACCACAATATTTTCCTCTCTCATAACAATTACATGTGGGATCATATTCAAATTCAACAATATAGCTATCACAAAGTATATTCTTTTCATGATCCACATGCATGCAAAGTTGACGCTCTTCAAAAATAGTGGGATTATCATCAACTAAAGTCATGACTTCTCCAATCCCACTTTCAATATTATTGCAAATATCATAATCAGCATGAGGCTTAAACAAATTTTCAAGATCATAAGAAAAATAATTACCCCAATCATGATCATTGCAACAAGTAGTGGATATAGAAAAACTAGCATCCCCAAGCTTAGGGTTTTGCATATTTTTAGCATGATTGTCAATAATAGAATTTATAATGAAATCATTGCAATCATGCTTTTCATTCAAGGAGCCCTCGTGAATCACTTCATAAATTTCTTCATCACAATTTTCAAATTCACGTATCTCAAGCAAAACTTCATAAAGATAATCTAGTGCACACAACTCACTAGCAATTGGTTCCACATAATTGGATCTCTTAAAGAGATTAGCAAGTGGATGAGGATCCACATCAATAGATTTTCAGCAAGCGAAGATGCAAGCATATTGAAGGCACATAGCACACAAGCAAAGGAAAGGCAAACGAAAAAGGCAAATATTTTTGTAATTTTTGTTTTTCAGAAGTGGGGGAGACGAAAACGAGAGGCAAAAAACTAAATGCAAGAGATGAGTTTGCGACAGTTACTTGGATGAGCTTCACTTAGAATAGTCCCCGGTGCCAGAAATTGACACGTTGAAGAAAGACTATTCTTGACTTGATACTCCCCGGCAACGGCGCCAGAAATTATTCTTGCTACCTCTTGAGCTTGCATTGGTTTTTTCCTTGAAAAGGAAAGGGTGATGCAGCACAGTAGCAGTAAGTAGTTCCTTCAGTTTGAGAACCAAGGTATCAATCCAGTCGGAGTATCAAGGCAAGTCTCCAAAGTACCTGCGCAAAAACAAACAAACTTGCACCCAACGCTATAATGGGGTTGTCAATCCCTTCACGATTGATTGCAAGGTGAGATCTGAAGGCGGAAAGTGCAACAAAGTGAAAGTGTAGAGCTGAAAATATGAAGTGAAGTAGACCCGGGGGCCATAGTGTTCACTAGAGGCTTCTCTCATTATACCAAATATTACGGTGGGTGAATGAATTACTGTCGAGCAATTGATAGAATCGCGCAAATTCATGATGATATCTAAGGCAATGATCATATATATAGGCAACACGTCCGAGACAAGTAGACCGATAATGTCTGCATCTACTACTATTACTCCACACATGGACCGCTATCCAACATGCATCTAGTGTATTGAGTTCATAACAAACAGAGTAACGCCTTAAGCAAGATGACATGATGTAGAGGGATAAATTCATGCAATAGATATAAACCCCCATCTTTTCACCCTTTATGGCAACAACACAATGCGTGCCTCACTACCCCTTCTATCACTGGGTGAGGACACCGCACGGTATGAACCCAAAACCAAGAACTTCTCCCATTGCAAGAATTGTAGATCAAGTTGGCCAAACGAAACCCACAACTCGAAGAGAATTACAAGGATATGAAATCATGCGTATAAGAGATCAGAGGAAACTCAAATAATATTCATAGACAATCTGATCATAAATCCACAATTCTTCGGATCTCGACAAACACACCGCAAAAGAAAATTACATCGGATAGATCTCCATGAAGATCATGGAGAACTTTGTATTGAAGATCCAAGAGAGAGAAGAAGCCATCTAGCTACTAGCTATGGACACGAAGGTCTGTGGTGAACTACTCATGCATCATCGGAGAGGCAATGGTGTTGATGAAGAAGCCCTCCGTGTCCGAATCCCCCTCCGGATGGGATCTTGCGAAGACAGAAGCTTGCGGTGGCGGAAAAGTATTTTCGTGTCTCTCTCCCGTGGTTTCAGATTTTTAGGGAATTTATAGGCGGAAGAGGTAGGGCAAAGGAGCCACGGGGGGGCACAAGCCTCCTAGGCGCCCCCTACCCCAGGCCGCGCCTAGGGGGCTTGTGGCCTCCCCCGGAGTCCTTTGCCTTGGTTCTCAAGTTCCGTGCGTATCTTCTGTTATGGAAAAAATCATTCCAAAGATTTTATTCCATTTGGACTCCGTTTATATTCTCCTCTAAAAAGGGTCAAAAACACGGAAAAAACAAGAACTGACACTTGACATTGAGTTAATAGGTTAGTCCCAAAAAGATATAAAATGCATACAAAACATCCAAAGTTGACAAGATAATAGCATGGAACCATCAAAAATTATAGATACGTTGGAGACGTATCAATGACCACATCGCCTTGATCACGACAACATATATCATGTCGCAAAGGGAACACAAGTGTGCATAAGATATGAAGTATGTCTAGAGGGGGGTGATTAGACTACTTGACCAAATAAAAACTTAGCCTTTTCCCAATTTTAGCTGTGGGGCAGTTTTAGTAATTAGGACTAGTAAAGTTCACCCAAGACATGCATATCTAAGAGTACAGCAGCGAAAAGTAAAGACATGCAAATGTAAGTAGAGGGTAGGGAAGGAAGATCAAATGCAAAGGTTGACACAACGATTTTTGGCGTGGTTCCGATAGGTGGAGCTATCGTTCGTCCATATTATTGGAGACTTCAACCCACAAAGGGTAATAGCTGTGAGAGTCCACGGGGGGCTCCACCCACAAGGGGTCCATGAAGAAGTGGCCTTGTCTATTCCACCATGGCTTACATCCATATAGGACTAGCCTCATTGAGGGTAGATCTTCACTTCTTGGTTCATCTCCACAACATGAAGTAGGAGGCTCCCAAGCGACACCTAAACAATCAAGGAGGCATCACCCTCCAAAAGATAATAGATGCGATGGAACGATGAACTCCTTGCTCTTGTGCTTCATAAGATAGTCTCCTCAACACTCAATCACTATCTCATAGATTTGGCCCGGGTAGGAGAGATTGATTTGGCGCAAATCAACTTGGGGAGGCTGGAGATCAAGTTTTAAATGGATGGATTGGAGTCTCTTGGTCTCAACACATGAGTAGGTGGCTCTCTCTTAGAAAAATGGATATGGAAAGTGTGTGTGTGTTCTGAGTGCTTCCTCTATGAATGAGAGGTGGTGGAGGGGTATATATAGGCATCTCCCAAAATCCAACTATTACAACATTATTTCCCAACTCGGTGACACCAAAATGAATATCGGTGGTACCGAGTTGCACTAAATGTGGGAACTTTTTAATTCTCCGTGAGATCGATACATGAATCTCGGTGGTACCGATTTGATGACCTAGGGCAGTTTCCAATTCTTGGTGGGATCGATTTCAAAACTCAGAATTTCTGATTCTTGAAATCGACATACCAGAAAGTTGGTCATTGTCTTTCGGTGGCACCGATATGAAAGTTGCTGGTACCGAGAGATTAGGGTTTGGCAAAGGTTGTGTAACTAGGAAAAAATGGTAGGGCTGAAATGGAATTCTTGGTAGCACCAATGTTGATGTGTTGGCTTTGGACAGATATTTTTGTGAGAGAAATGTTGAGTATTTTTGGTGGCTATCCCTAATCACTTGAGCAACCAATTCAACATAAATACCTCACTCCCTTTTAATTTTATTGACTTTCCTATGTACTCAAAAGTGATTTCTCACAAATATAAAATGTAGAGTCCTCTTCCTTGAAGCTTGGCCAATCCTATTCCTTTCCTTGCCAAGGGGTTTCTCCTAACAATCCTTTAGCCAATTCATCTTTGAAATTTTCTGAAATATACTTGGCTAGAGTCATTAGTTCAATGATACATATGTTGTTATTAATTACCAAAACCACCTTAGGTAGCAATTGTGCTTTCAGTCTCCCTCTTTTTCATAATTGATGACAACATATAGATCAAAGCTTCGACAAAGGATATAATCAACGATTAGCATCATCGCTTTGAGAAGTATGTGAAAAGCAAGAGCTCCCCCTAAATTTGTGCATTATTTTAAGTTTCCGTTTCGATGCAAATGCACAATATATTAGGATCATGAGTCACTCTTCCTTGTCACATACATCTTGGTGGTGTGCATAAATGATATGAATGAATATTAATGGACATAACACCAAACAAATGAGTGAATGGTCATCATGTAGATAGCTCAAAGGAATAACGTAGTAGCATCAACAATCAAAGTGTATGATCAAACACGAAAGTTTAAGTCATCCATAAGACCAAATATTTTATAAAACCAAACAGGAGAAAATAAAAAAGCAAAGCTCTCTCTCTCTTGAAGCTCTAATTGATCTGTACACTTCTCCCCCTTTGGCAACAAGTTACCAAAAAGTTTAAGGTCTAGAACTAAGCGTTGATCTAGGCTCGATCTACTCCGGTAGAAGTTGATGGAGTACACAGGAGAGCATCAGCAAAGGCTTCTGTGGATGTCCCTGGAAGTGGAGGTGTAGACGCTCGAGGGGCAGGAGATGGAGCTGGAGCTGGAGCTAAAGGCGCTGATGCTTGAGCTGATGAAGTTGGTGTTCCTTCCGTCACTAGCACAGCTGCACAGCTAGACTGGGTCCTGAACTGAGTAGTCATTAGAAGAGGCAAATCTTCTACATCACTGCTAGAGCGAGGAATATGCACTGCATCAAACTCATGCTGGAGCTGCTAAATAGTTGTAGCCAACTCTGTCACTTTCACATCCAGGTCATGGAATTTAGTCTCCACGATCCTCTCAAGGCGCTTCTGGTTCAGCAAGATCTCTTAAATTCTCTTCTCCATCCCTTGGATGGTGCTGACAAGAAACGACATCTTCTCCTCTCTAGATCTAAGTTGTGGAGCTAGAGCATCTCTAGCTGCCTCTACCTCTGTTGCCTTTGCCTACTGACGCATTGTAGCTGAGCTGGGGTGGCTGGGGTCCATCACAACTTCATTGTCCTTGAACTCTGGCTGTAGTGGCAGGTGTGGACGATCAAGTTGATATGCATGCTTGCCAATCTTAGCATTGATGAGGATGTGAATATATGGTGCATACCCACAAGATATCTTCTGATCTCCAATAGTCCTCCTAACAGTCTCAACTATGAGATCCATCACTCTGATCGTGGTGTAGTTGTCTAAATGGTGCAGCATGTTGATGGAATACCCGCTCATCATCTTATCATCTCCTGATTTAGGCATCAGGGTGTATCTCATAATTGTGTTCGTTGTTCGTATTCCTCCTTGCAGAAAATAGACAGAGTCAAATTTGTGTGTCTTCCGATACTAATGGGGAACTGTATTGTACATGTTTGTTGTAGTCTTATGATTCATCTTGAACTCTGAGTACACATCCAAATCTCCCTCTTTGGTCTCAGGGGCACCAATGATAGTGGCCCACTCGTCTACGGTAGACTCATACAGGTGACCTCCGTCATCCACACTATCCTTCCATCTGGATAGAAATGAGCAGTTGAATAGAATTGCATAATCATTTCATCATTCCAAATTGTCATATTTCTGCCAACAAAATCTTCAATGTCAATCTACCTGAAGTTCTCTATCACATGAGGGAAGTAGTCCTCATGTTCCTTGATGTAAGCCCAGTCAACTTATCTCATGTCACTGACTGCAGGACCCTTGTCCAACAACACTGTCTCATAAAAATCTTGTTGTTCCTTAGTGTGAAAATGAGGATCAACAACAGTTCTTCTCCTAACAGCACATGGATCAACATACCTACAGAGTCTCAGTCCTTGATCCCTCCTCTTATTCATGTCTTCAGCAACAGGATGAGCAACATTGTGCAATGGCAAGTGAGATCTCAATTTTCTCAGCATAGATGCATCTTATTCCTCCTTTGAAGCATCCTCTGTGCATGCATAGCTCTTGTTCTTCTCTGCTGCACGTATGTCCCTAGTAGTATTCTTGGGAGCTACTGGCTTCTTGGACTTGGGTACTGAAAGTTTAGGTGCAGACCTGTTTGGCATAGCAGCTTCCATGAGATTCTTCTTCTTCGATAGAGGTGCATTAGCAGCAACCTCTTCTTGCGATCTCTCAGCAGCTTCTGATGGATCTTCATACATGGATGTCTACCTTCCAACAATGTGCACCAATCTCTTCCTGGCTCTTTCCTTCCCTGGCTTCTTAGCCTGCTTGGAAGATGGGTTCTCAAGTGTAAGCTTCATTCCTTTCTAAGCAGCCTCTAGAACTCTCATAGAATCTGGTTTGGCATACTATTTTCTCACAATCTTCTTGACTATGACTCTCTTCTTTTTCTTCTAGGGGTTGCTCTCCTCTATGATAAAATCATCATCCTCCTCATCAGAATTAAGCTTCTTCCTAGTCCTGGTAGCTGCCTTTGGCAAATAATGGGAACTAGGAGTACCTGGGTCAGAACCAGTCCTCAGTGCACTAGTGCATGAATCAATCTCAACACTGGGCTCTCTGAAGTCATTCTGACTATCCTCTGAACCTAACATGCTCACGATCAACCAAGCAAACAAGCTGGCCGTGTGAAAAGAATTGGAAGAGCTCGAGTGGATAAGCATCACAAAAATTTAGAAGTTTTTGCAAGTTTGAACTTTGAAAATCTTAAGTTTAACTTTCTACAAAGAGGGATATCGGTTCCACGCAAACAAAAATTTCGGAGCCACCGAGGCTGACAATCTCCTCAACACAAACTTGGCACAATTTTGTGATGTAGCATGAATAGAATTTGAGACGAGAAAGCATATGTAGCTAGAGAGAGGTACTTAGGCATTCTTGTATATCCAATTGGCCAAATAAAATAGAAAGCCAAATAACAACAATTGGATATCCTCAAATGGGAAAGAATATGCATACCAACATGCTCACACAATAAGATGTCAAATAAAACATGGTGAAACATGCACAAACACTCTGGTATCTACCAAGCGCTTTGGCGATGACGAAGTCAGCTATATATGAGTATACTGACATAGGAGCCAAGCAAGAATACTTGAAGCTCTCAATGTGTTCACATATTAAGAGATCCTTATACTCAAGTCTTAGAGTAAAGCTCCCCCTTGACGTGACATCCCCCCTAATAGGGATAAACTAACCTTGGTTTTGTCTCAAAAGACTTCATGTAGGTGTATTAGTTGTGGATGCTCATTGTTGATGAAGATCATCTTGAGTTGGGAGCAATCCTTGTTGTTTCTGTTGGGTAACATAGTAATTTCAAAATAAATCCTACACCAAACAAGGATCTATCTATGGAGAAACCAGCAACGAGTAATGGGGTAGAGCACCATCATACCTTTGAAGATCGCTAAGCGGAAGCGTTACTGGAACGTGGTTGATGGAGTCGTACTCGCAGCGATTCAGATCGCGGTGTCATTCCGATCTACGTGCCGAACCACGGCACCTCCACATTCAACACACGTATAGCCCGGCAACGTCTCCCGCACCTTGATCCAGCAAGGAGGAGGGAGATGTTGAGGGAGAGCTCCGGCAGTGCGACGGCGCGGTGACGGTGGAGCTACGAGGGATTCCGGCGGAGCTTCTCCAAGCTGTGCGGAAGAGGAGGAAGAACCGGGCTGCCTAGAGAGGGAGGAAGCTATTTTTGTTTCTTCTCCAAAGGCCAAACCCTCCAATATATATAGGGGGAGGGAGGGGGCGCCCACCCTTAGGGTTCCCACCCCCAAGGGGTGTGGCAGCCCCATCTAGGGCAGAGGGCGGCGGCCAGGGCAAGGGAGAGGAGGGGTGGCGCCCAGATGGGCCTTGGGCCCCCTCCTGTGCTAGGGTTTGCCCCCCTTCCTCCCTTGCTGTGCCTTGGGCCTTGGTGGGAGGTGCACCATCCCACTCTGGGTTGGTTCCCTTCCACCTTTTGGCCCATGCTAGACTTTGGGGCTGGTGGTCCCCGTATGTTACCGCTGACGCCCAAAACATTTCCGGCGTCCAAAACCCCTCATCCTACATATGAATCTTCACCTCCGGACCATTCCAGAGGTCCTCGTGACGTTCGGGATCACATCCGAGACTCCGAACAACCTTAGGTAACCTCGTACACTATTCCCATATAACCCTAGCGCCATTGAACCTTAAGTGTGTAGACCCTACGGGTTCGGGAAGCATGCAGACATGACCGAGACACCTCTCCGGTCAATAACCAACAGTGGGGTCTGAATATCCATGTTGGTTCCCACATGTTCCCGGATGGACCACGATGTCAAGGATTTAATCAATCCTGTATGCAATTCCCTTTGTCTATCGGTATGATACTTGCGCGAGATTCGATCGTCGGTATCCCCATACCTTGTTCAATCTCGTTACCGGCAAGTCTCTTTACACATTCCGTAGCACATCATCCCGTGGCTAACTCCTTAGTCACACTGAGCTCATTATGTTGATGTTCGACCGAGTGGGCCCAGAGATACCTCTCCATTCACACAGAGTGACAAATCCCGATCTCGATTCGTACCAACCGAATAGACACTTTTGGAGATACTCGTAGTGCACCTTTATAGTCACCCAGTTACGTTGTGACGTTTGATACACCCAAAGCACTCCTACGGTATCCAGGAGTTGCACAATCTCACGGTCTAAGGAAAAGATACTTGACATTAGAAAAGCTTTAGCATACGAACACCACGATCTAGTGCTATGCTTAGGATTGGGTCTTGTCCATCACATCATTCTTCTAATGATGTGATCCCGTTATCAATGACATCCAATGTCCATGATCAGGAAACCATGATCATCCATTGATCAACGAGCTAGCCAACTACAGGCTCACTAGGGACACATTGTGATCTATGTATTCACACATGTATTACAGTTTCTGGTTAATACACTTATAGCATGAATAATAGACAATTATCAAGAACTGGAAATATAATAATAACGATTTTATTCTTGCCTCTAGGGAACATTTCCAACAGTCTCCCACTTGCACTAGAGTCAATAATCTAGTTCACATAACTATCTGATTGCAATGAATCCAACACCCTTACAGTTCTGGTGTTCGATCATGTCTTGCTTGTGAGAGAGGTTTATTAGTCAACGAGTCTGAACCTTTTAGATCCGTGTGTGCTTTACAAACATCTATGTCTTCATATAGATACTACTACCATGCACCATTTGGAACTATTCCAAATGACTGCTCCACTATATGAATCCGGTTTACTACTCAGAGTCATCCGGATTAGTGACAAAGCTTGCATCGACGTAACTCCTTTACGACGAACTCTTTAATAACCTACATAATCGAGAAACATTCCTTAGTCCATTAGTTACTAAGGATAACTTTGACCGTTGTCCAGTGATCCATTCCTAGATCACACTTGTACCCCTTGACTAACTCATGGCAAGGCACACTTTAGGTGCAGTACACAACATAGCAAACTTATAGAGCCTACGACTGATGCATAGGGGACGACATTCGTCCTGTCTCTTTCTTCTGCCGTGGTCGGGCTTTAGAGTCTTACTCAAATTCACACCTTACAACACAGCCAAGAACTCCTTCTTTTGCCAATCTATTTTGAACTCCTTCAAAAACTTGTCAAGGCATGCATTTCATTGAAAGTTCTATTAAGCACTTTGATTTATCTCCATAGATCTTGATGCTCAATGTTCAAGTAGCTTAATCCAGGTCTTTCTTTGAAAAACTCCTTTCAAACAACCCTTTATGCTTTCCAGAAATTCTACATTATTTCCGATCAACAATATGCCAACCACATATATTCATCAGAAATTCTATAGTGCTCCCACTCACTTCTTTGGAAATACAAGTTTCTCATAAACTTTGTATAAAACCAAAAACTTTGATCATCTCATCAAAGTGCATATTCCAACTCTGAGATGCTTGCTCCAGTCCATAGAAGGATGGCTGGAGCTTTGCATACTTGCTATCACTCTTTAGGATCGACAAAATCTTCTGGTTGTATCACATACAACCTTTCCTCAAGGAAACCGTTGAGGAAACAATGTTTTGACATCCTATCTGCAAAATTTCATAAATGATGCAGCAACTGCTATCATAATTCCAACTCACTTTTAGCATCGCTACGAGCGAGAAAGTCTCATTGTAGTCAACTCTTTGAACTTTGTCGAAAACATCTTTGCGACAAGTCGAACTTTCTTAATGGTGACTTTTCACCATCACCGTATGTCTTCCTTTTAAAGACCCATTCATAGTTAATAGTCTTACAACCGTCAAGTAGTTCTTCCAAAGTCTACACTTTGTTTTCATACATGGATCATCCTCTCGGATTTCATGGCCTTCGGCCATTTGTCGGAATTCGGGCCCACCATCGCTTCTCCATTACTCGTAGGTTCATTGTTATCCAACAACATGACCTCTAAGACAGGTTTGCCGTACCACTCTACAGCAGCACTACGTGACCTTGTCGGCCTACGAGGTTTGTAGTGACTTGATCCGAAGTTTCATGATCACTATCATTAGCTTCCACTTCAATTGATGTAGGCGCCACAAGACCAATTTCCTGCGCCCTTCTACACACACTGGTTGAGGTGATGGTTCAATAACCTCATCAAGTTTATACCATACTCCCACTCAATTCTTTCGAGTGAAACTTTTCCTCAAGAAAGGACCCGTTACTAGAAACAAAAACTTTTGCTTCCGGATCTGAGACAAGATGTATACCCAACTGTTTTGGGTGACCTATGAAGATGCATTTATCCGCTTTGGGTCCGAGCTTATCAGGCTTAAACTCTTTCACATAAGCATCGCAACCCCAATTATTTTAAGAAATGACAACTTAGGTTTCTCTAATCCATAGTTCATACGGTGTCATCTCAACGAAATTACGTGGTGCCATATTCAAAAGGAATGCGGTTGTCTCTAATGCCTAACCCGTAAACGATAGTGGTAATTTGATAAGAGACATCATAGTATGTACCATATCTAATAGGGCATGACTATGACATACGGACACACCATCAGATTATGGTGTTCCAGGTGCCATGAGTTGTGAAACAATTTTCACGTGAAACAATTTTCACTTTGTCTTAAATGTTTACCAAACTCGCAACTCAAATATATATATGTTTACCTCCACAATCACATCGTAGACATATTATCCTCTTGTCACGATGATCTTTTAACTTGACTCTGAAATTACTTGAACCTTTCAATAATTCAGACTTGTGTTTCATCAAGTAAATACACTTGTATCTACTCAAATCATCTGTGAAGTAAGAACATAATGATATCCACTGCGTGCCTCAGCACTCATTGGAGTGCACACTTCAAAATGTATTACTTCCAACAAGTTAATTTCTTGTTCCATATCACTAGAAAACGAGGTCTTCAGTCATCTTGCCCATGTGGTATTATTTGCATGTCTCAAGTGATTCAAAAATCAAGTGAGTCCAAACGATACATCCGCATGGAGTTTCTTCATGCGTTTATACCATCAGGCATGGTTTCATGTCTCGAACGTTTTAAAAATGAGTGAGTACAAAGATCCATCCGCATGGAGCTTCTTCATGCATTTTATACCAATATGACTTAAGCAGCAGTGACACAAGTAAGTGGTACTATCATTACTACTTTGTATCTTTTGGCAACAATATTATGAACATGTGCACGAGTACGATCGAGATTCAATAAACCATTCATTTTAAGTGTAAGACCATTGACGGTATTATTCAAGTAAACAGAATAACCATTATTCTTTTAAATGAATAACCGTGTTGCAATAAACATAATCTTAATCATGTCTATACTCAACGCAAACACCAAATAACAATTATTTAGGTTTAACTCTAATCCCGATGGCAGAGGGAGCGTGCGACGTTTGATCACATCAACCTTGGAAACACTTCCAACACTTATCGCCACCTCGCCTTTAGCTTCTCCATTTATTTTGTAGCTTTTATTTCGGGTTACTAACACTTAGCAACTGAACCGGTATCTAATATCCTGGTGCTACTAGGAGTACTAGCAAAGTACACATCAATATCATGTATATCCAATATACTTTTGTCGACTTTGCCAGCCTTCTCATCTACCAAGTATCTAGGGTAGTTCCTTTTCGGTGGTTGTTCCCCTCATTACAGAAGCACTTAGTCTCGGGTTTGGGTTCAACCTTGGGTCTCTTCACTAGAGCAGCAACTGGTTTGTTGTTTCATGAAGTATTCGTTCTTGCCCTTGCCCTTCTTGAGACTAGTGGTTTTACGAACCATCAACAATTGATGCTCCTTTTGATTTCTACTTTCGCGGTGTCAAAGATTGCGAATAACTCAAGGATCATCATATCCATCCCTGGTATTTTTATAGGTCATCACGAAGCTCTAGCATCTTGATGGCAGTGACTCTGGAGAACTATCACTATCTCATCTGGAAGATCAACTCCCACTCGATTCAAGCAATTGTCACTACAGGAATCAGCAATTTTGCCGACATGTATCATCTTCGCCGTCAGCAAATCTTTGGGGTAGACGGCAAACGATTACTTTGTTGTCATGGGCAGATGGCAAAAAAATACTATCGTCAAAAATCACAAAAAACAGACGGCGAAAAACAACACACGGCAAAAGATAGTTTTGTCGTCAACTAGTTGGACAGATGACGGCAAAGGTAGCATTTTTCCCGTCTTCTTACGCCATGGATGACGGCAAAAGGTTGTCTACAGCTGCGGTTAACGGACCTAGATGGACAGGCATTTTTGCTGACTTGTATTTGTGCAAGCTGACGGTAGCAAGGGCACTTTACCGTCCGCTACGGTATATCGATGACGGCAAAGAGTGAAACAATAAAAGGAAAAAACCAGCGACACCCAGATCCTAAAAAAGTTCCTGTACAGAGTGAAAAAATTAAAATGAAAACCGCAGCGACAGCGGACCAAAACAGTTCCCGTGACCTCTTCTCTCGCTCCCGCTGCTAGCTAGGGTTCCCCACCGACGCCGCCTGTCGCCGCCGGCCTCCACAGCCGCCACCGCTGCCCTTCCCGGCTGTCGCCGTCGCCCTCACCGGTTGCCGTCGTCGTTGGTCCACGCGACATGGCGGGAGGGTAGGCCATCCCGCCGCTCCGTTCTCGCCCCACCGCGAGCGAGGAGGCGGGCCGGTCGCGCCTTCCCTTCGGTTGCCGGTCGCCTCCCGCCGCCCCCTAGGATCAAGGCCGGCCGCGCCCGCCCCCGTAGCGCCCCTCGACCCCGAGCCACGCCCCCGTCTGCCCGGCAGGTAAGTTCATCCACTCTTCCACACCCCATCCTCTCTTCCTCACCGAGTCCTCTTTTCCTCACTCCATCCTCTCTCCCTTCAGCTCTACAGCTCGATCGCGCAGATCTGCAGCTCACTCGCGCACCAGGACGCCGATGCCATGGAGGACGCTACTCCACCCTTGATCTGCCATGGAGGACGTGCCCTCCACCCCTGCATCCAGGAGCCATTTAAGTTGTAATCAAATTCTGAATTGTTTTCATCAAGGCCGAAGCTCAAGATCGAGGCGCACGAGAGCCAGGCGCTGGAATGTCAGTCTCTGAATTTTGACACACAACATCTCCACAAATGAATTTTGACAGTTTTTAAGTGCATTTTTATAGATCTATTGCCAAAAAATTTCCATGGTGTACAGTGAATATAGATTTGCACAAATTCGGAGAAGTTTACAATTTTTCTAGCCTCTTGATACAATTATTTATACCAAGAACTGTCAACTTTACAGTAGTTTACACTGTACCTTCTTCAGAGATGATCAGCAGCAGCACAATAGCAGGAGGAGCATCGGCGAGAGGTCAGGACTATCAGTTCTTCAGAGATGGTCGTGGAGAGGTCAGGGGAGCTCCGGGCAGAGGAGCATCAACAACAGTAGGAGCAAGACATTCTTGACCTTCGATGCAGTAGCACGAGTAGGACGTTGCAGAGGATCAACCGACCCAGGGAGGATCTGAGCTCCTCGATGCTGCAGGAAGCGCCGGTGTTGGAGGCGATGCTGCTCCTCCCGCTCGTTGGCATAGCTTCTGCTGCTGGGGCTGGGCGGGCCGGTGTCACCGTAGTAGTCCTCCTCCTCCTATTAAGTTTAATTCACAAACATCAAGCATGAAATTTGGGTAACTATTAAGTTTAATTCACATTTTTTTATATAATCCGTAGCTAGTTAATTTCTAATCTCGTTTGATCACGTTTATTGCAGGATTTCTATAGATGCGAGGATGGAAAGTTGAAGGAGGCACAAGTGAATGTCAACATTCATTGTAAGAATCTTGTGCGCAATATGTTGTATGATACACACATTACTATTGTCCGTTCTTATAAGGCATCTCTGGGCTATAAGATGGCTACTAAGACACCAGCTACGAAAATCTTTCTTGAGAAGGAGGAGTACATGGAGGTAAATAAATCATGTTCATCCTTGTTATTTCCTCAACTGGTTGGCACTTAATTTCTTTTTGGCGTATATGAGATGCAAATGATCAATTAGGTTACTCCTAGATGGTCTGTCGATAAGGGGGAGTGGTCGGAGTGAATTGTTGACCACTGGTGTAGCTGGATACAGGGTCCTACCATATAAAGTAGCTGGATTTTGGATAATACATGCATGAAGTAAATTGAGCTTATTTGGTGGGTCTTCTTCATTCACTAAATATTTGTACTACAGGCCTTCATCCCAAGTACTAATAAAAAATATCAAGCAAAGCTTATAAACTAATAACAATGAGTCAAAAAACATATTAATGTTGTATTCAATCATTAGCCACACCGAATTAAACAGATTAATCAGGTCTTCTGAAAAGAAGCAGCGACTTAGGTGCAGGAGGGAAGATTTTATAGTTACTAAGATCCACGTGCAACATCATGAAGAATAATAATAATAAAAGTATTCACGTGTAAGACATGGTTCATGAATAATGGTGCGAGTAGTATATATAGTTGTGGGTTTCATTGTTACAATAGACATGAACCATGTTTAGAGAAATTAGAAAAACAAATGTTTCATTACAGTCCAGGAGATGATCGCATAAATGTGAGAATACTTTTTAAATGCATAAAAACACATTTCAGAATTTATTGTTACAAAAATGGGAAAATCTGTGTGCTAGAGGTGCTAGAGGAGCCGATAAACTGCTGTGAGACACTGAGCCATTGTTAGAATGATGAAGATTTGAGGCTCTACATCTCCATTTTGTTTCCAAAAGAACTTGCACATTTTCTACTGTATTATGTAAAATTTATTCGGTGAAAAGAAACTATTTAACCATGAACATTTGCAACTATTGGCGTTGTCCTTTATTCCACATGAAAAATGTGAATTTTTATATGTGTTTCTATATAATCCATTAAATGACTCGCATGCTGTTTTTATATGTGTTTCTTGCCGAACGAGCTGTCCAGATGCTCTATATACGGGGTCATTTTTTTAAGGTTGCTGCTCTTGCTAACGTCAATGATTTAAGAATTGTTTCTACATCTCATTCTTGCGTACTGTATTTTCCGCAGGACTTCAGATAACTTCTCTTGGAAAAGGGATATCATCAAACGCTCAGTCCTGAGTAGGTTTGTTACATGTATCATAAATGTTGAATTGGTTATTATAAGATAACAGTGAAGTTAAAATAGAAGTCGGAAACCAAGTCTTTCCGTTACATGATTTGCAGGAGAATCTCATCACAAAAAGAAAACTATTTGGTTGATTTTTATATGCATTCTGCTACTACCAAATAAAGTAAGAATTTTTGCCTCCAAAAAAAGCGCATCGCATGTATATTTATGTACCAGATGGGTCTAATACAAGAAAAATGGTTCCATCTTTTATCTATATTTATATATAATATCTCTCTGTATATCCAATATAGTTCCTCATTTAAACCAAGTAACTAGCCCGTGCAGGTCGCACGGGTTGGCGATTAGTTTACCTAATCAGAAATTTGTAACGTTAGCCTGCAAGATCACTTGCTGAAATAGTTCTGTGCAATCTAAACTTCGAGAGGGATGTCTATATTTTATTTAATCAGCATTTTCTGTGTTTAGTTCATACAAGTCTGTTGTGGTGTGGGTGACTCATGATTTACGAATGCAAATCAATGACCTGTTCCGATAGTGTATTTACCGGACTTTAATGATCATTAACCTGTATTTTTGCCATACGGTGTTTATCTAATTTACTGATATGAAAATGAGTAATTGTGATGAACCTCTTAGCCTAATTATTGTTTCTTCCGACTAGCTACCGGTGGCGCTGGATGTGGTCGCCTACTTTGTCGCACAACTCCTTTGACCATCACATACAACCCAACATGGGTGTTGCAGGTTGCTCTCTCTCTCTATCTCTCATGTTTTCAAGGTCATTTCTCTTCATAATATTTACCTCTCATGGTAGTTGCTTCTTTGTTTAATAGTTATCTATCTACTCCCTCCGCCCGGAATTACTCGACGCTCAAACATATAGTGCTAGATACATCTGTTTGAGCGTCAAGTAATTCCGGACGGAGGTGTAGTACTTGTGTTATCTAGCATCTGCTGGTGTTGTCAGTTTGGTACTTTGCTTATTTCTGGGATCTGGACTGTCGTAATTCTGAACCGTCGTTAGTTACTTGTGGAATTGTAAACCACTCATCTTCCGACAAGAAAAAAATGCTTGCACTCTTCATAGGAGAAGATAACTCCCTATCTCTAGAACAGGAGCTGGTAAATTAAAATTTGAATAATGACCAAAGAGCTACCTGTCGAGGAGTTTGAAGTTTTAGTTTCAGCTCATCCGAGTAGAATTCATAGACATCAAGCTCCAGAGGGTAATCCACTTTCTGGCAAGAACAGAAACATGCATTGCAAGATATGTTGACAAAAGAGGTCGGGTGCAGGATGTCAGATTGCAGTATCAAAATAGACTAAGGCCTAGTTTGGCAACACAGTTTTTTTAAAACTTTGGTAATTCAAAACCTCAGTTTTTCAAGGCATGCCAATCAATACTTTGGTTTCTCAAAACTACAGTTTTTCTCTGTTTTGCCAAAACCAGCGGTTCATTTGGTAATTGTAGTTTTACTGTAGTTTTGACCTGACTGCACCTAACTGAGCTAACCTCAAGGGACTGATCTGCCTGCAAAAACGACCGCTCAATACATGCAGCCATGCCTTGCACACAAGTCCTCTCGGCCTCTCGAGGATGCTAGGTGATGTAGCAGTCTGTAGAGTATAACTACCTCCTGTATTGACAAGCAACCATGCCATACCATACGATCATGTAACCTAAATGCCTAGTCATCAGTTAGACCACTACGACAACGGCTGGAAGAACATACTCACAAACCAGCGAAATGCAAGCTAATGACCTATCCTTAAATGCCTAGTAATTAGATTAATAATCAGGAGAGAGTTTGCACCTCGTTTAATAGATAATAAACAGAGGAGGAGTGGGAGGCCTTCGATTTCTCTCGGCTCAGTTTAGAAAGAATCTGACTAAGATGAGAAAAATGATGAATGAGAATTATGCTCTTGCCTAGGAAACTCATTTATTCTCGACTCTCTTGTGTAAATAGCAGTCCGGCCCAGTGATGGGGAGACCTTCTCAAGTTCTATCTTTTATTTAGCACAACTAACAACTACTTGTGATAAAAAAAGAATACTTACACATGATCCTTTTATTTAGATGAATACCTGCCTTTTATTTAGATGAGTACCTGCCTTTTATTTAGATGAGTAATCTAGTTGCCTTTTATTTAGATGAGTAATCTTTCTTCAAACCCTCTACAAATAATACTTACATGAATACCTGCTTCGTAGAACATAGACACAAACAGAGTACGGAATTATCTGATTTTCTCAATCCACGCTCTTCGTCACCAATTCTTCATGACAATCTGAGCACATGCTCAACGATTGAGTTTTTCTCCCTTAGTTTGTAGGCAAAGAATCTTGTCGAAGGTCTTATACCTCTCAACAAGGGCACGAGCATGAAATCCCAATTTCATCTCTTGGAACATCTCGTATGTCCCGCGACATTCAAAACGTTTTTAACGCCTCAATTCTAAGCCGTTTAAGCATTGTGCACTGAACTATCATGTAGTTATAAAAAAAGGTGTATGTCAGATGTTCGCAACATCCACAAACCACGCTTGGGATTTAGCACACCGAGTAGTGCATTAAGGACGTAAGCCTTTGTGTGCAGCAATGAGGACAATCCTCAGTTAACGGACCCCGTCCGCATAATTGCTACTTCTATCTTTCAACTAAGTTTTTCTCTAGGAACATCTCAAAAACCGTAGAGCTATAGCGCAAGCACAATTTAGCAAAGATATTTTAACTATTTTCATCATAATTAAGTTCATCTAATCAAATTATTCAATGAACTCCCACTCGGATCGACATCCCTCTAGTCATCCAAGTGAAACATGATCCACGTCGAGTAGCCCGTATCCGATCATCACGTGAGACGGACTAGTCATTAATGGTGATAATCTCCATGTTGATTGTATCAACCATACGACTCACGTTCGACCTTTCGGTCTCCCGTATTCGAGGCCATGTCTGTACATGCTAGCCCCGTTGAGTCAACCTAAGTGTTCTGCGTGTATAAACTGGCTTGCACCCGTTGTATGCGAACGTTAGAATCTATCACACCCGATCATCACGTGGTGCTTCGAGACAACGATCCTTAGCAATGGTGCACACTTAGGGGAATACTTTATTGAAATTTTCATGAGGGATCATCTTATCTTTGTTACTGTCGTTCTAAGCAATAAGATGTAAAACATGATAAACATCACATGCAATCATATAGTGACATGATATGGCCATTATCATCTTGCTCCTTGGATCTCCATCTTCGGGGCACCATGATCATAAATGTCATCGGCATGACACTATGATCTCCATCATCATGATATCCATCATTGTGTCTCCGTGAAGTTGTCGCGCCAATCTATTACTTCTACTACTGTAGCTAACGTTTAGCAATAAAGTAAAGTAATCACATGGCGTTTGCATCTCATACAATAAATTAAGACAACTCCTATGGCTCCTGCCGGTTGTCATATTCATCGACATGCAAGTCGTGAATCCTATTACAAGAACATGATCAATCTCATACATCACATATGTAACACCACATCATTTTCGCCATATGACATCACATCGCATACCCTGCAAAAACAAGTTTGACGTCCTCTAATTGTTGTTGCAAGTTTCACGTGGCTAACTTGGGTTTATAGGAAGAATGTTTCTCACCTACGGGATAGCCATAACGTTGATATGCAAATGCTATTTATCATTCATAAGGACCCTCTTCATCAAATCCGATCCGACTAAAATGGGAGAGATAAACACCCGCTAGCCACCTTATGCAACTAGTGCATGTCAGTCGGTGGAACCAGTCTCACGTAAGAGTACATGTAAAGTCGGTCCGGGCTGCTTCATCCCACGATGCCGCCGAATCAAGATAAGACTAGTAACAGCAAGCAATTGACAAAATCAGAGCCCACAACTTGTGTGTTCTACTCGTGCATAGAATCTACGCATAGAACCTTAGCTCTGATGCCACTGTTGGGGAACATAGTAATTTCAAAAAAAATCCTACGCCAAACAAGGATCTATCTAGGGAGAAACTAGCAACGAGTAATGGGGTAGAGCATCTTCATACATTTGAAGATTTCTAAGCGGAAGCGTTACTGGAACGCGGTCGATGGAGTCATACTCGCAGCGATTCAGATCGCGGTGTGATTCCGATCTACGTGCCGAACCACGGCACCTCCGCGTTCAACACACGTACAGCCCGGCGACATCTCCCGCACCTTGATCCAGCAAGGAGGAGGCAGAGGTTGAGGGACAGCTCCGGCAGTTCGACGGCGCGGTGCTGGTGGAGCTACGAGGGATTCCGGCGGCGCTTCTCCAAGCTGCGCGGAAGAGGAGGAAGAACTGGGATGCCTGGAGAGAGAGGAAACTTTTTCTGTGTCTTCTCCAAAGGCCAAACCCTCCAATATATATAGGGGGATAGGGAGGGGGCGCCCACCCATAGGGTTCCCACCCCCAAGGGGTGTGGCAGCCCCATCTAGGGCAGGGGGCGGCGGCCAGGACAAGGGAGAGGAGGGGTGGCGCCCCAGATGGGCCTTGGGCCCCCTCTTGTGCTAGGGTTTGCCCCCCTTCCTCCCTTGTTGCACCTTGGGCCTTGGTGGGAGGCGCACCAATCCACTTTGGGCTGGTTCCCTTCCACCTTTTGGCCCATGCTAGCCTTTGGGGCTGGTGGTCCCGGTACATTACCGGTGACGCCCGAAACATTTCCGGCATCCAAAACCCCTCATCCTATATATGAATCTTCACCTACGGACCATTCCGGAACTACTCGTGACGTCCAGGATCACATACGGTACTCCAAACAACCTTCGGTAACCTCATACACTATTCCCATATAACTCTAGTGCCATCGAACCTTAAGTGTGTAGACCCTACGGGTTCGGGAAGAATGCAGACATGACCGAGACACCTCTCCGGTCAATAACCAATAGAGGGGTATGGATATCCATGTTGGTTCCCACATGTTCGACGATGATATCATCGGATGAACCATGATGTCATGGTTTCAATCAATCCTGTATGCAATTCCATTTATCTATCGGTATGATACTTGCGCGAGATTCGATCGTCGGTATCCCCATACCTTGTTCAATCTCGTTACCGGCAAGTCTCTTTACTCGTTCTGTAGCACATCATCCTGTGGCTAACTCCTTAGTCACACTGAGCTCATTATGATGATGTTCTACCGAGTTGGCCCAGAGATACCTCTCCGTTCACACGGAGTGACAAATCTCGGTCTTGATTCGTAGCAGCCCAACAAACACTTTCGGAGATACCCCTAGTGCACCTTTATAGTCATTCAGTTACGTTGTGACGTTTGATACACCCAAAGCACTCCTATGGTATCCGGGAGTTGCACAATCTCACGGTCTAAGGAAAAGAAACTTGACATTAGAAAAGCTTTAGCATAGGAACAACACGATCTAGTGCTATGCTTAGGATTGGGTCTTGTCCATCACATCATTCTGCTAAAGATGTGATTCTGTTATCAATGACATCCAATGTCCATGATCAGGAAACCATTATCATCCATAGATCAACGAGCTAGCCAACTAGAGGCTCACTTGGGACACATTGTGATCTATGTATTCACACATGTATTACAGTTTACGGTTAATACACTTATAGCATGAATAATAGACAATTATCATGAACTAGAAATATAATAATAACCATTTTATTATTGCCTCTAGGGCACATTTCCAACAGTTTCATACTCTTCTCACCTACATGGGTTAGTCCCAAAGCACAAGGAACATAGACAAGAATATCTATGGACATGGAGTGAAGTACATGTGAGATGATGTCCAAATATACATTAATTACCTTGTCCCTTGCTTACCTTTGAAGGAATGTGTGACTTCTTGAACTAATGCATATTGCTGAAGTTGGTTGCATATAGTTCTTGCCAAAAATAATGAGAGTGAATTTCATTGGCGGAGTCACCCCTCAAGAACTTATCTAGTTCTTCTTCTTGGAGACCCACATCAACTTGATGGGGATGCTTCGAGTTGTGGTAGCACTAGATGAAGTAGAGCTAATAGTGTCCTTCGGAATCCATTTGACCTTGGCTTGGGATTCTTCCTCAAATTAGTCAATCTCCTCTTGAAGCTTGCCCTTGCCCTTATGGTTTTGTGGTAGAAGGTCATCTTGAGAGCGTGTTCCCTTGGGGAGTGTAGAATCATACTTCTTCTTCTAGGGAACAAACTTCGGGATGGGGTATTGACCTTCTGCCCATTCAACTCTATTGGCATTGAAGTAGCGAACACCTTGCTTCTTCCAATATCCTCCTTGCTTGGGTAACATTTCCTCGAATTAGTTACTTCTGGTAAGAGTCTTGAAGACACCTCTCTCTATAATTCCTTTTAATAAATTGTTTTCTTGCTAAAGTGTAACTCGGCTAAGAGAATCATTACTGGAATAAAGAGAGCTACTAGCAACAACATCATTTGATTTAACTTTAGAATTGTTGTTACTAGATGAAGAAACTTCCTTGCCTTTGTTACTAGTGTTGTTAGGTTTAACTTGTGGAACAAAAGTAGACAAGAGTAATCGTTTGGCTAGAAAAGAATAACTCTTCTTCCGAAGATCATCATTGATTGCTTTTAGAAAATCATGCTCCTTCTCTAAATTTAGCTTCTTGAAACGTAGCTTCTCATGAATTCTTGCAAGCTCTCTATGATCTTGTACAGTAGTTTCATGGACTAACTTAAGAGTGTTTAATTATTTAGTTAGTCTTTCAATCTCTTTATTTTCATCATCATTCGAATCCTCTTGACTAGCATGATCATTATCAAGTTCATTTTTATCATTGTCACTAGTTTTATGAAAGAGCAAGTCATCTTCTTGTAACAAGTCATCCTCATCCCTATCAAAGTCAAAGTACTTAGGGTGTGATACCTTGGGGCCTTTTGCCTTGAAGCAGTTTCCAATCGCTTCATTTGGTGAATCAAATATGTCACATGAGTTGGAGGAAACGAGTGGAAGACTGGCAACACCTTCATATTGACTATAGCCGGATTTGGAGTGGTAGATTCTCTCGGATGGTTGTCGGACTCGGAGCCGGATAGCCATTCACTAACATGAGTTTAATGTCTTCTTCTTCCGTGGCTCTTGGTGTACTTGACCTTCTTCTTTGATTCCTTACTTCTCTCGGAGTGTCTTCGTTCATAACGATCTTCTCTACTCCTTATCTCTCTGTGAGGTGACTCTTCTCTTGTATTTCGTCTTCTAGGTGACTCTTCTCTTCGTTTGTGGGGACCCCAACCCTCATTGGAATAGTGTTCGGGCTATCCACAATTATAGCATTTTTTGTCACAACTAGATGAATGCTTCTCTTCATATCTTGAGATAGAGCTTCTCTCTTTGCCTCTACTCTTGTAGAACTTGTTGAATTTCCTCACCACGAGGCTTCTGTCTTCATTGGTAACAAGGTTGTCATTTGAGGTAGAGGGAGTATCACTTGAAGCTTTGTAAGCACCGATTGACTTGTTGTGCAACTCATCTTTGTCATTGGGTGATACTTCATGAGCGACAATACTTTCAATGACTTCCTTGTCTTGATATCCTTGTAGTTTGGCATCATTTGGATCAATCGGCACACGGTGTCATATCTTCCATCCAAGACTCTATGTATCTTCTTGATGATGAATTTGTCAGTCATCTCTTCGCTTCCTAAGCCGGCAATCTCATTTGTGATGAGAGCTAGCCTATAGTACATCTCGGCAACTCCTTCACCATCCTTCATCTTGAACTTGTCAAGATGACTTTATAGCACATCCAACTTAGATTCCATGACAAATTATGTACCTTCGTGCATATCACCAACGTATCCCAAATTTTCTTTGCATTCTCAAAGCGGCTGATTTTGTTGAATTCTTCGGGGCTCACACATTTGTATAGAATGTCGCACGCTTGAGCATTGTATTGCAACATCTTTAATTCTTTCCCTGTTGCATCGTGATCCGGTTCCCTTCCATCATCAAGAAATCAACTTGCACACCTACACGATCAACAACCCAAACGACAGGGTTATGACCAAGAATATGCATTTTCATCTTATGCTTCCAACTAGCAAAGTTTGTACCATCAAAATATGAACCTCTACGGTGGTAATTTCCCTTACTAGATGCCACTCTCCTAGGTTGTGAAACCAATGCAATGGAAACCTGGCTCTGATACCACTTGTAGGATCCAAAGTATGTCTTGAGGGGGGTGATTAGACTACTTGACCAAATAAAAACTTAGCCTTTTCCCAATTTTAGTTGTGGGCCAGTTTTAGCAATTATGATTAGTCAAATTTACCCTACCCATGCATATCTAAGAGTATAGCAGCGGAAATTAAAGACATGCAAATGTAAGTAGAGGGTAGGGAAGGAAGATCAAACGCAAAGGTTGACACAATGATTTTTGGCGTGGTTCTGATAGGTGGTGATGATTGGTTCCATCCACCCATCAGAAGCAATAGTTGAATTGATGAGATTAATTCATTGCAATAAGAGAGAAGCATTGAGCATTAGATTTTATCAACATGAACAAGGATGTTTGCTTGCCTTGCATATCAGAAGTTGGAACCTCTATTCAAGGGCATTGTCGAACTCTACTGCATATTCAGCTTCTATCCGGACGAAGCAAATATTGACAAGAGAGGGGACAACATTCAATACATTGCAATGCTCATTCGAATGCATGTCATGACATGTTAAGATGTTGAATTGATCTAATGCCACAAGGAACAATTTAATTGACGTGAAATTGATAAATTTATAGCTATTCCAAACTCCAAGACTTAAATTAAAAATGCATAAACATGTTTGGTCCTGAATAGAATATTTCCAAGTTCTTAGCATGCATGATCATGGCATAACAAATATAGTGCATTTTCTGAAAAAATTGACATAGTAGTACATATTTTTTAGATCACTCAGGGAAACTCCTACGCGCCGACCCAAACCGACAGCGCTTTTGTGCGCCTTTTGTCCGTTTGGGTCGGCCGTCCACCTGTTCGTCCCCGCTTTTTTAAATGAGTTAGTCAATGCACCCAACAGGAAGCAAGGGACAGTAACATAATAGGACAGAGATGGGTGAGGGTGGGCCAGCGAATAAAATAAAATAATGAGAAGTGAGTGGGTGTGGGGGGATGACAAGTGGGTCACGCACGATACAAGCGGACGATGCAAACATAGAAAACGTTCGCTTTGTGTCCACGTGCGACCCAAATGTGAACCAAATTTACGTCAGAAATGAGTCCGCACGGATGCGAAGCGGATGCTTTTTTGGTCTGGGTCGGCGTGTTGGGCCTCCACCTTTGTCCGCGCTGACACAAACAGACGCGGGTGGACAATTTGGGTCGTTGCGTTGGAGTTGCAGTAATTATATGGTTCAAATATACTACTCCCTCCATCACAGTTTAGAAGGCATGCACGTTTACCTAGATCGTCAATTTGACTTATATAAAACTAGTAAATATGCCCGTGTGTTGCACGGGAAAAACACACACACACAGTAGGCATAAGATGCAGAAAAAGGCCAAAAACTCTTAGTAGGATATTTTTTCAAGTGTCGAATAGCAAAGCCCCAGTTGTTATACTCAAGTTTCACCCAGACTAAGATCTCACCATCACATGAATACCTTTTATTTTCAATACCATTCTTGCACATTTTATTTTATCAATACATAAGGCTCATAGATTTATGCACAACACAAGAAAATAGAAGAAACTAAACCGAAGGCAATTTAAGAGCATCACATTTTACCATGCAGGTAGTAGTGGCCATACACATACTCCACCAATTAGTTTGTGCAGAAGTTCAGAAGTAGCCAAGATGAACACTTTGGTTGCAATTTAGTTCAAAGATGAGTATACAACCATGTGCTCATGTGTGTAAACTGTCATGTATAGATGTACATTATTAGATCTAAACAGAACAAATCACTTTACATAACTTGAAGTTCCTTTGTTAATTGATGTGTGTACTCCCAAATAATGCATGAAATAGATATTTTACAGGGAATAAGTATTAGGGAGACCATGATTAATATACCGACAAAGAGTATGCAGATACTACAACTTTCATTGAGCCATTTTTCATTTCTATCGATTTTGATCCCTGAAATTCAGGCTGATGCATCTCGATCTGATTTCAATCCCTCGAATTTCAGAAACTTGATGTGAAGATGGATTACTTTCAATCGCCCTTCACGACCACCTATAAAACAAACTGTATTGCATCTCCAACACATCTAGGCATGTATGTAAACTGCTATCTGAGCAAGGACATACTATATTAGAAATATCAAATACCTTGTACCAAGTAAAGAGTAATCATCAAGTACCAAGTAAAGAGTATTACCGAGAATCGTGCCTAGCTTTCTACCCAACTTGTAGATTTCCTCTCCCGTGCCTAGGCAAGCCCAAAATCGTACAACTTGGAATTCGGCGAGATGCATTACATCCTTCAACCAATGAATGACCGTTGCCAACTCATCCTCATACTCGAAATGGCCACCAATGCACCTTCTTCTTGAAAAGCAGAGCAAAGGAGAACAGAGTAGAGATATATTGGGAGATACAGTTGAAGGTTGGATTCCTTTGGATTTCATATGACTTTCCAACGAATAGCTGATTGGTTTAGCACATGTGCCATGTGTTAGTGAACACTAATTGACGGTCGCAGTCCTTTGGATCTTCTAAAGTTCAGACGTCATAAAAATGAAAACACAAACACTAATCCTGAACTGGTGAATGAATCTGAAATTGTCGCGCCATTGTGGTCGTGCATAGCATTCTGCCCGAGGAGATGTGTCGCCGTCAGTTCTCGAAGGCGTAGATGGCCGAGCTCGCAGCTACAAGCCTACACATCATGTGTGACATAGACCCATAAATTGCAATGTTCAAGGTGTTCACACCGTGCAGCAGCACAAAACTATACACACACACATATATATAGCAGTTACTTTTTCATAATATATGTAGAAGAATTGAACATTCAGGAAGTCTTCCATAGGTTTTGGGACCTGCATACCCCATGGTCGTTGCGAGTTACACTAACTAATCTATCATCATGAAGGACTACATTAGTCTCAGTAGTATAGCATGCTTGAGCTACATCGACAACATTATCTAGTATTTCAGAAACCTAGGACATGCCAAATGAAAATGGTGGGCATGCAAGAAACAAAATGTAGCACCAATTAACATGGAAAAAATAAATGCATAATCCATTGAGATATATATCAAATGATGCAATCCACGTGGTCCTGGTCCCGTGGCTACATATTAATATTACTTCTAAGACCTGTAAGACCTATAAATATTAACAAGAGCATCCTATTGATAGGAAATCATTCATCTACCTATTTTCAACCGCAATCGTATACAATACAGCCATTGCATTGGCATTACCAGATGGCATGGCAGAGTAGAGCTAGCAGCAACTGAAAATCCGAAGCTCTCGAGCCTTTGCATCCATGGCTGACCCATCTTATCAATCGTAACTACCATTAACATTCACATGTACAAACAATGCAGTGGTTCTGCACGAGCTCAATCCAGATGCCATTCTTTGTGAAGGGAATATGGAATAGGCAGTATTGCCTTTCTTCTCAACGCAGTGGTCATGGTCGTGACCCAGTCCACCGGCAGGTGGAGGCCATGGTGACCCTCGTGGAAGAGGAGCTAGCTAGCTCCTAGCTTGCCAGCATCAAGGCCCACAACAGCAGCGAGCTCTCCTATGTGTTGCACCCAGAAAAGGGGTGGATCTGGATCGAGCACATACACAAAAAAAGGGGAGGATCAGGAGGCACTCGTGTGGGGAAGGGAGGGGTGTGACTCGAGGGAATTGGTCAGCCAATGGAGAGCGGTTGCGACAAAGAAATAGGAGGAGGAGAGAGAGGAGTTGGGGGGAGGTGCGGCGTTGACGTCGAGTGTGGCCGACGGTGGAAAGTTGCAGGGGTGGGGAGCAATTCACATAGGGGTGCGAGAGCTGCTACTGCGACAACAGAACTTCCCTGACAACGGCGCCAGGAATCCGGCTGCTACGGACTACGCCTATAGGGACTTCCTTGGCAAATATGCAAAGGATTTCCCCACGGCCTTGGAGCCTTGCGTTGGTGTTCCCTTGAAGAGGAAAGGGTGATGTAGCATAGCGGCGGTAAGTATTTCCCTCAGTTTTGAGAACCAAGGTATCGATCCAGTGGGAGGATCGCGTAAAGTCACAATTACCTGCACTAACACAAAGAGCTTGCACCCAACGCTATGAAGGGGTTGTCAATCCCTTATAGATTGTTTGCAAAGTGAGAACTGAAAGCAAAGAGTAAACAAAGCAAAGTGAAAGTGAAAGTGGAAACAATAGTTGTGAATAGACCCGGGGGCCGTAGTGTTCACTAGTGGCTTCTCTCATGAAAGCAAGTAGACGGTGGGTGAACGAATTACTGTCGAGCAATTGATAGAACCGCGCAAAGTCGTGACGTTATCTATGGCAATGATTATATCTATAGGCATCACGTCCAAAACAAGTAGACTGATACTTTCTGCATCTACTACTTTTACTCCACACGTCGACCGCTATCCAGCATGCATCTAGTGTATTAAGTGCAAAAGAACATAGTAACGCCTTAAGCAAGATGACATGATGTAGATGAACAATCTCAAATTTACGATGAAAGCCCATCTTGTTACCCTTGATGGCAACAACATGATGCGTGCCTTGCTGCCCCTTCTGTCACTGGGAAAGGTCACCACACAGTATGAACCCAAAACCTAGCACTTCTCCCATTGCAAGAATCATAGATCTAGTTGGCCAAACAAAACCCAAGACTCGGAGAGACTTACAAGGATATCAAATCATGCATATAAGAAATCAGCAAAGACTCAAATATAATTCATAGATAATCTGATCACAAATCCACAATTCATTAGATCTCGACAAAAACACCGCCAAAGAGGATTACATCGGATAGATCTCCATGAAGATCATGGAGAACTTTGTATTGAAGATCCAAGAGAGAGAAGAAGCCATCTAGCTACTAACTACGTGTGACAGCCCGATGCCGACGTTCCAGAAGATTCCCCCCTTTATTCTGTTTTCGTCGTGTGGGTATTTTCTTTTGTCACATCATCATCGCATCATGCGCATCATCAGCATTGCATCGGCATCTCCGTTGCCGCCCGTTTTCAAAACTTGCATCCGTTGTTAGTTGCCGGTTCTCGTCGTTGTCCGTTCTGAGCCCGACCGCACACGCACGCGCCCGCGGCATCATCAAACCTTGTTTTAAAAGTGTGCATAAATCTTTCTCTGATTGGGTTGAGATTTGACGTGCGGTCTTATTTAATATAGGTAGGCCGTTTGTCAAATTTCGTCGCCATCGGAGTCCGTCTGGTACCCGAACGGTCGACCGTAGTGGCACCGTATTCGGTCTATCGTCAGACGTGTTTTAGGTGTTTTAAAAAAACTAAGTCGCTGGGTTGCCTATTTTTTCCCTCTCATCTCCGCCTAGCCCCTCTCCACAGTGCACCGACCTGCCCGCAACCTAGCCCGAAACCTCCCGGTACCCGAAACACACAGTCGTAACCGTTGGGTCCGGGTCAACACCGTTTATACCGCAAACCGTCTTCGGTTTGTCCAGAGGACTTCCTATCCTATTTATCTTGACCACCCAATCTAAATCGGAGGGTCGAGATGCCCCTAAAGCTAACCCATTTGCTATTTATAGTCCACCCTAGTCTATTTTAGACAACCCTAGATCTAATCCTAAAAATCCTCCCAGCCGCCGCCACCCACTCCGAGACTCTTCTCCACCTCAGGATCCCTCCTGATCTAAATTCCACCAACTCGCTCATCTGCAAGCTCCCTCCTCCCTCGATCTGTGAGCCAGCCCAATCCGCACCCCGGTCCTCCCCGCGTCCACCACCTCCAGCTTATAGCTACAGGGGAACGAGCACCCGCAGGTCTCGTGCGGAGCACCCCACGGTCCTTGCCCGCGTGTCCTCTATCACGACGTCGCCGGCGACCGCACCAACCGGCCAACCTCATCCCCGACCGAGCACCTCGGACGACCACCCAGGTCATGTCGCTGCTTCTCTCTTCTCTCTTCTATCTTCCCTCTTCCCTCTCTCACCTCGTCTCTCTCTCTCTCTGTCCACAGGAGCAGCACCACCCCGCCATGGAGATAACAGGAGCTCGTAGCTCGTGCTCCACTCGTCCCCAACTCCAAATCGAGCTCTGAAGGTGGGAATGGAACCCCAACGGCCGGATCTGGCGCCACCTGACGCCGCCGGAGCCGCTCCAGCACTCGCGTCGTGCCTCGTCAGCGCCGCTCCTCGGCCTCCCAAGTCGTGCAGAGAGAGCTTCGCTCGAGCTCGTCCTCGAGCACCAGAACTAGGACGTTGGCCGCAGCTCTGACGAGCAGCCCCGAGCGGCTATGCCCCGCTCCTCTCCCCTCGTGCCTCCCTTTCCTCTCCTTCTTCCTCCTCTCTTCCTTCTAACCCTCTCTCTAACCTCCTAGTGTGCTCCCTCTTCTTGTTCAGCAGGGGCAACAGCAGCAGCCATGGGAACCCCTGGGCCCGAGTCCAGCTTGCTGTCGCTTGGAATCGGCTCCCGGCGGATGGATCCGTGACCCAACGCCCATCCCCAAGCCTCCGCCTTGCTGGTACCTTCAGCGCCGAAGCCCTAGCACCGATGGTAGCCTGCAACCCCTGCCGGTTTCGTGTGTCTGCTGTAAGAATGCCCTGATCTGAACTCTGCTTCATTTTGTCCAGATGCGTTCTGTTTTCGGCCTTATTAGGATTTCCATGTCACTATTAGCACGAGGAAGCCAGCAGCAGAGTGGCTAGCCATCCATGATTTAGTTGATGCGACCAGGGGTCGAATCCCCACGGGCGCACCTTTTTAATATCTTTTTTTTCTTTTCCCAAGTTGTTATCTCCTTAATCTTAGTTCAAGCGCAAAGTTATGCCACAACTGCTAAGGTAGTTCAGTGGTAACACACGCTAGTGCATTTCTGAAGGTCTTGGGTTCTAATCCAGATCCCCCAAGATTTTGCACTTCTTTTTTTATTTTGTTACACGCACCAGAGCACTACTTGGGCCGATTTCCGCCTAGGCCACTGCACACTAATGCAATTCGGTCCATTGTTTTTTTTAACGTTGTGTGATTTTTTTTCCAATTTCCACGGACTTTGCTAATTTCAGGAAAAACTTTGTTTTTCAAACGGGCGTAGTTTTTAAACCGTGCATTGGATCGGAGTGATTCAAATTTGTAACTTGGTTAGAATTTTGCGTAGAGTAATAATTTCCAACTCTCATGCATAATTAGAACTGTTCAGGATGCTGTTTGCATCGGTTTGTGTGTCGACGTGTTGAAACAGTTTAGATCGTAACTATTTGCTCGTAGCTCCGTTGGAGATGTGCCATATATGTAAATGGACCAGAACGACGAGTAGAATTACGTGAACCACTTTGTTTTGCCGTTTCACAAACCTAAAATGTGATTAGGACAAATCTGGACAGAATTAGAATTTAACATGTGAGGTCGTCTCGGAGATGCTATATGTCATTTCCGGCCTCATTTCAAATGCCTAGATAGGTAGTTTAATTACGCTTCACCACTTGCCATGTTTAACCACATTTAATATTGTCGTGTATCTAATCGGGATAGAACTAAATAAATAAACGTGGAGTTTTGTCAATATGCAACTCGTTGCATATTGAGCTTCACTTAATGTGTAGTGTTTGATTGTTGTGATTGTCATGCCTTGCATTAGACCGTTCATGCATCATATGTGTCTTGCATCGTGTGGTGAATATCGTGTGTTGATGCTTGTTTTCGTTTCCCTCCGTCTCGATAGAGTTCCGCAAGCGTGTCAGATGTGAGGACCGTTCAACTACGTCGGTTCGTTTGCTTCACGGAGTCATTCTTCTTCTCGGCGGGATCTCAGGCAAGATGGCCATTTCCCCAGATACCATTACTATCATTGCCATGCTAGTTTATCGCTTCTATCGATTATGTCTCGTTGCCTACCACATGTTAAATATCAGCCTCTCAACAATGCCATGGAAACCTTCAACAGTTCTCAACCTAGCAAACCACTGATTGGCTATCTTACCGTTTGCTTAACCCTGTGTTAGCGTTGGTAGTTGCAGGTGCACTTGCTTCCATGTGATAACATGGGTTCCTTGTTATATCACCATATTTAAATGCTATTTAATTTGATGCACCTATATACTTGGTAAAAGGTGGAAGGCTCGGCCTTTCTAGCCTGGTGTTTTGTTCCACCTTTGCCCCCTTAGTTTCGGCTACCGGTGTTATGTTCCATATTTGAGCGCTCCTAACACGATCGGGGTTGTTATGGGGACCCCCTTGATAATTCGTTTTAGATTAAAGCTGGTCTCGCAAGGCCCAACTTTGGTACTACATTTGCCTAATCACCTAATAAAATTGCATAGGGACTTTCCGGACCCCGAGGATAATTTAATCAACCCCCGGGCCAGTGCTCCTCATGAGTGTTGGTCCCACCTGAGCGATGTCCGACGCCCCTCTGGTCACCCGGAGGTTTAGCGATCCAGACGTCTATCTCATCCGTCGTGTCCTGAGAATGAGGTACGCGACTCCTATCGGGATCGTCGACACGTTGGGCGGCCTTGCTGGATTAGTTTTACCTTTGACGAAATATCTTGTGCATCAGGATTCCGGTGATGCTTTGGGTAACCTCAGAGTTGAGGTTTTCCACTAGGGAATCCGACGAGATCGCGAGCTTCGTGATTGAGGATTTCTATGCGGATTGTGGTAATTTGTGATGGACTAGTTGGAGCACCCCTGCAGGGTTAAATCTTTCGGAAAGCCGTGCCCGCGGTTATGTGGCAATGTGGAAACTTTGTTTAACACTGGTTCTAGATAACTTGAAGCCAACTTAATTAAAATATGCCAACTGTGTGCGTAACCGTGACTGTCTCTTTCGTGAGTTCCTTCTCCGATCAAGGACACGGTGGGGTTATGTTTTACGTAGGTAGGTGTTCAGGATCATTCATTTGATCATGAGTAGTTCACGTCCGTTATGCGTAGATCTTCCCCCTCTTATTTTCTTGTACTCGTAAGTTTAGCCACCAAAGATAGGCTTAGCAGTTGTTGCAACCTCACCACTTAACCTTACCTCACCCATTAAGCTTTGCTAGTCTTGATACCTTTTGAAATGAGATTGCTGAGTCCCATGTGGCTCACAGATTACAACAACACCAGTTGCAGGTACAGGTAGAGGTTACTTCACGCGAGCGCGTTGATTGTTCATTTGGAGTTGCTTCTTCTTCTTCTTCATCATCGATCTAGGATGGGTTCCAGGCCGGCAGCCTGGGATAGCAAGGATGGACGTCGTTCTTCTTTTCTCGTTTGTTTTCGTCCGTAGTCGGACCCTGCTCTTATTCATGATTATTATGTAATGTACTGATGTGACTCTGATGTAGCTTGTGGCGAGTGTAAGCCAATTCTATATATACAACTCTTCTTTTCAGTACATGTACTTGTAATGATATCCATTCTTGCGACACGACGAGATGCGCTTCTATCCCTGACGAGGCCCTCGTGCCAAATTGAGGATAGGGTCGCATCTTGGGCGTGACAAGTTGGTATCAGAGCAGTACCGACCTAAGAGCCCCCTTGATTGATCGAACTTGGCCGACTCGAGTCTAGTGAAAAGCTGCTTTGAGTCTAGTTATATATCGGAGAGTAGGATTCTTTTTTCTCCTCTTCTATGCTCTGGTGAGGAATCTTGACGTAATAATTTAATTCTACTCCTCTTCTCACTCAAAAAAAATTTAGAATCACGCGGATATTTTTGGAATCTATATGATGCCGATGTGATGGAGTTCTGTCTTGGTGCCTCCTATCTGCTTTGAGTTTCAGGGGAGTTGAGCTCCAGGGGATTCTTGAGCACATTGTTATCATTCAGATTTCTTAGTATCTCAGAACGAAGGATGTTCGTAATTGCTTCAATACTAGTAGTGGTGAGATAACCCCGATGTCCCCAGTGTTGGGGAACGTCGCATGGGAAACAAAAAATTTCCTACGCGCACGAAGACCTATCATGGTGATGTCCATCTACGAGAGGGGATGAGTGATCTACGTACCCTTGTGGATTGTACAACAGAAGCGTTAGTGAACGCGGTTGATGTAGTGGAACGTCCTCACGTCCCTCGATCCGCCCCGCGAACTATCCCGCGATCAGTCCCGCGATCTAGAGCCGAACGGACGGCACCTCCGCGTTCAGCACACGTACAGCTCGACGATGATCTCAGCCTTCTTGATCTAGCAAGAGAGACGGAGAGGTAGAAGAGTTCTCCGGCAGCGTGACGGCGCTCCGGAGGTTGGTGATGATCTCGTCTCAGCAGGGCTCCGCCCGAGCTCCGCAGAAACGCGATCTAGAGGAAAAACCGTGGAGGTATGTGGTCGGGCTGCCGTGGAAAAGTCGTCTCAAATCAGCCCTAAAACCTCCATATATATAGGTGGGAGAGGGGGGACCTTGCCTTGGGGCTCAAGGAGCCCCAAGGGGGTCGGCCGAGCCAAAGGGGGGAAGGACTCCCCCCCAAACCGAGTCCTACTTTGTTTGGTGGGTGGAGTCCTTCTTTCCTTTCCCACCTCCTCCTTTTTTTTCTTTTCTCTTTGATTTTTCTTCCAATGCGCATAGGGCCCTTTTGGGCTGTCCCACCAGCCCACTAAGGGCTGGTGCGCCACCCTCAAGGCCTATGGCCTTCCCCGGGGTGGGTTGCCCCCCCCCCCCCCCGGTGAACTCCCGGAACCCATTCGTCATTCCCGGTACATTCCCGGTAACTCCGAAAACCTTCCGGTAATCAAATGAGGTCATCCTATATATCAACCTTCGTTTCCGGACCATTCCGGAAACCCTCGTGACGTTCGTGATCTCATCCGGGACTCCGAAAAACATTCGGTAACCAACCATATAACTCAAATACGCATAAAACAACGTTGAACCTTAAGTGTGCAGACCCTGCGGGTTCGAGAATTATGTAGACATGACCCGAGAGACTCCTCGGTCAATATCCAATAGCGGGACCTGGATGCCCATATTGGATCCTACATATTCTACGAAGATCTTATCGTTTGCACCTCAGTGCCAAGGATTCATATAATCCCGTATGTCATTCCCTTTGTCCTTCGGTATGTTACTTGCCCGAGATTCGATCGTCAGTATCCGCATACCTATTTCAATATCGTTTACCGGCAAGTCTCTTTACTCGTTCCGTAATACAAGATCCCGCAAATTACACTAAGTTACATTGCTTGCAAGGCTTGTGTGTGATGTTGTATTACCGAGTGGGGCCCGAGATACCTCTCCGTTACACGGAGTGACAAATCCCAGTCTTGATCCATACTAACTCAACGAACACCTTCGGAGATACCTATAGAGCATATTTATAGTCACCCAATTACGTTGCGACGTTTGATACACACAAAGTATTCCTCCGGTGTTAGTGAGTTATATGATCTCATGGTCATAGAAACATATACTTGACACGCAGAAAACAGTAGCAACAAAATGACACGATCAACATGCTACGTCTATTAGTTTGGGTCTAGTCCATCACGTGATTCTCCTAATGACGTGATCCAGTTATCAAGCAACAACACCTTGTTCATAATCAGAAGACACTGACTATCTTTGATCAACTGGCTAGCCAACTAGAGGCTTGATAGGGACAGTGTTTTGTCTATGTATCCACACATGTAAATGAGTCTTCATTCAATACAATTATAGCATGGATAATAAACGATTATCTTGATACATGAATTATAATAATAACTATATTTATTATTGCCTCTAGGGCATAACTCCAACAGTCTCCCACTTGCACTAGAGTCAATAATCTAGCCCTCACATCATCATGCGAATTACATTGTAATAGATCTAACACCCATACAGTTCTGGTGTTGATCATGCTTTGGCCGTGGAAGAGGTTTAGTCAGCGGGTCTGCTACATTCAGATCCGTGTGCACTTTGCATATATTTACGTCCTCTCCTTCGACGTAGTCGCGAATGAGGTTGAAGCGTCGTTTGATGTGTCTGGACTTCTTGTGAAACCGTGGTTCCTTTGCTAAGGCAATGGCACCCGTGTTGTCACAGAACAAGGTTATTGGATTCAGTGCGCTTGGCACTACTCCAAGATCCGTCATGAACTACTTCATCCAGACACCCTCCTTAGCCGCCTCCGAGGCAGCCATGTACTCCGCTTCACATGTAGAATCTGCTATGACGCTTTGCTTGGAACTGCACCAGCTTACCGCACCCCCATTAAGAATAAATATGTATCCGGTTTGCGACTTAGAGTCATCCGGATCTGTGTCAAAGCTTGCATCGACGTAACCTTTTACGGCGAGCTCTTCGTCACCTCCATACACGAGAAACATCTCCTTAGTCCTTTTCAGGTACTTCAGGATATTCTTGACCGCTGTCCAGTGATCCACTCTTGGATTACTCTGGAACCTACCTGTCATACTTATGGCCAGGCTAACGTCCGATCTAGTGCACACCATTGCATACATGATAGAACCTATGGCTGAAGCATAGGGGACAGAGCGCATATGCTCTCTATCTTCATCAGTTGCTGGGCACTGAGTCTTACTCAATCTCGTACCTTGTAAAACTGGCAAGAACCCCTTCTTGGACTGTTCCATTTTGAACCTCTTCAAAACTTTATCAAGGTATGTGCTTTGTGAAAGTCCTATCAGGTGTTTTGATCTATCCGTATAGATCTTAATGCCTAGAATGTAAGCAGCTTCTCCTAGGTCCTTCATAGAGAAACTTTTATTCAAGTAATCATGTATGCTCTCCAAAAACTCTACGCTGTTTCCAATCAGCAATATGTCATCCACATATAATATTAGAAACGCCACAGAACTCCCACTCACTTTCTTGTAAATACAAGATTCTCCAACCACTTGTATAAACCCAAATGCTTTGATCACCTCATCAAAGCGTTTGTTCCAACTCCGAGATGCTTGCACCAGTCCATAAATGGATCGCTGGAGCTTGCACACCTTGTTAGCATTCTTAGGATAGACAAAACCTTCGGGTTGCATCATATACAATTCTTCCGTAAGGAAACCGTTAAGGAACGCCGTTTTGACATCCATCTACCAGATTTCATAATCAAAAAATGCAGCTATTGCTAACATGATTCTGACGGACTTAAGCATCGCCACGAGTGAGAATGTCTCATCGTAGTCAACTCCTTGAACTTGTGAAAAACCCTTTGCCACAAGTCGAGCTTTATAAACGGTCACATTGTCGTCAGCGTTCGTCTTCCTCTTAAAGATCCATTTGTTCTGAATAGCCTTGCGGTCCTCAGGCAGTACCTCCAAAGTCCACACTTTGTTCTCATACATGGCTCCTTTCTCGGACTTCATGGCTTCTAGCCATTTGTTGGAATCTGGGCCCGCCATTGCTTCTTCATAATTTGCAGATTCATTGTTGTCCAACAACATGATTGATAAGACGGGATTACCGTACCACTCTGGAGCAGCACGTGGTCTCGTCGACCTGCGTGGTTCGACAGAAACTTGAACCGGAGTTTCATGATCATCATCATTAACTTCCTCCTCAACCGGCGTCGCAACGACAGAGGTTTCCCCTTGCCCTGCGCCACCATCCAGAGGGATGAGAGGTTCGACAACCTCGTCAAGTTCTATCTTCCTCCCACTCAATTCCCTCGAGAGAAAATCCTTCTCGAGAAAAGCTCTGTTTTTAGCAACAAACACTTTGCCCTCGGATTTGAGATAGAAGGTGTACCCAACTGTCTCTTTTGGGTAACCTATGAAGATGCACTTTTCCGCTTTGGGTTCCAGCTTTTCAGGCTGAAGCTTTTTGACATAAGCATCACATCCTCAAACTTTAAGAAACGACAACTTTGGCTTTTTGCCATACCACAGTTCGTATGGTGTCGTCTCAACGGATTTTGATGGTGCCCTATTTAAAGTGAATGCAGCTGTTTCTAATGCATAACCCCAAAACGATAATGGCAAATCGGTAAGAGACATCATAGATCGCACCATCTCTAATAAAGTACGATTACGACGTTCGGACACACCATTACGCTGTGGTGTTCCAGGCGGTGTCAACTGTGAAACAATTCCACATTGTCTTAAGTGAGCACCAAACTCGAAACTCAGATATTCACCCCCACGATCAGACCGTAGGAACATGATCTTCTTGTTACGATGATTTTCAACTTCACTCTGAAATTGCTTGAACTTTTCAAATGTTTCAGACTTGTGCTTCATTAAGGAGACATAACCATATCTACTCAAATCGTCAGTGAAGGTGAGAAAATAACGATATCCACCGCGTGCCTCTACGCTCATCGGACCACACACATCGGTATGTATGATTTCCAACAAGTCACTTGCACGCTCCATTGTTCCGGAGAACGGAGTTTTAGTCATCTTGCCCATGAGGCATGGTTCGCACGTGTCAAGTGAATCAAAGTCAAGTGACTCCAAAAGTCCATCGGCATGGAGTTTCTTCATGCGATTTACACCAATATGACCTAAGCGGCAGTGCCACAAAAATATGGCGCTATCATTGTTAACTCTAACTCTTTTGGTCTCATTGTTATGTATGTGTGTATCGCTATCAAGATTCAATATGAACAATCCTCTCACATTGGGTGCATGACCATAGAAGATGTTACTCATAGAAATAGAACAACCATTATTCTCTGACTTAAAAGAGTAACCGTCTCGCAATAAACAAGATCCAGATATAATGTTCATGCTCAACGCAGGCACTAAATAACAATGATTCAAGTTCATAACTGATCCTGATGGTAACTGAAGTGAAACTGTGCCGACGGCGATTGCATCAACCTTGGAACCATTTCCTACACGCATCGTCACTTCATCTTTCGCCAGCCTTCGTCTATTGCGTAGTTCCTGTTTCGAGTTGCAAATATGAGCAACAGAACCGGTATCGAATACCCAGGCACTACTACGAGAGCCGGTTAAGTACACATCAATAACATGTATATCAAATATACCTGATTTTTCTTTGGCCGCCTTCTTATCTGCCAAATACTTGGGGCAATTGCGCTTCCAGTGACCCATACCCTTGCAATGGTAACACTCTGTTTCAGGCTTAGGTCCAGCTTTGGGTTTCTTCGTCGGATTGGCAACAGGCTTGCCGCTCTTCTTTGAATTGCCCTTCTTGCCTTTGTCGTTTCTCTTGAAACTAGTGGTCTTATTCACCATCAACACTTGATGCTCTTTACGGAGTTCAGACTCTGCGACTTTCAGCATCGCAAACAACTCGCCGAGTGACTTGTTCATCCCTTGCATGTTGTAGTTCAACACAAAGCCTTTATAGCTTGGCGGCAGTGATTGAAGGATTCTGTCAGTGATAGCCTCTTGCGGGAGTTCAATCCCCAGCTCAGCTAGACGGTTTGAGTACCCAGACATTTTGAGCACATGTTCACTGACAGACGAGTTCTCCTCCATCTTGCAAGCATAGAATTTATCAGAGGTCTCATACCTCTCGATCCGGGCGTTCTTCTGAAAGATAAACTTCAACTCCTGGAACATCTCAAATGCTCCATGACGCTCAAAGCGACGTTGAAGTCCCGGTTCTAAGCCATACAAGACTGCACATTGAACTACTGAGTAGTCCTCCTTACGTGCTAACCAAGCGTTCTTAACATCCTGATCAGCCGTAGCGGGTGGTTCATCTCCTAGCACAGCATTAAGGACATAATCCTTCTTCCCAGCTTGTAAGATTAGCTTAAGATTACGAGCCCAGTCTACAAAGTTGCTTCCATCATCTTTCAACTTAGCTTTCTCTAGGAACGTATTAAAATTCAGGGTGACTGTTGCGTGAGCCATGATCTACAACACAAATATATTCAAAGTGGACTTAGACTATGTTCAAGATAATTAGAGTTTAACTTAATCAAATTATTCGCTAAACTCCCACTCAAAAAGTACATCTCTCTAGTCATTTGAGTGGTTCATGATCCACTTACACTATCTCAAGTCCGATCATCACGAGAGTTGAGTATAGTTTCAGTGGTAAGCATCCCTATTCTAATCATATCATCTATATGATTCATGATCGACCTTTCTGTCTCATGTGTTCCGAGGCCATGTCTGCACATGCTAGGCTCGTCAAGCTTAACCCGAGTGTTCCGCGTGCCCAACTGTTTTGCACCCGTTGTATGTGAACGTTGAGTCTATCACACCCGATCATCACGTGGTGTCTCAAAACGACGAACTGTAGCAACGGTGCACAGTCGAGGAGAACACAATTTCGTCTTGAAATTTTAGTGAGAGATCACCTCATAATGCTACCGTCGTTCTAAGCAAAATAAGGTGCATAAAAGGATTAACATCACATGCAATTCATAAGTGACATGATATGGCCATCATCACGTGCTCCTTGATCTCCATCACCAAAGCACCGGCACGATCTTCTTGTCACCGGCGCCACACCATGATCTCCATCAACGTGTCGCCATCGGGGTTGTCGTGCTACTCATGCTATTACTACTAAAGCTACATCCTAGAAAAATAGTAAACGCATCTGCAAGCACAAACATTAGTATAAAGACAACCCTATGGCTCCTGCCGGTTGCCGTACCATCGACGTGCAAGTCGATATTATCTATTACAACATGATCATCTCATACATCCAATATATCACATCACATCATTGGCCATATCACATCACAAGCATACCCTGCAAAAACAAGTTAGACGTCCTCTAATTTTGTTGTTAGATGTTTTACGTGGTGACCATGGGTATCTAGTAGGATCGCATCTTACTTACGCAAACACCACAACGGAGATATATGAGTTGCTATTTAACCTCATCCAAGGACCTCCTCGGTCAAATCTGATTCAACTAAAGTTGGAGAAAACGACACTTGCCAATCATCTTTGAGCAACGGGGTTACTCGTAGCGATGAAACCAGTCTCTCGTAAGCGTACGAGTAATGTCGGTCCAAGCGGCTTCAATCCAACAATATTGCGGAATCAAGAAAAGACTAAGGAGGGCAGCAAAACGCACATCACCACCCACAAAAACTTTTGTGTTCTACTCGAGAAGACATCTACGCATGAACCTAGCTCATGATGCCACTGTTGGGGAACGTCGCATGGCAAAACAAAAAATTTCCTACGTGCACGAAGACCTATCATGGTGATGTCCATCTACGAGAGGGGATGAGTGATCTACGTACCCTTGTAGACCGTACAGCAGAAGCGTTAGTGAACGCGGTTGATGTAGTGGAATGTCCTCACGTCCCTCGATCCGCCCCGCGATCAGTCCGCGATCTAGTGCCGAACGGACGGCACCTCCGCGTTCTGCACACGTACAGCTCGACGATGATCTCGGCCTTCTTGATCCAGCAAGAGAGACGGAGAGGTAGAAGAGTTCTCCAGCAGTGTGACGGCGCTCCGGAGGTTGGTGATGATCTCGTCTTAGCAGGGCTCCGCCCGAGCTCCGTAGAAACGCGATCTAGAGGAAAAACCGTGGAGGTATGTGGTCGGGCTGCCGTGGAAAAGTCGTCTCAAATCAGCCCTAAAACCTCCGTATATATAGGTGGGAGAGGGGGGACCTTGCCTTGGGGCTCAAGGATCCCCAAGGGGGTCGGCCGAGCCAAAGGGGGGAAGGACTCCCCCCCAAACCGAGTCCTACTTGGTTTGGTGGGTGGAGTCCTTCTTTCCTTTCCCACCTCCTCCTTTTTTTTCTTTTCTCTTTGATTTTTCTTCCAATGCGCATAGGGCCCTTTTGGGCTGTCCCACCAGCCCACTAAGGGCTGGTGCACCACCCTCAAGGCCTATGGGCTTCCCCGGGGTGGGTTGCCCCCCCCCCTCCGGTGAACTCCCGGAACCCATTCGTCATTCCCGGTACATTCCCGGTAACTCCGAAAACCTTCCGGTAATCAAATGAGGTCATCCTATATATCAATCTTCGTTTCCGGACCATTCCGGAAACCCTCGTGACGTCTGTGATCTCATCCGGGACTCCGAACAACATTCGGTAACCAACCATATAACTCAAATACGCATAAAACAACGTCGAACCTTAAGTGTGCAGACCCTGCGGGTTCGAGAATTATGTAGACATGACCCGAGAGACTCCTTGGTCAATATCCAATAGCGGGACCTGGATGCCCATATTGGATCCTACATATTCTACGAAGATCTTATCATTTGAACCTCAGTGCCAAGGATTCATATAATCCCGTATGTCATTCCCTTTGTCCTTCGGTATGTTACTTGCCCGAGATTCGATCGTCAGTATCCGCATACCTGTTTCAATCTAGTTTACCGGCAAGTCTCTTTACTCGTTCCGTAATACAAGATCCCGCAACTTACACTAAGTTACATTGCTTGCAAGGCTTGTGTGTGATGTTGTATTACCGAGTGGGCCCCAAGATACCTCTCCGTCACACGGAGTGACAAATCCCAGTCTTGATCCATACTAACTCAACGAACACCTTCGGAGATACCTGTAGAGCATCTTCATAGTCACCCAGTTACATTGCGACGTTTGATACACACAAAGTATTCCTCCGGTGTTAGTGAGTTATATGATCTCATGGTCATAGGAACAAATACTTGACACGCAGAAAACAGTAGCAACAAAATGACACGATCAACATGCTACGTCTATTAGTTTGGGTCTAGTCCATCACGTGATTCTCCTAATGACGTGATCCAGTTATCAAGCAACAACACCTTGTTCATAATCAAAAGACACTAACTATCTTTGATCAACTGGCTAGCCAACTAGAGGCTTGCTAGGGACAGTGTTTTGTCTATGTATCCACACATGTAAATGAGTCTTCATTCAATACAATTATAGCATGGATAATAAACGATTATCTTGATACAGGAATTATAATAATAACTATATTTATTATTGCCTCTAGGGCATAATTCCAACACCCAGTACTAGTGCAGATTGTTCAGGAGTACTGCCATACTTTGTATCGTTGTGATCACGAGGGTCTGTAGTAGATGAAGGTCCGAGATTCTGGTTGTGTGTTGACGGATGTGATACAGGTGACGGGTTAGTATAGGAGTTGTGTGATATTACTCCTTGTATCCGTGTACCAGATTGCATGACCAGTTATTTCGGGAATTCTTAGGTGGGAATTCAAGTAGTTACTTATAGGACAATCTTCCAACAAATGCATGATGTTAGGTTGGGGTTCGACATCTAGTGGATTCGTTTGTTCACGGTCAACTTACACCGGTACACGTTGTGTCTTAAAGAGTCCTTTTAGCTTGCTACGACTCGGGGACGCTTTGTATGTCAGGTGCACTGCCTTGCACTTGATGGCTACTGTAAAATCGAGCATGTGCGATCCTGTCCACGAAAATATCGGACGAAATCTTTCTCATGAGTTTGTTCTGGCTTGTTTCATAAGCCTCACCCTTTGTTTTGTTGATTATGGTAATGCGAGTTGCTTCGATGTCAATGGTGATTTCAGATCTTTCCTAATCTGTGTTCTCATATTTTTATGTGAATGCAATTCTTTGCTCAATCAGATCGTCTTATCAATTCTTGTCTACCGGACTTGTCATATCAATTCTTTTCCAACCGGTGTGCTTCTCTGCAACTGAATTCTATCCTCTCCAATTTTGCAAGATCATTCTCTCATTTTATTCCGGAGTTCATCTCATCTGTCCCATGTTGTCTTTGTTTTTCCCGCCCTCCCACCCTTTTCTTCAGTGATTCAATTTTCATCCAAGACTTTTCTTTTCATTGTGCTTCCGCTGTCTGTTCTTTTCTCTCTTACCCGGTGATTCATTGTGAAGATTCTCAGGAGCTTCGTGTTCACCTTTATTCATTCTTGTCAACTTTTCCGGTGAATTCAGTTCAAGCTATCCATGTTCATTATATCCTATTCATCCCTGCAATTCTTTCCCATGTTGGAAATTCTTTTCAGCCTATCTTGTTATTCATTTTTCTCTTTCTATCCGGTGTGTTCAAGATATTTCAGTAGTTTCTCGTTCTCAATTCTTTAATTATTTCGAGGTGCTAACCTCATCTAGTTCTCTTCATACCGGTGCAATATCTCTCTTCTAAAAAATCTTTTCTAACGGTGGTTTCTTCGAGTGAGCCCATAACCCACAGGTTTTTCCCTGGATCTTATATGTCTCTTCTAATCTTTCCGGAGATCTTTAATTCTTCTCAACTATGACGTAAGTATGATTTTCATCAGTCATATTGCTTCTTCAAGATCAATTTGAATTAATTCTCATATTTGGCTCAATCTTGCATTCTTCTTATTCCAGAGTGTCTCAGGTATTCTTCGTGTTGTTTCTCGTCTTCATTCTCACCTTGCAAATTTGAAGGAGTGTTCCTTGTAAATCTTGGTTCATTCTCTTGAAGATTCATCATTTCAGCTTTGTGCCATCGTCTTAATTGTTGTCAATCATGGGTATCCCTTCCTAGCTATCCGGTGCATTTCTGAGTTGTTTTCATTCTCGATCCTCCGAAGGCCATTATTTCTGAAGATTCTTCGTTCTCAGCTTTCAGCTTTCATCCTCAATTCTTCTCCATTGTTGTCTCTTCGTTCGTCTCTCAGTTATCCGGTGCCTTGTTCTAGTTTTATTTCAAGTGGATCATGATCTCTTCATTCTCATATATCTCCATTCATGCATGATTGCCTCTTTCGTCTCAATTCTTGCTGGTGGTTGTTTCAAGACTTCTTAAGTTTGGCTTTATCTATCTCTCTTTAATCATTTCTAGAAGAATAAGTTGTATGCTAAATTCGTTGCTTGTCATCAATTTAACTTGATGAAGGATAAGCATAACATAATTCTTATTCTTGTTCGTAGTGATCTTGATTCTTCTTCCGAAGTGGCTCATGTTATCAAATCTTTTTTTTTCTTCTCAAGTGTTCTTATCTTTTCTTTTCCGGAGTTCCAAGTTTTATCAAGTATCTCTTTGTGAAGCTTCATCTAAATCTTGGCAAGGTCATAATCTTATTCTTTTCTACCTTCATATCGTTGCATCATCCATTTGTATACGGAGGTCCTTCATGGTACTTCATCAAGGTTTCAATCCTTTCTCAAAGTGTTCTTCAAGATTCTTATTGGAGAACCTAAAGTTTTTTTTCTCTTGCATTTCCAATGCGTTTGTTCTCCTTCATCCTTTGAGGTGGTATTATAGCATTCTTGTTAGTGTAGGAGCCTCGAAGAGTTTTTCCTTTCAAGAATGAGATAATTAAATCCACCAATTCTATGATCATGAGATATTTGCAACCCATGATTTCTTCATTGAGCTATCTTGGTTTGGATTTCACCTAAATCTTTTCCTATGGATGGTTGCTATCATGGTGTTTGTCATTAATCCAAGTTCTCAATGTATCCTCTTGGTGTAAGAAGTGTTCATATCTTGTTGCTCCCAATCTATCCTTGTTTCTTTTAGTGGTTGGTGGACACCTCTTAAATGTTGAGATGATCTTCATAAGCCCACTTCTACCTTGTTATTTTCGTTGTAGTTTTTACAACTACTACGTCATTTCTATGTCCGGGGACTCTTCAATTCTATTGTGATGATAGTTGTCATTCTTTTCTTCATTCTCTTCTTCCGCTTGAGCTAGTTCCTATTCTCTTCTTCCGGAGGCATTGTGATGTTGCTCTATTGGGTCTATCATCTTGTTCTATCAAGATCATGGTGTTCCCTTGTTCTATTTAGTTGTTGGTTGTGTATATTGTCTAATTCTATCTTCTTATCGAACTTTTTGTCCCATTTTCCTACCGAAGTGTTGCCGAAATTTTCTGTGAATTCTTGCTTGTTTCTCATATCATTCCTCATCTCTTTGCAACCTTCAAGGATCGTTGGTTTCACTCATTTGTCAAAGAAGTGATTAAGTTTTACCTCTTGCTTTCTCATCCTCTTCCCCCTTTCATTCTTGGATGTCGGGGCGAAATCCTCTTGTAGTGTAGGAGAGTTGTGACAGCCCGATGCCGACGTTCCAGAAGATTTCCCCCTTTATTCCGTTTTCGTCGTGTGGGTATTTTCTTTTGTCACATCATCATCGCATCATGCGCATCATCAGCATTGCATCGGCATCTCCGTTGTCGCCCGTTTTCAAAACTTGCATCCGTTGTTAGTTGCCGGTTCTCGTCATTGTCCGTTTTGAGCCCGACCGCACACGCACGCGCTCGCGGCATCATCAAACCTTGTTTTAAAAGTGTGCGTAAAACTTTCTCTGATTAGGTTGAGATTTGACGTGCGGTATTATTTTAATATAGGTAGGCCATCTGTCAAATTTCGTCGCCATCGGAGTCCGTCTCGTACCCGAACGGTCGACCGTAGTGGCACCGTATTCGGTCTATCGTCGGACGTGATTTCGGTGTTTTAAAAAAACTAAGTCGTCGGGTTGCCTATTTTTTTCCCTCTCATCTCTGCCTAGCCCCTCTCCACAGTGCACCGACTTGCCCGCAACCTAGCCCGAAACCTCCCGGTACCCGAAACACACAGTCGTAACCATTGGGTCCGGGTCAACACCGTTTTACCGCAAACCATCTTCGGTTTGTCCAGAGGACTTCCTATCCTATTTATCTCGACCACCCAATCTAAATCGGAGGGTCGAGATGCCCCTAAAGCTAACCCATTTGCTATTTATAGTCCACCCTAGTCTATTTTAGACAACCCTAGATCTAATCCTAAAAATCCTCCCAGCCGCTGCCACCCACTCCGAGACTCTTCTCCACGTCGGGATCCCTCCTGATCTAAATTCCACCAACTCGCTCATCCGCAAGCTCCCTCCTCCCTCTATCTGTGAGCCAGCCCAATCTGCACCCTGGTCCTCCCCGCGTCCACCACCTCCAGCTCGTAGCTCCAGGGGAACGAGCACCCGCAGCTCTCGTGCGGAGCACCCCACGGTCCTTGCCCGCGTGTCCTCTATCACGACGTCGCCGGCGACCGCACTAACCGGCCAACCTCGTCCCCGACCAAGCACCTCGGACGACCACCCAGGTCATGTCGCTGCTTCTCTCTTCTCTCTTCTCTCTTCCCTCTTCCCTCTCTCACCTCGTCTCTCTCTCTCTGTCCACAGGAGCAGCACCACCCCGCCATGGAGATAACAGGAGCTCGTAGCTCGTGCTCCACTCGTTCCCAACTCCGAATCGAGCTCCGAAGGTGGGAATGGAGCCCCAACGGCCGGATCTGGCGCCGCCTGACGCCGGCGGAGCCGCTCCAGCACTCGCGTCGTGCCTCGTCAGCGCCGCTCCTCGGCCTCCCAAGTCGTGCAGAGAGAGCTTCGCTCGAGCTCGTCCTCGAGCACCAGAACCAGGACGTCGGCCGCTGACGAGCAGCCCCGAGCGGCCATGCCTCGCTCCTCTCCCCTCGTGCCTCCCTTTCCTCTCCTTCTTCCTCCTCTCTTCCTTCTAGCCCTCTCTCTAACCTCCCATTGCGCTCCCTCTTCTTGTTCAGCAGGGGCAACAGCAGCAGCCATGGGAACCCCTGGGCCCGAGTCCAGCTCGCCGTCGCTTGGAATCGGCTCCCGGCGGACGGATCCGTGACCCAACGCCCATCCCCAAGCCTCCGCCTTGCTGGTACCTTCAGCGCCGAAGCCCTAGCACCGATGGTAGCCTGCAACCCCCGCCGGTTTCGTGTGTCTGCTGTAAGAATGCCCTGATCTGAACTCTGCTTCGTTTTGCCCAGATGCGTTCTGTTTTCGGCCTTATTAGGATTTCCATGTCACTATTAGCACGAGGAAGCGAGCGGCAGAGTGGCTAGCCATCCACGATTCAGTTGATGCGACCAGGCGTCGAATCCCACGGGCGCACCTTTTTAATATCTTTTTTTTCTTTGCCCAAGTTGTTATCTTCTTAATCTTAGTTCAAGCGCTAAGTTATGCCACAAGTGCTAAGGTAGTTCACTGGTAACACACGCTAGTGCATTTCTGAAGGTCTTGGGTTCTAATCCAGATCCCCAAGATTTTGCACTTCTTTTTTTTATTTTGTTACACGCACCAGAGCACTAATTGGGACGATATCAGCCTGGGCCACTACACAATAGTGCAATTCGGACCATTGTTTTTTTTTTAACGTCCTTTGATTTTTTTTCCAATTTCGAGGACTTTGCTAATTTCAGATAAGCTTTGTTCTTTAAACGGGCGTAGTTTCTAAACCGTGCATCGGATCGGAGTGATTCAAATTTGTAACTTGGTTAGAATTTTGCGTAGAGTAATAATTTCCAACTCTCATGCATAATTAGAACTGTTCAGGATGCTGTTTGCATCAGTTTGTGTGTCGACGTGTTGAAACGGTTTAGATCGTAACTATTTGTTCGTAGCTCCGTTGGAGACGTGCCATATATGTGAATGGACCAGAACGACGAGTAGAATTACGTGAACCACTCTGTTTTTCCGTTTCACAAACCTAAAATGTGATTAGGACAAATCTGGGCAGAATTAGAATTTAACATGTGAGGTCGTCTGAGAGATGCTATATGTCATTTCCGACCTCATTTAAAGTACCTAGATAGGTAGTTTAATTAGGCTTCACCACTTGCCATGTTTAACCACATTTAATATTACCGTGTATCTAATCGGGATAGAACTAAATAAATAAACGTGGAGTTTTGTCAATATGCAACTCGTTGCATATTGAGCTTCACTTAATGTGTAGTGTTTGATTGTTGTGATTGTCATGCCTTGCATTAGACCGTTCATGCATCATATGTGTCTTGCATCATGTGGTGAATATCGTGTGTTGATGCTTGTTTCCGTTTCCCTCCGTCTCGATAGAGTTCCGCAAGCGTGTCGGATGTGAGGACCGTTCAACTATGTCGGTTCGTCTGCTTCACGGAGTCATTCTTCTTCTCGGCGGGATCTCAGGCAAGATGACCATTTCCCCATATACCATTACTATCATTGTCATGCTAGTTTATTGTTTCTATCGATTATGTCTCGTTGCCTACCACATGTTAAATATCAGCCTCTCAACAATGCCATGGAAACCTTCAACTGTTCTCAACCTAGCAAACCACTGATTGGCTATGTTACCGCCTTCTTAACCCTGTGTTAGCGTTGCTAGTTGCAGGTGCACTTGCTTCCATGTGATAACATGGGTTCCTTGTTATATCACCATATTTAAATGCTATTTAATTGGATGCACCTATATACTTGGAAAAAGGTGGAAGGCTCGGCCTTTCTAGCCTGGTGTTTTGTTCCACCTTTGCCCCCTTAGTTTCGGCTACCGGTGTTATGTTCCATATTTGAGCGCTCCTAACACGATCGGGGTTGTTATGGGGACCCCCTTGATAATTCGTTTTAGATTAAAGCTGGTCTCGCAAGGCCCAACTTTGGTACTACATTTGCCTAATCACCTAATAAAATTGCATAGGGACTTTCCGGACCCCGAGGATAATTTAATCAACCCCCGGGCTAGTGCTCCTCATGAGTGTTGGTCCCACCTGAGCGATGTCCGACGCCCCTCTGGTCACCCGGAGGTTTAGCGATCCCGACGTCTAGCTCATCCGTCGTGTCCTGAGAACGAGGTACGCGACTCCTATCGGGATCGTCGACACGTCGGGCGGCCTTGCTCGATTAGTTTTACCTTTGACGAAATATCTTGTGCATCGGGATTCCGGTGATGCTTTGGGTAACCTCAGAGTTGAGGTTTTACACTAGGGAATCCGACGAAATCGCGAGCTTCGTGATTGAGGATTTCTATGCGGATTGTGGTAATTTGTGATGGACTAGTTGGAGCACCCCTGCAGGGTTAAATCTTTCGGAAAGTCGTGCCCGCGGTTATGTGGCAATGTGGAAACTTTGTTTAACACTGGTTCTAGATAACTTGAAGCCAGCTTAATTAAAATATGCCAACTGTGTGCGTAACCGTGACTGTCTCTTTCGTGAGTTCCTTCTCCGATCGAGGACACGGTGGGGTTATGTCTGACGTAGGTAGGTGTTCAGGATCATTCATTTTATCATGAGTAGTTCACATCCGTTATGCGTAGATCATCCCCCTCTTATTTTCTTGTACTCGTAAGTTTAGCCACCAAAGATAGGCTTAGCCGCTGTTGCAACCTCACCACTTAACCTTACCTCACCCATTAAGCTTTGCTAGTCTTGATACCTTTGGAAATGAGATTGCTGAGTCCCCTGTGGCTCACAGATTACTACAACACCAGTTGCAGGTACAGGTAGAGGTTACTTCACGCGAGCACGTTGATTGTTCATTTGCAGTTGCTTCTTCTTCTTCTTCTTCATCGATCTAGGATGGGTTCCAGACCGGCAGCCTGGGATAGCAAGGATGGACGTCGTTCTTCTTTTCTCGTTTGTTTTCGTCCGTAGTCGGACCCTGCTCTTATTCATGATGATTATGTAATGTACTAATGTGACTCTGATGTAGCTTGTGGCGAGTGTAAGCCAATTCTATATATATAACTCTTCTTTTCAGTACATGTACTTGTAACGATATCCATTCTTGCGACAAGATGAGATGCGCTTCTATCCCTGACGAGGCCCTCGTGCCAAATTGAGGATAGCGTCGCATCTTTGGCGTGACACTACGGACCCGTAGGTCTGAAGTGTCTACTCACAAGTCATTGGAGAGGCGCTGATGTTGATGTAGAAGCCCTCCAACTCCAAAGTCCCCTCCAACAGGGCACCAGGAAGGGTCTCCAGATGAGATCTCGCAGAAACGGAAGCTTGCGGCGGCGGAAAAGTGTTTTCATGGATGCCCTGATTGTTTCTGGATTTTTAGGGAATTTATAGGCCAAAGAGCTAGGACAGGGGAGCGCCAGGGAGGCCACAAGCCTGGTTGCCGCGGCCCCCCTGGCCGCGGCAACATGGCTTGTGGGCTCCCTGTGGGCCCCCTGCCTTGGCCCTCAATCCTCCTGATCTTCTTCTGTTCTGGAAAAATTTATTTCGGGGATTTTATTCCGTTTGGACTCCGTTCCAAAATCAGATCTGAAAAGAGTCAAAAGCACTGAAAAAACATGAACTGGCACTTGGCACTGAATTAATAGGTTAGTCCCAAAAAGATATAAAAGGTAAACAAAACATCCAAAGTTGACAAGATAACAGCGTGAAACTATCAAAAATTATAGATGCGTTTGAGACGTTTCAAGAGGCTGCGGGGTAGGAGATGGCGGCGCGTGACGGAGGCGTCGGGGACGGAGCGAGCGTTGGAGGAGTCGGGGCCGGCGGTGCACGGCGCCGTGGCAGGGGGTGGCGGCGCGTTGGTGCTGGAGATGGGAGGTAAGGTCATGGGTGATCTGGTGTTTTTTTTGTTTCTCTCGCACATACCAATTCAGCTTCACTTATCAATTGGACTGCGGGTTGATTTTTAAAAAATAGAGGGTTGTTTTTGCAAAACGGCCACGACGGGTTTTCCGACAGAAACAGTAGCCGCTTTAGTATTATTAGGTAAAGATACTCCCTCCTTTCCTAAATATAAGTTCTTTTAGAGATCCCACTAGGGGGCTACATACGGATGAAAAATGAATGAATCTACACTTCAAAATATGTCTATATACATCCGTATATATTTTCCTAGTAAAACCTTTAAAAAGATTTATATTTAAGAACGAAGGGAGTATATTGTTTAACATAAAAATTATATGCACTAACCATCTCTACTATTAAAGGGGGATCTGCCGTCTGTCGTGATGGTTCGACCTCCAGCGACCCACCTCCTACCGCTAGCCTTTCCATCGTTTCACCGATTTTTTTTCAATCCCTTCATAAACCAGGCGATAAACCAGCGATTAGTTCAATAAAAACCCTCCCGGCTCCTCTTATCTCGGCTCGAAAAGCCGGCCGGAAAAAAGTACCAACGACCCACGCACCCACGTCCCAACCCCCACCCACGTTGCTCCCGATCCCATCTTGTGTGAGGTCCCAGGGGGCGAATCTGCCGGGTGCCGGCGCTCATGGAGGGGATGTGGAGGAAGGCCAAGAGGGCGATGGAGATTGGCATCTGCGCACACCTCCCCGCCGTCACCGGCGATCGGGACGACTGCGCCAGCGAGCGCCGCGCGTCCGACGCCTTCTCGCAGGACTCAGCGGCGCTGGCGACGGCGGTCGCGCACGCATCCGCGCCCAATAAGTTGGCGCACGCGGAGGCAGCCGACGCGCTACACCACCACCCCCCGCGTATTCCCCAAGTTCAGTTCGCCTCAAGCCCTAGCGCTAACCGCTCGCCGCGCCGCAGAGAGAGAGAGCCTCGCCGCCGCCCCCTGCGAGTCCGGCGAGATGGTGCTTGCGCAGCTCGGCGGGAGCCTCTCCCACACGCTCGCACGGATGACGAATGCCACGGTCGTCGACGAGAGGGTCCTCGGCGACTGCCTCAACGAGATCACCCGCGCTCTCCTGCAGGCCGACATCCAGTTCGACATGGTCCGCGACGTGCAGGCCAGCGTCAAGCGCGTCGTCTACCTCGGGGCGCTCGCCGCCGGCACCGACAAGCGCCGCGTCATCAAGACGATATGTCCACAACAACCAGGCCCTCGCCCCGCTCACGCGCACGAACACGCCCTAACCTGACGCAAATTCTCTCGTGTGATTTCGGGGAGAGGTTTTAATTGAATAGCCTTCCGTGTATGTTGTAGTTGCTGTAGGCCGTCTTCGATGAGCTATGCAACATGTTGGATGCCGGGAAGCTCGCCTTCGCTCCCAAGAAAGGGAAGCCGTGCGTGGTCATGTTTGTTGGTTTGCAAGGTCAGTCTGCCCTGCCTGCTACCACGTTATTACTGTATGTCCAAATTCTGTCTTGATATATGATGTTTTAGCAATTGCATCCGCCCAGATGAACATATGCAGTATCCGTTGTTCCTTAATTTGGAGGACATTGTTTCACGGTTAAATTCCATGAGAATAACATTATCTTTCATAGTGACTTGATTACTTTTGATTAAGCTGTTTACCGGCTTGTTTATATATTCATTTGATGGGGGCAAACCATGGAAACAAATTATTATAGGCCAAGCCTTAGTCACCTTCAATGTTTTTTTCACTTTGTCGAGCTACTTGCATGTGATTCTCTCCAGCTGACTTTTTTGGTGATACAAGAAGCCATGTAATTGGAGACTTGGAGTTGTAGTAATTAACCATTCTTATGTTCCTTTGGGGTGGATACCTGATGTGTTGCAAATTTTGTTCTATTCTAAAAGAAAGATACACTTTATATTGCAAGTTTTCTCATCTTGGATGGGTAGTTTGTAATTAGCGAGTCATTTGAAGGGCTAGTTGTAAGTGATAGGTCACATTCTTATCGTACTATTTGGCTTCGGTGTGGGGTTGCTGTTGTTTAGCTGACTGGCTCACTAATGATCGGTTATATGTCTTCTGCACTTTAGTTGCAATTCTTATAATATACTGTTCACAAATCACAAGGCATCGTCTTGTTCATGCAGGTTCTGGAAAAACTACCACTTGTATGAAATATGCCCATTATCATCAAAAGATAGGATTTAAACCGGCACTGGTTTGTGCCGACACATTCAGGGCTGGTGCTTTTGATCAGCTAAAACAGAATGCGACAAAGATCATGGTTCCTTTCTATGGAAGGTACACTAGCACCTCTTTACCACTTTGACTGCTAATATTATGATTTGCTATCTCTTGTTTTCACTAATTGTTGTGTCACTGCAGCTACATGGAATCAGACCCAGTAAAAATTGTTGTTGAGGGCGTGGAGATGTTTAGAAAAGAAAATTGTGATCTCATAATTGTAGATACAAGTGGAAGGCACAAACAGGAAGCAACTCTGTTTGAAGAGACGCGCCAAGTTTCAGAAGCAACGGTAATAAACTCGGAACCCTTATTTTCAGTTGTAACCTGAACCAAATAAAAAGCTCACCTTCATTGTCATGATATCATGCAGAAACCGGACCTCGTAATATTTGTGATGGATGGTAGCATTGGTCAGGCTACATTTGCTCACGCCCAAGCATTCAGGCAAAGTGTTCCGGTTGGTGCTGTAATTGTTACAAAAACGGACGGCCATGCGAAAGGAGGTGGCGCACTTACCGTGTTAGTATTCACTTCCCTTATCTTACACTACCCTCTTGGTGCCATTTAACTAGAGTTGTTGATGCTCACAGTGGCTTTGAGAGGAAAGCAAGCAAGAGCAGGAAGAAAGTTGCACGAAGAAGAGGGGATTCAAGAGGTTCTACAGATAGGCAGACTAATGAACCTAAGGAAAATTCAAATGCTTCTTTGCTGAAATTACATGAAAAGAGGGCGGGATTTATGAATTCAACTTCGTATGTACACATGCAATTTGGTTTCTTTTGTATTTCGTTGTAAGAAAAAAGAGACACGATGGTTGCGCAAGAGTAAATAGGCGAACAAAGAATTGGTATCTATTATTTTACTCCCTTCATTTTTATATAAGGTGCATAAATTTCAGCATAGTGACCAAGACATATAATTATAGATAAGTTAGGCCAAAATTATCGATCTCTAATTCCTGGATTAGCGACAAGTAAATTATTTAGGCTAAAAAAGTAAAAGATACATACAAACAGAAGAGAGATAGTTTCATTTTTTCTCTACAAGAAGAGATACGTGCAATCAGGGAAGATATACTTTCTTTTTCTCTAGAGGGTCAAGATGGAAATTATGAGAAACTAGAACAAATGCCCCTTATATTATAGATTTTTATAAAAAACAAATGCACCTTATATAAAGGAGGAAGGGAGTATTGATGAATACACATATACACTTCCAAATAAGAACAATTATTTGACTCATTTGTTTTTTTGGTCCGTAGCAACGCACGAGCAACCAACTAGTTGTTATAGAGGAAACACACTAACATTCCCTTGAAAAAAAAACCTACTCCAGCAAAATGCGTGCGGGCACGTGCGGATCGTTCCTAGCCGTATGTTGATCTTCTATCGGGACTAAGCAAACATGGAAAAGAGAAGGGACAACATTCAATACATTGCAATGCTCATCCGAATGCATGTCATGGCATGTTAAGATGTTGAATTGATCTAATGCAACAAGGAACAATTTAATTGACGTGAAATTGATCAATTTATAGCTATTCCAAACTCCGAGACTTAAATTAAAAATGTATAAACATGTTTAGTCCTAAATAGAATATTTCCAAGTTCTTAGCATGCATCATCATGGCATAACAGTTGTATTTTCTGGAAAAAATGACATACTAGTCATATTTTTTAGATCATCAAGTATAACTCCTATGCGCCGACCCAAACGAACAACGTTTTTTTCCGTTATTATCAATTTGGGTCGGTTGTCCGTTTATTCATATCCGTTTTTAAATGGGTCAGTTAATGCATCCAATGAAAAGCAAGTGAACAACAACACCATGACAGTAAAATAATAGGAGAGAGATGGGTAAGGATGTACGAGCGAATTAAATAACTAAAGGAAAGTGGGTAGGTGGGTGGGTGACAAGTGGGTCACGCAGGACACAAGCGAACGACGCAGACATAGAAAACGTCTGCTTTATGCCCGCGTGCGACCAAAATGTGAAGCAAATTTGCGTCAGCAATGAGTCCGTACGGACGCAAAGCGAACGCTTTTTGAGTTTGGGTGGATGCGTTGGGTCTCCATTTTTATCCGTGCTGACACAAACAAACGAGGAGGGCTGACGATTCGGGTGGTTGCTTTGAAGTTGCTCTGATTATATGGTTCAAATATAGTACACATATTCTTCCAAATTAGTAAGAATATTTTGTAAGAAATATTTTATCACTAACATTGTTATAGAGGAAACACACTAACAATTCCCTTGGAAAAAACTACACAGCGAGATGCGTGCGGGCACGTGCGGATCCTGCCTAACTGTAATAGAATCACCACCAGAATCTTGGGCCCGGCTTGCCATCCAGCCAAATCACCCGATAATATCTCCCGCAACTTCGCCCCAACACGACTACCATTCTTTTCCATATTTCCACACCTCACCAGACCAGTCTGTCCCTCTCTCTCTCGTCGCCCGCGGCGGCGGGGGCGGTGGCGCGCGGCCGTTGACCCGATGACCGGCGGAGGCGAAGAAGACGTCCCTCAGCCGAGGCGGCGCCCCCTAACGGTGCTCCCCCTCGTCGCGCTCATCTTCTACGACGTCTCGGGCGGGCCGTTCGGCATCGAGGACTCTGTCCGCACCGGCGGCGGCGCGCTGCTCCCGCTCCTCGGCTTCCTCATCTTCCCGGTGATCTGGTCGCTCCCTGAGGCCCTCATCACCGCTGAGCTCGCCTCCGCCTTCCCCACCAACGCCGGCTACGTCGCCTGGGTCTCCGCCGCCTTCGGCCCCGCGGTCGCCTTCCTCGTCGGCTTCTCCAAGTGGGCCTCCGGCACCCTCGACAACGCGCTCTACCCGGTTCTCTTCCTCGACTACCTACGCTCCAGCGGGCTCGCCCTCGCGCCGCCGCTCCGCTCGCTCGCCGTGCTCGGCCTCACCGCCGCGCTCACCTACCTCAACTACCGCGGACTCCACCTCGTCGGCCTCTCCGCGCTTTTCCTCACCGCCTTCTCCCTCTCCCCGTTCGTCGCGCTCACCGTGCTCGCCATCCCCAAGATCCGCCCTTCCCGCTGGCTCGCCGTCAACCCCAAGGCCATCGACCCGCGCGGCTACTTCAACTCCATGTTCTGGAACCTCAACTACTGGGACAAGGCGAGCACGCTTGCCGGTGAGGTCGACGATCCGAGGAAGACGTTCCCCAAGGCGGTCTTCGGCGCCGTGGCGCTCGTCGTTGGTGCGTACCTCATCCCCCTCCTGGCAGGCACCGGCGCGCTGCCGTCAGACACCGCGGCCGAGTGGAGGGACGGGTTCTTCTCCGAGATCGGGCAGAGGATCGGCGGGCCCTGGCTGCGAGTGTGGATCCAGGCCGCGGCTGCCATGTCCAACATGGGGCTCTTCGAAGCCGAGATGAGCAGCGACTCCTTCCAGCTCCTCGGCATGGCCGAGATGGGCATGATCCCCGCCGTCTTCGCCCGCAGGTGATGAACTCGAAATCTAAATCCGTAGTCCAAATCCAATCTTTGAGCGAAGAAGAACTCATCTTCCCGCGATGCATTGTCTTACACGCAGATCGCGACACGGAACGCCGACGTACAGCATCCTCTGCTCGGCGACGGGGGTGGTGGTCCTCTCCTTCATGAGCTTCCAGGAGATCATCGAGCTCCTCAACTTCCTCTACGGGCTCGGCATGCTCGTCGTGTTCTCGGCGTTCGTCAAGCTGCGTTTCAAGGACCCGGACCTGCCCCGGCCGTACCGGATCCCGCTCGGCTCCGTAGGGGCCGCCGTCATGTGCGTCCCGCCGGTATTGCTCATCGTCACCGTCATGTGCCTGGCATCGGCCAGGACCATCGTCGTCAACATCATCGTGCTCGCCGTCGGGGTCGGCATGTACTTCACCGTCGAACGCCTCAAGGGCAGCGGCTGGGTTGAGTTCTTGACGCCCGTGCCGTCCGACAGCTTCCACGGATCGTCGTCCGACGATGCCGCCGCCGACGTCGAGGATGTCCGCGCCGTCCTCCTCCCCGCCGCCGTCCCCGCCGCCGTCCCCGCCGCCGTCCCCGCCGCCGTCCCCGCCGCCGAGGTGGAAGTGGCCAGCAAGGCCAAGTAGCGCGCGGTCGCGGAGAGGCGGTCGCAATTTGTACCTGCACACAGACGTACAAAGGACCGTTGTTGTACAGTAGGTTCGGTAAAGGAGCATCTTTCCTTTGTCATACACCAATTCATTGTAATGGTTTGAGCTCTGGATTTGTCATACACATACGTACCTAGGACAGTTGTTTTACAGTTACAGTGAGTTTAGTTTTGTACACCCACCGACTTTCAGGATTCATTGTAATTGTTTGAGCTCTGGATTTGGATGCAGAGCACCGTGGGATGATTGATTGAACCGAAGTAGTCTTTCTTCAGGTATATACTCTGCAAGACTCGACAACAGCAAACATGTCCTATGATGCTACTCACAGCAAACTCGAAAGGTTCTTTGACAGCAAAAAGAAAAAAAGAAAAAACTGAGAATGAAAACGATTCTGTGTTGTAGATTTGTAATGACGACAAAGGCAGCTCACTAGCTGTGATGTAAACTAGACACACGTGGGTGATACGTGTGGATGGCTGCCAACTGGATCAGATGGACATGTGTGCATCCATGTCACGATCGGCTTCATGGAGAGTGGACAGAAAACGTGTCGCGCGTGGTGAGGGGGCTCACACAAGCCGTCCTCTTCGACGGGGCCATCCCACGCTGTCGGTCCCTTCCCAAACTGATTCAGCATAAATTGTGTTTCTTCGGCAAAGCGCAGATAGATTGTGATGCAGTCAGCTTTGCTCCTCGGTAAGGCCTCGTTTGGTTTGAGGGGATTGGGAAGGATTTAGGAGGGAGGGATTTCAGTGGATTGGGTAAATCCCTTCCTTTCACTCAATCCTCTCGAATCCCCTCAAATCCTTTCTATTTGGTACAAAGGGATTCATATGCAGGAATACACTATAATTAAAAATGTAATTTTTAAAACTTCAGATCAAAAGAGAACACATCACATGATAAAATCATTATATATGTGTACGCGTACAGAGTACTGTCAATGAACGATTGTTTTTCAGATGTATGCAGGTATGACAGGATGCGTTCGCAGTTCGCAGTTATTTTGCAGATGTATGGAATCTGAATGCCCATTTCTGGCTTAGCATATTGAACAATAGCAGAATCACAAGGAAGATGAACATGTCCAGGTTTGGCAGCCATCCAAATGGCCTTCTCGATCAAGGTCGTCCAGTGCACTTCGGCCCTCACCACCTCTTGTCTCCTGCTAATCTGCTTTTATGACGCGTGCGGAGGGCTGCTGCTGCTTTCGCTGTCTCTCACCTCGACACCCAACAACCACACCGCCACCAACAACCACGCCGACGGCTCCTGCGCCAAGAACCAGCCCGCCAGCCCCACTGCCAAGAACAGCCCCAGACGCAGATCGGATGAGGGGAGAAGGGGAGGGGCACTTACAATCGGGGAGAAATCCAGTGAGGATTTCTGGCAGGAGGAGTCGAGGAGGAGTTCTGGCAGGAGGAGGGGCGACGGATCCACGAGGAGGGGCGGCGGCTGGCAGGAGGAGGGGCGGCGGCGGCGGCTGGCAGGAGGAGGGGCGACAGATCCACGAGGAGGGGCGGCGGCGGCGGCTGGCAGGAGGAGGGGCGGCGGATCCACGAGGGTGCCCTCGAGGGTTCTGAGACCCGTGGAAAGCGAGGACGGGGATTATTTGGGAGGGGTTAGACGGGGATTGGGCCAAGGAAACCCCGCGTGCCAAACGGGTCCTCGGGGTTTTGCGAGGTTTCTGGCCTACAGGAGGAAAATCCTCCCAAATCCTCCTCAATCCCCTGAAACCAAACGAGGCCTAAAGAGAAACCAATCTTCTGTACGACTTCACTCGTAGCAACACTCATGCTCATGGATTAGACTGCACTGCTCACCCTCCCTTTTAAGAAAAGTTCATTTTCCACGCATGTTGTCTCTACTACTACGTGATATATCTGTTTCAAAATATAAGAGCAACTCTAGCAGATCCTATATAATTATGACCTGCAAACGCGTTTTATTGTTTGACGAAGTGGGATTTTACGGAACGAAATGTTGCGTTACAGAACAGAACACGTATAATCAAACTGCATAATTTGAAATAAAACATTCGCGGGCGAAATTGAAACCACAATCATTGAGAGCTACATAGAACATGATCATACACACTACATTCAGCCTGCATCACTTACTAGAGGGGGGAGCACACCTACTCGAGCTCATCGGAGCTCACCAGAGCTACTAGCTATCCTACCGCACTACGCAAAATTGAGCTCACCGGAGTCGAGCTCGTGCGGTAGTAGATGCGCAGTGCGCTCAGTCGTCGTCGGAGGAGGAGGAGAGCTCGATGTAGATGCGATCCTGCGCAGTCGTTTCACGGCGCCACTCCTCCACCTTGTGGCCGAAGGCGAGGGCCGACGCGACACCCTACTAGTAGAGCATGGTGTCGATCTCCTCCTCCTTCCGGCGGCGCTGCTGGTCCTCTTCCGTCTCTCGTGCACTCCACGCCAGCAGCATGGGCAAAAGGCTATCCGCCTCCGCCGCAGCGAGAAAATCCTCCGGTCCGACGACGGCCCCGGCACGTCGCTCCGGCACCGCCTCGGCCTCCGGCTCCATCTTCACCGACGGGAGCTCTTCGAGCTCCCTCTTCACCGGGGGGGGGGGGGAGGGGGGAGGGGGGAGGGGGGAGGAGCACGAGCGCGAGCTTGACGCCTCGAAGGAGCTGCCGGAGAAGAGGTGGCCGCGCACGCGGTCATACTCCTTTGTCTCGCGACGGAGGAGCGACGGCGGCGGCGTCTAGCCCCACTGCATGTACCGGCGGGCGGCGCGCTTGCGGACAGCGTCGGATCTGACTCAACGAGCCCTCTCGGGGTCGACGTTCCTACGGCTACCGGAGTTGGCCATCAAGGGCGGTGGAATGGAGCGGCTACGCGGCGGAATGGAGGCGCGCGACGGCGGATTGGAGGCGCCGGCGGTGAGGTGGGGGGACTTTTTGCGGCGGCGGAGGGCTAGGGTTTCGATCCGCATCCAACGGTCGAACCCGCAGATATACCGGTCGAGCGTTCACGTTTACGGGCCACCGCAAAAGTTTTACGGATCGGGCCGCGTTTACAGTTTCTGATCTGACAGAAAAAACAGTCCAAACCTGTATAGTCGCCGGAATTTTACAGTTCCGACGATTATATGGGGTCTGCTAGAGTTGCTCTAAGAACACTTTTGACATTTGGATGGAATGAGTGCTTTGTAAACAAAAAATAAACCGCAATAGTAGTAGGTTTCAGGCTTTCAGGGCTGGTAAAATGGACACCCGACAAAAAAAAAGGGGATGTGGCGGGGGCTTCAGAAATGGATAAAACTGTGAAGCGGCAAGTATGATCGTGCGAATCGTGCATACCGCGGTCAGCTGGATCAGATGGACATGCACGCCATGGATGCATGTTGCCGTCGGATCCGGGTCATTGACTTCTTGGGTTTGTCCGCGGTGGTGGCTCAGTGCTTATGGCATCTTCAATGTCAATTCGTAAAAGAAAAATCGCATCCGTTTGTGGATAGAGGACTAGTCTGTGAATATGTTTACGGGAGAACGACATCCAAGCTAGTCACATAAATCCGCCCGATAGTTTAAACCAGCCTCATAAAATTCGATCAAATACAGACGGATTTCATTCAAGTTCAAATACAATTTACATAAAAATGTTGATATTTTGATCGTTTAACTAAAAAACTAGAAAATAAACTGAAACCTATACCGGACGACCACCTTGTACGCGTGTCCGCCTTGCCCTGCCGCACTGTCGTCTCTGTGTGTGTCGTCATCGTCGTCGTCCCTTCAACGGCGGAACGACGCCGGAGGGCCACGACAGCCTTGTCCGACGTCAGCCTTGCCGCTCGCGAAGAAGCCACTCCTCCACCTGTGTCCTGTCGAGTGTCGTCGCGGGCACTAACAACATGGCCTTCGGAGCCTGGGTGGCGCCCTTGCCGCGCGGCGGAGCAGTCACTAAGAGACCACTCCTCGACGATCTTGGCAAGCTCGTCGTCAAGACGGCAACGATGCGTAGCGGTCATCTCCTTGGTGATCACGGAGCGGTCGAGCGCCCATGCCACGACGAGGTCCGGGTCATCATGGACCCATTTCAGCACCACGTCCGTCTTTGGGAATGCGTAGCGGTGGCCGACATTGTGTCGGTCGTACCTCGCGTGCTGTCACGCCACGCGCTCGGCGTTGGGCACCACGACCCAAGAGCCGGAGGCACCGCTGCAACCGCCGCCTCTTAGGTAGTGGAGGATGCGGCCACGCGCCTTTGCGATCACGAACGGCATATCCTGGGGGCACTGGCATCTAAAAGGACGCAGATGTCGCCTAAGGGGGTGAATAGGCGCTTTAAAATAATTATTGTTTAGACTTAAACAAATGCGGAATAAAAGTAGCATTTAATTAGTCAAACACAAACCTAAAACAACTAATATCATCTATGTACACCAACAACTTATGCTAAGCAAGATAAACAACTAATTGATAGCATCGAAAACATCATAGAAGATGCATATGGACTCGTTTTTGATGAACTCGAACATGTCATGAAGATGACCATAAGCTCTAAGACCCACAAAGATAAAAGCCAAACAAAAACCAAGAAAGATGATGATGCTAAGAATACAGTGGTTTGAGCTCTCAACAAGATCCCCCGATAGTACGACAATCGATCCTATAACCCGATCTCCCAACTAACACCATGTGGCTGGTAAAACAGAAAACCTATCAAGGGCAAACCTTTGCCTTGCGCATAGTTCACTTGAGCTGGATGATGATGATGTTTCCTCCTCAAGATGGACAACATTTCTTGATTGCGCCGACTCGATGAATACTAGTAGATTGCTCCCCATACTCCACTATGGGTGAGCCACTCTTTGGCAAGCTTCAAGCATGACCTCATTCTGATGGTCCACTTAAACTTACACACCGCAAACTTGATGACGATCATCCTCTTGACGCAAGCCCATGGACACATACCTAACCCACATATAACTGGCACAATCACTTGATCCCTCTCGGTGCATCATGTATGCTCTGTGTGCCGATCAACTTGATTCACTCTTTGACTTAGTCTTGATCAACCTTGAGACTTATCTTCTCTCTTCATAAAGATGATGTCTTGAAGGTAAACATGGACGGTACCACAATCTTCTTCTTCAAGACATCATTGCAATAAGCTCAACTCTCACATGACCAATTTTGAATAAAACCTTGAATACCACCTTGGTCATCTCATAAACTCCTTGAAACCAACAAATGGATTTCAAGAAATGCCCATGGAAAAATCCTTCGATTATAATACAAGGCAACCATTAGTCCATAGGGATTGTATCAATTACCAAAACCAAACATAGAGCCACAAAGTTCTAACAGCCTCGAGGTGGCGACAATGTCGTCTCGTTCCGCGCCTACCGGTTATGTGGTGGCGACGGCGGCTTGGGCTTCACGCGGCGGAGGCGCTCGAGAGTGATAACCCACAAGTGTAGTTGATCATTTTTAGCCTTTTTCGATAAGTAAGAGTGTTTAATCGAACGAGGAGCTAAAGGTAGAATTGGTATTCTCTCAAGTTCTTTCGACCACCCATACAACTCTACGCATAACAACGCTTACTTTACGTAGAACAAGAATAAAACTACTTTGCGGGAATAGAACTAGAAGTACTTTGTAGATAGTTTTGCAAGATAAAAAAGAACATGGAAATAAAAGTTAGGTGACGTTTCAATAAAAGAACAATAAAGTAAATATAGCGAGTGTGGAAAAGTGGTGGTAGGATTTGCGAGATTGTCCTAGGCAATTGATAACAAGATCGATAATCATTATTGCAGTTTTATATGAGGGGGAGGCATGACCTAACATACTTTTCGTACTTGAATCTTATGAACTCATGATTGGAACTCTAGCAAGCACCATCAACTACTAAAGATCATTAAGGTAGAACTGAACCATAGCATTAACACATCAAGTCCTCTTTACATCCGTACGCAACAACCCCCTTGCTGAGGCATAAGCTTATGTCACTCTCGGTGCCCACTATAAGCGAACCATGAACTTATTACAATACCCTATAGCTGGAATGTAACAGCCCGATGCCGACGTTCCAGAAGATTCCCCTCTCTTTCCGTTTTCGTCGTGTGATTCATTTTATTTGTCGCATCAGCATCGCATCATCTGCATTGCATCGGCATCTCCGTTGCCGCCAGTTTTCAAACTTGCATCCGTTATTAGTTGCCGCTTCTCTTCGCGTTCCTCGTTGTTCGTTCCGAGCCTGACCGCACACGCACGCGCCCGCGGCACCGTCGAAACCCTGTTTTAAAAGTGTGCATTAAACTTTCTCTGATCGGGTTGAGATTTGACGTGCGGTGTTATTTTAATGTAGCTAGGCCGCCTGTCAAATTTCGTCGCGATCGGAGACCGTCCGGTACCCGAGCGGTCGACCGTAGCGGCACCGTATTCGCTCTACCGTCGGACGTATATCGGTGTTTTAAAAATTTGTGCCGCGTCGCCCGTTCTCCCTCTCGTCTCCGGATATCCCCTCTACACAGCCACCTAACCATTCCCACATCCATGGCCGTTTGATAGCGATCGCGTGGTCGAAAACTGATCTGAATTCGGATAACCTTAGCCCGTTTTCTATATATAGACAGCAAACCCTCTCTCCGTGGATTTCCGCGCCCTCCTAACCCTAGCCGCCACTCCCACCTACCTCTCTCTCTCCTCCCTCCTGCCAGCCACCGGGGGCCCGCTCGAGCCCGTAGCCGGCCCTCCCGGCCTGGAGCCGCCGCCAGCCGGCAGCTCGAGGGGAGGAGCCCCTGAGCCATCCCCTGCTCGAGCTCCTGTCGAGCCCTAGCCCTCCTCACCTGCGGATCTGGAGGGATCCCCACGTAGCGCCGCCCCACTGGCCACCGGCCGCCGCCGGCATCGCCGCCCGCTGCCAGGCAACGTCGGCCTCGACCACATGTCCCCCCGTCCCGCCCGCTGCCCCGACCTGCAGCCGCCGCCGCCCCGTCTCTCCCCTCGGAGCTCGGTGCCGCTGCCGGGAATGGGTTGCCCCGACCTTGATCTACCTTGCGCGGCCTCCTCGGCTCCTCTGGTGACCCCATGGTGGCCCCCCTTGCCGGAGCCCTCGAAGTCAACTTGTCGCTACTACCGCCTCTGGCTCCCGCTCGGGAGGAGCCCGACGGGGAACTGCCTCGCCTCCAGGCGCTCGCTTGGGCCGCTCCCCGCGCTGGCGTCATGGGCCGGCCTCCCGAGAGCCACTCCGTCGGCCCAGTCGCCCCTCCGCCCAGGCCGGCCAGCTCCTGCGCCAGGCGAGGCCCGGGTCACCCCAGGCCGGCCTACTTTGGCCCGAAGGTGAGCCCCTTTCACCAGCGCCCTGCGGGTGTGTTAGCTATATTGCGCCCAGCTTTTTTTCGGTCTGGTAGAATATTCGGCCCATGTAGTATTTTAGGTTTTTATTACGTTTTAGATAATTCCAGTAAATAAACGTATATATAAATGCCCGTAACTTTTTATCCGTAAGTCGGAACGAGGCATATCTTATATGGTTTTGGGGTAGTTTTGCGAGTAGAACATGATTTCACAACTTGCATAATTATTTGACGTGGTTTTACGTGCCGAACGCCTAGTTTAACGCACTGTCCTATTTTGTTTCGTCCCGTATTTATTTTTCTTGCGGTCCGGATTGCTCGAGTGCCTTAGATAAAATGCCTATGTTTTAGGGACTATTTATCCAAGTATTTTAGAGCGGTCAATTGTATTTTTACGTGTAGGGATTTGCCGGTAGCTTATTTTCCCGTATATAGGTGTTTATCTCGCATTAATGTGTGGCATTATTTTGTGTTGCAAACTCCACATATTTTATATGTTTCCGGGGTAGAAAAATCCCATGGATTTTTCCGTGCAATTAGTTTTAGCATTAGAGCAAGTTAGTTCGCGAGATATTTTGCCGTGATCCCCTTTTGTTTAATTCGTAGGATTTATTCCGTGCGTCGTTTGACGGAGTTGTCAACTAGAGAGTTGATCTTGGATGTTTTGTTTAGCCCCTGGTATTTTTGGTTGCAATAGAAATGCATGTTTAGGTGTGTTTTGATTGCCCTCAAGTTGCTAGAAATAGTGCTGTTTTGGACGTGCTGAAATATTTCTAAGTCTGAAATCTGTTATATTTTGTTGCTGTCTTGTCTTGCTTGCATCTTGTGATTTGTAGCTCTTTTGAGGTTGGTCCAATGGAGTTAGTTGTACCCCTTGTGTTTCTTTAGCATGCTGTAAATTTTCATGCCATTTGGAGTCCTGTAGCTATAGGTTTTTGCTGCTGTCAATATTGCTTCGGATCGAAAACTGCACTTTCATGAGGTGTAATTTTCACTAAGTCTGAAATAATGTGTGAGATGCCATTTTGTGTCTTCTTTCCCTAGTGTTCCTTGCTGCCATGTGAAAAGGACGTGGATGTCGCCTAGAGGGGGGGTGAATAGGCGCTTTAAAATAATTAAGGTTTAGGCTTGAACAAATGCGGAATAAAACTAACGTTTAATATGTCAAGCACAAAACCTACAAACAACTAGGCTCACCTATGTGCACCAACAACTTATGCTAAGCAATATAAACAACTAAGTGATAGCAAGATATATTACAATAAACAATATGTCTATCACAAAGTAAAGTGCATAAGTAAAGGGTTCGGGTAAGAGATAACCGAGGCACGGGGAGACGATGATGTATCCCGAAGTTCACACCCTTGCGGATGCTAATCTCCGTTAGAGCGGTGTGGAGGCACAATGCTCCCCAAGATGCCACTAAGGCCACCGTAATCTCCTCACGCCCTCGCACAATGCAAGATGTCGTGATTCCACTAAGGGACCCTTGAGGGCGGTCACCGAACCCGTACAAATGGCAACCCTTGGGGGCGGTCACCGAACCCGTACACGTGGCAACCCTTGGGGGCCGTTACCGGTACCCGTACAAATTGCTCGGGGCAATCTCCACAACCTAATTGGAGACCCCGACGCTTCCCGGAGCTTCACACCACAATGATTGAGCTCCGAGACACCACCAAGCTTCTAGGACGCCAAAGCATCCACGAAGAACAATATCAAGGGTACTAAGTACCAAAGGTAGTAAGCTTCTCAACTTCTCACTTCCACGTATCACCGTGGAGAACTCAAACCGATGCAACTAATGCAATGGCAAGAACACATGAAGTGGTCAAGTCCCTCACACTCAAATCCCTTCACAACAACAAAAGCTATGGAGAAATATGAGAGGAAGAACAAGGAGCTCACAAAGAACTCCAAGATCAAGATCCAAGGGGTTCCCCTAACATAGAGGAGAAAGTGATTGGTGGAGATGTGGATCTAGATCTCCTCTCTCTTTTCCCTCAAGAACAAGCAAGAATCATTGGAGGGATTGAGAGTAATCAAGCTCTAAGAATGTCAACAATGGAGGTAGAACAAGAGCTCAACAGATAGATAAGACCAAGGGGGAAGAAGACCCCCTTTATATAGTGGGGGAAGGAATCAGACCGTTACCCCCACTTTCTGCCCGAGCTCCAGCGGTACTACCGCTGGCTGCAGCGGTACTACCGCTGGCACTCCACCGGTACTACCGCCAGCTAGCAGTACTACCGCTGGCACTCCAGCGGTACTACCGCTCGCCCCAGTGGTACTACCGCTGGGCCCCTGGTAGTGCAACGGCACTACCACCGCCAAGAAAGTCTTTGCAAAAAGGTCCGTCCACGAACAACCGCTAGGCAGGCGGTACTAAGCTCCTGGAGCGGTACTACCGCTGACCAGGGGCGGTACTACCGCTAGGGCCAGCGGTACTACCGCCAACTCTAACGGTACTACCGCTAGGTCCAGCGGTACTACCGCTCGCCACTGAAACAGCCATAACTTTCGCATACGAGCTCCGAATCGAGAAAACCCAAGCTTGTTGGAAATCTTAAGACCATGCGGTTATGAATATGCCAAAGATATAGAGATGTGAGTCCTCTATGAATGAAGAACCGGCAAAAACTCCAACATCGAAAACATCATAGTAGATACATATGGACTCCGTTTTCGATGAACTCGAGCTTGTCACGAAGATGACCATAAGATCTAAAACTCACAAAGAGAAACACCAAACAAGAACCAAGAAGTATGATGCAAGGATGCAAATGGTTTGAGCTCTCAACGAATGATACGATCAAGCTACTCACTTGAGAGCCCCCTTGATAGTACAACAATCTATCCTAAACAGAAAACCTATCAAGGGCAAACCTATACCTTGCACCTCGTCCTCTTGAGCTAGATGATGATGATCTTGGCTTCCTCAAGATGGACCACCTTTCTTGATTGTGTTGGCTTGATGAAGACTAGTTGATTGCTCCCCCATACTCACTATGGGTGAGCCACTCTTCAACATATCTTCACAAGTCCATTGCCACCACAATGGACGGCAAGCTTCAAGCATGATATCTTCGTGCTGATCCACTTGAACTTGCACATCGCAATCTTAATGACGATCACAACTTGACGTCATACTTCATGGGTTGTATGAGATCTTCCCTTTGACGCAAGCCCATGGAAACACACCTAACCCCCACATAGAACTCTCACGAAGACCATGGGTTAGTACACAAATACGTAATCGACAATGCTTACCATACTATGGGATCACTTGATCCCTCTCGGTACATCTTGTACGCTTTGTGTGTTGATCATCTTGATTTACTCTTTGTCTGAGATCTTGATCAACCATGTGTCTCTTTGACCATTCTTTCGATAATACCTTGAATACCATCTTGGTCATCATATAAACTCCTTGAACCCAACAGATGGACTTCAAGAAGTGCCTATGGACAAATCCTATAAATGTAACTTAAGGCAACCATTAGTCCATAGGAATTGTCATCAATTACCAAAACCACATATGGAGATATATGCTCTAACACCATGCTAGTTGTTGTTCGCTGTTCGTAGTAGTGCTTCTTGCCCTCTTCCGTGCCATGCCTTGCTTGAGCATATAGGAGTTGTGTAGACGTAGTTGTGGGGCGTAGAAAGTGCTATGTGGCTGTTTTTGGCAGATTGTAGTCAGTTCTTGTTTTGCTCGTAGATTTTGAACCGTAGCTCCGTTTTGATCATGTCCTACATGAAACTTGCTTAGAAACTCATGTAGTTTCATTTTATCTTGCTGTTTGTATATTTTGAAGTGCTCGTGACCGCCGTTGCACGCATATTGCATTCATGTCATCATATCTTGCGGTGCTTGTATCTTTTGATCTGTAGCTCCGTTGGAGATGTTCTTTATGTGTAGATTGCTTGCCTTGACGTGTAGAATCACGTGAACCTATTTGTTTTACTGTTTAACAACTAATTAAATGCATTAGTTCAGATCTGGACAGAATTGTAAATTAACATATGAGGTCGTCTCGGAGATGCTATATGTCATTTCCGACCTCATTTAAAATGCCTAGATAAGTAGTTTAATTGCGCTTCACCTCTTGCCATGTTTAATCACATTTAATATTGCCGTGTATCTAATTGGGATGGAACTAAATAATTAAACATGGAGTTTCGTCAATATACAACTCGTTGCATATTGAACTTCACTTAATGTGTAGTGTTTGATTGTGTGGATTGTCATGCCGTGACGTGCATGTTTTCAACTGCTCATGCATCATATGTGTTGTGCGCCGTGTGGTGAATATCGTGTGTTGATTTGTGTTTCCGGTCTGCTTCGTCTCGATAGAGTTCCGCAAGCGTGTCGGATGTGAGGACCCGTTCCACTACATCGGTTTGTCTGCTTCATGGAGTCGTTCTTCTTCCAAGCGGGATCTCAGGCAAGATGATCATTTCCCCAGATACCATTACTATCATTGCCATGCTAGTTTATCGCTTCTATCGTTTATGTCTCGTTGCCTACCACCTGTTAAATTCAGCCTCTCAACAATGCCATGAAACCTTCAACCTGTTCAACCTAGCAAACCACTGATTGGCTATGTTTCTGCTTGCTTAACCCTATTGATAGCGTTGCTAGTTGCAGGTGCAGATGCTTCCATGTGAAAGCATGGGTTCCTTGTTATATCACCATATTAAATGCTATTTAATTTAATGCACCTATATACTTGGTAAAAGGTGGAAGGCTCGGCCTTTCTAGCCTGGTGTTTTGTTCCACCTTTGCCCCCTTAGTTTCCGGCTACCGGTGTTATGTTCCATAATTAGCGCTCCTAACACGATCGGGGTTGTTATGGGGACCCCCTTGATAATTCGTTTTAGATTAAAGCTGGTCTGGCAAGGCCCAACATTGGTACTACATTTGCCTAATCACCTAATAAAATTGCATAGGGACTTCCCGGGCCCCGAGGATAATTTAATCAACCCCCGGGCCAGTGCTCCTCATGAGTGTTGGTCCAAAACAGAGCAGCTTATTAACGCTATCCGGGGCAACTCGGCGTTTGGCGTGGTAACCATCGCTCATCCGTCGTGTCCTGAGAACGAGGTACGTGACTCCTATCGGGATCGTCGACACGTCGGGCGGCCTTGCTGGATTAGTTTTACCTTTGACGAGATATCTTGTGCATCGGGGTTCCGGTGATGCTTTGGGTAATCTCAGAGTTGAGGTTTTCCACTAGGGAATCCGACGAGATCGCGAGCTTCGTGATTGAGGATTTCTATGCGGCTTGTGTTTATTTGTGATGGACTAGTTGGAGCACCCCTGCAGGGTTAAATCTTTTCGGAAAGCCGTGCCCGCGGTTATGTGGCAACGTGGAAACTTTGTTTAACACTAGTTCTAGATAACTTGAAGTTAACTTAATTAAAATATGCCAACTGTGTGCATAACCGTGACTGTCTCTTTCGTGAGTTCCTTCTCCGATCGAGGACACGGTGGGGTTATGCCTGACGTAGGTAGGTGTTCAGGATCATTCATTTGATCATGAGTAGTTCACGTCCGTTATGCGTAGATTTTTCCCCTCTTATCTCTTGTACTCGTAAGTTAGCCACCATATATATGCGTAGCCGCTGTTGCAACCTCACCACTTAACCATACCTCACCCATTAAGCTTTGCTAGTCTTGATACCTGTTTGAAATGAGATTGCTGAGTCCCCTGTGGCTCATAGATTACTACAACACCAGTTGTAGGTACAGGTAAAGGGTACTTGACGCGAGCGCGTTGATTGTTCATTTGGAGTTGCTTCTTCTTCTTCTTCTTCATCGATCTAGGATGGGTTCCAGGCCGGCAGCCTGGGATAGCAAGGATGGACGTCGTTCTTCTTTTGTCGTTTGTTTTCATCCATAGTCGGACCCTGCTCTTACTCTTGATGTTTATGTAATGTACTGATGTGACTGTGATGTAGCTTGTGGCGAGTGTAAGCCAATTCTATTATATCTCTCTTCTTTTCAGTACTAGTACTTGTATCGATATCCATTCTTGCGACACGACGAGATGCGCTTCTATCCCTGACGAGGCCCTAGTCCCAAATTGAGGATAGGGTCGCATCTTGGGCGTGACATGGAATCCCCCATGTCTGTGTCGCACACAAGGCACCATAGGTCAACACCAAAATAAAACATGCAACTCAAATGAACAAAGCTCATCAATCAACCCATAGGCCAAAAGGAATCTACTCAAACATCATAGGGTAGCAACAAATCATTGGATAATAATATGAAGCATAAAGCACCTTGTTCAAGTAGGGGGTACAGTGGGATGCGGGAGACTGGACCGTTGTAAATATATGAGGGAAGCTGATGGTGTTGACGGCGGTGAATTTGTTGGCGTAAATCGTCGTCACGGTGGTTGCCCGAGCGGTGTTCCGGAGCCACCGGGAGATAGGGGAGATAGCTCCCTCATTATTCTTCTTCCTTCATCCCCGGCCTAGATGGGAGGAGAGTTTCCCCTCTGGTCCATGGCCACCATGGATCCCGGAGGGCAAGAGCCCCTCCGGGATTGGATCTCTCTCTCTATTTATCTCGTGTTTTCGCAATTGATTTCTGACCCCTTCACCTTTTATTAAATAATTGGAGATCCATAAGTCCGATTGGGCTGAAATTTTGAGGGGATTTTATTGGGAAATTATCTTTCTTGCGGAGAAAGAAGGGCCCCAACCGACTTATGGGGTGGTACCAAGCCATCAGGGAATGCTCACCCCTGGTCACCCCATGTTGTCTTTGGAGCACCTCGGGCACCGTGTTGTGTTCATTCTTCTTCTCAAAATTCATATATATTCCAAAAGAAATATCCAAATTTTTTATCGCATTTGGACTTTGTTGGATTTTCTGCAAAACAAGCAAAAACAATAGGAACTAGCATTGGGCACTGGATCAGTAAGTTAGTCCCAAAAATATTATATAATGTTGCCAAAGGTATATGAAAGTTGTAGAGTATTGACATGAAACAATCAAAAACTATAGATACGACGGAGACATATCATCAACCCCAAGCTTAATTCACTGTCGTCCTCGAGTAGATAAATGATAAAAAGATATTTGTTTATGTGAAATGCTACCTAACATAATGTTGAACAAATGTATAATATGGCATGAATATTAAGATACAACCGATTCAAGGCAATAGTCTATCGCTTGACAAAAAGACATCCATACTCAGGTTTACTAGCAAAAAATCATGTCCTTTCAAAATAAAAATGCTAAAGAATGTTATCCCTACAATATCATATAATGTGTCATGCTTTGTCTTCCTAGCATAAAGTATAAATCATGAGCACCCCGTGCAAAACCAAGCACTTGGATCGTACTTTTTAACACACTTCAGCATTTTATACCACACTCAATACATGGGAAAGAAACATGGACATATCATATAGGTGGAATAGAATATGGTGGTAGGCTTTAAAGGAGTAAAAGTGGAGAAGAAAGTCTCGCATCAACTAGGCAAACGAACAGGCTATGTAGATGCCCATCAATCGATATCAATGCGAGGAGTAGAGATTGTCATGCAACGGATGAACTAGAGTTATAAGTGTATGAAAGCTCAACAGAAACTAACTCAGTGTGCATCCAACTTGCTTGCTCATGAATACATCAGGCATTTGAGGAAGCCCATCATCGGAATATGCAAGCGAAGTTCTATAATGAAAAAAAAATCCCACTAGCATATGAAAATAACAAAACATGAGACTCTCTATATGGAAAACATGGTGCTACTTTGAAGCATGAGTGTGGCAAAAAAGATAGTAGCACCGTCCCTTCTCTTTTCTATTATTTTTGTTTTTCTTTTTTCTCTTTTTTCTTCTTTTCCTTCTTTTTTCTTTCCTTTTTTCTTTTCTCTTTTTCTTTCCTTCTCTTTTGTTTTTCTTTTTTCGTCCGAAGTCCCATCCTGACTTGTGGGGGAATCATTGTCTCCATCATCGTTTCCTCGTTGAGATAGTGCTTTAATAATGATAAACATCATACTTCTATCTACTCACAACTCGATATGAAAAACTACTAAACAAGATGACTCTATATAAATGCCTCTGGCAGTGTACAAGGATGTGTAGTGATCTAGCGTAACATGTAAACAATGATGAACGGTGGCTTTGCCACAAATACCATGTCAGCTACATGATCATGCAAAGCAATATGAAAGTGAACACAGAAGTCATATCATGTAACGGTGGAAGTTGCATGGCAATATATCTCGGAATGGCTATGGAAATGACATGATAGGTAGGTATGATGGTTGTTTTGAGGAAGATATAAGGTGGCTTATGTGCAACAGAGCATGGTTTGGATGCACCGACAAACTTTGCACTAATCCTCAAGGTGGGCAATTCACGGTACCGAAGAGGCTAGCAAATATGTGGAAAGGTGAGCGTGCATACATCCATGGATTCATGTGAGTCATAAAGAACTCATATACTTATTGCAAAACTTTATTATCTCTCTCGAAGCAAAGTACTACTCGCATGTCCCTAGGACGGAGGTTGGTAGGAGTTAATCACCGCACGTCCCCGATTATAATAGCACATAAGATTTCAATCAAGGATAAATTATGCTCCAACTTCATCACATAACTAGAGACTATATGTGCATGCTTCGGGAATCACAAACCTTAACACCAATATTCCTACTAATGCACAATCATCCACTTGTTCCCCCACATATTACTATCTTAATGTCACAAAACTATTGCAAGGGATCAAACATATCATATTCAGTGATCTACAAGTTTTATGTAGGATTTTATGACTAACTATGTGAATGACCAATTACTTTTGACTCTCTAAATAGGTATAAGTGAAACATGAGAGTATAATTATTTCTACAAAAGACCATGCTCTAAAAAATATAAGTGAAACAAAAGAGCATTCTACAAATAATGATTTTCTATATGTAGAAAAACAAGCATCCAACTTCAAATGCTATAAGTGAAGTACATGAAGGATTCTATAAAGCCATACTCAAAAGATATAAGTGAAGTTAAAACAAAATTCTATAAATCAACCAAGTACTATTCCATACCAGCATGGTGCATTGCTAAAAAAGGCACACGACGCTCCAAGAATTTACCAATATCATGTCCACAAAACAAATACTGAGACATAGTGATAATTGTTGAAGAAGAAAGATGGGATGCCTTCCGGAGCATCCCCAAGCCAAGACGCTTGTGGTGCCTTGGGCATCCCGAAGCTTTAACTCTTGTATCTCCTTGTTCTTCTCATATCAATACCTCCTCGATCTTCGAACACTTCATCCACACAAAACTTGACAAATCTTTTATTAGAAAGGTTAGTACATATAAATCAAATCTCATAATGTAGTGTCATAACACTATTGTATAATTATAATATAACATTACCTACTATATATTATCACAATTCTATGGCTCCGAAGTCAATGATGCTCAACAAGAACTCAAACATAAGCAAACGAAGCAACTATAACAACAATCTGGGAAAAAAAGACATTATGTAAATATGAAGATGAAACGTATACTTCTATAAGTTAGAAAATTCTAGAAAATTAGGACATGGTAAACAATTTGAATAACAATACTTTAATAAATTTCACATTTTTGACATTCGAGTAAAATAGGAAAAATCAAACACTACAACCAAAGTTTCTGTTTTTGTACAACACATATCAAACAAGCAATTTAAACATCCTAAAGGTAAATCTTGGCGAATAATTTTTATAATAAAATGGATTAGTATAAGGGGTTAATTATTTTTATTGAAAAGTTTCTGTCATCGAGATTCACAAAGTTTCCATGGGCATGAAAACATTTCAAGGCTAGCCCCCACTTCAAAAGTGCTCGTCCTTCTCACTTTCACTTTTCTTTTTGAAAAAGTGTTAGGTTCCCACTTTATATTTTTTATTTTTATTATTTTAAATACACACAACACAATAAAATTACTCCCTAGGGTTGGCAACACTTTCTTTAAAGACATTTAGCTAGGCATATAGTGCTCCAGTAATTGATCAACCCGGATCCCAAGGTATATCAAAGCCAATTTTAGTTAACAATGGTTTCTAATTTAGTAGTGAGAACAAAGTAATATATATCATGTAAAAACAAAGTCTAACTATCTTCTCACACAAAATAAATGCCAATACAGAGCATAAACAGTTTCTTGCAATTTTATCGTATCGGAAACATAGAGAGGTGAAGATTTGGTTCCTCTCTCATAATAATTGCAACTAGGAGCACCAAGCACATGCATATTATGTTCATCAAGATAATGATTTGTGGATGAAATGGCAAAAAAATTATGCTTAACATAAAGAACTATAGAAAGTTCATCTCCATAAGCATAATTCATATTGGCATCATGGCCACAAGCACAGAAAGCATAAAGTTCATTAAATAGGGATATTTTGAATGAATCCAAGAGATCATAGCAATCATTATATCATTCATCCTTTGGTAAGCTCGAAGGGAAATTAAACAATGTATGAGTTGAAGAGTTACTTGTTGGGTAACGTAGCATAAATTCAAAATTTTCCTACGCCATATTCAGATCTTCCTATGGAGAGACCAGCAATGAGAGAGGGGTGAGTGCATCTTCATACCTTTGAAGATCGCTAAGCCGAAGCGTTGCAAGAACGCGGTTGATGGAGTCGTACTCGCGGCGATTCAGATCGCGGTTTGATTCCAATCTAGTGCCGAACCATGGCACCTCCGCGTTCAACACACGTGCAGCCCGGTGACGTCTCCCACGCCTTGATCCAGAAAGGAGGAGGGAGAGGTTGGGGAAGATCTCCGGCAACACGACGGTGTGGTGTCGATGGAGAGACGAGGTCTCCCGGCAGGGCTTCGCCAAGCACCGTGGGAGAGGAGGAAGGAGGGGAGCAAGGCTGCGCCGAGGGAGAGGGAAAACTGTGTGCAAAATAGCCCCAAAACCCTCTCTATATATAGGAGGAGGGGAGGGGGGTGTGCCACCCCTAGGGTTGCCACCCTAGGTGGTGAGGCACCCCCCTAGATGGGAGGTGCGGTGGCCAGGGCACGGAGAGGGGGTGGCTGTGACATCCCCGGATTAGGCTACAGTAATCTCAGTACTTGAACTACAGTAATCTCAGTACTTGAACTCAGTACTTGTTCATCTCGTGGTAGTCGAAACCGAGTCGAAGTTCGAAGTCTAAAAATAAATCAAACGGGAAAAGTTTTATAATGTTTGAGATAAAAATTGTCGGAAAAAGTTATTAAGGATTTCCTAAATAAGTTATAAAAGTCAATCGGGCATTTTGAAGTTACTACAATCCCTATATAGTTAAAACACGAGCTATATGTGTAAAAATAAAATAAGATTATAAGAAAGTAATTAAAATAATAATAATAAAAGTCTAAGCCCCCTGGCCCAACTGGGCCTAGTGGCCGAGCCGGCGAGGCCAACAGCCTCCGCACGCAAACCCTAGCGAGAACCCCCTCCTCCCGTTTCCCTTCAGCCGCCGCCGCCAGGACCGAGCGGTCCTCCCACCAACCGCTCGGGGGGGGGGCACCCCACCAACGCCTCCCCTATAGCCTCCACGAGGCTCCCCGCACCAGCCCCACCGAGAGGCTCCCTCCCTCTCCTGTCGGTAACCCACCTAACCCCCCACGATCCCATCTCTCTCTCTCGTAACCCCCACGACCGAGCCTTCTCTCGGCCTCTCCCCCATCGCTCCCTTCTCCCCATCGGCCACCCACCCATCCAGATCCACCTCGCCCCTCGATCCCAGCGGCCACCAGACCGACCTCCCCAATCCCGTCGGGTCCCTCCTGCCGGCGGCCCCTATCCAGAATCCCCCCGAGCTCACCACCACCCCGGCCGACCACCCTCCAGGAGCCCCGCCGACCAACCCTTCCCTGCACCCCATCGGCCCCAACACTCCCAGGGACCGAGCCCCTCCCGCCGGCCTCCCGCGCAACCCCCGCGAGGCCGACCTCCACACCCCCAGGAACCCCATCTCACCGACCGAAGCTCCCCGTTGGCGGCTCCATCCCAGGGGCCCTCCTCACCGGGGCCCCTCTCGGCATGACCTCGCCGACCGTCCTCACCGGCACCACCACCACCATCAAAACCGTCACCGCTTCGTCCTCCTCCTCGCCGTTACCTCCGCCTCACGAGAACTCCGGCTTCACCGGGCCCTCTCGTCAACGTCGGTGAGCCCCTCCTCGGGCTCCTCCCACCATCTCCTTCCTCCCGCCATCCCGGTTCCGTTCTGGCAAACGGCGTTCCGATCCGACGCCGTTAGGTTCGCGTAGGTGATCTTGGAGACGTGTGCATCTCTCTGTGATGTTGAGTTCTGTGTTAAACACAGAGGTTGGAGAGAGAGAATCTTTGAGAGGAATAAAAATAAATGTTGTATTGCGTATGTATGTATAAATGTCGTACGTATTTTGTATGTATGAGATGCACGATGTATGTATTTATGTATGTAGGTATATGGATAATACGTGATGTTTTATTTTGCATAAAAATGGGTATGTGGCCTAAGCCACTTATCGGTGGGGCCAAACCACCCCGCTGTCTATGACAAGGAGGCCCCACACCCTCTCTTTAAAGAAAAGTGAAAATTAAAATATAAATATAAATATAATGTTTTTATTAAATAAATAGATAGATATATTATTTAATTAATTAATTGGGTAATTAGAATAATTAGAGTATGACACGTGGGTCCCCCACTAAATAAATCTGATTAATTAATATTTAATCTTAATTAAAACTTGTGCCTATGACGTTCGGGACCCACTGGTGAGTTGACCAGTCAACTGCTGATGTCATAATAACATTTTATTAAATTATTTAAATCTGTTTTTAATTCCTAAATAATTAATAAAACTTTAAAAATTAATATAAAATAATCCGTAAGTCACATCAAAATACTTTCAACATGAAAGTTGATCAGCAGAACGAGACGAACCCGGATACACGGACCATTCGTGTGTCACGCGTCCCTAGCATAGCAAACATGGAACATTTCCATCGTTTCCAGTCTGACCGGTAGTAGCCTGAGACCCGGAAAATATCGTCAGATATTCTTCCGACCCGTCTATGACGGATGTTGCTGCGTTAGCTCATGTCTAGCCTGCATCTTGCCGTGTCATGCATTGTGTTGCACCGTTGCTAATATTTATTGTTTCTTCCCCCTCTTCTTACCGGTAGACCCCGAGACTGACGCTGCTGCCGGGTACATCTATGACCCTGCCGATCAGTCCTTTGCCGCAGAGCAGCAAGGCAAGCAAACCCCCCTTGATCATTCCTATATCGCCTATGTATTTCTTCCTACTGCTTGCATTAGTATTTTGCTACTGTTATAGTTAGCTCCTATATCTGATGCATAGCCTATTTTTGATGAACTGCTACTTTCAGTCTTGTACCTTTAATATGCTTAGTATAGGTGGAGCAGTCATCCCCTCTGACCCCGTAGTTTAGTTGCCCCACTTGATTTCAAATCTCGATCTCTGATCGACGAGCTAGACCCGACACATCACATACACCCCCTTAGTTGTACGACGCTACAGAGATACTATTGGGTACCGAGGGTGACACCTCGCCAAGTACTCCTGATGATATCTTTGTAGTATAGCTAGTCGGTCGTGGTTATCGAGCGTGATTCCTCATTCACCATTCCCGATGACGCCTCTGTCGTGCAACCCCTCAAGTGTGGGACCCCCGCGGGTGATTCCTCTAAGCCCACCTTGACGGATACATCGTTCGGAATCCAACGAGGGTGATACCTCGGATTCCCCCCGATGTTACAACCACACAGTTACCCGACCATGTTACTGGGATCATTGGTGATTAGTTGTTAAGACGGGTGGATTCCCGCGAGACTGTGTTGTTGGCCTAATTAAAATGTTAATGGATTTGGGTATTTGATCTGGGTTGGTCGGAGACCTTTTCGCACTAACCGTCTGCGTGGGAAGAATTATGGGTACTCGGCATCGTTGTATCAGCCGAAGCTTTTCAGATGTCAGCAACGTAGTGGCGCGTTCCCGGGTAGTCCCGAGATGCATTGCGCTTGTGATTAAGGGATGCTAGGACTGACGTCGGCCGCCCTCGCATCGTGAAGGAGCGCGGAGGGGAACTGGGCCCATGAACCCTTTGCGTTTAGGATTTAGACCGGCGGGCTGACCTCTCTGATTACTCTTAGGTGGGGCTGCGACGTGTCGATATTCCGAGGCTGGGCAGGACCCAGAAAAGTGTGTCCGGCCAGAGTGTTATCGAGCGCGTCGGGACATGTGGTGCACCCCTGCAGGGATGAAAATTAACTATTCGAATAGCCGTGTCCACGGTTACAGGACGACTTGGAGTTGTGCCCTGATCTTATACAACTACAATTGTTACTTAACTGGAATTAGTTGCCTCGGGATTGCTTCCTCGCAGGGAGTCGAGGGAGGATCTCTCGGCGTGACCTCGCTTTAATAATGCTGCAACAATACGACTATTATTGTGTTACCTTGCTCTATTCTCGTCTATTGCTACAAGATCCTGAAGATGCTAGTCTTCGATAGGACTAGGCCTTCTCTCTCTATTCTCGCTTTGCTGTAGTCAGTTCACATATAATCACCCCCTTCTTTGATACTGATGCATACTTAGAATAGTTCTGATGTAAGACTTGCGAGTACTTTGGATGAGTACTCACCATTGTTTTGCTCCCCCTTGTCCCCTTGATCCGTTTGCTACGACCAGATGATGGAGCCCAGGAGATGGAGGTCCCCGCCGACGACGACAGCTACCCCGACGGTGCCTACTACTACGTGGAGGCCGCTGATGATCAGGAGTAGTTAGGAGGTTCCCAGGCAGGAGGCCTCGCCTCGCTCGATCGTTGTATCTTTTGTGCTAGCCTTCTCTAAGGCACCCCATGTTTTATGTATGTACTCAGATATTGTTGCTTCCGCTGACTCATGTGCTTATCGAGCTTTCGTATTCTAGCCCTTGAGGTGTTGGGGAACATCGCATGGGAAACAAAAAATTTCCTACGCGCACGAAGACCTATCATGGTGATGTCCATCTACGAGAGGGGATGAGTAATCTACATACCCTTGTAGACCGTACAGCAGAAGCGTTAGAGAACGCGGTTGATGTAGTGGAACGTCCTCACATCCCTCGATCCGCCCCACGAACAATCCCGCGATCAGTCCCACGATCTAGTACCGAACGGACGGCACCTCCGCGTTCAACACACGTACAGCTCGACGATGATCTCGGCCTTCTTGATCCAGCAAGAGAGACGGAGAGGTAGAAGAGTTTTCCGGCAGCGTGACAGCGCTCCCAAGGTTGGTGATGACCTTGTCTCAGCAGGGCTCCGCCCGAGCTCCGCAGAAACGCGATCTAGAGGAAAAACCGTGGAGGTATATGGTCGGGCTGCCGTGGAAAAGTCGTCTCAAATCAGCCCTAAAACCTCCGTATATATAGGTGGGAGGGAGGGGGGCCTTGCCTTGGGGTCCAAGGACCCTCAAGGGGTCGGCCGAGCCAAGGGGGAGGACTCTCCCCCCCAAACCGAGTTGGACTAGGTTTGGTGGGAGGGACTCCTCCTCCCTTCCCACCTCCTCCCTTTTTTTTCTTTTCTCTTGATTTTTCTTCTCTTGGCGCATAGACCACTTGTGGGCTGTCCCACCAGCCCACTAAGGCCTGGTGTGTCTCCCCAAGGTCTATGGGCTTCCCCGGGGTGGGTTGCCCCCCCGGTGAACTCCCGGAACCCATTCGTCATTCCCGGTACATTCCCGGTAACTCTGAAAAACTTCCGGTAATCAAATGAGGTCATCCTATATATCAATCTTCGTTTCCGGACCATTCCGGAAACCCTCGTGACGTCCGTGATCTTATCCGGGACTCCGAACAACATTCGGTAACTAACCATATAACTCATATACGCATAAAACAACGTCGAACCTTAAGTGTGCAGACCCTGCGGGTTCGAGAACTATGTAGACATGACCCGAGAGACTCCTCGGTCAATATCCAATAGCGGGACCTGGATGCCCATATTGGATCCTACATATTCTACGAAGATCTTATCATTTGAACCTCAGTGCCAAGGATTCGTATAATCCCGTATGTCATTCCCTTTGTCCTTCGGTATGTTACTTGCCCGAGATTTGATCGTCAGTATCCGCATACCTATTTCAATCTCGTTTACCGGCAAGTCTCTTTACTCGTTCCGTAATACAAGATCCCGCAACTTACACTAAGTTACATTGCTTGCAAGGCTTGTGTGTGATGTTGTATTACCGAGTGGGCCCCGAGATACCTCTCCGTCACACGGAGTGACAAATCCCAGTCTTGATCCATACTAACTCAACTAACAACTTCGGAGATACCTGTAGAGCATCTTTATAGTCACCCAGTTACGTTGCGACGTTTGATACACACAAAGCATTCCTCCGGTGTCAGTGAGTTATATGATCTCATGGTCATAGGAATAAATACTTGACACGCAGAAAACAGTAGCAACAAAATGACACGATCAACATGCTACGTCTATTAGTTTGGGTCTAGTCCATCACGTGATTCTCCCAATGACGTGATCCAGTTATCAAGCAACAACACCTTGTTCATAATCAGAAGACACTGACTATCATTTGATCAATTGGCTAGCCAACTAGAGGCATGCTAGGGACAGTGTTTTGTCTATGTATCCACACATGTAAATGAGTCTTCCTTCAATACAATTATAGCATGGATAATAAACTATTATCTTGATACAGGAATTATAATAATAATTATACATTTATTATTGCCTCTAGGGCATAATTCCAACAGTCTCCCACTTGCACTAGAGTCAATAATCTAGCCCTCACATCACCATGTGAATTACATTGTAATAAATCTAACACCCATACAGTTCTGGTGTCGATCATGTTTTGGCCGTGGAAGAGGTTTAGTCAGCGGGTCTGCTACATTCAGATCCGTGTGCACTTTGCATATATTTACGTCCTCTTCCTCGACGTAGTCGCGGATGAGGTTGAAGCGTCGTTTGATGTGTCTGGTCTTCTTGTGAAACCGTGGTTCCTTTGCAAAGGCAATGGCACCAGTGTTGTCACAGAACAAGGTTATTGGATCCAGCGCACTTGGCACCACTCCAAGATCCGTCATGAACTGCTTCATCCAGACACCCTCCTTAGCCGCCTCCGAGGCAACCATGTACTACGCTTCACATGTAGAATCTGCTACGACGCTTTGCTTGGAACTGCACCAGCTTACTGCACCCCCATTAAGAATAAATACGTATCCGATGTGCGACTTAGAGTCGTCCGGATCTGTGTCAAAGCTTGCATCGACGTAACCTTTTACGGCGAGCTCTTCGTCACCTCCATACACGAGAAACATCTCCTTAGTCCTTTTCAGGTACTTGAGGATATTCTTGACCGCTGTCCAATGATCCACTCCTGGATTACTCTGGAACCTGCCTGCCATACTTATGGCCAGGCTAACATCCGGTCTAGTGCACATCATCGCATACATGATAGAACCTATGGCTGAAGCATAGGGGACGGAGCGCATATGCTCTCTATCTTCATCAGTTGCTGGGCACTGAGTCTTACTCAATCTCGTACCTTGTAAAACTGGCAAGAACCCCTTCTTGGACTGTTCCATTTTGAACCTCTTCAAAACTTTATCAAGGTATGTGCTTTGTGAAAGTCCTATCAGGCGTTTTGATCTATCCCTATAGATCTTAATGCCTAGAATGTAAGCAGCTTCTCCTGGGTCCTTCATAGAGAAACTTTTATTCAAGTAACCCTTTATGCTCTCCAAAAACTCTACGTTGTTTCCAATCAACAATATGTCATCCACATATAATATTAGAAACGCCACAGAGCTCCCACTCACTTTCTTGTAAATACAAGATTCTCCAACCAGTTGTATAAACCCAAATGCTTTGATCACCTCATCAAAGCGTTTGTTCCAACTCCGAGATGCTTGCACCAGTCCATAAATGGATCGCTGGAGCTTGCACACCTTGTTAGCATTCTTAGGATCGACAAAACCTTCGGGTTGCATCATATACAATTCTTCCTTAAGGAAACCGTTAAGGAACGCCGTTTTGACATCCATCTGCCAGATTTCATAATCGAAAAATGCAGCTATTGCTAACATGATTCTGACGGACTTAAGCATCGCTACGGGTGAGAATGTCTCATCGTAGTCAACTCCTTGAACTTGTGAAAAACCCTTTGCCACAAGTCGAGCTTTATAAACGGTCACATTGCCGTCAGCGTCCGTCTTCCTCTTAAAGATCCATTTGTTCTGAATAGCCTTGCGGCCCTTAGGCAGTACCTCCAAAGTCCACACTTTGTTCTCATACATGGATCCTATCTCGGACTTCATGGCTTCTAGCCATTTGTTGGAATCTGGGCCCACCATTGCTTCTTCATAATTTGCAGGTTCATTGTTGTCCAACAACATGATTGATAAGACGGGATTACCGTACCACTCTGGAGCAGTACGTGGTCTCGTCGACCTGCGTGGTTCGACAGAAACTTGAACCGGAGTTTCATGATCATCATCATTAACTTCCTCCTCAACCGGCGTCGCAACGACAGAGGTTTCCCCTTGCCCTGCGCCACCATCCAGAGGGATGAGAGGTTCGACAACCTCGTCAAGTTCTATCTTCCTCCCACTCAATTCTCTCGAGAGAAACTCCTTCTCGAGAAAAGCTCCGTTTTTAGCAACAAACACTTTGCCCTCGGATTTGAGATAGAAGGTGTACCCAACTGTCTCTTTTGGGTAACCTATGAAGACGCACTTTTCCGCTTTGGGTTCCAGCTTTTCAGGCTGAAGCTTTTTGACATAAGCATCACATCCCCAAACCTTAAGAAACGACAACTTTGGCCTTTTGCCATACCACAGTTCGTATGGTGTCGTCTCAACGGATTTTGATGGTGCCCTATTTAAAGTGAATGCAGCTGTTTCTAATGCATAACCCCAAAATGATAACGGCAAATCGGTAAGAGACATCATAGACCGCACCATCTCTAACAAAGTACGATTACGACGTTCGGACACACCATTACGCTGTGGTGTTCCAGGCAGTGTTAACTGCGAAACAATTCCACATTGTCTTAAGTGAGCACCAAACTCGAAACTCAGATATTCACCCCCACGATCAGACCGTAGGAACTTGATCTTCTTGTTACGATGATTTTCCACTTCACTCTGAAATTGCTTGAACTTTTCAAATGTTTCAGACTTGTGCTTCATCAAGTAGACATAACCATATCTGCTTAAATCGTCAGTGAAGGTGAGAAAATAACGATATCCGCCGCGTGCCTCTACGCTCATTGGACCACACACATTATGTACGATTTCCAACAAGTCACTTCCACGCTCCATTGTTCTGGAGAACGGAGTCTTAGTCATCTTGCCCATGAGGCATGGTTCGCACGTGTCAAGTGAATCGAAGTCAAGTGACTCCAAAAGTCCATCAGCATGGAGTTTCTTCATGCGCTTTACACCAATATGACCCAAGCGGCAGTGCCACAAAAATATGGCGCTATCATTGTTTACTTTAACTCTTTTGGTCTCAATGCTATGTATATGCGTATTGCTATCAAGATTCAATATGAACAATCCTCTCACATTCGGTGCATGACCATAAAAGATGTTACTCATAGAAATAGAACAACCATTATTCTCAGACTTAAAAGAGTAACCGTCTCGCAATAAACAAGATCCAGATATAATGTTCATGCTCAACGCAGGCACTAAATAACAATGATTTAAGTTCATCACTAATCCCGATGGTAGCTGAAGTGACACTGTGCCGACGGCGATTGCATCAACCTTGGAACCATTTCCCACGCGCATCGTCACTTCGTCTTTCGCCAGCCTTCGTCTATTCCGCAGTTCCTGCTTCGAGTTGCAAATATGAGCAATAGAACCGGTATCAAATACCCAGGCACTACTACGGGAGCCGGTTAAGTACACACCAATAACATGTATATCGAATATACCTGATTTTTCTTTGCCCGCCTTCTTATCTGCCAGATACTTGGGGCAATTGCGCTTCCAGTGACCCATACTCTTGCAATAGAAGCACTCTGTTTCAGGCTTAGGTCCAGCCTTGGGTTTCTTCGGCGGATTGGCAACAGGCTTGCCGCTCTTCTTCGAATTGCCCTTCTTGCCTTTGCCGTTTCTCTTGAAACTAGTGGTCTTGCTCACCATCAACACTTGATGCTCTTTACGGAGTTCAGACTCTGCGACTTTCAGCATCGCAAACAACTCGCCGGGAGACTTGTTCATCCCTTGCATGTTGTAGTTCAACACAAAGCCTTTATAGCTTGGCGGCAGTGATTGAAGGATTCTGTCAGTGATAGCTTCTTGCGGGAGTTCAATCCCCAGTTCAGCTAGACGGTTTGAGTACCCAGACATTTTGAGCACATGTTCACTGACAGACGAGTTTTCCTCCATCTTGCAAGCATAGAATTTATCGGGGGTCTCATACCTCTCGATCCGGGCGTTCTTTTGAAAGATAAACTCTAACTCCTAGAACATCTCAAATGCTCCATGACGCTCAAAGCGACGTTGAAGTCCCGGTTCTAAGCCATACAAGACTGCACATTGAACTATTGAGTAGTCCTCCTTACGTGCTAACCAAGCGTTCTTAACATCCTGATCAGCCGTAGCGGGTGGTTCATCTCCTAGCACAGCATTAAGGACATAATCCTTCTTCCCAGCTTGTAAGATTAGCTTAAGATTACGAGCCCAGTCTACAAAGTTGCTTCCATCATCTTTCAACTTAGCTTTCTCTAGGAACGTATTAAAATTCAGGATGACTGTCGCGTGAGCCATGATCTACAACACAAATATATTCAAAGTGGACTTAGACTATGTTCAAGATAATTAGAGTTCAACTTAATCAAATTATATGCTAAACTCCCACTCAAAAAGTACATCTCTCTAGTCATTTGAGTGGTTCATGATCCACTTACACTATCCCAAGTCCGATCATCACGTGAGTTGAGAATAGTTTCAGTGGTAAGCATCCCTATGCTAATCATATCAAGTATATGATTCATGATCGACCTTTCAGTCTCATGTGTTCTGAGGCCATGTCTGCACATGATAGGCTCGTCAAGCTTAACCCGAGTGTTCCGCGTGCGCAACTGTTTTGCACCCGTTGTATGTGAACGTTGAGTCTATCTCACCCGATCATCACGTGGTGTCTCGAAACGACGAACTGTAGCAACGGTGCACAGTCGGAGAGAACACAATTTCGTCTTGAAATTTTAGTGAGAGATCACCTCATAATGCTACCGTCGTTCTAAGCAAAATAAGGTGCATAAAAGGATTAACATCACATGCAATTCATAAGTGACATGATATGGCCATCATCACGTGCTTCTTGATCTCCATCACCAAAGCACCGGCACGATCTTCTTGTCACCGGCGCCACACCATGATCATCCATCAACGTGTTCCCATCGGGGTTGTCGTGCTACTTATGCTATTACTACTAAAGCTACATCCTAGCAAAATAGTAAACGCATCTGCAAGCACAAACGTTAGTATAAAGACAACCCTATGGCTCCTGCCGGTTGCCGTACCATCGACGTGCAAGTCGATATTTCTATTACAACATGATCATCTCATACATCCAATATATCACATCACATCGTTGGCCATATCACATCACAATCATACCCTGCAAAAACAAGTTAGACGTCCTCTAATTTTGTTGTTGCATGTTTTACGTGGTGACCAAGGGTATCTAGTAGGATCGCATCTTACTGACGCAAACACCACAACGGAGATATATGAGTTGCTATTTAACCTCATCCAAGGACCTCCTCGGTCAAATCCGATTCAACTAAAGTTGGAGAAACCGACACTTGCCAGTCATCCTTGAGCAAAGGGGGTAACTCGTAACGATGAAACTAGTCTCTCGTAAGCGTACGAGTAATGTCGGTCCAAGCCGCTTCAATCCAACAATACCGCGGAATCAAGAAAAGACTAAGGAGGGCAGCAAAACGCACATCACCGCCCACAAAAACTTTTGTGTTCTACTCGAGAAGACATCTACGCATGAACCTAGCTCATGATGCCACTGTTGGGGAACGTCGCATGGGAAACAAAAATTTTCCTACGCGCACGAAGACCTATCATGGTGATGTCCATCTACGAGAGGGGATGAGTAATCTACATACCCTAGTAGACCGTACAGCAGAAGCGTTAGAGAACGCGGTTGATGTAGTGGAACATCCTCACGTCCCTCGATCCGCCCCGCGAACAATCCCGCGATCAGTCCCACGATCTAGTACCGAACGGACGGCACCTCCGCGTTCAGCACACGTACAGCTCGACGATGATCTCGGCCTTCTTGATCCAGCAAGAGAGACGGAGAGGTAGAAGAGTTTTTCGGCAGCGTGACAGCGCTCCGGAGGTTGGTGATGACCTTGTATCAGCAGGGCTCCGCCCGAGCTCCGCAGAAACGCGATCTAGAGGAAAAACCGTGGAGGTATATGGTCGGGCTGTCGTGGAAAAGTCGTCTCAAATCAGCCCTAAAACCTCCGTATATATAGGTGGGAGGGAGGGGGACCTTGCCTTGGGGTCCAAGGACCCTCAAGGGGTCGGCCGAGCCAAGGGGGAGGACTCTCCCCCCCAAACCGAGTTGGACTAGGTTTGGTGGGAGGGAGTCCTCCTCCCTTCCCACCTCCTCCCTTTTTTTTCTTTTCTCTTGATTTTTCTTCTCTTGGCGCATAGACCACTTGTGGGCTGTCCCACCAGCCCACTAAGGCCTGGTGTGTCTCCCCAAGGCCTATGAGCTTCCCCGGGGTGGGTTGCCCCCCCCGCTGAACTCCCGGAACCCATTCGTCATTCCCGGTACATTCCCGATAACTCCGAAAACCTTCCGGTAATCAAATGAGGTCATCCTATATATCAATCTTCGTTTCCGGACCATTCCGGAAACCCTCGTGACGTCCGTGATCTTATCCGGGACTCCGAACAACATTCGGTAACCAACCATATAACTCATATACGCATAAAACAACGTCGAACCTTAAGTGTGCAGACCCTGCGGGTTCGAGAACTATGTAGACATGACCCGAGAGACTCCTCGGTCAATATCCAATAGCGGGACCTGGATGCCCATATTGGATCCTACATATTCTACGAAGATCTTATCGTTTGAACCTCAGTGCCAAGGATTCGTATAATCACGTATGTCATTCCCTTTGTCCTTCGGTATGTTACTTGCCCGAGATTCGGTCGTCAGTATCCGCATACCTATTTCAATCTCGTTTACCGGCAAGTCTCTTTACTCGTTCCGTAATACAAGATCCCGCAACTTACACTAAGTTACATTGCTTGCAAGGCTTGTGTGTGATGTTGTATTACCGAGTGGGCCTCGAGATACCTCTCCGTCACACGGAGTGACAAATCCCAGTCTTGATCCATACTAACTCAACTAACACCTTTGGAGATACCTGTAGAGCATCTTTATAGTCACCCAGTTACGTTGCGACGTTTGATACACACAAAGCATTCCTCCGGTGTCAGTGAGTTATATGATCTCATGGTCATAGGAATAAATACTTGACACGCAGAAAACAGTAGCAACAAAATGACACGATTTACATGCTACGTCTATTAGTTTGGGTCTAGTCCATCACGTGATTCTCCCAATGACGTGATCCAGTTATCAAGCAACAACACCTTGTTCATAATCAGAAGACACTGACTATCATTTGATCAACTGGCTAGTCAACTAGAGGCATGCTAGGGACGGTGTTTTGTCTATGTATCCACACATGTAAATGAGTCTTCATTCAATACAATTATAGCATGGATAATAAACTCTTATCTTGATACAGGAATTATAATAATAACTATACATTTATTATTGCCTCTAGGGCATAATTCCAACAGTGGCCCTTGGCTTGTAATATGAAGCTGATATTGTTTTATTTGTGTCTAGAGTTGTGTTGTGATATCTTTCCGTGAGTCCTTGGGTTTGATCGTACGCATTTGCGTGTATGATTAGCGTACGATTAAACTCAGGGCGTCACAGTGGCGCACCCCTAGTGGGCCTTAGGCCCACCAGCGCCTAGGGTTTGCCCCCTCTCCACCTCCTGCGCCTTGGGCCTCTATGTGGGAGGTGCACCAGCCCACTTTGGGCTGGTTTCCCTCCACCTTTTGGCCCACGCTACCTCTTGGGGCTGGTGGCCCCTCTCGGTGGACCCTCGAAACCATTTCCGGTGGTCCCGGTGGTCCCGGTACGCTACCGGTGACGCCCGAAACATTTCCGGTGTTCAAACCCATCCATCCTATATATCAATCTTTACCTCCGGACCATTCCGGAGCTCCTCGTGACGTCCGGGATCTCATCCGGGACTCTGAACATCCTTCGGTTACCTTGTATAACAATTCCCTATAACCCTACCATCATCGAACCTTAAGTGTGTAGACCCTACGGGTTCGGGAAGCATGCAGACATGACCGAGACACTCTCCGGCAATAACCATCAGCGGGATCTGGATACCCATGGTGGATCCCACATGTTCCATGATGATCTCCTCGGATGAACCACAATGTCAAGGATTTAATCAATCCCGTACAGAATTCCCTTTGTCTGTCGGTATAGAACTTGCCCAAGATTCAATCGTCGGTATACCTATACCTTGTTCAATCTCGTTACTGGTAAGTCTCTTTACTCGTTCCGTAGCACGTCATCCTATGACTAACTCCTTAGTCACATTGAGCTCATGATGATGTTCTACCGAGTGGGCCTAGAGATACCTCTCCGTCATGCGGAGTGACAAATCCCGATCTCGATTTGTACCAACCCAACAGACACTTTCAGAGGTACTCGTAGTGCACCTTTATAGTCACTGATACGTCTCCAACGTATCTATAATTTTTGATGGTTTCATGCTATTATCTTGTCAAACTTTGGATGTTTTGCATGCCTTTTATATATATTTTGGGACTAACTTATTAACTCAGTGCCAAGTGCCAGTTCCTGTTTTTTCCTTGTTTTTGACCCCTTTCGCAGGAGATTTTGAAACGGAGTCCAAACGGAAGAAAATCCCTGAAAATATTTTTTCTGGAACGGAAGAAGATCGGGAAGCTTGAGAGCTAAGGCAGGGGAGCCTCACAGGCCCCACAAGCCCCCACCCCGCGGCCAGGGAGTAGGTCGCGGCACACAGGCTTGTGGGCCCCCTGAGCGCCCCCTGACCTAGGGGTTGCGCCTATAAATTCCCTAAAAATCCCAAAAAATCAGGAGATCATCGAAAGTACTTTTCCGCCGCCGCAAGCTTCTGTCTCCGCAAGATTCCATCTGGGGCACGTTCTGGTGCCTTGCCGAAGGGGGGATTTGGATACGGAGGGTTTCTTCATCAACACCATGACCTCTCCGATGATGCGTGAGTAGTTTACCATAGACCTACGGGTCTATAGCTAGTAACTAGATGGCTTCTTCTCTCTCTTGGATCTTCAACACAAAGTTCTCCATGATCTTCATGGAGATCTATCCGATGTAATCTTCTTTTGCGGTTTGTTTGTCGAGATCCGACGAATTGTGGATTTATGATCAGATTATCTATGAATCTTATTTGATTTTCTTCTGATCTCTCTTATGCATGATTTCATATCCTTGTAATTCTCTTCGAGTTGTGAGTTTTGTCTGGCCAACTAGATCTATGATTCTTGCAATGGGAGAAGTGGTTGGTTTTGGGTTCATACCGTGCGGTGACCTCACCCAGTGACAGAAGGGGTAGCGAGGCACGCATCGTGTTTTGCCATCAAGGGTAAAAATATGGGGTTTTCATCATTGGTTTGAGATTATCCCTCTACATCATGTCATCTTGCTTAAGGCGTTACTCTGTTCGTCATGAACTCAATACACTAGATGCATGCTGGATAGCGGTTGATGTGTGGAGTAATAGTAGTAGATGCAGAAAGTATCAGTCTACTTGTCTCAGACGTGATGCCTATATGTATGATCATTGCCTTAGATATCGTCATGACTTCGCGCGGTTCTATCAATTGCTCGACAGTAATTTGCTCACCCACCATGATATTTGCTATTATGAGAGAAGCCTCTAGTGAACACTATGGCCCCCAGGGTCTACTCCACACCATATTTTCAGCCTTACACTTTTCACTTCGTTGCACTTTCCGCCTTCAGATCTCACTTTGCAAACAATCTTGAAGGGATTGACAACCCCTTTGAAGCGTCGGGTGCAATCTTGTTTGTGTTCGCACACGTACTATGGACTTGACGAGACCCTCCTTCTGGATCGATACCTTGGTTCTCAAACTGAGGGAAATACTTACTGCTCCTGTGCTGCATCACCCTTTTCTCTTCAAGGGAAAAACCGAGCAAACCACAGAAGTAACAAGAAGAATTCCTAGCGCCAAGGAAGGACTTTTGTTGCCGCAGCAGAAGAATTTCTGGCGCCGTTGTCGGGGAGGATCAAGTCAAGAACTCATCAAAGTAAGTGTCGCAAACTCATCTCTTGCATTTACTTTGTTTGATAGTTGCCTCTCGTTTTCCTCTCCCCCACTTCACCAATTTGCCTTTTTCTTCATTTTCCTTTTTCGTTTGCCTTTCCTTTGCTTGTGTGCTATGTGCCTTCAATATGCTTGCATCTTCGCTTGCTGAAAATCTAGTGATATGGATCCTCATCCACTTGCTAATCTCTTTAAGAGATCCAATTATGTTGATCCAATTGCTAGTGAGTTGAGTGCACTTGACTTTCTCTATGGAGTTTTGCTTGGGATGCGTGAATCTAAAAATCGTGATGAAGAAATTTATGAAGTGATTCACGAGGGCTCCTTGAATGAAAAGCATGATTGCAATTATTTCATTATAAATCCTATTAATGACAATCATGCTGAAAATATGCAAAACCCTAAGCTTGGGGATGCTAGTTTTGCTATGTCCACTACTTATTGCAATGATCATGATTGGGGTAATGATTTTTCTTATGATCTTTAAAATTTGTTCAAACCTCATGATGAGTATGATATTTGCTATAATATTGAAAGTGGGTTTGGAGAAGTCATGACTTTAGTTGATGATAATCCCACTATTTTTGAAGAGCGTCAACTTTGCATGCATGTGGATCATGAAAAGAATATCCTTTGTGATAGCTATATTGTTGAATTTGATTATGATCCCACATGTAATTGTTATGAGAGAGGAAAATATTATGGTAGAAACTTTCATATCAGTAAATCACCTCTCGTTATGTGGAGATTGCTATTGTCTCTTTCTTCTTCCTTGCATATGGTAACTATTGGTTCTCTTGACAATCTATTTTCCTATAAAATGCCTATGCATAGGAAGTATGTTAGACTTAGATGTGATTTTCACATGCTTTATGATGCTCTCGTTGTGTTTCAATTCTTGTCTTTTGTGTGAGCATCATTGATTTATCAATGCCTAGCTAAGGGCGTTAAACAATAGCGCTTGTTGGGAGGCAACCCAATAAATTTATTTATTTTTATTTCTGTTTTGTTGCGTCCACACTTTCATAATTCTCTTGTGATTGTGTTTTTTGTGTTTCTTTTTGTGTTTGAGCCAAGCAGAGCCTTTATGACTAGTCTTGCTAATGGTTGTTTGATCTTGCTCGAAAAATACAGAAACTTTTCGCTCACGAGATGATTTTTCATTTTTATTCAGAAAGAGATTTTGAGTTGATTCTTTTTGCTTCTGATTGATATACTTTTTTCCCAGGACTTCGTAAGTTTTCAGATTTTTTGAGGTAACAGAAGTATACGAAGTATACAGATTGCTACAGACTGGTCTGTTTTTGACAGATTCTGTTTTTGTTGAGTTGGTTGTTTGTTTTGATGAAACTATGTTTAGTATCGGGGGGGGGGGGGGGGGTACTAGCCATGGAAAAGTGAGAATACAGTAGCCAACACCAATATAGATGGAATTCAAGTTTGCTACAGTACCAAAAGAAGTGGTAGTTTGTTTTCTTGTGCTAATGTTATCACGAGTTTCTGTTTAAGTTTTGTGTTGTGAGGTTTTCAAGTTTTGGGTGATGTTCTCATGGACAAAGAGATAAGGAGTGGAAAGAGAACAAGCTTGGGGATGCCCAAGGCATCCCAATCCAAATTCAAGGACACCAAAAATCCTAAGCTTGGGGATGCCCCGAGAAGGCATCCCCTCTTTTGTCTTCAATCCATCAGTAACATTACTTGGAGCTATATTTTTATTCACCACATGATATGTGTTTTTGCTTGGAGCGTCTTGTATCGTAGGAGTCTTTTCCTTTTGTTGTGTCACAATCATCCTTGCTGCACACCTTTTTTAGAGAGAGAGAGAGAGAGACATGCACTCATCGTGATTTTTGCTAGAATGCTCATAGTGCTTCACTTATATCTTTTCAGCTAGATACTTTTGCTCTATGTGCTTCACTTATATATTTTAGAGCACGGCGGTGCGTGATTTGGTAGTTGGCTTATGCTATGAAAGTAGTCCCCAAAGTGATAGATACCCAAAGAGGATGCAAAAACCTCCATCTTCATGTGCATTGAGTAGAAAGAGAAGTTTTGATTTCTCTCAAATAGTTTTGAGACATGGATTTGGTAATATTAAGAGTTATGTTAGTAGGGTGTTGTGAATCTAGAAATACTTGTGTTGAAGTTAGTGATTCCTGTAGCATGCATGTATGGTGAACCGCTATGTTAGGAAGTTGGAGCATAATTGATCTATTGATTGTCATCCTTTGTGTTGAGGTCGGGATCGCGCGATGGTTTACACCTACCAACCCCTCCCCTCGGAGTATGCGTTTAGCACTTTGTTTCGATTACTAATAAAAACTTTCACAACAAGTATGTGAGTTCTTCATGACTAATGTGAGCCCATGGTATAGATGCACCTTCACCTTCCACCATTGCTAGCCTCTCTAGTGCCGCGCAATTCTCGCCGGTGCACAAACCCACCAAATTCCTTCCTCAAAACAGCCACCTTATCTACCTACTATGGCATTTTCATAGCCATTCCGAGATATATTGCCATGCAACTCCCACCGTTCCGTCTCATCACTTGTGCCATCACTCTCATATTGCCATTGCATGATCGAAATATAGCTAGCGAGATGTTTCAACATCATATGCCATGCTAGATCGTTGCACATCCCTGTACATTGCCGGAGGCATTTCCTATGGAGTCATCATCATTTTGATCTTTGAGCGGTGAGTAAATAAAAGTGTGATGATCATCATTATTAGAGCATTGTCCCATGTGAGAAAATAAAAAAAAGAGGCCAAAGAGCCCCCAAAAAAATAGAAAAGAAAGAAAAAGAGGCATAAGAGCCCAAATAAAAAAAAGAGAGAAAAAGAGAGAAGGGACAATGCTACTATCTTTTTCCACACTTGTGCTTCATAATAGCACCATGTTCTTCATGATTGAGAGCTTCTTGCTTTGTCACTACCATATGCTAGTGGGAATCTTCATTATATAACTTGTCTTGTATATTCCAATGATGGGCTTCCACAAAATTTCCCTAGGTCTTCGTGAGCAAGCAAGTTAGATGCACACCCACTAGTTTTCCTTTTGAGCTTTCACATACTTATAGCCCTAGTGCATCTCTTGTATGGCAATCCCTACTCATTCACATTGATATCTATTAATGGGCATCTCCATAGCCTTTTGATACGCCGAGTCAATGTGACCATCTCCTCCTTTTTGTCTCACAACCACCACCACACTCTATTCCACCTATAGTGCTATATCCATGGCTCGCGCTCATATATTGCGTGATAGTTATAAAAAGTTTGAGAAAGTAAGAGTGCGAAAACAATTACTTGCCCAATTCCGGGGGTGTGCATGATTTACATTAGTTGTGTGAGGATGATGGAGCATAGCCAGACTATATGATTTTGTAGGGATAACTTTCTTTGGCCTTGTCATTTTGAAAGTTCATGATTACTTTGCTAGTTTGCTTGAAGTATTATTGTTTTCATGTCAATAGAAAACTATTGTTTTGAATCTTACGGATCAGAACATTCATGCCACGTGAAAGAAGTTGCAAAGGACAACTATGCTAGGTAGCATTCCACATCAAAAATTCATTCTTTAGCACTTCCCTACTCGAGGACGAGCAGGAGTTAAGCTTGGGGATGCTTGATACGTCTCCAACGTATCTATAATTTTTGATGGTTTCATGCTATTATCTTGTCAAGCTTTGGATGTTTTGCATGCCTTTTATATATTTTTTGGGACTAACTTATTAACTTAGTGCCAAGTGCCAGTTCCTGTTTTCTCCATGTTTTTGGCCCCTTTCAGAGGAGATTTTGAAATGGAGTCCAAACGGAAGAAAATTCTTGAAAAGATTTTTTCTGGAACGGAAGAAGATCGGGAAGCTTGAGAGCCAAGGCAGGGGAGCCTCAGGGGCCCCACAAGCCCCCACCCCGTGGACAGGGGGTAGGCCGCGGCCCACAGGCTTGTGGGCCCCCTGAGAGCCCCCAGACCTAGGGGTTGCGCCTATAAATTCCCTAAAAATCCCAAAAAAATCAGGAGATCATCGGAAATACTTTTCCACCGCCGCAATCTTCTGCCTCTGCAAGATCCCATCTGGGGCACGGTCTGTTGCCCTGCCAAAGGGGGGATTCAGATACGGAGGGCTTCTTCATCAACACCATGACCTCTCCGATGATGCGTGGTAGTTCACCATAGACCTACGGGTCCATAGCTAGTAACAAGATGGCTTCTTCTCTCTCTTGGATCTTCAATACAAAGTTCTCCATGATCTTCGTGGAGATCTATCCGATGTAATCTTCTTTTGCGGTTTGTTTGTCGAGATCCGACGAATTGTGGATTTATGATTAGATTATCTATGAATCTTATTTGATTTTCTTCTGATCTCTCTTATGCATGATTTCATATCCTTGTAATTCTCTTCGAGTTGTGAGTTTTGTCTGGCCAACTAGATCTATGATTCTTGCAATGGGAGAAGTGGTTGGTTTTGGGTTCATACCGTGCGGTGACCTCACCCAGTGACAGAAGGGGTAGCGAGGCACGCATCGTGTTGTTGCCATCAAGGGTAAAAATATGGGGTTTTCATCATTGGTTTGAGATTATCCCTCTACATCATGTCATCTTGCTTAAGGCGTTACTCTGTTCGTCATGAACTCAATACACTAGATGCATGCTGGATAGCGGTTGATGTGTGGAGTAATAGTAGTAGATGCAGAAAGTATCAGTCTACTTGTCTCAGACGTGATGCCTATATGTATGATCATTGCCTTAGATATCGTCATGACTTCGCGCGGTTCTATCAATTGCTCGACAGTAATTTGTTCACCCACCGTGATATTTGCTATTATGAGAGAAGCCTCTAGTGAACACTATGGCCCCCAGGGTCTACTCCACACCATATTTTCAGCCTTACACTTTTCACTTCGTTGCACTTTCCGCCTTCAGATCTCACTTTGCAAACAACCTTGAAGGGATTGACAATCCCTTTGAAGCGTTGGGTGCAAGCTTGTTTGTGTTTGCGCAGGTACTCTGGACTTGACGAGACCCTCCTTTTGCATCGATACCTTGGTTCTAAAACTGAGGGAAATACTTACTACTCCTGTGCTGCATCACCCTTTCCTCTTCAAGGGAAAAACCGACGCAAACGAGAGAAGTAACAAGAAGAATTCCTAGCGCCAAGGAAGGACTTTTGTTGCCGCAGTAGTCACCCAGTTACGTTGTGACGTTTGATACACCCAAAGCACTCCTACGGTATCCGGGAGTTGCACAATCTCACGGTCGAAGGAAAAGACACTTGACATTAGAAAAGCTTTAGCATACGAACAATACGATCTAGTGCTATGCTTAGGATTGGGTCTTGTCCATCACATCATTCTCCCAATGATGTGAACCCGTTATCAATGACATCTAATGCCCATGACCAGGAAACCATGATCATCTATTGATCAATGAGCTAGCCAACTAGAGGCTTGCTAGGGACACATTGTGATCTATTTATTTACACATGTATTACTGTTTCCTGTTAATACAATTGTAGCATGAACAATAGACGATTATCATGAACAAGGAAATATGATAATAACCATTTTATTATTGCCTCTAGGGCATATTTCCAATAGTCTCCCACTTGCACTAGAGTCAATAATCTAGTTACATTGTGATGTATCGAACACCCATAGCATTATGCTGTTGATCATGTTTTGCTCGAGTAAGAGGTTTAGTCAACGGGTCTGCAACATTCAGATCCATGTGTACTTTACAAATATCTATTACTCCACTCTGGACATGGTCCTGGATGGAGTTGTAGCGGCGTTTGATGTGCTTGTTCTTTCGGTGAAACTGGGCTCCTTGGCTATGGCAATGGCCCCGGTGTTGTCACAGAAGAGTGTCACTGGATCCGACGCGCTTGGAACCACTCCAAGGTCGGTGATGAGCTCCTTCATCCAAATTCCTTCATGAGCCGCTTCTGAAGCAGCTATGTACTCCGCTTCACATGTAGATGCTGCCACGACTTCTTGCTTGCTGCTGCACCAGCTCACTGCCCCACCATTCAAAACATACACGTATCCGGTCTGTGACTTAGAGTCATCCGTATACGTGTCGAAGCTAGCATCGACGTAACCCTTTACGACGAGCTCTTCGTCACCTCCATAAACAAGAAACATCTCCTTAGTCCTCTTCAGGTACTTAAGGATATTCTTGACCGTTGTCTAGTGTTCCATACCGGGATCACTTTGGTACCTCCCTACCAAACTTATGGCAAGGTTTATATCAGGTCTGGTACACAGCATGGCATACATTAGAGAGCCTACGGCTGAAGCGTAGGGGACAGTACTCATCTTCTCTCTATCTGCTATCGTGGTCGGTGACTGAGTCTTACTCAATCTCATACCTTGCAAAACTGGCAAGAACCCCTTCTTTGAGTTTTCCATATTGAACTTCTTCAATATCTTGTCAAGGTATGTACTTTGCGAAAGACCTATGAGGCGTCTCGATCTATCTCTATAGATCTTGATGCCTAATATGTATGCAGCTTCTCCAAGGTCCTTCATTAAAAAACTCTTGCTCAAATAGGCCTTTATGCTCACCAACATCTCTATATTATTCTCCATCAATAATATGTCATCCACATACAGTATGAGGAAAGCTACAGAGCTCCCACTCACTTTCTTGTACAGACAGGCTTCTCCATAAACCTGTATGAACCCAAACGCTTTAATCAACTCATTAAAGAGAATGTTCCAACTCCGAGATGCTTGCACGAGCCCATAGATGGAGCGCTGGAGCTTGCACAGTTTGTTAGCACCCTTAGGGTCGACAAAACCTTCTGGTTGCATCATATACAACTCTTCCTTAAGATTCCCGTTAAGGAATGTTGTTTTGACGTCCATTTGCCAAATTTCATAATCATGAAAAGCGGCAATTGCTAACATAATTCGGACTGACTTCAGCTTCCCTACAGGAGAGAAAGTCTCTTCGTAGTCAACTCCTTGAATTTGTCGAAAGCCCTTTGCGACAAGTCGAGCTTTATAAACGGTCACAGTACCGTTTGCATCAGTCTTCTTCTTGAAGATCCATTTATTTTCTATGGCTCGCCGATCATCAGGCAAGTCCACCAAAGTCCATACTTTGTTCTAATACATGGATCCTATCTCGGATTTCATAGCCTCAAGCCATTTGTTGGAATCCGGGCCCGCCATTGCTTCTTCATAGTTCGAAGGTTTACCATTGTCTAACAACATGATTTCCATCACATGGTTGCCGTACCACTCTCGTGCGGAGCGTACCCTTGTGGACCTTCGCGGTTCAGTAGCAACTTGATCCGAAGCTTCATGATCATCATCATTAACTTCCTCTTCAGTTGGCGTAGGCGCCACAGGAACAATTTCCCGCGCTATGCTACTCTCTGATTCGAGAGGGGGTGTAATTACCTCATCAAGTTCTACTTTCCTCGCACTTACTTCTTTCGAGAGAAACTCTTTCTCTATTCTCCTCATGATGTGATCCTGTTATCAAATGACAACTCATGTCTATGGCCAGGAACCCTTGACCATATTTGATCAACGAGCTAGCCCATTAGAGGCTCACTAGGAACACGGTGTTGTCTATGTACCCACACATGCACTAAAGTTTCCAATAAATACAATTCTATCATGGATAATAAATGATTATCATGAACAAGGAAATATAATAATAACCACTTTATTATTGCACTAGAGTCAATAATCTAGATCACTTCACTATGTGATTTACATTGTAATGTATCTAACACCCATAGAGTTCTGGTGTTGATCATGTTTTGCTCCTGGACTTTGCAAATATTTATGTCCTCCTCGTTGATGTAATCGCGGATGGAATTGAAGCGTCACTTTATGTGTTTGGTCCTCTTGTGAAACCTTGGTTCCTTGGCCAGAGCAATGAAACCAGTGTTGTCACAAAACAGAGTCATTGGATTCATTTCACTAGGCACAACTCCAAGATCTGTCATGAACTCCTTCATCCAGACACCTTCTTTAGCCGCCTCCAAGGAAACTAAGTACTCCGCTTCGCATGTAGAATCAGCTACCACGCTTTTCTTGGAACTACACCAGCTTACCGCTCCCCCATTGAGAATAAATACTTATCTGGTTTGAGACTTATAGTCATCTGGGTCAGTGTTAAAGCTTGCATCGACGTAACCCTTTACGACGAGCTCTTGATCACCTCCATAAGCGAGAAACATTTCGTTAGTCCTTTTTACGTACTTTAGGATATTCTTGACCGCTGTCCGGTGTTCCATTCTTGGGTCACTTTGAAACCTTCCCGCAATACTTATGTCAAGGCTGGCATCAGGTCTTGTGCACAACATTGCATACATAATAGAGCCTATGGGAGAAGCATAGGGGACGACACTCATATTTTCTCTATCTTCTACAGTCACTTGGCATTGAGTCTTACTCAACTTCACACCTTGCAATACAGGCAAGAACCCTTTCTTGGACTGATCCATTTTGAACTTCTTCAAAACTTTGTCAAGGTATGTGCTCGGTCAAAGTCCTATTAAGCGTCTTGATCTATCTCTATAGATCTTGATGCCTAATATGAAAGCAGCTTCTCCTAGATCCTTCATTCAAAAACTCTTATTCAAATATTATTTTATGCTTCCCAAAAATTCTATATAGTTTCCAATCAGCAATATGTCATCCACATATAATATTAGAAATGCTATAGAGCTCCCACTCACTTTCTTGTAAATACAAGCTTCTCCATAAACTTGTATAAACCCAAACGCCTTGATCACCTCATCAAAATGTTGATTCCAACTCCGAGATGCTTGCACCAGCCCATAAATGAATCGCTGGAGCTTGCACACCTTGTCAGCATTCTCTAGATCGACAAAACTTTCTTGTTGCATCATATACAACTCTTACTTAAGGAAACCATTAAGGAACGCTGTTTTGACATCCATCTGCCAAATTTCATAATCGAAAAATGGAGCTATTTATAACATGATTCTAACAGACTTAAGCATCACTACGGGTGAGAAAGTCTCATCATAGTCAACTCCTTGAACTTGTGAAAAACCTTTTGCCACAAGTCGAGATTTATAGATGGTGACATTACCATCTGCGCCCGTCTTCTTCTTAAAGATCCATTTATTCTGAATGGCCTTTCGCCCTTCAAGTAATACTTCTAAAGTTCATACTTTTTTTCATACATTGATCCTAGCTCGGACTTCATGGCCTCTAACCATTTGTTGGAATCCGGGCCCACCATCGCTTCTCCATAGCTTGTAGGTTCATTGTTGTCTAACAACATGACTGTTAAGACAGGGTTATGTTGGGGAACGTCGCATGGGAAACAAAAAATTTCCTACGCGCACGAAGAACTATCATGGTGATGTCCATCTATGAGAGGGGATGAGTGATCTACGTACCCTTGTAGACCGTACAGCAGAAGCGTTAGTGAACGCGGTTGATGTAGTGGAACGTCCTCACGTCCCTCGATCCGCCCCGCGAACTATCCCGCGATCAGTCCCACGATCTAGTGCCGAACGGACGACACCTCCGCGTTCAGCACACGTACAGCTCGACGATGATCTCGGCCTTCTTGATCCAGCAAGAGAAACGGAGAGGTAGAAGAGTTCTCCGGCAGCGTGACGGCGCTCCGGAGGTTGGTGATGATCTCGTCTCAGCAGGGCTCCGCCCGAGCTCCGCAGAAACGCGATCTAAAGGAAAAACCATGGAGGTATGTGGTCGGGCTGCCGTGGAAAAGTCGTCTCAAATCAGCCCTAAAACCTCCGTATATATAGGTGGGAGAGGGGGGACCGGGGTCGGCCGAGCCAAAGGGGGGAAGGACTCCCCCCCAAACCGAGTCCTACTTGGTTTGGTGGGTGGAGTCCTTCTTTCCTTTCCCACCTCCTCTTTTTTTTCCTTTTCTCTTTGATTTTTCTTCCAATGCGCATAGGGCCCTTTTGGGCTATCCCACCAGCCCACTAAGGGCTGGTGCGCCACTCTCAAGGCCTATGGGCTTCCCCGGGGTGGGTTGCCCCCCCCCGATGAACTCCCGGAACCCATTCGTCATTCCCGGTAACTCCGAAAACCTTCCGGTAATCAAATGAGGTCATCCTATATATCAATCTTCGTTTCCGGACCATTCCGGAAACCCTCGTGACGTCCGTGATCTCATCCGGGACTCCGAACAACTTTGGTAACCAACCATATAACTCAAATACGCATAAAACAACGTCGAACCTTAAGTGTGCAGACCCTGCGGGTTCGAGAATTATGTAGACATGACCCCAGAGACTCCTCGGTCAATATCCAATAGCGGGACCTGGATGCCCATATTGGATCCTACATATTGTACGAAGATCTTATCGTTTGAACCTCAGTGCCAAGGATTCATATAATCCCGTATGTCATTCCCTTTGTCCTTCGGTATGTTACTTGCCCGAGATTCGATCGTCAGTATCCGCATACCTATTTCAATCTCGTTTACCGGCAAGTCTCTTTACTCGTTCCGTAATACAAGATACCGCAACTTACACTAAGTTACATTGCTTGCAAGGCTTGTGTGTGATGTTGTATTACCGAGTGGGCCCCGAGATACCTCTCCGTCACACGGAGTGACAAATCCCAGTCTTGATCCATACTAACTCAACGAACACCTTCGAAGATACCTGTAGAGCATCTTTATAGTCACCCAGTTACGTTGCGACGTTTGATACACACAAAGTATTCCTCCGGTGTTAGTGAGTTATATGATCTCATGGTCATAGGAACAAATACTTGACACGCAGAAAACAGTAGCAACAAAATGACACGATCAACATGCTACGTCTATTAGTTTGGGTCTAGTCCATCACGTGATTCTCCTAATGACGTGATCCAGTTATCAAGCAACAACACTTTGTTCATAATCAGAAGACACTGACTATCTTTGATCAACTGGCTAGCCAACTAGAGGCTTGCTAGGGACAGTGTTTTCTCTATGTATCCACACATGTAAATGAGTCTTCATTCAATACAATTATAGCATGGATAATAAACGATTATCTTGATATAGGAATTATAATAATAACTATATTTATTATTGCCTCTAGGGCATAATTCCAACAGTCTCCCACTTGCACTAGAGTCAATAATCTAGCCCTCACATCATCATGCGAATTACATTGTAATAAATCTAACACCCATACAGTTATGGTGTTGGTCATGCTTTGGCCGTGGAAGAGGTTTAGTCAGCGGGTCTGCTACATTCAGATCCGTGTGCACTTTGCATATATTTACGTCCTCTCCTTCGACGTAGTCGCGGATGAGGTTGAAGTGTCGTTTGATGTGTCTGGACTTCTTGTGAAACCGTGGTTCCTTTGCTAAGGCAATGGCACCCGTGTTGTCACATAACAAGGTTATTGGATTCAGTGCGCTTGGCACCACTCCAAGATCCGTCATGAACTGCTTCATCCAAACACCCTCCTTAGCCGCCTCCGAGGCAGCCATGTACTCCGCTTCACATGTAGAATCTGCTACGACGCTTTGCTTGGAACTGCACCAGCTTACCGCACCCCCATTGAGAATAAATACGTATCCGGTTTGCGACTTAGAGTCGTCCAGATCTGTGTCAAAGCCTGCATCGACGTAACCTTCTACGGCGAGCTCTTCGTCACCTCCATACACGAGAAACATCTCCTTAGTCCTTTTCAGGTACTTCAGGATATTCTTGACCGCTGTCGAGTGATCCACTCCTGGATTACTCTGGAACCTACCTGCCATACTTATGGCCAGGCTAACGTCCGGTCTAGTGCACAGCATTGCATACATGATAGAACCTATGGCTGAAGCATAGGGGACGGAGCGCATATGCTCTCTATCTTCATCAGTTGCTGGGCACTGAGTCTTACTCAATCTCGTACCTTGTAAAACTGGCAAGAACCCCTTCTTGGACTGTTCCATTTTGAACCTCTTCAAAACTTTATCAAGGTATGTGCTTTGTGAAAGTCCTATCAGGCGTTTTGATCTATCCCTATAGATCTTAATGCCTAGAATGTAAGCAGCTTCTCCTAGGTCCTTCATAGAGAAACTTTTATTCAAGTAATCCTTTATGCTCTCCAAAAACTCTACGTTGTTTCCAATCAACAATATGTCATCCACATATAATATTAGAAACGCCACAGAGCTCCCACTCACTTTCTTGTAAATACAAGATTCTCCAACCAGTTGTATAAACCCAAATGCTTTGATCACCTCATCAAAGCGTTTGTTCCAACTCCGAGATGCTTGCACCAGTCCATAAATGGATCGCTGGAGCTTGCACACCTTGTTAGCATTCTTAGGATCGACAAAACCTTCGGGTTGCATCATATACAATTCTTCCTTAAGGAAACCGTTAAGGAACGCCGTTTTGACATCCATCTGCCAGATTTCATAATCGAAAAATGCAGCTATTGCTAACATGATTCTGACGGACTTAAGCATCGCTACGGGTGAGAATGTCTCATCGTAGTCAACTCCTTGAACTTGTGAAAAACCCTTTGCCACAAGTCGAGCTTTATAAACGGTCACATTGCCGTCAGCGTCCGTCTTCCTCTTAAAGATCCATTTGTTCTGAATAGCCTTGCGGCCCTTAGGCAGTACCTCCAAAGTCCACACTTTGTTCTCATACATGGATCCTATCTCGGACTTCATGGCTTCTAGCCATTTGTTGGAATCTGGGCCCACCATTGCTTCTTCATAATTTGCAGGTTCATTGTTGTCCAACAACATGATTGATAAGACGGGATTACCGTACCACTCTGGAGCAGTACGTGGTCTCGTCGACCTGCGTGGTTCGACAGAAACTTGAACCGGAGTTTCATGATCATCATCATTAACTTCCTCCTCAACCGGCGTCGCAACGACAGAGGTTTCCCCTTGCCCTGCGCCACCATCCAGAGGGATGAGAGGTTCGACAACCTCGTCAAGTTCTATCTTCCTCCCACTCAATTCTCTCGAGAGAAACTCCTTCTCGAGAAAAGCTCCGTTTTTAGCAACAAACACTTTGCCCTCGGATTTGAGATAGAAGGTGTACCCAACTGTCTCTTTTGGGTAACCTATGAAGATGCACTTTTCCGCTTTGGGTTCCAGCTTTTCAGGCTGAAGCTTTTTGACATAAGCATCACATCCCCAAACTTTAAGAAATGACAACTTTGGCCTTTTGCTATACCACGGTTCGTATGGTGTCGTCTCAACGGATTTTGATGGTGCCCTATTTAAAGTGAATGCAGTTGTTTCTAATGCATAAGCGCAAAACGATAACGGCAAATCGGTAAGAGACATCATAGATCGCACCATCTCTAATAAAGTACGATTACGACGTTCGGACACACCATTACGCTGTGGTGTTCCAGGTGGTGTCAACTGTGAAACAATTCCACATTGTCTTAAGTGAGCACCAAACTCGAAACTCAGATATTCACCCCCACGATCAGACCGTAGGAACTTGATCTTCTTGTTACGATGATTTTCAACTTCACTCTGAAATTGCTTGAACTTTTCAAATGTTTCAGACTTGTGCTTCATTAAGTAGACATAACCATATCTACTCAAATCGTCAGTGAAGGTGAGAAAATAACGATATCCGCCGCGTGCCTCTACGCTCATCGGACCACACACATCGGTATGTATGATTTCCAACAAGTCACTTGCACGCTCCATTGTTCCGGAGAACGGAGTTTTAGTCATCTTGCCCATGAGGCATGGTTCGCACGTGTCAAGTGAATCAAAGTCAAGTGACTCCAAAAGTCCATCGCCATGGAGTTTCTTCATGCGCTTTACACCAATATGACCTAAGCGGCAGTGCCACAAAATATGGCGCTATCATTGTTAACTCTAACTCTTTTGGTCTCAATGTTATGTATGTGTGTATCGCTATCAAGATTCAATATGAACAATCCTCTCACATTGGGTGCATGACCATAAAAGATGTTACTCATAGAAATAGAACAACCATTATTCTCTGACTTAAAAGAGTAACCGTCTCACAATAAACAAGATCCAGATATAATGTTCATGCTCAACGCAGGCACTAAATAACAATGATTCAAGTTCATAACTAATCCTGATGGTAACTGAAGTGAAACTGTGCCGACGGTGATTGCATCAACCTTGGAACCATTTCCTACGCGCATCGTCACTTCATCTTTCGCCAGCCTTCGTCTATTCCACAGTTCCTGTTTCGAGTTGCAAATATGAGCAACAGAACCGGTATCGAATACCCACGCACTACTACGAGAGTCGGTTAAGTACACATCAATAACATGTATATCAAATATACCTGATTTTTCTTTGGCCGCCTTCTTATCTGCCAGATACTTGGGGCAATTGCGCTTCCAGTGACCCATGCCCTTGCAATAGTAACACTCTGTTTCAGGCTTAGGTCCAGCTTTGGGTTTCTTCGTCGGATTGGCAACAGGCTTGCCACTCTTCTTTGAATTACCCTTCTTGCCTTTGCCGTTTCTCTTAAAACTAGTGGTCTTATTCACCATCAACACTTGATGCTCTTTACGGAGTTCATACTCTGCGACTTTCAGCATCGCAAACAACTCGCCGGGTGACTTGTTCATCCCTTGCATGTTGTAGTTCAACACAAAGCCTTTATAGCTTGGCGGCAGTGATTGAAGGATTCTGTCAGTGATAGCCTCTTGCGGGAGTTCAATCCCCAGCTCAGCTAGACGGTTTGAGTACCCAGACATTTTGAGCACATGTTCACTGACAGACGAGTTCTCCTCCATCTTGCAAGCATAGAATTTATCGGAGGTCTCATACCTCTCGATCCGGGAGTTCTTCTGAAAGATAAACTTCAACTCCTGGAACATCTCAAATGCTCCATGACGCTCAAAGCGACGTTGAAGTCCCGGTTCTAAGCCATATAAGACTGCACATTGAACTACTTAGTAGTCCTCCTTACGTGCTAACCAAGCGTTCTTAACATCCTGATCAGCCGTAGCGGGTGGTTCATCTCCTAGCGCAGCATTAAGGACATAATCCTTCTTCCCAGCTTGTAAGATTAGCTTAAGATTACGAGCCCAGTCTACAAAGTTGCTTCCATCATCTTTCAACTTAGCTTTCTCTAGGAACGTATTAAAATTCAGGGTGACTGTTGCGTGAGCCATGATCCACAACACAAATATATTCAAAGTGGACTTAGACTATGTTCAAGATAATTAGAGTTTAACTTAATCAAATTATTCGCTAAACTCCCACTCAAAAAGTACATCTCTCTAGTCATTTGAGTGGTTCATGATCCACTTACACTAGCTCAAGTCCGATCATCACGTGAGTTGAGTATAGTTTCAGTGGTAAGCATCCCTATGCTAATCATATCAACTATATGATTCATGATCGACCTTTCGGTCTCATGTGTTCCGAGGCCATGTCTGCACATGCTAGGCTCGTCAAGCTTACCCCGAGTGTTCCACGTGCGCAACTGTTTTTCACCCGTTGTATGTGAACGTTGAGTCTATCACACCCGATCATCCCGTGGTGTCTCGAAACGACGAACTGTAGCAACGGTGCACAGTCGGGGAGAACACAATTTCGTCTTGAAATTTTAGTGAGAGATCACCTCATAATGCTACCGTCGTTCTAAGCAAAATAAGGTGCATAAAAGGATTAACATCACATGCAATTCATAAGTGACATGATATGGCCATCATCACGTGCTCCTTGATCTCCATCACCAAAGCACTGGCACGATCTTCTTGTCACCGGCGCCACACCATGATCTCCATCAACGTGTCGCCATCGGGGTTGTCGTGCTACTCATGCTATTACTACAAAAGCTACATCCTAGCAAAATAGTAAACGCATCTGCAAGCACAAACATTAGTATAAAGACAACCCTATGGCTCCTGGCGGTTGCCGTACCATCGACGTGCAAGTCGATATTATCTATTACAACATGATCATCTCATACATCCAATATATCACATCACATCGTTGGCCATATCACATCACAAGCATACCCGCAAAAACAAGTTAGACGTCCTCTAATTTTGTTGTTGCATGTTTTACGTGGTGACCATGGGTATCTAGTAGGATCGCATCTTACTTGCACAAACACCACAACGGAGATATATGAGGTGCTATTTAACCTCATCCAAGGACCTCCTCGGTCAAATCCGATTCAACTAAAGTTGGAGAAACCGACACTTGCCGGTCATCTTTGAGCCACGGGGTTACTCGTAGCGATGAAACCAGTCTCTCGTAAGCGTACGAGTAATGTCGGTCCAAGCCGCTTCAATCCAACAATACCGCGGAATCAAGAAAAGACTAAGGAGGGCAGCAAAACGCACATCACCGCCCACAAAAACTTTTGTGTTCTACTCGAGAAGACATCTACGCATGAACCTAGCTCATGATGCCACTGTTGGGGAACGTCGCATGGGAAACAAAAAATTTCCTACGCGCACGAAGACCTATCATGGTGATGTCCATCTATGAGAGGGGATGAGTGATCTACGTACCCTTGTAGACCGTACAACAAAAGCATTAGTGAACGCGGTTGACGTAGTGGAACGTCCTCACGTCCCTCGATCCGCCCCGCGAACTATCCCGCGATCAGTCCCACGATCTAGTGCCAAACGGACGGCACCTCCGCGTTCAGCACACGTACAGCTCGACGATGATCTCGGCCTTCTTGATCCAGCAAGAGAGACGGAGAGGTAGAAGAGTTCTTCGGCAGCGTCACGGTGCTCCGGAGGTTGGTGATGATCTCGTCTCAGTAGGGCTCCGCCCGAACTCCGCAGAAACGCGATCTAGAGGAAAAACCGTGGAGGTATGTGGTCGGGCTGCCGTGGAAAAGTCGTCTCAAATCAGCCCTAAAACCTACGTATATATAGGTGGGAGAGGGGGGACCTTGCCTTGGGGCTCAAGGAGCCCCAAGGGGGTCGGCCGAGCCAAAGGGGGGAAGGACTTCCCCCCAAACCGAGTCCTACTTGGTTTTGTGGGTGGAGTCCTTCTTTCCTTTCCCACCTCCTCCTTTTTTTCTCTTTGATTTTTCTTCCAATGCGCATAGGGCCCTTTTGTGCTGTCCCACGAGCCCACTAAGGGCTGGTGCACCACCCTCAAGGCCTATGGGCTTCCCCGGGGTGGGTTGCCCCCCCCCCCCCCCCGGTGAACTCCCGGAACCCATTCGTCATTCCCGGTACATTCCCGGTAACTCCGAAAACCTTCCGGTAATCAAATGAGGTCATCCTATATATCAATCTTCATTTACGGGCCATTCCGGAAACCCTCGTGACGTCCGTGATCTCATCCGGGACTCCTAACAACATTCGGTAACCAACCATATAACTCAAATACGCATAAAACAACATCGAACCTTAAGTGTGCAGACCCTGCGGGTTCGAGAACTATGTAGACATGACCCGAGAGACTCCTCGGTCAGTATCCAATAGGGGGACCTGGATGCCCATATTGGATCCTACATATTCTACGAAGATCTTATCGTTTGAACCTCAGTGCCAAGGATTCAGATAATCCCGTATGTCATTCCCTTTGTCCTTCGGTATGTTACTTGCCCGAGATTCGATCGTCAGTATCCGCATACCTATTTCAATCTCGTTTACCGGCAAGTCTCTTTACTCGTTCCATAATACAAGATCCCGCAAATTACACTAAGTTACATTGCTTGCAAGGCTTGTGTGTGATGTTGTATTACCGAGTGGGCCCCGAGATACCTCTCCGTCACACGGAGTGACAAATCCCAGTCTTGATCCATACTAACTCAACGAACACCTTCGGAGATACCTGTAGAGCATCTTTATAGTCACCCAGTTACGTTGCGACGTTTGATACACACAAAGTATTCCTCCGGTGTTAGTGAGTTATATGATCTCATGGTCATAGGAACAAATACTTGACACGCAGAAAACAGTAGCAACAAAATGACACGATCAACATGCTACGTCTATTAGTTTGGGTCTAGTCCATCACGTGATTCTCCTAATGACGTGATCCAGTTATCAAGCAACAACACCTTGTTCATAATCAGAAGACACTGACTATCTTTGATCAACTGGCTAGCCAACTAGAGGCTTGCTAGGGACAGTGTTTTGTCTATGTATCCACACATGTAAATGAGTCTTCATTCAATACAATTACAGCATGGATAATAAACGATTATCTTGATATAGGAATTATAATAATAACTATATTTATTATTGCCTCTAGGGCATAATTCCAACAGGTTACTATACCACTGAGGAGTAGTATGTGCCCTTGTCGACCTACGAGGTTCGATAGCAACTTGATCCGAAACTCCATGATCATCATCATTAGCTTCCTCTTAAATTGATGTAGGCCCCACACAAACATCTTTCTGTGTTGCGCTACTCTCTCGTTGAAGTAAAGGTTTAACAACCTCATCAAGTTCTATCTTCCTACCACTAAATTCTTTCAAGAGAAACTCTGTCTCTAGAAAAGTTCTATTTTTAGCGACAAACACTTTTCCTTCGGATCTGAGAGAGAAGGTATACCCAACGACCTCTTTTGGGTATCCTATGAAGACGCATATCTCCGCTTTGGGTTCCAACTTTTTAGGTTGAAGCTTTTTGACATAAGCATCGCATCCCCAAACTTTAAGAAACGATAACTTTGGATTCTTGCCAAACCACACTTCATACGGTGTTGTCTCAACGGATTTAGATGGCGCCCTATTTAAAGTGAATGCATTTGTATCTAATGCATAACCTCAAAATGATAATGGAAAATTGGCAAGAGACATCATAGAACACACTATATACAATAAGGTACAATTATGATGTTCGGACACATCATTACGTTGTGGTGTTCCAGGCAGTGTCAATTGTGAAACGGTTCTACATTGTCTTAGGTGAGTGCCAAACTCATAGCTCAGATATTCTCCTCCTCGATCCGATTGTAGGAATTTAATCTTCTTGTTATGATGATTCTGAACTTCACTCTGAAATTGCTTGAACTTTTCAAACATTTCAGACTTGTGTTTCATTAAGTAAATATACCCATATCTACTTAAGTCATCAGTGAAGGTGAGAAAATAATGATATCCATCACGTGCTTCAATGCTCATCGGACCACACACATCAGTATGTATGATTTCCAATAAGTCACTTGACCGCTCCATTATTCCAGAGAACAGGTTCTTATTCATCTTGCCCATGAGGCATGGTTCACATGTGTTAAGTGATTCAAAATCAGGTGACTCCAAAAGTCCATGAGCATGGAGCTTATTCATGTGTTTTACACCAATATGACATAAGCAGCACTGCCACAAGAAAGTGGTACTATCATTATTAACTTTACATCTTTTGGCACCAATGTTATGAACATGTGTGCTATCGCTATCGAGATTCAAAAAGAATAAACCGCTTACATTGGGTGCGTGACCATAAAACATATTATTCATATAAATAGAACAACCATTATTCTCTGATTTAAATGAGTAACCGCCTCACATTAAACAAGATCCAGATATAATGTTCATGCTCAATGGAGGCACTAAATAACAATTATTCAGGTTCATCACTAATCCCGATGGTAATCGAAGAGAGAGTGTGCCGACGGCGATCACATCAACCTTGGAACCATTTCCTACGCGCATCGTTACTTCATTGTTCGCCAACCACCGTTTATTTCGTAGTTCGTGCTTTGACTTGCAAATGTGAGCAACCGAACCGGTATCAAATACCCAGGCATTACAACAAGAGTTGGTAAGGTACACATCAATAACATGTATATCATATATACCTTGTTTGGTGTTGGTCGCCTTCTTGACGGCCACATACTGGGGGCGGTTCCGCTTAAGCACTTAGTTTGGCTTGGGTCCAGCCTTGGGTTTCTTCACGAGAGGGGCAACTGCTTTTCCACTCTTCTTGGAGTTACCCTTCTTGCCCTTGCCATTTTTGTTGAAACTAGTGGTTTGATTGACCATCAACACTTGATGCTCCTTCTGAATTTCAGACTCTGCGACTTTCAGCATCGCAAACAGCTCAGCAAGTGATTTATTCATCGCTTGCATGTTATGGTTCATCACAAAGCTTTTGTAGCTAGGTGGCAGTGATTGAAGAACTTCGTCAGTGATCGCCTCTGGTGGGAGAACAATTCCCAACTCAGAAAAATGGTTGGAATACCCAGACATTTTGAGTATGTGCTCACTGACAGACCCGTTCTCCTCCATCTTGCAAGCACATAACTTATCGGAGGTTTCATACCTATCGATGCGGGCACTCTTCTCAAAGATAAACTTCAACTCCTAGAACATCTTGTATGCTCCATGACGTTCAAAACATCTTTGAAGTCCCGGTTCTAAGTCATACAAGATTGAACACAGAACTATTGAGTAGTCATCAGAACACGCCTGCCAGATGTTCAGAACGTCTTCAGACGCCACCGGAGGGGGTGCCTCACCAAGAGGTGCATCAAGGACACAAGCCTTTTGGGAAAATGTGAGGACAATCCTCAGATTTTGGGCCCAGTCTACAAAGTTACTTCCATCATCTTTCAGCTTGGCTTTCTCTAGGAACGCATTTAAATTCAAGGGTGCTACTGCCGAGCCATTGATCTGCAACATAATTTTGCAAAGATTACTTAGACTATTGTTCAAGATAATGAGTTTAGCTAATCATATTACTAAATACTCCCACTCAAATTGACATCCCTCTAGTAATTCGAGTGTCACATGATCCAAATTCACCAACCCAAGTCCGATCATCATGTGAGATGAGGTGGTTTCAATGGTGAACATCTTCATGTTGATCATATCTACTATATGAATCATGTTTGACCTTTTGGTATCTTGTTTTCCGAGGCCATGTCTGTACATGCTAGGCTCGTCAAGTTTGACCCAAGTGTTCCGCATGTGCAAAATTGGCTTGCACCCATTGTATGCGAACGTAGAGTTTATCACACCCGATCATCACATCGTGCTCCAAAACGACGAACTTTCGCAACGGTGCACACTCTGGGAAAACACAATTTTATCTTGAAATTTTTGTGAGGGGTCACTGATAACCCACAAGTACAGGGGATCGCAACAGTTTTTGAGGGTAGAGTATTCAACCCAAATTTATTGATTCGACTCAAGGGGAAGCAAAAGAATATTCTCAAGTATTAGCAGGTGAGTTGTCAATTCAACCACACCTGAAAGATTAGTATCTCCAAGCAAAGTATCAGTAGCAAAGTGGTATGATAGCAATGGTGCCAGAAAAAGGTCTGTTGACGACAGACTATTCCTGACTTGATGTATCAATGGCGCCAGAAAAGTCTTGCAACAGGTAACAACAAAGTAACAAGTAACAGCAGTAGCAAGTAACAACAGTAGTGACAGCAGTAGCAAGTAACACCAACGTAGCAAGGACTAGTAGTAAAAGACTCGTAGGCATTGGATCGGTGATGGATGATTATGCCGGATGTGATTCATCATGTAACAGCTATAAGACGGAGAGATAAGTAACTAGCTCTCGTTCGTCAATCTAATGTAGGCATGTATTCCGTATGTAGTCATACGTGCTTAGGGAAAAGAACTTGCATGACATCTATTGTCCATCCCTCCCGTGGCAGCGGGGTCCTAATGGAAACTACGGGATATTAAGGTTCTCCTTTTAATAAAGAACCGGACCAACGCATTAACACTTGGTGAATACATGAACTCCTCATACTATGGTCATCTCCGGGAGTGGTTCCATCTATTGTCACTCCGGGGTTGCCGGGTCATAACACATAGTAGGTGACTACAACTTGCAAGATAGGATCTAAAACACACATATATTGGCGACAACATAATAGGTTTAGATCTGAAATCATGGCACTCGGGCCCTAGTGACAAGCATTAAGCATGGCAAAGTAGTAGCAACATCAATCTCAGAACATAGTGGATACTAGGGATCAATCCCCGTCAAAACTAACTCGATTACATGATAGATCTCATCCAACTCATCACCGTCCAGCAAGCCTACGATGAGATTACTCACGAACGGTGAAGAGCATCATGGAATTGGCAATGAAGGAAGGTTGATGATGACGATGGCGACGATTTCCCCTCTCCGGAGCCCAAAACGGACTCCAGATCTGCCCTCCAGATGAAGAACAGGAGGTGGCGGCGCCTCCGTATCGTAAAACGCGATGAACTCTTCTCCTTGATTTTTTTCCGGGCAAGATGGACTAAATAGAGCTGAGTTTGGAGGCGGTGGAGCTCTGTGGGCCCCACAAGCCTGGTAGGTGCGCCCTGGGGGGGGGGTGGCCGCGCCTCCTGGGCTTGTGGCCCACTGGCTCACCTCCTCAGGTGGATCTTTGCGCAGGTATTTTTCATTAATTCCAGAAAAATTCACCGTAAATTTTTAGGTCATTCCGAGAACTTTTGTTTCTGCACAAAAACAACACCATGACAATTCTGCTGAAAACAACGTTAGTCCGGGTTAGTTCAATTCAAATCATGCAAATTAGAGTCCAAAACAAGGGCAAAAGAGTTTGGAAAAGTAGATACGACGGAGGCGTATCAGTCACCTTATAATGCTATCGTCATCCTAAGCAAAACAAGGTGCATAGAAGGATTGACATCACATGCAAATCATAAGTGAGATGATATGGCCATGAGCTTGTGCTTTTGATCTCCATCTCCAAAACATTGGCATGATCTTCATCGTCACCGGCTTGACGCCATGATCTCCATCATCGTGTTGTCGTGAGGGTTGTCACACCAACCATGCTTGTACTACTATTGCTACTGCTTAGCATTAAAGTAAAGCATTACATAGCACTTAAAGATTGACACACAAGTCATACAATAATTAAAGCCAACCATATGGCTCATGCTGGTTGGTATAGCATCGACATGCAAGTCGATATTAACTATTACAACATGATCATCTCATACATCAAATATATATCATCATGTCTTTGGCCATATCATATCACAACGTACCATGCAAAAACAAGTTAGACGTCGTCTAATTTGTTGTTACAAGTTTTACGTGGCTGGTATGGGTATCTAGCAAAAATGATCTTACCTACGCAAAACCACAATGGTGATATGCAAGTTGCTATTTAACCTTCTACAAGGACCGCCTTTATCGAATCCGATTCAACTAAGGTCGGAGAGACAAACACCCTCCAGCCATCTTATGCAACAAAGTTATATGTAAGTCGATGGAACGATTCTCTCGTACGTGGACGAGTAAAGTTGGTCTGGGCCGCTTCATCCCACAATATCGTTGAATCAAGAATACTAAGGAGGGAAGCAATTTGGATATCAACGCCCACAAACTCCTTTGTGTTCTACTCGTCATGTCATCTACGCATAGACCTAACTCATGATGCCACTGTTGGAGAACGTTGCATGGAAAACAAACAAAATATTCCTATGCTCACCAAGATCAATCTAGGAGATGCACACCTACGGGAGGATAGATTGTATCTACATACCTTTGTAGATCGCTTAGTGTAAGCATTAAAGAACACGGATGATGTAGTGGTACGTCTTTGCGATCCAATCACGATCCATCCCACGAACCCTCGATCAAGCGTCGAATGGACGACACATTCGCGTTCAACACACGTACAACTTGATGACGCCTTCACCTTCTCGATCCAGCGAGCGATGGTGAAGTAATTCACAATGGTCATGATATTATTCCAATACGACAGTCATCCTTGAGAAGCACTATAGGTCAGGCCATAGACCTATTTTGGTTGACACAGAATTTTATAAGACTAGCCAGATTAGGCGGCGTTCCGGGGGTAATTTTTTTGAAGCTAGATAGTTAACAAAAGATACCGCAGATGAAGTTGTTACTACTGCATGGGCAAAGGAAAAACTGAGAGGTTTGGGTCCAAGTTTGGCTTCATGTACCCAAACAGTACATAATGATCTTCATAGTTGGGATAAATCTATTATGAAAGGTCAAAAAATTGTATCAAGAATTTTAATAAAGAATTGGAAAAAATAGACATGGTGTATTTTCGACGGATTCTTGGGCGAGACAAAAGGAACTACAATTGCTCATTGACAACTTATTGGAACAAGAGGATATTCATTGGCTCCAAAGAGGGCATGCTAATTGGATGTTACATGGTGATCGGGACACTTCCTTCTTTCATAATGCTGCCACTGCTCGTTGAAAAAATAAATCTGATAAAAAGGCTATTAGATGATATGGGGGCCTCGAAGGAGAGAAATGAACTCTGGGACATATCATGTCTTATTTTGCTTGGTTATTCACGTCTCAATCATCTAAGATGCAAGAAAGTGTTCTAGACAAGGTGCCCCATAAGGTTTCTAGAGTGATGAATGAGAATTTAACTGGACCTTTTACGCATGAGGAGGTAAAAAAGGCTCTTTTCTGTATTGGCGATTTTAAGGAGCTAGGCCCTGATGGACTGCATGCGGTTTTTTACAAACGTTTTTGGCATCTCTTGGGGGATGATATTGATGAATTTTTTACAAGAGTGAATACGTACACTATCCCTCGGGGTTGGAATGATACAATAATTATTATGATTTCAGAAACTAAATCATCCGAGAAGGTAACTCAATTTCGTCCGATTAGCTTTTGTAATGTCCTGTACAAAGTTATGTGGAAAATGCTTCTTGCAAGATTGAAGAATATTCAACCAAAACATATTTCTTCCACTCAAAATGCTTTTGCCCGTGGTCGGTTGATCATGGATAATTTGTTGGTTGCGTATGGAAGTTTTCATACTATAAAAAAGCAGACATGGGAAGAGTGGATTATGCGATGTGAAACTTGATATGCACAAGGTGTTGGAGAACGTTGCATGGAAACCAAAAAAAAGTCCTACGCTCACCAAGATCAATCTAGGAGATGCTCATCTAGAAGAGGAGAGATTGTATCTACATACCCTTGTAGAGCGCTTAGCAAAAGCATTAAAGAACGCGGTTGGTGTAGTGGTACGTCTTCGCGATCCAATCACGATTCGTCCTACGAACTCCCGATCAAGCGCAGAATGGACGACACCTCCGCCTTCAACACACGTATAGCTTGATGACGCCTTCACCTTCTCGATCCAGTGAGCGATGGTGAAGTAGAAGCCCGAGTCCTCCAACAGCACGATGATGTGGTGAGGTGATGGGGGTGACAGCTCAACAGGGTTTCGCCATGCAATATTTAGAGGAGAAGAACTACGAGGGAGAGGAGGAGCAGCACCGTTGTAAGCTATCATGTTGCTGCCCTCTCTCTACCCCCTCTATATATAGCAGGAAGGGAGGAGGGGAGGGCACCCTAGGGGACGGTGACCAAGAGGTGGGGAGGCGACGACTAGGGATGGGGTGGCCCCTCCCACCTAGGTGCCTTGCCGCCCAACTTGGGTTGGCCGGCACCCTAGGGGTGAGGCCCCCTCCTTGGCCGAAGTGGGCTCAGGTGTGGGCGGCGTCCAACCCTCTCGTGGGCTGCTGCGCCCCCTTTCCTTGGCACATGAGGCCCCTAACAATTGTCGGACCTCCCGAAAACCGTTTCAGTATTTTTTTCACTTCCTCGGTATGCCCCGGAACACTTTAGGACTCCGATGACCTTCATCCTATATATCAATATTCACCTCCGGACCATTCTAGAGTTCCTCGTCATGTCTGGGATCTCATCCGGGACTTCGAACAGCCTTCGATCACCAATACAATGACTTGACCATGCTTATATCGTCACCAAACGTTAAGTGTGTAGTTCGAGAACTACGCAGACATGACCGATGCACTCTCCGGTCAATAACCAATAGCGGGACTTGGATGCCCATATTGGTTCCTACATATTCTATGAAGATCTTTATCGATCGAACCTCGGTTTCAAGGATTCAATCAGTCCCATATGCAATTCCCTTTGTCCATCATTATGTTACTTGCCCGAGATTCGATCGTCGGTATCCGCATACCTAGTTCAATATCGTTACCGGCAAGTCTCTTTACTCGTTTCGTAATACAAGATCCCGTGGCTAACTCTTCAGTCACATTGCTTGCAAGCTTGTTATGACATTGTATTATCGAGTGGGCCCTGAGATACCTCTCTGTCACACAGAGTAACAAATCCAAGTCTTGATCCATACCAAATCAACAAACATCCTCGGAGATACCTGTAGAGCACCTTCATAGTCACCTAGTTATGTTGCGAGGTTTGATACACACAAGGTACTTCTCCGATGTTAGTGAGTTGCATGATCTCATGGTCATAGGAACATATACTTGACATGCAGAAAACAATAGCAATAAACTGACATTATCATATGCTACGTTCATAGTTTGGGTCTTATCCATCACATCATTCTCCTAATGACGTGATCCCATTATCAAATGACAACTCATGTCTATGCCCAGGAAACCTTGACTATCTTTGATCAACGAGCTAGCCCATTAGAGGCTCACTAGGGACACAATGTTGTCAATGTACCCATAAATGTATTTGAGTTTCCAATCAATACAATTCTAGCATCGATAATAAACGATTATCATGAACAAGGAAATATAGTAATAACCACTTTATTATTGCCTCTAGGGCATATTTCCAACACAAGGCATATAACCGCGTCGAGTGGGATTTTCTGGAAAAGATCATGCTTAAGTTGGGATTCCATACGAAATTGGTTCGGATGATCATGATTTCTATTCAGATTATGAGATACCGGGGTTAGGTTTAATTCTGAGAAAAGTGAAAAATTCATACCTACAAGGGGCTTGTGTTAGGGTGACCCCTTATCCCCTTACCTCTTTTTTTTGTACAGTGTGGGTCTTACCTCCTTGTTGTCGCATGCGGAATGGAGCAGCAAACTTAAAGGGGTAGAAGTTTGTCGAGCCGTGCCAGCAATATCTAATCTCCTATTTGCTTATGATTCCTTGATCTTAATGCATGCTAGACTGGCACATATTCTATCTGATTATTGTAAGGCATCTGGGCAATTAGTGAGCAAAGACAGGTCGAGTATTTTCTTTTGTTCGAGTATAGAGCCCGAGGTTAGAAGCAAGTGTGTACAATTTTGAATATAATGACCGAAGCTCTGACGGATAAATATCTCAGACTGTCAGCCATTGTTGGGGCGGACACAAGTTATAACTTCCAGTTCGTGCTTGATAGAGTGTTAAAGAGACTGTTTTGATGGAAAGAGAAAATTTTGTCCACACGTGGTAAAGAAGTGCTTCTAAAAGCGAATGCCTAGGCGATACCATCATATATGCGATGTCAGTTTTCAAAATCTCAAAACAAATCTGCAAAGGGATCACTAACGGTATGTCACAATATTGGTGGGGCGATAATGTGGATCAAAGACGTATGCATTGGCTAGCTTGGTGGAAATGTGTATCCTAAAGAAATTCGGAGGAATGAGGTTGAGGGATATCCATTGCTTTAACCTTGCCTTGTTAGCTAAACAAGCATGTCGACTATTTAAGAACCCGGATTCTCTCTATGCTACGGTGCTGCGTGCAAGGTATTTTCCATCACAAGATTTGTTAAACGTGGAGTTAAAAATGGAGCTCTTTTACTTGGCAGAGTACGTGGGCTGGGATTAATACATTAAAACAGGGTCATATATGGCGTGTGGGTGATGGAACTAATATTGATATATGGGAAGACGAATGGATCCCAAATAGTGCATCACGTAAAGTTATAACTAGTAGGGCGAGAACATTCTTAACACGGCAAGCGACCTTATTGACCCTAACACAAATTGTTGGGATGTGGAGCTAGTGAGGCTGACCTTTTGGCAAGTGTATGTTCAAAGGATTCTTGCAATCCCTTTATCACCGCCTGACATGGAAGACTTTGTTGCTTGGAATCTGACTCGTACAAATACCTTCTCCGTGCGGTCAACATATTATGCGGAACGGGAGGGCCAATATGGCCAAAAGTTAAACATAGGCCATCAAGCTTTTGGGGTCAAACCAAATCCAATTTGGGATAAAATCTCGGGCCTCAAAGTGCCCGTGAAGGTTAAAATATTTCTTTGGAGAGCTATGCATAATACTATTCCTTGTCGAATTGCCCTTGCGAATCGTCATATCAAAGTGAGCGGACAATGCCCAATCTGTAAGATTGGAGCGAAAGACATTAAACATCTCCTCTTTAGGTGTAGCCGAGCTAAGCACGTATGTCAAGCATTGGGCATACATGACTTAATTGAGAAATCATGTCTTGTTCATCGTCCACGACAGTCTATTCTAGAAGAATTGTTGTACTCAAGCCCTGATCATTCACGGATTTTGGAACAAGTCCCAATGCCATAGCTGGTTGCGGTTGCCTGTTGGTATCTATGGTGGGAAAGGAGGCAAATTAGCCATGATATTTAGGTGCGGTCCCCAGAAAGATCTGTGATGTCAAGCAAAGTGTTATCCTCAAATTTCAAGCCTGCTCAAGCTTCTAACGCAAGGCTGAGAAAGGAGATATGGGCTCCACCAACAGGTGATTGTGTTAAGATAAACGTTGACGCTTCTTTCGATTCAAATATGTTGAAGGAAACTACAGGTGCAGTCATTCGTGATAAAAAAAGGAAGTTCATTGCCGCGTGCAATGCACGTTTGGATATGGTTTAATATGTTGTTTCGGCTGAGGCTCTCGCTCTCAAGCACGACTTGTTCTTAGCCGAATCCGTGGGTTGCAATAGAGTTGTGGTTAGCTGTGATAATAATGAATTAATAGAAATTATGAAAAATGAGAGGCCTTCCACGGGTATTGCTACAACAATTGTTTATGATTATTTTTCTAAGGAGCCGGATTTTGTTAGGTTAAGTATGAGCATGCGAATAGGCAAACAAATTACCCGAGTTAGCTAAGGCCCTGTGGTGGCCCTGTTTGGAACCACACAGATTATATAATCTGGTTTTTATAATCTATTGTATTTCCAAACATGACAGTTTATATTGTAGATTTTATAAACTAGATGACCAGATTATTATAATCTCATAATCTGCTCTACCCCAGCTAAAATGAGATTATGGATTACAAATGACGTGTTACCCTTGTAAACTTCAAGAGAATTACGCAGTGCCACCGTCACTTTCCTATTTTTCCTTGTAAACAGAGGGCAAACATGTCATTATATAATTTAAAAGCTGGTTTACAGTTTATATAATATGGCCTCCAAACATACCCACCTGGATTATTTTTATAAACCAGATTATATAATCTATGTTCATAATCCAGATTATCATAATCTATTATGGTTCCAAACAGGGCCTAAGTACGAGGCTAGTAGGGTCTAGTTGGATAGTCCTATCCTCTATTGTACCTTTCTTGGTTAAAGATGTAACATTATTATCTACTCCCTCCGTTCCTAAATATAAGTCTTTCTAGAGATTTACTAGAAGACTACATACGGATGTATATGGACATACTTTAGAATGTACATTCATTCATTTTGTTTTGTATGTAGTTTTTAGTGAAATCTCTTAAAAGACTTGTATTTAGGAACGGAGGGAGTATTGAATAAAGATGCTTTTTAAGGAATTTTTTTTTGGTTCACACGAATTATAAGCACAAAATTTATTCTAAGGAAGTAAAAAAAAGCAGGACGTTGTATTTCGGCACGTGCGACCAAGAGTCCAAGAACAAGCGGGGGTTGGAAGGCTGACCCCGACAACCGAACCAACCACGCCAGCTCACACCGGCAGCACAATCATCCGCTTCAGGGCCCACCTGTCAGCGGGACATTAGCCCAGAGCAAGGCCCTCCGGGGAGGTGTAAATTGTAAGTTGCGCACGAGACAGCGCTGTTCGTCGTGACCAGGGATCAAAATTGGGGGAAAATATCTCCCCGATTGCGGCGGCCGCAAAACCAAAAACAAGATTCAGCTCATCGGCGAGCTCGCGTTTTGCTCTTGGGTTTTGGGGTCGCGGATTCCGCCTCTCCAATCCAGGTTAGTCTCCTCCCGTCCGTCTTCCCCCAATTTTCCCTCCGGGAAATTGGCATCTTTCGATGGTAGTTCGCCCCGGGATTTCGTCAAGTTTGTAAAATTCGAGGTGGATTTACTTCGGGCCTGCGCCTCCCCGTACGGATTTGCTCGAAAACATTGTTTGGGAGTAGATTTCTTAAGCTACCCGTTCGTCCGTGAGAGCTCTTGGATCACGGAGCGACCCTTGTGCTGACCTGATTGCGTAGCAAACTTCTATGCTAATCTTTTCGTTTCTTGATCTGATTACGCAGATGGGTGCTGCGACTCTCGCTTAAAGGATACATCTTGGGGCCAAGCCCTCGGGTGATTGCTGGAGTTCCCCTGGGTGTTCCGTGGCAGCTAGGGTTTGCTCTTCCAGAGGCCCCATCGTCGCTGCGGGCCTTCGAAGAAACTTGGGTGGTTCCAAGATGCAGCCTTCCAAGAAACTTGCTCGCGTCGACACGGCGGAGATCAAGTCGCAGCTAGTCAGGAAGCTCGGCCACCAGCGCTCTGAGCTCTACTTCCATAGCCTCAAGAAGTTCCTGGGTTTTCAGCTAGCCAAGAGCGAGTTTGACAAGATCTGCGTGGCCACACTGGGGAAGGAGAACATCAAGCTTCACAATTTCCTTGTCCAGTCAATCCTCGGCAATGCTTATATGTCGCTGGGGCCACCGCCCAGCAGGCAGACGCCAACTGGGAACTCACAGACTAGCGCTGTGACGAATGGGACATTGGCCAGTGGCGTGCCGCTAGCAAGGAGAGTGCGCCCGGTGGCTAACCGTGACAGGAGGTTTGCTGATAAGCCGAGTCCACTTGGAAAGTCTCCTCTTGGTCATCCAGGGGCTGCGGAGTTTGTGTCTGTGGAGGACGGCGAGGAGGTTGATCAAGCCAGGGGCAGCCCCGTATGTGTGCAGAGTCAGAGCCCAATCAGGGCTCCGTTGGGAATCCCCCCAAAGGCTCAGAATTCTCAGCCTTCGATATCATATCCTTCAGAGATTTGCTATAATAATGGTGAATTGCCAGGCAGCGAGGACCTGTCAAAGCTACTTGAGAATAAACTGAAAGCGGAAGGCCTTAGCATGTCCATAGAGTGTGCTGATCTGCTGAACTCTGGGCTGAATGTGTACATAAGCCAGATGCTGAAGTCTTGCTTGGGGGTTGCAAAAGCAAGGGGAAAGACAATGAGGATGCCAGAAGCTAACAGGAGTGCCTCTGCTGCTGTAAATGGTGGGCGGAATAATGCCACTGCTTCAGATTTAGGCTGTTCCTACCAAGCTTCCCTGGTAGATCTCTGCACCGCTGTACAGTCAAATGCTCGGTTGCTGGGGTGTGACCATGCCAGGCAATATGAGAAGATTGCTTCCCACCTTGACAGCTAAATGGCAGCACCCAATTTTCTCATAGAACTTCATCGGTTGTTATGTTGGGCAGAGTAGGCAATCCTTTGCCATAGATTGGTGCTGTAGAAATCTACAGCTAGTTAGGTTGAGGTGAAGTAGATTTTGACTGCCATAGGGCTGAGGGTGTTATTGGTTAGGATGATACATCATGGAATTTCAATACATCACAATTCACTTTCATTACTTGTGACTATTCACGAAATAAAGAGTTTCTGCCAATGCACCTACACTTTGTTTCCGCATCTCATAGATTGTTTACATACCTGTACAGAGAAGCAGGTTCTGTTACTTGGATTTGTCATTGTTTTGTTTGATAATTTGAACCTGTTATCTTTGCTCTGCTGAAGAAATATTGTTCACCCCTATTTTCTTTCATGTGTGCATAATCTTTGTTCTTTTACCATGCACTGCGAAGCAGCGTTCTTGCTACCTGCCAAGTTGAATTTTTTTATCCTTCAGCTTCTGGGTTTCCACAGGTATCTGAATTTTGGCACGACCCGTCTATTTCTATCTTTAATACTCCCTCCGTTTCTAAATATAAGGTTTTTAGAGATTTTAATACGGACTACATACAGATGTATATAGACGTATTTTAGAGTGTAGATTCACTCATTTTGCTCCGTATGTAGTCCATACTGGAATCTCTAAAAGGACTTAAATTTAGGAACGAAGGGAGTAGAAACTAGCATTTGTTCTGACAGGATAATGGCGCAGACCAGGAGCCCTTGCTACGATTTGGAAAGGGTTGATTTGGATCAAACAGTGCTCTGCGTCTGTGCTGCCGCAAGCTGGGCCATCGGCCAGGCTTGCCTTGCTTTGAGTACCTACAGTGTCTGATGGGCTGCTACTGCACCTGCAGTTTGGGCTTCTGTCCACTGGCATTCGACGATTTTGCTCCGAGCTTGCCTGCCATGTGTGATGGCTCCCTTTGTCTGCCTATTTGTGTTCATCCGTTTCTCGTCTGCCTATTTGTTTGTCATCCGTTTCCCTTTGCCTTGTGTTCGGGTTGTGTCTTCAGCTTGTTTTGAAGGACTTAAGCCTTGCCCCTCCTGCTCATTGAATTCCTGATATAATACCTCCCCTTGTGTATTCTTTCCGCTCTTATCTTCTCTTTGTCTGTTTGGTTGTTCTGGACTGATGTTTGAAGAACTGGCATGTTTCCTTGCAAATCGAACTGATAGTTCTTCATATGGTGTCTGCTGGGTTGATTGTTAGCCTTTAGCTGATCGTCTTTTGTGTTCGTAAGTGCATTCTCCGTTGTATTTATAGTCTTCTGCAATTACGGAAAGTGTTTTGTGCTGTGGCTTGAACCTGCTCTCTCTGAGTTTCCGATATGGATCCTGGGTTGCCGCGACTGAGTGGTGCCCCTGCCATCGGTGGCACTTTATCGACGCAGAAATGGCTCACTGTTAACTATTAAATTCACTTTGCACATGTACTTCCTTTGATTTTGCTCTCCATCTGAAAAACTGATAATAGGCTAACAAATAATGGGCTACCCTTGTGGTATCCAAAAGTTCTGTTGCAGGGTTAGCTATTCTTCACTGAAATTTACATCCTAAACTGAAGTATTGGGCTGGCGAGTGGTTAGAATGCTTCACGAAATGGCCCTTCTTGGCTCTTCATTTGTGATATTAAAATGATAAACTGCCTGAAGGCTTTGACTTGTGAATAGCCAGATGAGCTCAGAAGAAGGTAATTTTTTTACGGCTGTTTCATCATAACATGTTAACAGCCGATTTACTCGCTAGCCTCAGAAGTGCTTATCCATGATGGAGAAAGTCACTAAGTCATGTGTGAAAATAAAAGAATAAAATGAGGTGTACAAATTAATGAAAAACTGAAATAAATTTATTAGTAAAATTATTTGAGTTTTTCTCAATTTGTGCAACTTATTCTCATGAATATGAACACTTAGGTGCCTTCGATACATACCTGTATATCTGCTCTCCCACGACATATTTTGGAAGCCTATAACTACTGCATGTATCAAGGCATTACAATTTGAATGGTTTAAATGTTGTCAAATGTTTCTACTATTCTGATTTTCTTACATATTTTCGTGTTCTAATCAGGATTGGTGGGTGTGGCAGAATGCACATTAATGTTCTAGTATGTGCACATATTAACACAAATTTGCTGCCCCTACCTCTGAAACACTTTTGAGCAGCACTTGATATTCCTGCATAATTTCTTGGCCTTGTTTGGAGAAGGTCGATTTGCCAATAAAATAAAACTCTGCTTTTGTTAAAGCAAATCAGAATTACTCCCTCCGTCCCAAAATTCCTGCCTTAGGTTTGTCTAAGAATGAATGTATCTAAATACTAAAACATGACTAGATACATTCATATTTAAACAAATCTAAGACAAGAATTTTGGGACGGAGGGAGTATGTTACTAGAGAGAATGTATGCTGGATGAAGCCGGGAAGAGACTATCTTAAATTGAACGTTCGATTCGTATATTCCCTCCTTTCTTAAATATAAGTCTTTTTAGAGATTCTACTAAAAAGTATATACGGATGTATATAGACATAATTTAGGGTGTAGATTAACTTATTTTGCTCCGTATGTAGTCTATAATGAAATTTCTAAAAAAACTTACATTCAGGAACGGAGGGAGTAGATACTAGGATGGGAGCAACTGCTGCAGTTATACGTGATAGACATGGAAATTTTATTGCAGCTTCTTGCTCTTTCATACAGTTCGCATCTGAAGCGTCGACAGTCGAAGCGTCGACAGTCGAAGCAATGGCCATGAAGCGGGCACTTACATTGCCAGCAGATGTTGGGTTCAAAAATATAATTGCAGAATCTGACACGACGGATGTTATCAGCGCATGTACCAGCAGCATGTGGTGGAAGGAGGGAGCTCCTATTTTTGCTGATTGCATGGACTTAATAGCCTTTATTGGGAACGTCAAATTTTGTCATTGCTTACGGGAAGCAAATGTGGCTGCTGACGAGATAGCTAAATATAGTTACGAGAACAAATTTTCTTGTATTTAGGTCCATGAACCCCCTGATTTTATTCTAGCTCTCCTTGTGAATGATGTAAGCCCATGCTAAATCTTGAAATAAAGTAAGCCACCATGGCGTTTTCCCTAAAAAAACATCTGGTACTTTCAGCTAGCATGCTTCGTCGTGAATTAAATCTGACGATGCGGATCAACCAGTCTGACGCTTAGTCGCTGCTGTTATTCAGAATCCGAGTATGCCCGGTACAAGATCGCTGCTGTCGTGTGGGACTTGTTTCACACATCGGTTACCATTGTCTTTGACAGGAAGGGGAACTCTAGCTGACCCCCTCCTCCGCCCCCGCCTCCCCTCACCTGCAGGGGCTTGCTTCGGACCGGGGATGGTGCGCAGTCCGCCACCCCGAGGTCCGCTGCATCGACGACCATGATGTCAGATCCGGCATCGACGCCGCGAATCCTGCTGCGCGGGGAGTGTTCCAATGCTGGGGCTTGTCATGGTTCGTCAGATCTTGGCTCGTCTCCTCGCAGCGGGCGGGCGCCCCTTAAATCCATGGTGGTTCGCCCTCCCTCCCCATCCAAGGTTTCCCCTTCGGGCTAGGCTGACTCGGCGGAGGTGGGATGGACGGAGGTCCTTTCCCGGAAGAACATGAGGGCTGGCTCTCCTTTGCTGGTCCGTTCGGGGCGTGCCTCGATCCCACAACCTGGCCGGCGCCGCTTCTTCAATGCGGGCACGGGGCAGGAAGCCTTCTTAAGACAATTCAAGGGAAGGTGCTTCCGCTGCCTCAGCAAATGCCACCGCCGCATCGACTGTTGTGACCCCCTTCCTGCATCATCTGCAAGCGCATGCCACTTTGGCAAAGACTGTCCGCAAAACCCTAGAAACGGGGGCCCAAGCGGGGCTGCTCGTGCTAGGCTCGGGCCGCTGTCCGCAATAAGAGGCCCGGTGAAAGAACGGCTGGTCTTTCCACCCCCCCTCCGCCGGCTTCCATGGATCGCATCTCCCTCTGCGACCCGGCCAGGCGGCCGCCGAAGAGCAACAAGGTGATCATGGCTTCCCTGGCACTGGAGATCGAGGAGCACATCCTGCGCCATCATGCCGTCACCCTCACCGCCGCGTACCACACACACTCCACCACCCCCGCGGGCGTCGGTAGGGTGATCTTCGAGCTGCTGTCGGCCTGCGAAGAGCAACAAGGTGATCGTGGCTTCCCTGGCACTGGAGATCGAGGAGCACATCCTGCGCCATCATGCCGTCACCCTCACCGCCGCGTACCACACACACTCCACCACCCCCGCGGGCGTCGGTAGGGTGATCTTCGAGCTGCTGTCCACCCCGCCTCACCAACTCCACGTCACTGCACACCAGCCGGAGGCCTTCCTCGTCCACTTTGACCTCCCTACGCACAGGGACAATGCCGTGCGCCGGGGCGTCATCAATGTGGAGGGATACAAGTACTTCATCAAGGACTGGCACGAGGAGGACCACGCCGCCATTCTCAAGTGCAACCACCATGTGTGCGTTGTCATAGAAGACCTGCGGATGCAGTCCTGGTCCCTGTCGGGTGCCGAGGAGGCTCTCGGCGACGTCGGGTGTGTTGACACGCTAGACACGCGCATGCTGGAGAGGGGCCACACAAAGACCTTCGCTTGCTAGTGATACGTCTCCGTCGTATCTACTTTTCCGAACTCTTTTGCCCTTGTTTTGGACTCTAATTTGCATGATTTGAATGGAACTAACCCGGACTAACGCTGTTTTCAGCAGAATTGCCATGGTGTTGTTTTTGCGCAGAAATAAAAGTTCTCGGAATGACCTGGAAATTTACGGAGAATTTTTCAGGAATTTATGAAAAATATTGGCGCAAGAATCAGCGGAGGGAGTGGAGCTGTGAGCCCACAAGCCCACCAGGCGCGCCCCCCTGGCCGCGCCTGGCAGGCTTGTGGGGCCCACAAAGCTCCATCGCCTCTCAATCCAGCTCTATTTAGTCCGCCTCGCCCGGAAAAAAAAATCAAGGAGAAGAGTTCATCGCGTTTTACGATACGGAGGCGCCGACACCTCCTGTTCTTCATCTGGAGGGCTGATCTGGAGTCCGTTCTGGGCTCCGGAGAGGGGAAATCGTCGCCGTCGTCATCATCAACCTTTCTTCATCGCCAATTCCATGATGCTCTTCACCGTTCATGAGTAATCTCATCGTAGGCTTGCTGGACGGTGACGGGTTGGATGAGTCTATCATGTAATCGAGTTAGTTTTGGCGGGGATTGATCCCTAGTATCCACCATGTTCTAAGATTGATGTTGCTACTACTTTGCCATGCTTAATGCTTGTCACTAGGGCCCAAGTGCCATGATTTCAGATCTGAACCTATTATGTTGTGGCCAATATATGTGTGTTTCAGATCCTATATTGCAAGTTGTAGTCACCTATTATGTGTTATGACCCGACAACCCCGGAGTGACAATAGCCGGAACCACTCCCGGAGATGACCATAGTACGAGGAGTTTATGTATTCACCAAGTGTTAATGCGTTGGTCCGGTTCTTTATTAAAAGGAAAACCTTAATATCCCGTAGTTTCCATTATGACCCCGCTGCCACGGGATGGATGGACAATAGATGTCATGCAAGTTCTTTTCCCTAAGCACGTATGACTACGTACGAAATACATGCCCACATTAGATTGACAAACTGGAGCTAGTTACATATCTCTCCGTGTTATAACTGTTACATGATGAATAGCATCCGACATAATCATCCATCACCGATCCAATGCCTACGAGTCTTTTCCTACTAGTCGTTGCTACGTTACTTTGCCGCTACTACTATCACTGCTGCTACTATTACTCTGTTGCTACTGCTGTCACTCTGCTGCTACTGGTTATCGTTGCTACTGTTGCTATCACTACTTTGCTACTGATACTTTGCCGCAGATATTAAATCTTTCATGTGTGGTTGAATTGACAACTCAACTACTAATACTTGAGAATATTCTTTCGCTTCCCCTTGAGTCGAATCAATAAATTTGGGTTGAATACTCTACCCTCAAAAACTGTTGCGATCCCCCATACTTGTGGGTTATCAAGACTATTTTCTGGCGCCGTTGTCGGGGAAGTATAGCTCTATTCACTGAGTCACTTGGGATTTTCGTCTGCTGATCACTATGAGGAATCCGAAAGATCCAAGAACTAAAGTCTTGCCCTCAACTACGAGGACAAGTAAGGAATTGCCATCTAGCTCTGCACTTGATTCACCTTCAGTTATGAGTAAGTTTGCGACACCACCTCCTGCTAGAAATTTTGATGTGTCGCCTTTGCTTGATGATGCTACTTCTGCTGTCCATGATGCTTGTGATGATGCTATGCTTGATAATGCTTTGTCACTAGGTGCATTCCTTGATGCACAAATTGCTAGAGTTGCTGCTAGATGTGATGATACTTCTGGAACTGCTGAGATTATTGAGGTAGAACCTGCTATTTTGCCTGTTAGAACTAGCTCTCCTAGATATGAATTGCCTGATATGCCTGAGGGTTATGTTATGGAGGGAGAGATAGCTGAGGATTTTCTTGCGTGTAAGGATAGCTATGATGTTGAGAAATTACTGCTCAAGTGGAAAGAAAAATCTTTGAACGCTAGGATGAAATACGACTCGAAGTTTGCTACTCCGCCTATCTTTGTGACCGATAAGGATTATGAATTCCGTGTCAACACCGAGTTAATCACTCTGGTCGAATCTGATCCTTTTCACGGTTATGAGTCTGAAACGGTTGTAGCCCATCTTACCAAACTGCACGGGTTAGGAAAAGATCCGCCACTACTATATCCTCAAGCTGTTTCCTTTCTCGCTAAAGGATGATGCTAATACTTGGTTCACTTCTCTTGCTCCTGGTTGTGTGCGTAGTGTGACAGCCCGATGCCGACGTTTCAGAAGATTCCCCTTCTATTCCGTTTTCGTCGTGTGTCTATTTTCTTTTGTCGCATCATCATCGCATCATTCACATCATTTGCATTGCATTGGCATCTCCGTTGCCGCCAGTTTTCAAAACTTGCATCCGTTGTTAGTTGCCGGTTCACGTCGTTGTTCGTTCTGAGCCCGACGGCACATGCACGCGCCCGCGACATCGTCAAAACCCTGTTTTAAAAGTGTGTTGAAAACTTTCTCTGAACGGGGTGAAACTTGGCATGCGGTCGTAATTAGATATAGCTAGGCCGTCTGTCAAATTTCGTCGCGATCGGAGTCCGTCTGGAACCCGAACGGTCGACCTTAGCGGCACCCTATTCGGTCTACCGTCAGACGGTTGTCGGTGTTTTTAAAATACGTTGTCGGGTGCCCGTTTTCCCTCTCATCTCCGCCTAGCCCCTCTGCACAGTGCATCGACCCTACGCGCAGCCCAGTCCGAAAACCTCCCGGAACCTGAGCCCGGCGGCCGTGACCGTTGGATCCGGATCAACCCCGTTTTACCGCAAATCATCATCGGTTTGTCCATTGCACTCCCGAACCTAATTATCTCGACCATCCGATCTAAATCGGAGGGTCCAGATGCCCCTATACCTAACCCTCTAGCTATATAGACTACCCTAGATCAAATAGACCAAAACCCTAGAAATTCTCCCCTGTCCCATCGGCGGCGCCGCCGCACACCACCTAGTCTCCTTCCTCGTTTTTCTCCACCTCCCAATCAGGCGCCAGATCCATTCCCTAGCCCACCTAGCTTTCCCCGCCAGGCAGCCAGCAACGAGTGCACCCCTGCAGCCGCCAGCCCTTCCCTCGACAGCGCCGCCTCCTGCCCAAAAAAATAGAGAGCCTGCAACAACCCCTCGCCTCGATCCTATCCCCTTGTCCCGAGATGCCCCCGCCTCCATGCTCGCGTCAGTGCTGCAGTTCCCTGCATCTCCGCCTCCGCCCGAGGACCCGAGCGGCCGCTGCCAGCCGGTCCTCCGATCGAGGGCCTCGATCCCGCAGCCGGTCGGCAACCTCAGAGCAGCTCAGTCCCGTCAGAAGAGCTATTACGATAGCAAGCACCATGACATGTCTTACGAGCTTGATGATTTTGTCTATCTCAAGGTGTCGCCTATGAAGGGTATGCAGCGCTTTGGCATCAAAGGCAAGCTTGCGCCTCATTTTGTTGGTCCGTTCAGAGTGGTTGGCAAGAGGGGCGACCTTGCGTACCAGCTCGAGCTTCCGTCAACCTTTGCAAATGTCCATGATGTGTTCCATGTTTCTCAGCTTCGGAGGTGTTTCAAGACCCCCGAGCGCACTGTGCATCTTCAAGATATCGACCTTCAGCCTGACCTTTCTTATCTTGAGCATCCAGTTGCGGTTCTCGAGGCGACTGAGCGCAAGACCCGTAACAAGACTGTCAAATTTCTCAAAGTGCAGTGGTCTCACCATTCCGATAAAGAGGCTACGTGGGAACGCGAGGATCACCTCTGTTCCAAATTTCCCGAGTTCTTTCAGTCTTAGATCTCGAGGGCGAGATCTTCTTTGTAGTGTGGGAGAGTTTGTAGTGCCCCAGATGTAACCTTGCGTTATTTGGAACCTATTGCATGTGGGTCCACCTTGTTAGTGTATTGATGATAGCATTTGTGCCATGACCTCATGTGGTGTCCCTTGTTTCTTTTCCCTTCCTTCCCATGCATGCATGCATATCATATCATTGCATGCCCTTGTCTTATGTTGTTGCCATATGATCTTAGCAGTTCTTGTGATGTGGTGGTCTTGGGAATAGTTACTTTGTGATGTTGTGTGCTGTTGAGGTGTTCTATGATGCAATGTGATGATGGTCCTAAATGTAGTGAGCTTGTCTTGTTGCAACCTCTCTCTCTCTTTTAATTCCCCAATTCAAAATTCACTTGTCCCAACCTTGTTTAAAAAATGCCCAGGATTTAGTGTATTTTGTGGAGGATGCCAAGGTGTGTATTTGCTGATTTGTATCTTGTTTTTAAGGGTGCAAATAATCCAAAACAGTAAATAAATTACTGTTTTGCATTTATTCAAATTGCTCCAAATATTATTTTTCTATTTTATTCATATAGGTCATAATTCCTTATGACCAAGGGCATTTTTGCTTTGATTTTTACCCCAACAGAACTGCCAGTGGTTTTAAATCCTTTGTTGTGTTTATTTAAAAGAACAAACCCCTCTCAGGCCCCCTCCTCTATCTGTCGCTAGTGGCAAAGCAACCAGCGCGGCCCAGCCCAACTCCTTCCGAGCTCACGCGTGCGGTGCGTCGTCCTCCTCCCTTTCCAGCGAGGCAGGCGACCCCACATGTCATCCTCACTAACCCCCCCTCTGCTCCACCGAGAGGAACGACAGCACATGGCCGACGGGACGCCCTCGCGCTCCTCCTCTCCTGCTATTTAACCCCCCTTGGCGTCCGTGCAGTCGTGTTAGGGTTTCTCCCCGCCGCCGCAACGCCTAGATCCCGATCCCCCCCTCTCTCTCTCGTCGCAGCAAGGTGGGAAGCGCACGGGATCGCCATGGATGACGGGTAGGAGCTCGTCGTCGCCGTCGATCTACTTCCCCTACCTCCTCTATGACGACTCCAGCAGCTCGAGGACGCCTCCAGGAGACCGTTCCCGGCGCGAGATCGATCTCCCCCACGCTGCGTCCACTGCTTCCCGGCGGTGCATCCCCTCCGACGAGTAGCTTCCCTGACGACCTTCCTCCACTACTTCCTCTACGAGCCGCTCCTTCCTCGACTCGTGCGCGAGGTAGTGCTTCTCCTCCCTCCTCCCTGTCCCAGATCGGGTGCGATAGCCGTAGGTTTGTCGCGCGCTTGCTCTGTGTCGCCGGCGCCGCCGCTGCACCGTAGTAGAGCCCCTCGGGTGCAGTTAGCACATGAAATGAGCCCGTGCCTGTGTGGGCTTACTCCCCTCAACGAGCCGTTGATTGATTTGACCCATGTCGCCGGCGAGGGCCTTCCCCTGTTCCGGTCTGCCGCCGGCAGTAGATCAGCAGAGGGAACCTCCTTCAGTTCATTTGTTGCGCATGTTAGATCAGACACCGTAGCGTAGCCTAGTGGTTTGTGTCCTGTTGTGCCTGATGTAGGTGCTGGGTTCGATCCCCCCGCGACACCTTTTTGTTTCTTTGATTTCTCGGCACAACATACTGCAGGGGTTGCCTTACCTTGCCTGAACTCTCTGCTCTGTCGAATAGTTGACAATAGTAGAGTGGTAAGGGTAGGTTTGTTGCACCAGTAGGTTCTGGGTTCGAACCCCAGGGAGCCTCCTTTTGTTTTTCTCTGTGCTGCAATTTTATTTCCTCTTTGCTATTGCTGATCCTGTTACAACCATAGGTGGCCATGGCATCTTGAATCTATTTTTTTCCTTTGCTGACATAATCATGCTAGGTGATGTAGTGTGTGTGGATGTGCTTGTGAGAGGTGCATGAGTGTGTGAGGCCATACAAATATGGAGTTAGATTTACATGTTGTGTGTGCATAGTGGTGCTTCCTAGTAGTTTATCATAGGTGATGCTAGCAAGTGAAGTGGTAGCTTGTGTAGGTTCTTCATTGTTGTATGTACTAGCATTTGTTGATGCACTAGGTTGTGTGTTTGTAAATGGAGTTGACCTTGTTCTAGTTGGTTGCTAAGATAACATGTGTAAGTGTGTGGTGTTGATCTTGAGTATGTTGTGCTTGTGGGTGATGTGGACTAGGAGTGTGTGTGAGTAGCATCCCACCTTGGCAAGCAAGCCTTGCACCTCCACATGTCCTTATGTGAGAGGGCATGTCATGATATTTGTGTGAGAAGCTTAATAGTAGGGGTTGTGAAGTTGATGTGCATGACACAAACATGGGGTTCAAACCCCCATGCCAATTTTTCATTGTGCACATGAGCTCAACCTTTGTAGTTGTTGTTTTAGTAGGAACTACATGAAATGATGCCCATTCTCTAGGCATGATTTGGAGTAGTTCCCTCTCCCTTAATTTATGGTCACTTTTTCCAAGTAGGTGCCCACATTTTATATATGATTTTAGGGTAGAAAATCCCAAGGAATCCAGTGGTGAAGTTAGTTTTGCCATTGAGATACTTTATGGAGTTGACATATTCAGATTTGTTGCAAGTTTGATCTTGGTTTCCATGGAATAGGTGGAGCCCAAGGGCATGTGTTTTTGTGTGATAGAAGTAGGGGTTTTTCTCTACACCATAGTGGTTTCATTTATCACTTGGTGTTATTTGCATGCAAACTATGCCTAGACAAAGTGGGCATGTGGCTGAAAAAGTCCAGCTTAGTGAAATCTGGAATTTCACTAAGTCTGGGAACCTGGAAACATTTTCTTCTCCTATAGATGAGGATGTGCTGGTCATTGTGTTGAGAACTATCCTTAGTTCAGTGCTAGGATTTTGGACCTGATATGTTTGTGAAGCTCCCTTTCAAATTTAATCTCAGTTTGAGTCCAGTAGGTTGTGTTTTGATTGCTGTCAAAAAGCTTCAGAACAAAGACAGAAAGTCAGGTGCAGGAATTTTCACTAAGTCCCTGAGATCTGATGGTTTTGCGAAAGTTTGTGGCCTTGTATCTTCTAGAGATTAATTCCTTTTGCTGTGATTCTTGCTGGTGCTTGTAGTGTTCTTGGTTGGCTACAGCCACATATATTATTTGTCATATTTGGAGAGCTGTAGCTATGTTGCATGTAGCTCACAAAGAGCTAAGATGCAGATTGGGGCAGATTGAGTTGTATAGTCATTTTTGATCATTGTGTGTGCTTAGTTGATGTTGTGGTGTTCTTCCTTTGCTCCAATCCATTCATGTTGGGTTGTTATACGTCTTGGCAACCTGGGGATACCAGATTTGTGCCAATTGTGGGTGTGGTGTTGATTCTTCCACGTAGAGCTTCATATCTTGTTTCGTTGATTCCCGTTGATCTGTAGCTCCGTTTGCAATGTTATTTATATGGTTTTGCATCATTGTCACGAGCCGCATCTGTTCATGCCATCCTCATGCATGTCAAAATAGCTTAGTGTACAGTTCTGTCCAGAAACTTGTAGTAGTTTCTTTCGCTTGTGCTAGTGATAGAAATAGCGATGCATGCTCATTTTTCATCTCATGCATCATGTGATTGTTGCATCTTGTGGTGCTGCTGTTCATTGGTTGTTATTCTTGTGTTTGGTAGCACCGGTATCGGAGAACGAATACGTGGAGTCAGGAGAGTACGTGCAGGACGAACCAGAACCATTCCAAGCTGAGGATATCACACGCAAGATGATATGACCTTGATTCCATCTCTAGACTTGTTATGCTAGTTTCGTTTCCATGTCATATTGCTCGCTGCCTACCACTGAAATTAAATTGCCTTTTCATATGTCATGAGCCCAACCACTGTTCCCCTTCCTAGCAAAACTTGTATGGCTAAGTAGGCTTTGCTCAGCTACTAATGTTAGCGTTGCTAGATGCAGTTGCTTTGACTCATGTGATAACATGAGCTTGATATCATTATTTTAAATTCTGTTATTTAATTAATGCACCTATATACTTGGCAAATGACGGGAGGCCTAGCCTTTTGCCGTGTGCTTTGTTCCGTTATTGCCGCCTTAGTTACCGGTTACCGGTGTTTGATTCCATATTGATCGCTCCTAACACGTTTGGGGTTGTTATGGGGACCCCCTTGATAAATCGCATAGTGCTAAGGCTTGTCCGGCAGGACCCAACATTGGTGTTAATTTGCTAATCACTTAATAATAAACTGCATAGGGAATTGCTACCCCGAGGATTTTAATCAACAACCCGGGCCAGTGCTCCGCATGAGTGTTGGTCCAACATGGACAGGCTGCGGGGGCCACCACAGGGAAACTTGAGGTTTGGCTCCTGTAGGCTTTTCCATCTGCCGTGTCCTGAGACTGAGATACGCGGCTCTTATCGGGGTCGTCGACACGTCGGGAGGTCCTGCTAGCCTTGCCTTACCTTAGCGGTATATCTTGCGTATAGGAATCCCAGTGAAGCTTTGGTTTTCCCTAGAGTTGAGGTTTTCCTCTAAGGAATCCGACGAGATCACGAGATTCGTGATAGAGGATGCCTTTGCAGCCTGTGTACGTTTGTGATGGACTAGTTGGAGCACCCCTGCAGGGTTTAATCTTTCGGAAAGCCGTTCCCGCGGTTATGTGGCAACTTGGAATATTTTGTTAACATCCGGTATTAGAGAACTTAAACATAAGCTAATAAAATTGCCAACGGTGTGCGTAGCCGTGACTGTCCCCTCGAAGATCTCTCTTCGATCGAAAACACGATGGGGTTATGAATGCCGTAGGTAGGTGATCAGGATCACTTAGTGATCAAGTATTCACGACCGCTAGTGTAGACCACCTTCATAACTGTTTACGTAAGTTAGCCACTAAATCCAGCTTAGGTTGCTGCAGCCTCATACACCTCACCCTTACCCTACCTAATAACATGACTAGTTCTGGCACCAAGGTCTTAGATTGCTGAGTCCCCATGGCTCACGGATTCCTCCGAAACTCCCAACAGGTACAGGTACCCCAGAGACAGATGATCCCGACGGCACTTAGCTGGCGTGGCAGTACGACGAGGAGACATACCGCCTCTACGTGAACTATCCAGAGGACTGAGGCGTGGTCGTGATCGTGGGCCTGCAGGCAGGGTAGCATAGCATGTTGATGTTTTGTAGTCCGTAGCGGAACTACCTTGATTGTATCTATGATGTACTCTGAGTTATTAATGAGAAGACAGTTGAATCCCGAATTGACTACTTTTATTATTATTTGTGCTATGTTACTTGCTTGCGAAACACTTAGATGCGCTTCTTTCCTATTCGAGGCCTTGACCCCCAGATCGGAAAGGACCGCATCTTGGTCGTTACAAGTTGGTATCAGAGCCTTACGACCATAGGAGCCTTTGTGTGATCGTATTTGGCCGAGTCGAGTCTAGAAAATGTTTTGAGTCTTAGTTATATCGGAGAGTAGGATTCTTTTTTCTCCTCTTCTATGCTCTGGTGAGGTTCTCGTCTTAGGAAATCTTTAACTCTACTCCTTTTCTCGCTCAATTTTTTTTAGAATCACGCGGGTATTTGTGAAATCTATATGATTTCGATGTGATGGAATCCTGTCCTGGTACCTCCTATCTGCTCTAAGTATCAGGGGAGTTGAGCTCCAGGGATTATCGCGCACATCGCCATCATTCAGATTTCTGAGTATCTAAGAACGGAGGGTGTTCGTTATTGCTTCAATACTGGTAGTGGTGAGATAACCCCGATGTCCCCAGTACTGGTGTAGATTGTTCGGGGGTATTAGCACACTTGGTATCGTTGTGATCACGAGGATCTGTTGTAGATGAAGGTCCGAGATGCTGGCCGTGTGTTGAAGGATGTGATACAGGTGACGGGTTAGTTTAGGAGTTGTGTGAAATGCTCCTTGTATCCGTGTACCTGATTGCATGACCAGTTATTTCGGGAATTCATAGGTGGGACATCTAGTAGTATCTTATAGGACTATCTTCCTACAGACGCTTGATTGAGGTTTGGGAAATCTCGGTCATATGTTTGTTCCAAGCGGTTCTAGCTCACACTTGTTTGAAGTGGTCCTTATCAGAATTTTGTCGTCTGTTACTTGGAGGATGAACTCTTGCTATGTTGTTCGAGTGCAATGCTAAATTTTGTTCAGATATTCTGTCTTTTGATTCAACAATATCTTCAATTATTCTGGGGACTAATATGTTGTCCGTCTTCAGGATGGATCCACCGACTCGTCAGACCCCGGCGCGTGAGGATATGCCGCCTCCACCTCCTCCTCCTCCTCCGCCGCCTCCTCCTGCAGAGGCCTGGCAGGCGATGATGGCAGCTACTAATGCAAACACTCAGATGCTATTGCAGTTGATCCATGAGAGAGCCAATCATCAGCAGGGCAATTTCCAGCAGGGTGGCAATCACTTCGCTAATCTGAGTCAGTTCCTGTCAAACCAGCCTAAGACGTTCACTTCTTGCGACCAACCGTTTGATGCGGAAGATTGGATCCGTGATATGAACAAGCATTTCGAGTGTAGCAATGTGCGTCCGGAGGACTATGTCAAGTTTGCAACGTTTTAGTTGAAGGGACAGGCTTCTATATGGTGGCAGCAGCTCAAGGATTCCAGAGGTGACATGGTGATGTCTTGGGACGAGTTTTGTCGTGACTTCAGGTCCCGCTACATCTCTTCTAGTTTTGTTGAGGAGATGCGTGAGAAATTCAGGCGTTTGAAGCAGGGCAGCAATTCTGTGTACAAGTACAATGTCGAGTTCCACGAGCTGGCCCGTTACGCGCTGCAGGATGTCCCGGATCAGAAGAGCAAGATCTATGAGTTCAGGGGTGGCTTGAAGGAAGACTTGCAGTTAGCGCTTGCTTCGCACGGTCCTGAGGAGTTTGACAAGTTCTACAACTTAGCTCTCAGAGGAGAGGCAGCCTTGCTCAGGGTGGAAAACTCCAAGAAGCGCTTCAGAGATTCCAGCTCTTCCTCGACTCAGGTGGTTCAGAAGCAACACAGGTTTTGGGTTTCTCCTCCTCCTCCTCGGCACTCACAGCAGCTGAAGCACTCAGGTGGACGTGGTTCTTCCCACCCACCCAACCCTGGCTTCCAGCAGAGATACCAGCATCAGAAGCAAGGGCCTCCTCAGACTCAGTTCCGGCAGCCAGTAGATGTCACTTGTCACAAATGTGGGCAGAAGGGTCACTATGCCAACAAATGTACTTCTCAGCTCCGTCTGCCGCCTCCTCCTCCAGGCAAACCTCCAAGCAACACTCTTGTCAAATTCAACCCCAGATCAGCTCGAGTCAACATGGTGAATGCAGCTGAAGCAGACAACTCCTCTGATGTGATCATGGGTAACCTCCTCGTCAATGATATTCCTGCTAAAGTCTTATTTGATTCTGGTGCTTCGCATTGCTTTGTGTCATATCCTTTTGCATCCAAGCATAACCTGCGTCAGGAGCAGTTGCCTAAGCCGTTGGCAGTCGTTTCTCCTGCAAAGCATTTGAGTTCTAGTTTGTTCGTTCCGGAGCTTTCTGTTAAGATGGGTGCTTATGCTTTTCTGGCGTCTCCTATTGTCTTGGGTAATTCCGACATCGACTTGATTCTTGGTATGGACTGGTTGGCCATGAACAAGGCGTCAATTGATTGTGAAGCTACTGAAGTCAAGCTTACCCACTCTTCGTAGGATGTGATTATATTCGCGGCGCACGATGCTACAATCCGTTTGTTCTCCTTGAATGAAAAGGGTGAGATCAATCCTATTGAGCAAGTTCAAGTGGTCTGCGAATATCAAGATGTGTTTCCTAAAGAGCTGCCAGGCATGCCTCCGCATCGTGAAGTTGAGTTTGTCATTGAGCTTGAGCCAGGCACAGAGCCAGTGTGCAAACGGCCGTACAAGCTCGGTCCAGAAGAATTGAAGGAACTCAAGAGGCAACTCGATGAGCAGGAGCGTTTGGGTTTGATCAGACCAAGATCGTCTCCGTGGGGATGTGGTGTTCTATTTGTTAAGAAGAAGGATGGTTCGGACCGGATGTGTGTCGATTACCGCCCATTGAACAAGAAGACAATCAAGAACAAATATTCACTTCCGAACATAACTGAGTTTTTCGAACAGTTGAAAGGTGCTAAAGTATTCTCCAAGCTTGATCTCAGAATGGGCTATCATCAGATTCACATTCGCGAGGAAGACATTCCGAAGACGGTATTCAGGACTAGTTTTGGCTCGTATGAGTATACGGTCATGTCTTTTGGTCTGGCTAATGCTCCTCCGACATTTTGTCGATTGATGAACTATATTTTCTCACCATACAAGAATGAATTTGTCTTGCTCTATCTCGACGACATTCTGGTATTATCTGAGAATGAGGAAGAACATGAAAGACATCTCAGGTTGGTGCTTGACAAACGGAGAGAATACAAGCTGTATGCCAAGTTTTCCAGGTGCGAGTTCTGGCTGAAAGAAGTGGTTTATCTTGGGCATATTATCTCTGCCGAGGGCATTAAGGTTGACCCGTCGAAGGTTCAAGCCATTGTTGAATGGGAACCTCCGCAGAATGTGAAGCAACTTCAAAGCTTTCTCGGGCTTGCCGGATATTGCAGAAGATTCGTTGAGAACTTCTCCAAAATCGCCAAGCCGCTCTCTAGTCTTCTTCAGAAGGGTGTTAAGTATGTTTGGTCTCTAGAGTGTCAACTGGCTTTCGATACACTCAAAGAGAAGCTTATCTCCACTCCGGTCTTGGCCCCTCCGGATGATTCCAAGCCATACCAGGTCTTTTGCGATGCTTCTCTCCAGGGTCTCGGTGCAGTCTTGATGCAAGATAGGAAGGTGGTTGCTTATACCTCCAGGCAGCTGAAGCCTGCGGAGAAGAACTATCCTGTGCATGATCTCGAGCTAGCAGCTGTTGTGCACACCTTGATGACTTGGAGACATCTCTTGTTGGAACGTAAGGTTGAAGTTTTCACCGATCACAAGAGTCTCAAGTATATCTTCACTCAGCCTAACTTGAATCTTCGGCAAACACGTTGGGTGGAAATGCTCCAGGATTTTAATCCGAGTGTTGAGTATACGCCAGGCAAGGCAAATGTTGTGGCAGATGCATTGTGCAGGAAGGCATATTGCAACAGTCTGATTCTGCAACCTCTCCAGCCGGGTCTTTCTGAGCCTTTCAAGAAGCTTAATCTTCAGCTAGTTCCTCAGGGTTTTCTTGCGAACCTTCAGATCTCTCCTACCTCGGAAGATCAGGTCAGAGCAGCTCAGCTTCTTGACGCTATGGTGAAGAAGGTCAAGATTGGCGTGGGAAAGAGTCTCCCCAAGTATAAGTGTCTCACTGTTGATGCCAGGGACACGTTGTTTTTCGAGGATCGCCTTGTCGTCCCGAAAGGTGATCTCAGGAAGGTGATCATGGAAGAAGCTCATAACTCTCTGCTCTCTATTCATCCTGGAAGCACCAAAATGTACCATGACTTGAAGCAGACGTTCTGGTGGACTCGTATGAAACGTGAAATTGCACAGTTCGTAAATGAGTGTGATGTATGTCGAAGGGTGAAAGCAGAACATCAAAGACCAGCAGGCCTCTTGCAGCCTTTGCCGATTCCCGAGTGGAAGTTTGATCACATTGAGCTGGACTTCGTCACCGGGTTTCCGAAGTCCAAGAAGGGCAATGATGCTGTCTTCGTCGTCATCGACAAATTGAGTAAAGTGGCTCATTTCCTTCCAGTCAAGGAGTCCATTTCACCAGCTCAGTTGGCAGAGTTGTGTTGGGGAACGTCGCATGGGAAACAAAAATTTTCCTACGCGCACGAAGACCTATCATGGTGATGTCCATCTACGAGAGGGGATGTGTGATCTATGTACCCTTGTAGACCATACAGCAGAAGCGTTAGTGAACGCGGTTGATGTAGTGGAACGTCCTCACGTCCCTCGATCCGCCCCGCGAACCGTCCCGCGATCAGTCCCACGATCTAGTGCCGAACGGACGGCACCTCCGCGTTCAGCACACGTACAACTCGACGATGATCTCGGCCTTCTTGATCCAGCAAGAGAGACGGAGAGGTAGAAGAGTTCTCCGACAGCGTGACGGCGCTCCGGAGGATGGTGATGATCTCGTCTCAGCAGGGCTCCGCCCGAGCTCTGCAGAAACGCGGTCTAGAGGTAAAACCGTGGAGATATGTGGTCGGGCTGCCGTGGCAAAGTTGTCTCAAATCAGCCCTAAAACCCCACTATATATAGGAGAAGGAGGGGGGAGCCTTGCCTTGGGGTCCAAGGACTCCCAAGGGGGTCGGCCGAACCTAAGGGGGAAGGTCCCCCCCCCCAAACCGAGTCCTACTTGGTTTGGAAGGTGGAGTCCTTCTTCCCTTTCCCACCCCCCCTTTTTTTTTCCTTTTCTCTTTGATTTTTCTTCCAATGCGCATAGGGCTCTTTTGGGCTGTCCCACCAGCCCACTAAGGGCTGGTGCGCCACCCTCAATGCCTATGGGCTTCCCCGGGGTGGGTTGCCCCCCCGGTGAACTCCCGGAACCCATTCGTCATTCCCGGTAACTCCGAAAAACCTTCCGGTAATCAAATGAGGTCATCCTATATATCAATCTTCATTTCCGGACCATTCCGGAAACCCTCGTGACGTTCGTGATCTCATCCGGGACTCCGAACAACATTCGGTAACCAACCATATAACTCAAATACACATAAAACAACGTCGAACCTTAAGTGTGCAGACCCTGCGGGTTCGAGAACTATGTAGACATGACCCGAGAGACTCCTCGGTCAATATCCAATAGCGGGACCTGGATGCCCATATTGAATCCTACATATTCTACGAAGATCTTATGGTTTGAACCTCAGTGCCAAGGATTCAGATAATCCCGTATGTCATTCCCTTTGTCCTTCGGTATGTTACTTGCCCGAGATTCGATCGTCAGTATCCGCATACCTATTTCAATCTCGTTTACCGGCAAGTCTCTTTACTCGTTCCGTAATACAAGATCCCGCAACTTACACTAAGTCACATTGCTTGCAAGGCTTGTGTGTGATGTTGTATTACCGAGTGGGCCCCGATATACCTCTCCGTCACACGGAGTGACAAATCCCAGTCTCGATCCATACTAACTCAACGAACACCTTCGGAGATACCTGTAGAGCATCTTTATAGTCACCCAGTTACGTTGCGATGTTTGATACACACAAAGCATTCCTCCGGTCTCCGTGAGTTATATGATCTCATGGTCATAGGAACAAATACTTGACACGCAGAAAATAGTAGCAACAAAATGACACGATCAACATGCTACGTCTATTTGTTTGGGTCTAGTCCATCACATGATTCTCCTAATGATGTGATCCCGTTATCAAGTGACAACACTTGCCTATGGCCAGGAAACCTTGACCATATTTGATCAACGAGCTAGTCAACTAGAGGCTTACTAGGGACAGTGTTTTGTCTATGTATCCACACATGTATTGTGTTTCCAATCTATATAATTATAGCATGGATAATAAACGATTATCATGAACTAAGAAATATAATAATAACTAATTTATTATTGCCTCTAGGGCATATTTCCAACAGTCTCCCACTTGCACTAGAGTCAATAATCTAGTTCACATCACCATGTGATTCCAACGAATCCAACACCCATATAGTTATGGGGTCTGATCACGTCTTGCTCGTGAGAGAGGTTTTAGTCAACGGTTCTGAAATTTTCAGATCCGTGTGTTCTTTACAAATCTTTATGTCATCTTATAGATGCTGCTACTATGTGCTATTCGGAAATACACCAAATATCTACTCTACTATACGAATCCGTTTCACTACTCATAGTTATCCGGATTAGTGTCAAAGCTTGCATCGACGTAACCCTTTACGACGAACTCTTTAACCACCTCCATAATCGAGAAAAATTCCTTAGTCTATTTAGTTACTAAGGATAACTTTTGACCGCTGATCAGTGATTCAATCATGGATCACTTTCTGTACCTCTCAACAGACTTTGAGTCAAGGCACACATCAGGTGCGGTACTCAGCATGGCATACTTTAGAGTCTACAGCTAAGGCATAGAAGACGACCTTCATCTACTCTCTTTATTCTGCCGTGGTCGGGTTTTGAGTCTTACTCAAATTCACACCTCACAGCGCAACCAAGAACTCTTTCTTCGCTGATCTATTTTGAACTCCTTCAAAAACTTGTCAAGGCATGCATCTTATTGAAACTTTCATTAAGCGCTTTTGATCTATCTCCATAGATCTTTGATGCTCAACGTTCAAGTAGCGCAATCCAGGTATTCCTTTGAAAACTCCTTTCAAACAACCTTATATGCTTTACAGAAATTCTACATTACTTCTGATCAACAATATGTCTACCACATACACTTATCAGAAATTCTATAGTGCTCCCACTCACTTCTTTGGAAATACAAGTTTCTCATAAACCTTGTACAAACCCAAAATCTTTGATCATCTCATCAAAGTGTATATTCCAACTCCGAGATGATTGCACCAGTCCATTGAAGGATCGCTGGAGCTTGCATACTTGGTAGTATCTTTAGGATCGACAAAACCTTCTAGTTGTATCACATACAATGTTTGCTCAAGGAAACCATCGAGGAAACAATATTTTGACATCCTACGTGCAATATTTCATAAATAATGCATCAACAACTAACATAATTCTAACAGACTTTTAGCATCGCTACGAGTGAGAAAGTCTCATCATAGTCAACTGTTTGATCTTGTCAGAAACATCTTTGCGACAAGTTGAGCTTTTCTTAATAGTGACTTATCACCATCATCGCCTGTCTTACTTTTAAAGATCCATATTTACTCAATAGTCCTCTGACCATCAAGTAGTTCTTCCAAAGTCTACACTTTGTTTTCATACATGGATCCTCTCTCGGATTTCATGGCTTCCAGCCATTTGTCGGAATCCGGGCCCACCATTGCTTTCTCCATAACTCGTAGGTTCACCGTTGCTCAACAACATGACCTCCAAGACAGGGTTACCGTACTACTCTGCAGTAGTTCGCGACCTTGTCGACCTACGAGGTTTGTAGTAACTTGATTCAGAGCTCAATGATCACCATCATCAGCTTCCACTTCAATTGGTGTAGGCGCCACAGGAACAACTTCCTGCGCCCTGCTACACACTGGTTGAAGTGATGGTTCATTAACCTCATCAAGTTCTACCACTCTCCCACTCAATTCTTTCGAGAGAAACCTTTCCTCTAGAAAGGATCCGTTTCTAGAAACAAACACTTTGCTTTCGGATCTGAGATAGGAGAAGTACCCAACTGTTTTGGATATCCTATGAAGATGCATTTATCCGCTTTGGGTTCGAGCTTATCAGACTGAAACTTTTTCACATAAGTGTCGAATCCCCAAACTTTCAAGAAACGACAGTTTAGATTTATCTAAACCTTAGTCTATACTGTGTCATCTCAACGGAAATACGCGGTGCCCTACTTTAAGTGAATGCGGTTGTCTCTAATGCATAACCCATAAACGATAGTGGTAATTCGATAAGAGACATCATAGCATGCACCATACCAAATAGTGTGTGGCTATGACGTTTAGACACATCATCACACTATGATGTTCTAGGTGGCATGAACTGCGAAACAATTTCCACATTGTCTTAACTGCGTACCAAAACTCGTAACTCAGATATTCATTTCTATGATCATATCGTAGACAGTTTATCCTCTTGTTACGACGAACTTCACTCCGAAACAGAATTGAACTTTTCAATATTTCAGACTTGTGATTCTTTAAGTAAATACTCTAGTATCTACTCAAATCGTCATTGAAGTAAGAACATAATGATATCCACTGCGTGCCTCAGCACCCATTGGACTGCATACATCAAAATGTATCACTTCCAACAAGTTACTATGTTATTTCATCTCAATGAAAACAAGGCCTTGCTCATGTGGTATGATTTGCATGTCACTAGTGATTCAAAATCAAGTGAGTATAAAGATCCATCAGCGTGGAGCCTCTTCATGCAATTTATACCAACATGGCTCAAGCGGCACTGCCGCAAGTAAGTGGTACTATCATCATTACCTCGTATCTTTTGGCACCAATATCATGAACATGTGTAACACTATGATCGAGATTCAATAAACCATTTGAAGGTGATTATTCAAGCAAATAGAGTAACCATTATTCTCTTTAAATGAATAATCGTATTGCAATAAACACGATCCAATCATGTTCATGCTTAACGCAAGCACCAGATAACAATTATTTAGGTTTAACACCAATCCCGATGGTAGAGGGAGCGTGCGATGTTTGATCATATCAACCTTGGAAATACTTCCAACACGTATCATCACCTCGCCTTTAGCTAGTCTTCATTTATGTCGTAGCTTTCATTTCGTGTTACTAATCACTCAGCAACCGAACCGGTATCCAATACCCTCATGCTACTAGGAGTACTAGTAAAGTAAACATCAACATCATGTATATCAAATATACTTCTTTCGACTTTTGCCAGCCTTCTTATCTACCAAGTATATAGGGTTGCTCCGCCTCAGTGACTGTTCCCCTCCTCACAGAAGCACTTAGTCTCGGGTTTGGGTTTAATCTTGGGTCTCTTCATTAGTGCAGCAACTGTTTTGCCGTTTCACGAAGTATCCCTTCTAGCCCTCGCCTTTCTTGAAACTTAGTGGTTTTACTAACCATCAACTATTGATGCTCCTTCTTGATTTCTACTTTCGCAGTGTCAAACATCGCGAATCGTTCAAGGATCATTGTATCTATCCTTGATATGTTATAGTTCATCACGAAGCTGTCACATCTTGGTGGCAGTGACTTTGGAGAACTATCACTATCTCATCTGGAAGATTAACTCCCACTTGATTCAAGCGATTGTCGTACTCAGACAATCTGAGCACACGCTCAACGATTGAGCTTTTCTCCTTTACTTTGTGGACAAAGAATCTTGTCGGAGGTCTCGTACCTCTTAACAAGGGCCCAAGCATGAAATCACAATTTCATCTCTTCAGAACATCACTTACATTCCGTGACGTTTTAAAACGTTTTCGGTGCCTTGCTTCTAAGCCATTAAGTATTTTGCACTGAACTATCGTGTAGTCATCAGAAACGTGTATGTCGGATGTTCACAGCATCCACAGACGACGCTCGAGGTGCAGCACACAGTGTGGTGCATTAAGGACATAAGCCTTCTGCGTAGCAACGAGGACAATCCTCGGTTTTACAGACTTAGTCTGCAAAGTTTGCTACTATCAACTTTCAACTAAATTTTCTCTAGGAACATATAAAAACAATAGAGCTATAGCGCAAGCTACATCGTAATTCGCAAAGACCATTAGACTATGTTCATGACAATTAGTTCAATTAATCATATTACTTAAGAACTCCCACTCAAAAAGTACATCTCTCTAGTCATTTGAGTGGTACATGATCCAAATCCACTATCTCAAGTCCGATCATCACGTGAGTCGAGAATAGTTTCAGTGGTAAGCATCTCTATGCTAATCATATCTACTATACGATTCATGCTCGACCTTTCGGTCTCATGTGTTCCGAGGCCATGTCTGCACATGCTAGGCTCGTCAAGCTTAACCCGAGTGTTCCGCGTGTGCAACTGTTTTGCACCCGTTGTATGTGAACGTTGAGTCTATCACACCCGATCATCACGTGGTGTCTCGAAACGAAGAACTGTCGCAACGGTGCACAGTCGGGGAGAACACAATTTCGTCTTGAAATTTTAGTGAGAGATCACCTCATAATGCTACCGTCATTCTAAGCAAAATAAGGTGCATAAAAGGATTAACATCACATGCAATTCATAAGTGACATGATATGGCCATCATCATGTGCTTCTTGATCTCCATCACCAACGCACCGGCACGATCTTCTTGTCACCGGCGTCACACCATGATCTCCATCAATGTGTCGCCATCGGGGTTGTCGTGCTACTCATGCTATTACTACTAAAGCTACATCCTAGCAAAATAGTAAACGCATCTGCAAGCACAAACGTTAGTTTAAAGACAACCCTATGGCTCCTGCCGGTTGCCGTACCATCGACGTGCAAGTCGATATTATCTATTACAACATGATCATCTCATACATCCAATATGTCACATCACATCGTTGGCCATATCACATCAGAAGCATACCCTGCAAAAACAAGTTAGACGTCCTCTAATTTTGTTGTTGCATGTTTTACGTGGTGACCATGGGTATCTAGTAGGATCGCATCTTACTTACGCAAAAACCACAACGGAGATATATGAGTTGCTATTTAACCTCATCCAAGGACCTCCTCGGTCAAATCCGATTCAACTAAAGTTGGAGAAACTGACACCCGCCAGTCATCTTTGAGCAACGGAGTTACTCGTAGCGATGAAACCAGTCTCTCGTAAGCGTACGAGTAATGTCGGTCCGAGCCGCTTCGATCCAACAATACTGTGGAATCAAGAAAAGACTAAGGAGTGCAGCAAAACGCACATCACCGCCCACAAAAACTTTTGTGTTCTACTCGAGAAGACATCTATGCATGAACCTAGCTCATGATGCCACTGTTGGGGAACGTCGCATGGGAAACAAAAATTTTCCTACGTGCACGAAGACCTATCATGGTGATGTCCATCTACGAGAGGGGATGTGTGATCTACGTACCCTTGTAGACCGTACAGCAGAAGCGTTAGTGAACGCGGTTGATGTAGTGGAACATCCTCACGTCCCTCGATCCGCCCCGCGAACCGTCCCGCGATCAGTCCCACGATCTAGTGCCAAACGGACGGCACCTCCGCGTTCAGCACACGTACAGCTCGACGATGATCTCGGCCTTCTTGATCCAGCAAGAGAGACAGAGAGGTAGAAGAGTTCTCCGACAGCCTGACTGCGCTCCGGAGGATGGTGATGATTTCGTCTCAGCAGGGCTCCGCCCGAGCTCCGCAGAAACGCGATCTAGAGGTAAAACCGTGGAGATATGTGGTCGGGCTGCCGTGGCAAAGTTGTCTCAAATCAGCCCTAAAACCCCACTATATATAGGAGGAGGAGGGGGGATCCTTGCCTTGGGGTCCAAGGACTCCCAAGCGGGTCGGCCGAACCTAAGGGGGAAGGTCTCCCCCCCCCAAACCGAGTCCTACTTGGTTTGGAAGGTGGAGTCCTTCTTCCCTTTCCCACCTCCCCTTTTTTTCGTTTTCTCTTTGATTTTTCTTCCAATGTGCATAGGGCTCTTTTGGGCTGTCCCACCAGCCCACTAAGGGCTGGTGCGCCACCCTCAATGCCTATGGGCTTCCCCGGGGTGGGTTGCCCCCCCGGTGAACTCCCGGAACCCATTCGTCAGTCCCGGTACATTCCCGGTAACTCCGAAAACCTTCCGGTAATCAAATGAGGTCATCCTATATATCAATCTTCATTTTCGGACCATTCCGGAAACCCTTGTGACGTCCGTGATCTCATCCGGGACTCCGAACAACATTCAGTAACCAACCATATAACTCAAATACGCATAAAACAACGTCGAACCTTAAGTGTGCAGACCCTGCGGGTTCGAGAACTATGTAGACATGACCCGAGAGACTCCTCGGTCAATATCCAATAGCGGGACCTGGATGCCCATATTGGATCCTACATATTCTACGAAGATCTTATCGTTTGAACCTCAGTGCCAAGGATTCAGATAATCCCGTATGTCATTCCCTTTGTCCTTCGGTATGTTACTTGCCCGAGATTCGATCGTCAGTATCCGCATACCTATTTCAATCTCGTTTACCGGCAAGTCTCTTTACTCGTTCCATAATACAAGATCCCGCAACTTACACTAAGTCACATTGCTTGCAAGGCTTGTGTGTGATGTTGTATTACCGAGTGGGCCCCGAGATACCTCTCCGTCACACGGATTGACAAATCCCAGTCTCGATCCATACTAACTCAACGAACACCTTCGGAGATACCTGTAGAGCATCTTTATAGTCACCCAGTTACGTTGCGACGTTTGATACACACAAAGCATTCCTCCGGTGTCCGTGAGTCATATGATCTCATGGTCATAGGAACAAATACTTGACACGCAGAAAATAGTAGCAACAAAATGACACGATCAACATGTTACGTCTATTTGTTTGGGTCTGGTCCATCACATGATTCTCCTAATGATGTGATCCCGTTATCAAGTGACAACACTTGCCTATGGCCAGTAAACCTTGACCATCTTTGATAAACGAGCTAGTCAACTAGAGGCTTACTAGGGACATTGTTTTGTCTATGTATCCACACAAGTATTGTGTTTCCAATCAATACAATTATAGCATGGATAATAAACGATTATCATGAACTAAGAAATATAATAATAACTAATTTATTATTGCCTCTAGGGCATATTTCCAACAAGTTGTACACCTCCAGGATTGTCTCTTTGCACGGCGTGCCGATGATGATCTCTTCAGATCGCGGAAGTATCTTCACTTCCAAGTTCTGGGACTCCTTTCAGTCTGCTATGGGCACGAAGATCCGCTTCAGCACAGAGTTCCACCCTCAGACTAGTGGTCAAGTGGAGAGAGTGAATCAAGTTCTTGAGGATATGCTGAGAGCCTGTGTTATCTCTTTTGGCATGAAGTGGGAAGATTGTCTGCCTTTTGCGGAGTTCTCATATAACAACAGTTATCAAGCTAGTTCTGGCAAGGCTGCGTTTGAAATTCTCTATGGTAGAAAGTGCCGTACTCTACTCAACTGGTCCGAGACCGGCGAGTGTCAGATCCTTGGCAATGATATGATAGAAGCAGCTGAGGAGATGTGTCGGATCATTCGCGACAACTTCAGAGCAGCTCAGTCCCGTCAGAAGAGCTATTACGATAGCAAGCACCGTGACATGTCTTATGAGCTTGATGATTTTGTCTATCTCAAGGTGTCGCCTATGAAGGGTATGCAACGCTTTGGCATCAAAGGCAAGCTTGCGCCTCGTTTTGTTGTTCCGTTCAGAGTGGTTGGCAAGAGGGGCGACCTTGCGTACCAATTCGAGCTTCCGTCAACCTTTGCAAATGTCCATGATGTGTTCCATGTTTCTCAGCTTCGGAGGTGTTTCAAGACCCCCGAGCGCACTGTGCATCTTCAAGATATCGACCTTCAGCCTGATCTTTCTTATCATGAGCATCCAGTTGCGGTTCTCAAGGCGACTGAGCACAAGACCCGTAACAAGACTGTCAAATTTCTCAAAGTGCTCGAGGGCTAGATCTTCTTTGTAGTGTGGGAGAGTTTGTAGTGCCCCAGATGTAACCTTGCGTTATTTGGAACCTATTGCATGTGGGTCCACCTTGTCAGTGTATTGATGATAGCATTTGTGCCATGACCTCATGTGGTGTCCCTTGTTTCTTTTCCCTTCCTTCCCATGCATGCATGCATAGCATATCATTGCATGCCCTTGTCTTACGTTGTTGCCATATGATCTTAGAAGTTCTTGTGATGTGGTGGTCTTGGGAATAGTTACTTTGTGATGTTGTGTGCTGTTGAGGTGTTCTATGATGCAATGTGATGATGGTCCTAAATGTAGTGAGCTTGTCTTGTTGCAACCTCTCTCTCTCTTTTAATTCCCCAATTCAAAATTCACTTGTCCCAACCTTGTTTCAAAAATGCCCAGGATTTAGTCTATTTTGTGGAGGATGCCAAGGTGTGTATTTGCTGATTTGTATCTTGGTTTTAAGGGTGCAAATAAATCCAAAATAGTAAATAAATTACTGTTTTGCATTTATTCAAATTGCTCCAAATATTGTTTTTCTATTTTATTCATATAGGTCATAATTCCTTATGACCAGGGGCATTTTTTGCTTTAATTTTTACCCCAACAGAACTGCGAGTGGTTTTAAATCCTTTGTTGTGTTTATTTAAAAGAACAAACCCCTCTCAGGCCCCCTCCTCTATCTGTCGCTAGTGGCAAAGCGACCAGCGCGACCCAGCCCAACTCCTTCCGAGCTCACGCGTGCGGTGCGTCGTCCTCCTCCCTTTCCAGCGAGGCAGGCGACCCCACATGTCATCCTCACTAACCCCCCCTCTGCTCCACCGAGAGGAACGACAGCACATGGCCGACGGGACGCCCTCGCGCTCCTCCTCTCCTGCTATCTAACCCCCCTTGGCGTCCGTGCAGTCGTGTTAGGGTTCCTCCCCGCCGCCGCAATGCCTAGATCCCGATCCCCCCTCTCTCTCTCGTCGCAGCAAGGTGGGAAGTGCACGGGATCGCCATGGCCGACGGGTAGGAGCACGCCGTCGCCGTCGATCTACTTCCCCTACCTCCTCTATGACGACTCTAGCAGCTCGAGGACGCCTCGAGGAGCCCGATCCCGCCGCGAGATCGACCTCCCCCACGTTGCGTCCACTGCTTGCCGGCGGCGCATTCCCTCCGATGAGTAGCTTCCCCGACGGCCTTCCTCCACTACTTCCTCTACGAGCCGCTCCTTCATCGAATCGTGCGCGAGGTAGTGCTTCTCCTCCCTCCTCCCTGTCCCAGATCGGGTGCGGTAGCCGTAGGTTTGTCGCATGCTTGCTCTCTGTCGCCAGCGCCGCCGCTCGCCGTCGCTGCGCCGTAGTAGAGCCCCTCGGGTGCAGTTAGCACATGAAATGAGCCCGTGCGTGTGTGGGCTTACTCCCCTCCACGAGCCGTTGATTGATTTGACCCATGTCGCCGGTGAGGGCCTTCCCCTTTTCCGGTCTGCCGCCGGCAGTAGATCAGCAGAGGGAACCTCCTTCAGTTCGTTTGTTGCGCATGTTAGATCAGACACCGTAGCGTAGCCCAGTGGTTTGTGTCCTGTTGTGCCTGATGCAGGTGCAGGGTTCGACCCCCCCTCCCCCCCGCGGCACCTTTTTATTTCTTTGATTTCTCGGCACAACATACTGCAGGGGTTTCCTTACCTTGCGTGAACTCTCTGCTCCGTCGAATAGTTGACAGTAGCAGAGTGGTAAGGGAAAGTCAGGTGCAGGAATTTTCACCAAGTCCCTGAGATCTGATGGTTTTGGGAAAGTTTGTGGCCTTGTATCTTCTAGAGTTTAATTCCTTTTGCTGTGATTCTTGCTGGTGCTTGTAGTGTTCTTGGTTGGCTACAGCCACATATATTATTTGTCTATTCGGAGGGCTGTAGCTATGTTGCATGTAGCTCACAAAGAGCTAAGATGCAGATTGGGGCAGATTGAGTTGTATAGTCATTTTTGATCATTGTGTGTGCTTAGTTGATGTTGTGGTGTTCTTACTTTGCTCCAATCCATTCATGTTGGGTTGTTATACATCTTGGCAACCTGGGGATACCAGATTTGTGCCAATTGTGGGTGTGGTGTTGATTCTTCCACGTAGAGCTTCATATCTTGTTTCGTTGATTCCCGTTGATCCATAGCTCCGTTTGCAATGTTCTTTATATGGTTTTGCATCGCTTTCACGAGCCGCATCTGTTCATGCCATCCTCATGCATGTAAAAATAGCTTAGTGTACAGTGCTATCCAGAAACTTGTAGTAGTTTCTTTCGCTTGTGCTAGTGATAGAAATAGCGGTGCATGCTCATTTTTCATCTCATGCATCATGTGATTGTTGCATCTTGTGGTGCTGCTATTCATTGGTTGTTATTCTTATGTTGGGTAGCACCGGGATCAGAGAAAGAATACGTGGAGTCAGGAGAGTATGTGCAGGACGAACCAGAACCATTCCAAGCTGAGGATATCACACGCAAGATGATATGACCTTGATTCCATCTCTAGACTTGTTATGCTAGTTTCGTTTCCATGTCATATTGCTCGCTGCCTACCACTGAAATTAAATTGCCTTTTCATATGCCATGAGCCCAACCACTGTTCCCCTTCCTAGCAAAACTTGTATGGCTAATAGGCTTTGCTCAGCTACTAATGTTAGTGTTGCTAGATGCAGGTGCTTTGAATCATGTGATAACATGAGCTTGATATCATTATTTTAAATTCTGTTATTTAATTTGTGCACCTATATACTTGGCAAATGACGGGAGGCCTAGCCTTTTGCCGGGTGCTTTGCTCCGTTATTGCCTCCTTAGTTACCGGTTACCGGTGTTTGATTCCATATTGATCGCTCCTAACACGTTCGGGGTTGTTATGGGGACCTCCTTGATAAATCGTGTAGTGCTAAGGCTTGTCCGGCAGGACCCAACATTGGTGTTAATTTGCTAATCACTTAATAATAAACTGCATAGGGAATTGCTACCCCGAGGATTTTAATCAACAACCCGGGCCAGTGCTCCGCATGAGTGTTGGTCCAACATGGACAGGCTGCGGGGGCCACCACAGGGAAACTTGAGGTTTGGGTCTTGTAGGATTTTCTATCCGTCGTGTCCTGAGACTGATATACGCAGCTCTTATCGGGGTCGTCGAGACGTCGGGAGGTCCTGCTAGCCTTGCCTTACCTTAGCGGTATATCTTGCGTATAGGAATCCCAGTGAAGCTTTGGTTTTCCCCACAGTTGAGGTTTTCCTCTAAGGAATCCGACGAGATCACGAGATTCATGATAGAGGATGCCTTTGCGGCCTGTGTACGTTTGTGATGGACTAGTTGGAGCACTCCTGCAGGGTTTAATCTTTCGGAAAGCCGTTCCCGCGGTTATGTGGCAACTTGGAATATTTTGTTAACATCCGGTATTAGAGAACTTAAACATAAGCTAATAAAATTGCCAACGATGTGCATAGCCGTGACTGTCCCCTCGAAGATCTCTCTTCGATCGAAAACACGGTGGGGTTATGAATGCCGTAGGTAGGTGATCAGGATCACTTAGTGATCAAGTATTCACGACCGCTATTGTAGACCACCTTCATAACTGTTTACGTAAGTTAGCCACTAAATCCAGCTTACGTTGCTGCAGCCTCATACACCTCACCCTTACCCTACCTAATAACATGACTAGTTCTGGCACCAAGGTCTTAGATTGCTGAGTCCCCGTGGCTCACGGATTCCTCCGAAACTCCCAACAGGTACAGGTATCCCAGAGACAGATGATCCCGACGGCACTCAGCTGGCATGGCAGTACGACGAGGAGACAGACCGCCTCTACGTGAACTATCCAGAGGACTGAGGCGTGGTCGTGATCGTGGGCCTGCAGGCAGGGTAGCATAGCATTTTCATGTTTTGTAGTCCGTAGCGGAACTACCTTGATTGTATCTGTGATGTACTCTGAGTTATTAATGAGAAGACAATTGAATCCCGAATTGTCTACTTTTATTATTATTTGTGCTATGTTACTTGCTTGCGAAACGCTTAGATGCGCTTCTTTCCTATTCGGGGCCTCGACCCCCAGATCGGAAAGGACCGCATCTTGTGTTGCAACCCCACATGTTTTATATGTTTTTGGGGTACAAAAATCCATAGGATTTTTCTCTCTATTTAGTTTTAGCTTTTGAGCAAGTTAGTTCGCGCGATATTTTGCTATGTTGCCCTCTTGTCTATTTTCATAGGATTTATTCCGTGCTTCGTTTGAGAGAGTTGTCAACTAGAGAGTTGGCCTTTGATGTTTAGTCTAGCCCCTGGTATTTTTGGTTGCAATAGAAATGCATGTTTAGGTGTGGTTTTCTTGTTCTTTACTTGCTAGGAAATAGTGATGTTTTAGAGATGCTGAAATATTTCTAAGTCCGAGATCTGTTATGTTTTGTTGCTGTTTTGTCTTGCTTCTATCTTGTGATCTGTAGCTCTTTTGAGGTTGGTGTAATGGAGTTAGTTGTAGACTTTAGGATTCTCTAGCATGCTGTGAGTTTTCATGCCATTTGGACTCCTTTAGATTATGGTTTTGCTGCTGTCAATATTCCTTCAGATCGAAAACTGCAGCTTCATAAACTGCTATTTTCACTAAGTCTGAAACTGTGTGTGAGAAGACATTTTGTGACTTCTTCTCCTAGTGTTCCATGCTTCCATTCTAGTTGTTGTTAGGTGTTTGTTGTAGTGCTTCTTGCCCTCTATCGTGCCATGCCTTGTTGGAGCCATTTGGATTTGTGTAGCTCGTAGTTGCGGGGTGTAGAAAATGCCATGTGGCTGTTTTGGGTAGATTGTAATGATATCTTGTTTTGCTCGTAGTTTTCGTTCCGTAGCTCCGTTGGAGATGTTCTCTATGTGTAAATTGCTTGTAACGATGCGTAGAATCATGTGAACCTATTTTTTTTCTGTTTAACAACTAATTAAACGCGTTAGTTCAGATCTGGACAGAATTGTAAATTAACATGTGAGGTCGTCTCGGAGATGCTATACGTCATTTTCGACCTCATTTAAAATGCCTAGATAAGTAGTCTAATGGCGCTTCACCTCTTGCCATGTTTAATAACATTTAATATTGCCGAGTACCTAATCGGGAAAGAACTAAATAACTCGTATGTAAAGTTTCGTCGATATGCAACTCGTTGCATATTGAACTTCACTTATTGTGTAGTGTTTGTTTGTCGTGAATTGTCATGTCGGTTCTTGCATGTGTTCAGCTGCTCATGCATCATATATGTTGTGCATCGTGTGGTGAATCTCGTGTGTTGATGCTTGTTTCCGGTTTCCTCCGTCTCGATAGAGTTCCGCAAGCGTGTCGGATTGTGAGGACCCGTTCGACTACATCGGTTCGTCTGCTTCACGGAGTCGTTCTTCTTCCAAGCGGGATCTCAGGCAAGATGACCATTTCCCAAACACCATTACTATCATTGCCATGCTAGTTATTTCGATGCTATCGTTTATGTCTCGATGCCTACCACATGTTATATATCAGCCTCTCAACAACGCCATGAAAACCTTCAACCTGTTCAACCTAGCAAACCACTGATTGGCTAAGTTACCGCTTGCTTAACCCTGTGTTAGCGTTGCTACTTGCAGGTGCAGTTGCTACCATGTGAAAACATGGGTCCCTTGTCATATCACCATATTAAACGTTATTTAATTTAATGCACCTATATACTTGGTAAAAGGTGGAAGGCTCGGCCTTTCTAGCCTGTTGTTTTGTTTCACCTTTGCCCCCTTAGTTTCGGCTACCGGTGTTATGTTCCATGAGTGAGCGCTCCTAACACGATCGGGGTTTATATGGGGACCCCCTTGATAATCCGTTTTAGATTAAAGCTGGTCTGGCAAGGCCCAACATTGGTACTACATTTGCCCAACATAATAATTTTGATAATACTGAAATGCATAGGGAGTTAGCACTACGCGAGGAGTAATTCTACATAATACAGGGAGGGCCAGTGCTGATGGTGGTGGTCCAAAACAGAGCACTGTGTGGGGCCAACCAAGGGAAACTTGGGTGATTTCTATCAGGCCTCCGTACGCGTCGCTCATCCGTCGTGTCCTGAGAACGAGATACGCGGCACCTATCGGGATCGTCGACACGCCGGGTGGCCTTACTGGATTAGTTTTACCTTTAACAAGATATCTTGTGCATCGGGATTCCGGTGATGCTCTGAGTAATCTCAGAGTTGAGGTTTTCCACTAAGGAGTCTGACGAGATCGCGAGCTTCGTGATCGAGGATTTCTATGCGGCTTGTGGTAATTTGTGATGGACAAGTTGGAGCATCCCTGCAGGGTTAAATCTTTTCGGAAAGCCGTGCCCGCGGTTATGTGGCAACGTGGAAACTTTGTTTAACACTGGTTCTAGATATCTTGAAGTTAACTTATTTAAAACTTGCCAACTGCGTGCGTAACCGTGACTGTCTCTTTCGTGAGTTCCTTCTCCGATCGAGGACACGGTGGGGTTATGTCTGACATAGGTAGGTGTTCAGGATCATTCATTTGATCATCAGTAGTCATGTCCGTTATGCGTAGATCTTCCCCCTCTTATTTCTTGTACTCGTAAGTTTAGCCACCAGATATATGCTTAGCCGCTGCTGCAACCTCACCACTTAACCATACCTCACCCAATAAGCTTTGCTAGTCTTGATACCTTTGGAAATGAGATTGCTGAGTCCCCTGTGGCTCACAGAATACTACATCATCAGTTGCAGGTACAGGTAAAGGTTATTTGACGCGAGCGCGTTGATTGTTCGTTTGGAGTTGCTTCTTCTTCTTCTTCTTCTTCATCGATCTAGGATGGGTTCCAGGCCGGCAGCCTGGGTTAGCAAGGATGGACGTCGTTCTTCTTTTCTCGTTTTTTTCGTCCGTAGTCGGATCGTGCTCTTCTTCATGATGGTTATGTATTGTAGTGCTGTGACTCTGATGTAGCCTGTGGCGAGTGTAAGCCAATTCTATATATATATATATATATATATATATATATCTTCTTTTCAGTACATGTAATTGTAACGATATCCATTCTTGCGACACGACAAGATGCGCTTCTATCCGTGTCGATGCCTTCGCGCCAAATTGAGGATAGGGTCGCATCTTGGGCGTGACAAGTTGGTATCAGAGCAGTACCGACCTAGGAGCCCCCTTGATTGATCGAACTTGGCCGAGTCGAGTCTAGTGAAAAATTACTTTGAGTCTAGTTATATATCAGAGAGTAGGATTCTTTTTTCTCCTCTTCTATGCTCTCGTGAGGAATCTTGACGTAATATTTTAATTCTACTCCCCTTCTCACCCAAAAGTTTTTTAGGATCACGCAGATATTTTTGGAATCTATATGATGCCGATGTGACGGAGTTCTGGCTTGGTGCCTCCTGTCTGACTTGATTTCTTCCGGGGAGTTGAGCTCTAGGGGATTCTTGAGCACATCGTTATCATTCAGATTTCTTAGTATCTCAGAACGAAGGATGTTCGTAATTGCTTCAATACTAGTAGTGGCGAGATAACCCCGATGTCTCGAGTACTGGTGCAGATTGTTCGGGAGTACTGCCATACTTTGTATCGTTGTGATCACGAGGGTCTGTTGTAGATGAAGGTCCGAGATTCTGGTTGTGTGTTGACGGAGGTGATACAGGTGACGGGTTAGTATAGGAGTTGTGTGAATATTACTCCTTGTATCCGTGTACCAGATTGAATGACCAGATATTTCGGGAATTCTTAGGTGGGAATTCAAGTAGTTACTTATAGGAAAATCTTCCAACAAATGCATGATGTTAGGTTGGGGTTCGACATCTAGTGGATTCGTTTGTTGACGGTCGACTTATAGCGGTTCTCGTTGTGTCTTAAAGAGTCCTTGTAGCTTGCTATGACTCGGGGACGCTTCGAATGTCGGGTGCACTGCCTTGCACTTGATGGTTACTGTAAGGTTCGAGCCCGTGCGATCCTGTTGATGAAAATATCAAACGGAAATCTTTCTCATGAGTTTGTTCTGGCTAATTGTAAGCCTCATCCCTTTGTTTTGTTGGAGTATGGTAATTCAAGTTGCTTCGATATCAAGTGGTGATTTCAAATCTTTCCTAAGTGGTGTTCTCATATTTTCATGGGAATGCTAATCCGTTTGCTTAATCAGATTGTCATGTCAATTCTTGTCAACAGGAGTCGTCATGTTAATTCTTTTGCAACCAGTGTGCTTCTCTTAAGTTAATTCAACCCTCTCCAATTTTTTGCAAGATCATTCTCTCATTTCATCCAGAGTTCATCTCGTCTGTCCCAAGTCGTCTTTGTTTTTCCCTGCCCTCCCGCCCTTTTCTTCAGTAATTGGATATCATCCAAGTGCATTTCATTTCATTGTTGCTTCCGCTATCTTTTATTCCGTGTCCTATCCGGTGATTTGTTGTGAAGATTCTCAGGACTTCATGTTCATCTTTATTCAGTCTTTTTATCTTTTTCGGTGAATTCAATTTAGTTGTCCGTGTTCATTATATCCTATTCATCCTTGTAAATCTTTCCCTTGTTGGAGATTCTTATCAACATATCTTGTTTATTCAGTTATCTCTATTCTATCCGAAGCGTTGAAGTTATCTCAGAAGTTTCTTGTTTTCAATTCTTTAATTATTTCGGGGTGCTAACCTCATCTAGTTTTCATTTGTACCGGGGCAATATATGTCTTTCTGAGCAATCTTTTCAACGGTGGTTTCTTTGAGTGGGCCCATAACCCACAGGTTCTTTCCCAGGATATTTCCTGGCTCTTCTAATTTTTTTCCCGGAGATATTTAATTCTTTTCAACTATGACGTATGTATGATTTCCATCAGTCATATTACTTCTTCAAGATCTATTCGAAGTAATTTTCATATTTGGCTCAACCTTGCATTCTTCTTTATTCCAGAGTGTCTCATGATCCTTGGTGTTGTTTCTCGTCTTCTTTTTCAACTTGGTAGACCGAAGGCGTGTCTCTCTCAAATCTTGGTCCATTCTCTTGGAGATTCGTCATTTCAGCCTTGTGGCATCATCTTGAATTGTTGTCAATCATGAGTAATCCCTTTCTGGCTATCTGGTGCATTCTGAGTTGTTTTCATTCTCGATCCTCCGAAGGCCATCAGTTTAGAAGATTCTTCGTTCTCAGCTTTTAGCTTTCATCCTCAATTCTTCTCAATTGTTGTCTCTTTGTTCGTCTCTCGGTTATCCAGTGTCTTGTTTAAGTTTTTATCTCAGGTGGATCATGATCTTATCATTATCATGTATCTCCATTAATTCTTGGTATTCCCATTCAATTGTGAATTCGTACCGGTGTTTCTTTCAAGATTTCTTCTAGTTTGTGCTCGTATCTCTCCTTAATCTTTTCAGAAGAATAAGCTGCATGCTAAATCCATTGCTTGTCATCAATTTAATTTGATGAAGGATGAGCATAACATAATTCTTATTCTTGTTCATAGTTATCTGAATTCTACTTCTGGAGTGGCTCACGATATCAATTCATTCTCAAGTGTTCTTAAAGATTCTTATTGGAGAACCTCAAGTTTTCTTCTCTTGCATTTCCAAGTGCATTTGTTCTTCCTTAAGCCTTTGAGGTGGTATTATAGCATTCTTGTTAGTGTAGGAGCCTCAAAGAGATTTCCTTTCAAGAACGAGATAATTAAACCCACCAATTGTATGATCATGAGACATGTTTCAACCCATGATTTCTTCATTGAGCTATCTTGGTTTGGACTTCACCTAAAGCTTTTCATTTGGATTCTTGCTATCATGGTGCTTGTCATTAATCCAAGTTCTCAATGTATCCTCTTGGTGTAAGAAATTGTTCATATCTTGTTTCTCCTAATCAATCCTTGTTTTTGTTAGTGGCTGGTTGTCACTTCATTAGTTTGAATAGGTTTCCATAAGCCCACTACTATCTTGTTCTTTTCGTTGTTGTTTTTAACAACTCCGTCCAATTCTTCTTGCAAGGATGCTTGCCAAGTTCATTGGAGTTAGTAGTTGTCATTCTCTCTTCATTCTCTTCTTCCGTATGAGCTAGTTCATATTCTCTTCTTCCGGAGGCATTGTGATGTTGCTCTTTTGGGTCTATCATGTTGTTCTATCAAGATAATGGCGTTCCCTTGTTATATTTAGTTGTTGGCTAAGAATATTGTCTATTTCTTCCATCTTATCGAATTTTTTGTCCCATTTTCCTACCGAAGTGCTGCCGAAATTTTCCGTGAATTCTTGCTTGTTTTTCATATCATTCCTCATCTCTTTGCAACTTTCAAGGATCGTTGGTTTCACTCGTTGTCAAAGAAGCGATTAATTTTTACCTCTTGTTCTTTCTCATCCTCTCCCCCTTTTCATTCTTGGATCTCGGGGCGAGATCCTCTTGTAGTGTAGGAGATTTGTGACAGCCCGATGCCGACGTTCCACAAGATTCCCCTTCTATTCCGTTTTCGTCGTGTGTCTATTTTCTTTTGTCGCATCATCATTGCATCATTTGCATCATCTGCATTGCATCGGCATCTTCGTTGCCGCCAGTTTTCAAAACTTGCATCCGTTGTTAGTTGCCGGTTCACGTCGTTGTCCGTTCTGAGCCCGACCGCACACGCACGCGCCCGCGGCATCGTCAAAACCCTGTTTTAGAAGTGTGTTGAAAACTTTCTCTGATCGGGGTGAAACTTGCCATGCGGTCGAAATTAGATATAGCTAGGCCGCCTGTCAAATTTCGTCGCGATCGGAGTCCGTCTGGTACCCGAACGGTCGACCGTAGCGGCACCGTATTCGGTCTACCGTCAAACAGTTGTCGGTGTTTTTAAAATACGTTGCCAGGTGCCTGTTTTCCCTCTCATCTCCGCCTAGCCCGTGTGCACAGTGCATCGACCCTACGCGCAGCCCAGTTCGAAAACCTCCCGGAACCCGAGCCCGACGGTCGTGACCGTTGGATCCGGATCAACCCCGTTTTACCGCAAATCGTCATCGGTTTGTCCATTGCACTCCCGAACCTAATTATCTTGACCATCCGATCTAAATCGGAGGGTCCAGATGCCCCTATACCTAACCCTCTAGCTATATAGACTACCCTAGCTCAAATAGACCGAAACCCTAGAAATTATCCCCTGTCCCATCGGCGCCGCCGCTGCACACCACCTGGTCTCCTTCCTCGTTTTTATCCACCTCCCAATCAGGCGCCAGATCCATTCCCTAGCCCACCTAGCTTTCCCCGCCAGGCAGCCAACAACGAGTGCGCCCCTGCAGCCGCCAGCCCTTCCCTCGACAGCGCCGCCTCCTGCCCAAAAAAATAGAGAGCCCACGCACAACCCCTCGCCTCCATCCTCTCCCCTCATCCCGAGCTGCCCCGCCTCTGTGCTCGCGTCAGCGCCGCAGTTCCCTGCGTCTCCACCTCCGCCCGAGGACCCGAGCGGCCGCTGCCAGCGGGTCCTCCGATCGAGGGCCTCGATCCCGCAGCCGGTCGGCGCGTTCCCGCTTGATCTGGATCGAGCCAGGCGCCCCCTCCGAGGCAGTCGGCCTCCTCGCACCCTGTGCCGAGCCCCAGCCGCCAGCGCCCGCGGCCACGTTGACCCCCTCGTGGGCCCGCGCCAGCCTGCAGCGCCCTAGTGGCCCAACCCCCGCGAGCCGCCGACCCAGCTCCTCCACCGCGAGGCTCATCCTGAGCCGGCCCGAGGCCCCCCAAGGTGAGCTATTCCTCGCCCTAGCATTTTGTTGCGTATCTTACGGTGCCTGTTTAGGCCCATTAGGCAGGTTCGGCCCGGTAGGATTTTATTAGAATCTATTTCCGGATTAGATATTTCTGGATTATTTTAGGTATTTCTAACGTCCGTATGTTTTTAACCGTAAGTCGGATCGAGTCGTATTGTATATGGTTTTGGTGTAGAATTTCGCCTAGAATCCGAATTTATAACTTTCATAATTGTTTGACGTTGTTTGACGTGTCGAATGCATAGATTTACGTGCTGTCTCAATAGGATAGTGCCCGCATTTATTTTCCGCGCGTGTTTGAATAGCTCGAATGCCGTAGTAGAAATGTTCATGTTTTAGGAACCCCTTTGCCTTGTTTTTTTAGAGTAGGTATTGGTATTTTTGCATGTAGGGTTTGCCGCTAGTTTATTTTCCGTGTTTAGGACATTATCTCGCATTTACGTGTGGCAATATTTTTGTGTTGCAACCCCACATGTTTTATATGTTTTCGGGGTAGAAAAATCCTGATTTTTCTGTGTATTTATTTTTAGCTTTTGAGCAAGTTAGTTCACGCGATATTTTGCTATGTTGCCCTCTTGTCTATTTTTGTAGGATTTATTCCGTGCTTCGTTTGAGAGAGTTGTCAACTAGAGAGTTGGCCTTTGATGTTTAGTCTAGCCCCTGGTATTTTTGGTTGCAATAGAAATGCATGTTTAGGTGTGGTTTGCTTGTTCTTTACTTGCTAGGAAATAGTGATGTTTTAGAGATGCTGAAATATTTCTAAGTCTGAGATCTGTTATGTTTTGTTGCTGTCTTGTCTTGCTTCTATCTTGTGATCTGTAGCTCTTTTGACGTTGGTGCAATGGAGTTAGTTGTAGACTTTAGGATTCTCTAGAATGCTGTGTATTTTCATGCCATTTGGAGTCCTGTAGCTTATGGTTTTGCTGCTGTCAATATGCCTTCAGATCGAAAACTTCAGCTTCATAAACTGCTATTTTCACTAAGTCTGAAACTGTGTGTGAGAAGCCATTTTGTGACTTCTTCTCCTGGTGTTCCATGCTTCCATGCTAGCTGTTGTTAGTTGTTTGTTGTAGTGCTTCTTGCCCTCTACTGTTCCATGCCTTGTTGGAGCCATTTGGTTTGTGTAGTTCGTAGTTGTGGGGTGTAGAAAATGCTATGTGGCTGTTTTGGGCAGATTGTAGTGATATCTCGTTTTGCTCGTAGTTTTTGTTCCGTAGCTCCGTTGGAGATGTTCTCTATGTGTAAATTGCTTGTAACAACGCGTAGAATCACGTGAACCTATTTGTTTTGCTGTTTAACAACTAATTAAACACGTTAGTTCAGATCTGGACAGAATTGTAAATTAACATGTGAGGTCGTCTCGGAGATGCTATACGTCATTTTCGACCTCATTTAAAATTCCTAGATAAGTAGTTTAATTGCGCTTCACCTCTTGCCATGTTTAATAACATTTAATATTGCCGAGTACCTAATCGGGAAAGAACTAAATAACTCGTATGTGAAGTTTCGTCGATATGCAACTCGTTGCATATTGAACTTCACTTATTGTGTAGTGTTTGTTTGTCGTGAATTGTCATGCTCTGTCTTGCATGTGTTCAGCTGCTCATGCATCATATGTGTTGTGCATCGTGTGGTGAATCTCGTGTGTTGATGCTTGTTTCCGGTTTCCTCTGTCTCGATAGTGTTCCGCAAGCGTGTCGGATTGTGAGGACCCGTTCGACTACATCGGTTCTTCTGCTTCACGCCGTTCTTCTTCCAAGCGGGATCTCAGGCAAGATGACCATTGCCCTAGATACCATTACTATCATTGCCATGCTAGTTTTATCTCTTCTATCGATTATGTCTCGATGCCTACCACATGTTATATATCAGCCTCTCAACAATGCCATGAAAACCTTCAACCTGTTCAACCTAGCAAACCACTGATTGGCTATGTTACCGCTTGCTTAACCCTGTGTTAGTGTTGCTAGTTGCAGGTGCAGTTGCTACCATGTGAAAACATGGGTCCCTTGTCATATCACCATATTAAATATTATTTAATTTAATGCACCTATATACTTGGTAAAAGGTGGAAGGCTTGACCTTTCTAGCCTGGTGTTTTGTTCCACCTTTGCCCCCTTAGTTTCGGCTACCAGTGTTATGTTCCATGATTGAGCACTCCTAACATGATCGGGGTTGTTATGGGGACCCCCTTGATAATTTGTTTTAGATTAAAGCTGGTCTGGCAAGGCCCAACATTGGTACTACATTTGCCCAACATAATAATTTTGATAATACTGAAATGCATAGGGAGTTAGCGCTACCCGAGGAGTAATTCTACATAATACAGGGAGGGCCAGTGCTGATGGTGCTGGTCCAAAACAGAGCACTGTGCGGGGCCAACCCAGGGAAACTTGGGTGATTTCTATCAGGCCTCCGTACGCGCTGCTCATCCGTCGTGTCCTGAGAACAAGATACGCGGCTCCTATCGGGATCGTCGACACACCGGGTGGCCTTGCTGGATTAGTTTTACCTTTGACGAGATATCTTGTGCATCGGGATTCCAGTGATGCTTTGGGTAATCTCAGAGTTGAGGTTTTCCACTAAGGACTCCGATGAGATCGTGAGCTTCGTGATCGAGGATTTCTATGCGGCTTGTGGTAATTTGTGATGGATTAGTTGGAGCACCCCTACCGGGTTAAATCTTTTCGGAAAGCCGTGCCCGTGGTTATGTGGCAACGTGGAAACTTTATTTAACACCGGTTCTAGATAACTTGAAGTTAACTTATTTAAAACTTGCCAACTGCGTGCGTAACCGTGACTGTCTCTTTCGTGAGTTCCTTCTCCGATCGAGGACACGGTGGGGTTATGTCTGACGTAGGTAGGTGTTCACGATCATTCATTTGATCATCAGTAGTCACGTCCGTTATGCGTAGATCTTCCCCCTCTTATTTCTTGTACTCGTAAGTTTAGCCACCAGATATATGCTTAGCCGCTGCTGCAACCTCACCACTTAACCATACCTCACCCATTAAGCTTTGGCAGTCTTGATACCTTTGGAAATGAGATTGCTGAGTCCCCTGTGGCTCACAGATTACTACAACACCAGTTGCAGGTACAAGTAATGGTTATTTGACGCGAGCGCGTTGATTGTTCATTTGTAGTTGCTTCTTCTTCTTCTTCATCGATCTAGGATGGGTTCCAGGTTGGCAGCCTGGGATAGCAAGGATGGACGTCGTTCTTCTTTTCTCGTTTGTTTTCGCCCGTAGTCGGACCCTGCTCTTCTTCATGATTATTATGTATTGTACTGCTGTGACTCTGATGTAGCTTGTTGCGACTGTAAGCCAATTATATATATATCTCTTCTTTTCAGTACATGTACTTGTAACGATATCCATTCTTGCGACACGACGAGATGCGCTTCTATCCCTGATGTGCCTTCGTGCCAAATTGAGGATAGGGTCGCATCTTGGGCGTGACGCGTAGCCCCCAGGATATGGTCTACTAATTCTATGAAAAATATTTCCCTGCCCATAAGAAGCAAGCTGCCTTGCAGGAAATATACAATTTTGCTCAAGCTGAAGAAGAGAGTCTCCCACAAGCTTGGGGGAGGCTCGTCCAACTACCGAATGCTTTGCCTGATCACCCTCTTGAGAATAATGAGATACTTGATATCTTCTATAATGGACTTACCGATGCTTCCAGAGACCACCTAGATAGTTGTGCCGGTTGTATTTTTAGGGAACGAACAGTAGAACAAGCTGAGATCCTATTAAATAACATCTTGTGCAATGAGAATGCTTGGACTATTCCCGAACCACCTCCTAAGCCAACTCCGAAGAAAAGAGGTATTCTATTCCTCAGTCTAGAAGATATGCAAGAAGCTCAGAAATCTATGCGAGAGAAAGGCATTAAATCTAAAGAAGTCAAAAATCTACCACCTATCAAAGAGATCCATGGTCTCGATAACCCGATAGAGGTAGTAGAAGTAAATTCTCTGCGTAGGTTTGATGAGAGTGATATTCCTTTTGATAAACCTGCTAGCCTATGCCTGGATGAATTTGATAACTTTGTTGCCAAACAACAGAGTTTCAACGATTATGTTAGCAGACAATTGGAACAGAATGCTCGTATGCTTAGTCATTTAAATGCTTGTGTGGACAGAAATGTCAATGATCTTAAGCTTGTGAGTAAACATGCCTCTATGGTTACTACTCAGGTAGAACAAGTACTTAAGGCTCAGAATGACTTGCTCAATGAGTTGAATGACAATTCTGTTAGAGTCATTACTAGAGGCGGTAGAATGACTCAGGAACCTTTGTATCCTGAGGGTCATCCAAAGAGAATTGAACAAGATTCTCAAGGAGTTAGCACTGATGCACCTAGTCATCCTAAAAAGAAGAAGAGAGATGATAGGAACTTGCACGCTAGCTACCCTGATGTTGATACACCTGAGAGTCCAAACGATGTCTCTGCCTCTGATGCTGAAACACAATCTGGTGATGAACATGAGCCTAATGATAATATCAATAGTGATGTTCATGAAGATGCTCAACCTAGCAATGATAAGGATGTGGAGATTGAACCTGTTGATCTTGATAACCCACAACCTAAGAATAGAAGATATGATAAGAACGACTTCGCTGCTAGGAAGCATAGTAAAGAAAGGGAACCATGGGTTCAGAAACCCATGCCCTTTCCTCCTAAACCATCCAAGAAAAAGGATGATGAGGATTTTGAGCGCTTTGTTGAAATGATTAGACCTGTCTTTCTGCAAATGCGTTTGACAGATATGCTCAAAATGTCTCCTTATGCTAAGTACATGAAGGATATTGTTACTAATAAGAGGAGGGTACCTGAGGTGGAGATTTCCACCATGCTCGCTAATTATACCTTCAAGGGTGGAACTCCAAAGAAACTAGGTGATCCCGGTGTGCCCACTATACCTTGCTCCATTAAAGGTACTGCTTTATGCGACCTTGGAGCCGGTGTTAGTGTTATGCCTCTCTCTCTTTATCATAGACTTGAGCTGGATAAGTTGACACCCATTGAAATCTCCCTGCAAATGGCCGACAAATCAACTGCTTTCCCTATCGGCATTTGCGAGGATGTGCCTCTTGTGGTTTCCAATGTCACTATCTTAACAGACTTTGTTATCTTGGATATTCCCGAGGACGATGCCATGGCGGTGATCCTCGGAAGAACCTTTTTAAACATTGTAGGGGCTGTTATAGATTGCAACAAAGGCAATGTCACTTTCCACGTCAACGGTAATGAGCATACGATGCACTTTCCGAAGAAACAATAACGAGTACATTGCATCAATGCTATCGAAAAAACTTCATCGATTCTTATTGGGAGATTTGAATGCCCTATACCTCCTGGTAAGATGAAGTATGATTTGCTTGTTGGGAAAATACACATCCCCATTGAGGTGACCTAGTGACTTTTCGAAAATTCTCCATTCTCTTTTGCAATTCTAAAAGGTTTGTCAAGGAGACTTAATCAACCTCATTGACGGATTTATTTCGATGACCATGAGATGGATGAATCGAGGAGTCACAAACCTCTGTTCCAAGCTTTCACCTTCGGTTGCTTAGAAGAAAAATGATAGATTTAGTTTAGTTTTCCCTGTTTTCTGTTTTAGCGCCCCGTAGAAAAGTACCCCGAAAATGAAAGTTCTCCGAACGTCCTGAAAATCAAGTATGATTTTTTCTGGAATTTTTGAAAAATACTGAGACAAAGAGCTAGTCTGGGGGCTGCACCAGTGGGCCACAAGCCCTGGAGGCGCGGGCACCCCCGGGCCGCGCCTACCCGGCTTGTGGGGCCCACGTGCACCCCCTCCACTCATTCTAGCTCCCATCTGGTTCTCCTACCTCTAGAAAAAATCGTTTTGTAGCTCAAACCCGTGTTCTTGCTCCTCTTGCTGGGATTTTCGATCTCTTTGCTCAAAGCACCATTCTCCGAACTGTTTTGGGGAAATTACACCTTGGTAAGTAACTCCTCCATTGGTCCAATTAGTTTTTGCTCTAGTGCCTTATACTTCGCGTATTTTTGCTGCCTTGGTGACCATGTTCTTGAGCTTTGCATGCTAATTTTAGATGGTCCCAAGTAGTTTTGATGCGTAATATGGTCTCTAGGCACTTGTGGGAGTAGTTGCTACGAGTTTAGTTGAGCCTTGTTCACTTTTCCTTTGAGTCACTAGAAATTTCAGAAATTTTCAGAGATAGAAAAGGGAAAAGATGAGGAGGTTCTTAATAGGCTCTTCAAGCCATGACCCCAAGGATGATGGAAGTGAGAAGAAGCCCAAGTATCCGGTCCCTCGAGTCGCAGAAGTTCGAGCGTGCGAGTGGCCAAGTGCTACTGCAACAAAAGACCTTCCAACGGCGCCAGAAACACGTGTTGACGGGAGACTATTTTTGTCTTGATACTCCTCAGCAACGGCACCAGGAATCCTTCTGCTACGGCTACGCCTTTAGGGACTTCCTAGGAAAATATGCAAAGGATTTCCCCCGTGGCCTTGGAGCCTTGCGTTGGTGTTCCCTCGAAGCGGAAAGGGTGATGTAGGACAGCGGCGGTAAGTATTTCCCTCAGCTTTGAGAACCAAGGTATCAATCCAGTGAAGGAATATCACAAGTACGTGCACAAACACAAAGAGCTTGCTCCTAACGCTATGAAGGGGTTGTCAATCCCTTATAGATTGTTTGCCAAGTGAGAACTGAAAGCAACAAAGTAAGAAAGCAAAGTAAAAGCGAAAGTGGAAACGATAGGTGTGAATAGACCCGGGGGCTGTAGTGTTCACTAGTGGCTTCTCTCATGAAAGCAAGTAGACGGTGGGTGAACAAATTGCTGTCGAGCAATTGATAGAACTGCGCAAAGTCGTGATGTCATCCATGGCAATGATTATATCTATAGGCATCACGTCCAAAACAAGTAGACCGATACTTTCTGCATCTACTACTATTACTGCACACGTCGACCGCTATCGAGCATGCATCTAGTGTATTAAGTCCAAAAGAACAGAGTAACGCCTTAAGCAAGATGACATGATGTAGATGGACAATCTCATATCTACGATAAAAGCCCTCCAACTCCAAAGTCCCCTCCGGCAGGGCACCGGGAAGGGTCTCCAGATGGGATCTTGCGAAAACGGAAGCTTGCGGCGGCGGAAAAGTGTTTTCGTGGATTCCCCTATTTTTTTCTTCTGTATTTTAGGGAATATATAGGCGAAGGAGCTAGGTCAGGGGGGCGCCAGGGAGGCCACAAGCTTGCTAGCCGCCGCCCCCTGGTGGCGGCCACAGGGCTTGTGCCCCCCTGTAGCTCTCCTGCCTTGGCACTCAAGCCCCCTAATCTTCTTCTGTTCGGGAAAAATTTATTTCGGGGATTTTATTCCGTTTGGACTCCGTTCCAAAATCAGATCTGAAAAGAGCCAAAAACGCAGAAAAAATAGGAACTGACATTTGGCACTGAATTAATAAGTTAGTACCAAAAAAGATATAAAAGGTACATAAAACATCCAAAGATGACAAGATAACCGCATGAAACCATAAAAAATTATAAATACGTTTGAGACGTATCAAGCATCCCCAAGCTTAACTCGTGCTCGTCCTCGAGTAGGGAAGTGATAAAGAATGAATTTTTGATGCCTTCATGCTACCTAGCATAGATGTCTTTTGTAATTCCTCTTATGTGACGTGAATGTTCAGATCCATTAGATTCAAAACAATAGTTTGCTATTGACGTGGAAACAATAATAATTAAAGCAAACTAGCAAGGTAATCATGAACTTTCAAAATAAAAAGGCCAAAAGAAAGTTATCCCTACAAAAGCATATAGTTTGGCTATGCTCTATCATCATTGCACAACGAATTTAAATCATGCACAACCCCGGTATTGGCCAAGTAATTGTTTGCACACCTTTACTTTCTCAAACCTTTTCAACTCTCACACAATACATGAGCGTGAGCCATGGTTTTAGCACTATAAGTGGTGTGGAGTGTGGTTGAGGTTGCAAGACAAACAAGGAGAACATGATCACATTAACTAGGCATATCAATGAGCTGTGGAGATGCTCATCAATAGATATCAATGTGAATGAGTAGGGATTGCCATACAAATGATACACTAGAGCTAAGAGTATGTGAAAGCTCTTAAAGAAAAGTAGTGGGTGTGCATCCAACTTGCTTGCTCACGAAGACCTAAGGCAAATTTGAGGAAACCTATCATTGGAATATACAAGCCAAGTTATGTAATGAAAATTTCCCACTAGCTATATGGTGGTGACAAAATGAGAGACTCTCAATCATGAAGATCATGGTGCTTAATAAGCACAAGTGTGGAAGGATAGTAGCATTGTCCCTTCTCTCTTTTTCTCTTTTATTTTTATTTTTGGTGGGCATCTTTGGCCTCTTTTTTTTATTTTTATTTTTGGTGGGCATCTTTGGCCTCTTTTATTTCCTCACATGGGACAATGCTCCATCAATGATGATCATCACACTCTCAACTTAAAACTTAGAGCAACGATGACTCTATATGGAATGCCTTCGGTAGTGTACCGTGACAATGATCTAGCATGGCATAGACATTAATGGAAACATCATGCTAGCTATCTTACGATCATGCAATGGCAATGTAGACGTGGTGGCACATGTCATGGTGGTAGTTGCATGGCAATATATCTCGGAATGACTTTGAAAAGGCCATAGTAGGTAGGTATGGTGGTTGTTTTGAGGGAGGCTAATGGTGGGTTTTGTGCACCGACGAAAGTTGCACGACACTAAGGAGATAGTGATGGTGGAAGGTAAAAGTGCATCTAAACCATGGACTCAACATTAGTCATGAATAACTCATATAATTGTTGCAAAAGTTTTAGTAGTAATCGAAACAAAGTATTCAACGCATACTCCTAGGGGAAGGGTTGGTAGGTATAAACCATCGCGTGATCCCGACCGCCACACAAAGGATGACAATCAATAGACTAATCATGCTCAGACTTCATCACATAGCGGTTCACCATACGTGCATGCTACGGGAATCATTAACTTCAACACAAGTATTTCTAGATCCACAACACCTTACTAGCATAACTTCAATATTACCACAACCACAACTCAAAACTAATTGAGATGAATCAAACTTATCTAACTATTCAATGCACATGAAGGTGGAAGTTTTCATATCCCTTTGGATAACTACCCCTTTTGAGACTAAGCCACGCACCACTGTTCTCTAAAAGATATAAGTGAAGCACATAGAGCAAAATCAACTAGCTCAAAAGATATAAGTGAAGCACATGTGAGCTGGATTGTCTACCAAAGGATATAAGTGAAGCTCGACAAAATCACGGTGAGTGCATGTATCTCTCTCTAGGTGTGCAGTAAGGATGATTGTGACACAACAAAAATAAAATACTCCTACGATACAAGACGCTCCAAGCAAAACACATAACATGTGGTGAGTTAAAATATAGCCCCAAGTAACGTTACCGATGGATTGAAGACGAAAGAGGGGATGCCTTCCCGGGGCATCCCCATGCTTAGGCTTTTATGGCATCCTTGAATCATCTTGGGGTGCCTTTGGCATCCCCAAGCTTGAGCTCTTGCCACTCTTTATCTTTTTGTCCATAAGAACCTCACCCAAAACTTGAAAACTTCACAACACGAAACTTAAACAGAAACTCGTGATATACTTAGTATAAGAAAGAAAACCACCACTTCCTTAGGTACTGTAGAAAACTTAAATTATACTTATGTTGATGTTGGATTACTGTATTTTCAATCTTCCATGGCTAATACCCCCCGATACTATCCATAGTTTCATCAAAATAAGCAACCAACTCACCAAAAACAGAATCTGTTAACAGCAGACCAGTCTGTAGCAATCTGTATACTTCGTATACTTCTGGTACTTCAAAAATTCTGAACAATTACGACAGTCTGAAGAATTTGCATAGCAATCAGCAGCAAAAAGAATCAACTCAAAAGCTCTTACAGAAGTAAAAAATGAAAATTCTTTTCGTGAGTAGAAAGTTTCTGTCTTTTCCAGCATGACCAAACGATCATCCCCAAGACTAATCATAACGGTTTTGCTTGGCACAAACGCAAAAAGAAACACAAAAAACACAATCATAACAGAATTACGAAAGTGTGGAAAACACAAAACAGAAAGAAAAAGGATAGATTCGTTGGGTTGCCTCCCAACAAGCGCTTTTGTTTAACGCCCTTAGCTAGGCAAAAGGTGATGGAATCACGTATAGTCATCTTTGGTGCTCAAACCATAAGTAGCCTTCATCATAGATTCGTAAGGCAATCTTATTTTCTTTCTAGGGAAGTGCTCCATGCCCTTCTTTAAAGGAAATTGAAATCTAATATTCCCTTCCTTCATATCGATGATAGCACCAATAGTCCTTAGGAAAGGTCTACCAAGAATAATGGGACATGAAGGATTGCAATGTATGTCAAGTACAATGAAATCCACAGGTACATAGTTCTTATTTGCAACAATAAGAACATCAGCGATCCTTCCCATGGGTTTCTTGACAGTAGAATCCGCAAGATGCAAATTAAGAGAACACTCTTCAATCTCATGAAAACCAAGAATATCACATAAAGACTTTGGAATCGCGGAAACACTAGCACCCAAATCACACAAAGCATTGCACTCATAGTTTTTGATCTTGATTTTGATAGTAGGTTCCCACTCATCATGAAGTTTTCTAGGTATAGAGACTTCTAGTTCAAGCTTCTCTTCAAGAGATTTCATCATAGCATCTACGATATGCGCGGTAAAGGCTTTGCTTTGGCTATAAGCATGTGGAGAATTTGCAATGGATTGCATCAAAGAAATGCATTCAAACAAGGAGCAATTATCATAATTTAATTCCTTGAAATCCAAAGTGGGAGTTTCATTACTACCCAAAATTTTGATTTCTTCTACTCCACTCTCCACACCTTTATCATCAAGATAGGTGGACTCCGAATCATTGGGGCATTTTACAAACAAAGTGGATTCATATCCAGCCCCTTCATCAATAGGTTCGACATGCGAAAACAAAGATTCAAGAGGAGTCACACAAAGCATTTTAAGATCTTCGTGATTTGGATCACTAGAACGCACCCTTTTAAACCATTCATGCCTAGCGCGACTTTGGGCGGTTCTTTCTTTGCTCTCATTCATGGAGACGTGCATAGCTTTTAAAGTTTCATCCAAGTTGACCTTGGGAGGAGCACATCTAAATTTAAAAGCATCAATATCACAAGACATCCTATCAACGCTCTTAGCCAAATCGTCTATTTTGAGTAGTTTTTCCTTTATGGACGCATTAAAAATCTTTTGAGAGTTGATGAACTATTTGATATTACTCTCTAAATCACAGGGTAATTTGTTGTGATTTCCATAAGTGTTGCTGTAGGAATTTCCATATTTGTTAGAGGAGTTACTTGGAAAAGGCCTAGGAACATAGTTTCCTCTAAAAGCATTGTTGTTGCAAAAATTGTTCCTACCAACAAAATTAACGTCAAAACTAGCGTTGCTACTCTCAGTCAAGGAACATAGTGGCATGTCATTAGGATCTAAAGGAACATTTATACTAGCAACCAAATTCATCAACTCGTCCATCTTAGCACTAAGCGAGTTAATTTCTTCTATAGCGTGTACCTTTTTGCTAGCAGGTGACCTTTCAGTGTGCCACTGAGAGTAGTTGGTCATGATATTGTCAAGGAGTTTTGTAGCGTCTCCTAACGTGATTACCATGAACGTTCCACCTGAGGCAGAGTCCAAGATATTGCGAGAGGCAAAATTCAAACCAGCGTAAAAGATTTGTATAATCATCCACAAACTCAAGCCATGAGCGGGACAATTTCTAATCATTAACTTCATCCTCTCCCAAGATTGTGCAACGTGTTCATGATCAAGTTGATTGAAATTCATGATATCGTTACTTAAGGAGATGATCTTAGCCGGCAGAAAATACTTGGATATGTAAGCATCTTTGCACTTATCCCAAGAATCGATACTATTTTTAGGCAAAGAAGAAAACCAAGTTTTTGTGCGATCTCGCAACGAGAAAGGAAAAAGCTTCAACTTAATCACGCCATTATACACATCTATTTTATTTTGCATATCGCAAAGCTTAATGAAGGTATTGAGATGGGATGCATCATCTTCACTAGGAAGGCCAGAAAATTGCTCTTTCATAACAAGATTCAGCAAAGCTGCATTGATTTCATACGATTCCGCACTAGTCGCGGGAGCAATCGGAGTACTAATAAAATCATTATTATTGGTACTCAATAAGTCGCAAACTTTGGTGTTTTCAGCCATGATGACTTCAACTAACAAACAAGCACACAAGCAAGCAAGAAAACCGGCAAAAAGGCAAAAGGCAAAAGAAAACGGCAAAGGAGAAAGGCAAATGAAAACGGGAAATGTGAAGTGGGGGAGAGGAAAACGAGAGGCAACTGGAAAAAAAAGTAAATGCAAGAGATGAGTTTGTGAGACCTACTTGGATAGATCTCTCCTTCCTCGGCAACGGCGCCAGAAATACTTCTCCTACTGCAACAAAAGACCTTCCAACGGCGCCAGAAACACGTGTTGACGGGAGACTATTCTTGTCTTGATACTCCTCAGCAACGGCACCAGGAATCCTTCTACAACGGCTACGCCTTTAGGGACTTCCTAGGAAAATATGCAAAGGATTTCCCCCATGGCCTTGGAGCCTTGCGTTGGTGTTCCCTCGAAGCGGAAAGGGTGATGTAGCACAGCGGCGGTAAGTATTTCCCTCAGTTTTGAGAACCAAGGTATTGATCCAGTGAAGGAATATCACAAGTACCTGCACAAACACAAAGAGCTTGCTCGCAACTCTATGAAGGGGTTGTCAATCCCTTATAGATTGTTTGCCAAGTGAGAACTGAAAGCAACAAAGTAACAAAGCAAAGTAAAAGCAAACGTGGAAACGATAGGTGTGAATAGACCCGGGGGCCATAGTGTTCACTAGTGGCTTCTCTCATGAAAGCAAGTAGACGGTGGGTGAACAAATTACTGTCGAGCAATTGATAGAACCGCGCAAAGTCGTGACGTCATCTATGGCAATGATTATATCTATAGGCATGACATCCAAAACAAGTAGACCGATACTTTCTGCATCTATTACTATTACTCCACACGCGACCGCTATCCATCATGCATCTAGTGTATTAAGTCTAAAAGAACAGAGTAACGCCTTAATCAAGATGACATGATGTAGATGGACAATCTCATATCTACGATAAAAGCCCATCTTGTTACCCTTGATGGAAACAACACGATGCGTGCCTTGTTGCCCCTTCTGTCACTGGGAAAGGTCACCACACGGTATGAACCCAAAACCAAGCACTTCTCCCATTGCAAGAATCAGAGATCTAGTTGGCTAAACAAAACCCAAGACTCGGAGAGACTTACAAGGATATCAAATCATACATAAAAGAAATCAGCAAAGACTCAAATATATATCATATATAATCTGACCACAAATCCAGAATTCATTGGATCTCGACAAACAAACCGCCAAAGAGGATTACATCAGATAGATCTCCATGAAGATCATGAAGAACTTTGTATTGAAGATCCAAGAGAGAGAAGAAGCCATCTAGCTACTAACTACGGACCTGTAGGTCTAAAGTGAACTACTCATGAGTCATTGGAGGGGCGATGATGTTGATGTAGAAGCCCTCCAACTCCAAAGTCCCCTCCGACAGGGCACGGGAAGGGTCTCCAGATGAGATCACGCGGAAACAGAAGCTTGCGGCGTCAGAAAAGTGTTTTCGTGGATTCCCCTATTTTTTTCTGTATTTTAGGGAATATATAGGTGAAGGAGTTAGGTCAGGGAGGCCACAAGCCTGCTAGCCGCCGCCCCCTGGTGGCGGCTACAGGGCTTGTGGGCTCCCTGTAGCTCTCCTGCCTTGGCTCTCAAGCCCCCTGATCTTCTTCTGTTCGGAAAAATTTATTTCAGGGATTTTATTCCGTTTGGACTCCGTTCCAAAATCAGATCTGAAAAGAGCCAAAAACACAGAAAAAACAGGAACTGGCACTTGGCACTGAATTAATAAGTTAGTTCCAAAAAAGATATAAAAGGTACATAAAACATCCAAAGATGACAAGATAACAGCATGAAACCATCAAAAATTATAGATACGTTTGAGACGTATCACCAAGCGACGTGTTCTTACGCGCCATCGGACTTTATGAGGACTTTTATTACTTGGTGGAGAACGCAGGCCTCACCGCCTTCGCTGAAGATAAGTGTCCGCAATACCTCCTCCTCACTAATCTCTTCGTACAAAGCTTTAACTTCTATCCGAGGAAGAATCCTCCTATGGTTGAGTTCAAACTTTATGATTTCCCCCAGCGCATGTCACTCCAGGATTTTTGCAATGTGTGCAAATTACCTTACGTTGGGTATATTCATGAACCTCGTCCACAGGACTTGCAAGCTTTCATCGATACTATTGCTGTAGGAGAGGAGAGAGGAGTGTCTTGCGCTAGAGCTGCTAGCATTCATGTTCCCGTGCTTTGGTACTTCTCATTATTTGTGGGAAAATGTTTGATTGGCCATGGGAAAGTTGGGTCACTTAGTTCCCCAGATCTCGCGGTCTTGCGCGAAGGCCTTTATAATGATAAAACTTATAGCTTGGGTGCCATAGTAGCTCAACGGTTGAACACAAACCATTCTAAAGGCATTGTCTATGGAGGTATCTATGCTACTCGTCTTGCTAGATACTTTGAGATACCTATTAGACTGGACGAGGAAGAATAGATTCTTCTTCCCGAGAGATATCTAGATTACGATAGTATGGTTCGCCATGACTTTCTTGATAGAGATATAAATAGAAGGATGATTTATAACCTGGTGTTTAGTCAGGCTACTCGTGAGACTATTACTTGGCCTACTCCTTCTTTGTTCAATCTTCATGCAGGCAGGTACATTATTATGCCCTCGGACATCTACGCATATTGGGGCCTAGCCCAACCACAGGTGCCCGTGCCCGAGCCACCAGTCGAGTACCAGACGCCAGTTTATCAATGGGAGCCAGAGGAGCTCACACAACAGTGGCATCCTTAGTCCACTCTGGAGTATCCCGGAGCTGGCTATTTCCCTCCTTGGGAGTAGACCAACTTAGGCCAAAATCCTAAGCTTGGGGGAGTACGTGTTTCTCACCGACTTTATATTCTTGCTTATGCTTTCACTTTGCTTGTCGGTGTTCACACTTTGCCATTGTATCATCCTTGCTAGTTTATTTGCTTTTTCTTGTTTTCTTTTTGTGTGTCTGTCTAGTTTGAGAAAACCCAAAAAGATTTTCTTATTCTACTTTTGCTTGTTGGGAGCTTTCCCGTGTAAATAGTTTTTTTTCTTTGGGTCAAGGTAGAAGACCATGGTTACAATGTTTAGTGGCTCTCGCATGCATATCTGTTTATGTGTTAAAGAGCCATATTACTTTGTCTTCTCCTTTGTGTTTGCCTACAAATTCCATATTTAGTCCAACGCACGAGCACACTTATTATTGTTCACATCGTTCGGTCGTGCAAGTGAAAGGCAATAATGACGATATATGATGAAGTGACTGAGCCTGGAAAAGCCGGTATGAACTCGATCTATTTTGTTTTTGTAAATATGACTAGCTCTTCGTGCCTGATTCAGCTTTGTTGTGAGAGAAACATGTTTGCAATGACAACTTAGAGATCATAGTTGCTGATGCCATGCTTATTTAGCTAGGAGCTTATAATGGTTTGTCTTGGATGCCCACATGAATTTTGAGATGACTATGATGTAGTGTGATAGGATGGTATCCTCCTTTGAATGATTCAAGTGGATTGACTTGGCGCATGTTCACGCATGTAGTTGAAACAAAATCAACATAGCCTCTATGATATTCATGTTCATGGTGATTTATGTCCTACTCATGCTTGCACTCAATGTCAGTTAATCTCAATGCATTTTGATGACTGTTGTCACTCTCTAGTTGGTCGCTTCCAAGTCTTTTGCTAGCCTTCACTTGTACTAAGCGGGAATAATGCTTGTGCATCCACTTCCATAAACCCAAAGTTGTTCCATATGAGTCCACCATACCTACCTATTTGTGGAATTTACCTGCCGTTCCAAGTAAATTTGCACGTGCCACTCTCTAAATCTTCAAGAAATAATCTGTTTTGCATGCCCGAACCGCTCATGTGGTGACAGGGGGCTATCAGTATCTTCCATGCTAGGCGTGTTATCCTTGATATGTGTTTATTCACTATCATTCACGAGAAAGGGGTCGGTAATTGGAATGCCCAGTTCCATGCTCAAATCGAAAAGATGATTGCAAACAAAACTCCCCCTGGATTGATGTTGGTATGGACGGCACCCGAGTATTCGGCTAGTCGTGGAGTGTGATTGATTGGTGGTGGGGGAGTCAAAACTTTACTTTTATGTTTGGGAACCGCCTATAGCATGTGTAGCGTGGAAGATGGTGAGAACTCTTGGTCATTGCGTTGACAATGAAAGCATGCCACCCAAAATTATTATCCCTGTTTTTAAAGCTTGAGCTCTGGCACCTCTGCAAATCAATGCTTCCATCTGTGAAGGGCCTGTCTATTTATGTTCCTGTTGAGTCATCCTCTTCTTACAAAGCACCAATTAGAGAGCACCTCTATCATTTTTATGCTTTGCTTTTAACTGTGATTGAGTATGACTGTGACTGGATCTTCTTTGCCATGAATTACAATGTTTAGTCTGCCCTTGGTCTTTGAAGGTGCTTTGCATTTATGTTTTGCGATCTCAGAAAGAGCTAGCGAGATACCATCTGTTCGTACTGCTTCATGATTGTTTTGATTGAAGTGTTGACGTTTGAAACTTATTATTATTTGCTCGCTAGTTGATTATGCCATTGATATGAGTTTACCATGAGACCTAGATGTCATTTGCTTATGTGGTTTGCTTGTGATCTTGCTGGATATCTGGTTATGAGTTAGACATAGTTGCAACAACAAGATCAAACATAGTTCGCCAAAGTTTTTCTTTTGTCTCTTTCAGTTTGTCAACTGAATTGCTTGAGGACAAGCAAGGCTTTAAGCTTGGGGGAGTTGATACGTCTCCGTCGTATCTACTTTTCCGAACTCTTTTGCCCTTGTTTTGGACTCTAATTTGCATTATTTGAATGGAACTAACCCAGACTAACGCTGTTTTCAGGAGAATTGCCACGGTGTCGTTTTTGCGCAGAAATAAAAGTTCTCGGAATGACCTGCAAATTTACGGAGAATTTTTCTGGAATTTATGAAAAATACTGGCGCAAGAATAAGCGGAGGGAGTGGAGTTGTGAGCCCACAAGCCCACCAGGCGCGCCCCCCCTGGCCGCGCCTGGCAGGCTTGTGGGGCCCACAAAGCTCCACCGCCTCTCAATCCGGCTCTACTTAGTCCGTCTCGCCCAGAAAAAAAATCAAGGAGAAGAGTTCATCGCGTTTTACGATACGGAGGCGCCGCCACCTCGTGTTCTTCATCTGGAGGGCAGATCTAGAGTCCGTTCTGGGCTCCGGAGAGGGGAAATTGTCGCCATCGTCATCATCAACCTTCCTTCATCGCCAATTCCATGATGCTCTTCACCGTTCGTGAGTAATCTCATCGTAGGCTTGCTGGACGGTGATGGGTTGGATGAGATCTATCATGTAATCGAGTTAGTTTTAACGGGGATTGATCCCTAGTATCCACTATGTTCTGAGATTGATGTTGCTACTACTTTGCCATGCTTAATGCTTGTCACTAGGGCCCGAGTGCCATGATTTCAGATCTGAACCTATTATGTTGTCGCCAATATATGTGTGTTTTAGATCCTATCTAGCAAGTTGTAGTCACCTACTATGTGTTATGACCCGGCAACCCGGAGTGACAAGAGCCGAAACCACTCCTGGAGATGACCATAGTATGAGGAGTTCATGTATTCACCAGGTGTTAATGCGTTGATCCGGTTCTTTATTAAAAGGAGAACCTTAATATCCCATAGTTTCCATTAGGACCCCGCTACCACGGGAGGGATGGACAATAGATGTCATGCAAGTTCTTTTCCCTAAGCACGTATGATTACATACGGAATACATGCCTACATTAGATTGACGATCTGGAGCAAGTTACATATCTCTCCATGTTATAACTGTTACATGATGAATAGCATCCGGCATAATCATCCATCACCGATCCAATGCCTACGAGTCTTTTCCTACTGATCCTTGCTAGTTACTTTGCCGCTACTGCTGTCACTGCTGCTACTGTTACTATGTTGCTACTGCTGTCACTCTGCTCCTACTGGTTACCGTTGCTACGGTTGCTATCACTACTTTGCTAGTGATACTTTGCTATTGATACTTTGCTGCAGATATTAAATCTTTCAGGTGTGGTTGAATTGACAACTCAAATGCTAATACTTGAGAATATTCTTTCACTTCCCCTTGAGTCGAATCAATAAATTTGGGTTGAATACTCTACCCTCGAAAACTGTTGCGATCCCCTATACTTGTGGGTTATCAGCTGGCTTTGGGTCTGGGATGTTGTCGACATTCCGACAAAGCACGCGCTTTGGGTGCTTAAGGAAGGCGTCGGCCGGGCTGACGAGATCATTGGCCTGGCGCTTGACAATCACCACATCCCTCCTTCATAGGGTGTGCGTTGCTACGACCTCCTGATCCATGTCAACTTGCTGGAGGACTTGACCCCCTGTCCCCGTGCTCCTCGCCCTCTTCTCAGAGCGGTCTGTCGTCTTCGGATGAGGAGGACGACCGCCCATTTCCACGTCTTGAGTCCGGCTCCTGGGTGGCTCATGTCGAGGACGGCCAAGCAAGGGCGCGAAGAATTTGGCGAGGTCATAGGCGTTCTCAGATTTGAGGAAATTGAAAATTTTCTTAAGTTGAGGAATTTGACCACTGTGTTGAGGAATTTGACTAAGCATTCTGATCTTGGGTTCTAGAGTTGTGCAGACTAAATTTTTTACACAATTGAGGAATCTCATGAAGAATTTAAGGGCTTAGTGAAATTCATCAAGTGTTCTAGACATGGGTGTGCATAGTTGAGAGATTCTCTAAGAAAAAACTGATTTCACGAATTCATAGAGAATAAATGGACCAAAGAGGATGGTAAAATAGAGTTTTAATTACACTGTATGAAGAACACGATGAAGTGGGGAGGTAAAAACGGAAGTTCTTTGGCTCAGATCTTCAGTGCCCTAACTTGGCGACTAAAGACAACTACATCGGTGGCAGATGAAGATGTTCTGTAGTTGGCGTGAGTCTGGCGACAGCGAGGTCGAGGCAGTGAAGCTGTTCCTCACCGGCGACGAGGATGCTAGCTACGGCGCTAGGTTTTGAGATCGAGCGGAGGAGTCGAGAGGGAGGAGGAGTTTTCGACTAAGGGGGGGGGGGTAAGGGACTATTTATAGCTCAGGTGAAAACGGTCTGAAGCAAAAAACTTCGGACGAAACTGCCCTTGCCCCTTCATCTCCGCATGACACGTGCTACCCATGATTGAAGCGGTGGAGATCGTGGTTATCATATCGTGAGTAGTGGGCGCGGTCACTGTGGTAACGTTAAAATAATTTTTTGAATTTTTGAGGATTTTTTTGCAAAGTCCTCAGCTGACAAGGACCCAGTGAGGATTTTGAACAAGTGTCAAACAGAAGCATATGAAGAATTAAGAATAGACTACGTTGAGCTTAGCATAGAGGGGAGTCGGGTCCGATCACATTCAGTTAGAAGAAATACCAAATCAAAGACTTAGCAATAAGTGAATGCTGTTGAGGACACTAAAGCTCATTATAGTATATATATAGTCAATGAAGATCATCACCGCAAATTTTGAAATATTTGAAAATTTGACGACTTTGAAATTTTTGATGAATTTGTATAAAGTATGAGATTGAAGAATTTCCACTTTGAAGAATTTCCAACTTGAAGAATTTCAAAGTTTGGTGGTGGCGCGACCCACCGTATAAGAATGATGATTTCAGGCGCCGCGTACAATTTTCACAGGGCCCTAAGACCCAAATTCTTCATTAATTTCTTCACACTTAGAGTGATATTCTTTATTGATTGAAGAAAATCGTTACTTTGTGTGTTGCACATCTAAGTCATCAATTTTGCATAAGTGTTAGGATGTGTGCATGTTTACAAAACATTTGAAGATTCTAGGATATTTAGCTCACACCGCAACTTGCAAAACCTTCTCTCATCCAAGGGCTTTGTGAAGATATCTTCTAGCTAGCCGTCAGTCTTCACATGGTCGATGATGATACTTCCCTTGAGTACATGGCCATGAAGAAAATGATGATGAATCTGGATATGCTTGGTCTTTGAGTGTTGTATTGGGTTGTAGGCGAGCTTGATTGCATTCTCATTGTCGCAGTAGAGGGGCACATTATTCATGTTGATGTTGTAGTCTCCGAGGGTTTGCTTCATCCATAGCAGTTGAGCACAGCAAGATCCAGCAGCAATGCATTCAGCTTTAGCAGTGGAGAGTTATACATAGTTCCGCTTCTTTGAGGACCAGCAGACTAAGGATCTTCCGAGAAAATGACATGTGCCTGATGTTGACTTGCGATTCACACGGTCACCAGCATAATCAGAATCAGAATATCCAACGAGGTGAAGATTTGAGCCCTTGGGGTACCATAATCCTAGTGTTGGTGTGTGAGCTAGATATCGTAGAATATGTTTCATAGCCATACGGTGTGATTCCTTCGGTTTTGCTTGGAAACATGCACACATGCAAACACTAAGCATAGTATCTGACCAAGATGCACATAGTTACAACAAAGAGCCAATCATAGAACGATATACGTGTTGATCGAAATCTATACCATTTTCATCAGTGTAGAGGTGGCCGTTGGTAGGCTTAGGAATCTTGACGCCTTTGCATTCATGCTTGCCTAATTTCCTTAGAACATCCTTGAGGTATTTCGCTTTAGATATGAAGATGCCATTGCGTTGTTGACGAATTTGCAGACCTAAGAATAATTTCAGCTCCCCCATCATGGACATTTGATATTCTTCACCCATCATGTAGGAAAATTCATCACTGTAACGTTTGTCAGTACAACCAAAAATAATGTCGTTGACATATATTTGACAGACGAATAGTTCATTGTCGTAAGATTTTTTGAAAAGTGTAGGATCAAGTGAACTAGGTTTGAAGCCTTTATTCATGAGGTATTCCTTCAATGTATCATACCATGCCCGAAGGGCTTGCTTGAGGCCATAGAGTGCATTTTTGAGTCTGAAGACTTTATCAGGGTGCTTCGGGTCTTCAAAACCTGGGGCTGAGCAACATATACTTCTTCCTTAAGATTACCATTGAGGAATGCACTTTTCACATCCATTTGATATAGAGTAATATTGTGATAGTTAGCATAAGGAAGTAATACTCGAATAGCCTCAAGTCTAGAAATAGGTGCAAAAGTTTCATCGAAGTCAATTCCTTCAACCTTTGTGTAGCCTTGGGCTATAAGCCGTGCCTAGTTCTTCACAACCTGACCATCCTCATCTTGCTTGTTTCGGTAGATCACTTGGTGCAGATGATATTGTGCTTGCGAGGATCTGGTCTTTTGACGAGTTCCCACACGCCATTTAGCTTGAACTGAAGAAGTTCATCTTGCATGGCTTGAATCCACTCAGGTTCCATGAAAGCTTCAACAACTTTTGAGGGTTCTGTGATAGACACAAAAGAGGAATGCCCACAAAAGTTAACTAAATGTGAAGCTTTTGAGCGAGTGAGGGGACCTGGCTCATTGATGTCACCGAGGATTTTTTCAAGTTCCACTTCATTTGCAATCCTTGGATGAGATGGTTGAATACTTTGGTTGGGTTGAGGAATTTGATGTGTAGCATTTTCCTGAGGTGCACCTGCTTGTATTTCATCAGTGTTGGGGACGACTTCTTCAACAAGGGGTTGTTCCTCAGTAGGAATAATATCTTTAGTAGCCTTGTGCTTGATAGCTTCCTTAGGAGTCAATTCATTTGGCACAGGAGGCAGCTGCTCTCTTTGCGAGCCGTTAGTTTCATCGAACCGCACATCTACGGTTTCAACAACCTTGTTGTGATAGGTGTTCAATACTCTGTAGGTGTGTGAGTCCTTTCCGTAAGCAAGCATAAAACCCTCATGTCCTTTAGGTGAAAACTTTGAGCTATGGTGAGGATCTCGAATCCAACATTTTGCACCAAAGACTTTGAAATAACTTACATTGGGTTTCTTGTCAGTGAGCAGTTCATATGAGGTTTTCTTGAGGAATTTGTGAAGATATACCCTGTTGATGATGTGACAAGCAGTGTTGATTTCTTCAGGCCAAAAAATGACGAGGAGTGTGATATTCTTCAAGCATAGTCCGTGTCATTTCAACCAGAGTCTTGTTCTTGCGTTCAACGACGCCATTCTGTTGAGGAGTATAAGGATGAGACAGTTCACGAGTAATACCAAGTTCATCAAGATAATCATCAAGACCAGTATTTTTGAATTCTGTTACATTATCACTGCTGATGTGTTTGATCTTGACGCCGAAGTTCGTCGAGGCCCTTGAGGAAAATCGTTTGAAGACTTCATGCACTTCAGTTTTATACAGAATGATGTGTACCCAAGTATAGCGAGAATAGTCATCAACGATGACAAAGCCATATAAAGATGTTGCATTGGTTAGAGTAGCATAATGAGTAGGTCCAAATAGGTCCATGTGAAGCAATTCAAACGGACGAGTAGTAGTCATGATAGTCTTCGAGGGGTGTTTGGATCTGGTCATTTTTCCAGACTCACAAGCACCGTAGAGATGGTCCTTGAGGAATTTGACGAATTCGATGCCAATGACATGCTTCTTCTTCGCTAGTGTGTGCACATTCCTCATGCATGCATGACTAAGTCGTCGATGCCATAGCCAACCTTCCGAGGTTTTTGCTAGTAAACATGTGGCTGGTTGAGGACGTGTGGAAAAATCAACAATATACAAGTCTCCTCTCCTAAAGCTTTCAAAGACTTTTGAATTGTGAGATTCCATGATGACTACGCATCTATATTTTCCAAAGATGACAATCTTATCAAGATCACAAAGCATTGAGACTGACATGAGGTTAAACCCAAGGGATTCGATAAGCATGACCTTGTCCATGTGCCGATCCTTAGATATAGCCACTTTACCAAGTCCCAATACCTTGCTTTTACCTTTACCAGTGTAAGTGATTTGCTTCAGTGGTGATGGAGTCAATGGCATATTCATCAATAAGCTTTTATCACCAGTCATGTGATTTGTGCAACCACTGTCAAGAACCCACTATGTATTCTTGGGTTTGTCATCCTGCAGATGGATTAGTACAACTTACCATTTCATATGCTTCAGACTTGAAGAATATGATATCAATTTCACCACATAAGAATTTCTTCACAAACAGTACATTTGAGGACGTGTGAAATGTTAGTTCATTTCATCATGTTTTAGCTTGCGTCCAATCAAGCAATCTCCTCAGGTCTCCAACAACTTCTTTAGATGATAACTTTCATCTGGAGACCTGACCTGCAGAAGAGATTAGTTCATTTTCTTCACCACCCACATATGAAGGGGTGGCAGAGAGTTCATCATCCTGCGAGCACCCTATGAGAATGGAAGCATTGAAGCTAATGCACTTATTTTCACAATAGGGGGTTAGTGTACTCAAATGAATGGGAAGAGAAATTCTTTGATGACTTATGAACATAATGATTTGAGGAATAATGCTCATATCCATGTCCCTTGTAGTTTCCCTGCATATCAGAAACATTAGTGCGAGTACGAGCATAATTTTGACCATTTGAGGAATTTGATCCTCGTGAAGACTTTGGTCCACCTGAGGAATTTGATCTGGGTTCTGGTTCTTCACTGGAGGTGTCATGAGGACATTTACCTGAAGATTTTCCAAGCAACTTTTGGGGACGCAGATTTTCCTCAGGGGTGGTCCATTCCTGCAGTTAGTTCCAACATATCGAGAAAATACTTCACGAGATTGATTTTTTGAATAGTTTATGGTTGGAGTTAAATGACTCATCAGAGGAATAGGACATTTCACATGCAAAGCCTGTTAGAGTGGATGGATCAACGGGAGGGCCTTTAGCAGCAACCCCTGAGGTTTTGGGGTACTGCTCAGGTTTCGAGTATGATCCATCAACATTCAATTTCCTCTCGAAGGCAATGCCCTCTTTCCTCGGATTCCTGTTCAGAATCTGCTTTTTGAGCACATCGCAAAGGGTTTGATGCCCTTTGAGACTTTTGTATATGCCTGCCACATACAATTCCTTCAATCCTGCATTTTCGTGAGTAGCATTTGTGGTTTCTTCAAGTGAAGAATTTGATACCACAGGAACAATTGAAGAATTTGTAGCGATAGACGCATTTGATGATTCAGGTGAAGAATTAAAAGTTTCGCGCTCGATGCATTTCAGACATAGTGGAATGAATTCTACCCGAGCGGTACTGATCTGTTGAGCAAGCAATGAATCATTTTTGATTCGAAGATCATCATGAGACATTCTTAACTTCTCAAGATCAAGCTTCCTTTGAAGAAATTCATAGGAAAGTTTCTCATGATCAGTCAAGAGTGTGCCATAGCGATCTTGAATACTATCAGATCTAGACTGAAGACTTTGAATATCTTTAGTGAGGACTTGAGTACGATTCATTCCATCATTCAACAGATCATCACTTTTGTCTAGCAGTTTCTGAAGCTTTTCAATGGCACTTTGTTGCTTAGTGGCAATGTTGGCAAGTTTATAGTAACTGGGTTTTTGATAATTATCAGGTTCACAGTCACTAGAATTAGAAGAGGAAGTGTGGTTTGGTACCTTTGAACCTTTTGCCATGAAGCAATAGGTTGGAGCGAAGTCATCAGTATATTCATCAGTGTAGTTGACATTGTCATTTTCTTCAAGGTTGAAGATTGACTTGCTGACGGATGTGGTAGCCCGTGCAAGACTTGCCACACCAGACTGTGACGCCACTTCAGAACCTTCCTCCTCATCATATTCCTCAGATTCTTCTTCATAATCCATTTCCTTGCCAATGAGTGCTTGAGCCTTTCCGAAACTGGTCTTGTTGTGTGATGAGGACTTTGAAGATTTCTTCTATTTCCTTGAGTCATCAGAACTTTCATCCTTGTATTTCTTCTTTCTTGATTCTTTCACCTAGTGAGGACAATCAACAATATAGTGACTAGATTTCTTGCATTTGTTGCAGGTTCTTTTCTTGTAGTCTTCAGATGAAGATTCTGATTTCCTCATATCTTTTCTTGAAGATTTTCCGAATTGGCCACGCTTTGTGAACTTCTGGAATTTCCTCATGAGCATTGCAAGTTCATGTCCAAGTTCTTCAGGGTCACCAAGACTACAAATCGAGTCTTCTTCTTCAGATGAGGAAATAGCCTTAGCCTTCAGCGCACGAGGTCTTGAGTAGCTTGGTCCATACAAATCTCTCTTTTCTTCTTGTTGGAATTCATGAGTATTGAGTCTCTCAAGTATATCAGCACGATCAAGCATCTTGTAGTCTCTTCGTTCTTCGATCATCAGAACCAATGTGTCAAATGATGGATCAAGACATCGTAGCAGTTTCTTCACAACTTCATGGTCAGTGATGTCTCTAACTCCTGGTGCTTGCAGTTCATTTGAGAGGTCAATGAGGCGGTCAAAGCTATCTTGGCATCTTTCATTGTCAAGCCTCTTTAAGCGATTGAAGAGATTGTGAAGAACATCGACACGAGAGTCACGCTGTGTTGAGACTCCCTCATTGACTTTGGACAGCCGATCCTAGATAAGCTTCGCTGTGCCCAAAGCACTAGCTCTGCCACACCGACCTTTTTCTCAGGTAGCCACATATGATATTCTTCGCTTGCGAGTCAAGTTGCTTGAACTTCTTCACATCAACGGCAGAGATAGTAGCAGTGATGGAGGGAATACCATTTTCCACAATATACTAGAGATCGTTGTCAATTTCTTGAAGATGCATTCGCATCTTGGTATTCCAGTAGGGGAAGTCCTTTCCTTCAAAGGTAGGACATCCTGCAGTAACCTTGATCATACCTGTGGTCGACATAACTAAAACTCCGGGCGATTAAACCAAAATCAGACAGAACAAGGGAGTACCTTTCTCTGATACCAATTGAAAGTGCGTTATATCGACTAGAGGGGGTGAATAGGCGATTTTTACAATTTCATCACTGAGGAAATTCCTAGTGAGGAAACTCCTCAGTCATGAACTGAGTGCAGCGGAAATAGTACATGATCAGATGTGCAAAAACGTCTACGGCAAAGTACTCAACGTGATTTCAGAGATTCGGTTTGCACAGGTCACAAGTACATGATAAGCACATGAAGATTAACTCAGGTGAAGAATTTGAGGATGGGGAAATTCAGAGAAAGTCTTCAGACAAATTCTTCAAACAGTACAGATGAGGGTCTTCAACATACAATTTGAGGAAATGAAAGAGTTGAAGAAATAGAACCCGTAGTTTGATGAAGACAATTGTTGATGACCCAGTTCCAACTGTTGTGATAGTTGTACGCCTGGTTTGGAGCGGCTTGGCATTGAAACCAAAGAACACACAATCCCTACTATATTCTCCTCGAGCTAAGGACACACAGTCCTTGCCCAACACTCGTGGTAAGTCTTGAGGGCAGACTTCCAAACCCTCACAAACTCAGTCACCCGATGGTCCATAATCGATTACTGGATGCTCTAGACCATGACGCCTAGCCGTCTGGAGGATGCACAGTCCTCAAAGGTAACAAGCGTCGGTTCCACACACGAATAACTTCTTCAGTGATGCTCAATCACTTGGGTTTTGTTTTGGGTTTGGTGTTTGTGGTATTTCCTCACTTGATGATTTTATCTCAAAGACACCGAGGAATTTGGGTTGCTCTAAATTACTAGTATCAGTTTCTCTCGGAGCAGCCAACCAACTAGTGGTTGTGGGGGCGGCTATTTATAGCCTGGGAGCATCCCTACATGATTGGAAATAAATGCCCTTTAATAATATGGCCGTTGGGTTGATAAGATCTATGACAGGTGGCGCGTGGCGCGGCAACGGTCGGAAATTTCAACTATGAAAGTCCTCATGTCTCTCATATTCCTCACTCCGAGGCTTTGGTAGATGTAGGTTTGGGTTGAGCATCATGAGGAAATTTGTTCCATAGTTTTACCTCGATCCCCTTTAACAATACGGTGTTCCTATGACTCAAGTGTACATAAAATGAAACATGAAGAGTAAATCTTCATGCTTCAAAGTCTTCAGTGTATTTTCTCCGGTACACACCGAATTCCTCATCTTCAATATCTTCATGAGGAATATCAATTTCTTCGGAATTTCTTCGCGATCAAAGTCTTCAAGGATGTACCAAAGTCTTCACCCGAAGACATACATTTTTAGGGGTCTATATTCATCGAATAACTCAAACTCCTCAGCGACTTATAGAGCCTGTGTACACTTACAAACATATTAGTCTCTTAACCTATAAGTCTTCAAACCACCAAAATCACTAAGGGACACTAGTTGCACTTACACAATCCAATTAATTGATTGGAGTTAGATCCATCGTTTTTCTTCATCTTCTTGGTGCCGCTTTCCATGCCCTCAAGGACAATTTTCCACTTTAATTTTCCATTCAATTTCATCCAACAACTTGACAAATGAAATGGCTCCTTCCCAACTTGATGGTACAAAGCCGCTGCCAAAGCTACATGGATTTAGACCCTTTGTTCTAACTAAGGACTTATTTGAGAAAAACCAACAAACTTTCTCACGTTATCTTGGATGGTGGACCATCTATGTTGGAGAGAGCATGCGCCACGGTCGCTAACGAATGGGTGTGGCATCACATGGTGTTTTTGACCATTCCAAAATATTTCATGTCTTTTTTCTTGGTTACACATATCGGATCCATGCTAGTATTTAACCAACTCTCATCCAACAAAACATATTCAAACTGTGTGAATGTTGTACCTTTTGGCTTCACTACCTTCTTCTTTTTAGTGTGTGATGTTTGTCTGACTTCAAACATAGGGGAATTGGTATCCCCCGTGTCACAAAGGCTCTTGACCATCATGTATCAGGTTTAAAATTATTTGGTCCTGCAATATGCATCACAATTAAAATATCGTCCTACAAATTTGATCAAACGGTTTGTTCCACAAATGAATCAACTAATGCAAATGGCATAGGGGCAAAGATTGTACCGGGTCTTGTTCATGCATTTCGTCGAACAACATGTGAGCATTCGAGGAACTTAACTTGCCTGACGTTGCCTGATGCGTTTGGAGTTGCGGTGAGTCAGCCATCATGTCCGTGGCGGAGGAGTCTTCCAAAAAGCTATCTAGGATGCCCGGTCACAAGGAGGCGGGAATGGAGTCGGGCTGTGCTGACGCCTTGTTTTCCACGGCCACAACAGACGGATTGGTCGGTGTATCCAGACCGCTCACGCTAAAGTCCATCTCATCATCACTGGCCTTCTCTGCACCGACCCTTTCCATAGCTACCTTACCCATCACTTCATGATTGCGCTGCTTCCTGCGCGCTCCCTCTAGGCAATGTTCACTGCCTCGCAACTGACCACCTTATAGCAAGGCAACATACATGCCGATTGTGGATGATAGTGTAGTCGACGACGACATTAGCAATAACATACGATGACTGTGGAACGGACGATGAGCAAGGGAGGAGGTGGACGACTGTAAGGAAGTGGGGAATGGAGGCCGGACACGGGAGGAATGTGGTAGAAGTGGTAAACTAATCAATTTTGAGAGGATTTGAGATGGGTGTGGCTTGTCAAAATTTATGTGGCGGAAGCGTACAGACGTGCTCATATCCGCTCCAAATATGGGTCGGGGATGGGGAGTGTCGTTTATTCCAGACGTTTGAATTGGGTTCGCCTGGTTCGGTTGGGTGACTTTTTTCTCTCCGGTGAGTGACTAGAGAAGGTCGCCCGAACGTTTGGGGGGGGGGTATGGGCGCTCCGGTTATAGATGCTCTTGTGTTTCTTAAAGAAGTTATGTTTCCCGTCTCTTGCTACATTTTAGGCTTTCATGATTAAAAAAACTAGGAAAACTAGGGTCATTCCTTAGCCTTGTTGCACGGGAATACTTGTATATTGTTACCAAAATGTATTCTGAAACTGCAATTAAGTTAGTGTTTATTTAGAGTATTTACCATAGCACCCCATTCAACGCTTTATTTACCATACATATTAAAGTATTGTGTGAACTATGTGTTTGGTTCACATGAATAGAAAAAGAAACATTAACCCTAGTAAACACGAGTCAAATCAGAATCAAACTACATGAAAATGTAACTAGCATATTATGCCACCAAAGACTATGCTATTATACTTCATATGTAGAAAACCTAGAATGAAGTCCACTCTAAAATTTCGACATTTTTTTGTACTCAATTCTTCTGAACAAGGCGAATGGCTTCCTTTTTCGGTATTTTTCTCCATACCCTGTGAACCATTTCACCACCTGGAACTAGCCAACGCCAGTTAGGTGGCTCACCCCGAGGACATAAAACAACACGACATACCACTCTATACTACAATCCTTTGTAACGTGACGTGTAAGCAAAACATGGCAGCGAGACATTAGCTTGGGAACAAGCCCCGCAATGAAGTTGTAGTTGCGTACAGGCCCTGTTGACATCCATGTTCAGGGAAAAGATTGGGGACTTTCTTTCCAGCTAGGGTGGGCAGAAAATCAAAACATAATTCACTTGGCAAAATCACATTTACTACTTCCATTTTTTTTGCTCGAGAGTGCTCTCTCGGGTCCATGCCAGTCTCTTCATATCCTCTCATCCTCCCCTCTTTTTCTTGAGGAAATTGACGTTGTCTTTCACCCCAAAATTTTCGCAACTTTTCTGGATGCTTTTTCTTTGGATTGGCGATTTCCCATACGAGTTTGCTCGAACTATTGTTTTCGAGTACATTTCTTAAACTATTGTTGCACTAGTGCAAGTTCTTGGATCAGAGAACAACCATGTGATGACCAAACAACATAGCAAATCATTGAGCTAATCGTGTTGCTTGTTGATTTTCTTGGGTAGATGGTTGTTGTGATCCTCGCTTAAAGGGTAATTATATTTGTGATCGTTCTCAAGATCGATGGAGCTCCCCGTGTGTGTTTTTTGGCAGCTAGGATTTAGTTCTAAGGGGCCCCATCATTAGCTCCACAGAGGTGACGCATTTTGTGTTAATCCAAGATGCAACCTTCCATGAAGCTTGATCATGTTGATACAACATAAATAAACACAACTCATCAGCAAGCTCAGTCATCAGCGTGCAGGATCTACCTGAACAACCTGAAGAAGTTCCTAAGCTTTTAGCTCGCCAAGAGCAAGTTTGACAAGATCTACATGGCTGCATTGGGGGTAAGGAAAAAATTAAGCTCCACATTTTTCTTGTGATGTCGATCCTTGGCAATGTGTGTATGCCGCTCGCATCGCCACCCACTAGGAAGATGCCTACCAGGAATTCACGGACTAGCACCAATGCACCATGATAAATGGACTATTGTTTAGGAGTGTGCCACCAAAAAGGAGAGCATGACCAATGGGTAACCAGGATGAGAGGCTCGCGGATAAGCCAAGTCCACATTGAAAGTCCCCTCCCGGTCATCCATGGGTTGAGGAGTTTGTATCTATGGAGGAGGGCTAGGGGGTTAACGAAGCTAGGTGCAACCCACTATGGGAAGAGTCACAACCTGAAAACACACAAATGTAGGGGCTCAATTGCAAGTATTTTTAGTAAGTAGAGTGACCAATCCAACAAGGACCAAAATGAATTGGCGCATGGAAATTGACTGGGAATGACTCCAAAGATTGATTGATTGTCTGTGTGATGAACAAGTGTAAAACTCAAGTAACAATAAAAGTAGAAGAGTGCATCAAGTGAGTCAATCCTTATTTTTCCTAAGTACAAGCTAGTTATGTTTGTTATATGGGCTAGTTCATTCTCGAGGACAGTGAGAATTTCATCTAATTGTTTTCACCTAGTTCCAAAGTAATATTTTTTGTTCCTTTGATGATTGGCATTCTGTAGAGGCTAAGCGTATGTACTGCCGTTACTTTGACTCATACATATCTATGATTATACTCTTAGCAAGAACACACAGATACTAAGAATGGTTAAGATAAACATCTAACCATGACATTAAATTTTGGGTCCTTGTTCACTCCTTATTCCATAACTTATAAACTAAGGGTTCAATAATGCTGTCACTTTCACCTACCCTGCTAGATATATCATATAATAATGCTCTCCTCTAGGACCATAAGGTAGCCGACGTTTGCACATCACCATAGATAATTACACCATAACATAATATTCAAACTTTAGGAAATTCCACATGGTTACTAACAACAAGCGTTCTCCCAATCCTCAAGAATGTAATGGAGTACTCATAAGACATCATAATGAGAATGATCATTGGTGGATGATATGCCAAAATAATCTAAAAGTTTAAATCTTTGACCAATAGTTCACCAAGCAACAACTAATGGAAATTATATAACACTGGGAAGTATTATTAGTTAACGTGATAACAATTTTTTTCATAGATGGATATGGAGACGGAGATGGGGTAAGTCGTGGTGATGGATGGTGATAATTGAGTCGATGAATATGATTGCCATGATAGTATAGGAGTGAAAGGTAAGGACCTTGATTCCGAGCATCCTAGCGGTGGAGAGGTGGAATGTGTGCTCGAGAATGAGAAAGGGGTTGCCTAAGTATTTGTAGAGGGCCTTAGGGGTCTCAAGTGTGCACCAGAGCAAATTGGATGACGTGACCAAAATGTTGGTCATGGGTGAGAACATGTGCAAGTGGAGAGGATGGAGGTGGACGGAGTTGACGCGTGGGCCCGACTGATCAACATCACACACACACACAAAGAGGGATGCAGGGGCTGACGTTGATTTGTAGGCGATCAGACAGCTGTGACATGTTCTTCGAGTGAGTACCACTTCGGTATTTAAACAAGTCGTGGTCGGCTCAACTATGGGAGGGGAGAGAGAGTCTTATATCGGCTGACCCTTAGGTTAGTTTAGGGTTTAACACTTCTTTCCTTTTTCTTATGTTTTCTTTTTCTCTTTTGAGTATGACTTCGTCTAAAAGATCATATTGGCTCCAAAACCTTTGGGAAAATTTAGGAGGTCCAAAGGAGTTTTGCGGTCTTAGAAAAATTACTTTTAACCCAAATATTTAGTAAAATAATTTATTTTCGAAATTTAATACATTTCTTAAAACTACTTAGGGTTCAATTAAACTATAAATTTAATTTGGGGTCTCAATTATTTTTTGATTTTGTGAAATTGTTTTCCAACCCAAAATCGAATAGAAGTCACATACAAATTTGTGAGCAACATTTTGGCATTTGTAAATAATTCATAGTGGCATTTCGGTTCTAAATAGGTTCTAAAATGTTTTTGAGCCACAAATAACAATCAACTCCTTATCAAAACTATCTGAGAATAAGAAATCAAAATAATTTTGATTTTTTAGTTAACCCTATTTAATTTATTAACATTCCAAAACTGACAAAGTTTTGGGATGTGGCATATGTCTTCATAGCCACATACGATGTAATCGCCAAATCTCGTGAGTACAAAAGTTAAGATAACAAAGTCTCCGGAAAGGGAGGATATGTATATGTAGTTAGGCCTCCTTTGGTTTACAAGAACATTGTAGGACACGATTCTTATAGATACATTTTATTTGGGATCCAAGTCTTCTTCACCACAGCTCTTCCGGTCACGGATGCCATGTAGGGAGGAGATGGGTGCCCACACGCTATTCATGTAACACCCAAGATGCGGTCCTATCCATATTTTGGTGCGAGGGCCTCGACAAGGATAGAAACGCATCTCGTCATTTCACAAGAATGGATATCGTTACAAGTACATGTACTGAAAAGATGAGATAAAGAGTTGGCTTACACTCGTTACAAGCTACATCCGAGTCACATCAATACAACAATATTCTGTCATCATGAAGAAGAGCAGGGTCCGACTACGGACGAAAAAAACGATAAAAAGAACGACGTCCATCCTTGCTATCCCAGGCTTCGGCCTTGAGCCCATCCTAGATCGATGATGATGAAGAAGAAGAAACTCCAAATAGCACAATGAGCGCGCTCATGTCAAATTAACTCTGTACCTGTACGTGCAACTCGTGTTGTAGTAATCTGTGAGCCACACGGACTCAGAAATCTCATTTCCAAAGGTAACAAGACTAGCTGATGAGGTTTAAAACCTCGAAATAATTGAAAGGATTGAGAGCAAGAAACTTTGAGATAACTTGAATACTCCAGATAGAATGGAGAGAGACGACAACAAGAAATACTTGATAAGAATTTTCAACATAGGAAATAATTTAAAGGATGAAAAGGATATGATGAACACGAATAACTTGAATTGAATTCACCAGAAAAGAAAACAGAATGAAGAATGATGAACTAGCAACTCGTGAGAATCCTCATAATGAATCACCGGATACACCACAGAAGAGAAGATAGCGGAAGCATCCATGAATTGAACTCCACTTGGATGATAACTTAAACATTGAAGAAAAAGGGAGGGAGGGCGGGGGAAAACAAATACAACTTGGGACACATGAGATGAACTCCACAAAGAAATTAAAGATTGATCTTGCAAATATTGGAAAGTATAGAATTCACTGAAGAGAAGCACACCAGATGAAAAGAATTGACATGACGACTGGTTTGACGAGAATTGATGAGCAAAAGAATTGGCACTCCCATACAAATATGAGAACAACTCTTGGAAAGATATGAATTCACCACTTGACATTGAAGCAACTTGAATTACCATATACCAACAAAACAAAGGATGATGCTTACAAAACAAGCGAGAACAAATTCATGACAGAGATTTTGTCCGATATTTTCGTGGATATGATCGCATGGGCTCTATCCTACAGTAGCCATCATGTACAAGGTAGTGCACACGATAGACGAAGCGTCCCCGAGTCGTAGCAAGCTACAAGGACTCTTTAAGACACAACGAGAATCATTGTAAGACGACCGTGAACAAACGAATCCACTAGATGTCGAACCCCAACCTCACATCATCCATGTGTCAGAAGATGGTCCTATAAGTAACTACTTGAATTCCCACATAAGACCTCCCGAAATTTTAGGTCATGCAATCGGGTCCACGGATACAAGGAGTAAAATCCAACACTCAACTCCTAGAATCCAACCCATCCAGTGTATCACATCCGTCAACACATAACCATCATTTCGGAACCTCATCTATCTCAGACCCTCGTAATCACAACGATACTAAGTATGGCCATACATCCGGACCTATCTGCACCAGTACTGGGGATGCCATGGTTATCTCGCCACTACTAGTATTGAAGAAATTTCGAACATCCTCCGTCCTGAGATACTAAGAAATTTGAATGATAACGATGTGCTCAATAATCCCTTGGAGTTCAACTCCCCGGAATAAAATCAACACAACAGGAGGCACCAAGTCACAACTCCGTCACATCGACATCATATAGATTCCAAAAATATCCGTGTGATCCTAAAAAAAACTTAGTGAGAAGAGGAGTAGAATGAAAAATATTATGTCAAGATTCCTCACCAGAGCATAGAAGAGGAGAAAAAAGAATCCTACTCTCCGATATAAAACTAGACTCAAAGCAATTTTTCACTAGACTCGACTCGGCCAAGTTGGATCAATCAAGGGGACACCTAGGTCGGTACTGCTCTGATACCAACTTGTAACGCCCAAGATGCGGTCATATCCATATTTTGGCGCGAGGGCCTCAATAGGGATAGAAACGCATCTCGTCATTTTGCAAGAATGGATATCGTTACAAGTACATGTACTAAATAGATGAGTATAAAGAGTTGGCTTACACTCGCCACAAGCTACATCCGAGTCACATCAATACAAGAATATTTAGTCATCATGAAGAAGAGCAGGGTCCGACTATGGACGAAAAAAAATGATAAAAGAACGACGTCCATCCTTGCTATGCCAGGCTACCGGCCTGGAGCGCATCCTAGATCGATGATGAAGAAGAAGAAGAAACTCCAAATAGCACAATCAGTGCGCTCACCTCAAAGTAACTCTTTACATGTACCTGCAACTCGTGTTGTAGTAATCTGTGAGCCATGGGGACTCAACAATCTCATTTCCAAAGGTATCAAGACTAGCAAAGCTTAATGGATGAGGTATGGTTAAGTGGTGAGGCTGCGGCAAACGACTAAGAATTTATTTGAGGTGGCTAACTTACGAGTACAAGAATGAGAGGGGGATGAACTACGCATAATAGACGTGAAGTGAAGATGATCGAATGAATGATCCTGAACACCTACTTACGTCAGCCATAACCCCACCATGTCATCAATCACAGAAGGAGCTCACGGAAGAGACAGTCACGGTTACGCACTCAGTTGGCATATTTTAATTAAGCTCACTTCAAGTTATCAAGAACCGGATGTTAAACAAAGTTTCCACGTTGCCACATAACCACGTGCACGGCTTTCCGAAAGGTTTAACCCTATAGGGGTGCTCCAACTGGTCCATCACAAATTACCACAAGCCGCATAGAAATCCTCGATCACGAAATTCGCAATTTTGTCGGACTCCTTAGTGGAAAACCTCAACTTTGATATTACCCAAAGTTTCATCAAAATCCCAATGCACAAGATATTTCATAAAAGGTAAAATTAATCCAGCAAGGCCGCTCAGCGTGCCGACAGTCCCGATATGAGCCACGTATCTCGTTCTCAGGGCACGACCGGATGAACTAGATGTCGGGTTGGCTAAACCCCGGGTGACCAGGGGGCGCCGGACATCGTTCAGTTTGGACCAACACTCATGAGGAGCACTGGCCCGGTGGTTGATTAATTATCCACGGGGTCCGAAAAGTCCCTATGCAAGTTTATTAGGTTATTAGGCAAATGCAGACCAGTTTTAATCTAAGACGAAATATCAAGGGGGATGGAATATAACACTAGTAGCCGAAAAGTTGTGCCTTGCCAGACCAGTTTTAATCTAAGACGAAATATCAAGGGGGATGGAATATAACACTAGTAGCCGAAACTAAGGCGGGAAAGGTGGAACAAAACACCAGGCTAGAAAGGTCGAGCCTTCCACCTGTTACCAAGTATATAGGTGCATTATCTTAAATAGTATTAATATGGTGATATAACAAGGAACCCATGTTATCACATGGAAGCAACTGCACCTGCAACTAGCAACGCTAACACATGGCTAAGCAAGCGATAACATAGCCAATCAGTGTTTTGCTAGGTTGAAGGTTTCATGGCAATGTCGAGAGGCTGATATTTAACAGGTGCTAGGCAACAAGACATATTGAAAGAAACGATACAAATAGCATGGCATTGATAGTAATGTTATGTAGGGAAATGATCATCTTGCCTGAGATCCTGCTTGGAATAAGAATGACTCTGTGATGCAGACAAACCGACGTAGCCGAATAGATCCTCACATTCCGACACGCTTGCGTAACTCTATCGAGACGAAGCAAACCGAACAAAAATCAACACACGATATTCACCATGGTACATGCACAATATGATGCACACCCTAATATGATGGATGAGCGGTTCAATTATGCAAGGCATGGCATGGCAATTCACAACAATCAAAAGCTATACATTAAGTGAAGATCAATATGCAACGAGTTGCATATTGATGAAACTCCACATCGAATTACTTAGTTCACTCCCGTTTAGGTACACGTCAATGTTAAATGTTGTTAAACATGGAAAGGGTGAATCATGAATAAACTACCTATCTAGGCATTTTAAATGAGGCCGGAAACGACATATAGCATCTCCGAAAGGACCCCACACGTTAACTTGTAATCTGTCCAGATTTGTCCTAACCATGTTGTATGTTTGTTAAATGGAAAAAAAGTGGTTCACATGATTCTACTTGTTTTTCTAGCCCACTTACATATATGGCTCATCTCCAACGGAGCTACGGTTAACTAGCCACGAACTACACAAGAACAACTGACTTGGATGCAACATGCATGCAAAAGAAAAAAAATACAAAGGTTGAAATAAAATAAAGGCCGTGTGGATTTGATCCATGGACCTCTAGCTTTCAAACCAAAGCACTAGCCATCTGGGCTGCCTACTGGTGTTTGGCAAAGCATGGATCTGTTCCCTAGATGAAACTGAATACCGAGCAATCTAAACCAATAAGATAACAAAAGGGAAAAATGGGGGTGTCTTGGATTCGAACCCCAGACCCCATGGTTCAGGCGCGGATCGGCTACTAGCTCGGGTAGCAACATGTTTGTGAAAGAAAACAACGTCGAGGCTTTCTATTAAGTGCATCTTTGGACGTTCTACAGGAAACGAAAAAACGCACGCACAACCTGCAGTGACAGTCGGGATAAATGGCTTTAGTTTGTCACGGACGAGCGGATGGAAGTGCGGGCGATTGGAGGGGTGGCTCCGATGGGGCTCCTCACTGGTGGACAGGTAGATCCGGTTGAGGGGATCCCTTCCTCAGGGCTGGAGGAGCTTCCGGTGGCTTGCGTCAAGCAGAACGAGGTGGAACTAGTGAGAGCATCTCCTGTCCATGGCATCGGGTAGAGCTCCTCTAGTTTCTGCGTCAGCACGAGAAGGAGAGATAGATTAGACGAGGGAGAGAGCACCGGGAGAGGGAAACAAGGGTAAAGGACCTCCCTGGGTTGGCTGGGGCATCGAGCTTGCTCGGTAGCCGACACGATGCGAGGTCGGGCGTCGGGGATCGGTTCGCGGCAGAGGGATGTCGGGCGGTGACATCTGCTGATCGTGGGGGCGCCGTGGAGAGACCCAAGCTGCAGCTAGCTTAGGAGGCTCGATCCCTGAGGAGAGGCGGTTGCCTTGATCCAGATCGGATCGAGTGTTGCGGGAGGCTGCGGGGGCTCACGGCGGGCTGGTTGGCTCGGCGCTGAAACAAAGGGAGTTAGATGGTGGCGGTTGCAAGGGAAAATGCTCCTAATTTTTAGGTTTTCGATTGATTTAGACTAGGGTACAAATATATAGCTAGTGGGATAGGTTTAGGTTCATCTCGACCCTCCGATTTTTAATCGGACGGTCGTGAAAATAGGTTATGATGACCAATGGACAAACCGAAGACGGTTTACGGTATAACGGGGTTGATCCAGACCCAACAATTAGGACCGTGTGTTTCAGGTACCGGGAGATTTTCAGACTAGGTTGCGCGTAGGTCGGTGCACTGTGTAGTGGGCTAGACGACGATGAGAGGGGAAACGGGCAGCCTGGCATCGGAGTTTTAAAATACCAAAACGTCCGACAATTGACCAGCTATAGTGCCGCTATAGGTTTAACGGTTCGGGTATCAAACGAACTCCGATTGCCTCGAAATTTGGGAGATGACCTACCTAAAAGAAAACAAGACCGATCGCCAAGTTTCAATACAACCCGAGAAAGTTTTATACACCCCTTTAAAAACAATATTTTTAACGATGTCACGGGCGCGTGCGTGTGTGTTGGTCTCAAAACGGACAACGACAAAAGGAAGAGAACCGACAACTAATAACGGACGGATGCAGGTTTTGAAAACTGGCGGCAACGGAGTGCCGATGCAATGAAGATGATGCGAATGATGCAATGATGAATGCGACAGACAATCTAACAACACGGCGACAACAAAATAAAAGGGGAATCTTCTGGAGCTTCGGTTTCAGACTTTTACAATTCACTTCTATGCCTAAAGAGGGGGAAGGCGTACAATGACACTGGTAGGGAGATGTTCGACATTATCCATGATGGAGGCATAGGAGGTGGTGGTTATGAGGACGACAGGTGGAAGACTTGGACCCCCCCAGTCTGGCAACTGCACCCACACGCAGTAGGGTTACACCCATACCCGCACGCAATTGTCCAACATCCACACAAAAATGGGCGCATAACAACATGATTGGGCCGTCGGAGAGGCTGAGGAGGAGGAGCATGGTTATGATGGATCCGGATGATTTTGCAGACGATCCAAAAAAGAAGGATAGAGGAGAAAGCTTCAACATGCGGGAGGACGAGCTGTTGTGAGATGCATAGTTGGCCACTATCCTTGATCCGATCCATGTCACGGGGAAAAAGGGCACAACTTTTTGGGCCCACATTCACACTTGTTTCCATGAAAACAAGCATTTCATGGCCTACACCGACGCTGCCATCTGTAACCATGAATCAAAGTTCCTCAACCATCGATCTTACACCGTCCAAGAGGCCATGTCGAAGTATTGCAACAACGTGGCGCATCTCATTGTGCGGTGACCTAGTGGTGCGCAAATCACCAAGCAAGTAAGTTCATTTAGCCGGATATGCATAGTTTAGTTGAGCATTGGCCAGATATGCATAGTTTTGTTGATCACTAGCCGAATATGCATAGTTTTGTTGATCACTAGCCGAATATGAATAGTTTAGTTAATCACTAGATGAACATGCATAGTATAGTTGATCTTTGGCCGGATATGCATAGTTTTGTTGATCACTAGCCGGATGATACACTCATTTTGCATCATGAATTACTATTGATATTCGTGTTAATCCTGTTCATTATCCATTATTATCATACAATTCTTATGCCTTTTCAATCTAAATATGCAAGGTACATCGATCACTCAGAGGGAAATACCTAGAAACAAGAATTATGGACCGGGAAACCGAGAAAAAGGCAGAAAAATCAACTTGCGCCAAATGACCTGAAACTTTACGAAGTTTTTTCTCGAATATTTGAGAATTTCTGGGCCAAAAATATATCGGAGAGGGGCCACCAACTGGGCACAAGCCAATAGGGTGCACCCCCTGGCCGCGCACTTATAGTTTGTGGGGCCCCAGCTGGCCATATGTCGACCATCTTCTCCTATATGGTGTGTTTTACCCTAGAAAAAATCATAAGTTATTTTCAGGACGAAGCGCCACCATCTCAAGGCGAAAACCTGGGCAGAGGACCTTTCGCTCTCTAGTAGAGAGATTCTCGCGGGGAAATTCCCCTCTAGGAGGGGAAAATCGAAGCCATCATAATCACCAACGCTTCCTCCTTCGTGGGAGGACCAATATTCATCAAAATATTCACTAGCACTATCTCATCTCCAACCCTTGTTCGTCACGCGTATTCAATCCCTGTCACAAAACCTTAGATTGGTACTTGTGGGTTGTTAGTAGTGTTTATTACATCTTGTAGTTGATACTTGTTGCATTACTTGGCGGAAGACATTATCTTCATGTCCTTACATCTCTGATCTTGAACATGTTGATGTTGTGTGAGTAGTAATTATAGTTCTTGCAGACATGGGAGAAGTCTTGTTATAAGTAATCATGTAAAGTTGGTATTCATTCGATGTTTTGATTATATGGATGTTGTTACTTCTTTTAGTGGTGTCATGTGAACTGATGACCCACAAGTATAGGGGATCAATCGTAGTCCTTTCGATAAGTAAGAGTGTCGAACCCAACGAGGAGCAGAAGAATCCGACAAGTGGTTTTCAGCAAGGAAATATCTGCAAGCACTAAAATTGTCGGTGACAAGTGATTGTGTGGTGAGATGATTTGTAGCAAGCAACAAGTAACAAAAGTAGTAACGGTGCAGCAAAGTGGCCCAATCCCTTTTGTAGCAAGGGACAAGCCTCGACAAAGTCTTATAGGACTAAAAACGCTCTCGAGGACACACGAGAATTTCTGTCATGCTAGTTTTCATCATGTTCATATGATTCGCGTTCGTTACTTTGATAGTTTGATATGTGGGTGGACCGGCGCTTGGGTACTGCCCTTACTTGGACAAGCATCCCACTTATGATTAACCCCTCTCGCAAGCATCTGCAACTACGAAAGAAGAATTAAGACAAAGTCTAACCATAGCATTATCAAAAGAAGACCCGTAAACGGAAAATTCATCCATGAAAACCTCAACAATCTTTTCACAAAAGTCAGAGAATATAGCCATCATACATCTTTGAAAGCTGGCAGGTGCATTACATAAGCCAAAAGGCATACGTCTATAAGCAAAGGTACCGAAAGGGCAGGTGAAAGTGGTTTTCTCCTGATCAGATTGTGCAACTGGTATTTGGGAGAAACCAGAATAACCGTCTAGAAAGCAGAAGTGTGTTTGTTTAGACAGCCTTTCTAGCATCTGGTCGATAAAAGGCAGAGGGTAATGATCTTTCCTACTGGCTTTATTCACTTTCCTAAAATCGATCACCATCCTATAGCCAGTAATAATCCTCTGTGGGATCAATTCATCCTTATCATTAGGGACAACGGTAATGCCTCCCTTCTTAGGGACGCAATGTACCGGACTCACCCAATCACTATGAGCAACATGATAGATAATACTCGCTTCCAGGAGCTTTAGTATTTATTTTCTTACTACTTCTTCTATCTTAGGATTTAATCTCCTTTGATGATCAACAACTGGTTTGAAGTCAGGATCAGTTTTAATCTTGTGCTGGCATAGAGTGGGACTAATGCCCTTAAGATCATCAAGAGTATATCCAATAGCAGTACGGTGCTTCCTCAGAGTTTTTAGTAACTTCTTTTCTTCATGCTCTCAGAGGCTAGCGCTAATAATAATAGGATATATCTCTTTTTCATCTAGGTAAGCATACTTAAGAGTATCTGACAACTGTTTAAGCTCGAACACAAGATCACCCTTTGGTGGAGGTGGATCCCCAAGCAGTTCAACATGCAGATTATTCTTAAGGATAGGATATTGTTCTAAGACAACTCTATCTATTTCATCCCTTTCATCCATATGCATATCGTTTTCATGCTCAAGCAAGTAGTGCTCTAAGGGATCAGTAGGAGGCACGACAATAGAGGCTAAGGCAATAGTTTCATCCCTACTAGGCAACTCTTTTTCATGAGTTTGTCTACCAAACTTGGAGAAATTGAACTCATGTGACACACCTTCAAAGCCAACAGTGACAGTTTGCTTCTCACAGTCAATATGAACATTGACAGTATTGAGGAAGGGTCTGCAAAATATGATGGGACAAAAGCTATCTTGAGCGGTAGAAAGAACGAGGAAATCAGCAGGATACTTCGTTTTACCACACAAGACTTCAACATCCCTAACAATTCCCACAGGGCAGATAGTATCTCTATTGGCAAGCTGAATAGTGACATCAATAGGCTCTATCTCAACAGGTGCAATCTCATCCTTAATTTCATCGTATAAGGATTGAGGTATTGCAGTAGCACTAGCACCCACATCACATAAACCATGATAACAATGATCTCCTATCTTAACTGAAACCACAGTCATGCCAACAACATGCCTATGTTTGTCTCTAGTGTGAGGTTTAGCAATTCTAGCAGCATCTTCACAGAAGTGAATATTATGTCCCTCAACATCGTCGGACAGAAGATCTTTGATAATAGCAATGCTAGGTTCAACTCTAATTTTCTCAGGGGGTGTATGTGTTCTAATGTAGCCTCTACATATCACAGTTGAAGCTTTAGAATGATCCTTTAACCTAACAGGGAAAGGTGGTTTCTCAATGTAAGCACTGGGAACCACAAGATCATTATAGGCAATGACTTTCTCTTCAACTGGAGTTGGTTTAACTACATTGACTTCTAAAGGAGGATGATGTTTAAACCACTTCTCTTTGGGGAGATCAATATGGGCAGCAAAGGATTCACACAATTAAGCTACTATCTCAGAGTCAAGTCCATACTTAGCGCTAAAGTCACAAAAAGTAATTGTCTCAACAAAGGATTTAACGCAATCAAACGTGAAATTCATACCTGACTCCTTACCTTCTTCAAGCTGCCAATCTTCAGAGTTGCGTTTAATTCTCTCCAATAAATTCCATTTGAAGTCAATATCTCTCTTCATAAAAGAACCGGTACAAGAAGTGTCAAGCATGGCGCGATCATCATGAGAAAGCCGAGCATAGAAGTTCTGAATGATAATTTCTCTCGAGAGCTCATAATTGGGGCATGAATATGACATTGATTTAAGCCTCCCCCAAGCTTGAGCGATGCTTTCTCTATCACGAGGCCAAACATTATAAATATAATTCCGATCACGTTGTACTAAATGCATAGGATAAAACTTTTGATGAAATTCCAATTTCAACCGATTCTAGTCCCATTATCCAGTATCATCACATAGCCTATACCATGTCAACGGCTTATCCTACAAAGATAAAGGAAAGACCTTCTTCTTGACCTCATCCTCGGGCAAACCTGCAAGCTTAAATAAACCACAAACTTCATCTACATAGATTGGTTGCAAGTCTCCTTGTGATGTTCCATCTCCTATAAAAGGGTTAGCCAGCAGTTTCTCAAGCATACCCGAAAAAATACAAACCAAATATTTTTAGTAGGTGCAGCAGGTTGAGGAGCAACTCTTTGTGCTTCTATTCGAGGTGAAGATACCCCGAACAAGCCGCTCAAAGGATTAGTATCCATAGTGACAAGTGACAACAAATTTCAGCACACTATATGAATGTTTCCTTACCAAGTTCCACTTACCAAAGACGCTTCACTCCCCGGCAACGGCGCCAGAAAAGAGTCTTGATGACCCACAAGTATAGGGTATCAATCATAGTCCTTTTGATAAGTAAGAGTGTCGAACCCAACGAGGAGCAGAAGGATCTGACAAGTGGTTTTTAGCAATGAAATATCTGCAAGCACTGAAATTGTCGGTGACAAGTAATTGTGTGGTGAGATAATTCGTAGCAAGCAACAAGTAAGAAAAGTAGCAACGGTGTAGCAAAGTGGCCCAATCCCTTTTGTAGCAAGGGACAAGCCTGTACAAAGTCTTATAGGAGGAAAACCGCTCCCGAGGACACACGGGAATTTCTGTCATGCTAGTTTTCATCATGTTCATATGATTCGCGTTCGTTACTTTGATAGTTCGATATGTGTGTGGACCGGCTCCTGGGTACTGCCCTTACTTGGACAAGCATCCCACTTATGATTAACCCCTCTCGCAAGCATCCACAACTACGAAAGAAGAATTAAGACAAAGTCTAACCATAGCAATAAACTAGTGGATCCAAATCAGCCCCTTACGAAGCAACACATAAACTAGGGTTTAAGCTTCTGTCACTGTAGCAACCCATCATCTACTTACTACTTCCCAGTGCCTTCCTCTAGGCCCAAATAATGGTGAAGTGTTATGTAGTCAACGTTCACATAACACCACTAGGGGAAAAACAACATACAACACATCAAATTACCGAACGAATACCAAATTCACATGACTACTATTAGCATGACTTATCCCATGTCCCCAAGAAAAAAAGTAACTACTCACAAAGCATAATCATATTCATGACCAGAGAGGTAATGAGTAGCATCAAGGATCTGAACATAAACTCTTCCACCAAACAATCCAACTAGCATCAACTGCAAAGAGTAATCAACACTACTAGCAACCTTACAAGTACCAATCGGAGTCGCGAGACAGAGATTGGTAACAAGTGATGAACTAGGGTTTGGATATGAGATGGTGCTGATGAAGATGTTGATGGTGATGAGTCCCCTCCGATGAGAGGAGTGTTGGTGATGACGATGGCGACGATTTCCCCCTCTGGGAGGGAAGTTTCCCTAGCAGGATCGTCCTGCCGGAGCTCTAGATTGGTTCTGCTCAAGTTCCGCCTCATGGCGGCGGCGAAACCACGAAAAAGCTCCTCCTCGATTTTTTTCTGGACGAAACCCTTCATATAGCAGAAGAGGGGGGCAAGTGGGCCAGCAGGTTGCCCACAAGCCCTCATGGCGCGGCCTGGGGGGGGGGGGGTGGCCGCGTCGTGCAGGCTTGTGACCATCCCCTAGCGCCCCTCTGGCGCTTCTTCGGCCCAGTATTTTTTATAAATCCGGAAAAAATCCTCCTTGATTTTTACGGCGTTTGGAGTTGCGCAGAATAGGTATCTCAACTTTGCTCCACTTTCAGGCCAGAATTCTAGCTGCCGACATTCTCCCTCTTCATGTAAACCTTGCAAAATAAGAGAGAAAAGGCATACGAATTGTACCGTGAAGTGAAATAACAGCCCAAGAAGCGATAAATATCAACGCGAAAACATGATGAAAAATGGACGTATCATGAACGTAGACTACACGACACTTCACCTTGTTATGGGCCTAAGGGAGGTCATTGTGGAGTACCAAATAGATGACAGGTTGCGAGAGTGACAGAAGCTTAAAGCCCAATTTATGTGTTGCTTCATAAGGGGATGATTTGGATCCACATGTTTCATGCTATTGTTAGATTATTCTAAATTCTTCTGTCATAGTTGCGGTTTCTTGCGAGAGGGGGTAATCATAAGTAGGTTGTTAGTTCAATTAAGAATAACACCTTAGCACCGTCCAACCACATATCAAATCAGCAAAGTAGTAAACGCGAATCAACTTAATATTATGAACATGACTAAATAGAAATTCCCATGTGTCCTCGGGACTGCTTGCTTCATATAGGAGAACTTTCAGGCTTGTACTTTGCTACAAAAAGGATTTGGCTACCTTTCTAAACCTTTTCTACTATTGTTACTTGTCACTTGTTATGAATTATTTTACTACAAAACTATCTATCACTATTACCTAAAGCACTTCAGGGAATTCCTTGCTGAAAACTACTTATCATTTCCTTCTGCTCCTCGTTGGGTCCGACACTCTTACTTATTGAAAGGACTACGATTGACCCCCTATACATGTGGGTCATCAAGACTCTTTTGGGTGCTTTTGCTTGGGACTGAAGCGCCTTTGGTAAGTGGAAGTTGGTAAGGAAACATTTTTAGTACGTACTGAAATTTACTATTTCTTATCACTATGAACGTTCACCCTTTGAGTGGCTTGTTCGGGGCATCTTGGCCTCAACGTGTTGAACCTACTGAAAATATTTATTATGAGATTGCTTCAGGTATGGTAGAGAAACTGCTGGCTAATCCTTATAACGGTTCAACTCATCCTAATTACCATTTGATATATGTCGATGAGATTTGTGGATTGTTTAAGCTTTTAGTTTTACCCGGAGGCAAAGTTAAGAAGAAAGTTTTCCCTTTATCTTTGGAGGGAAAAGCACTCATGCGGTACATGATATTGGATGATATTGAATCATGGGATTGGAATCACTTGAAGCTGGAATTTCATTAGAGGTTTTATCCTATGCACCTAATTCATCATGGTCGGAGTTTCATTTATAATTGCTGGCCTCGTGAAGGAGAAAGCATCGCTCAAGCTTGGGGAGGCTTAAATCTATGATGCACACCTGCCCCAATCATTAGCTCTCAAAGGAATTGATTATTCAGAATTTTTATGCTCGACTTTCTCATGATGATCAAACATTATTTGATGCTTGTGCTATCAGTTCCTATATGAAGAAGACTATTGAATTAAGATGATATCTTATGGAAAAGTTTAAACGCAACGCTGAATATTGGGAACTTGATGAAGGTAACAAGTCAGTTATAAGCTTAATTTTGATTGTGTAAAATATTTTATGGAAACTTCTCCTTATCATGAGCTTAGCAACAAATATGGCCTTGACACTGAGATAGTAGCTTCTTTTTGCGAAAATTTTGCTACCTATGTTGACCTGCCTAAGGAAAAGTGGTTCAAATATCACCCTCCCATTGAAAAATTACCCGAGGAATAGGCTAGAATTAAGAAGGAAGAAATAATTGTGAACCACATTGATCCAATTGTTCCTACTGCTTACACCAAGAAACCTCCTTTCCCGTTAGGATTAGAGAACATGCTAAGGCTATGACAATGGTTAATAAGAGTTATGTTAGAACACCTATACCTTGTGAACAAATAAATGTTGAGCCTAATGTAGCTATATTTAAAGATCTCCTAGTTGATAATATTGATGGACATGTTATTTACCTATGTGATGAAGGTGTTAGAATTGCAAAACCTATTAGAAACAAACAATATGAACTAGATAAAAATAAACTAGTGGTAGGCACACATATCATCTCAGTTAAAATTGGAGATCATTGCTATCATGGCCTATGTGATATTGGTGCTAGTATTAGTGATGTAGCCTTCACATTATATAAAGAAATTAGACATGATATAGCACCCTCTGAAATTGAAGATATTGATGTCTCTATTAAGCTTGCAAACCATGATTTTATTTTGCCACTTGGGATTGTTAGAGATGTTGAAGTCTTGTGCGGAAAACTCAATTACCCCACTGATTTCTTAGTACTTGGTTCAGAACAAGTTAACTTCTGTCCCATCATATTTGGTAGACTATTCTTGAATACGGTTAATGCTGAAATTAATTGTGCTACTGAGAAGATTAAAGTGAGCTTTGGTGATATTTCTCATGAGTTTAGCTTCTCTAAGTTTATAAAGCAACCACATGAAAAAGAATTGCCTAGTAAGGATGAAATAATTGGTCTTGCTTCTATTACTGTACCTCCTACCGATCCTGTAGAACAATATTTTGTAGACCATGAGAATGATATGAATTTGAAAGAATGTAATGAAATAGATAATATGCTCCTTTATCAGCAACCTATACTCAAGCACAATTTACGAGTTGAAATTTTAGGTGATCCTCTTCCACCCAAGGGAGATCCCGTATTTAAGCTTAAGGCTTTACGTGATACTTTGAAATATTCTTATCTTGATGACAAGAATATTATCTTGTTATTATTAGTGCTAACCTTTCAGAACATGAAGAAAAGAGATCACTCTAAACTTCAAAGAAGCACATAGCTGCTATTGGATATAGTCTTGACGATCTTAAATGCATAAGTCCACTCTCTGTTAGCACAAGATTATATATGTAACCTGATGCTAAACCAATTGTTGATCATCAACGCCGTCTCAACCCTAAGGTGAAAGAGGTGGTAAGAACTAAAATACTAAAACTTCTGGAGGCAGGAATAATCTATCCTATTGTTGATGGTAGTTGGGTGAGTCTTGTTCATTGTGTTCCTAAGAAAGGTGGTATAACTTTTATTCCTAATGATAAAAATGAACTTATTCAACAGAGGATAGTAACTAGTTATAGGATGGTAATTGATTTTAGGAAATTGAATAAGGGTACTAGAAAAGATCATTACCCCTTGCCTTTTATTGATCAAATGTTAGAAAGATTATCTAAGCACACACACTTTTGCTTTCTTGATGGTTACTCTGGATTCTCTCAAATACATGTTTCAAAAGAGGACCAAGAGAAAACTACCTTTACTTGGCACTTTGGAACTTATGCTTATAGGCATATGCGTTCTGGTCTATGCAATGCACCTGGTACCATTCAAAGATGTATGATTGCTATATTGTATGATTTTTTTGGAAAAATTGTTGAGGTCTTCATGGATGATTTTTTTCCTTTTATGATACTACCTTCGATGATTGCTTAAGAAACCTTGATAGAGTTTTGCGGAGATGTGAAAAAACTAATCTTGTCTTGAATTGGGAGAAGTGCCACTTTATGTTGAATGAAGGTATAGTGCTTGGGCATAAAAAATTTGAACGTGGTATTGAGGTGGATAATGCCAAAGTTGATGTAACAAAGAAAATTCCTTGCCCAAGAGATATCAAAGGTATAAGAAGTTTCCTTGTCCATGCTGGTTTCTATAGGCGTTTCATTAAATATTTCTTAAAGATTTCTAGGCCATTAACTAATCTTCTCCAAAAAGATGTTCCTTTTGTTTTTTATGATGATTGTGTAGAAGCCTTTGAAATACTTAAGGAAGCCTTAATTTCTGCACCTATTGTTCAACCACCTGACTGGAACCTACCCTTTTAAATTATCTGTGATGCTTGTGATCATGTTGTTGGTGATGTTCTAGGTCAAAGAGTAGACAAGAAATTGAATGTTATTCATTATACTAGTAAGACCCTAAACAACGCTCAAAGGAACTATGCTACTACAGAAAATGAATTTTAAGAAGTTGTGTTTGCATGTGATAAGTTCAGGCCTTACATTGTTGGCTCTAAAGTAACTATTCACACTCATCATGCTGGTATTAAATACCTTATGGAAAAGAAAGATGCTAAACCTAGACTCATTAGATGGGTTTTACTACTCCAAGAATTTGACTTGCATATCGTTGATAGGAATGGAGATGATAACCCTGTAGTAGATAACTTGTCTAGGATGCAAAATGTTCTTGATGAACCACTTCCTATAGATGATAATTTTCCTGATGAGAAACTGATGACGAGATGATGAATATACTTCTCGCTCCTCATTGGTTACCCCAAATGGAAGGTGGAGATGTAGTCAGCAGCAAGTTTTTCCTTACACGAAGACTGTAAGGTTATCGAACCAGGAGGACTCTGATACGTCTCCATCGTATCTACTTTTCCGAACTCTTTTGCCCTTGTTTTGGACTCTAATTTGCATGATTTGAATGGAACTAACCCAGACTAACGCTGTTTTCAGCAGAATTTCCATGGTGTTGTTTTTGCGCAGAAATAAAAGTTCTCGGAATGACGTGAAAATTTACGGATAATTTTTGTGGAATTTTTGAAAAATACTGGCACAAGAATCAGAGGAGGAAGTGGAGCTGTGAGCCCACAAGCCCACCAGACGCGGCCCCCTGGCCGTGCCTGGCAGGCTTGTGGGGTCCACAACGCTCCACCGCCTCCAAATCCAGCTCTATTTAGTTTGTTTCGTCCGGAAAAAAATCAAGGAGAAGAGTTCATTGCGTTTTACGATACGGAGGCGCCGCCACCTCCTGTTCTTCTTGTGGAGGGCAGATCTGGAGTCCGTTGTGGGCTCCGGAGAGGGGAGGTCGTCGCCATCGTCATCACCATCCTTCCTTCATCGCCAATTCCATGATGCTCTTCACCGTTCGTGAGTAATCTCATCGTAGGCTTGCTGGACGGTGATGCGTTGGATGAGATCTATCATGTAATCGAGTTAGTTTTGACGGGGATTGATCCCTAGTATCCACTATGTTCTGAGATTGACGTTGCTACTACTTTACCCTGCTTAATGCTTGTCACTAGGGCCCGTGTGCCATGATTTCAGATCTGAACCTATTATGTTGTCGCTAATATATGTGTGTTGTTGATCCTATCTTGCAAGTTGTAGTCACCTACTATGTGTTATGACCCGACAACCCCGGAGTGACAATAGCCGGAACCACTCCCGGAGATGACCATAGTATGAGGAGTTCATGTATTCACCAAGTGTTAATGCGTTGGTCCGGTTCTTTATTAAGAGGAGAACCTTAATATCCCGTAGTTTCCATTAGGACCCCGCTGCCACAGGAGGGATGGACAATAGATGTCATGCAAGTTCTTTTCCCTAAGCACGTATGACTACATACGGAATACATAACTACATTAGATTGACGAACAGGAGCTAGTTACTTATCTCTCCGTGTTATAACAGTTGCATGATGAATAGCATCCGGCATAATCATCCATCACCGATCCAATGCCTACGAGTTTTTCCTACTGATCCTTGCTACGTTACTTTGCCGCTATTGCTGTCACTTTTGCTACAGTTACTCTGTTGCTACTGCTATTACTTTGCTGCTACTACTGTCACTTTGCTGCTACTGGTTACTGTTGCTACTGCTGCTATCACACTACTTTGATACCGATACTTTGCTACAGATATTAAATCTTTCAGGTGTGGTTGAATTGACAACTCAACTGCTAATACTTGAGAATATTCTTTGGCTTCCCCTTGAGTCGAATCAATAAATTTGGGTTGAATACACTACCCTCGAAAACTGTTGCGATCCCCTATACTTGTGGGTTATCAAGACCTTTTTCTGGTGCCGTTGCCGGGGAGGATCAAGTCAAGAACTCATCCAAGTAAGTGTCGCAAACTCATCTCTTGCATTTACTTTTTTTTGCCTCTCGTTTTCCTCTCCCCCATTTCTGAAAAATAAAAATTTACAAAAAGATTTGCCCTTTTCTTTGTTTGCCTCTTTTTCGTTTGCCTTTCATTTGCTTGTGTGCCATGTGCCTTCAATATGCTTGCCTCTTCGCTTGCAGAAAATCTAGTGATATGGATCCTCACCCACTTGCTAATCTCTTTAAGTGATCCACTTATGTGGAACCAATTGCTAGTGAGTTGAGTGCACTTGACTTTCTCTATGGAGTTTTGCTTGAGATGCTTGAATCTGAAAATCGTGATGAAGAAATTTATGAAGTGATTCACGAGGGCTCCTTGAATGAAAAACATGATTGCAATGATTTCATTATAAATTCTATTAATGACAATCATGCTAAAAATACGCAAAACCCTAAGCTTGGGGATGCTAGTTTTGCTATGTCCACCACTTGTTGCAATAATCATGATTGGGGTGATGATGTTTCTTATGATCTTGAAAATTTGTTTAAGCCTCATGATGAATATGATATTTGCAATATTATTGAAAGTGGGTTTGGAGAAGTCATGACTTTAGTTGATGATAATCCCACTATTTTTGAAGAGCGTCAACTTTGCATGCATGTGGATCATGAAAAGAATATCCTTTGTGATAGCTATATTGTTTAATTTGATTATGATCCCACATGTAAATGCTATGAGAGACGAAAATATTGTGGTAGAAACTTTCATGTTACCAAATTACCTCTCGTTATGTTGAGATTGCTATTATCTCTTTCTTCTTCCTTGCATTTGGTAACTAATGGTTGTCTTGCCAATTTGTTTTCCTATAAAATGCCTATGCATAGGAAGTATGTTAGACATAGATATGTTTGTCACATGTTTCATGATGCTCTCTTCATGTCCGATTGCTATCTTCTATGCGAGCATCATTGAATTATCAATGCCTAGCTAAGTGCGTTAAACAATAGCGCTTGTTGGGAGGCAACCCAATGAATTTATCTTTTTGTTTCTGTTTTTTTGTGTCCACACTTTCATAATTCTGGTATGATTGTGTCTTTTGTGTTTCTTTTTTGTGTTTGAGCCAAGCAAAGCCTTTATGACTAGTCTTGGTAATGGTTGTTTGATCCTGCTGGAAAAAGACAGAAACTTTTCGCTCACGAGATAATTTTTCATTTTTATTCAGAAAGAGATTTTGAGTTGATTCTTTTTGCTGCTGATTGATATGCTTGTTTCCCAGGCCGTCGTAATTTTTCATATTTTTGGAGGTAGCAGAAGTATACGAAGTATACAGATTGCTACAGACTGGTATGTTTTTGATAGATTCTGTTTTTGTTGAGTTGGTTGCTTGTTTTGATGAAACTATGGATAGTATCGGGGGGTACTAGCCATGGAAAAGTAAGAATACAGTAATCTAACATCTATATAAATAGAAATCAAGATTGCTACAGTACCTAAAGAGGGGGTAGTTTGTTTTCTTGTGCTAATGTTATCACGAGTTTCTGTTTAAGTTTTGTGTTTCGAAGTTTTCAAGTTTTGGGTGATGTTCTCATGGACAAAGAGATAAGGAGTGGAAAGAGCTCAAGCTTGGGGATTCCCAAGGCATCCCAAGCCAAATTCAAGGACACCAAAAAGCCTAAGCTTGGGGATGCCCCGGGAAGGCATCCCCTCTTTCGTCTTCAATCCATCGGTAATATTACTTGGAGCTATATTTTTATTCACCACATGATATGTGTTTTGCTTGGAGTGTCTTGTATCGTAGGAGTCTTTTCTTTTTTTTGTGTCACAATCATCCTTGCTGCACACCTTTTGAGAGAGACATGCACTCATCGTGTCTTTTGAGCTAGATAATGTTTCTCTGTGTGCTTCACTTAGATCTTTTAGAGCACGGCGGTGCGTGACTTGGTAGTTGGCTTATGCTATGAAAGTAGTTCCAAAGGTGATAGGTACCCAAAGAGGATACAAAAACCTCCATCTTCATGTGCATTGAGTAGAAAGAGAAGTCTTGATTCCTCTCAATTAGGTTTGAGACGTGGATTTGGTAATATTAAGAGTTATGTTAGTAGGGTGTTGTGAATCTAGAAATACTTGTGTTGAAGTTAGTGATTCCCGTAGCATGCACGTATGGTGTACCGCTATGTTAGGAAGTCAGAGCATAATTGATCTATTGATTGTCATCCTTTGTGTTGAGGTAGGGATCGGTTGGATGGTTAATATCTACCAACCCTTCCCCTAGGAGTATGCGTTTAGCACTTTGTTTCGATTACTAACAAAAACTTTCGCAACAAGTATGTGAGTTCTTCATGACTAATATGAGTCCATGGTATAGATGCACTTTCACCTTCCACCATTGCTAGCCTCTCTAGTGCCGCACAACTTTTGCCGGTACACAAACCCACCATATGCCTTCCTCAAAACAGCCACCATACCTACCTACTATGGCATTTTCATAGCCATTCCGAGATATATTGCCATGCAGCTCCCACCGCTTCGTCTCATGACTTGTGCCGTCACTCTCATATTGCCATTGCATGATCGAAGATAGCTAACGAGATGTTTCAACGTCATACGCCAAGCTAGATCGTTGCACATCCCGATACACTGCCGGAAGCATTTCCTATAAAGTCATCATCGTTCTAAGCTTTGAGTTGTGAAGTAAATAAAAGTGTGATGATCATCATTATTAGAGCATTGTCCCATTGAGGAAATAAATAAAAAAGAGGCCAAAGAGCCCAAATAAAAAAAAGAGAAAAAAAGAGGCCCAAGAGCCCAAATAAAAAAATAAAAAAAGAGAGAAAAAGAGAGAAGGGACAATTCCACTATATTTTTCCACACTTGTGCTTCATAATAGCACCATGTTCTTCATGATTGGGAGCCTCTCGTTTTGTCACCACCATATGCTAGCGGGAACCTTTATTATATAACTTGGCTTGTATATTCTGATGATAGGCTTCCTCAAATTGCCCTAGGTCTTCGTGAGCAAGCAAGTTGGATGCACACCACTAGTTCTCCTTTTGAGCTTTCACATACTTATAGCTCTAGTGCATCCTTTGTATGGCAATCCCTACTCATTCACATTGACATCTATTAATGGGCATCTCCATAGCCCTTTGATACGCCGAGTCAATGTGACCATCTCCTCGTTTTTGTCTCACAACCACCACCACACTCTATTCCACCTAAAGTGCTATATACATGGCTCACACTCATGTATCGCGTGATAGTTATAAAAAGTTTGAGAAAGTAAGAGTGCGAAAACAATTACTTGGCAAATACCGGGGTTGTGCATGATTTAAATTAGTTGTGTGAGGATGATGGAGCATAGCCAGACTATATGATTTTGTAGGGATAACTTTCCTTGGCCTTCTTATTTTGGAAGTTCATGATTACCTTGCTAGTTTGCTTGAAGTATTATTGTTTTCATGTCAATAGAAAACTATTGTTTTGAATCTTACGGATCTGAACATTCATGTCACATGAAAGAAGTTACAAAGGACAACTATGCTAGGTAGCATTCCACATCAAAAATTCAGTCTTTATCACTTCCCTACTCGAGGACGAGCAGGAGTTAAGCTTGGGGATGCTTGATACGTCTCCAACGTATCTATTATTTTTTATGGTTTCATGCTATTATCTTGTCAAACTTTGGATGTTTTGTATGCCTTTTATATCTTTTTTGGGACCAACTTATTAACTCAGTGCCAAGTGCCAGTTCCTTTTTTTCCGTGTTTTTGACCCTATTTAGAGAAGGATTTTAAACGGAGTCCAAACGGAACGAAACTTCCAAAAATATTTTTTCCGAAACAGAAGAAGATCGGGGAACTTGAGAACCAAGGCAGGGGGTCACCAGGGACCCCACAAGCCCCCTAGCCGCAGCCAGGGTGGCCCGTGCCTCCCAGGCTTGTGGGCTCCCTGGGCCACGTCTTCCCTGGGTCTTTCTCATATATATTCCCAAAAATTCCAGAAAAAAATCAGGAGATTATCGAAAGTACTTTTTCGCCGCCGCAAGCTTCTGTCTCCGCAAGATCCCGTCTGGGGCATGTTCTGGTGCCCTCCCGAAGGGGGATTCAGATACGGAGGGCTTCTTGATCAACACCATGACCTCTCCGATGATGCGTGAGTAGTTCACCATAGACCTACGGGTCCATAGCTAGTAGCTAGATGGCTTCTTCTCTCTCTTGGATCTTCAATACAAAGTTCTCCATGATCTTCATGGAGATCTATCCGACATAATCTTCTTTGCGGTGTGTTTATCGAGATCCGATGAATTATGGATTTATGATCATATTATCTATGAATCTTATTTGAGTTTCTTCTGATCTCTTATATGTATGATTTCATATACTTGTAATTCTCTTCGAGTTGTGGGTTTTGTTTGGCCATCTTGATCTATGATTCTTGCAATGGGAGAAGTGCTTGGTTTTGGGTTCATACCATGCGGTGACCTCACCTAGTGATAGAAGGGGTAGCGAGGCACGCATCAAGGGTAAAAAGATGTGGTCTTCATCATTGGTTTGAGATTATCCCTCTACATCATGTCATCTTGCTTAAGGCGTTACTCTGTTCGTCATGAACTCAATACACTAGATGCATGCTCGATAGCGCCGATGTGTGGATTAATAGTAGTTTATGCAGAAAGTATCGGTCTACTTGTCTCGGACGTGATGCCTATATGTATGATCATTGCCTTAGATATCATCATGACTTTGCGCGGTTCTATCAATTGCTCGATAGTAATTTGTTCACCCACCGCAATATTTGCTATTTTGAGAGAAGCCTCTAGGGAACACTATGGCCCCCGGGTCTACTCCACACCATATTTTCAGCCTTAATCTTTTACTTCGTTGCACTTTCCGCCTTCAGATCTCACTTTGCAATCAATCTTGAAGGGATTGACAACCCCTTTATAGCATTGGGTGCAAGCTCTTTGTGTTTGTGCAGGTACTCTGGACTTGACGAGATTCTCCTACTGGATTGATAACTTGGTTCTCAAACTGAGGGAAATACTTACTACTCCTGTGCTGCATCACCCTTTCCTCTTCAAGGAAAAAAATCAACGCAAGATCAAGAGACGACAAAAGGTTTGTGTCGACGTAGCAGAAGGATTTCTGGCGCCATTGCCGGGGAAGCACAACTATATTCTCTCAGTCACTTGGGATTTACGTCTGCTGGTCACTATGAGGAATCCGATAGATCCAAGAACTAAAGTCTTGCCCTCCACTACGAGGACAGGTAAGGAACTGCCATCTAGCTCTGCACTTGATTCACCTTCAGTTATGAGTAAGTTTGTGACACCACATCCTACTAGAAATTTTGATGTGTCGCCTGTACTTGATGATGCTACTTCTGCTGCCCATGATGCTTATGATGATGCTATGCTTGATACTGCTTTGCCACTAGGTGCATTCCTTGATGCAAAAATTGCTAGAGTTGCTGCTAGATGTGATGATACTTCTGAAACTATTGAAGTAGAACCTGCTATTTTGCCTGCTAGAACTAGCTCTCCTAGACATGAATTGCCTAATATGCCTAAGTGTTATGTTATGGAGGGAGAGATAGCTGAGGATTTTCTTGCGTGTAAGGATAACTATGATGTTGATAAATTACTTCTCAAGTGGAAAGAAAATCTTAGAACGCTAGGCTGAAATACGACCCGAAGTTTGCTACTTCGCCTATCTTTGTGACCGATAAGGATTATGAATTCTTTGTCGCCCTGAATTAATCACTGTGGTCGAATCTGATCCTTTTCACGGTTATGAATCTGAAACGGTTGTAGCCCATCTTACCAAACTGCACGATATAGCCACCCTATTCACGAGTGAGGAAAATATCCGCCACTACTATATCCTCAAGTTGTTTCCTTTATCGCTAAAGGATGATGCTAAGACTTGGTTCACTTCTCTTGCTCCTGGTTGTGTGCGTAGCCCCTAGGATATGGTCTACTACTTCTCTGAGAACTATTTCCGTGCCCATAAGAAGCAAGCTGCGTTGCAGGAAATATACAACTTTGTTCAAGCTGAAGAAGAGAGTCTCCCACAAGCTTGGGGGAGGCTCGTCCAGCTACTGAATGCTTTGCCTGATCACCCTCTTGAGAAGAATGAAATACTTGATATCTTCTATAATGGACTTACCGATGCTTCGAGAGACCACCTAGATAGTTGTGCTGGTTGTGTTTTTAGGGAACGAACTATAGAACAAGCTGAGATCCTATTGAATAACATATTGTGCAATGAGAATGCTTGGACTATTCCCGAACTGCCTCCTAAGCCAACTCGTAAGAAAAGAGGTATTTTATTCCGCAGTCCTGAAGATATGCAAGAAGCTAAGAAATCTATGAAAGAGAAATGCATTAAATCTGAAGATGTCAAAAATCTACCACCTATTGAACAGATCCATGGTCTTGATAACCCGATACAGGTAGTATAAGTAAATTCTGTGCATAGGTTTGATGAGAGTGATATTCCTTTTGATAAACCTGCTAGCTTATTCCTAGATGGATTTGATAACTTTGTTGCCAAACAACATAGTTTCAATGACTATGTTAGCAGACAATTGGAACATAATGCTCGTATGCTTAGTCAATTAAGTGCTTGTGTGGACACAAATGTCAATGATCTTAAGCTCTTGAGTAAACATGCCTCTATGGTTACTACTCAAGTAGAACAAGTACTTAAAGCTCAGAATGACTTGCTCAATGAGTTGAACGAGAACTCTGTCAGGGTCGTCACTAGAGGCGGTAGAATGACTCAGGAACCTTTGTATCCTGAGGGTCATCCTAAGATAGCTGAACAAGATTCTTAAGGAGTTAGCACTGATGCACCTAGTCATCCTAGAAAGAAGAAGAAAGATGATAGGGATTTGCACACTAGCAACCCTGTTGCTGCTACACCTGAGAGTCCAAACGATGCCTCTGTTTCTGATGCTGAAACACAATCTGGTGATGAACATGAGCCTAATGATAATATCAATAGTGATGTTCATGTTGATGCTCAACCTAGTAATGATAACGATGTGGAGATTGAACCTGTTGATCTTGATAACCCACAGCCTAAGAATAAGAGATACGATAAGAATGACTTCACTACTAGGAAGCACGGTAAAGAAAGGGAGCCATGGGTTAAAAAACCCATGCCCTTTCCTCCGAAACCATCCAATAAAAAGGATGATGAGGATTTTGAGCGATTTGTTGAAATGATTAGACCTGTCTTTATGCAAATGCGTTTGACAGATATGATCAAAATGTCTCTGTATGCTAAGTACACGAAGGATATTGTGACTAATAAGAGGAGGATATCTGAGGTTGAGATTTCCACCATGCTCGCTAACTATACCTTCAAAGGTGGAACTCTCAAGAAACTAGGTGATCCCGGAGTGCCCACTATACCTTGCTCCATTAAAGGTAACTACATTAGAACTGCTTTATGCGACCTTGGAGTCGGTGTTAGTGTTATGCCTCTCTCTCTTTATTGTAGGCTTGAGCTGGATAAGTTGACATCCACTGAAATCTCTCTGCAAATGGCCGACAAATCAACTGCTTTCCCTATCGGCATTTGCGAGGATGTGCCTGTTGTGGTTGCCAACGTCACTATCTTGAACAGACTTTGTTATTCTGGATATTACCGAGGACGATGCCACGGCGATCATCCTTGGAAGACCCTTTTTAAACCCTGCTGGGGCTATTATAGTTTGCAACAAAGGCAATCTCACTTTCCATGTCAACAGTAATGATCATACGGTGCACTTTCCGAAGAAACAATATCGAGTACATTGCATCAATGCTATCGAAAAGACTTCATCGATTCTTATTGGGAGCTTTGAATGCCCTATACCTCCTGTTAAGATAAAGTATGATTTGCTTGTTGGGGAGATACACATCCCCATGGAGGTGACCTAGTGGCTATTCAAAAATTCTCTATTCTCTTTTGCGATTCGAAAAGGTTTGTCAAGGAGACTTGATCAACCTCATTGATGGATTTCTTTCGATGACCATGAGATGGATGAATCGAGGAGTCCCAAACCTCTGTTCCAAGCTTTCACCTTCGGTTGCTTAGAAGAAAAATAATAGGTTTAGTTTAGTTTTCCCTGTTTTCTGTTTTAGCGTCCCGTAGAAAAGTTCCCTGAAAATAGAAGTTCTCCGAACGCCGTGAAAATCAAGTATGATTTTTTTATGGAATTTTTGAAAAATACTGAGACAAAGAGCTAGTCTGGGGGCTGCACCAGTGGGACACAAGCCCTGGAGGCGCGGGCACCCCCCTGGCCGCGCCTACCAGGCTTGTGGGGCCCACGTGCACCCCCTCCACTCATTCTAGCTCCCATATGCTTCTCCTACCTCCAAAAAAATCGTTTCACATCTCAAACCCGTGTTCTTGCTCTTCTTGCTAGGATTTTCGATCTCCTTGTGCAAAGCACCATTCACCGAACTGTTTTGGGGAAATTACTCCTCCATTTGTCAAATTAGTTTTTGCTCTAGTGCCTTATACTTCGCGTATTTTTGCTGCATTGGTGACCATGTTCTTGAGCTTTGCATGCTAATTTTAGCTGGTCCCAAGAAGTTTGGATGTGTAATATGGCCTCTAGGCACTTGTCGGAGTAGTTGCTATGAGTTTCGTTGAGCCTTGTTCACTTTTCCTTAGAATCACTAAATTTTCAGAAATTTTCAGAGATAAAAAAGGGAAAAGATGAGGAGGTTCTTAAGAGGCTCTTCAAGCCATGAACCCAAGGATGATGGAAGTGAGAAGAAGCCCAAGTATCCGGTCCCTCGAGTTGCAGAAGTTCGAGCATGCGAGTGGCCAAGCGATGTGTTCTTACGCGTCGCCGGACTTTATGAGGACTTTTATTACTTGGTGGAGAACGCAGGCCTTACCGCATTCGTTGAAGTTAAGTGTCCACAATACCTCCTCCTCACTAATATGTTCATACAAAGCTTTAACTTCTATTCGAGGAAGAATCCTCCTATGGTTGAGTTCAAACTTTATGATATCCCCCAGCGCATGTCACTCCAGGATTTTTGCAATGTTTGCAAATTACCTTATGTTGGCGATATTCATGAACCTTGTCCATGGGACTTGGAAGCTTTCATTGATACTATTGCTGTAGGAGAGGAGAGAGGAGTGTCTTGCGCTAGAGCTGCTAGCATACATTTTCCCGTGCTTCGGTACTTCTCATTATTTGTGGGAAAATGTTTGATTGGCTGTGGGAAAGCAGGGTCCCTTAGCTCCCCAGATCTTGCGGTCTTGCGCGAAGGCCTTTATAATGATAAAACTTATAGCTTGGGCGCTATAGTAGCTCAACGGTTGAACACGAACCGTTCTAAAGGCATTGTCTATGGAGGTATCTATGCTACTCGTGTTGCTAGACATTTTGTGATACCCATTAGACTGGACGAGGAAGAAGAGATTCTTCTTCCCGAGAGATATCTAGATTATGATAGCATGGTTCGCCATGAATTTCTTGATAGATATATAAATAGAAGGATGATTTATAACCTGGTATTTAGTGAGGGTATTCGTGAGACTATTACTTCGCCTGCTCCTTCTTTGTTCAATCTTCATGCAGGCAGGTACATTATTATGCCCTCGGACATCTACGCATATTGGGGCTTAGCCAAACCATAGGTGCCCGTGCCTGAGCCACCAGTCGTGTACCAGACGCCAGTTTATCAGTGGGAGCCAGAAGAGGTCACACATCAGGGGCATCCTCAGTCCACTCTGGAGTACCCCAGAGCTGGTTATTTCCCTCCTTGGGAGTAGACCAACTTAGTCCAAAAGCCTAAGCTTGGGCGAGTACGTGTTTCTCACCGACTTTATATTCTTGCTTATGCTTTCACTTTGTTTGTCGGTGTTCACACTTTGCCACTCTATCATCCATGCTAGTTTATTTCTTTTTCTCGTTTTCTTTTCGTGTGTCTGTCTAGTTTGAGAAAACCCAAAAAGATTTTCTTTTCTTCTTTTGCTTGTTGGGATCTTTCCCGTGTAAACAATTTTTCTTTTTCTCTCGGTCAAGGTAGAAGACCATGGTTACAATGTTTAGTGGCTCTCGCATGCATATCTCTTTATCTGTTAAAGAGCCATATTACTTTGTCTTCTCCTTTGTGTTTGCCTACAGATTCCAGCTTAGTCCAATGCACGAGCACTCTTATTATTGTTCACATCGTTCGGTCATGCAAGTAAAAGGCAATAATGACGATATATGATGAAGTGACTGAGCCTGGAAAAGCTGGTATGAACTCGATCTATTTTGTTTTTGTAAATATGACTAGCTCATCGTTCCTGATACAACTTTGTTGTGAGAGAAACATGCTTGCAATGACAACTTAGAGATCATAGTTTCTGATGCCATGCTTAATTAGCTAGGAGCTTATAATGGTTTGTCTTGATTGCCATCATGAATTTTGAGATGACTATGATGTAGTATGATAGGATGGTATCCTCCTTTGAATGATTCAAGTGGCTTGACTTGGCACATGTTTACGCATGTAGTTGAAACAAAATCAACATAGCCACTATGATATTCATGTTCATGGTGATTTATGTCCTACTCATGCTTGCACTCAATGTTAGTTAATGTCAATGCATTTTGATGACTACTGTTGCTCTCTAGTTGGTCGCTTCCCAGTCTTTTGGTAGCCTTCACTTGTACTAAGCGGGAATACTGCTTGTGCATCCACTTCCATAAACCCAAAGTTGTTCCATATGAGTCCTCCATACCTACCTATATGCGGTATCAACCTACCGTTCCAAGTAAATTTGCATGTGCCACTCTCTAAACCTTCAAGAAATAATCTTTTTTGCATGCCCGAACCGCTCATGTGGTGACAGGGGGCTATCAGTATCTTCCATGCTAGGCGTGTTATCCTCGATATGTGTTTATTCACTATCATTCACGAGAAAGGGGCCGGTAATTGGAATGCCTAGTTCCATGCTCAAATTGAAAAGATAATTGCAAACAAAACTCCCCCTGGATTAATGTTGGTATGGACGGCACCCGAGTATTCGGCTAGTTGTGGAGTGTAATTGTTCGGTGGTGGGGGAGTCAAAACTTTACTTTTCTGTTTGGGAACCACCTATAGCATGTGTAGCGTGGAAGATGGTGAGAACTCTTAGTCATTGCGTTGACAATGAAAGCATGCCACCCAAAATTATTATCTCTATTTTCAAAGCTTGAGCTCTGGCACCTCTGCAAATCAATGCTCCCCTCTGCGAAGGGCCTCTCTATTTATGTTCCTGTTGAGTCATCCTTCTCTTATAAAAGCACCAATTAGAGAGCACTTCTGTCATTTTTATGCTTTGCTTTTAACTGTGTTGAGTATGACTATGACTGGATCTTCTTTGCCATGAATTACAATGTTTAGTCAGCCCTTGGTCTTTGAAGGTGCTCTGCATTTATGTTTTGCGGTCTTAGAAAGAGATAGTGAGATACCATTTGTTCGTACTGCTTCATGATTGTTTTGATTCAAGTGTTGACGTTTGAAAATTATTATTATTTGCTCGCTAGTTGATTATGCTATTGATATGAGTTTACCGTGAGATCTAGATGTCATTTGCTTATGTGGTTTGCTTGTGATCTTGCTGAAATTCTGGTTATGAGTTAGACATAGCTGCAACAACAAGATCAAACAGAGTTCATAAAAGTTTTTCTTTTGTCTCTTTCAGTTTGTCAACTGAATTGCTTGAGGACAAGCAAGGCTTTAAGCTTGGGGGAGTTGATACGTCTCCATCGTATCTACTTTTCCGAACTCTTTTGCCCTTGTTTTGGACTCTAATTTGCATGATTTGAATGGAACTAACCCGGACTAACGCTGTTTTCACCAGAATTGCCATGGTGTTGTTTTTGCGCAGAAATAAAAGTTCTCAGAATGACCTGAAAATTTACGGAGAATTTTTGTGGAATTTATGAAAAATACTGGCGCAAGAATCAGCGGAGGAAGTGGAGCTGTGAGCCCACAAGCTCACCACGCGCGGGCCCCCTGGCCGCGCCTGGCAGGCTTGGGGGGCCCCACAACGCTCCACCGCCTCCAAATCCAGCTCTATTTAGTCCGTTTCGTTCGGAAAAAAATAAAGGAGAAGACTTCATCGCGTTTTACGATACGGAGGCGCCGCCACCTCCTGTTCTTCATCTGGAGGGCAGATCTTGAGTCCGTTCTGGGCTCTGGAGAGGGAAGATCGTCGCCATCGTCATCACCAACCTTCCTTCAACGCCAATTCCATGATGCTCTTCACCGTTCATGAGTAATCTCATCGTAGGCTTGCTGGACGGTGATGGGTTGGATGAGATCTATCATGTAATCCAGTTAGTTTTGATGGGGATTGATCCCTAGTATCCACTATGTTCTGAGATTGATGTTGGTACTACTTTGCCATGCTTAATGCTTGTCACTAGGGCCCGAGTGCCATGATTTCAGACCTGAACCAATTATGTTGTCGCCAATATATGTGTGTTCTTGATCCTATCTTGCAAGTTGTAGTCACCTACTATGCATTATGACCCGGCAACCCCGGAGTGACAATAGCCGGAACCACTCCCGGAGATGACCATAGTATGAGGAGTTCATGTATTCACCAAGTGTTAATGCGTTGGTCCGGTTCTTTATTAAATGGAGAACCTTAATATCCTGTAGTTTCCATTAGGACCCCGCTGCCACGGGAGGGATGGACAACAGATGTCATGCAAGTTCTTTTCCCTAAGCACGTATGACTACATATGGAATACATGCCTACATTAGATTGACGAACGGTAGCTAGTTACTTATCTCTCCGTGTTATAACTGTTGCATGATGAATAGCATCCGACATAATCATCCATCACCGATCCAATGTCTACGAGTTTTTCCTACTGTTCCTTGCTACGTTACTTTGCCGCTACTATTGTCACTGCTGCTACTGTTACTCTGTTGCTACTGCTGTTACTTTGCTGCTACTACTGTCACTTTGCTGCTACTGGTTACTGTTGCTACTGCTGCTATCACACTACTTTGCTACTGATACTTTGCTGCAGATACTAAATCTTTCAGGTGTGGTTGAATTGACAACTCAACTGCTAATACTTGAGAATATTCTTTGGCTTCCCCTTGAGTCAAATCAATAAATTTGGGTTGAATACTCTACCCTCAAAAACTATTGCGATCCCCTATACTTGTGGGTTATCAGATTCCTAGGATGAACAAGTAGGTGTCGCCTGCCCTAGCGTAAGCAGAAGACGTGGACCTGCACACACACAAATAACTTTGCTCCCAACGGGTACAGAGAGGTTGTCAATCTCTCCGGCCTTGTAGTTTGCAAAGGATCAAAACACAAGCGGGAATAGTGACAGTGATTGCAACGGAAAAGTAAATGATGGAGGTGTAAGCAATGGTGGTGATATGGACCGGAGTCACATGATGTTCACTAGTGATGTCTCTCTCCCAAAAGATGATAAAAAACTATGCTTGGGTACACAAACTACAGCTGCGCAATTGACAGAATTATGAACGCACCGCAATGCTAATTATGCTACTTGAAAGTTAGAGGCTCAATAATAATGGGCAGTACGCCAAGACAAATAGACCGTTTATTCATCAGCATCTACTTACTAATCATCCACCTTGAGATACCTATCCAGAACATTTCGTTGGTATTAAGTTGTGAGCCCCACCCAAAGTGTAAACTCAAAGCAACGGGCAACTGCATTAAAGAACTATGCGTAAGGTAAACAATCCTTGCAACCGTGATCACAAGCACCGTTGTTTTCTCCCTGGTGGCAACAACACATCCCCTAGTCTCATGTTTCTGTCACTCAAGCTAGACATCAGGGGGCATGAACCCACAATGATGCATAACGCTCCCTCTTGGAGTTACAATCTACTACTCGGCCAAAGCAATACAAAGCAACGGAGAACATGCATGAATCACTAAAGAACATAATACAAAAGGATAATCAAATATATAACTCATAACAATCTAAACATAATCTCATAATCCATCGGATCCCAACAAACCGAGCATAGAAATAGCATGAAAATTACATAGGTGCATTGATCATGTAGGGCAGCTCACAAGGGCTAATCATTGAAGCACAAGATTGGAGAGAAGACATCACATAGCTACTGGTCATGGACTCATGGTCCAAGGAGGACTACTCCCGGCACGTCCAGGAAGTGTCCATGGTGGTGGAGAAGATTCCGGAGGTCAATCCTCCCCCCGGCAGGGTGCGAGGAAGAGGTCTCCTGACGCTCCCGATCTCGGAAGCGCTGCGGTGGCGGAACGATGGAGAAATTCGCGATTCTGGATGTGATCGAAGGGTTTCCTCGCGGATGAGTAAATATAGGCCAAAGGAGGGCGTCAGAGGAGGTGGGACCCACCCAGGCGGCCTGTGAGCGCGACCTGGGGCCAGGCCGCGCTGGGAGGTCGCCTGGGCAGGCCCTGGCCCCCCGCTGGCCCATCTTTTGTGATGTGGAAGCTTCCGTTACGCTGATTTTTATATATTATTCTCGGGATTTTTGGGGCTCCGGAAAAATGGGTAAAAGCTCGTGCAAAAAAGACATCAGCATACAGAAACTGGCACTGGGTGCACTGAGTTAGTAGGTTAGTCCAAATATGTGTAAAAATATACAAAAGTGTAGCAAAACATATAACAATGTCACCCAAAACATCATGGAACAAGGAGAAATTATAGATACCTTCATGTAGTACTCCTTTATATGCAAATTATGCTAATTATATTGTTGCTAAATAAATTCCACCTAGCTTCGCCTATCAACAAAAGAAAAAAAATCTTCTATTATTTACAACATTACTTTCGGGATGACCCACATCTTTATACAGAAGGGGTAGATGGTGTTATTACACGTTATATACGTGAGCATGAACAAGAACAAATTCTAAGGAAGTGTAATTCCGAGGCCTACGGAAGACATCATGCCGGTGACAGAACTCCACACAAGGTATTACAATCTGGTTTCTATTGGCCTACTCTTTTTAAAGATGCTTGTAAGTACATCCTTTCACGCGATGAATGCCAAAGAGTTGGTAATATTGGTAAACGTCAGGAAATGCCTATGAACTATTCACTTGTTATTGAACCATTTGATGTGTGGGGTTTTGATTTTATGGGACCTCTTCCTTCCTCGAATGGATATACTCATATTATAGTTGTTGTTGATTACGTTACTAAGTGGGTAGAAGCTATTCCAATTAGTAGTGCTGATCATAACACTTCTATTAAAATGCTTAAAGACATTATCTTTCTCACGTTTGGTGTCCCTAGATATTTAAGGACTGATCGTGGTTCACATTTTATTCATGGTGCTTTCCATAAACTACTAGCTAAAAATGATGTTAACCATAGAATTGCATCACCTTATGATCCTTAGTCCAGTGGTCAAGTCGAACTGAGAAATCGTGGAATAAAATTAATCTTGCAAAAGATTGTCAATAGATCTAGAAAGAATTGGTCTAATAAACTTGATGATGCTTTGTGGACTTATAGGACTGCTTATAAGAATCCCATGGGGATGTCCCCATATAAAATGCTCTTTGGAAAAGCTTGTCATTTACCTCTTGAGTTAGAACATAAGGCTTATTGGGAAATTAAAGATCTTAATTATGATTTTAAACTTGCCGGTGAGAAGAGGTTATTTGATATTATCTCACAAGATGAATGGAGTACACAAGGTTATGAAAATGCTAAGTTGTTTAAGGAAAAGGTTAAAAGACGACATCACGAGAGAATTCAAAAACGATTATTCAATGTAGGAGACTTAGTGCTTTTGTACAATTCTCGTTTTAGATTTTTTGCAGGGAAACTCCTCTCGAAACGGGAAGGACCTTATGTTGTCGAGGAGGTTTATCGCTCCGTTGCTATCAAAATCAATAACTTCGAAGTTTAAAACCCGAGAGTGGTGAATGGGCAAAGATTTAAGCATTATATTTTAGGTACACCCATCAATGAGGAAACTAATGTCATCCAAGTCATAACACCAGAGGAGCACATAAAGGAAGTCTTTCGGAACACTCTAGAAACCTGAAAAGGGGGCAGGTACGTGGTACGATAAGTAAATCGACTCCAACAATTCCAAAAAATATTTTTTTATTTGTTTTGGTATTTTAGAAAAACTACAAAAATAAAACAGAGTCCAGGGGACCCACGAGGGAGGTACAAGCCAATAGGGCGCGCCCCTAGCCATGCCCTAATGGCTTGTGGGGCCCTCGTGCGTCTCCCGGACTCTGAATTCTTCCGCGAGCACATATTCTTTCCTCGAAAAATTCATTATATATACTCCCGTGTGTTTTGATCACCACATCGCTAATTTATCCTCTCTTCTTGTTTTGAGCTGTTTTTCTGGCACTCCTGAGAATATGTCATCTCAGGATTCGGATGGAGAGAGCTATGGCTCACACTATATTTCAGACCTAAAGTTCTTTGGGGATATCTATCCCTACCTTTGGTCCACTAATGAGGAGGAGGACAATGGTTTTGAGGAAACAAAGGAAACTAACTCAGATGAAGATGAAGTTCCACTACCTCAGACTGAAGATATGCATGTGGAATTTAAGAAGTCCAGCCTCCCAAAAAGGGTAAAAAAATATAAGCATCAATTTATCCCATCACGTTTTCTGCATGAAAGCAAGCTGGCATTATGCAAAAAGATATTGATACTTGAGAAAGATAACAATGACTTGAGGGAGGATAATTTTATCCTCCGACGTAAGATGGAGAAGAAGAATAGTGCTACATCACCACCACCATTACCCAAAAGTGGACGCTTGAGTACATGGGCATGGGCATCGGCCTTGGCTTGTTCCAAGATCGGGGGAGGTGCCCCGGTATCGTATCACCATCTCTTCCATCATTACTATCTATCTTAGTTCAATCATTAGTTGTTTCGTGATTTAGATAAATAAATTTCAGATTTTCTTTGCTTAGGATTTTTGCCTTGAGTTCCATCTACCCTTGAAATCGAGTATGCAAGATATATAATAAATATTAGTTGAGTTTTTGTGGTTTACCCGTGGGCACCCATCATCATAGCATGTCAATAAAAACAAAGATAGATATCATATGCTCATCTGATGAGAAGTAATGACTTCACATAAAAAAAGGTATAAGTGATAAAAGTTGTTGATAGTAAACAAAAATACTATTACTAATTGTTGAAATCTAAGCAAGATTATGATAGAGGAGAGGAGACTCACATATAAATACACTATCATGGTCATCTTTTATGATTGTGAGACTTCATCAAATATTATATAATGATCAAGTGTTGATGTTGGACATGGAAGACAACATAATGATCATGATAGTTTATACTCACATAGAAGTTATATGGGTCTTGGATCCTTCAACATGTGATGCTTGCCTTAGCTCCTTTGGTATCCCAAAAATTTCGCACCAAGTACAGATACTACGTGTGCATCCATAACCCTGAAACCCAGTTTCTTGCCATGAGAGTCCACAATACCTACCTATGGATTGAGTAAGATCCTCCAAGTAAGTTGTCATCGGTGCATAAAATAATAAAAAATGCTCCTAAATATGTATGATATTTTATTGCAAAGGAAAATAAGCTTTGTACGATCTTGTGGTGGCAAAGAAATAAAAGCGAGAGAGTGCATAATAAAGTTTGCCATCATAAGCGGCAATATAAAGTGGCATTCCTTTGCATTAAGAGTTCGCACACCCAATATATTAAAAGCGCATGAGAACCTCTGCTTCCCTCTCTGAAGGGACTATCTTTTACTTTCAGGAGTTTACTCTGTGCTTGAGTCAATAAAGTTTGTTCCTCTTCCAACCTATTAATTCTATAGTGACAAACATCATGTGTTTTTTGACTGTAAACTGAAGGGGACTCCCCCCATAGCAATTCAACTTTATTATCCAAAAGAGTTAAAAATTACATAGATTACAATTTGTAATGAAAACCGGAAAAAAGAGTGTAAAAAACTACATTACAATACCTCAAGGAGGCAGGAAAGAGATCCATCTCAATAACTCATCTCTAAAGACATGTTTGATTCTGTACTGCATTAGAGTAATATCATGGATGAATGCACTTCTCCATTTATTTAAGCTAGGCCTCTCATGCCTGAATACCTTAGCATTTCTGATTATTCATATATTCCAGCAAGCAACAAACACCACCTCAGTGAAGAAAGGTTTTGCAAAATCTCTTCTGGCTTGCACTACAATGTTGCTCATATCATTCCCGTGTGGCCAGCAGATTTGAAGATAATTCCAGACTCTCGGAGTGAAATTACAGTGGAAAAAAGGTAATCTCTCGTTTCCTTTGTCATCAGAGGACACACAACACAATTTAACCCATCATCCATATGCCAATGCCTTCTAGCAACCATATCCTTGGTGTTAAGTCTGTCCATGATCAACATCCAAGCAAACACTTTTATTTTCGTTGTGCATGATGATTTCCATATCCAAAGCAGTAGATGATTAAATGACAAGGTAGAGTGCATGAAATAATAGAATGTCTTAGGTTTGAAAGGCTTGCAAGTCTCCTGCCAATACCAAATATTAGTTGCATCCAAATCTCTGCTATGAGAAGTCATCATTGCGTGAATGTCCATATATTCCTGATATGCCCGTTCAGACAAAGGTAGATGAAACATCACTAAGATTCACGTGCCTGAAAGGCTTTCAAAAGTTATATCTAGGGGTCCTTCACATAAGAGAAAAATCCTTGGAAACCTTGCCTGCAAGGTAGTCATGGAACCACCAAGCATCCATCCGTCAGACCAAAACAGAGTTGAATCTCCAAAGTAAATTTACACCCAGTTGGTGTTCCTGAAATGATCCATTAGTTTGCATATATCTTTCCACCAAAGGAACCACGGTTCTCAGTACCCTATGGTACCGTCCCATGATAGTAAGTATTCCAAATAAGAGATACCCATGGCAAATCCATCTTATTCAGAAACTTGTGCATATGTTTGAGCAGTAGGGCAATATTTTGGACTCCCAAGTTCAAGATCCCTAACCCCCCTTGCTTTTGGGTCTACATATTAGGTCCCATGCTGCCAAGGATGGAGATGGTTCATCTCTATGCTTTCTCCATAAGCATTGTCTCTGAATTCTCTCTAGATGTTTAAAAATTCTAGGGGGACTAACACACTGCCAAGGTAGAAAATGGGCATAGATGACACAACAGAATTAAGAAACTGTAAACTTTCACCCTGATTGAGGAAGGAGGAGCTAGTTGTCATTCTTCTTTCCATGCAATCTACCATATACATGAAGTCAATCATCTTCGACCTAGTAGTACCCACACGCAGTCCCAAGTATGTGAAGGGCATTTTCCCCACTTGACAACCAAAAGTTGTAGCAAAACTAGCAATTGCATTCTCCTCGAGATTAATAGGAACCATGGAGGACTTGTGGTAATTAACCATTAAGCCATTGGAAGTGGAAAAATCCTGAAGCATGTCTTTCAGAGCCAGCAACTGTGGCTTATCTGCTCGCAGAATAATGAGGGTATCATCACCATATTGCACTATTGGATAGTCTTGATCATGGCATGGGATTGGCAACTTAAGAATGCCCTTTGTGAACATATCATTTACTACTGATTGCAATAGATCGGCAGCAATGGCAAAAAGCAAAGGAGAGAGGCAGTCACCTTGTCTTACACCTTTTCTACACAGAAATTGTCTACCTGTCACACCATTCAAAAGAACTCAGGATGTCCGAGTAGATAGAAGCTGCTTGGCCCAAGAAATCCATTTTTCATTGAAACCTTTATATTTAAGTATCATAAGGATAGCCTCATTCTCAATAGAATCAAAAGCCTTCTCAAAGTCTAAAATGAGAATAACAATTGGCCTTTTGGATTGGTGACATTCGTGCAAGTACTCAAGGAACCAACCAATACAGTCATGGATTGTTCTACTTTTAATAAATCCATACTGATTTGTGTGAATACATTTCATAATAATCTTTTGAAACCTATTAGCAGCCATCTCGGATAAAAATTTGAGACCCATCCGAGTCAAAGAAATTGGCCTATAGTCACCAACCTACTCAGGGGCCAACTTCTTAGGAATTAGTGTGATATATGAGGCATTAATATTTCCAAGAGCAGCAGTACCCTTTTGAAAAGCCTCAACAAGCTCATAAAAGTCATGGCAAATAATTGGCCAGCATTTTTTTAGAACAAACTATTGAAACCATCTGGCCCAGGGACTTTGTCAATTGGCATATGTTGAACAGTCTCATCCATTTCTTCTTTAGTGAAAGGTGCAGTGAGGAACTCAAGACCCTCAACTGGCAGGAGCAAGGTACTGAGATCAAAGCCCATTACAATTCCATTTGAAACCCCCATTCTATTGTTAAAACAATTCCATATGATACCCTCCATCTGAGAGTGATCAGAAACCACAGTGTCCTCCCGTGTCTTCAAACTCACAATAGAGTTCCTCATGTGCCTCTCAATGGCCATAGCATGAAAGAACTCAGTGTTCTCTCCACCAACCTTTATATACCTTATGGTGCATCTCTTTTTTCTAGTATAAAAATTGAAGGTGCAAGAGTTTTTCCACATGTAGCTTAACAACCTTTCTGAAGTTGAATTCGGATCTATATAATGGTCTCAGATCCTCCAAACCATCTAATCAAAAAACCACATGGTTGCACTTTGTGATTAAACCCTTTAATTTTGAGATATTCATCTGCCATTTCCTTGAAGCTACTCTCAAAGCCTTAAACTTGTTTGCAATTTTGGCAGCAATATTTGAGTTGCAAAAGGCTTATGCCAGGGTATAGTTGTTTTAATGGTCACCACACTAGGTACATGATCAAGGGATGTCCTTGCTAAAGGTAGAACCTCATTCATAGGATAGAATGAGATCTAGTCAGCAGATGTGAAGAACCAGTACAGTTGTTCCAAAAGAGGGGTATCTTGCATGTTAGACCAAGTATAAACCCTCCCCTTCAAAGGCAATTCAAGCAAGCCAAGATGTGCAATCACTTCATTGAAGATAAAGATATCATTCAAACCCTTTTGCCCTTTTTTTGGACTCTAATTTGCGTGATTTGAATGGAACTAACCCGGACTAACGCTGTTTTCAGCAGAATTGCCATGGTGTTGTTTTTGTGCAGAAATAAAAGTTCTTGGAATGACGTGAAAATTTACGGAGAATTTTTCTGGAATTAATGAAAAATACCTGCGCAAAGATGCACCGAAGGGGGTGAGCCAGTGGGCCACAAGCCCAGGGGGCACGACCACCCCCCTGGCCGCGCCGTGAGGGCTTGTGGGGCCCACGAGGCTCCACCGCCTGCAATCTCAGCTCTATATATTCCATTTCGCCTGGAAAAAAATCAGAGAGAAGGATTCATCGGGTTTTACGATACGGAGGCGCCGCCACCTCCTGTTCTTCATCTAGAGGGCAGATCTGGAGTCCTTTCCGGGCTCCGGAGAGGGGAAATCATCGCCATCGTCATCATCAACCTTCCTCCATCGACAATTCCATGATGCTCTTCACCGTTCATGAGTAATCTCATTGTAGGCTGGCTGGACGGTGATGAGTTGGATGATATCTATCATGTAATCGAGTTAGTTTTGACGGGGATTGATCCCTAGTATCCGCTATGTTCTAGACTGATGTTGCTACTACTTGGCTATGCTTAACGCTTGCCACTAGGGCCTGAGTGCCATGATTTCAGATCTGAACCTATTATGTTGTCGCCAATATATGTGTGTTTTAGATCCTATGTTGCAAGTTGTAGTCACCTACTATGCGTTATGACCCGGCAACCCCGGAGTGACAATAGCCGGAACCACTCCCGGAGATGACCATAGTATGAGGAGTTCATGTATTCACCAAGTGTTAATGCGTTGGTCCGGTTCTTTATTAAATGGAGAACCTTAATATCCTGTAGTTTCCATTAGGACCCCGCTGCCACGGGAGGGATGGATAACAGATGTCATGCAAGTTCTTTTCCCTAGTTACTTATCTCTCCGTGTTATAGCTGTTACATGATGAATCACATCCAGTATACTCATCCATATGATGATGCTATGCTTGATACTATGCCTGATGATGCTATGCTTGATACTATGCTTGATGATGCTATGTCTGATACTGCTTTGCCAATAGGTGCATTCCTTGATGCATAAATTGCTAGAGTTGCTGCTAGATGTGATGATACTTCTGAAATTGCTGATACTATTGAAGTAGAACCTGCTACTATGCCTGAATTTCCTGTTATGCCTGAGCGCTATGTTATGGAGGGAGAGATAGCCGAGGATTTTCTTGTGTGTAAGGATAGGTATGATGTTGAGAAACTACTGCTCAAGTGGAAAGAAAAATCTGTGAAGGCTAGGATAAATACGACCCGAAGTTTGCAACTTCACCTATCTTTGTGACCGATAAGGATTATGAATTCTTTGTTGACACTGAGTTAATCACTCTGGTCGAATCTGATCCTTTTCACGGTTATGAGTCTGAAACGGTTGTAGCCCATCTTACCAAACTGCACGATATAGCCACCCTATTCACTAGTGAGGAAAAGATCCGGCACTACTATATCCTCAAGCTGTTTCCTTTCTCGCTAAAGGATGAAGCTAAGACTTGGTTCACTTATCTTGCTCCTAGTTGTGTGCATAACCCCCATGATATGGTCTACTACTTCTCTGAAAAATATTTCCCTGCCCATAAGAAGCAAGCTGCCTTGTAGGAAATATACAACTTTGCTCAAGCTGAAGAAGAGAGTCTCCCACAAGCTTGGGGGAGGCTCATCCAGCTACTGAATGCTTTGCCTGATCACCCTCTTGAGAAGAATGAAATACTTGATATCTTCTATAATGGACTTACCGATGCTTCTAAAGACCACCTAGATAGTTGTGTTGGTTGTGTTTTTAGGGAACGAACTGTAGAACATGCTAAGATTCTACTGAATAACATCTTGTGCAATGAGAATACTTGGACTATTCCCGAACCACCTCCTAATCCAACTCTGAAGAAAAGAGGTATTCTATTTCGCAGTCCTGAAGATATGCAAGAAGCCAAGAAATCCATGCGAGAGAAAGGCATTAAATCTGAAGATGTCAAAAATCTACCACCTACCGAAGAGATCCATGGTCTTGATAACCCGATACAGGTAGTAGAAGTAAATTCTCTGTGTAGGTTTGATGAGAGTGATATTCCTTTTGATAAACCTGCTAGCCTATGCCTGGATGAATTTGATAACTTTGTCGCCAAACAACAGAGTGTCAATGATTATGTTAGCAGACAATTGGAAAAGAATGCTTGTATGCTTAGTCATTTAAGTGATTGTGTGGACAAAAATGTCAATGATCTTAAGCTCCTGAGTAAACATGCCTCTATGGTTACTACTCAAGTAGAACAAGTACTTAAAGCTCATAATGACTTGCTCAACGAGTTGAGTGACAATTCTGTCAGAGTAGTTACTAGAGGCGATAGAATGACCCAGGAACCTTTGTATCCTGAGTGTCATCCTAAGAGAATTGAACAAGATTCTCAAGGAGTTTGCACTGATGCACCTAGTCATCCTGGAAAGAAGAAGAAAGATGATAGGGATGTGCACGCTAGCAACCCTGTTGCTGCTACACCTGAGAGTCCAAACGATGCCTCTGTTTCCGATGCTGAAACACAATCTGGTGATGAACATGAGCCTAATGATGATATCAATAGTTATGTTCATGAAGATGCTCAACCTAGAAACGATAGGGACGTGGAGATTGAACCTGTTGATTTTGATAACCCACAACCTAAGAATAAGAGATATGATAAGAATGACTTCGTTGCTAGGAAGCATGGTAAAGAAAGGGAACCATTGGTTCATAAACCCATGCCCTTTCCTCCCAAACCATCCAAGAAAAAGGATGATGAGGATTTTGAGTGATTTGTTGAAATGATTAGACCTGTCTTTCTGCAAATGCGTTTGACAGATATGCTCAAAATATCTCCGTATGCTAAGTACATGAAAGATATTGTGACTAATAAGAGGAGGATACCTGAGGTTGAGATTTCCACCATGCTTGCTAATTATACCTTCAAGGGTGAAACTCCTAAGAAACTAGGTGATCCCAGTGTGCCCACTATACCTTGCTCCATTAAAGGTAACTACGTTAGAACTGCTTTATGCGGCCTTGGAGCCGGTGTTAGTGTTTATCTCTCTCTCTTTATCGTAGACTTGAACTAGATAAGTTGACACCCACTGAAATATCTCTACAAATGGCCGACAAATCAACTGCTTTCCCTATCGGCATTTGCGAGGATGTGCCTGTTCTGGTTGCTAATGTCACCGTCTTAACAGACTTTTTATCTTGGATATTCCCGAGGACGATGCCATGGCGGTCATCCTAGGAAGACCCTTTTTAAACACTGCAGGGGCTGTTATAGATTGCAACAAAGGATATGTCACTTTCCATGTCAACGGTAATGAGCATACGGTGCATTTTCTGAAGAAACAATATCGAGTACATTGCATCAATGCTATCGAAAAAACTTCACCGATTCTTATTGGGAGCTTTGAATGCCCTATTCCTCTGTCAAGATGAAGTATGATTTACTTGTTGGGGAGATACACATCCCCATTGAGGTGACTTAGTGACTATTCGAAAATTCTCCGTCTTCTTTTGCGATTCAGAAAAGTTTGTCAAGGAGACTTGATCATCCTCATCAACAAATTTCTTTCGATGACCATGAGATGGATGAATTGAGGAGTCACAAACCTCTGTTCCAAGGTTTCACCTTCCGTTGCTTAGAAGAAAAATGATAGATTTAGATTAGTTTTCCCTGTTTTCTGTTTTAGCGTCCGGTAGAAAGTACCCCAAAAATGAAAGTTCTCCGAACGTCCTGAAAATCAAGTATGATTTTTTCTGGAATTTTTGAAAAATTATGAGACAAAGAGCTTGTCTAGGGGCTGCACCAGTGGGCCACAAGCCATTGGGGCACGGGCACCCCCCCGGCCGTGCCACCCAGGCTTGTGGGGCCCACAGGCACCCCCTCCACTCATTCTTGCTCTCATCTGGTTCTCCTACCTCCAGAAAAAAATCCTTTCGCAGCTCAAACCCGTGTTCTTCCTCCTCTTGCTGCGATTTTCGATCTCTTTGCTCAAATCACCATTCTCCGAACTGTCTTGGGGAAATTACTACTTGGTAAGTGACTCCTCCATTGGTCCAATTAGTTTTTGCTCTAGTGCCTTATACTCCGCGTATTTTTGCTGCCTTGGTGACCATGTTCTTGAGCTTTTGCATGCTGATTTTAGCTGGTCCCAAGTAGTTTTGACGCGTAATATTACCTCTAGGCACTTGTGGGAGTAGTTGCTACAAGTTTAGTTGAGCCTTATTCGCCTTTCCTTAGAATCACTATAAATTTCAGAAAAGGAAGATGTTCAGGAGAAACTATCATGATGGTTCCTCAAGCAAGAGAGGTCCCCGTCTTGCGATTCGGGAGCCCGATCCTTACCAACCAAGGGACGCACAGGTACAACCATGTGAATGGCCTTCTGATGAATTCATGATTGAGGCAGGTTTCAAAGACGAGTTTGATGCACTTGTTCACAACGTCGGACTCGAAGAATTCATCTCCGATAAATGTGAACAGTATGTTGCTCTCACTGCCTCTTTTGTTCGTAGATTCAAATTTTCTGTTGGCCGTGACACATCGGTACTGTTTGATCTCTATGACAAATCGTATACCATGGATTTAGAGGATTTCAATAGAATTTGCAAGATACCTATTTGGGTTAGTCTCAATGATCCTCCTAAATCTTCGGTTAGAGATTTTTTCTCTGGTATAACTGTTGGAGAAACTAGAGATATTATGCAGGCTACCATAGGGAGCATTCATTTTCCTGCCTTGCATTACATTGCCCTCTTCACAGGCAGATGCATTAATGGCAAGATTGAGCATTGTCACCTCTGGGCACCCGACCTTAGTATCCTTAAGAGCGCAGTAACGGGTGATAAAAGTTTCAACATGGGAGCTATTATAACAAGGAGGCTGAATAAGAATGCTAATGAAGGGGATTTCTTTGGTGGGATCTATGCCACTCGCATAGAAAATTTTCTTGGAGTACCCATCCGCGAAGGAGATCCCCCGCTCCATACAGCTTTCCTTGACCGCGTCGCTTTGACACGCTACCAGTTCCTTGAGAGGGATGACGAATCCCTCCTATACCGATTGATATTTAACCGGCAGCGTGTCTTCCATATTACCCTTCCTGCTCCTGCCTTCTTTGACTTTCAGGTAAAATGGAGATATTACGTAACCATAGGAGAGACAAAGGAGTATGAGAGGGAGGCAAAGGCTGCTCGTCTCCGTGAGGCAGCAATTCAGGCAGTGGCTGCAGCGCTCCCGTATAACCCCCATTATGATTTTGGGTTTCGCCAGGACCATCCTTGGGAGTAGACCAACTTAGGCCAAAAGCCTAAGCTTGGGGGAGTACGTGTTCTCACCGACTTTACATTCTTGCTTATGCTTTCACATTGTTAGCCAATGTTCACACTTTTCTACTGTATCAACCATGTTAGTTTATTTCTTTTTCTCGTTTGCTTTTCGTGTGTCTGTCTAGTCTGAGAAAACCCCAAAAGATTTTATTTTTATTCTTTTGCTTGTTGGGAGCTTTCCCGTGTAAATAGTTTTCTTTTTCTTTGGGTCAAGGTAGAAGATAATGGTTACAAGGTTTAGTGGCTCTCGCATGCATACCTTTTTAGCTGTCAAAGAGCCATATTACTTTGTCTTCTCCTTTCTGTTTGTCGGCAGATTCCAACTTTAGTCCAATGCACGAGCACTCTTATTATTGTTCACATCGTTCGGTCGTGCAAGTGAAAGGCAATAATGACGTTATATGATGAAGTGACTGAGCCTGGAAAAGCTGGTATGAACTCGATCTATTTTGTTTTTTGTAAATATGACTAGCTCATCATGCGTGATTCAGCTTTGTTGTGAGAGAAACATGTTGGCAATGACAACTTAGAGATCATAGTTGCTTATGCCATGCTTACTTAGCCATGAGCTTATAATGGTTTGTCCTGGATGCCCACATGAATGTTGAGATGACTGTGTTATAGTATGATAGGATGGTATCCTCCTTTGAATGATTCAAGTGGCTTGACTTGGCGCATGTTCACGCATGTAGTTGAAACAAAATCAACATAGCCTCTATGATATTCATGTTCATGGTGATTTATGTCCTACTCATGCTTGCACTCAATGTAAGTTAATCTCAATGCATTTTGATGACTGTTGTCGCTCTCTAGTTGGTCGCTTCCCAGTCTTTTGCTAGCCTTCACTTGTGCTAAGCGGGAATACAACTTGTGCATCCACTCCCATAAACCGAAAGTTGTTCCATATGAGTCCACCATACCTACCTATTTGCGGTATCTACCTGCCGTTCCAAGTAAATTTGCATGTGTCACTCTCTAAACCATCAAGAAATAATCTGTTTTGCATGCCCGAAGCGCTCATGTGGTGACAGGGGGCTATCAGTATCTTCCATGCTAGGTGTGTTATCCTCGATATGTGTTTATTCACTATCATTCACGAGAAAGGGGCCGGTAATTGGAATTCATAGTTCCATGCTCAAATCGAAAAGATAATTGCAAACAAAACTCCCCCAGGATTGATGTTGGTATGGACGGTACCCGAGGATTCGGCTAGCCGTGGAGTGTGATTGATTGGTGGTGGGGGAGTCAAAACTTTACTTTTCTGTTTGGGAACCGCCTATAGCATGTGTAGCGTGGAAGCTGTTGAGAACTCTTAGTCATTGCGTTGACAATGAGAGCATCCCCCCCAAAATTATTATATCTGTTTTAAAAGCTTGAGCTCTCGCACCTCTGCAAATCAATACATCCCTCTGCGAAGGGCCTGTCTATTTATGTTCCTGTCGAGTCATCCTCCTCTTATAAAAGCACCAATTAGAGAGCACCTCTCTCGTTTTTATGCTTCGCTTTTAGATGTGTTGAGTATGACTATGACTGGATCTTCTTTGCCATGAATTACAATGTTTAGTCAGCCCTTGGTCTTTGAAGGTGCTCTGCATTTATGTTTTGCGGTCTCAGAAAGAGCTAGCGAGATACCTTCTATTCGTACTGCTTCATGTTGTTTCGATTGAAGTGTTGACATTTGAGGCTTATTATTATTTTCTCTCTAGTTGACTATGCCATTGATATGAGTTTACCGTGAGACCTAGATGTCATTTGCTTATGTGGTTAGCTTGTGATCTTGCTGAAATTCTGGTTGTGAGTTAGACATAGTTGCAACAACAAGATCAAACAGAGTTCATCAAAGTTTTTCTTTTGTCTCTTTCAGTTTGTCAACTGAATTGCTTGAGGACAAGCAAGTCTTTAAGCTTGGGGGAGTTGATATGTCTCCGTCGTATCTACTTTTCCGAACTCTTTTGCCCTTGGTTTGGACTCTAATTTGCGTGATTTGAATGGAACTAACCCGGACTAACGTTGTTTTCAGCAGAATTGCCATGGCGTTGTTTTTTTGCAGAAATAAAAGTTTTCAAAATGACCTGAAAATTTATGGAGAATTTTTCTAGAATTAATGAAATATACCTGCGCAAAGATCCACCGGAGGGGGTGAGACAGTGGGCCACAAGCCCAGGGGGCGCAGCCACCCCCCTGTCCGCGCCGTGAGGGCTTGTGGGGCCCACGAGGCTCCACCGCCTCCAATCTCAGCTCTATATATTCCGTTTCGCCCGGAAAAAATCAGAGAGAAGGATTCATCGCGTTTTAAGATACGGAGGCGCCGCCACTTCCTGTTCTTCATCTTGAGGGCAGATCTGGAGTTCGTTCCAGGCTCCGGAGAGGGGAAATCATCGCCATCGTCATCATCAACCTTCCTCCATCGACAATTCCATGATGCTCTTCACCATTCGTGAGTAACCTCATCGTAGGCTTGCTGGACGGTGATGAGTTAGTTGAGATCTATCATGTAATCGAGTTAGTTTTGACGGGGATTGATCCCTAGTATCCACTATGTTCTAGATTGATGTTGCTACTACTTGGCTATGCTTAATGCTTATCACTAGGGTCCGACTGCCATGATTTCAGATCTGAACCTATTATGTTGTCGCCAATATATGTGTGTTTTAGATCCTATCTTGCAAGTTGTAGTCACCTACTATGTCTTATGACCTGGCAACCCCGGAGTGACAATAGCCAGAACCACTCCTGGAGATGACCATAGTATGAGGAGTTCATGTATTCACCACGTGTTAATGCGTTGGTCCGGTTCTTTATTAGAAGGAGAACCTTAATATCCTGTAGTTTCCATTAGGACCCCGTTACCACGGGAGGGATGGACAATAGATGTCATGCAAGTTCTTTTCCCTAAGCACGTATGACTACATACGGAATACATGCCTACATTAGATTGACGAACGGGAGCTAGTTACTTATCTCTCTGTGTTATAGTTGTTACATGATGAATCACATCCAGTATACTCATCCATCACCGATGCACTGCCTACGAGTCTTTTACTACTGGTCCTTGCTATGTTACTTTGCTGCTACTACTGTCACAGCTGCTACTATTGCTCTGCTGCTAGTGCTGTTACTGCTATTACTTGCTACTGCTGTCACTACTACTGTTAGTTGCTACTTTGTTGTTACCTTCTGCAACACTTTACTGGCGCCATTGATACAACAAGTCAGGAATAGTCTACCGTCAACAGATCCTTTTCTGGCACCGTTGCTATCATAACACTTTGCTACTGATACTTTGCTTACAGACACTAATCTTTTAGGTGTGGTTGAACTGACAACTCAGCTGTTAATACTTGAGAATATTCTTTCGCTTCCCCTTGTGGCGAATCAATAAATTTGGGTTGAATACTCTACCCTCGAAAACTGCTGCGATCCCATATGCTTGTGGGTCATCAGCATGACATACCGCCGCCACCTCCACATGCGGATCAGCCTGTGGGTGGAAATGATAATCACGGCAATGATGCTTGGGATGCTGCTGATGATCACCAGGAAATACCAGAACATGAGTCAATGGTAATTGATCAGCCTGATCTGTCTGACTTTGTGGAGTAGCTCAATGAGACTAACTTTGTGCTTATACCAGACAATGAAGAGAAGCTAGCTATGCATGATGAGGAACAACCAGCAGCGCCTGAGATGTGCCAACAGTTTCAGGTGCAAAATGAAGTTGTCCAAAATGCAGAGCTTAACCATGAGGATTGGGCTATGGTTCTCTATCGGCCACGTGAGGTTGCGTTGGATCACGAAGCAACATCTACTCATGATGTTGATGTCAAAGTTGTGTTTGGGCCTGAACTGCCACCTGAACTTGCATTGAAGAGGACCATTGTGAAATCGGTTGGATGTACCATCATCTCAGAGGTGCCTATGCCCTTGAAGGCTCTGCCAATTCAATTAGCAATAATCTCGAAGAGGAGCCGGGACTTGGCTTTCAGTAATACACCAAGACTGACTTGCCATGAGCCCATTCACGAGATTGTACATCGTCCTGTGGCTAGAGATCTATTCCCTAAACTGCAATATGCTAATACATCAGTTATTGAGCCAGTACACCTAAGTGAGCCTTTTGGAATCATCAAGAGAAAGGTTGGAAGGCCCAACAAGACCTTGGCATCAACACCAATAGTGGAAACATCTGTTAGGAGGTGCACCCGTGGATCACTTTAGAGAGATGGCTTTAAACCTTCTTTTCATGAGCTACCTCAGCAGTCTAAGAGAAAGAAACCAAAGGCAAAGCCCTTTTCTGCTGTTATAACTGAGGATCAACCTGAGGACATACCTGCTATTGATCCACCCCCTCCAACTCCTATTAAGAAGCTCCAAAAAATTGGGAAGGAACTTGGCATGGATGCTAGATTGCTATCAGTGGAAAAGCTTATGGCTAATCCTCTTGCTGCTACCAACAACACTTCTGATGATTAGTGATCTTATGACTTGTTGGGTTTGGCAGGATTATCCTTTTGCTCTTTTTAGGACAGGGTTAATTACTATGTTTCTCATTAAACCCTGTAATAATATGACTCTACTTCATGAGGACAAATATTTTTTTTCATGATTTATGGGGCATTATGTGCCATCATATTGTACTCTATCACCATGATTTTCATTATGAGTGCATCTTGTAAGAACTGGAATGTGCTATGTTGGAATGTAAGGGGTTTAAACTCTGATGCTGGGTAGAGAGCAGTGAGTAAGAAGCTAGATGAGAGTCAATGTGTTGTAGCTTGTTTCCAAGAAACAAAATGCTCCTCTTCTGATTTTAGAGCTATTAGATCTTCCTGTCCTATAAGATTTGATAGTTTTTTTTCTCACCTTTTGTTGCTGCTTCTGGAGGCATTTTAATTGTGTCGAATTCATCCATCTTCTATGGTAGCCTAATTGAAGTTCATAAGCATGCTCTAGTGGTATAGTACATATCTAAGCAAAACAAGGAGCAATGGACTTTGGTCTATGTTTATCAATCATGTCAACGGGAAAATAGAAATATTTTTGTTAGTTGGTTATATAATTTGGAAATCCCTATGGGGGAGAATTGGCTTATTGTTGGGGACTTCAATTTCATCAGATCAATTGACAAACATCATGTGCTGAGGAAAGATTCAGATTTATATATCCAAGTGGATGTAGATGATCATGATTTATTATTCTTGACATTATCCTTGTGATAAATAAGTCGGGTGGCAAATCATTTAAGCCCCTATATTCCTATGTGTCCTATGGAAACATAAGCTACAAAAGTATGCCTTGAGTGTGAGTAACCATAGAAGAGTAAATGATAGTTGAGTATATGAACTTGCCATAAAGAAAGCTCTTATATAGACTCTCATCTAGATTATGATGAATTATGATTGCCCCAATGACTCAGAACATAGATTTTTGATTTTCAATAAAGTTTATGCTTCATACTTCAATAGCTGTGAATAGATTGTTACTTGTTTGTGAGAAGTTATATGATAAAATACTTGCTGCTATGCTAATATTCATGATGCTCTCTGATACGTCTTGAATGTATCAGTAATTTATGAAGTATTCATGCCATGTTTGCCTATGTTTACAATACTTTTATAGGGTTTTGCTGCATTTTATATGATTTATTTAGAACTAACCCAAATTGATGTTGTTTTCAGTAGAACTACCGTGGTGTTGTTTTTTGTGCAAAAATAAAAGTTCTCGGAATTGGACAAAACTTTTTGACAATTTTTTTGGAAGAAAATATAAATACTGGAGAAAAGAACCACCAGAGGGGGGGGGGCTGGTGTCCACTAGACACCAGGGCGCGCCAGCCCCCTGCGTGTGCTGATATCTAGTGGGCACCTCGTGGCCCATCTTGGCGTGATTCCAACGCCAAAAATCCTATAAATATAGAAACCTCCAGACATAACCCTATATTAGAAGTTCATTTGCTGCAGATCTGTGTATCGACAAAAAACCAATCTGGAGAGAAAATAGTAGCGAAAACAAGAGAGAAACAGAGAGAGGGATCCAATCCCGGAGGGTTTCTCACCCCTCGAGGATCCATGGAGGCCAAGGGCCAAAGGGGAGAACCTCACCCCATCTTGGGAGAGGCCATGGAGGAGGAGGACTAAGGGGGAGACTCTGCCCCCTCTCTTTCGGTGGCGCCAGAGTGCCGCCGGGGGAACCATCGCGGTAGTGATTGTCTTCATCAACATCACTGTCTTCATCACCTTCCTCATGTATTTTCAGCGGTCCACTCTCCCGCAGCCCGCTGTAATCCCCTACTCGAACATGGTGTTTCATGCCATATAGTATTAATGAGTGATTGATTGATATCCTATGATGTTTGAGTAGATCTATATTGTCCTTTGGGTTGAGTGATGATCTTGATTGGTTTGAGTGTATGTTGTCTTTTGGTGTTGTCCTAAGGTGCTTTCCATGAGGCGCACACGTGAAAGATCTGCATTGGAGGGTGTTGCAATATGTTCATGATTCTCATATAGTGGGTGGCGAGAGTCACATAAACTTACATCAGAGTAAGAGAGTTGTGCCCGTGTGGGAGTATAGAGGACTTGATACTTAGGGCTATGGTTGGGTTTTGCCTTAATGATTTCTAGTAGTTGCAGATGCTTGATAGAGGTCCAACCATAAGTTCATATGATCCAAGTACGGAAAGTATGTTAGCTCATGGATCTCCCTCATATCAGATTGCAAGAATGATTACCGTTCTTGTTATCAATTGCCTAGGATAATTCCACACACCATATCATCATTATTCCACACTCGCTATTTTTAATATATTCTAACTCTATTTAACGCAGCAACTATTTTCGTATTTTAGTTCTCCAATATCATGCAAAGCTATCCTCTTTATCCCCACAACACAATTTTATTTATCGTTACTAGATAGAAGCAAACACTTGATGTATGTAGAGTCGTATCGATGGCAGATAGGACTTGAGAGAATATTGACCTTACCTTTAGCTTCTTGTGGGTTCCGCACTCCATACTTACCACTTCCATCTTTGGAAAGTGCTACGATGATTACTCACACTTGGGGTTTATGAAGCTCTTTTTTGGCACCATTGCCGGGGAGCAATAGCGTGGGGTTAATATTTTCGTGCATGCTTGTTTGCTTCTATCAGTAAGTAGATTTTGTTTCTATTTTCTTGTTTTCTTTATTTAGCTGTGGGTGAAACAAACAAAAAATTGAAAATTTTAAAACATAAAAAATAACTTGCCTTTTATAAGAGAAGCGATTCGAAAGTTGTGTATTGGAGGAGTGAGGGTCGACCTTGAACACTTGTGTTCAAGCTCATGGAAACAATGTAAAACAATTCATGGAAGTTCCTCATAAAAATAATTATCTCCATATAAATCCCACTGAACTATAAAAATAATGTTTGTGATGCTCTTTTGCATGTTTCGTCTACAATCTTTATGTGAGCATCAATGAAATCATCGTGCCAAGCTAAAAGGCATTAAAGAAAAGCTCTTGTTGGGAGACAACCCAACACTTTTACTTTCTATTTTATGTGTTCACATGATTAATATACTGTAGTAATCATTTTTTGTGTCTTTTATTTCAATAATGTGTCAAGTAAAGCCTTTGGGATAGTGTGGATACTTGTTTGTTTGATTCTGTGTAAAAACAGAAAGGTTTACATCCAGTGTAGAATTTCTCTGATTTTACCGGAGTGTCAAAAAATTCTGAGATTTTTAAAAAGTTTTGGTATGCAAATTCTCTGTGTTTTTCTATTTTTTTCAAATAATTTATAGTAAGGTAAGTAAGGTTTTCATCCAAATCTTCATAGACGGTTCTGTTTTTGACAAATTCTGTTTTGCATGCATAGTTTGCTTGTTTTAGTGTTTCCATAGCTTATATTTAGTGATACAAATTATGAGAATGATATATTACAGTAGGAATCATGTGAGAACAACTATGATCTTGTCTTGACAGCAACCAAGAGAATGGTCTATATTTTTCATACTAACCCATCTCAGGACGTTCCGTTAAGTTATGTGTGATTAAAGTTTTCAAGTTTTGGTTGAGATGCAAATATGAGGAGAATAAGGAGCAGCAAGAACCTAAGCTTTGGGATGTGCAAGGAACCCCCAAGGTAATATATAAGGATGACTCAAGCATTTAAGTTTGGGGATGCCCTGGTAGGCATCCCCTCTTTCATCTCCAACATTATTGGTATATCTCACTTGGAGCCATAATTTTATTCATCACATGGTATGTGTTATTTTCAGAGAATCATTTTATTTTATTGTTCTATGTTAGATTTTATTTATAATCTTTTTTTAATAAAAAGTTCTAGGAATTGTCTTTAGAATGCTTGAATTGCATGTGTGATGTGTGTTGTACAAAAACAGAAACTTATGCTGTAGTATTTGAATTATAAGATTTTATTGGAATGTGAAAAGTTTCTGAAATTTTTACACAGTACTGTAATACAAATTATTTATCATGTACTAAAGTTTCAGAAATGTTTGAGATATAGAAGTACACTTTATAAAAATATTTCTACAGGCTGTTTTGTTTGGACAGATTGTTGTCATAGTTTTGTTATCTACTTATCCTATAATTTCCATAGATTATATTGGTAGATATAAATTGTGGAAACTATAGTATACAATACCTAATGTTTGAAAATTATTATGCAACTTGTCTTGGCAGTACATAAAGATTTGATTTACTTTTATGTGTACTAACCTATCTCACAAGTTCTTTTCATGTTTTGTGTGGATGAAGTTTTTGAGACTTATGTAAAACCATGATATGATAGAAATTAAGGAGATGATATGTCTCCAACGTATCTATAATTTTTTATGGTTCCATGCTATTATCTTGTCAACTTTGTATGTTTTGTATGCATGAATATGTTGTTTTATATCTTTTTGGGGACTAACATATTAACTCAGTGCCAAGTGCCAGATTTTGTTTTTTTCCGTGTTTTTGACCTTTTTCAGAGAAGAATATTAAACGTAGTCCAAACGGAATAAAACCCGCGGATGATTTTTTCCATAACAGAAGATACGCAGGGGACTTGAGAACCAAGGCAAACGACTTCGGGGGAGGTCACAAGCCCCCTAGTTGCGGCCTGGGGGTGCCTGGCAGGCTTGTGGGCCCCCTGTGGCTCCTTTGCCCTACCTCTTTCGCCTATAAATTCTCTAAAAATCCAAAACCACGAGAGAGAGCCATGAAAATACTTTTCTGCCGCCGCAAGCTTGTGTCTCCGCAAGATCCCATCTGGAGACCGTTCCGGTGCCCTGCCGGAGGGGGATGCGGACACAAAGGGCTTCTTCATCAACACCATTTCCTCTCCGATGATGCGTGAGTAGTTCACCATAGACCTTCGGGTCCATAACTAGTAGCTAGATGGCTTCTTCTCTCTCTTGGATCTTCAATACAAAGTTCTCCATGATCTTCATGGAGATATATCCGATGTAACTTCCTTTTGCAGTGTGTTTGTCGAGATCCGATGAATTGTGAATTTATGATCAGATTATCTATGAATCTTATTTGAGTCTCCTCTGATCTCTTATATGCATGATTTCATATCCTTGTAATTCTCTTCGAGTTGTGGGTTTCGTTTGGCCAACTTGATCTATAATTCTTGCAATGGGAGAAGTGCTTGGTTTTGGGTTCATACCGTGCGGTGTCCTCACCTAGTGACAGAAGGGGTAGCGAGGCACGCATCGTGTTGTTGCCATCAAGGGTAAAAAGATGGGGTTTATATCATATTGCATGAATCTATCCCACTACATCATGTCATCTTGCTTAAGGCGTTACTCTGTTTGTTATGAACTCAATACACTAGATGCATGCTGGATAGCGGTCGATGTGTGGAGTAAGAGTAGTAGATGCAGAAAGTATCGGTCTACTTGTCTCGGACGTGATGCCTATATGTATGATCATTGCCTTAGATATCATCATGACTTTGCGTGATTCTATCAATTGCTCGACAGTAATTCGTTCACCCACCGTAATACTTGCTATCATGAGAGAAGCCTCTAGTGAACACTATGGCCCCCGGGTCTACTTCACATCCTATTTTCAGATCCACAAAATTACATTGTTGCACTTTTCACCTTCAGATCTCACCTTGCAAATAATCGTGAAGGGATTGACAACCCCTTTATAGCGTTGGGTGCAAGTTTATTTGTTTTTGCGCAGGTACATTGGTGCCTCACCTTGATACTCCTACTGGATTGATACCTTGGTTCTCAAACTGAAGGAAATACTTATTGCTACTGTGTTGCATCACCCTTTCCTCTTCAAGGAAAAAACCAACGCAAGCTCAAGAGGTAGTAGGAGACACAAACTATAAAGCTTGGGGATTACCAAGGAACCCCAAGTAAATATTTTAAGAAGTCTCAAGTATATTGGGATTCTACGCATCCCACCTCTCTTCATCAACAACTATCGGTTAGCCTTTGTTGAGCCTAAATTTTAATTTGTCCACATGATATGTGCTATTCTTGTAATGCATTTTTGTTTAGTTTGTTGTTTGAATAAAAATATAATATTTGAAAATCTTTATCGAGAGTGAGTCCTCACATAGGTACTTGATTGTTTAACTACTCTTTGATCTTCACCTATGATGAGGACATGACTACCTTGGGTATTATCACAATCATTGCATATGCATATTTATTTGAGGTGATTTCTGATAAAAGTCATGCAATAATTTATTTATGTTATCCGCAACAAAAATACTTCACCTGTTTTTTACTTTATGCCTAAATGCAGAATGGCCGAACACTTGTATGAATCACGTGTGATGACAAGGGAAGAGGAAATGGTTGGATGCTATTCAAAAGGTCCTCTCATGTCAAAGGAAATAATTAGTTGTTGTTCAATAAGTTCTCTCATGTCCCTTTTAGCCCAAGAGAAGATAGAGTCCATGTCTTTCACGTTCTAGACTCAGATTCAGACTGCACATACATACCTGTACTAAAACGTCTTCACCTTTTACATCCGGACTCCGAATTTGATGATTCATTTTGGGATGCAATGTAGATTTTATGTGCTTTCCACTCCAATTGGAATCACCTTGAAATTTATCCAGAGCATGGGGATATCGACCGAACAATATGATGTTGCGTCAGAATCCGAGTCAAACAACAAGTCCAAAGGTGTTGCATCACCTCCACTTGGGCCCATAGGCCTTGTTCGACCTAGGGTTAGTTTTAGGCTTCCTTGGGACGTCCTCCCACCTCCTTGGCCGTCACCCCTTGCTCCTATATAAGTAGATCAACCTAGTAGCTTTTTGGTTGGGATTTGTTTAGTTAAAAGTTAGCCATTGCAACTTCGTGTACTTCGTTTGTGTCCAACAACCAGACTAAGACCGCTTTCATATCCCCACCCTTATCAATCCTTCATCTATTTCGCATTATACAGGTTGCAATATCATATTCTTGCTTGTTCTTCGATTGCTTGCAGGAATAGACCTTCGTGGTCAAGTTGATCGTGCTCCGGCGTGGTCCATAACCTCTTGGAGATTGGTTCAGTGATTGCTAAGGCGCAACATCGTGCACATCTATAGTCGGATCGTCAAAGTCGTCTCCACCAAATCGATAGTTATCATCTCATTGAAAGATCGGGACATCCTCGCCTATATCAGGTGGTACCGGTTTTCAGGTTGCTCGGTGGGAATTTTCAGTTATCCCTAGATAGATTTATTTTTCTTACCTACTACCCAAGAAAAAACCACAAAAAAGAGTTAGATAAGGTCATCCTTTTTCCAAGCCAATCTAAGCCTTTGCAATTTTCTTTTTAGTGCTTGCATAGTTGATTATCGTTTGCATCGACGTGTCAAGTTGCTGGTCTTAGCGTCTAGTCTTTTAGAGTTTCGAGTTCTGTTCACAAGTTGTCACGCCGCTACCGCACCATCTTCATCGCTGCTCCCATATACCACCACCACGCCGCCGTCATCCCTTCCGTTGTCGCCCACCATCATCCATCAAAATTCACCATGTACTCCAATTGTTCATTATCATTAACATACTTGAGGTCATTCGCATCTCTGCTTGATCCAATCTGCATCTTAATTGGTTGTTCGAGAGAAGAGAAAAAAATGAGAGCAAAAAAAAGAGAAAAAAAAGTGAGAGAAAAATAGAGAGAGAAAAAAGTGAGAGAAAAATAAAGAGAGAAGAGAAAAACAATACAAATTTCGGATCTATCTAGAGTCAATCATGTATGTGAATTCAGATTGAAAACTCTTTTTTGCACTGTTGAGTAAAACAGGTGTATCTTCATGATACGAAGTCCATTTTGGCTACACAAGTACTCAAATTTGAGCTATCGACGAGCTGCATCTGAGTAGTTCATCTAGCTTATTCAATATTGTCACCTTAAAATCAGCTTCTAGATAGTACTTTTTGCCCTTCTAACATGAGGTATACAGTTTGTCAATATTTTTTAGCTCTGTTCCATAATTTTTTGAGTCCTCATACGATCTCAGAATTGAGTGATTCTTTTTGCATTTGAAAGCTTGAGTCAGTAGCATTCTTGAGAAAAAAAAATCAGAAATTTGACATCATATTTTCAAGTGGGAAGCTGTAGAGATAGTTTTGGATTATCCTGCTTGGGGGTCATTTATCATCACTATCTTTTGTGCCATTGTGATCTTCACTTATATCTTCCTATCCAGAGCTATTTCATATCATCCGTTGCTGCTATTTGTGGTATGTTGTGACTCCTTTAGTGTTCTAGGCTCGCGTCTCTAGTACGGTCTAGCCTAGGATCATCACAGTACTGTCGTTGAGCGTTTATTCAACATTGCATATCTAAATTGATTATTGCTAATCTTTTGATACCATATATTATAAGCCTTCCCAGCTCCACATACATCCACATCGTGTGTTTGACACCACCTGGCAATCGCTATATCCAAGCTTTAAGAGTTTTGACTATACTGGTTGCTGATCACCACCTGTTGCTGGGTAAGAACTGGTAAGAATTTGAGATTGGCTTGACGGATTTGTGACACACCACCACCACTACCACTTCAAAGTAGTTCATAGGAACACTATTTTATGATTTTCTTTTTTTTCTACTAGTCATGACAGGATCCAGAGTTGTCAATCTATGGGCTGCTTCGATTGTAGGAGATGTGCCACCAAAACAATCGTTATGAGAGGTGCATAGAGATCCAAATGCGCATGATCAGGTTAATGTTTCTATACCACCATTTAATGGTCATTTTAGACCTGCTTTATATATTGATTGGGAATTTGAAATAAATGATATATTTGCTTCCAATATTTTGCTTAACATAAGAATGTTAAGGTCACGGTTGCTTCTTTTACCGGTTATGCTTCATTTTGGTGGAGTGGATATTGAAGGTTACACCCTGATTATATACTTACTACTTGGGATGATTTGAAACTTTCCATGAGACACACATTCGTTCCTACTTATTTTACCCGTGAAATGATAAAAAAGTTACAACATTTAAAACAAGGTAGTGACACAATAACAAAATATTATGATGATTTAGAAACGACCTTGTTGCATTCTGCATCAGAAGGAAATTTTGTGGATAGATTTTGGGGAGGATTAAACCATGATATTCAGGAGAAAAGTGTTATATGATGGATCGTTTGTTTCATCTTGCTTGCAAAGTTGAACAGGAAATAAAATGATGTGTTGCCCACAAGGAGAAAGAGTGCAAGGTGCTTATTCCAAGAGTTGATATAGATGTTCCTTCAACTACTAGGCATACGATGACAACCACAACAATTGTTGTGAGGGCTATATCACCTTCACCATGTGACACGTTAACATCGAGAGTGGCTACATCATCTGAGTTGATCATAAGAGGTAATGCCAAAGGTACTTATCTTCCACCTTCACATGAGTATGATGAATGTCTTATTAATTTGAATGCACCCCGTGAAGAGCCACCTATTACTTTGATCACACAACCTATTTTAGAGAACTACGTTGATGATTTGAATTTGTTGTGTGATCAAACATATACAATATCGACAATTTTGAGTGCACCCATTGAATTAACAATTGTTGAGAAAGAACCATGTGAACAAGGGAATAAATCAATTTCGGATCAAATATGTTTGAAAATAATTGTGCCAATGTTTAATCATTTTGATATGACCCCCAATCTTGGTGATGATTCTTTGTCCAATGACATGTTGCATGTTTGTTTATTTCAGCATGTTCTAGCATGTACATTTGAAAAAATTCAAGTTTCTTCACCAATGTTGGGATGGTTTAGTGATGAGCATTGCCAACCTTTTGATATAAGGTTTTTTTTATTTCTGTGCCCCTGGTTCGTTAGCTCTACTCATTCATGCACACGCTCTTAACTTTGGCTCACTTTTCCCCACTCCTTTCCCCAAAACCATCCGAACTGGTCACAGCGGACGTTGCCGTCGGGTCATTGCTTTGACCGTTAACTCTGACGAGCGCTGCCACGCTGGACTGTGTCGCCCGTTGGACCTAACAATTGGGGCCACGTCAAACGATGCCGCTATTCTCTCGTTGGCTGTGGTTAGACTGTTGGGCCCTGCGTGCGCCGTAATGACATGAGCCTGCTATGCATGCATGTAGCTAGCCTGCCTCCATGCGCTGATGCCTGCCGCCACGATGCGCCGACCTCCCCTCTTTCTGCACACGAGCCACCACGTACGCTGACCGACCTCTTTTTGCATGCTAGCCGCCACGGACGCAGGGACGGTCGCTGCTGTTGGTTCGTCTCATGTCACGCGCTTGTCTCCCCGATCCACTTGCATCTATTCAACGTGGCAATTAAAGTGGCAAGCCGCCATGATTTATGCACGCTAGCCGCCACGATAAGCCTGCTATGCATGCGCGACATGAACTTCCCGCCAGCCTGCCAGCATGCTGTTGGGTAACGTAGCATAAATTCAAAAAAATCCTACGCATATTCAGATCTTCTTGTGGAGAAACCAGCAACGAGAGAGGGGTGAGTGCATCTTCATACCTTTGAAGATCGCTAAGCGGAAGCGTTACTAGAACGCGGTTGATGGAGTCGTACTCGCGGCGATTCAGATCGCGGTGTGATTCCGATCTAGTGCCGAACAACGGCACCTCCGCGTTCAACACACGTGCAGCCCGGTGATGTCTCCCACACCTTGATCCAACAAGGAGGAGAGAGAGGTTGGGGAAGATCTCCGGCAGCACGACGGCGTGGTGTCGATGGAGAGAGGAGGCTCCTGGCAGGGCTTCGCCAATGTAGCGACCCGACTCAATACGAGTCAAGCCTCTGGTGTTTCTGTACTATCCCAAGATCATGCTGGTACACACTCAGTACATCAATGTATATATCAAGAGTTCAATCACACAACTTTATTAATCAAAATCTCATAACGAGTACTTTATTACAATAATGAATTACAATAAAGTGGCTGAAGGCCATCTCATGAGATATCTAACGAAGACTAGCGGAAGCATCGGGTAGACGAGTCCATCCGACTCCAGGGCATGTCGTTGAGCGTAGATCGTAGCCTCACTCCTGGTTGGAAAAGTACTCTGCAACATGATACGTTGCAGCCGTGTAGGCCACCAAATGGAATATGCCGGCAAGTCATCAAAGAGAGGGGGGAAATAATAACCAACTATCTCTACATGCATATTTGGCAGGTGGGGCTATAAGTTTTAGCATAAAGCCAATTTTCTCCTACAACAAGAGAGGGCTGAAAGCAAAATATTACTACATTGTTTGTTGTTAACGAGATGGTTCCACCAACCAATTCTCGTACCCGAGTTGTTAATAATTCCCACATCATTAATAAGTTGTGTCGAGAGTTCAGGGAAATTTCAATGCCTTCGGCTCAAGTTGTCCATGACCGTGGACACGGCTAATCGATTAGGTTTTTGGCACTCTGCAGAGTTTTGCACACGTTCCCCACAAGATTTGATCGCCTCCGTGTATTTCCTCGCACTTCACGGTGTTTGAAGACCGGATGATCAAAACATGGTCTTTCAACGGGTCCCTTTGAATCCCTGTCGGTGCCCATCCATTCCTACCGTTCTTCTACATCTGCTAGCACCGCCTGTCCAGAGTCGCCGCGTTGTCCAACCAAGCCAGAGCCCATAATAACTTGTGGCTGTGCAGGTAAGCCTTGGGTCTTGAAGCCTCCGTCCGTCTCTTCGAGCCTGGGTGAAGCTTTCCGCAAGATGTCATGGCCGTCTCCAGCATCCCGGGGTCATCCACTGGTTTCTCCAGGGAGCCCGTCAAACTGTCCTTCACCCAGAGTTGCATTGCTTCACGAGGTCTTGAAAATCTTGACTTAACCGGTCTTGGTTATCCTCGCATTACTCGTGTTATGCACTCAACCAAAATCCCGTCTACTGAAGCATAGCAATATGAAATTTGTCGTCCCGGGCCAAGTATCGGGGTTGTTGTGTGCCTACGACGTGATACTACAACCTATACTAAAATTTCCAAGTACCTACGCAGCATGCAATTGGGGAAAGAAAGGTGAAACTACCATGCATAGAAAAATATAGGAGATAGTATGATCAAAATGACTAGCCTTGATGAAAGTTGTCTTGATCGAGCGCTTCTAAGTAAAAAGCTTCACACTCCGGGTGATCTACCGATACAAACAAATACACCATAAGCACTACAATCATCAACAAGTAAAATAACATCACAAGTATAAAGTAGCTATGGCCTAAGTGAAAGAATTCACTACACCTCACTAAGGCAGAAATTGTTTCTGTTAAAACCCCAAGTAAAAATATTAAAAAACATTGAAACTTATACCACAGTAAGATATAATCACTTGGAAGCAGTAGAAAAAAGAATCAAATAAAAATCATTTTTTAAACTCCAGTAATAAGCAAAACAAGGTTTAAACTAAATCTGATCTAATTCAAATTGGAAAATTTCAAACATAGACAAATTATATGTTTTTCGAAACTACAGAAAAATTGTGATCTACTAGAGAAGGAATCAGCCTCATTCGATCTCTAGATCAAAAGCTATGATCAAAACAGTATTGGAACTTCCTCTATTTTTTGGAATTAAACATAAAAAAAAGAAGTTGATTCTAACGGGCAGGGGGTACACGTGGCGCTCTCTGATTGGTCCTAGGGAGTTTTCTGCGAGGAATTCTAACAAATGGCCGAAAACTAACTAAAACTCTCTGGCTAAAATATAAGTGGAGAAAAACCGTTCGGTTTTGGTCTGAAAACGAAGGGGTATTGCACTTCTAATCACATGCGTTGGTTAAGATCTAACGGCTAACAGGGGGTGGGGGTTCTCACCGGCGTGGGAGTTTTCCGGCGAGGGCTTGACGGCGGCGGCGGCTCGGGTGTGGACGTGGGTGGCACTCCAGGGGGTCTCCGGTGGCGGCGGAAGCTCTAGTCGATGCGGACGAGGGAGGCGGGCTCACTGGTGGCGCGAGGAGAGGTCGGGGATGTCGGGGAGGAGGGGGCCGTGGCAATGGCGCGGTGGGTGTGGCGAACTTCGGCTAGGTCTGGCGGCGAGCTCACGGCACGGCGAGGGTGTCTCGGGGGTGGAACGGGTCGAGGAGGGGTAGTGGAGCTTTTATAGGGGGAGATGAGTGCTCGGGAGGGAAGGGGCAGGGAGATCGAGGAGGATCCGGCGGCGGTCCGGCGTGGGAAGGAAGGAGCTCGGCTCGGGGGAAGGAAGGAGCTCGGGGGAGATCGGGTCGGCGCTGGGGCCCATGGGTCAGCGATAGGAGAGAGGGGCGCAGGGGATCGGCCACCCGATCCTGAAAGGATTCACATCCGGCGGGTGGGATTCGGCCCATAGGGCCTATCTCGCGCCGGTGCGAAGAGAAAAAAAAGACAAAATGTTTCCTTTTTTTCTATTTAACTAAAAACAGAAATTAAAAATAGAAAAAAGGAATAAAATAAAATCTAAATATAGGGGTATTATATACCAAAATTTTCAGAAAAAAATTCTCTATCCGTTTAACATTTTTCCAAGACAAAAATAAAAACTTTTAAAAAATGTTTTTTCAGAAAAAACCCTTATGTTATATTTTCTTTTTCAAATTATTTTCTCCATAAATTCTGGTTTTTCTTGGCTCAAAATAATTTCAAAAATGCCTCACATTGTGGAGGGTCATTTTCCTCCGCTCTTTCTTGCTTCCAGTAAATTATTTCCCGACACTTCTCGTGTGAAGAAAAACATAAAAATGCAAAAGCAAAATTTTAGAGAATTCAAATGCAAAATTTTATTGCAAACAAAATGCATAGATGCTTAGCTACATTTGTAAAACATTCCAAATTAGGAAATTTGGGATGTTACAAACCTACCCACCTTAAGATGAATCTCGCCCTCGAGATTCGGGTTGGCTTGAAAATAGGTGCGGGTGGTCTCGACGAAGATCTTCTTCTCGCTCCTAGGTGGCTTCTTCCTCGGTGTGGTGGCTCCACAACACCTTGCAGAACTTGATGATCTTGCTGCGGGTAACTCTGTTGGCAGTCTCGAGAATCCTGACGGGTTTCTCCTCATACGTCAGATCACTGTCAAGCTGTATGGCCTCTAGGGGCACTGTATCTCTCAACGGAACATCAGCCATATCAGCGTGGCATTTCTTCAACTGGGAAACATGGAAGACATCGTGAACTCCGGACAATCCTTCCGGCAGTTCCAGTTTATATGCAACTTTGCCTCTACGTTCAAGAATTTTGTAGGGGCCGATGAATCGGGGTGCTAACTTTCCTTTCACACCAAATCTCTTGATTCCTCGAAGTGGAGACACCCGAAGATATGCTCGGTCTCCCACTTCGTATGGTACTTCCTTGCGTTTGCTGTCGGCATAACTTTTCTACCTGGACTGAGCTATCTTGAGTCGGTCACCAATCAGCTTGACCTTCTCTTCAGAATCTCGGATAAGGTCGGGTCCAAAAAGTTGTCGGTCTCCAACTCCATCCCACATCAACGGTGTTCTACACCTCCTTCCGTATAGAGCTTCGAAAGGGGCCATCTTCAGACTGGTCTGATAGCTATTGTTGTATGAGAGCTCGGCATAAGGCAAATTATCATCCCAACTAGACCCATAGTCTAGTGCGCAAGCTCTCAACATGTCCTCCAGAATCTGATTGACTCTCTCGGTCTGTCCATCTGTCTGTGGGTTAAAAGCTGTACTGAACTCCAATCTCTTTCCCAAGGTTTCATGCAGTTGGTGCCAAAATTTTGATGTGAACTGAGTCCCTCTATCTGACACAATACTCTTCGGTACTCCATGCATACATACGATCCTGGTCATATATATCTTGGCCAGCTTGGCACTCGTGTAAGTAGTCTTCACAGGAATGAAGTGAGCTACCTTGGTCAACCGATCGACCAAAACCCAAATAGAATCATAGCCAGAACGGGTCCTGGGTAATCCTGTGATGAAGTCCATACCAAGCTTTTCCCATTTCCACTCGGGTATCGGCAGAGGTTGAAGCAAACATGTTGGCTTCTGATGCTCGGCTTTTACTCGCTGACAAACATCGCATATTGCTACAAACTCGGCAATGTCTTTCTTCATTCCTGCCCACCAGAAACTTTCTTTCAGATCCAGATACATCTTGGTGTTGCCGTGCTGTATCAAGTACGGGGAATCATGGGCCTCCAGAAGTATCAACTTCCTGAGTTCGGGATCATTGGGCACATAAATGCGATCCTCAAACCATAAAGTTCCATGTTCATCCTCACGAAAACTTTTAGCCTTCCCGTCTTTCATTTTCTGCTTAATCTCAGCTATCTCCTTGTCTGATTTCTGAGCTTCGCGGATCTTTTCTGTCAAAGTGGACTGAATTTCCAGTGTGGCTACAAATCCTCTTGGAACTATTTGTAATTTGAGCTCTCGGAGATCATCGGCTAACTCCTGGGGTAATCCTCCTCCTATGAGTGTGTTCACATAACTCTTGCGGCTCAACGCATCGGCTACAACATTTGCCTTGCCTGGGTGATAATGCAATCTCATGTCATAGTCCTTGATCGATTCTAGCCATCGCCCCTGTCTGAGGTTCAACTCCTTCTGCGTGAAGATATATTTCAGGCTCTTGTGATCAGTGTAAACATCACAACTATTTCCAATCAGGAAATGTCTCCAGGTCTTGAGAGCGTGCACTACGGCTGCTAGTTCCAAGTCATGTGTGGCATAATTCAACTCATGGGGTCTGAGCTGTCTGGATGCATAGGCTACAACTTTACCTTCTTGCATGAGCACTCCTCCGAGTCCTTGACGAGAAGCGTCACAGTAAACCTGGAAATCCTTCCGAATGTTCGGCAATATCAGCACTGGGGCTGTAACCAGACGTTTCTTCAACTCTTGAAAACTAGATTCACATTCCTCAGTCCAAACCTACTTGGACTCCTTCTTCAACAACTCTGTCATGGGCTTGGCGATCTTTGAGAAATTCTCAATGAACCTCCGGTAATATCCGGCAAGTCCGAGGAAACTACGGATCTCCTTAACTGAAGTGGGTGCTACCCATGCGGTGACTGCTGCGACCTTGGCAGGGTGCACTACTATTCCTTCTCTTGAAATGACGTGTCCAAGGAATCCGACTTCCTTCAAACAAAACTCACATTTGCTAAACTTTGCATACAGCTTATGCTCTCGAAGTTTCTCCAGAACTAGACGCAGATGTTCCTTGTGTTCCTCCTCGTTCTTGGAGAATATCAGTATGTCATCGATGAACACCACGACAAACTTGTCCAAGTATTCCATAAATACCTTGTTCATCAGATTCATAAAATATGTCGGAGCATTAGTCAGTCCAAATGACATGACCCTGTACTCGTACAAGCCGTACCGAGTGGTGAAGGCTGTCTTGGGTATATGCTACTCACGAATCTTCAACTGATGATACCCGGATCGAAGATCGATCTTGGAGAATACTCGGGCTCCAACTAACTGGTCAAACAGATAATTGATCATCGGCAAGGGATACTTGTTCTTGATGGTCACCTCGTTCAATGCACGATAGTCGACTACCATTCTCAAGGACTTATCCTTCTTTTCAACCAAGAGCACTGGGGCTCCCCAAGGTGAAGAACTTGGGCAAATATACCCTTTGTCCAACAACTCCTTAATTTGCTTCTTGATTTCTACCAAGTCATTTGCGGGCATCGGATAGGGTCTCTTGGATATCGGGGCTGTTCCGGGTAATAGCTCAATCAGGAACTTAATCTCTCTATTAGGTGGCATGCCTGGCAATTCCTCCGGAAATACATCTGGGTATTCTTGTACAATCGGTACTTCCTCCTGGACTACTCCCGTAAGAGAGTGTACTCGTTTACTCCGTGTCGGGCGCTGAGACACGTACTTTATCCGCTTTTGCTCGGGGGTGGTGAGCAAAATAGACTTAAAGTCACAATCAATATTCCCTTCGTACTTGGTCAACCAATCCATGCCTAGGATTACATCCAATCCCCGATACTCTAATACGATGAGGTCGGTGGGAAACTGATGATTCCCGATGTTGAGACTCAAAGCATGGCATCCTATCCCGGCTGTCATGATGCCTCCTGGGGAACTGACCTTAATAGGTTGGCTGAGGGTTCTAGTTGGCAAACTATACTTTTCCACAACTACCCTTGATATGAATGAATGCGTTGCACCAGAATCAAAAAGTACCAATATTGAACGTGAATTTAGCAAAAACTTACCATACACAGTATCGGGGTGATCATAGACCTCTTCAACATCAATGTGATTCACCTGAGCCTGAGGAAAAGGATTGGGCTTCTTTGCTCCAGAGTTGCCGTTGTCGTTTCCATTTCCCTGCTTGTTTTGGGCACATTCAGTGGCATAGTGTCCCGTCTTCTGACACTTGAAGCAGGTGATGTGATTCAGATCCTTCTGAGCTGGAGCTAGATGATGCTGAGTGTTGTTACCGCCATTCTTGAAGTTGTTGTTGTTGAGGTGGTTCCCATTTCCTCCATGGTTGTGGCCTCCATGGTTGTGCACTGGGTGATTATGCTGGACGTGTCCTCCAAACTTATCGGATCCAGTCCCGGTATTCCCTGAATAGGGGGTGTAGCGAGGCTTCTGCTGAGTGCCGGAGTTGAACTTTCCATTGCCATACTTCCGCTTGCGGTTCTCCATCTGCTGATGTTTCCCCTCCAAGATGAGGGCCTTATCTACCAGCTCCTGGTAGTTGGTGAAGTTGGCTACAGTCAGCTGAATGCTCACCTCATCATTGAGTCCCTCCAAGAACTTTTCCTGCTTGGCCGCATCATCGGCCACATCTCCAGGTGCATAATGGGCGAGCATGCTGAATTCATCGACATACCGAGCCACATATCGATTTCCCTGGCGTAAGTTGCGGAACTCACGCTTCTTCAGACTCATTGCACCAGCTGAGACATGTGCGGTGCGGAAGGCTTGCTTGAACTGCTCCCAAGTGACTCCAGCAATGGGGTATGTGGTGGTGTAGTTCTCCCACCATGCAGCTGCAGGGCCTTCAAGTTGATTCGCGGCAAAGCGCACCTTCTTAGCTTCAGTACAACCAGCAGTGATAAGTTCCCGCCCCATCTTGCGGAGCCAATCATCTGCCATGATGGGCTCAATGGTGCTGCAGAAAGTCGGAGGGTTCAACCTCAGGAAACGGGTGAGATTGTCGGCCTGGGGTGGATGCTGGTTGTTGTTATTGTTCTGATTCTGGATGATCAGCTGCATCAGGGTATTCTGTTGCTGAATCAAGTGAGTGACTGAGTTCCGGCGGAAAGTTGGAAGCAGGGGCACCTCTCGGAGGCATCTGATGTTTGTAGAGGGGTGAGATTAGCATAGAACAATGGTCGACACAGTAATTACACTACCCATATGAAATGCAACAAACAAGTATCACGCCACACATTTTATTCAATACCATCACAAAAGGTTCACACATGGGGATACAAAAATCGATAACGTAAACATCGGCATAAACGTTTAAAGATAAATTTGGTGGTCTAGTCTAAGTGTCCTCCTCAAAAAAGCATGGTGGTCGGTCCCTCGGTGGAGCTTTCTTCATAGTCTTCCTCGGGATGAAGGTTCTCGCCCATGTCCAGTTCCTCCTCCAGGTATGCGACTTGAGTCTTCAGCTTCTCGATCCTCTCCAGAAAGTCCTTCACCTCCAATTCGTGCTCATAGTGGGCTTCCCGGGCCGCTTCTTCGAGTTCGAGTTCGCGGAGCGACAGTTGGTTGATCTTCCTGGCGTCCTTGATCACATGATGCTCCAGAGTCCCGCTGTGCTTCTCCAAGGTCTGGGCATAGGACATGAGAGTGTCCTTGGTCTTGCTTGAGATAATTTCTCCATCTTCTCCTCTCCGGGATACCGTGAATAGGTCCGGTGAAATAGGGCAGCCTCTGTACACTTCCTTGATACGTCTGAGTGCACAATGGACCGCCATGTCCCTTCCGAGAATCCAGCTGGGTGCGATGAACTTGAAGTCCACACACTCAGTGCGCGGCTCGAATGTCCTTCTAGGAACATGCACCTCAATCCTGTAGCGTGTATCCTCCGGGTAAGACGAAGTAGGCTTCCCTGTGATAGTCGGCAGAGCAATCCTCAAGTCCTTGGTGATCTGTATCAGCTCCTTTCCGAAAGGCATAGTGGCGTCGGGTTGGCAAAACTCCGTGAACTTAACGGGGATGAAGGTGGCCATCTAAAACATTGGAAAATCGGAGAGAAGTCAGAAATGATCAGAAGAGGAAATATAGGATTTATAGACATAAGAAAATAGTTTTCTTCCTAAGGCTTTTCCATTCCTAGAGGTTACGTCCTACGGTCAGCGTGTGCTCTGATACCATTTCTGTACCGACCCGACTCAATATGAGTCAAGCCTCTCGTGTTTCCGTACCATCCCAAAATCATGCTGGTACACACTCAGTACATCAATGTATATATCAAGAGTTCAATCACACAGCTTTATTAATCGAAATCTCATAACGAGTTCTTTATTACAATAATGTATTACAATAAAGTGGCTGAAGGCCATCTCATGAGATATCTAACGAAGACTAGCGGAAGCATCAGGTAGACGAGTCCATCCGACTCCAGGGCATGTCGTTGAGCGTAGATCGTAGCCTCACTCCTGGTCGGAAAAGTACTCTGCAACATGATACGTTGCAGCCGTGTAGGTCAGCATATGGAATATGCCGGCAAGTCATCAAAGAGAGGGGGAAAATAATAACCAACTATCTCTACATGCATATTTGGCAGGTGGGGCTATAAGTTTTAGCATAAAGCCAATTTTCTCCTACAACAAGAGAGGGCTGAAAGAAAAATATTACTACATTGTTTGGTGTTAACGAGATGGTTCCGCCAACCAATTCTCGTACCCGAGTTGTTAATAATTCCCACATCATTAATAAGTTGTTTCGAGAGTTCAGGGAAATTTCAATGCCTTCGGCTCAAGTTGTCCATGACCGTGGGCACGGCTAATCGATTAGGTTTTGGGCACTCTGCAGAGTTTTGCACACGTTCCCCACAAGATTTGATCGGCTCCGTGTATGTCCTCGCACTTCACGGTGTTTGAAGACCGGATGATCAAAACATGGTCTTTCAACCGGTCCCTCTGAATCCCTGTCGGTGCCCATCCATTCCTACCGTTCTTCTACATCTGCTAGCACCGCCTGTCCAGAGTCGCTGCGTTGTCCAACCAAGCCAGAGCCCATAATGACTTGTGGCTGTGCAGGTAAGCCTTGGGTCTTGAAGCCTCCGTCCGTCTCTTCGAGCCTGGGTGAAGCTTTCCGCAAGATGTCAGGGTCGTCTCCAGCATCCCGGGGTCGTCCACTGGTTTCTCCAGGGAGCCCGTCAAACCGTCCTTCACCCAGAGTTGCATTGCTTCACGAGGTCTTGAAAATCTTGACTTAACTGGTGTTGGTTATCCTCACATTACTCGTGTTATGCACTCAACCAAAATCCCGTCTACTCAAGCATAGCAATATGAAATTTGTCGTCCCGGGCCAAGTATTGGGGTTGTTGTGTGCTTACCACATGATACTACAACCTATACTAAAATTTCCAAGTACCTACGCAGCATGCAATTGGGCAAAGAAAGGTGAAACTACCATGCATAGAAAAACATAGCAGATAGTATGATCAAAATGACTTGCCTTGATGAAAGTTGTCTTGATCGAGCGCTTCTAAGTAACAAGCTTCGCACTCCGGGTGATCTACCGATATAAACAAATACACCACAAGCACTACAATCATCAACAAGTAAAATAACATCACAAGTATAAAGTAGCTATGACCTAAGTGACAGAATTCACTACACCTCACTAAGGCAGAAATTGTTTCTGTTAAAACCCCAAGTAAAAATATTAAAAAAAAAATTGAAACGTATACCACAATAAGATATAATCACTAGGAAGCAGTAGCAAAAAGGATCAAATAAAAATCATTTTTTAAACTCCTGGAATAAGAAAAACAAGGTTTAAACTAAATCGGATCTAATTCAAATTTGAGAATTTCAAACATAGACAAATTATATGTTTTTATAAACTAGTGAAATTTTTTGATCTACTGGAAAAGGAATCAGCCTCATTAGATCTCTAGATCAAAAGTTATGATCAAAACAATATTGGAACTTTCTCTGTTTTTTGGAATTAAACAGAAAAAAAAGAAGTTGATTCTAACGGGCAGGGGGTACACGTGCCGCTCTCTGATTGGTCCTAGGGCATTTGCTGCGAGGAATTCTAACAAATGGCTGAAAACTAACTAAAACTCTGGCTAAAATATAAGTGGAGAAAAACCGTTCGGTTTTTGTCTGAAAACCGAAGGGGTATTGCGCTTCTAATCACATGCGTTGGTTAAGATTTAACGGCTAACAGGGGGTGGGGGTGCTCACCGGCGTGGGAGTTCTCCGGCGAGGGCTTGACAGCGGCGGCGGCTCGGGTGTGGACATGGGTCGCACTCCAGGGGGTCTCCGGGGGCGGCGGAAGCTCCATGCGATGCGGACGAGGACGGTGGGCACGCTGGTGGCGCGAGGAGAGGTCGGGGATGTTGGGGAGGAGTGGGGTCGTGGCAATGGCGTGGTGGCTGTGGAGAACTTCGACGAGGTCTGGCGGCGAGCTCACGGCACGGCGAGGGTGTCTCGGGGGTGGAACGGGTCGAGGACGGGTAGGGGAGCTTTTATAGGGGGAGATGAGTGCTCGGGAGGGAAGGGGCAGTGAGATCGAGGAGGATCCCGCGGCGGTCTGGCGAGGGAAGGAAGGAGCTCGGCTCGGGGGAAGGAAGGAGCTCGGGGGAGATCGGGTCGGCGCTGGGGCCCACGGGTCAGCGATAGGAGAGAGGGGCGCAGGGGATCGGCCACCCGATCCTGAAAGGATTCGGATCCGGCGAGTGGGATTCGGCCCACAGGGACTATCTCGCGCCGGCCCACAAAGACAAAATGTTTCCTTTTTTCTATTTAACTAAAAACAGAAAGTAAAAAATACAAAAAAGGAATAAAATAAAATCTAAATAGAGGGGTATTATATACCAAAATTTTCATCCGTTTAACATTTTTCCAAGACAAAAATAAAAACTTTTAAAAAATGGTTTTTTCAGAAAAACCCCTTATGTTATATTTTCTTTTTCAAATTATTTTCTCCCTAAATTCTGGTTTTTCTTGGCTCAAAATAATTTCAAAAATGCTTCACATTGTGGAGGGTCATTTTCCTCCGCTCTTTCTTGCTTGTAGTAAATTATTTCCCGACACTTCTCTTGTGAAGAAAAACATAAAAATGCAAAAGCAAAATTTGAGAGAATTCAAATGCAAAATTTTATTGCAAACAAAATGCATAGATGCTTAGCTACATTTGTAAAACATTCCAAATTAGGAAATTTGGGATGTTATAGCCAAGCACCGTGGGAGGAGGAGGAAGGAGAGGAGTAGGGCTGCGCCGAGGGAGACAAGAAACCGTGTGCCAAACAACCCCAAACCCGCCTAGCGTTCCCCCCCTTCTCCACCTCCTGCACCTTGGGCCCCTTTGTGGGTGGCGCACCAGCCCACTTTCGGTTGGTTTCCCTCCACCTATTGGCCCATGCTACCTCTTGGGACTGGTGGCCCCTCCCGGTGGACCCCCGGGACCATTTCCGGTGGTCCCGGCGGTCCCGGTACGCTAGCGGTGACGCCCGAAACATTTCCGGTGTCCAAAACCATCCATCCTATATATCAATCTTTACCTACGGACCATTCTGGAGCTCCTCGCGACATCCGGGATCTCATCCGAGACTCCGAACAACTTTCAGTAACCTCGTAGTACATTTCTATATAACCCTAGCATCATCGAACCTTAAGTGTGTAGACCTTACGGGTTCGGGAAGCATGCAGACATGACCGAGACGCTCTCTAGCCAATAACCATCAGCGGGACCTAGATACCCATGGTGGCTCCCACATGTTCCACGATGATCTCATCGGGTGAACCACGATATCAAGGATTTAATCAATCTCTTATACAATTCCCTTTGTTTGTCGGTATAGAACTTAACCGAGATTCGATCGTCGGTATACCTATACCTTGTTCAATCTCGTTACCGGTAAGTCTCTTTACTCGTTCCGTAGCACGTCATCCTATGACTAACTCCTTAGTCACATTGAGCTCATGATGATGTTCTACCGAGTGGGCCCAGAGATACCTCTCCGTCACACGGGGTGACAAATCCCAATCTTGATTTGTACCAACCGAACAGACACTTTCAGAGGTACCGGTAGTGCACTTTTATGGTCACCCAGTTACGCTGTGACGTTTGATACACCCAAAGCAGTCCTACGGTATCCGGGAGTTGCACAATCTCACGGTCGAAGGAAAAGACACTTGCCATTAGAAAAGCTTTCGCATACGAACAGTACGATCTAGTGCTATGCTTAGGATTGGGTCTTGTCCATCACATCATTCTCCCAATGATGTGATGTCATTATCAATGACATCTAATGCCCATGATCAGGAAACCATGATCATCTATTGATCAACGAGCTAGCCAACTAGAGGCTTGCTAGGGACACATTGTGATCTATTTATTCACACATGTATTACTATTTCTTGTTAATACAATTATAACATGAACAATAGACGATTATCATGAACAAAGAAATATGATAATAACCATTTTATTATTGCCTCTAGGGCATATTTCCAACAGTCTCCCACTTGCACTAGAGTCAATAATCTAGTTACATTGTGATGTATCGAACACCCATAGCATTATGGTGTTGATCATGTTTTGCTCGAGGAAGAGGTTTAGTCAACGGTTCAGCAACATTTAGATCCGTGTGTACTTTACAAATATCTATCACTCCAATCTGGACATGGTCCTACATAGAGTTGTAGTGGCATTTGATGTGCTTGGTCTTCTGGTGAAACCTGGGCACCTTGGCTATGGCAATGGCCCCAGTGTTATCACAGAAGAGTGTCATTGGACACGACGCGCTTGGAAGCACTCCAAGGTCGGTGATGAGCTCCTTCATCCAAATTCCTTCATGAGTCGCTTCTGAAGTAGCTATGTACTCCGCTTCACATGTAGATGTTGCCATGACTTCTTGCTTGCTGCTGCACCAGCTCACTGCCCCACCATTCAAAACATACACGTATCCGGTCTGTGACTTAGAGTCATCCAGATCTGTGTCGAAGCTAGCATTGACGTAACCCTTTACGACGAGCTCTTCGTCACCTCCATAAACGAGAAACAATTCCTTAGTCCTCTTCAGGTACTTATGGATAATCTTGACTGCTGTCTAGTGTTCCATACCGGGATCACTTTGGTACCTCCCTACCAAACTTATGGCAAGGTTTATATCAGGTGTGGTACACAGCGTGGCATACATTAGAGAGCCTATGGCTGAAGCGTAGGGGACAATACTCATCTTCTCTCTATCTGCTGCCGTGGTCGGTGACCGAGTCTTACTCAATATCATACCTTGCAAAACTGGCAAGAACCCTTTCTTTGAGTTTTCCATATTGAACTTCTTCAATATCTTTTCAAGGTATGTACTTTGCGAAAGACCTATGAGGCGTCTCGATCTATCTCTATAGATCTTGATGCCTAATATGTATGCAGCTTCTCCAAGGTCCTTCATTGAAAAACTCTTGATCAAATAGGCCTTTATGCTCTCCAACATCTCTATATTATTCCCAATTAATAATATGTCATCCACATACAGTATGAGGAAAGCTACAGAGCTCCCACTCACTTTGTAGTACAGACAGGCTTCTTCATAAACCTGTATGAACCCAAACGCTTTAATCACCTCATTAAAACGAATGTTCCAACTCCGAGATGCTTGCACCAGCCCATAGATGGAGCGCTGGAGCTTGCACACTTTGTTAGCACCCTTAGGGTCAACAGAACCTTCTGGTTGCATCATATACAACTCTTCCTTAAGATTCCCGTTAAGGAACGCAGTTTTGACATCCATTTGCCAAATTTTGTAATCATAAAAGGCAACGATTGCTAACATGATTAAGACTGATTTTAGCTTCGCTACGGGAGGGAAAGTCTCTTCGTAGTCAATTCATTGAATTTGTCGAAAACCCTTTGCGACAAATCGAGCTTTATAAAAGGTCATATTTCCGTTTGCATCAGTCTTCTTCTTGAAGATCCATTTATTTTCTATGGCTCGTCGATCATCGGGAAAGTCCACCAAAGTCCATACTTTGTTCTCATACATGGATCCTATCTCGGATTTCATAGCCTGAAGCCATTTGTTGGAATCCGAGCCCGCCATTGATTCTTCATAGTTCAAAGGTTCACCATTGTCTAACAACATGATTTCCATCACAGGGTTGCCATATCACCCTCGAGCGGAGCGTACCCTTGTGGACCTTCGCGGTTCAGTAGCAACTTGATCCGAAGCTTCATCATCATCATCATTAACTTCCTCTTCAGCTGGTGTGGGTGCAACAGGAACAATTTCCCGCGCTGTGCTACTTTCCGGCTCGAGAGGAGGTGTAATTACCTCATCAAGTTCCACTTTCCTCCCACTTACTTCTTTCAAGAGAAACTATGTCTGTAGAAAGGATCCATTCTTGGCAACAAATGTTTTACCTTCGGATCTAAGATAGAAGGTATACCCAATAGTTTCCTTAGGGTATCCTATGAATACGCATTTCTCCGCTTTGGGTTCGAGCTTCTCTGGTTGAAGTTTCTTCACATAAGCATCACAGACTCAAACTTTAAGAAACAACAACTTAGGTTTCTTGCCAAACCATAGTTCATATGGTGTCGTCTCAACGGATTTAGACGGTGCCCTATTTAAAGTGAATGCTGCAGTTTCTAATGCGTATCCCCAAAATGATAGCAGTAAGCCGGTAAGAGACATCATAGATCGTACCATATCTAATAAAGTGCGATTACGACGTTCAGACACTCCGTTGTGTTGCAGTGTGCCAGGCGGCGTCAGTTGTGAAACAATTCCACACTTCCTTAGGTGTGTGCCAAACTCGTGACTCAAATATTCTCCTCCACGATCAGATAGTAGACACTTAATATTTCTGTCACGTTGATTCTCAACCTCACCCTGAAACTCCTTGAACTTTTCAAACATCTCAAATTTGTGCTTCATCAAGTAGATATACCCATACCTACTCAAATCATCGGTGAGAGTGAGAACATAACGGTAGCCACCGCGAGCTTCAACGTTCATTGGACCACACACATCAATATGTATTATTTCCAATAAGTCGGTCGCTCTCTCCATTATTCCTGAGAATGGAGTCTTAGTCATCTTGCCCATGAGGCACGGTTCTCATGTGTCAAACGATTCAAAGTCAAGAGACTCTAATAGTCCATCAGTATGGAGCTTCTTCATGCGCTTAACACCAATATGACCAAGGCGGAAGTGCCACAAGTATGTGGGACTATCATTATAAACTTTACATCTTTTGGTACTCACACTATGAATATGTGTAACATCACGATTGAGATTCATCAAGAATAAACCATTCACCTGCGGTGCTTGACCATAAAACATATCACTCATATAAATAGAACAACCATTATTCTCTCACTTAAATGAGTAGCCGTCTCCCATTAAGCAAGACCCTGATACAATATTCATGCTCAAAGCTGGTACTAAATAACAATTATTAAGGTTTAAAACTAATCCCGACGGTAGATGTAGAGGTAGCGTGCTGACGGCGATCACACCGACCTTGGAGCCATTCCCGACGCACATCGTCACCTCGTCCTTAGCCATTCTCCGCCTTGGCCAGTCTCCGCTTATTCCGCAGTTCCTGCTTTGAGTTGCAAATGTGAGCAACAGCACCAGTATCAAATACCCACGAGCTACTACGAGCGCTGGTAAGGTACACATCAATAACATGTATATCACATATACCTTTAACGTTGCCGGCCTTCTTGTCCGCTAAGTACTTGGGGCAGTTCTGCTTCCAGTGACCTTTTCCCTTGCAATAGAAGCACTCGGTCTCAGGCTTGGGTCCATTCTTTTTCTTCTTCCCGCCATCTGGCTTACCGGGCGCGGCAACGGCTTTGCCTTCTTTATTGAAGTTCTTCTTACACTTGCCCTTCTTGAAACTCATGGTCTTGTTGACCATCAACACTTGATGCTCTTTCTTGGTCTCTACTTCTGCAGACTTGAGCATCGAGTACAACTCGGGAATGGTCTTCTCCATCCCTTGCATGTTGTAGTTCAGCACAAAACCTTTGTAGCTTGGTGGGAGAGACTGGAGGATTCTGTCAATTATAGCATCATCCGAAAGTTCAAATCCAAGTGAAGTCAGACGACCATGTCACCCAGACATTTTGAGTATGTGCTCACTGACAGAACTGTTCTCCTCCATCTTACAGCTAAAGAACTTGTCGGAGACTTCATATCTCTCGACACAGGCATGAGCTTGAAAAACTAGTTTCAGCTCTTGGAACATCTCATATGCACCGTGTTGCTCAAAATGCCTTTGGATCCCTGTTTCCAAACTGTATAACATGCCACACCTAACCAGAGAGTAGTCATCACTCCGCGTCTGCCAGACGTTCAGAATGTCCTGGGCTGCTGCGGGAGTGGGAGGGTCACCTAGCGGCGCATCAAGGACATACGCCTATTTAGCTGCTTCAAGGATGAGCTTCAAGTTGCGGACCCAGTACGCATAGTTTCTACCATCATCTTTCAGCTTGTTTTTCTCTTGGAATGCGTTGAAACTGTGGTTGACGTTGGCCATCTACAATATTTATAAAGACAACTTTTAGACTAAGTTCATGACAATTAAGTTCATTTAATCAAATTAGGTATGAACTCCCACTTTAATCGACATCCCTCTAGTCATCTAAGTGATACATGATCCATATTGACTAACCCGTGTCCGATCATCACGTGAGACGGACTAGTCATCATGGTGAGTGCTGTGGCAATAAAAGTCCTTCCCTGACGCTAGGAATTCTTCGTGCTACTTCTCTGGTTTGTGTCCGTTTTTCCCTTGAAGAGGAAAGGGTGATGCAGCACAGGAGAAGTAAGTATTTCCCTTAGTTTGAGAACCAAGGTATCGATCTAGAAGGAGGGCCTCGGCAAGACCAAAGTACCTGCGCAAACACAAACAAGCTTGCACCCAACGCTTCAAAGGGGTTGTCAATCTATTCAAGATTGTTTGCAAAGTGAGATCTGAAGGCGGAAAGTGCAACGTAGTAAAAAAGTGTAAGGCTAAAAATATGGTGTGGAGTAGACCCTGGGGGCCATAGTGTTCACTAGAGGCTTCTCTCGTAATAGCAAATATCACGGTGGGTGAACAAATTACTGTCGAGCAATTGATAGAACTCCGCAAAGTCATGATCATATCTAAGGCAATGATGAAAACCCCATCTTTTTACCCTTGATGGCAACAACACAATGCGTGCCTCACTACCCCTTCTGTCACTTGGTGAGGTCACCGCATGGTATGAACCCAAAACCAAGCACTTCTCCCATTGCAAGAATCATAGATCTAGTTGGCCAAACAAAACCCACAACTCGAAGAGAATTACACGGATATGAAATCATGCATAAGAGAGATCAGAAGAAACTTAAATAAGATTCATAGATAATCTGATCATAAATCCACAATTCATCGGATCTCGACAAACACGCCGCAAAAGAAGATTACATCGGATAGATCTCCATGAAGATCATGGAGAACTTTGTATTGAAGATCCAAGAGAGAGAAGAAGCCATCTAGTTACTAGCTATGGACCCGTAGGTCTTTGGTGAACTACTCACGCATCATCGGAGAGGTCATGGTGTTGATGGAGAAGCCCTCCGTGTCCGAATCCCCCTCCGGCAGGGCACCGGAATGTGCCCCAGATGGGATCTTGCAGAGACAGAAGCTTGCGGCGGTGGAAAAGTGATTTCGATGATCTCCTCATTTTTTTTGGGATTTTAAGGGAATTTATAGGCGCAACCCCTAGGTCAGGGGCGCTCAAGGGGCCCACAAGCCTGTGGGTCGTGGCCTACCCCCTGACCGCAGGGTGGGGGCTTGTGGGGCCCCTCAGGCTCCCCCGACTTGGCTCCCAAGCTTCCCGATCTTCTTCCGTTCCGGAAAAAATCTTTTCGGGGATTTTCTTCCGTCTGGACTCCGTTTCAAAATCTCCTCTGAAAGGGGTCAAAAACATGGAAAAAACAGGAACTCGCACTTGGCACCGAGTTAATAAGTCAGTCCCAAAAACTATATAAAAGGCAGGCAAAACATCCAAAGTTTGACAAGATAATAGCATGAAACCATAAAAATTATAGATACGTTGGAGACGTATCAGTGAGCAACTTCATGCTGATCGTATTCAACCATACGACTCATGTTCGACCTTTCAGTATCTTGTATTCGAGGTCATGTCTGTACATGCTAAGCTCGTCGAGTCAACCTTGGTGTTTCGCGTGTGTAAATCTGGCTTACAACCGTTGTATGCGAACATTAGGATCTATCACACCCGATCGTCACGTGGTGCTTCGAGACAACGATCCTTCGCAAAGGTGCACACTTAGGGGAATACATTCTTGAAATTTTTAAGAGGGATCATCTTATTATGCTACCGTCATTCCAAGCAATAAGATGAAAAAAATGATAAACATCACAATGCAATCATATAGTGACATGATATGGCCATTATCGTCTTTGCTCTTTCGATCTCCATCTTCAGGCATCGCATGATCATCATTGTCACCGGCGTGACACCATGATCTCCATCATCATGATCTCCATCATCGTGTCTCCGTGAAGTCGTCACGCCAACTACTACTATCACTACTACTATAGCTAACCGTTAGCAATGAAGTAAAAGTAGTAAGCACATGGCGTTGCATCTCATACAATAAATTAAGACAACTCCTATGGCTCCTGCCGGTTGTCATACTCATCGACATGCAAGTCGTGAAACCTATTACAATAACATGATCATCTCATACATCGTACATGCAACTTCACAACTTTGGCCATATCACATCACATGTCAAACCCTGCAAAAACAAGTTAGACGTCCTCTAATTGTTGTTGCAAGTTTTACGTGGCTGATTTGGGTTTCTAGCAAGAACGCCTTCTTACCTATGTGACAGCCACAACGATGACATGCCAAAGCTATTTACCCTTCATAAGGACCCTTTTCATCAAATCCAATCCGACTAGAGTGGGAGAGACAGACACCCGCTATCAAACTTTATGCACGATGTGCATGTATGTCGGTGGAACCAGTCTCACGTAAGCGTACGTGTAAGGTCAGTCCGGGCCGCTTCATCCCACAATACCACCGGAAAAGAATAAGACTAGTAGCGCCAAGCAATTGATAAATCATCTCCCACAACCTTTTGTGTTCTACTCGTGCATAGAATCTACGCATAGAATATCTGGCTGGGATGCCACTGTTGGGTAACGTAGCATAAATTCAAAAAAATTACAACGCATATTCATATCTTCCTATGGAGAGACTAGCAACGAGAGAGGGGTGAGTGCATCTTCATACCTTTGAAGATCGCTAAGCGGAAGCGTTACTAGAACGCGGTTGATGGAGACGTACTCGCGGCGATTCACATTGCGGTGGGATTCCGATCTAGTGTCGAACTACGACACCTCCGCGTTCAACACACGTGCAGCCCGGTGACGTCTCCCGCACCTTGATCTAGCAAGGAGGAGGGAGAGGTTGGGGAAGATCTCCGGCAGCACGACAACGTGGTGTCGATGGAGAGACGAGGTCTCCCGGCAGGGCTTTGCCAAGCACCGTGGGAGGAAGAGGAAGGAGGGGAGCAGGGCAGCACCGAGGGAGAGAAGAAACCGTTTGCCAAACAGCCCCAAACCCCTCTCTATTTATAGGAGGAGGGTACGGGGTGCCACCCCTAGGGTTCCCACCCTAGGTGGTGTGGCAGCCCCCCCAGATGGGAGGTGCGGCAGCCAGGGCAGGGGGGGGGGGTGGCGCACCCCTAGGTGGGCCTTAAGCCCACCGACGCCTAGGGTTTCCCCCCTTCTCCACCTCCTGCGCCTTGGGCCCCTTTGTGGGTGGCGCACCGGTACGTCCATTTTGCATCATGCTTTCATGTTGATATTTATTGCTTTATGGGTTGTTATATTACTTGTGGTACCATATTTATGCCTTTTCTCTCTTATTTTGCAAGGTTTATTTGAAGAGGGAGAATTCAGGTAGCTGGAATTCTGGACTGGAAAAGGAGCAAATCTTAGTCCACTATTATGCACATCTCCAAATGCCCTGAAAAGTTACGTGGATTTTTTTGGGATTATATAAAAAAATACTGGGTGAAAGAAGTACCGGAGGGGGCTGCCAGGGCGCCACAAGCCCTGCCACCGCCACCCCCCTCATGGCGGAGTGGGGGCTTGTGGGCTCCCTGACGTCCCACTAGCCCCCCTCTTTTGCTATATGAAGGGTTTGGTCCAGAAAAAAATAAATCGGGAGCTTTTTCGTGGTTTCGCCGCCGCCATGAGGCGGAACTTGAGCAGATCCAATCTAGAGCTCCGGCAGGACGATCATGCCGGGGAAACTTCCCTCTCGGAGGGGGAAATCGTCGCCATCGTCATCACCAACACTCCTCTCGTCGGAGGGGAGGCATCTTCATCAACATCTTCATCAGCACCATCTCCTCTCCAATCCCTAGTTCATCTCTTGTAACCAATCTTCGTCTCGCGACTCTGATTGGTACTTGTAAGGTTACTAGTAGTGTTGATTACTCTTTGTAGTTGATGCTAGTTGGATTACTTGGTGGAAGAGTTTATGTTCAGATCCTTGATGCTATTCATTACACCTCTGATCATGATTATGATTATGCTTTGTGAGTAGTTACTTTTATTCCTGAGGACATGGGATAAGTCATGCTGATAATAGTCATGTGAATTTGATATTCGTTCGGTATTTTGATATGATGTATGTTGTCTTTTCCTCTAGTGGTGTTATGTGAACTTCGACTACATAACACTTCACCATATTTGGGCCTAGAGGAAGGCATTGGGGAGTAGTAAGTAGATGATGGGTTGTTGGAGTGACAGAAGCTTAAACCCTAGTCTATGCGTTGCTTCGTAAGGGGCTGATTTGGATCCACTAGTTTAATGCTATGGTTAGACGTTGTCTTAATTCTTCTTTTGTAGTTGCGGATGCTTGCGAGAGAGGTTAATCATAAGTGGGATGCTTGTCCAAGCAAGGGCAGTACCCAAGCGCCGGTCCACCCACATATCAAACTATCAAAGTAAGGAACGCGAATCATAGGAACATGATGAAACTGGCATGATAGAAATTCCCGTCTGTCCTCGGGAGCGTTTTCCCTCCTATAAGACATTGTTCAGGTTTGTCCCTTGCTACAAAAGAGATTGGGACACTTGCTGCACCGTTGCTACTACTTGTTACTTGTTACTTTTCGCTTGCTACGTTTCACCTCGCTACACAATCACTTGTTACCGCTACTTTCAGTGCTTGGAGTTATTACCTTGCTCAAATCCGTTTATCAGAGCCTTCTTCTCCTCGTTGGGTTCGACACTCTTACTTATCGAAAGGACTACGATTGATCCCCTATACTTGTGGGTCATCAAGACTTTTTTCTGACGCCGTTGCCGGGGAGTGAAGCGTCTTTGGTAAGTGGAAATTGGTAAGGAAACATTTATATACTGTGCTGAAATTTATTGTCACTTGTCACTATGGAAAGTGTTCCTTTGAGGAGTTTGTTCAGGGTATCTTCACCACGAACGGAAGCACGAGGATATGTTCCTCAACCCGAGGTACCTACTGAAAATATCTTTATGAAATTCCTTCGGGTATGCTTGAGAAACTGCTGGCTAATCCTTTTACAGGAGATGGATCTTCACATCCAGACTTGCATCTAATCTATGTAGATGAAGTTTGTGGTTTATTTAAACTTGTAGGTTTTCCCGAGGATTAGGTAAAGAATAAAATCTTTCCTTTGTCTTTGAAGGATAAGGCGTTGACATGGTATAGGCTATGTGATGATACTGGATCATGGGACTACAATCGGTTGAAATTGGAATTTCATCAAAAGTTTTATCCTATGCATTTAGTACATCATGATCAGAACTTTATTTATAACTTTTGGTCTCCTGACAGGGAAAGCATAGCTCAAGCTTGGGGGAGGCTTAAATCAATCTATATTCATGCCCCAATCATGAGCTCTCGAGAGATATCATCACTCAAAACTTTTATGCTCGTCTTTCTCATGAAGATCGTACCATGCTTGACACTTCTTGTACCGGTTCTTTTATGAAGAAGGATATTGATCACAAGTGGAATTTATTGGAAAGAATCAAACGCAACTCTGAAGATTGGGAGCTGGACGAAGGTAAGGAGTCAGGTATGAATTTCCAGTTTGATTTCGTTAAATCTTTTGTTGAGACAAACACTTCTAGAGATTTTAGCGCTAAGTATGGAGTTGACTCTGAGATAGTAGCGTCTCTATGTGAACATTTGCTGCTCATGTCGATCTTCCCGGAGAAGTGGTTTAAATATCATCCTACTGTAGAAAGCAACATCGCCAAAACCAATCTAGTTGAGGAGAATGTCATTGCTTTTAGTGATCCTGTTGTTCCTTGTGCTTACATTGAGAAACCACCATACCCTGCTAGGATAAAGGATTATTCTAAAGCTCCAACTGTGATATGTAGGGGTTACATTAGACCACTTGCACCCCCTGAGGAGATTAGAGTTGAACCTAGTGTTTCTATTATCAAAGATCTCTTAGCCGAAGACATAGATGGGCATGTTATCAAATTCTGTGAGGACGCCGCTAGAATTGCTAAACCTCACACGCAAGACAAACACAGACCTGTAGTTGGCCTACCCGTTGTTTCTGTCAAGATAGGAGATCACTGTTACCATGGTTTATGTGATATGGGAGGTAGTGTTAGTGCAATACCCCGTTCTCCATATGATGAAATCAAAGATGAGATTTCACCTGCTGAGTTAGAACCCATTGATGTCACTATTACGCTAGCTAACAGAGACACTATCTACCCTCTGGCAATTGTGAGAGACGTAGAAGTCCTGTGTGGTAAGACGAAGTATCCTACTGATTTCCTCGTCCTTGGTACTGCAGAAGATAGCTTTTGTCCCATCATATTTGGTAGACCCTTTTCCTATAGACGTATGCCTTTTGGCTTATGCAATGCACCTGCCACCTTCCAAAGATGTATGATGGCTATATTCTCTAACTTTTGTGAAAAGATTGTCGAGGTTTTCATGGATGACTTCTCCATTTACGGGTCTTCCTTTGATGATTGCCTCAGCAACCTTGATCGAGTCTTACAAAGATGCGAAGATACCAACCTCGTCTTGAATTGGGAGAAGTGCAACTTTATGGTTAATGAAGGTATCGTCTTAGGACACAAATATTCTGAAAGAGGCATTGAAGTTGATAAGGCTAAGGTTGATGCAATTGAGAAAATGCCTTGCCCCACAGATATCAGAGGTATACGAAGTTTCCTAGGTCATGCTGGTTTCTATAGAAGGTTCATTAAAGACTTCTCTAAGATTTCTAGGCCTCTTACCAACCTCTTGCAGAAGGATGTTCCTTTTGTTTTTGATGAGGATTGTGAGGAAGCCTTTGAAATACTTAAGAAGGCTTTGATAACCGCACCTATTGTTCAACCACCTGACTGGAACATGCCCTTTGAAATCATGTGTGACGCTAGTGATTATGCTGTTGGTGCTGTTCTAGGACAAAGAGTTGACAAGAAGTTGAATGTTATTCACTACGCTAGTAAAACTCTAGACAGTTCCCAAAGAAACTATGCCACTACGGGGAAGGAATTTTAGCAGTCGTGTTTGCATGTGAAAAGTTCAGATCTTATATAGTTGACTCCAAAGTCACTATTCACTCTGATCATGCTGCTATTAAGTACCTTATGGATAAGAAGGACGCTAAGCCTAGGCTGATCAGATGGGTTCTCCTGCTACAGGAATTTGATTTGCATGTCGTTGACCGAAAGGGTGCTGATAACCCTATAACAGATAACTTGTCTAGGCTAGAGAATGTCCTTGATGACCCACTATCTATTGATGACAGCTTTCCTGATGAGCAATTTAATGTCACTCGCACTTCACATAGTGCACCGTGGTATGCCGATTATGCAAATTATATCGTAGCCAAATACAAACCACCCAGTTTCACCTATCAGCAAAAGTAGAAATTCTTCTTTGATTTGAGACACTACTTTTGGGATGATCCTCACCTTTATAAGGAAGGAGTAGATGGTGTTATTAGACGTTGTGTGCCTGAACATGAACAGGGACAGATCTTGCAGAAGTGTCATTCCGAAGCCTACGGAGGACACCACGCTGGAGATAGAACTGCCCATAAGGTATTGCAATCAGGTTTCTATTGGCCCACTCTCTTCAAGGATGCCCGTAAGTTTGTCTTGTCTTGTGAAGAATGCCAAAGAATAGGGAATATCAGTAAGCGTCAGGAAATGCCTATGAACTATTCACTTGTCATCGAACCATTTGATGTCTGGGCTTTGATTATATGGGACCCTTCCCGAGTTCCAATGGGTACACTCACATCTGAGTTGCTATGGATTACGTCACTAAGTGGGTAGAAGCTATCCCCACTAAAGATGCTGATCACCACACCTCTATTAAGATGCTTAAGGAAGTCATATTCCAAAGATTTGGAGTCCCTAAATACTTCATGACTGATGGCGGTTCACACTTCATTCATGGTATTTTCCGCAAGATGCCCGCTAAGTATGATGTCAACTATAGAGTTGCATCTCCTTATCATCCTTAGTCTAGTGGTCAAGTGGAGTTGAGTAATAGGGAGATCAAATTGATCCTACAAAATACCGTCAATAGATCTCGAAAGAACTGGTCTAGCAAACTTGACGATGCACTATGGGCTTATAGGAATGCTTATAAGAATCCCATGGGCATGTCACCGTATAAAATGGTTTACGGTAAGGCCTGTCATTTACCTCTTGAGCTGGAACACAAAGCTTATTGGGCAATCAAAGAGATCAACTTTGATTTCAAACTTGCCGGTGAGAAGCGGTTGTTTGATATCAGCTCGTTAGATGAATGGAGAGCCCAGGCATATGAGAATGCCAAGTTGTTCAAGGAAAAGGTTAAGAGATGGCACGACAAACGAATACAGAAACGTGAGTTCAATGTAGGTGATTATGTCCTGCTATACAATTCTCGTTTGAGATTCTTTGCAGGCAAGTTTCTCTCTAAATGGGAAGGTCCCTATGTTATCGAGGAAGTATATCGTTCTGGTGCCATCAAAATCAATAACACAGAAGGAAATTTTCCTAGAGTGGTAAATGGGCAAAGAATCAAGCATTACATCTCTGGTACTCCCATAAATGTTGAGACCAATATCATCAATGTCATAAGTCCAGAGGAGTACATAAGGGATGTTTATCAGCCTGTTTCAGACCCTGAAAACGAAGAGGTATCTGTTTCGGTAAGAAATTGGACTCCAATGCTTTTCCAATAGGAAATTTCCTCCGTTTTGGAATTTTTGGAAAATTAGAAAAATAAAAAGCAGTCCAGAGAGCGCACGAGGCGGCCACAAGCCCTGCCACCGCCCCCTACCCCCCTGGCGGCGGAGAGCAAGCTTGTGGGCACCTCGTGTGCCTCCCAGACTCCGTTTTCTTGCGGAGCACTCCGTCTGGTCCAGAAAAAATCAATATATACTCGCCCGAAGGTTTTGATCTCTGTATCGCGCAGTTTTCCTCTGTTTTCGTTTCGAGCCTGTTTCTGTGACAGATCTAGATCATCATGACTTCCCCAAACGCTCCTAAGGACAAGATCTTCGAGAAGATCATCAATCCCTACCTCACGGAAGTGCTGAAACACCCTCAATCTATCAAGATGAGCGAGGGGATGTTGCACATCCGTGATGTTGAGGGGCCTAAGAAGACCGAAAGCATGGAGACGAGGCTCGAAGCAATGGAGCAACAAGTCTTGAATTGCCAAGGGACGATGGAGCATGGACTTAACGCCAACCACATGATGATCACGGAGTTCACTAGCAATCACAAGATGGATGCCATTGACATTGGGAAACACCTCTCCAGGCTCTATGACAGGGTTGATCAACTTCAGGGCCAGATCTATGACCTGCAGAACCAAAACTGTGAGTATGAGTACATATTTAAATCAATAAGGTTGGCTGTAGATTTGAGTATTCCGGCGACTCGTTCATCCTGCCATGATGAAGCACCTGTGCCTTGGAAGACGGAGGATCAGACTACTTCAACAACTCCACCACCCTCACCACCAAAGGAAGACAACTAAGCATTGGTATGGGGAATCCCCTTGGCTTCTGCCAAGCTTGGGGGAGTTGCCCTGGTATCGTATCACCTTTATATCTTTTGCTTTTACCTTTGTTTTAGTTCCTTCCTTTTCAGTTTTTATTTCTTCTCTTAGAGGAATAAGTCTTTAGTGTTCAGTTTGAGTCTTTTGCTTTTGTCTCTCCCCCGATGTATTCGAGCTTATGATCTATATAATAAAGAGTATCTTAGTCAAGGGCTTTGCTTTGTGCCATGATCAAAAGTATGAAAAGAAAGATAGCATGAAAGATCATGACACGATCTTATGGAAAGTGATAACTTCACATATGACACGTATGATGATTGAAACTTGTTGAGAATAAATCAACATAGACCTCAGTCATTGTTGCAATTAATAAGAAGTAATAAGGAAAGAGAGGTTCACATATAAATATATCATCTTAGACACTTTTTACAATTGTGAGCACTCACCAAACTATTACATGCTTTGGAGTAGATGTTGGACAAGGAAGACAACATAATGAATTGTGTTTGCTTGGTTCCAAACAATGTTATATGATTAGAGATCCCTTAGCATGTGACGATTGCTTCCACCTCATATTAGCCAAAACTCCCGCAACAAGTAGAGATACTACTTGTGCATCCATAAACCTACAACCCAGTTTTGCCATGAGAGTCCACCATACCTACCTATGGATTGAATAAGATCCTTCAAGTAAGTTGTCATCGGTGCAAACAATAAAAATGGCTCTCTAATATGTATGATCTATTAGTGTGTGGAAAATAAGCTTTGTACGAACCTGTGATGAGGAAGGCATAAAAGCGATAGACTGCATAATGAAGTTCTTTATCACAGGAGGCAATATAAAGTGACGTTCCTCCGCACTAAGAGGACACGCATTCAAACCTCAAAAGCGCATGACAACCTCTACTTCCCTCTGCGAAGGGCCTATCTTGTACCTTTACTTTTTGCCCTTGTAAGAGTAATGGTGATCGTCACCAATTCCCTATTTTTGCCTTTGTCTTGGCTACCGTCACATGCTTGGGAAAGATCTATATTCATATATCAACTTGGAGTTGAGTACTTATGCTTTATTGTTCTTGACTTTACCCTTGAGGTAAACCGTTGGGAGGAAAAACTATAAGCCCCTATCTTCCTCTGTGTCCAGCTGAAACTTCGACACCACGAGTACCACGTGAGTTGTAACAATTGTGGAAAACAAAAGAGATGATTGAGTATGTGGATTTGCCTTACAAGCCCTTATTTGACTCTTTCTGATGTTGTGATAAATTGCAATTGCTTCAATGACTATGGATTATTGTTGGTTACTTCTCGGTAAGGTTTTTGCTTCATGCTTTGCTTTGTGAAGGAATTGTTACTTTCCCATAAGAATATTTATGATGTATTGCTGTTCTATGTGTGATCATGATGCCCTCATGTACGTATTATGTTTTATCGCCACCTTTGTCCCTAAACATGTGGACATGTTTATGGAACTTGGTTTTCGCTTGAGGACAAGCAAGGTCTAAGCTTGGGGGAGTTGATACGTCTATTTTGCATCATGCTTTCATGTTGATATTTATTGCTTTATGGGCTGTTATATTACTTGTGGTACCATATTTATGCCTTTCCTCTCTTATTTTGCAAGGTTTATTTGAAAAGGGAGAATTAAGGCAGCTGGAATTCTCGACTGGAAAAGGAGCAAATCATAGTCCACTATTCTGCACATCTCCAAATGCCCTGAAAATTTACGAGGATTTTTCTGGGATTATATAAAAAATACCGGGTGAAAGAAGTACCAGAAGGGGGCTGCCAGGGCGCCACAAGCCGTCCCACTGCCACCCCCTGGTGGCGGAGTGGGGGCTTGTGGGCTCCCTGACGGCCCACTAGCCCCCCTCTTTTGCTATATGAAGGGTTTTGGTCCAGAAAAAATCAATCGGGAGCTTTTTCTCGGTTTCCCCGCCGCCACGAGGCGGAACTTGAGCAGATCCAATCTAGAGCTCCGGCAGGACGATCCTGCCGGGGAAACTTCCCTCCCGGAGGTGGAAATCGTCGCCATCGTCATCACCCACACTCCTCTCATCGAAGGGGAGGCATCTTCATCAACATCTTCATCATCACCATCTCCTCTCCAATCCCTAGTTCATCTCTTGTAACCAATCTTCGTCTCGCGACTCCGATTGGTACTTGTAAGGTTACTAGTAGTGTTGGTTACTCTTTGTAGTTGATGCTAGTTGGATTACTTGGTGGAAGAGTTTATGTTCAGATCCTTGATGTTATTCATTACACCTCTGATCATGATTATGGTTATGCTTTGTGAGTAGTTACTTCTATTCCTGAGGACATGGGATAAGTCATGGTGATAATAGTCATGTGAATTTGATATTCGTTCGGTATTCCGACATGCTGTATGTTGTCTTTTCCTCTAGGGGTGTTATGTGAACGTCGACTACATAACACTTCACCATATTTGGGCCTAGAGGAAGGCATTGGGGAGTAGTAAGTAGATGATGGGTTGCTGGAGTGAGAGAAGCTTAAACCCCAGTCTATGCGTTGCTTCGTAAGGGGCTGATTTGGATCCACTAGTTTAATGCTATGGTTAGACGTTGTCTTAATTCTTCTTTTGTAGTTGCGGATGCTTGCGAGAGAGGTTAATCATAAGTTGGATGCTTGTCCAAGTAAGGGCAGTACCCAAGCGCCGGTCCACCCACATATCAAACTATCAAAGTAACGAACGCGAATCATATGAACATGATGAAACGAGCATGACAAAAATTCATGTGTGTCCTTGGGATCGTTTTCCCTCCTATAAGACGTTGCACAGGCTTGTCCCTTGCTACAAAAGGGATTGGGCCACTTGCTGCACCGTTGCTACTACTTGTTACTGGTTACTTTTCGCTTTCTACGTTTCACCTTGCTACACAATCACTTGTTACCGCTACTTTCCGTGCTTGCAGTTATTACCTTGCTGAAATCCGTTTATCAGAGCCTTCTACTCCTCGTTGCTGTTGGAATTATGCCCTAGAGGCAATAATAAATGTATAGTTATTATTATAATTTCTGTATCAAGATAATAGTTTATTATCCATGCTATAATTGTATTGAATGAAGACTCATTTACATGTGTGGATACATAGACAAACACCGTCCCTAGCATGCCTCTAGTTGGCTAGCCAGTTGATCGATGATAGTCAGTGTCTTCTGATTATGAACAAGGTGTTGTTGCTTGATAACTGGATCACGTCATTAGGAGAATCACGTGATGGACTAGACCCAAACTAATAGACGTAGCATGTTGATCGTGTCATTTTGTTGCTACTATTTTCTGCGTGTCAAGTATTTATTCCTATGACCATGAGATCATATAACTCACTGACACCGGAGGAATGCTTTGTGTGTATCAAACGTCGCACCGTAACTGGGTGACTATAAAGATGCTCTACAGGTATCTCCGAAGGTGTTAGTTGAGTTAGTATGGATCAAGACTGGGATTTGTCACTCCGTGTGACGGAGAGGTATCTCGGGGCCCACTCGGTAATACAACATCACACACAAGCCTTGCAAGCAATGTAACTTAGTGTAAGTTGCGGGATCTTGTATTACGGAACGATTAAAGAGACTTGCCGGTAAACGAGATTGAAATAGGTATACGGATACTGACGATCGAATCTCGGGCAAGTAACATACCGAAGGACAAAGGGAATGACATACGGGATTATACGAATCTTTGGCACTGAGGTTCAAACGATAAGATCTTCGTAGAATATGTAGGATCCAATATGGGCATCCAGGTCCCGCTATTGGATATTGACCGAGGAGTCTCTCGGGTCATGTCTACATAGTTCTCGAACCCGCAGGGTCTGCACACTTAAGGTTCGACGTTGTTTTATGCGTATTTGAGTTATATGGTTGGTTACCGAATGTTGTTCGGACTCCCGGATGAGATCACGGACATCACGAGGGTTTCCGGAATGGTCCGGAAACGAAGATTGATATATAGGATGACCTCATTTAATTACCGGAAGGTTTTCGGAGTTACCGGGAATGTACCGGGAATGACGAATGGGTTCAGGGAGTTCACCGGGGGGGGGGGGGCAACCTACCCCGGGGAAGCCCATAGGCTTTTGGGGAGACACACCAGCCCTTAGTGGGCTGGTGGGACAGCCCCAAGGGAGCCTATGCGCCAAGATAAGAAAAATCAAAGGAAAAGAAAAAAAAAAGAGGGAGAAGTGGGAAGGGAGGGGGACTCCTCCCACCAAACCAAGTCCAACTCGGTTTGGGGGGGGGAGTCCTCCCCCCTTTGGCTCGGCCGACCCCTTGGGCGTCCCTTGGACCCCAAGGCAAGGTCCCCCTCCCTCCTCCTATATATATGGGGCTTTTAGGGCAGATTTGAGACGATTTTCTCACGGCTGCCCGACCACATACCTCCATAGTTTTTCCTCTAGATCGCGTTTCTGCGGAGCTCGGGCGGAGCCCTGCTGAGACGAGATCATCACCAACCTCCGGAGCGCCGTCACGCTGCCGGAGAACTCTTCTACCTCTCCGTCTCTCTTGCTGGATCAAGAAGGCCGAGATCATCGTCGAGCTGTACGTGTGCTGAACGCGGAGGTGCCGTCCGTTCGGTACTAGATCGTGGGACTGATCGCGGGATTGTTCGCGGGGCAGATCGAGGGACGTGAGGACGTTCCACTACATCAACCGCGTTCTCTAACGCTTCTGCTGTACGATCTACAAGGGTACGTAGATCACTCATCCCCTCTCGTAGATGGACATCACCATGATAGGTCTTCGTGCGCGTAGGAAAATTTTTGTTTCCCATGCGACGTTCCCCAACAGTGGCATCATGAGCTAGGTTCATGCGTAGATGTCTTCTCGAGTAGAACACAAAAAGTTTTTGTGGGCGGTGATGTGCGTTTTTCTGCCCTCCTTAGTCTTTTCTTGATTCCGTTGTATTGTTGGATTGAAGCGGCTTGGACCGACATTACTCGTACGCTTACGAGAGACTGGTTTCATCGTTACGAGTAACCCCCTTTGCTCAAAGATGACTGGCAAGTGACGGTTTCTCCAACTTTAGTTGAATCGGATTTGACCGAGGAGGTCCTTGGATGAGGTTAAATAGCAACTCATAGATCTCCGTTTTGGTGTTTGCGTAAGTAAGATGCGATCCTACTAGATACCCTTGGTCACCACGTAAAACATGCAACAACAAAATTAGAGGACGTCTAACTTGTTTTTGCAGGGTATGATTGTGATGTGATATGGCCAATGATGTGATGTGATATATTGGATGTATGAGATGATCATGTTGTAATAGAAATATCAACTTGCACGTCGATGGTACGGCAACCGGCAGGAGCCATAGGGTTGTCTTTATACTAACGTTTGTGCTTTCAGATGCGTTTACTATTTTGCTAGGATGTAGCTTTAGTAGTAATAGCATAAGTAGCACGACAACCCCGATGGCAACACGTTGATGGATGATCATGGTGTGGCGCCGGTGACAAGAAGATCGTGTCGGTGCTTTGGTGATGGAGATCAAGAAGCACGTGATGATGGCCATATCATGTCACTTATGAATTGCATGTGATGTTAATCCTTTCATGCACCTTATTTTGCTTACAACGACGGTAGCATTATGATCGGGTGTGATAGACTCAACGTTCACATACAACGGGTGCAAAACAGTTGCGCACGCGGAACACTCGGGTTAAGCTTGACGAGCCTAGCATGTGCAGACATGGCCTCGGAACACATGAGACCGAAAGGTCGATCATGAATCATATAGTTGATATGATTAGCATAGGGATGCTTACCACTAAAACTACTCTTGAATCACGTGATGATCGGACTTGGGATAGTGTAAGTGGATCATGAACCACTCAAATGACTAGAGAGATGTACTTTTTGAGTGGGAGTTTAGCATATAATTTGATTAAGTTGAACTCTAATTATCTTGAACATAGTCTAAGTCCACTTTGAATATATTTGTGTTGTAGATCATGGCTCACGCAAGTGTCATCCTCAATTTTAATACGTTCCTAGAGAAAGCTAAGTTGAAAGATGATGGAAGCAACTTTGTAGACTGGGCTCGTAATCTTAAGCTAATCCTACAAGCTGGAAAGAAGGATTATGTCCTTAATGCTGCGCTAGGAGATGAACCACCCGCTACGGCTGATGAGGATGTTAAGAACGCTTGGTTAGCACGTAAGGAGGACTACTCAATAGTTCAATGTGCAGTCTTGTATGGCTTAGAGCCGGGACTTCAACGTCGCTTTGAGCGTCATGGAGCATTTGAGATGTTCCAGGAGTTGAAGTTTATCTTTCAGAAGAACGCCCGGATCGAGAGGTATGAGACCTCCGATAAATTCTATGCTTGCAAGATGGAGGAAAACTCGTCTGCCAGTGAACATGTGCTCAAAATGTCTGGGTACTCAAACCGTCTAGCTGAACTGGGGATTGAACTCTCGCAAGAAGCTATCACTGACAGAATCCTCCAATCACTGCCGCCAAGCTATAAAGGCTTTGTGTTGAACTACAACATGCCAGGGATGAACAAGTCTCCCGGCGAGTTGTTTGCGATGCTAAAAGTCGGAGAGTCTGAACTCCGTAAAGAGCATCAAGTGTTGATGGTGAGCAAGACCACTAGTTTCAAGAGAAACGGCAAAGGCAAGAAGGGCAATTCGAAGAAGAGCGGCAAGCCTGTTGCCAATCCGCCGAAGAAACCCAAGGCTGGACCTAAGCCTGAAACAGAGTGCTTCTATTGCACGTTGTTTTATGCGTATTTGAGTTATATGGTTGGTTACCGAATGTTGTTCGGAGTCCCGGATGAGATCAGGACGTCACGAGGGTTTCCGGAATGGTCCGGAAACGAAGATTGATATATAGGATGACCTCATTTGATTACCGGAAGGTTTTCGGAGTTACCGGGAATGTACCGGGAATGACGAATGGGTTCCGGGAGTTCACCAGGGGGGGCAACCTACCCCGGGGAAGCCCATAGGCTTTTGGGGAGACACACCAGCCCTTAGTGGGCTGGTGGGACAGCCCCAAGGGAGCCTATGCGCCAAGATAAGAAAAATCAAAGGAAAAGAAAAAGAAAAAGAGGGAGAAGTGGGAAGGGAGGGGGACTCCTCCCACCAAACCAAATCCAACTCGGTTTGGGGGGGGAGTCCTCCCCCCCTTGGCTCGGCCGACCCCTTGGGAGTCCCTTGGACCCCAAGGAAAGGTCCCCCTCCCTCCTCCTATATATATGGGGCTTTTAGGGCAGATTTGAGACGATTTTCTCACGGCTGCCCGACCACATACCTCCATAGTTTTTCCTCTAGATCGCGTTTCTGCGGAGCTCGGGCGGAGCCCTGCTGAGACGAGATCATCACCAACCTCCGGAGCGCCGTCACGCTGCCGGAGAACTCTTCTACCTCTCCGTCTCTCTTGCTGGATCAAGAAGGCCGAGATCATCGTCGAGCTGTACGTGTGCTGAACGCGGAGGTGCCGTCCGTTCGGTACTAGATCGTGGGACTGATCGCGGGATTGTTCGCGGGGCGGATCGAGGGACGTGAGGACGTTCCACTACATCAACCGCGTTCTCTAACGCTTCTGCTGTACGATCTACAAGGGTACGTAGATCACTCATCCCCTCTCGTAGATGGACATCACCATGATAGGTCTTCGTGCGCGTAGGAAATTTTTTGTTTCCCATGCGACGTTCCCCAACAGGGTTCGACACTCTTACTTATTGAAAGGACTACGATTAATCCCCTATACTTGTGGGTCATCACGCATGAGCCCACTTTGGGCAGGTTGCCCTCCACCTTTTGGCCCATGCTACCTCTTGGGGCTGGTGGCCCCTCCCGGTGGACCCCCGGGACCATTTCCGATGGTCCCGACGGTCCCGGTACGCTACCGGTGACGCCCGAAACATTTCCGGTGTCCAAAACCATCCATCCTATATATCAATCTTTACCTCCGGACCATTCCGGAGCTCGTCGTGACATCCGGGATCTCATCCGGGACTCCGAACAACATTTCCCTATAACCCTAGCGTCACTGAACCTTAAGTGTGTAGACCCTATGGGTTCAGGAAGCATGCAGACATGACCGAGACGCTCTCCGGCCAATAACCATCAGCGGGACCAGGATACCCATGGTGGCTCCCACATGTTCCATGATGATCTCATCGGATGAACCATGATGTCAGGGATTCAATGAATCCCGTATACAATTCCCTTTGTCTGTCGGTATAGAACTTGCCCGAGATTCGATCGTCGTTATACCTATACCTTGTTCAATCTCGTTACCGGTAAGTCTCTTTACTCGTTCCATAGCACGTCATCCTGTGACTAACTCCTTGGTCACATTGAGCTCATGATGATGTTCTACCGAGTGGGCCCAGAGATACCTCTCCGTCACACGGAGTGACAAATCCCGATTTTGATTCGTACCAACCCAACAGACCCTTTCAGTGGTACCCGTAGTACACCTTTATGGTCACCCAGTTACGTTGTGACGTTTGATACACCCAAAGCACTCCTACGGTATCCAGGAGTTTCACAATCTCACGGTCGAAGGAAAAGACACTTCACATTAGAAAAGCTTTAGCATACGAACAATACTTTCTAGTGCTATCCTTAGGATTGGGTCTTGTCCATCACATCATTCTCCCAATGATGTGATCCCGTTATCAATGACATCTAATGCCCATGATCAGGAAACCACGATCATCTATTGATCAATGAGCTAGCCAACTAGAGGCTTGCTAGGGACACATTGTGATCTACTAATTCACACATGTATTACTGTTTCCTGTTAATACAATTATAGCATGAACAATAGACGATTATCATGAACAAAGAAATATGATAATAACCATTTTATAATTGCCTCTAGGGCATATTTCCAACACATGCGTCGATGCGCCCGTGTGACATCCTCAGCTTTTGCTACAGTGTTGAATGTAATTAAGCTATAGCGATCTGATACGCCTCCAACGTATCTATAATTTTTGATGGTTCCATGCTATTATCTTGTCATCTTTGGATGGTTTGTATGCATGAATATGCTATTTTATATCTTTTTTGGGACTAACCTATTAACTCAATGCCAAGTGCCAGTTCCTGTTTTTTATGTGTTTTTGACCTTTTTCAGAGGAGAATATTGAACGGAGTCCAAACGGATGTGAAATGATTTTTTTCCATAACAGAAGACACGCAGGAGACTTGAGAACCAAGGTAGGGGACCTCGGAGGAGGTCACAAGCCACCCAGGCCCGGTCTAGGGGGGCCTAGCAGGCTCGTGGGTCCCCTGTGGCTCCCCTGCCCTAGTTCTTCCGCCTATAAATTCCCTAAAAATCTGAAACCACGGGAGAGAGCCATGAAAATACTTTTCCGCCGCCCCAAGCTTCTGTCTCTGCAAGATCCCATCTGGGGCATGTTCTGGTGCCCTGACGGTGGGGGGATTCGGACATGGAGGGCTTCTCCATCAACACCATTGCCTCTCCAATGATGCATGAGTAGTTCACCATAGACCTTCGAGTCCATAGCTAGTAGCTAGATGGCTTATTCTCTATCTTGGATCTTCAATACAAAGTTCTCCATGATCTTCGTGGAGATCTATCCGATGTAATCCTCTTTTGCGGTGTGTTTGTGGAGATCCGATGAATTGTGGATTTATGATCAGATTATCTATGAATCTTATTTGAGTCTCCTCTGATCTCTTATATGCATGATTTCATATCCTTATAATTCTCTTCGAGTTCTGGGTTTCGTTTGGCCAACTTGATCTATAATTCTTGCAATGGGAGAAGTGCTTGGTTTTGGGTTCAAACCATGCAATGACCTCACCCAGTGACAGAATGGGTAGCGAGGCACGTATCATGTTGTTGTCATCAAGGGTAAAAAGATGGGGTTTATATCTATTGCATGAATTTATCCCTCTACATCATCTCATCTTGCGTAAGGCGTTACTCCGTTTTTCATGAACTTAATACACTAGATGCATGCTAGATAGCGGTCGACGTGTGGAGTAATAGTACTAGATGCAGAAAGTATCAGTCTACTTGTCACGGACGTGATGCCTATATGTATGATCACTACCATAGATATCGTCATGCCTTTGCACGGTTCTATCAATTGCTCGACAGTAATTCGTTCACCCACCGTAATATTGGCTATCATGAGAGAAGCCTCTAGTGAACACTATGGCCCCCGGGTCTAGTTGACATCATATTTTCAGCCTTACACTTTTACTTTGTCGCACTTTCTGTCTTCAGATCTCACCTTGCAATCAATCGTGAAGGGATTGACAACTCCTTTGTAGCGTTGGGTGCAAGTTTGTTGTTTTTGCGCAGGTACTTTGGAGACTTTCCTTGATACTGCTACTGGATTGATACCTTGGTTCCCAAACTGAGGGAAATACTTACTGTTGTTTTGATGCATCACCCTTTCCTCTTCAAGGGAAAAACCAACGCAAGCTCAAGAGGTAGCAAGAAGACTTTCTGGCACCGTTGCCGGGGAGGATCAAATCAAGAATAGTCTCCCGTCAACGTGCCAATTTCTGGCACCGTTGCCGGGGAGGATCAAGTCAAGAATAGTCCCCGTCAATGTGCCAATTTCTCGCGCCGTTGCCGGGGAGGAGGATCAAGTCAAGAATAGTCTCCCGTCAACGTGCCAATTTCTGGCGCCGTTGCCGAGGAGTATCAAGTCAAGAATAGTCTTCCTCCAACTTGTGAGTTTCTCGCACCAGGGACTGTTCTAAGTGAAGCTTATCCAAGTAACTGTCGCAAACTCATCTCTTGCATTTACTTTTTTTTGCCTCTCGTTTTCCTCTCCCCCACTTCTGAAAAATAAAAATTTACAAAAATATTTGCCTTTTTCGGTCGCCCTTTTCTTTCGCCTGCTTTCTCTTTGCTTGTGTGCTATGTGCCTTCAATATGCTTGCATCTTCGCTTGCTGAAAATCTATTGATATGGATCCTCATCCACTTGCTAATCTCTTTAAGAGATCCAATTATGTTGATCCAATTGCTAGGGAGTTGAGTGCACTTGACTTTCTCTATTGAGTTTTACTTGAGATGCGTGAATCTGAAAATCGTGATGAAGAAATTTATGAAGTGATTCACGAGGGCTCCTTGAATGAAAAGCATGATTGCAATGGTTTCACTATAAATTCTATTAGTGACAATCGTGCTAAAAATATGCAAAATCCTAAGCTTGGGGATGCTAGTTTTGCTATGTCCACTACTTGTTGCAATGATCATGATTGGGGCAATGATTTTTCTTATGATCTTGAAAATTTGTTTAAGCCTCATGATGATTATGATATTTGCAATAATATTGAAAGTGGGATTGGAGAAGTCATGACTTTGGTTGATGATAATCCCACTATTTTTGAAGAGCGTCAACTTTGCATGCATGTGGATGATGAAAAGAATATCCTTCGTGATAGCTATATTGTTGAATTTGAATATGAGCCCACATGTAATTGTTATGAGAGAGGAAAATATTGTGGTAGAAACTTTCATATCACTAAATTACCTCTCGTTATGTTGAGATTGACATTGTCTCTTTCTTCTTCCTTGCATATGGTAGCTATTGGTTGTCTTGACAATTTGTTTTCCTATAAAATGCCTATGCATAGGAAGTATGTTAGACTTAGATACGTTTTTCACATGTTTCATGATGCTCTCTTCATGTCCGATTGCTATCTTTTATGTGAGCATCATTGAATTATCAATGCCTAGCTAAGGGTGTTCAACAATAGTGCTTGTTGGGAGGCAACCCAATGAATTTATCTTTGCTTTTTGCTTTCTGTTTTGTTGTGTCCACACCATCATAATTCTGTTATGACTATGTTTTTTGTGTTTCTTTTTGTGTTTGAGCAAAGTAAAACCTTTATGATTAGTTTTGGTGATGGTTGTTTGATCTTGCTGAAAAAGACTGAAACTTTGTGCTCACGAAATTATTTTTAATTACTATCCAGAAAGAGATTTTGAGTTGATTCTTTTTTATTTTGGTTGATATACGAATTTCCCTAATTGTCATAAGTTTTCAGAATTTTTGAGAAACCAGAAGTATACGAAGTATACAGATTGCTACAGACTGGTCTGTTTTTGACACATTCTGTTTTTGTTGTGTTGATTGCTTATTTTGATGAAACTATGGATAGTATCGGGGGGTACTAACCATGGAAAAGTGAGAATACAGTAATCTAACACCAATATAAATAGAAATCAAGTTTTCTACAGTACCTAACGAGTTGGTAGTTTGTTTTCTTATGCTAATGATATCATGAGTTTCTGTTTAAGTTTTGTGTTGTGAAGTTTTCATGTTTTGGGTGATGTTCTCATGGACAATGGGATAAAGAGTGGAAAGAGCTCAAGCTTGGGGATGCACAAGGCATCCCAAGCCAAATTCAAGGACACCAAAAAGCCTAAGCTTGGGGATGCCTCGGGAAGGCATCCCCTCTTTCGTCTTTAATCCATCGGTAACATTACTTGGAGCTATATATTTATTCACCACATGATATGTGTTTTGTTTTGCTTGGAGCGTCGTGTATTATAGGAGTCTTTTTTTATGTCACAATCATCCTTGTTGCACACCTTTTTGAGAGAGACATGCACTCATTGTGATTTTGCTAGAATACTCATTGAGCTTCTCTTATATCTTTCGAGTTAGGCAATTTAGCTCGCATGTGCTTCACTTATATCTTTTGAGCTAGATAACTTTGCTCTAGTGCTGCACTTAAATCTTTGTAGAGCACGGCAGTGTCATATTTTGGAGAAATAAGAACTCTCGATCCTCACTTATATATTTTTTAGAGTGCTCTCTCTGAGTAACTTGGTAATTGGCTTGTGCTATGAAAGTAGTCCTAAAGATGATATGCATCCAAAGATGATATAATAAAAACTTCCATGTTCATGTGCATTGCTTATAAAGAGAAGTTTGATTCCTCTCAATTAGTTTTGAGACATGGATTTGGTAATATTAGAGTCATGTTAGTAGGGTGTTGTGAATCTAGAAATACTTGTGTTGAAGTTAGTGATTCTCGTAGCATGCATGAATGGTGAACCGCCATGTTAGGAAGTCGGAGCATAATTGATTTATTGTTTGTCATCCTTTGTGTTCCGGTCGGGATCGCGCGATGGTTAACACCTACCAACCCTTCCCCTAGGAGTATGCGTTTAGCACTTTGTTTCGATTACTAATAAAAACTTTCGCAATAAGTATATGAGTTCTACATGACTAATGTGAGTCCATGGTATAGATGCACTTTCACCTTCCACCATTGCTAGCTTCTCTAGTGCCGTGCAACTTTTGCTGGTGCACAAACCCACCATATACCTTCCTCAAAACATCCACCATACCAACCTATTATGGCATTTTCATAGCCATTCCGAGATATATTGCATGTAACTCCCACCGTTCCGTCTCATGACTTGTGCCGTCACTTTCATATTGCCATTGCATGATCCTAAGATAGCTAGCGAGATGTTTCAACGTCATGCGCTAGGCTAGATCGTTGCACATCCCAGTACACTTCCGGAGGCATTTCCTATAGAGTCATCATTGCTCTAAGTGTTGAGTTGTGAGTAAATAAAAGTGTGATGATCGTCATTATTAGAGCATTGTCCCATGTGAGGAAAAATGAAAAGAGGCCAAACATGCCTACCAAAAAAATATGGAAAGAGACCAAAGAGCCCAAATAAAAAAAATGAGATAAAAAGAGAGAAGGGACAATGCTACTATATTTCTCCACACTTGTGCTTCGAAATAGCACCATGTTCTTCATGATACAAAGTCTCTTGTTTTGACACTTCCATATACTAGTGGGAATCTTCATTATATAACATGGCTTGTATATTCCAATGATGGGCTTCCTCAAAATTGCCCTAGGTCTTCGTGAGCAATCAAGTTGGATGCACACCCACTAGTTCTTCTTTTGAGCTTTCACATACTTATAGCTCTCGTGCATCCGTTGCATGGTAATCCCTACTCATTCACATTGATATCTATTGATGGGCATCTCCATAGCCCTTTGATACGCCGAGTCGATGTGACTATCTCCTCATTTTTTCCTCACAACCTCCACCACACTCTATTCCACCTATAGTGCTATATCCATGGCTCACGCTCATGTATTGCGTGAGAGTTGAAAAAGTTTGAGAAAGTAAGAGTGCGAAAACAATTACTTGGCCAATACTGGGGTTGTGCATGATTTAAATTCGTTGTGTGGGGATGATGGAGCATAGCCAGACTTTATGATTTTTTAGGGGTAACTTTCTTTGGCCTTGTTATTTCGAAATTTCATGATTACCTTGCTAGTTTGCTTGAATATTATTGTTTTCATGTCAATAGCAAACTATTGTTTTGAATCTCATGGTTCTGAACATTCATGCCACAAGAACGAAGTTACAAAGGACAAATATGTTAGGTAGCATTCCACATCAAAAATTCAGTCTTTCTCACTTCCCTACTCGGGGACGAGCAGGAGTTAAGCTTGGGGATTCTTGATACGTCTCCAACATATCTATAATTTTTTATGGTTCCATGCTATTATCTTGTCATCTTTGAATGTTTTGTATGCATGAATATGCTATTTTATATCTTTTTCGGGACTAACCTATTAACTCAGTAACAAGTGCGAGTTCGTGTTTTTTCTGTGTTTTTGACCTTTTTCAAAGGAGAATATTGAACGGAGTCCAAACGGAATAAAACCTGCGGAATGATTTTTTCCATAATAGTAGACACGCAGGAGACTTGAGAACCAAGGCAGGGGACCTCGGAGGAGGACACAAGCCACCCAGGCCCGACCTAGGGGGCGCCTGGGCCGAGCAGGCTTGTGGGCCCCCTGTGGCTCCCATGCCCTAGTTCTTCCGCCTATAAATTCCCTAAATATCTGAAACCACGGGAGAGAGCCACGAAAATACTTTTTGGTCGCTGCAAGCTTCTGTCTCCGCAAGATCCCATCTAGGGCACGTTCCGGTGCCCTGCCGGAGGGGGGATTCGGACACGGAGGGCTTCTCCATCAACACCATTGCCTCTCCGATGATGCGTGCGTAGTTCACCATAGACCTTCGGGTCCATAGCTAGTAGCTAGATGGCTTCTTCTCTCTCTTGGATCTTCAATACAAACTTCTCCATGATCTTCATGGAGATCTATCCGATGTAATCTTCTTTTGTGGTGTGTTTGTGGAGATCCGATGAATTGTGGATTTATGATTAGATTATCTATGAATCTTGTTTGAGTCTCCTCTGATATCTTATATGCATGATTTCATATCCTTGTAATTCTCTTCGAGTTGTGGGTTTCGTTTGGCGAACTTGATCTATAATTCTTGCAATGGGAGAAGTTCTTGGTTTTGGGTTCATACCGTCAGTGACCTCACCCTGTGACAGAAGAGGTAGCGAGGCACGTATCGTGTTGTTGCCATCAAGTGTAAAAAGATGGGGTTTATATCTATTGCATTAATTTATCCCTCTACATCATGTCATCTTGGTTAAGGCATTACTCTGTTTGTCATGAACTTAATACACTAGATGCATGCTGGATAGCAGTCGATGTGTGGAGTAATAGTAGTAGATACAGAAAGTATCGGTCTACTTATCTCAGGCGTGATGCGTGTATGTATGATCATTGCCTTAGATATCGTCATGACTTTGCGCGGTTCTATGAATTGCTCGACAGTAATTCGTTCACCCACCGTAATATTTGCTATCATGAGAGAAGCCTCTAGTGAACACTATGGCCCCCGGGTCTACTTCACATCATATTTTCAGCCTTACACTTTTACTCTGTTGCACTTTCCGCCTTCAGATCTCACCTTGCAATCAATCGTGAAGGGATTGACAACCCCTTTGTAGCGTTGGGTGCAAGTTTGCTGATTTTGCGCAGGTACTTTGGAGACTTGCCTTGATACTCCTACTGGATTGATACCTTGGTTCTCAAACTGAGGGAAATACTTACTGCTGCTGTGCTGCATCACCCTTTCCTGTTGAAGGGAAAAACCAACGTAACCTCAAGAGGTAGCACGATCCCATGCTAATGGTGCCACGCCACCGTGATTTCTATCATTGATCTCATGTTAGTTGAAACCGAGTCAAAATTCAAAGTTTATAAATAAATCGAACGAAAAAAGTTTTATAATGTTAAAATAAAAATGTCGGGAGAGTTATAAACATTCCCTAATAAATTATAAAAGTGAACCGGGCATTTTAAAATTTTTATAATCACTATATATATAAAACAGAAGCTATATATAAAAAAATAAATTAAAGAAAGTAAATTAAAAAAAGAAAAAAGAAAAGGAAAAGGAAAAAACCAACAAAAGCCCCTGGCCCAACTGGGCCAACTTGGCCCAGCCGGCCAGGCCCCCATCGGCCCACCCACCTGGGGGGTTATACCCTAGGAGGGTGAAACCCTAGCGCCCTGCTCCCCATTCCCCACCCCGCTGCGAGGACGAGGGCAAGCCCCTCGTCACTTCCCCCTCGCCACCAACCGCCAGCGCGCCTCCCACGTCGCCCCACCTACCCCCACGCGCCCCCAAGCACGTGGCCCCGTCGCTCCCTCCCTTCCCTCGCTCACCAACGCCTCCCTCCGCAGATCCCGTTCACCCATCCGGCGCCGCCACCCCACGCACCTCCTACCCCCGACGGTCGGCCCTCGCTGGCCTCTTTCTCCCTTTCCCCATCGCCCCTTCCTCCCGCTCGGCCCCATTCTCCCTGCCAGATCCCGCGCGACCGCGCCGTCTCACCCCATCGCGCCCTCACCTCGCCAACGCCCCTCTCCACTCCTTGCCTCCCACCGCCACCGTCACCCCATGCCGTCCCCGCACTGGAGCCACACCGGGGGATGCATTGGCGCCCTCGGCCGGGCCCCTCCTGCAGCAACTGGCCGACCGCGCCACCGGCCGCACCTCCACCGGCGCCAGCTCCACCACCCCATCAACGCCGGATCCTCCTCCTCAACCTCCTCCCCGCCGGTCTACCTCCACACTGAGCCTCTACTTCCCCATCAACGGTGGTGAGGCTCCGGGCTCCGGCCACCCCTTCCTTCCTTTCCCCATCCCGGTTCCGTTCCGGCGAACACCACCGCGTTTCGATGCCGTTAGGTTCCTGTAGGAGGAGGTGGAGTTTGCCTCTCTCTCTCTATTGACACACACGAACACAAAGGAGCACAGGGTTGGAAATGTTAGATAGAAGAAAAAGAAAATAAAAAAGAAAGAGTTAATGTATATGTGTATGTATGTATGTATTAGATGCATGTATGTATTTTGTATGTATATATGTATTATTATGTATGTATGCATGTATATAAAAATATATATATTATGTATATGTATATGTAGATGTGTGTGTGGCCATGGGCCACTGACCAGTGGGGCCAGCCACCCCACTGTCTTTGTCACGGGGCCCCAACCCCCCCTAAACGGATTAGTATAAAATAAAAATAAAAATGAATATAAGAAATATTTTTTTAATGAAATAAAATAAATAAATAATTAGATATATTATTTAATTAATTAGTTAATTAATTAAATATATAGTTAAGATAATGTGTTAATCAGGATAATTAAATTATCCTATTAGAGTATGACACGTGGGTGCCGCACTAAATTAATCTGATTAATTAATATTTACACTTAATAAATAAATTGTGTCAATGACACGTAGAACCCATTGGCCAGTTGACCAGTCAACTGCTGATGTCAGCATGACAGCATGCTGATGTCATGAAAGCAATTAATTGAAATAATTAAATCTATTTTTAATTCCTAATTTTTGAATAAAACTTTAAAAATTAATATTAAATAAACCGTAAGTCACATCAAAATATTTTCAACATGGAAGTTGATCAAGAGAACGAGACGAACCCGGATTCACATTCCATTCGTGTGTCACGCGTCCCTAGCATAGCAAGCGTGGAACTTTTCCATCATTTTCAGTGTGACCGGTAGTAGCGAGACACCCGGGAAATATCATCTCATATTCTCCCGATCAGTCTATGAGAGATGTTATTCCGTTAGCTCATGCCTAGCATGCATATTGCCATGTGATGCATAGTGTTGCACCTGTTGCTGTTATTTCTTGTTTCTCCCCCATCTTCTTACCGGTAGATCCCAAGACTGACGCTACTGCCGGGTACACCTACCCACCCGACGATTAGCATTTTGCCGCAGAGCAACAAGGCAAGAAACCCCCCCCCCTTGATCATTCCTATATCGCCTATTCTTTCTCCCTCATGCTTGCATTAGTATTTTGCTACTCTTGTAGTTAGCTCCTATATCTGATGCATAGCCTAATTTTGATGAACTGCTACTTTCAGTACATGTAGCTTTAAACTGTTTAGTATAGGTGGAACAGTCATCCCCTCTGACCCCGTTAATTCAGTTGCCCCGCTTTGTCATCAAGTCTCGATCCCTGATCGATGAACTAGACCTCGCACAGCACTTACACCCCCCTTAGTTGTCCGACGCTATAGAGATACTATCGGGTACTAAGGGTGACACCTCGCGAAGTACTTCCGATGATATCTGTGTAGTACAGCTAGTCAGTCGTGGTTATCGAGGGTGATTCCTCTTTCACCATTCCCGGCGATGCCTTTGTCGTGCAACCCCTCAAGTGTGGGACCCTCGAGGGTGATTCCTCTAGGTCCACCTTGACGGATACATTGTTCGAAATCCAACGAGGGTGATATCTCGGATTCCCCTTGATGTTTCAACCACACAGTTACTTGACCATGTTACTGGGATCTTTGATGAATAGATGTTAGGCGGGTGGATTCCCACGTGTTTGTGTCGATGACCTAATTAAAATAATAATGGATTTGGGTATTTCATCTGGGTTGGTCAGAGACCTTTTCGCACTAACCGGCTACGCGGGAAGAATTATGGGTACTCGAAGTCGCGGGATCAGCCGAAGCTTTTCAGATGTCAGCAATAGAGCGATGTGCGCCCGAGTGGTCCCGAGAGGCATCACGCTTGTGATTAAGGGGTGCTAGGACTGAGGTCGGCCGCCCACGCATCATGCAGGAGCACGGAGGGCAAGTGGTCCCATGAACCCTTTGTGCTTAGGAGTTAGACTAGCGGGCTGGCCTCTGTGTTGAGCTTAGGTGGGGCAGCGACGTGTCGATATTCCGAAGCCGGGCGTGACCCAAAAAAGTATGTCCGGACAGAGTGTTATCGAGCGTGACGGGAAACTTGGTGCACCCCTGCAGGGATGAAAATTAACTATTCAGATAGCCGTGTCCACGGTTACATGACGACTTGGAGTTGTGCACTGATCTTTTACAACTACAACTGTTACTTAACTGGAATTAGTTACCCTGGGATTACTTCCTCGCAGGGAGTGGAGAAAGGATCTCTGGGTGTGGCCTCATATTAATATTGCTGCAACAATATGACTATTAATTGTGTTACCCTGTTCTACTCTCGTCTATTACTGCAAGACCCTGAAGATGCTAGTCTTCGATAGGACTAGGCCTTCTCTCTATTCTCGCATTTATGTAGTTAGTCCACATATAACCCCCCCCCCCTTTCCTTGATACTGATGCATACTTAGCATAGTTCTGATGTAAGACTTGCAAGTACTTTGGATGAGTACTCACTATTTCTTTGCTCCCCCTTTGTCCCCTTGATTCGTTGCTGCGACCAGATGATGGAGCCCAAGAGATGGAGTTTCCTACCGACGCCTGCCACCTCGATGGTGACTTCTTTGTGGAGGCCGCTGAAGCCCAGGAGTAGTTAGGTGGTTCCCAGGCAGGAGGCCTCGCCTCGTTCAATCGTGCTTCTTTTGTGCTAGCCTTCTCTAAGGCACCCGATGTTTTATGTGTGTACTTAGATATTTGTTGCTTCCACTGACTCGTGTGTTTATTGAGCTTCTGTATTCTAGCCCTTGAAGCCCCTGGCTTGTAATATGAAGCTTGTATTGTTTTATTTGTGTCTAGAGTTGTGTTGTGACATCTTCCCGTGAGTCCTGGAGTTTGATCGTACGCATTTGCGTGTATGATTAGCGTACGATTAAATCAAGGGTGTCACAGCCCCACCACGGATGCAGCCTTCCTGTGAGCCACCACGGGACGCAGCGTCTATCGCCTCCTCGATCGATTCATAGTTCACACCATCTTAGCCTTTGACTACCGCAGCATCAATTCAGCATGGCTATTAAACTCTAGGGCATACCGATCGACGTGCGTCGCCATGATACCGAAGCCTGCTGTGCATGCCATGTGATCGAGCTAGGCTACCTGCATGCGCGCCGTCATGGATGCAGCGACACTCACTGCCACTGGTTCCTCTCTTCTCGCACGCGTCTCCATCTTCCAAGTGCCATAGACCAAGGCTAGGGTGCAGTGCTACGTTTAGGGTTAGGGTTTAGTTATTTTAGGGTTTAGGGCTTTGAAGCATCAACAAAAGGCATGTAATATATTTTTTGAAGCATCAACAAACATAGCTCAGAGAGCATAATAATGAAAGCATACATGCTGAAGCATCAACAAACACAGCTCAGAGAGCATAATAATGAAAGCATACAATACAGGGAAGTCTATGCTATATATCCTATGTACTGTCTAGTGCACTATCCGTCTTCGTAGTCGGAGATGGCTTGATCCGCCTGCGCCGGAGCCTGGTCCTCTTGGGCCACCACGTGTGCCTCCACCTGCGCTGCCCGTGTTGCCTGGATCTGCTGGTGATGAAGACGTCGGGCATGCGCAGCTGCTTTCGAGCGGATGGAGTTGAGGATCACCACTTGGTCGGGCCACAGATAGTAGACCGGCGGTGCCTCGACTTCCGGCTCCTGCGGCGGCGACTCCAAGTCCGGCTCCTGCGGTGTCGCCTCCACCTCCGGCTCTTGCGGTGGCGCCTCCACCTCCGGCTCCTGCGGTGCCGCCTCCTCCTCCGGCGATGCCTCCACCTCCGGCTCCTATGGCGGCACCTCCTCCTCCGACGCCTCCTCCTTCGGCTCCTTGAAATCCTCTAGAGGTAGCCTCTCTTGCCTCCGGATTAGGGCCCGCCGAAGGAGGTACAGACGTTCTTCGATCATGTAGTACTCGCAGCGTCATGGCATTGTTGATGGTCTAGGAGAGTGGAGTGCTCGGGTCCCGGCGGGAAAACGGAGCAGGCGAATGAGTTACGGCTGGGGGAGGGGAGTGTCCGTTCGGCTTAAATAGCCATTGTAACCTAAACCCTAAATCGCCCTGTTTTCACACCCACCATATCATCAGGAGTGTACACGCGTGGGAAACTGTGGTTGGTTTGATGAGTGGACTATGATCGGGGTCAAATGTGAAAGACCGAGCATGTTCACACACGATGCAAAAACGACGTGATTCGACGGCCCAACTAAAGCTTGGTTTCCTTTTGGGCCCAACACTGATGACCCCCAAGTATCGGGGATCAATCGTAGTCCTTTCGATAAGTAAGAGTGTCGAACCCAACGAGGAGCAGAAAGATCTGACAAGTGGTTTTCAGCAAGGTAAAATCTGCAAGCACTGAAATTATCGGTAACAAGTGATTGTGTGGTGAGATGATTCATAGCAAGTAGCAAGTAGCAAAAGTAGCAACGGTGCAGCAAGTGGCCCAATCCCTTTTGTAGCAAGGGACAATCCTGGACAAAGTCTTATAGGAGGAAAAACGCTCCCGAGGACACACGTGAATTTCTGTCATGCTAGTTTTCATCATGTTCATATGACTCGTGTTCGTTACTTTGATAGTTTGATATGTGGGTGGATCGGCGCTTGGGTACTGCCCTTACTTGGAGAAGCATCCCACTTATGATTAACCCCTCTCGCAAGCATCCGCAACTACGAACGAAGAATTAAGACAAAGTCTAACCACAACATTAAACTAGTGGATCCAAATCAACCCGTTACGAAGCAACGCATAAACTAGGGTTTAAGCTTCTGTCACTCTAGCAACCCATCATCTACTTACTACTTCCCAATGCCTTCCCCTAGGCCCAAATAATGGTGAAGTGTTATGTAGTCGACGTTCACATAACACCACTAGAGGAAAAACAACATACAACATATCAAATTACCGAACGAATACCAAATTCACATGACTATTATTAGCATGACTTATCCCATGTCCTCAGGAACAAAAGTAACTACTCACAAAGCATAATCGTATGCATGACCAGAGAGGTAATGAGTAGCATCAAGGATCTGAACATAAACTCTTCCACCAAGTAATCGAACTAGCATCAACTACAAAGAGTAATCAACACTACTAGCAACCTTACAAGTACCAATCGGAGTCGCGAGACGGAGATTGGTTACAAGTGATGAACTAGGGTTTGGAGATGAGATGGTGCTGATGAAAATGTTGATGGTGACGAGTCCCCTCCGATGAGAGGAGTGTTGGTGATGACGATGGGACGATTTCCCCCTCCGGGAGGGAAGTTTCCCCGGCAGGATCGTCCTACCGGAGATCTAGAGGGGCAGCTGGGTGCCCACAAGCCCCCTAGGCGCGGCCAGGGGAGTGGCCGTGCCTAGGAGGCTTGTGGCCACCCGCTGGTGCCCCTCTGGCACTTCTTCGGCATAGTATTTTTTATAATTCCCGAAAAAAATCATCGTTGATTTTTGCGGCGTTTGCAGTTGCGCATAATACGTATCTCAAACTTACTCCACTTTCAGGCCAGAATTCCAGCTATCGGCATTCTCCCTCTTCATGCAAACCTTGCAAAATAAGAGAGAAAAGGCATAAGTATTGTACCGTGAAGTGAAACAACAACCTAGAAAGCGATAAATATCAGCATGAAAACATGATGCAAAATGGACGTATCAAACACCACCGTTTTTTTCGCGGAGTCAGTGGTGGGCAAGCAGCCAAGCACAACCAACGGGGACGCCTCTCGCGGATCGCCCCACGATCCAACGATCCGGAGCCGTCCTTGTGATACAACGACCCGGAGACTGCACGCAGCCTACCCACCGAATTCCTTCTAGAAGACCACATCCGAGGGCTCTCTATTGGCGCGAGGGTGTGATCGGACGGCTGACGCTGGGAGCTAGGATTAGGCGAAACCCCGCAGGGTTTAGAAGGGTTTTGAGCTGGTCAATGGGGTTACGAAAGCTTTAACTTAGCATAACTTATTTAAAAAATTGAAAAAATATGAAACCTTCGTCGTTCCTTGTTTTATAAGACACACTAACGAGGAAAAATACTAAACTTGGTCTATGGTCATTTTCATGAAAAATCCCTAGCTGGCACGATCGAGGTCAAATGAGCACCATTAATTTAAAAAAATCTAAAATAATATGAAACCTGCGCACAATGTTGTCTTATGTGAGATGTTACGAACCAAAAATCATAAACTTGGTCTATAGTCATTTTCATGAGAAAACCTTCACACATATGAGCTATCACCTACAAGATTTCATAGAGTTCAAGGAGATGAGGTAGGGTTACCTTCTGTTTTTGAAATTTTTAAAAAAATCAAAAAAATCACCAAAGCTTTATTTCAAAGTGAATAAGAAGGATCTGAACTTAGTTTTACATTTTCATATTTTAAATGTGTTTTTAATAGTTTCTATATTAAAGCATAATTTTAAAAGAAAATGTAAAAATATGTAGACTAATTCAAAAAAATAGCGAGACTTCGAATCTACACTATATAGATTGAATAGGTGTTAATACAAAACATTTTGCTCATTTAGAGTAGGTCCAAAAAACTTGATTACAAATGGGCTGTTTACCCTAGCATGGGAGCTCATTTGGAGCATATTTCGAATCTACACTATGTAGATTGAAGCAACATTGAAACAATGTGTGTGATCAGTGAAGAAACACTGGAGTGATCAGTGAAGCAACACTGAAACAACATGTCTGATCAGTGAAGCAACACTAAAACAACATGTTTGATCACTGCAGCACCTAAACTCTAGTTCACAACATCTAAACAGAACTAACCGTACACCACACGCAAATATAAGGACATACAAATATAGATAGAATAATACGTTACTAGCGTCACCATAGATTAAGTTCATACCATAAAATGCCACATTAAGTGTCGGTGAATACTCACAATATATGCCATAGGTAGGCTAAAGTCGGTGAGAACCGAAGGGACAAAGGTGGACGCTGGGAACGAGGTTGGTACACGCATGGGATGCATGATGTACCCAGGTTCAGGGCTCTCCGTGGAGATAATAACCCTAATCCTGCCAGAGTGTTTGATGTATGTGAACAGAGTACAATGTCGCTCCTGGAGCTGTGTTGGGAGGAGGAAGAGGGGAGCAGCCGGCTCGTCTCTGCCTCTCTCTCTCTGTGGTTGGTGAAGGTGTTGTGTTGTATGACTGGCGAATGATCGGCCCCCCTGCATGGAGGGCGACCGGGGGGTTTATAGGCGAACCCGCCGGCCTACAATATAGATAAAGGGTACAAGTGTGGGACCTGGCTGGCAGCCTCGCCGGGTGGCCAAGGGCCCACAAGAGTCTTGTCTTGTCACTTGAGGGGCCCACCGGCTGCATGGTCTAGATTGCCCGTGGGACCCGCCAACTGGCCAATGAGGCTCTCGCGTAAGGTTGACGCCGAGCACGCACTATACGTCAAGTGTCACCCCGCGAGATTCTTCGTAGGCAGGTAGTACGGCCGCCTCCACTGTTCCCCATGCCGAGTGCAGTAATGGAGCGGGAGTGTGACGGTCCGACACTATGCTAGGTGATTGATCAGAGTCGGGGTAGGTAAACGGCGTGGTCGCCGACGCTCGTACCTGCCGGGCGCCCCGATCCAGTACCTTTGCTGTCGCGTAGCTACCTTTAATCGTGAGGTCTTATCCTGATCTACGATCTCATGTGACCTGTGATATTCGACAGGCTAGCCTGCATGGCTAACCGGCTTAAGTGCGGCTGCCTCCTCCCCAGTCCGGTTGGCGGGACCAGGCCGACTCAGAAGAGGAGGCCGCCTTGACTCTAGCCGTCAGGGGTTGCCTGGCCGGCCATTAGGATGGCCACCACGTCCTCTAGCTGGTAGATGAAGCCTAGTTGGCCAGAGGACTTGGGCCTTGGGAATCTGTATACGTTCATGTTCATTGGGCTAGACATGAAGGAATAGGCTTGATGAGCCTACCCCGGGGTTATCCCCTGACAGTAGTCCCCGAAGCTGGCGAGGCCTGCCGCCAGCGGGGGGCGGCCTCACCGGCTTGTTGATTTGTCTTGATATTTTGGCCGCTAGTCACGACGAAGGACACCGGCTTCGAAACCAGGTGGCTTCGAAGAGACGCCTCGGTCTAGTCGTAACTTGCTCGGATAATGCCACGTGCCAGGCCCCACCTGGCGTAATGATGGCGATTACTGCTGACAGGACCGGGCCTAGGCCCTGTGTCCCGCCACGACGCCCTCTCGGCCTCCGCGCGGGAGATCCTCTGCGGATTTACTCCGCGACGGTTGGGCTTAGGGAAGCGCTACCACCCGTAATACACGGGGTTAATGGGGCCCGGTGCACACCGGATCCCCTCCCCATGACGCTTCATGGGGGTTTAAATGGATGCGAGGGTTCCGAGGAGGCCATTCGCCCCCCTTCTCGCCTCGCATCCGCGCTCTCTTCCTCCATGCGCTCTGAGAAGAAGAGCTCGCGACATTCCTCTTCGTCGTTGCGACATCGCCGACCACTTCGAGCTCTCGTCACCGGCAGCCATGGACGGAGGTTCTTCCTCGAAGAACTCCTCGGTGCAGAAGGCGTCGTTGCAAGGAGCCTAGTTGGGCACCGACATCGACGAGGGGCACATCGTGGCGCTTCGTCACCATCGACTGCTACCCCTGGCTTCCCAAGTATTGGTGCGCCTCCCTGGCGCCGAGACCGCTCCCGCACCCGCCGCGGGAGAGGTCGTGGTCTTCGTCGAGCACTTCTACCGGGGCTTCGGATTCCCGGCTAGCTCTTTTTCGTCGAATGGCTCCATTTCTTTGGCCTGGAGCCGCATCATCTGGCGCCGAACGCCATACTACAGCTGGCTTCCTTCGTGGTCCTGTGTGAGGGCTTTGTCGGGATCTAGCCTCGCGTCGATCTGTCGTGCGGCCTGTTCTTCTTCAAACAGCAATCCATCGCCATGGAGAAATCCGAGGTGGAGAAGCTCATGGGGCCGCGCCAAATGACGCCGTGCGGGGCCGCGTTGGTGCATCACCGTTTGAAGTCCGGCTTCCCCCAGATGCCTCTGCAAGAATCCATCAAGCATTGGAAGAAGGGTTTCTTCTACGTGAAGAGCGCTGACCCAGCCCAGGACGCCCTCAACATGCCCCCGTTCGACATCGCCCCGCTGACGTGGAGGAACTGGGATGCGAAGACTCCCAAGCTGATTCCTGAGGTGGCGCTTATCTGTGCCCACCTCGACATTTTGGAGAAGAGCGGCCTCTTCCACCGCGACCTTCTCACCACCATGGTGGTCCGCCGGATTCTGCCCCTCTAGAGGCGGCCGCATATGGTCTGCTAGATGGGCGGCCGGCATGATCCATGCCGACTATCCACCAAGAGGTTCACCCCCGGCACTGTGGCGTGAAGGGTGAACCTGATCACCATCGCCCGCATGGATGAGAGCGGGGAATGGAAGTGGGGGATGTCCCCGTTCAACAGGGCTGTGACAGCCCGATGCCGACGTTCCAGAAGATTCCCCCTTCTTTCCGTTTTCGTCGTGTATCTATTTTATTCTTTTGTCGCATCATCATCGCATCATGCGCATCATCTGCATTGCATCGGCATCTCCGTGCCGCCAGTTTCCAAACTTGCATCCGTTGTTAGTTGCCGGTTCGCGTCGTTGTCCGTTCTAAGCCCGACCGCACACGCACGCGCCCGCGGGCACCGTCAAAACCCTGTTTTTAAAGCGTGCATAAAACTTTCTCTGATCGGGTTGAGATTTCACGTGCGGTCTTATTTTAATATAGCCAGGCCGCCTGTCGAATTTCGTCACAATCGGAGACCGTCTGGTACCCGAACGGTCAACCGTAGCGGCACCGTATTCGGTCTACCGTCGGACGTCTGTCGATGTTTTTAAATCGTTGCCGTGCCGCACCACTCCCCTCTCATCTTAGCCAACGCCACTCTACACACCTAACCCTAACCGGCCTCTCCGGCGGACCACTCGATCGCGACCGGAGGGTCGAAAAACCACCAGATACCCTGCACCCTAGCCCCCTTTCCCTATTTAAGCACCCCTCCCTGCCTATTTTGACTCAAACCCTAATCCAGCCTCGAAAGCCGCGCCCAACTACCCAGCCGCCGCGCCCTCTCTCTCCCCCCCGCAGCACCTCCACCCACCAGCCGTCGCGGGCCCATCGAGCCCAGATCGGGCCCGGGCAGGCCCATCCGCCGACGCAGCCCGTTCGGTTCCCCCGTCCCCGCGCCGCCCCAGGCTCCCCGAGCCCCCGCCATCCCCGCGCCGCGCGCCTCGCCGCCTCCTGCAAGACGCCGGCCGCCGCCTGCCCAGCTCGCCGCGCCAGGAACCAGCTGCCGTCGGTCCCGTTTCCTGGCCGCGCTAGCCTTGCTAGCGCCGCCGTTCGCAGCCTCCCCGCTCCACCCCGGGCCTCGCCCCCCGCGCCAGATCCGGTCTCCAGCCGCTCCGGGACCCGCCGTTGACTGCCCACTGTCCCCTGCCGTCGTTGCCTCGCCGTCTGGAGCACGTCGACGGCCGAGCCGGCCCCTGTCCCCGCGATCCGATCGGGGTCGGGAGGAGAACGACGAGCGCTACGCTTGGCCACGTCCTGGGCCTCCCAGCGCTCCAGCCGGCCCAGCGAGCGCCAGCGCAGCAGCCCAGCTCTTCGCAGCCCGAGGCCTCGGCCCAGCGTCTCCCCCTCGGCCCAGCCAGCCTTCCGTCCCAAGGTGAGGTTCCCCCCAGCCCCTTTATATTACGCCCATGCACTGGTTTGTTATATCGCGCCTCCGCTTTCAGCCCATTTAGGCTTTAGGTATTTATTTATTTTTCCTGCGATTTATTCCGTTTTCAGAAAAATGTCATATTTTCAAACGCGCGTATCTTTTAATCCGTTAGCCGAATCGAGTCGTGCAATATATGGATTTTGGGTAGCTTTGCGCTTAGAATCCGTTTTCGCAACATCCATAATTATTTGACATCGTTTAGCGTGTCGTATGCCTAGAAACACGTGCTGTCCTATTATGTTTCCGACCCGTAAAATTTCTCGTGCGTGTCCGGACTGCCCGTATACCGTAGATTAAATGTCCATGTTTTAGGAATCATTTTTGTATGTATTTTAGAGGTGTCAATTGTATTATTACGTGTAGGGATTTGCCGGTAATTTATTTTCCAACGTATAGGTTATTTTTCTCGCATTTATGTGCGGCATTATTTTGTGTTCCAAACCCCACTTATTTTATATATTTCCGGGATAGAAAAATCCATGGGATTTTTCTGTGCAATTAGTTTTAGCATTAGAGCAAGTTAGTTCGTGAGATATTTTGCTATGTTGCCCTTTTGTTTAATTCGTAGGATTTATTTCGTGCGTCGTTTAACGGAGTTGTCAACTAGAGATTTGATCTTGGATGTTTTGTTTAGCCCCTGGTATTTTTGGTTGCAATAGAAATGCATGTTTAGGTGTTGTTTGCTTGCTCTCAAGTTGCTAGAAATAGTGCTGATTTGGAGGAGCTGAAATATTTCTAAGTCTGGAATCTGTTATATTTTGTTGCTGTCTTGTCTTGCTTGCATCTTGTGATCTGTAGCTCTTTTGAGGTTGGTCCAATGGAGTTAGTTGTAGCCCTTGTGTTTCTCTAGCATGCTGTAAATTTTCATGCCATTTGGAGTCCTATAGCTACAGGTTGTTCTTCTGTAAATATTGCTTCAGATCGAAAACTGCACTTTCATGAGGTGTAATTTTCACTAAGTCTGAAATAGTGTGTGAAATGCCGTTTTATGTCTTCTTGTCCTAGTGTTCCTTGCTGCCATGCTAGTTGTTGTTAGTTTTTCGTAGTGGTGCTTCTTGCCCTCTTTTGTGCTATGCCTTGCTTGAGTTTATCGGAGTTGTGTAGCTCGTAGTTGTGGGGCGTAGAATATGCTATGTGGCTGATTTTGGCAGATTGTAGTCAATTCTTGTTTTGCTCGTAGTTTTTGAACCGTAGCTCTGATTTGATCGTGTCCTACATGAAACTTGCTTAGAATCTTGTGTAGTTTCATATTCTCTTGCTGTTTGTATGTTTTGAAGTGCTCGTGACCGTCGTTGCACACATTTTGCATTCATGCCATCATATCTTGCGGTGCTTGTAACTTTTGATCCGTAGCTCCGTTGGAGATGATCTTTATGTGTAAATTGCTTGCCATGACGCATAGAATCACGTGAACCTATTTGCTTTTCTGTTTAAAAACTAATTAAATGTGTTAGTTCAGATCTGGTCAGATTTGTAAATTAACATGTGAGGTCGTCTCGGAGATGCTATATGTCATTTCCGACCTCATTTAAAATGTCTAGATAGGTAGTTTAATTTGCGCTTCACCTCTTGCCATGTTTAACCACATATAATATTGCCATGTATCTAATCGGGATATAACTAAATAATTAACGTGGAGTTTCGTCAATATGCAACTCGTTGCATATTGAACTTCACTTAATGTATAGTGTTTGATTGTGTGAATTGTCATGCCGTGACTTGCATGTTTTCAGCTCCTCATGCATCATTTGTGTTGTGCATCGTGTGGTGAATTCCATGTGATGATTTGTGTTTCCGGTTTCCTCCATCTCGATAGAGTTCCGCAAGCGTGCCGGATGTGAGGACCCGTTCGACTAAATCGGTTCGTCTGCTTCACGGAGGCATTCTTCTTCCAAGCGGGATCTCAGGCAAGACGATCATTTCCCCAAATACCATTACTATCATTGCCATGCCAGTTTTGTCGCTTCTATCGTTTATGTCTCGTTGCCTACCACCTGTTAAATATCAGCCTCTCAACAATGCCATGAAAACCTTCAACCTGTTCAACCTACCAAACCACTGATTGGCTATGTTACTGCTCGCTTAACCCTGTTGATAGCGTTGCTAGTTGTAGGTGCAGTTGCTTCCATGATATTACATGGGTTCCTTGTCATATCACCATATATTAATGCTATTTAATTTAATGGACCTATATACTTGGTAAAAGGTGGAAGGCTCGGCCTTTCTAGCCTGGTGTTTTGTTCCACCTTCGCCCCCTTAGTTTTCGGCTACCGGTGTTATGTTCCATAATTGAGCGCTCCTAACACGATCGGGGTTGTTATGGGGACCCCCTTGATAATTCGTTTTAGATTAAAGCTGGTCTGGCAAGGCCCAACATTGGTACTACATTTGCCTAATCACCTAATAAAATTGCATAGGGACTTCCGGACCATGAGGATAATTTAATCAACCCCCCAGGCCAGTGCTCCACATGAGTGTTGGTCCACCCACCTAGCAGTCGGCGGTGCCACCTCGGGGCAACTCGAGGTTTGGCTATCGTCCACTATGCATAGACGGTGTGTCCTGAGAACGAGATACGCGGCTCCTATCGGGTTCGTCGACACACCGGGTGGCCTTGCTGGATTAAATTTACCTTTGACGAGATATCTTGTCCATCGGGATTCCAGTGATGCTTTGGGTAATCTTAGAGTTGAGGTTTTCCACTACAGAATCCGACAAGATCGCGAGCTTCGTGATTGAGGATTTCTATGCGGCTTGTGGTAATTTGTGATGGACTAGTTGGAGCACCCCTGCAGGGTTAAATCTTTCGGAAAGCCGTGCCAGCGGTTATCTGGCAACGTGGAAACTTTGTGTAACACTGGGTTCTAGATAACTTGATTTAACTTAATTAAAACATGCCAACTCTGTGCGTAACCGTGACTGTCTCTTTCGTGAGTCCTTTCTCCGATCGAGGACACGGTGGGGTTATGTCTAACGTAGGTAGGTGTTCAGAATCATTTATTTGATCATCAGTAGTTCACGTCCGTTATGCGTAGATCTTCCCCCTCATATTTCTTGTACTCGTAAGTTAGCCACCATATATATATGCTTAGCCGCTGCTGCAACCTCACCACTTAACCTTACCCCACCCATTAAGCTTTGCTAGTCTTGATACCTTTAGAAATGAGATTGATACATGTACTTGTAACGATATCCATTCTTGCGACACGACGAGATGTGCTTCTATCCCTGACGAGGCCCTCGTGCTAAATTGAGGATAGGGTCGCATCTTGGGAGTGACAAGTTGGTATCAGACCAGTACCGACCTAGGAGCCCCCTTGATTGATCGAACTTGGCCGAGTCGAGTCTAGTAAAAAATACTTTGAGTCTAGTTCTATATCGGAGAGTAGGATTATTTTTTCTCCTCTTCTATGCTCTGGTGAGGAATCTCGACGTAATATTTTAATTCTACTCCTATTCTCACTCAAAATATTTTTTAGGATCACGCGGATATTCTTGGGATCTATATGATGCCGATGTGACGGAGTTCTGTCTTGGTGCCTCATGTCTAACTTGATTTTCTTCCGGGGAGTTGAGCTCCAGGGGATTCTTGAGCACATCGTTATCATTCAGATTTCTTAGTATCTCAGAACGAAGGATGTTCGTAATTGCTTCAATACTAGTAGTGGCGAGATAACCCCGATGTCCCCAGTACTGGTGCAGATTTTTCAGGGGTACTGCCATACTTTGTATCGTTGTGATCACGAGGGTCTGTTGTAGATGAAGGTGCGAGATTCTGGTCGTGTGTTGACACATGTGATACAGCTGACGGGTTAGTATAGGAGTTGTGTGATTATTACTCCTTGTATCCGTGTACCAGATTGCATGACCAAAAATTTCGGGAATTCATAGGTGGGAATTCAAGTAGTTGCTTATAGGACAATCTTCCAACAAATGCATCATGTTAGGTCGGGGTTCGACATCTAGTGGATTCATTTGTTCACGGTCGACTTACATCGGTACACGTTGTGTCTTAAACAGTCCTTGTAGCTTGCTACGACTCGGGGACGCTTCGTATGTCGGGTGCACTGCCTTGCACTTGATGACTACTGTAAAATCGAGCCCGTGCGATCCTGTCCACGAAAATATCGGACGAAGTCTTTCTCATGAGTATGTTCTGGCTTGCTTGATAAGCCGCACCCTTTGTTTTGTTGAATGTGATAATTCGTGTTGCTTCGATGTCAAGTGGTGATTTCAGATCTTTCCTAATATGTGTTCTCATATTTTTATGTGAATGCAAATTCTTTGCTCAATCAATTGTCATATCAATTCTTGTCAACCGGAGTCATCGTACCAATTCCATTCAACCGATGTGTTTCTCTCCAAGTGAAATCAATCCTCTCCAATTTTTGCAAGATCATTCTCTCATTTTATTCCGGAGTTCATCTCATCTGTCTCAACTTGTCTTTGTTTTTCCCGCCCTCCCGCCCTTTTCTTCAATGTTTGAGTCATCATCCTAGTGCCTTTATATTCAGTCATGCTTCCGCTATCTCTTCTCCCTTTCGTAGCCGGTGATTCGTTGTGAAGATTCTCACGACATTCGTGTCATATTTGTTCATTCTTGTCATTCTTACGGGCGAATTTAATCCAGTTATCCGTGTTCATCATATCCTTTTCATCCTTTAAATTCTCTCTTGTGCTAGAAATTCTTATCTAGTCTTGTGTTGGCATTTGTCTCTATTCTATCCGGAGTGTTGAAGATGTCTCACAGTTCTTGTTGTCAATTCTTTCATTATTTCGAGGTTCTCAACCTCATCTAGTTCTCTTCATACCGGTGCAATATCTCTCGGTCTAGCAATCTTTTCAATGGTGGTTTCTTCAAGTGGGCCCATAACCCACAGGTTTTTTCCAGGATCTTTTAGCTCTTGTAATCTTTCCGGAGATCTTTAATTCTTTTCAACTATGACGGAAGTATGAATTTCATCAGTCATATTCCTTCTTCAAGATCTATTGGAATTAATTCTCATATTGGCTCAACCTTTCATTCTTCGTTGTTCCGGAGTGTCTCATGTATTCTTGGTGTTGTCTCTCGTCATCATTCTCAGCTTGCAATTAGAAGGAGTGTTTCTCTCAAATCTTGGTCTATTCTCTTGGATATTCATTATTTCAGCTTCGTGTTATCATCTTGAATTTGTTCCCAATCATGAGAATCCATTTCTCGCTATCCGGTGGTTTTCTGAGTTGTTTTCATTCTCGTTCCTCCGAAGGCCATCATTTCAGAAGATTCTTCGTTCTCAGCTTTCAGCTTTCATCCTCTATTCTTCTCAATGGTTGTCTCTTCGTTCTTCTCTCGATTATTCCGGTGCCTTATTCAAGTTTTCTCTCAGGTGGCTTATGATCTCTTCATTCTCATGTATCTCCATTAATTCATGGTGTTTCCATTCAATTGTGAATTCTTACCGGTACTTCCTTAATTTTGCTTCATGTGGTGCATATCTATCTCTCTCTTCAAGTTTCCTTCAAGAAGAATAAGATGTATGCTAAATCCGTTGCTTGTCATCAATTTAATTTGAGGAAGGATAAGCATAACATAATTCTTATTCTTGTTCTTCCTTCTTTCAAGTGATCCCAATTCTTCGTCCGGAGTGGTTCATTATGTCAATTCCTTTCTCTCAAGTGTTCTTATCTTTTGTTTTCCGGAGTTCCAAGTTTTCTCAAGTATCTCATCGTTAAGCTTCATCTAAATCTTGGCAAGGTCATAATCTTATTCTTTTCTACCTTGTTATCTTTGCATCATTCATTCGTATACGGAGGTCCTTCATGGTGGTTCATCAGGATTTCAATTCTTTCTCACAGTATTCTTCAAGATTCTCGTTGGAGAACCTCAAGTATCTTTTCTCTTGCATTTCTATGTGTAATTGTTCTTCCTTTGTCCTTTGAGGTGGTATTATAGCATTCTTGTTAGTGTAGGAGCCTCGAAGAGTTTTACTTTCAAGAATGAGATAATTAAAACCACCAATTCTATGGTCATGAGATATTTTCAACCCATGATTTCTTCATTGAGCTATCTGGGTTTGGATTTCACCTAAAGCTTTTCCTAGGGATTGTGCTACCATGGTGCTTGTCATTAATCCAAGTTCTCAATGTATCCTCTTGGTGTAAGAAATTGTCCATATCTTGTTTCTCCCAATCAATCCTTGTTTCTGTAGTGGCTGGTTGTCACTTCATTAGTTTGAAAAGGTTTCCATAAGGCCACTACCATCTTATTCTTTTCGTTGTCGTTTTCTAACAACTCCGTCCAATTCTTCTTGCAAGGATGCTTGCCAAGTTCATTGGAGTTAGTAGTTGTCTTTCTTTTCTTCGTTCTTTTCTTTAGTATGAGTTAGTTCCTATTCTATTGTTTCGGAGGCATTGTGATGTTGCTCTTTTGGGTCTATTTTGTTGTTCTATCAAGATCATGGTGTTCCCTTGTTCTATTTGCTTGTTTGTTGTGATTATTGACTATTTCTTCCATCTTATCGATTTTTTGTCCCAATTTCCTACCGAAGTGCTGCCGAAATTTTCCGTGAATTCTTGCTTGTTTCTCATATCATTCCTCATCTCTTTGCTACCTTCAAGGATCGTTGGTTTCACTCGTTTGTCAAAGAAGCGACTAAGTTTTTACCTCTTGTTCTTTCTCATCCTCTTCCCCTTTGATTCTTGGATCTCGGGGCGAGATCCTCTTGTAGTGTAGGAGAGTTGTGACAGCCCGATGCCGACGTTCCAGAAGATTCCCCCTTCTTTCCGTTTTTGTCGTGTGTCTATTTATTCTTTTGTCGCATCATCATCGCATCATGCGCATCACCTGCATTGCATCGGCATCTCCGTGCCGCCAGTTTCCAAATTTGCATCCGTTGTTAGTTGCCGGTTCGCGTCGTTGTCCGTTCTCAGCCCGACCGCACACGCACGCGCCCGCGGCACCGTCAAAACCCTGTTTTTAAAGCATGCGTAAAACTTTCTCTCATCCGGTTGAGATTTGACGTGCGGTCTTATTTTAATATAGCCAGGCCGTCTGTCGAAGTTCGTCGCAATCGGAGACCGTCTGGTACCCGAACGGTCGACCGTAGCGGCACCGTATTCGTTCTACCGTCAGACATTTGTCGATGTTTTTAAATCGTTGCCGCGCCGCACCACTCCCCTCTCATCTTAGCCAACGCCACTCTACACACCTAACGCTAACCCGCCTCTCCGATCGGACCGCCCGATCGCGACCGGAGGGTCGAAAAACCTCCAGATACCCTGCACCCTATCCCCCTTTCCCTATTTAAGCACCCCTCCCTGCCTATTTTGAGTCAAACCCTAATCCAGCCTCGAAAACCGCGCCCAACTACTCAGCCGCCGGGCCCTCTCTCTCCCCACCCCTTGCAGCACCTCCACCCACCAGCCGCCGCGGGCCCACCGAGCCCAGATCGGGCCCGGGCAGGCCCATCCGCCGCCGCCGCCCGTTCGGTTCCCCCGTCCCCGCGCCGCCCGAGGCTCCCCGAGCCCCCACCTTCCTCGCGCCGCGCGCCGCGCCGCCTCCTGCTAGACGCCGGCACCCGCCTGCCCAGCTCGCCGCGCCAGGAACCAGCTGCCGTCGGTCCCGTTTCCTAGCCGCGCTAGCCTTGCCAGCGCCGCCGTTCGCAGCCTCCCCGCTCCACCCCCGGGCCTCGCCCTCCGCGCCAGATCCGGTCTCCAGGCGCTCCGGGGCCCGCCATTGACTACCCACTGTCCCCTGCCGTCGTTGCCTCGCCGCCTGGAGCACGTCGGCGGCCGAGCCGGCCCCTGTCCCCGCGATCCGATCGGGGTCGGGAGGAGAACGACGAGCGCTACGCTTGGCCCCGTCCTGGGCCTCCCAGCGCTCCAGCCGGCCCAGCGAGCGCCAGCGCAGCAGCCCAGCTCTCCGCAGCCCCAGGCCTCGGCCCAACGTCTCCCCCTCGGCCCAGCCAGCCTTCCGGCCCAAGGTGAGGTTCCCCCCAGCCCCTTTATATTACGCCCATGCACTGGTTTGTTATATCGCGCCTCCGCTTTCAGCCCATTTAGGCTTTAGGTATTTATTTATTTTTCCTGCGATTTATTCCGTTTTCAGAAAAGTGTCATATTTTCAAACGCGCGTATCTTTTAATCCGTTAGCCGAATCGAGTCGTGCAATATATGGATTTTGGGTAGCTTTGCGCTTAGAATCCGTTTTCGCAACATGCATAATTATTTGACGTTGTTTAGCGTGTCGTATGCCTAGAAACACGTGATGTCCTATTATGTTTCCGACCCGTAAAATTTCTCGTGCGTGTCCGGACTGCCCGTATACCGTAGATTAAATGTCCATGTTTTAGGAATCATTTTTGCATGTATTTTAGAGCGGTCAATTGTATTTTCACGTGTAGGGATTTGCCGGTAATTTATTTTCCCACGTATAGGTTATTTTTCTCGCATTTATGTGTGGCATTATTTTGTGTTGCAAACCACACATATTTTATATGTTTCCGGGGTAGAAAAATCCCATGGATTTTTCTGTGCAGTTAGTTTTAGCATTAGAGCAAGTTAGTTCGTGAGATATTTTGCTATGTTGCCCTTTTGTTTAATTCGTAGGATTTATTCCGCGCATCGTTTAACGGAGTTGTCAACTAGAGAGTTGATCTTGGATGTTTTGTTTAGCCCCTGGTATTTTTGGTTGCAATATAAATGCATGTTTAGGTGTTGTTTGCTTGCTCTCAAGTTGCTAGAAATAGTGCTGATTTGGAGGAGCTGAAATATTTCTAAGTCTGGAATCTGTTATATTTTGTTGCTGTCTTGTCTTGCTTGCATCTTGTGATCTGTAGCTCTTTTGAGGTTGGTCCAATGGAGTTAGTTGTACCCCTTGTGTTTCTCTACGATGCTGTAAATTTTCATGCCATTTGGACTCCTGTAGCTATAGGTTTTCCTGCTGTCAATATTGCTTCAGATCGAGAACTGCACTTTCATGAGGTGTAATTTTCACTAAGTCTGAAATACTGTGTGAGATGACGTTTTGTGTCTTCTTGTCCTAGTGTTCCTTGCTGCCATGCTAGTTGTTGTTAGTTGTTCGTAGTGGTGCTTCTTGCCCTCTTTCGTGCTATGCCTTGCTTGAGTTTATCGGAGTTGTGTAGCTCGTAGTTGTGGGGCGTAGAATATGCTATGTGGCTGATTTTGGCAAATTGTAGTCAATTCTTGTTTTGCTCGTAGTTTTTGAACCGTAGCTCCGATTTGATCGTGTCCTACATGAAACTTGCTCTTTGTATGTTTTGAAGTGCTCGTGACCGTCGTTGCACACATTTTGCATTCATGCCATCATATCTTCCGGTGCTTGTAACTTTTGATCCGTAGCTCCGTTGGAAATAATCTTTATGTGTAAATTGCTTGCCATGACGCGTAGAATCACGCGAACCTATTTGCTTTGATGTTTAACAACTAATTAAATGTGTTAGTTCAGATCTGGTCAGATTTGTAAATTAACATGTGAGGTCGTCTCGGAGATGCTATATGTCATTTCCGACCTCATTTAAAATGTCTAGATAGGTAGTTTAATTTGCGCTTCAGCTCTTGCCATGTTTAACCACATTTGATATTGCCGTGTATCTAATCGGGATAGAACTAAATAATTAATGTGGAGTTTCGTCAATATGCAACTCGTTGCATATTGAACTTCACTTAATGTGTAGTGTTTGATTGTGTAAATTGTCATGCCGTGACTTGCATGTTTTCACTTGCTCATGCATCATTTGTGTTGTGCATCGTGTGGTGAATTCCGTGTGATGATTTGTGTTTCCGGTTTCCTCCGTCTCGATAGAGTTCCGCAAGCGTGCCGGATGTGAGGACCCGTTCGACTACATCGGTTCGTCTGCTTCACGGAGGCATTCTTCTTCCAAGCGGGATCTCAGGCAAGATGATCATTTCCCCAGATACCATTACTATCATTGCCATGCTAGTTTTATCGCTTCTATCGTTTATGTATCGTTGCCTACCACCTGTTAAATATCAGCCTCTCAACAATGCCATGAAAACCTTCAACCTGTTCAACCTACCAAACCACTGATTGGCTATGTTACTGCTCGCTTAACCCTGTTGATAGCGTTGCTAGTTGCAGGTGCAGTTGCTCCCATGAGATTACATGGGTTCCTTGTCATATCACCATATATTAATGCTATTAATTTAATGGACCTATATGCTTGGTAAAAGGTGGAAGGCTCGGCCTTTCTAGCTTGGTGTTTTGTTCCTCCTTGGCCCCCTTAGTTTCCGGCTACCGGTGTTATGTTCCATAATTGAGCACTTCTAACACGATCGGGGTTGTTATGGGGACCCCCTTGATAATTCGTTTTAGATTAAAGCTGGTCTGGCAAGGCCCAACATTGGTACTACATTTACCTAATCACCTAATAAAATTGCATAGGGACTTCCGGACCCCGAGGATGATTTAATCAACCCCCCGGGCCAGTGCTCCGCATGAGTGTTGGTCCACCCACCTAGCAGTCGGCGGTGCCACCTCGGGGCAACTCGAGGTTTGGCTATCGTCCACTATGCATAAACGGTGTGTCCTGAGAACGAGATACGCGGCTCCTATCGGGTTCGTCGACACACCAGGTGGGCTTGCTGGATTAGTTCTACCTTTGACGAGATATCTTGTGCATCGGGATTCCGGTGATGCTTTGGGTAATCTTAGAGTTGAGGTTTTCCACTACGGAATCCGACGAGATCGCGAGCTTCGTGATTGAGGATTTCCATGCGGCTTGTGGTAATTTGTGATGGACTAGTTGGAGCACCCCTGCAGGGTTAAATCTTTCGGAAAGCCGTGCCAGCGGTTATCTGGCAACGTGGAAACTTTGTGTAACGCTGGTTCTAGATAACTTGATTTAACTTAATTAAAACATGCCAACTCTGTGCGTAACTGTGACTGTATCTTTCGTGAGTTCTTTCTCCGATCGAGGACACGGTGGGGTTATGTCTGACGTAGGTAGGTGTACAGAATCATTTATTTGATCATTAGTAGTTCACGTCCATTACGCGTAGATCTTCCCCCTCTTATTTCTTGTACTCGTAAGTTAGCCACCATATATATATGCTTAGCCGCTGCTACAACCTCACCACTTAACCTTACCCCACCCATTAAGCTTTGCTAGTCTTGATACCTTTGGAAATGAGATTGTTGAGTCCCCTGTGGCTCACAGATTACTACAACACCAGTTGCAGGTTCAGGTAAAGGTTACATGACGCGAGCGCGTTGATTGTTCATTTGGAGTTGCTTCTTCTTCTTCTTCTTCATCGATCTTGGATGGGTTCCAGGCCGGCAGCCTGGGATAGCAAGGATGGACGTCGTTCTTATTTTTCTCGTTTGTTTTCGTCCGTAGTCGGACCCTGCTCTTACTCTTGATGATTATGTAATGTACTGATGTGACTCTGATGTAGCTTGTGGCGAGTGTAAGCCAACTCTTTATATATCTCTTCTTTTCAGTACATGTACTTGTAACGATATCCATTGCGACACGACGAGATGCTCTACTATCCCTGACGAGGCCCTCATGCCAAATTGAGGATAGGTTCGCATCTTGGGCGTGACAAGGGCTCATCCGCCTCCGATGGTAGGTGGCCTCTTTCTTCTCTGTTGTTTGCCTTGAAGCCGATTGTGTTGCTGAGCCGTTGGTTGAATCCTTTTCCATAGTTGTTCGAGACCCTGCAGGGGTCCCTCCGTCCGCCCGCTCCCGATGTGGAGGTGTCTGACGCCTCGGAGATTGAGGACGAGGGCGTGATGGAATCCCGCTCAGACTCCTCTGCCGGCTCAGAGGATCCCCTGGAGTCGGAAGGGACAGAGCCGTCTGGTCAGTACGCACGGCTCGCCGTTGCAGACTGGACCGACGACGACGAGATAGCCTCATTCTGTTCTGGTGCAGCCTTCGAGGAGGACTCTGATGAGGTGGAGGAGGTCACCAGCCCGCGACTGACGCGCGGCAGGCGTCAAAGGGGCGGAGCGACCGCTGCTGACGAGGCAGCCGGGAAGAAGGGCAAGGGCGCCACAGCTTCCCGGCCGGCTTCTAAGCGGCCGGCGCCGGGTCCTCCAGCCGGACAGCGAGCAGGCGGCGTCAAGAGACGCCATGGTGCTGGCCGGAGGCAGGTCCCTGTGGTAGCGGGGTAAGATTTCCTCCTCTTTTCTTTTGCCCATCTCGTGACGAGCTTTGTTCCTTAGGAGTTTTGCTTGACAGGGAGGCGGAGGATGTGGATGAAGACACCGCCTCCGCAGCCGAGCGGGCTGGCTGGGCAGCAACTGATGCTGCCCAGAGGGAGCTTGAGATGGAGTCCAAGCGCCGGTGGGACACGGCTGCGGGGAAGGCTGCCGTTGGCCAGCCTCACCCCAGTCGGGTATAGAAGCCGGTGGAGAAGCATGCGAAGGCTAGACATGACCCCTCTGCACATGCGTGTAGAGGAGCCAGCTAGCGAGTCCGCCTCCAGGCCAGCCCTAAGGGCCGAGGGGGCCCAGCCATCAGAGCCGGAACCTCGGCGCAGGTGGACCTGGGAACGATACCTGACTCTCCCAGGGCTGAGGCGGCACCCGACGCGCCGGAGCTGGACTTGGCTGCGCCGGACACGGCCCCTAACGCCCCAAGGGCGACCATGGATGCGCCGGACGCGGCCCATCCGCCTCCCGCGGAGGAGGTATCCCCGGCCGGGATGGCGCCCGAGCCGGTGCCATCGTCGTTCCCCAGCACGGCCCTCTTGCGCCAGGAGCCGAGGGCCGGGCTAGGAGCCGGCCCATGAAGACATGGAGGGCGGCAAACCTGGCCCGCCTGCGACTGCCCACCGGCACCGTGCTTTCCGGCGTACCAAAGCTGGTGACGATGTTTTCCAGCAGCCGATCTAAGGTGGAGCAGTCGGCCCGCGTGGTATGCAGCGACATGGAGCGCCTGGAGGCCCGCACCCAGGTAGGTGTTACCTTTTTGGCTTTTTGTACTTTTTTCTCTTCCTTTGGCGTTAGTGGGGGCGCGACAGCGCACCCACTGGGTGTAGCCCCCGAGAATCGGGCGGGTCGATTGTCGACCGGTCCGAATCTCTTGGAGGCCCTTTTCCCTACATGGTTTTCTTCAGTGGGGGCGTGCTAGCGCACCCACTGGGTGTAGCCCCCGAGAATCGTACTTGTTAGGTCTTAACCAGGTCGAATCTTAATCATGTTCCTTTTTCGCTAATTTGGCAGGCGCTTTATGATGCTCAGGTACATGCTTATAACGAGCTGCGGACCCAACACGTGGGGGCCGATAGCCGGGTCGCCAAGCTTGAAGCCCGGCTGGGCGAGGCTGCCGCGGAGCGGGACACCCTGTGTAACACCGGCAACCAGCTCCAGGAGCAGCTGGACCTTCTTCAAACGGAGAAGAAGGAGCTCGAGGCGGCCGGCCGGGTCGAGCTAGAGCGGTTGCGTGCCACGTTGCAGGAGAAGGAGGCCTCCTAGTCTGCCGATGTGGATCGTCTTGCGTCGCTTCATCTCAAGGAGATGGACCTCAAGGACGCCGCCTTGAGGGAGAAGGAGGAGGCCCTTGTCCGGAAGCCAACGCAGTTGGCCAAGGCTTTGGAGTCTGTGGCGACTCTCCAGGAAGAGGTTGCCCACCTTACTCATGCGAGTAAGGTGCGGGAGTGCGAGGTCCTCGAGGTCTCCCATGAGACTGATGGCGCCTTACATCGTGGGTCTCTCGTCTTGTTTTTGGTCTCTTTGGCCGTCTCCTTTTTTTGTTGTGTTCTTATGTCCTGGCTGCCGTCTTTCCAGGTCTCTTCCCTGAGACCTAGATGGCGACCGACACCGCCGCCGAGGTGTGCCGTGAGGAGTGCCGCATGGCCGGGCAGGAGGTAGACACTACCTCCGGCTAGAGTGTGGAGGAGATCGGGTGGGCCTTTGGGCCCGCATGCGCGCCCTGGGCGAGTCTGTGGATCAGCTCCAAGTCGCAGGCTCGTCGATGGTAGTGGCCTTGTGGCTGGATGGCGTGGAGCCGGCGTCCATCAGCCGGCTCACCCGCTAGCTTGCATCGGGCGGAGAGCGCGTGGATGCCTGGCGTGCCTCTACGGCACGGGCTGGGGCTTACGTGGCCCTACGCTTGGCCAAGTCCTGGTATCGGAACCTAAACTTGGGCAAGCTTGTCGTCCAGCGTGACGGCTCGGAGGCGGAGCTGCAAGGCATGGAGGAGGAGCTTTGTGTGAGGGCCAGCATCGTCGCCGAGTACGCAGGCTGGGACAACTTTGTTTTGGAGAGGGCTGAAGATGGCGGTGTTATCGCTAAAGATCTGTACGGCCTTCAGCCCTATGACGCCGATGGCAGCTCCGACAAGGCGGCCCGGGCTACGGAATCTGCTGCCGCCTCCAGCGGTGCGGCTTATGCCGACTCCGGTGCGGACGGAGCCGGGAGCCCTTGCGAGGAAGACGGCGCAACCGCCTCGGGAGCCGTCGGAGATGGTGATGCTACCACATCAAGAGCAGCGGCTGGGGCGACCGATGAGGCCGCAGCCCCGTAGCCGGTGTCCTTTTGTGTTTTGTTCTACCCCCGGAGGGATATAATGAACGTGGGCCGTGGGCCAATGCTTTTGTGAATGTATATATTCAGCATTATATTCGTATGCAAGCGTGTTGTCTTATGACCTTGTCTTTTGATTCCTGGTTGACTCCTTTTTTCGAAGCCATCAAGACTTAAAGAACAAGACATAAGCCAATCAGAGGCCGACTTTAATGAGATCGTATATATTATCGAGCCATCCCGAGCCGGCGACCCTTTGTAGCCGAACTTTGCATGTATCCGACCTGACCTGGCGTCACCTCGCAAACCAGGCGGCTGGAGCCAGCCCGCAGGCTCGTACGAGGTGACCACGTATCAGCCGATTACACTATGTGTTCATTTACAATAGGGAAGGCGTCCGAGCGGCTAGCGAGCCCCCGAGCTTGTTAAAGCTAGCAAGGGGCTTGCGTTGCGTAGCCTCCGAGCTTGATTAAGCCAGCAAGGGGCGTACACTGAGTGAAAACTCTCAACAAAAGGAAACATGAAGCATGCTCTTTTTATTGCATTTGTTGTTCCCTGAAGAGGGAGAAAGATACATGTGCATGCCCTTTCCTTTGCTTGACTTTTGCCTTTTAGCAATAGAACGGGCGAAGCAACGCCGCTTTCCATGGACGTTTCGTTTCTTGGCCGGAGTCGTCCCTCTTGCGCTTCCTTGGCTTTTGGGTGTCAATCAGGTAGTAAGCGTTGTTGTGCAACGCCCTACTGATGATGAAGGGTCCCTCCCATGGGGATGAGAGCTTGTGCTGGCCGACAGTGCGCTGGATTCTTCTGAGGACCCAGTCTCCCTCCCTGAAAGAGAGAGGCTTGATCTTTTTGTTGTGGTAGTATCTCAGCTTCTGTTGATAGATCGCCGTCCGGCTCAAGGCCAAGTCCCTTGCTTCTTCGAGGAGATCCACACCGTCTTCTCTTGCCTCCTTCGCCTACGTTTCTATGTACAGGGTGACCCGAGGCGAGTCGAACTCGATATCCGTGATAATAATAGCCTCGGACCCATATACCAGAAAGAATGGAGTGAAGCCGGTCGACCGGTTGGGCGTGGTGCGGAGGCTCCATAGCACAGCCGGCAGTTCTTCAATCCAGCAGTCGGCTGATCTGACCAGTGGTGCCACCAACCTTGGCTTGATGCCGGCTAGAATCAGGTTGTTGGCCCTCTCTGCTTGGCCGTTTGACTGAGGGTGTGCCATCGAAGCCAAGTCGAGCCGGATGCCTACCTTGGAACAGTAGAGGTCTAGAGCACCCTTGGCGAAGTTGGTGCCATTGTCGGTGATGATACTGTGGGGAACGCCATATCGGACAGAGATGTCTGTGATGAACTTGACGGCAGTGGGGTCGTCAAGCTTCTTGATAGGTTTGGCTTCGATCCACTTGGTGAACTTGTCGACGGCCACCAAAAGATGTGTCATCCCTCCGCGAGCCGTCTTGAAGGGCCCTACCATGTCCAGTCCCCAGACGGCGAATGGCCATGACAGGGGAATGGTTTTGAGGGCCGAAGGCGGCATGTGGCTCTGCGTGCTGAAGCGCTGGCAACCTTCGCACTTGTCAACCAGATCCACGGCCTCCTCGAGGGTCGTGGGACAGTAGAATCCATGGCGGAATGCTTTGGCCACCAGGGTTCTGGAGGCGGGGTGATGCCCACACTCCCCCTGGTGGATGTCTCTGAGGATCTCCTATCCCTTTTGTGATTCGACGCAGCGCTGGAACACGCCAGTCACGCTACGTCGTACCAGTTCGCGATTGATGATGGCATAGGTGGCGGACCTGCGCTGGATCTGTCTCGCCTCCGCCTTGTTCTGAGGAAGTTCGCCGTGAAGAAGGAAAGCCAGAATAGTTTGAGCCCATGATGGATCCGACACAAGGGTCGCCTCCGCTTCGTCTTGACTGTTAGGGGATTCTGCAGCCCCCGAGCTTGATGGTGTCTCTGGTGCTGCCACGGCAGCCGGCTCACTGTCTACCACCATAATGTCCACCCACTGGGAGTATTCGAGCCCGGGCAGAGCCGGGGTTGTTGTCATAGCCGGCGCCGCCGTTGGAGTCGGTGGGACCAATGGAGCTGGCATAGGAACCGCAGCCGGCATAGTTGGTGGAGGCGACCGCGCTTGCACCGTGGATTCAGTCGGTGCCGCTTTTGGAGTCGGTGCCGTCAGCGCAGCCGGCGTGGGGTCCGCAGCCGGCGGAACTGACGGAGCCGACGGTGCATGCATCGTAGAGTCGGCCGGCACAAAGATCGATGCCGATTCGGGAGACGGCTTGATAGACGGCTTATGGAGTTGCTCGAGGGAGACGCCGGCTGGAATGTCCTGTCTCGTGGAGCCGATCTTCGCCAGTGTATCGGCCGCCTCATTCTCTGCCCTGGGAACATGGTGAAGTTCACAACCCTCGAAAGGACCTCTGAGCTATTGGATGAGGAAGCGATAGCTCGCCATGTTGGCGTCCCTGGCGTCTCATTTGCGAGAGACCTGCTGCACCACTAAGTCTGAATCGCCGAAGCATATGAGCCACCGGATGCCGATCTCCTTGGCAAGCCGGAGGCCATGAGCCAGTGCTTCGTACTCGGCGACGTTGTTGGAGGCGGCGAAATGGATCTAGAGAGTGTACTTGAGCTGGTCCCCTTTTGGAGACGTTAGGACGATGCCGGCTCCCAGTACTGTCCGCATCTTCGAGCTGTCGAAGTGCATTCGTCAATGAGTGGAGTCTGGAGGCGGTGGCTCAAACTGGGTCTCGGCCCAGTCGACTAAGAAGTCGGCCACCACCTGCGATTTGATGGTGGTGCGAGGTTCATACCGAATATCATGGTCCGCCATGGCGATGGACCATTTCGCAATTCTGCCCGTGGCATCACGGTTGCCCGTGATCTCTGAAAGCGGAGCGGTGCTCACCATAGTGATGGCATGATCTTGGAAGTATTGCTTCAATTTCTTTGTAGCAAGGTAAACACCATAACACATTTTTTGATAATGTGGATAGTTCTGCTTAGAGGCGGACAAGACCTTGCTAAGGTAATAGACAGGGCGTTGCACTGGCAGGGCCTTGCCTTCCTCTTTACGCTGAAGTACCAACACTATGCTAACCACGCGAGTGGTCGCCGCAATGTATATGAGTATGGGTTCCCTTTCAGACGGTGCTGCCAAGATTGGCAGGATTCAGATTACCCGCTTGAGGTCATGGAAGGCTTCGTTCACCTGGTCATTCCACTCGAACTTCGTTGTCTTCTTCATGAGTTTGTAGAGTGGAAGGGCCTTCTCGCCAAGCCGGCTGACGAACCGGCTAAGGGACGCCAAGCAGCCGGCGAACTTCTGGACGTCGAGGATTCGAGCCGGCCACACCATCCGCTCGATGGTGCCGATCTTCTCAGGGTTCGCCTCGTTGCCACGGGCGGACACGAAGAACCCCAAGAGTTTGCCGCCTGGAACCCCGAAGACGCACTTCTCAGGGTTGAGTCAGATCTGGTACTCGCGCAGATTGGCGAACGTCTCCCGTAGGTTGTCAAGGAGGCTGAAGTGCTGCTTTGTCTTCATGAAAATGTCATCCACATAGATGTGGATGTTTCTGCCAATCTGTGGTAGTAGGCACTGCAGCATGCAGCGTTGGAATGTCGCACCTGCATTCTCCAGACCGAACGTCGTGGTGGTGTAGCAGTAGGCCCTGAAAGGCATGATGAAGGTCTTGAGGCGATCAGCTGGATCCTGCTTGATTTGATGGTAGCCTGAATAAGCATCCAGAAACGACAGCAGTTCGCAGCCTGCAGTGGAGTCGATCACTTGATCTATCCTAGGCAACGCGAAAGGGTCTTTCGGACAGGCCTTATTCAGGCTACTGTAGTCGATACACAGTCGCCATGTGTTGTTCTTCTTCAGCACCAGGACTGCATTAGCCAGCCAGTCCGGGTGGAAAACCTCCATGATGAAGCCGGCAGCAAGGAGCCGGGTGATTTCTTCTCCAATCGTGCGCCGCTTCCCCTCAGTGAAGCGGCGCAGGGGTTGTTTCACCAGCTTCGCATCCGATCGCACGTGAAGTTTGTGCTCGGCGTACTTCCTCGGAACACCCGGCATGTCCTTGGGGAACCATGCAAATATGTCCCGATTCTCACGGAGGAAGTCGACGAGCTCGCCTTCCTATTTGGGGCTGAGGCCAGCCCCGATGGTGACGCCCTCCTTTGGGTTGGCAGGGTCGAGTGGGACCTGCTTGGTCTCTTTAGCTGGCTTGAAAGATCCCTCGCCGGCCGATTGGGATGGAGGAGAAGGAATCGCCGGCTGCTCGGTAGCCTGGGCTACGAGCTGGTCGATCTGCCGCTTCTCCTCAGCAATCACCAAGGCGTCGGCGAGGCGGCTGCTATCTTGGGCACACTCGAGCGACTTCTTGTAGTCGCCAACAACAATGATGATGCCCTTGGGACCCGGCATCTTCATCTTGAGGTATGCGTAATGCGGAACAACCATAAACTTGGCCAGAGCCGGTCTTCCCAGCATTGCGTGATATGCGCTACTGAGATCCACTACCTCGAACCATATGGACTCTCGGCGGAAGTGGGCTTTGTCGCCGAAGAGGACATCCGGTTGGATTTTGCCGATGGGGGAGCAGGACTGCCCAGGCACGATGCCATGGAAGACAGTACTGGTTGGTAGGACGTCCGTCTCCTTGAGCCCGATCTTGAGGAGAGTGTCGAGGTAGAGGATGTTGATGCTACTGCCGCCGTCGACCAGCACCCGAGAGAATCGGCAGGTGGGCCTCTTGGAGGCGAAGGTGGGGTCGAGGACGAGTGCGTATGATCCCGGGTTGGGCATCACCGCAGGATGGTCCACCCGGCTCCATGTGATTGGTTTGTCAGACCAATGCATGTACTGGGGAACCGGGGGGACTGTGGCGTTTACCTCACGCTGCCTCTGGCGCAGGCTGTGCTTGTCGTCGCCTTCGTTGGTGAAGACAATGAACGCTCCGTCTTGGTGAGGGTAGTCGTCTTAGTGCTGACCGTCGTCGTGAGGTGGCGGCGGCGGAGCCGGAGCGTGGTTGGGAGCTGGTGCACGAGGGGCCGCCTGCGCACCTGGAGGAACCGGCAAGCCATCTCCTTGCGACAGCCGGCGCGCAAAGCTGCATTATCGAAGGGTGTGGGTAGACGGCTGCGCCCCAGATTGTATCTTGCAGGGGGCGTCGAGTAGCTGCTCCAAGGACTGCTTGGGTAGCCAGTTGGTGTTGCTCCTGTTGGGATGCTTTCGTGGAGGGCCGGCTTGAGGAGCCGATGCTTCGCCCTCCATGATGGCCACCAACTTGCTGTTGGAGCGGGGATCCATCTGATCCGCCTTGCGCTTGTAGTTGTTCTGGCCGCCTCGGTTGTCCCCAGCCGGCTTGGGAGTAGCCGGCGTAGGCACAACATTGTCTGAGGCGGTCACCTTGACGCGCATCGCTGAGTCGGCCGTGGCGTATTTGTCAACCTTGGCCATGAGCACCGCCAGAGAGGTGGGCTCGGTGCACATGAGCTTGTGCTTGAGGAGGGTGCTGTCTCGGCAGCCGTCAATGAAATACTGGATGGCTTGTACCTCATGCACCCCCTCGCGGGAATTACGGAGCTCATTCCACTGGGTGACGTAGTCGCAGAGGGGTTCGTCGGCCTTCTGGACGCACATAGCCAGCTCGCGGGGCCGGCCAGGGCGCTTGTAGGTGCCAGTGAAGTTGCGGACGAATGCCTCCTCGAAGTCCACCCGGGAGTTGACGCTGCTGGCCGAGAGGCTGTTAAGCCAAGTCCGGGCCGAGCCGGTCAACATGAGTGGCACGTAGCGGACTGCTACGCGCTTGTTGCCCATGGCAATGCAGACGGCCGTGGTGTAGTCAATCATCCAGTCCTCTGGCTTGGCCATGCCATTGTACTTTGGCGTGTCCCGAGGAAGGGTGAAACCTCGGGGGAACGGTTCCCCTCGAATCCGGGGCCAAAGCATGCCGGACCGACGGGTCCGTCTTCCTCTAGGAGGCATGACTGGGCCACGACAATGAGACGCCGGCGGGCGTCCCGCTCATCCTGGGTGGCGTGAGCGCCAGCCCTAGTGGAGAGAGGGGAGACGCCTCGTGAGCCAGAGACATGAGTTCTTCGCGGGGGAAGAATCTCACACATCGAATCGCCCTCGTCGCCTCCGCGACGCAAGCCCGAAGTGTGCTCGCTCTGGCGCTGAGAGCCCTAGTCTTGGCTTCCCTCGCCCTTCCGGCCGGAAGGGCAATGCCAGGAAGATCCTTCTGCATGGTGCTGACCGCTAGGGTTGCGGCGTGCCCCTGAGTTGGGTCCCGGGGACTCCGATTGAGCCTGACCGGGGTCAAGCCAAGCGTGTTGCTGGTTGGCGGCGTCAAGGAGATCCTTGACCCGCTTCTCCTGGAAGGTGCGCTCCTAGCCTTCCAGGCTTGCCATTTCCTCCATGGCTGCCTGTGCCGCTCGCATGTTGGCCGTAGGAGTCTCGTAGGTGGGCAGATCGCCGCCTAGAACCTCGGCGATGAACCGGCCGCGGCTAAGGACCGATCCAAGCCGGCTAGGGGCCTCGGAAATCAGAGTAAGGCCGTATGCGGAGTTATACTCGCCCTGTGTAGCCTCCAACCGACGTTTCGCTGAAGCTACGGCGATGCCCTCCTCCAGGATGTGCTTGCGAGCCTCCTCCAGCGAGGCCCGAGCGTCAGCAGGGTTTGCAGAAGCGGTGACGGGTGTGTTCAGGCCAGCGATGGCGTCCCGAAGAGTATCGGTTGCGGCAGCAGCGGGCTCGCCAGCGCCTGCTAAGGCCTTTCCGGGATCCGTGCTGGTGCCTGCGCCGATAACCATCACTTCCACGGTGTTGGAGACGGCAACAACATGATATGGGGAGAAGAACCCCATCGACGGCTGAGGGCCGTCGAAGACGAGGATGTTGCTGGGATATACGTCGTGGGTAGGTATCTCAGGGACAGAGAGCCTGCCGAAGCTGGCGCAGAGCGCCTCAACGTCGAAGTCCTCGCCGAAGTAGCGCGGGGCATCGTTGAGACGAAGGTCGTTGAAGAGAACGTTGAGGTTCTCCATAGTAGTGACGACGACGCTAGGGAGCGCCTCGCCATCAGAATCTTCGTCTCAATCCGCATGGCGGACGGGGGCGTCGATCATCATGGGTGTTGCCTCGTCGAAAGCGGGCTCCACGGGCATGCAAACTGATCCGGACGCAATGCATCCGGTGGTGTAGGTAAGGGGCCCCGCCCAGCGCGTAAAGCCAGCCGATGCCGCGATCGGCCCCATGGTGGGCGCCAAATGTCAGAGAATACTCACAACATATGCCATAGGTAGGCTAAAGTCGGTGAGAACCGAAGGGACAAAGGTGGACGCTGGGAACGAGGTTGGTACACGCATGGGACGCACGATGTACCCAGGTTCAGGGCTCTCCATAGAGATAATACCCCTAATACCGGTGGAGTGTTTGATGTATGTGAACAGAGTACAATGTCGCTCCTGGAGCTGTGTTGGGAGGAGGAAGAGGGGAGCAGCTGGCTCGTCTCTGCCTCTCTCTCTCTGTGGTTGGTGAAGGTGTTGTGTTGTATGACATGTGCATGATCGCCCCCCTGCATGGAGGGCGACCGGGGGGTTTTATAGGCGAACCCGCCGGCCTACAATATGGATAAAGGGTTCAAGTGTGGGACCCGGCTGGCAGCCTCGCCGGCTGGCCAGGGGCCCACAAGAGTCTTGTCTTGTCGCTTGAGGGGCCCGCCGGCTGCATGGTCTCGGTTGCCCGTTGGACCCGCCGGCTGGCCAATGAGGCTCTCGCGTAAGGTTGACCCCGAGCACGCGTTGTACGTCAAGCGTCGCCCCTCGAGATTCTTCATGAGCAGGTTGTACGGCCGCCTCCACTGTTCCCCATGCCGAGTGTAGTAATGGAGTGGGAGTGTGACTGTCCGACATTATGCTAGGTGATGGATGAGAGCCGGGGTAGGTCAGCGGCGTGGCCGCCGACGCTCGTACCTGTCGGGCGCCCTGATCCAGTACCTTTGCTGACGCGTAGCTACCTTTAATCGTGAGGTCTTATCCTGACCTACGATCTGATGTGACCTGTGATCTTCGGCCGGCTAGCCTGCGTGGCTAACCGGCTTAAGTGCGGCCGCCTCCTCCCCAGTCCGGCTGGCGGGACCAGGCCGGCTCAAAAGAGGAGGCCACCTTGACTCTAGCCGGCAGGGGTTGCCTGGCCGGCTAGGAGGATGGCCGCCTCGTCCTCTAGCTGGTAGATGATGCCTAGCTGGCCAGAGGAGTTGGGCCTTGGGAATCTGTATACGTTCATGTTCATTGGGCCGGAAATGAAGGAATAGGCTTGATGAGCCTACCCCGGGGTTATCCCCCCGACATTAAGTTTATCATAAGTAACCGGACCCTAAGTACCCAAAATATTAAGATTCAATTCACATCATCACACCATCATAGCATCATCACATCACTTCATGCCGGAGTCAGGGCCTTCGCGAGCGCAGCATGGTGCCCCTCGTCTTGTAGTCCTCCTCGCGGATCGCTACATCGTCTGCATGAGATAGAAGGTGATCGAAGCGGCCACCCTTGGGCTTTGGCTTGGTGGTGCAGTAGGGGCAGTGCCACTTCTTGAACTTGCGACAAAAGGAAGCAACTCCCTTGGCCTTGATCTTCTGCACCTCCTTGGCTATGAAGGACTCGACGTTTCCCTTGTACACATCATCTCCAGAAACATACTGCTCACATGAATGAATTGCATTACCATTAATACATTATAGATTCATATACACCATGTCAAAGGAACTAAATGAACAAGGGATAGACTTACCTCATATTCAGAATCGTCACTAAACGCCCCCTCGTACGGGTCGTAGTCGGCCAGTTTCCTCTTTCTCCCCCAACCACCATCCTCCTAAATATACAATTACATCCACCACTAGTATATCAATGTATTAGATTTGTACACACATTGATCAAAAACCCCAATATGACATTCAAATAACACATTCATCATTCGCCATGCACACACATTGAAGAACAGAGCTAATATAACTACATATTGTGGACAAATTTATATACTAATGAATCAAATTTATATACTAATGAATCAAAACACCCAACATGACAAATTTACACACATTGAATCAAATTTATAACTTCTTAATCAATGGATTCCATTTGGGCATATGACATTCAAAACCCCAATCTGAGTAGCATTCAAAAACAAATCTAATAGGGACCCAATCTAAGGCAGCGAATCTGAGTAGCATTAAAAACCCCAATCTGTAAGCACTAAAACAAATATAATAAGCATCATAACATTAAAAAACCCAATCTGTTCACAACATCTAGCATTTTTGCAATGAATTTATCCAAATCTAAAAATAAATCTAAAAACCCCAATTAATGCAGCACGTAAAATCAAAGTTCACAACATAGCATTTTTGCAACGAATTTATCGAACAAACCCTAGTCCAAAATCCCGGTCCCCCAACCCATACCCTACACAAAACCCCGGCCCATCCGTCAAACCAACTAATCTAACCATCTGAACTACCATATGAATCACAATCTAACCAATGCAACTAGGGAGCCATTAACTCTACAAGCTAAGCAAGTGCAAATACCTGCTCCTCCACGGCAGGCGGTGCAACGGGGGCATCTGGATTGACTATGCCGCTCGGCGCCTTCACCTTCTGCAGCGATGAGGCGGAGCCCGCCACATCCGCAGCGGTTGCAAGTATCCCCGCACCGCTTTGTACGCCACCGACATAGGCCGTCACCACGCTTGGACCCTGTAGCTCCACCACATCTCTGGCCGCTGCGCCGGCGTCGCCACGAGCATCGGCCATCTTACAGATGGAGGCGATGAAGGTGAGGAACAGGATGCGGTAGGGGAGAGCGAGACGGTGCGGTGGAGGCAGTGGAGGAGAGCGAGACGACGCCGGTGGGGGAGAGGAAGATGATGCGGCAGGGAGGGGATTTAGGAAATGGTAGGGGCGATGGAGGTGGTTGCCCTTTTTATATGACGGGACGTTTCGGGCATGTCCATGGACACGTGCTACCCCACGATCATGGTCTTTCATGCGCCCACGTATACGCGGCCCCACTCGTCAGCTAACGGTCAAATGCATTGACCCGACGACAACGTCCGTTATAACCTGTTCTGCGGGTTTCGGGCAAGGGAGTGGGGAACATTGAGCAAAAGGTAAAAGTGTGGGGATGGATGAGTAGAGCTAAGGAACCAGGGGCATGGGTATAAAAATCCCTTGATATAAATAAGAGCTTCACTTATATGTGCAAACTGAGTTGCAATATTTTCACGCGTTCTACTTCTTGTGATAATATGTTGGTATTATTTTTCATGACCTATAAAACCTACTCATGTATACATGTGCGATATGTGAAAAAACCAAGGGAAGTAAAAATAGATGACATATACATATACAACATGTACACCTTGTCTTTTTTGTTAGCCACATTTCAGATTAAGCAGCGCCGACGACGGCTTTATTTTCAAAAAAGAAGGATGATGAGTAGATGACTACCTTGGATATTATCACAATCATTGCATATGTGTATTTATTTGAGGTGGTTTCTGTTAAAAGTTATGCAATAATTTATTTATGTTATCCGAAACAAAAATACTTCGCCTGTTTTTATTTTATGCCTAAATGCAGAATGGCCGAACACTTGTATGAACCACATGTGATGAGAAGGGAAGAGGAAATGGTTGGATGCTATTCAAAAGGTCCTCTCATGTCAAAGGAAATAATTAGTTGATGTTCAAGAAGTTCTCTCACGTCACTTTTAGCCCAGGAGAAGATAGAGTCCAAGTCTTTCACGTTCTGGACTCAGATTCGGACTACACAGACATACCTGTACCAAAACGCCTTCAACTTTTACATCCAGACTCTGAATTTGGTGATTCATTTTGGGCTGCAAAGTAGATTTTATGTGCTTTCCAGACCAATTGGAATTACCTTCAAATTTTTCCGGAACGTGGAGATATCGATCGAACAATATGACGTTGCACCATAATCTGAGTCAAACAACAAGTCCAAAGGTGTTGCATCACCTCCACTTGGGCCCATAGGCCTTGTTCGGCCTAGGGTTTGTTTTAGGCTGCCTTGGGACGTCCTCCCACCTCCTTGGCCGCCACCCCATGCTCCTATATAAGTAGATCAACCTAGTAGCTTTTTGGTTGGGATTTGTTTAGTTAAAAGTTAGCCATGGCAACTTCGTGTACTTCGTTTGTGTCCAACGACGAGACTAAGACCGCTTTCGGATCCCCACCCTTATCAATACTTCATCTATATTCGCAATAATTCAGATTGCAATATCATATTCTTGCTTGTTCTTCGATTGCTTGCAGGAATATACCTTCGTGGTCAGGTTGATCGTGCTCCGGCGTGTTCAATAACGTCTTGGAGATTGGTTTAGCGATTGCTAAGGCGCAACATTGTGCACGTTTGTAGTCGGATCGTCAAAGTCGTCTCCACCAAATTGTTAGTTATCATCTCATCGAAAGATTGGGACATCCTCACCTATATCAACCTATATCTTTTGAGAATAGTTTGATTGTTTGCTCTTGTGCTTCACTTATATCCTATGAGTAATTTGTTGAGTGAATTGTATACCATGAAGTTGAAATTATATGTTCATGTCATGCCTAGTAGTATCTTCACATTGGGTTTAGAAATGAAATCCTTTGAAGCTTGACAATCACAATATTGGTCATACAAGCAATTTATGAATGATTGGTATAAGGAAGAGAACTTTCACTTATAAATATGTTATCTTGGACATCTTCTATGATTGTGAAAACCCATTAATTATTTACAAACTTGAGAAAATTAGTTGAAGTTGGACAAGGAAGACAACATAATGAGTTATGGTTGTGTATATTTGCATAGAACCTATATTTTTATGGATCCTCCAACATGTCGTGTTTGCTTAGGATCTTTTGCTAGCCAAAAATTCGTATTAAGTAGATATACTACTTGTGCATCCAAAAACCCTTAAACCCAATTTCTTGCATGAGTGTCCACCATACCTATCTATGGATTTAATAAGATCCTTAAAGTAAGTTGTCATCGGTACAAAAATGCAATAAAAATTTCTTCTAAATGTGTTTGATCATTTAGTGTAAGAGAAAATTGAGCGTTGTACGAACTTGTGATGGCAAAGTAATAAAAGCGATGGACTAAATAATAAAGGTTGCGATCATAAGGGGCAATATAACATGACTTCCTTTTGCACTAAGGGATTGTGCATACGAAACCAAAAACACATGACAACCTCTGCTTCCTTCTACGAAGGGTCTATCTTCTACCTTTCAGTATTTACTTTTATTGAAGTGTCAATAGTATGCATTCTCATTTCAACCTCAATTATTCTCTAGTTGGCAAGCATCATGTGGTTGGGAAAGATCTAGGAACATATGCCAGTCAAATATATTTGATCATGGCTTATTATTATTGACAATTATCTCTATGATAAATGAATTGGGAGGCAAAACATTAAGCCCATATCTTTCTATGTATTTGATGGATGCCATTTGTTCCAAAAATATGCTTTGAGTACTAGAAATCATAGAAGACCATATGATGATTGAGTATGTGGATCTCTTACTTAGACTTTTTCGAGAATAGGTTGAATTGCAATTGTTTGTTGACTAAGAACATGGGTTGTTAAGTTTCAAGAGAGTTCATTGTTTGAACCATTTCATGTGCATTGGTTGCTACTTTATCATGATGAGTTTTATGAGAAAGTTGATGTTATGATGCTAGGAAAAGTGATTGAAATTATCAATGATCAAACTTATGCACTATGCTAGCATTCACACTTCATAAATTATTTCTTTATCACTTGCCTACTCGAGGAATAGTAGGATTTCAGCTTGGGGATGCTAATACGTCTCCAACATATCGATAATTTATGAAGTACCATGTTTGCCTATGTTTACAATACTTTTATATGGTTTTGGTGCACTTTATATGATTTATTTAGAACTAACTGAGAGTGACATTGTTTTCAACAGAACTACCATGGTGTTGTTTTTGTGCAAAAATAAAAGTTCTTGGAATTGGACGAATTTTTTTGATGATTTTTTTGGAAGAAAAGAGAAATATTGGAGCAAAGAACCACCAGACGGGGCTTATTGTGCCCACTAGACACCAGGGCGCGCCAGCCCCCTTGGCGTGGGTTGATATCTAGTGGGAACCTCGTGGCCATCTTGGCGTGATTCCAACACCTAAAAATCCTATCAATATGGAAAACTCCAGAGATAACCCTAGATCAGAAGTTCCTCCGCTGCAGCTCTTTGTATGGACGAAAAACCAATATGGAGAGAAAACTATAGCGAAAACATGAGACAAACAGAGAGAGTGATCCAATCCCGGAGGGGATCTTGCCCCTCCAGGAGCCACGGAGGCCAAGGACCAGAGGGGAGAACCTCTCCCCATCTTGGGAGAGGCCATGGAGGAGGAGGCATAAGGGGTAGGCTCTCTCCTCCTCTCTTCCGGTAGCACTGGAGTGATGTCGGGGAATCCATCGCCGCGGTGATCGTCTTCATCAACATCACCATCTTCATCGCCTTCCTCATGTCTTTTCAGCGGTCCACTCTCCCACAGCCCGGTGTAATCCCCTACTTGAACAAGGTGTCTCATGCCACATAGTATTAATCAATGATTGATTGCTATCCTATGATGTTTGAGTAGATCTATGTTGTCCTTTGGGTTGATTGATGATCTTGATTGCTTTGAGTGTATGTTTTATTTTGGTCGTGTCCTAAGGTGCTTTCCTTGAGGCACACACGTGAAAGATCCACACTGGAGGGTGTTGCAATATATTCATGATTCCCTTATAGTGGGTGGCGAGAGTGACAAAACATTACACCCGAGTAAGAGAGTTGTGCGTGTATGGGAGTAAAGAGGACTTGACACTTAAGGGTATGGCTGGGTTGTACCTTAATGATTTCTAGTAGTTGCGGATGCTTACTAGAGATCTAGTCATAAGTTAATTTGATCCAAGTACAGATATTATGTTAGCGCATGCCTCTCCCTCATATAAAATTGCAAGAATGATTAGCAATTTTGTTATCAATTGCCTAGGATGATTTCGGACACCATACCATAATTATTCCATACTCACTATTTGTAATATATTGTAATATATTCTAACTTTATTTAATGAAGCAACTATTTTCATATTTTAGCTCTCTAATATCATTTAAATCTATCCGCTTTATGCCCACAACGCAATTTTATTTTTCGTTACTAGATAGAAGCAAACACTTGACGTACATAGAGTCGTCTCGGTGGTAGATATGACTTGAGAGAATATTGACCTTACCTTTAGCTCCTTGTGGGTTTGACACTCCATACTTACAACTTCCATCTTTGGAAAGTGATACAATGATTCCTTGTACTTGGGGATTATCACTCTCATGCTGGTATTATGTTTTTATCGACACCTCTCTCTTTAATCATGTGGTTATTATTTTCGAGTTCGGCTTGCGCTTGAGGACAAGCAAGGACTAAGCTTGGGGGAGTTGATACACTCATTTTGCATCATGAATTACTATTGATATTTGTGTTGATCATGTTCTTTATCCATTATTATCATACAATTCTTATGCATTTTCTCTCTAAATATGTAAGGTACATCACTGAGAGGGAAATATCTGGAAACTAGAATTCTGGATCGACAAAACTGAGAAAAAGGCAGAAAAATCAACTTCCTCCAAATGACGTGAAACTTTATGGACATTTTTTTGTAATATTTGAGAATTTCTAGGACAAAAATATACCGGAGAGGGGCCACCTATTGGGCACAAGCCAATAGGGCGCCCCTTGGTCGTGCCCTAATAGCTTGTGGGGCCCGAGCTGGCCCTCTGGCATCCATCTTCTCCTATATGGTGTGCTTTACCCTAGAAAAAGATCATAAGTTATTTTTTGGGATGAAGAGCCACCATCTCGAGGTGGAAACCTAGGCAGAGGCCCTTTTGCTCTCTAACAGTGATATTCTCCCGGGGGAATTCCCCTCCGGGAGGGGGAAATCGAAGCCATAGTCATCACCAACGCTTCCTCCTTTGTGGGAGGACCAATCTTCATCAATATCTTCACCATCATCATCTCATCTCCAACCCTAGTTTTTCATGTGTATTCAATATTTGTCTCAAAACCACAGATTTGTACTTGTGAGTTGCTAGTAGTGTTGATTACATCTTGTAGTTCATGCTTGTTGGATTACTTGGTGGAAGACATTATGTTCAGATCCTTCATTTTTATTATTACACCTCTGATCTTGAACATGTTGATGTTGTGTGAGTAGCAATTATTGTTCTCGGGGACATGTGAGAAGTCTTGTTATAAGTAATCATGTAAAGTTGGTATTCGTTCGATATTTTGATGATATGGATGTTGTTACTTCTTGTAGTGGTGTCACGTGAACGTCAACTACAAGACACTTCACCACGTTATGGGCCCCAGGGAAGTCATTGGGGACTAAAAAACAGATGATGGGTTGCGAGAGTGACAGAAACTTAAACCCAAGTTTATGCGTTGCTTCATAAGGGGCTGATTTGGATCCACATATTTCATGCCATGTTTAAATTATTCTTAATTCTTATTTCGTAGTTGCGGATGCTTGCGAGAGGGGTTATCATAAGTAGGTTGTTAGTTCAAGTAAGAACATCACCTTAGCACCGGTCCACCCACATATCAAATCATCAAAGTAGCGAATGTGAATCAACTTAATATGATTAACATGACAAGACAGGAATTCCCATGTGTCCTCGTGAGAACTTGCTTTATATAAGAGAACTTTAAGGCATGTCCTTTGCTAAAAAAGGATTGGGCTACCTTGCTGCATCTTTTCTAACATTTTTACTTGTCACCTGTTATGAATCATCTTGCTACAAAATTATCTATCACTCTTACTTACAACACTTGCAGAGAATTCCTTGTTGAAAACTACTTATCATTTCCTTCTGCTCCTCATTGGGTTCGACACTCTTACTTATTAAAAGGACTACGATTGATCCCTGATACGTCCCAAACGTATCTATCATTTCTGCTTGTTCCATGATCTTTTGGCTGACATTATTATACGTTTTGCTACACTTTTACATCATTTTACACATATTTGGACTAACCTACTAACTCAGTGCACCCAGTGCCAGTTTCTGTCTGCTGATGTCTATTTTGCACGGGATTTTACCCACTTTTCCGAAGCCCGAAAAGTTCCAGGAAAAATATATAAAAAATCAGCGAAACAGAAGCTTCCGAATCACCGAACATGGGCCAGAGGGGGCCAGGGGCTGCCCAGGCGACCTGTTGGCGCGGCCATGCCCTAGGCCGCGCCAGGAGGCCGCCTGGGTGGGCCCCACCTCCTCCGTTGCCCTCCTTTGGCCTATATTTAGAGTTCCGAGAGGAAACCCTTCCACAACTTCCAGAATCGCGAATTTCTCCATCGTTGCGCCACCACAACGCTTCCAAGATCGGGAGCGTGAGAAGACCTCTTCGCGGCACCCTATCGGAGGGAGGATTGACCTCCGGGAGCTTCTCCACCGCCATGGATGCTTCCCGGACATGCCGTGAGTAGTCCTCCTTGGACCATGAGTCCATGACCAGTAGCTATGTGATGTCTTCTCTCCAATCTTGTGCTTCAATGGTTAGTCCTTGTGAGCTGCCCTACATGATCAAGGAATCTATGTAATTCTCTTGCTATTGCTATGCTCGGTTTGTTGGGATCCGATGGATTATGAGATTATGTTCAGATTGTTATGACTTATATATTTGATTATCCTTTTATAGTATGTTCCTTAGTGATTCATGCATGTTCTCTATTGCTATTTATTGCTTTTGCCGAGTAGTAGATTGTAACTCCAAGAGGGAGCGTTATGCATGATTGTGGGTTCATGCCCCTCGATGTCTAGCTTGAATGACAAAAACATGAGACTAGGGGATGTGTTGTTGCCACCAGGGATAAAACAACGGTGCTTGTGACCATGGTTGCAAGGATTGTTTACCTTACGCATAGTTCGTTAATGCAGTTGTCCGTTGCTTTTAGTTTATACTTTGGGTGGGGCTCGCAACGTCATACCGGCGAGATGTTCTGGATAGATATCTCAAGCTGGATGATTAGTAAGTAGATGTTGATGAATAAACGGTCTACTTGTCTTGGCATACTACCCATTACTATTGAACCTCTAACAATCAAGTAGCATAATTAGCATTGCGGTGCGTTCGTAATTCTGTCAATTGCCCAACTGTGATTTGTTTACCCAAGAATAGTTGTTTATCGTCTTTTGGGATAGAGACATCACTAGTGAACACCATGTGACTCCGGTCCATATCACCATCATTGTTTACACCTCCATCATTTACCGTTTTCATTTACTTTTCCGTTGCAATCACTATTACCTTTCCCGCTTGTGTTTTCATCCTTCGCAAAATACAAGGCCGGAGAGATTAACAACCTCTCTATACTCGTTGGGAGCAAAGTTATTTGTTGTGTGTGCATGTCCACGTCTTCTGCTAGCGCCAGGGTGGAAGACACCTACTTGTTGAGCCTAGGAGTCCTCCTGGTTCGATAAACCTTATAGTCTTCGTGTGAGGGAAAACTTGTTGCTGACTACATCTCAACCTTCCACTTGGGGTAACCAACAAGGTGCAAGAAGTATATACATCATCTCGTCATCAAGCAAAGTTTTGTGGCGCCGTTGTCGGGGACTCGGGTCTTCAAGATAGGGGAGTTGCACGCTATCCTTTACCTTTGCTTTATAGTCTTGTTAGTTTGCTTTTCAGTTTTTGCTTTAGAGTCTTATACCAAAAACCACAAAAAAATAGTTGCTTTGTTCTTACTTGTTGCCGCTGCTATGGGTTCCATTGAGAACACCAAGTTGTGTGACTTCACTAGTCACAACAACAATGACTTTATCTGCACTCCTATTGCTGCTCCCGCCACTAGAGCCACGTCATATGAAATTACACCTGCTTTACTGAACCTAGTTACGAAAGATCAATTCTCCGGTGCTGGAGATGCTGCTGCTTTGCACTTGAGCAATTTTGTTGAGCTCTGTGATATGCAAAAATAAAAAGAAGTAGACGGTGATATTGTTAAACTTAAGCTTTTTTCCTTTCTCCTTGAGAGGAGGAGCTAAAGTGTGGCTTCAATCTTTGCCTAGGAATAGCATAGATTCTTGGGATAAGTGCAAAGATGCTTTTATTGGGAAGTATTACCCGCCTGCTAAGATTATCCAGTTGAGGAGTAACATTATGAATTTTAGACAATTGGATAATGAACACGTTGCTCAAGCTTGGGAACGTATGAAATCTCTTGTTAAGAATTGCCCTACACATGGTTTGACAACTTGGATGATTATCCAGACTTTTTATGCAGGATTGAACTTTACCTCGCGGAATCTGTTAGACTCAGCCGCGGGAGGAACCATTATGTGAACTATACTTGGTGCTACCACAAAGCTATTGGATGAGATGATGACAAATTATTCTCAATGGCACACCGAGAGAGCTCCAACAGGTAGGAAGGTAAACTCTGTTGAGGAGATCTCCTCTCTCAGTGATAAGGTTGACATGATCATGACTCTACTTACTAAGCAAGGTCCTATTGATCCTCATGATGTTCCTTTAAATTCTTTGGTTGCTCAAGAAAGAGAGAAAGTTGATGTTAATTTTATCTCTAGAAACAACTTTAATAACAATGCTTATAGGAGTAATTTTGGTAGCAATCCTAGATGTTAGAGCATATATCTCCATATGTGGTTTTGGTAACTGATGACAATTCCTACGGACTAATGGTTGCCTTAAGTTATATTTATAGGATTTGTCCATAGACACTTCTTGAAGTCCATCTGTTGGGTTCAAGGAGTTTATATGATGACCAAGATGATATTCAAGGTATTATCCAAAGAATGGTCATAGAGACACAAGGTTCATCAAGATCTCAGACAAAGAGTAAATCAAGATGATCAACACACAAAGCGTACAAGATGTACCGAGAGGGATCAAGTGATCCCATGGTATGGTAAGCATTGTCCATTACAGGTTTGTGTACTAACCCATGGTCTTCGTGATAGTTCTATGTGGGGTTAGGTGTGTCTCCATGGGCTTGCGTCTAGAGCAAGATCTCATACAACCCATGAAGGATGACGTCAAGTAGTGATCGTCATCAAGATTGCGGTGTGCAAGTTCAAGTGGATCAGCACGAAGATATCATGCTTGAAGCCTGCCGTCCATTGTGGTGGCAATGGACTTGTGAAGATATACTGAAGAGCTAGCGTCTCACCCATGTTGTGTATGGGGGAGCAATCAACTAGTCTTCATCAAGCCAACCTAATCAAGAAGGTGTTCCATCTTGAGGAAGCCAAGATCATCGTCATCTAGCTCAAGAGGACGAGGTGCAAGGTATAGGTTTGCCCTTGATAGCTTTTCTGTTTTAGGATATATTGTCGTTCTGTCAAGGGGGCTCTCAAGTGAGTAGCTCAATCGTATCGTTCATTGAGATCTCAAACCATTTCCATCCTTGCATCATACTTCTTGGTTCTTATTTGGTGTTTCCCTTTGTGAGTTTTAGAGCTTATGGTCATCTTCATGACAAGCTCGAGTTCATAGAAAACAGAGTCCATATGCATCTACTATGATGTTTTCGATGTTGGAGTTTTTGCCAGTTCTTCATTCGTAGAGGACTCACATCTCTATATCATTGGCATTTTCATATCTGCATGGTCTTAAGGTTATTCGTTGTTTGGATATCTCTTGTCGTCCTGAATCCAACAAGCTTGGGTTTGCTAGAATCGGAGCTCGTATGCGAAAGTTATGGTTGTTTCAGTGGCGAGCAATAGTACCGCTCCAGTCCTAACGGTAGTACCGCTGGCCCTAGCGGTAGTACCGCTAGAGCTGGCGTAGTACCACTGGCCCTAGCGGTAGTACCGCTAGAGCTGGCGGTAGTACGCTGGCCCAGCGGTAGTACCGCCCCTGGTCAGCGGTAGTACCACTCCAGGACTTTAGTACCGTCATCCTTGCGACTGTACTACGTCGGACTTTTTGCAAAGACTTTCTTGGCGGTGGTTGGCCCGGTAGTATCTTTGCGCTACCATGGATTCAGCGGTAGTACCACTGGAGCCAGCAGTAGTACCGTTGGAGGGTCAGCGGTAGTACCGCTGCAGCCAGCGGTAGTACCGCTGGAGGGTCAGCGCTAGTACTGCTGCAGCGAGCGGTAGTACCGCTGGGCTCGGGCTGTAAGTGGGGGTAACGGTCTGATTCCTTCCCCCACTATATAAAGGGGGTCTTCTTCCCCCTTGGCTTGATCCTTCCGTTGAGCTCATGTTCTTCCCCCATTGTTGACCTTCTTAGAGCTTGCTAACTCTCAATCCCTCCAATGATTCTTGCTTGTTCTTGAGGAAAAAGAGAGAGGAGATCTAGATCCACATCTCCACCAATCACTTTCTCCTCTATGTGAGGGGAACCACTTGGATCTTGATCTTGGAGTTCCTTCTGAGATCCTTGTTCTTCCTCTCATATTTCTCCATAGCTTTTGTTGTTGTGGGGGGATTTGAGTGTAAGGGACTTGTCCACTTCGTGTGTTCTTGCCATTGCATTAGTTGCATCGGTTTGAGTTATCCATGGTGATATGTGGAAGTGAAGTTTGAGAAGCTTATTACCTTTGGTACTTAGTACCCTAGATATTGTTCTTCGTGGATGCTTTGGCGTCCTAGAAGCTTGGTGGTGTCTCGGAGCTCAATCATTGTGGTGTAACACTCCGGGCAAGCGTCGGGGTCTCCAATTAGGTTGTGGAGATTGCCCCGAGCAATTTGTACGGGTACCGGTAACCGCCCCCAAGGGTTGCCATTTGTACGGGTTCGGTGACCGCCCTCAAGGGTCCCTTAGTGGAATCACGACATCTTGCATTGTGCGAGGGAGTGAGGAGATTACGGTGGCTGATACGTCCATTTTGCATCATGCTTTCATGTTGATATTTATTGCTTTTTGGACTATTATATTACTTGTGGTACCATATTTATGTCTTTTCTCTCTTATTTTGCAAGGTTTATTTGAAGAGGGAGAATTCAGGCAGCTGGAATTCTAGACTGGAAAAGGAGAAAATCCTAGTCCACTATTCTGCACATCTCCAAATGCCCTGAAAAGTTACATGGCTTTTTTTGGGATTATATAAAAAATATTGGGCGAAAGAACTACCAGAGGGGGGCTACCAGGGCGCCACAAGCCCTGACACCGCCACCCCCCCCCCCGGTGGCGGAGTGGGGGCTTGTGGGCTCCCTGATGGCCCACTAGCCCCCCTATTTTGCTATATGAAGCGTCTTGGTCCAGAAAAAATTAGACGGGAGCTTTTTCGTGGTTTCGCCGCCGCCACGAGGCGGAACTTGAGTAGATCCAATCTAGAGCTTCGGCAGGACGATCCTACCGGGGAAACTTCCCTCCCGGATGGGGAAATCGTCGCCATCGTCATCACCAACACTCCTCTCGCCGGAGGGGAGGCATCTTCATCAACATCTTCATCAGCCCCATCTCCTCTCCAATCCCTAGTTCATCTCTTGTAATCAATCTCCGTCTCACGATTCCGATTCGTACTTCTAAGGTTGCTAGTAGTGTTGATTACTCTTTGTAGTTGATGCTAGTTGGATTACTTGGTGGAAGAGTTTATGTTAAGATCCTTGATGCTATTCATTACACCTCTGATCATGATTATGATTATGCTTTGTGATTAGTTACTTTTGTTCCTGAGGACATGGGATAAGTCATGTTAATAATAGTCATGTGAATTTCATATTCATTCGGTATTTTGATATGATGTATGTTGTCTTTTCCTCTAGTGGTGTTATGTGAACGTCGACTACATAACACTTCACCATATTTGGGCCTAGAGGAAGGCATTGGGAAGTAGTAAGTAGATGATGGGTTGCTAGAGTGACAGAAGCTTAAACCCAGTCTATGCGTTGCTTCGTGACGGGCTGATTTGGATCCACTAGTTTAATGCTATGGTTAGACTTTGTCTTAATTCTTCTTTTGTACTTGCGGATGCTTGCGAGAGAGGTTAATCATAAGTGGGATGCTTGTCCAAGTAAGGGCAGTACCCAAGCGCCAGTCCACCCACATATCAAACTATCAAAGTAACGAACGTGAATCATATGAACATGATGAAACTAGCATGACAGAAATCCCTGTGTGTCCTCGGGAGCGTTTCTCCTCTTATAAGACTTTGTTCAGGCTTGTCCCTTGCTACAAAAGCGATTGGGCCACTTGCTGCACCGTTGCTACTACTTGTTACTTGTTACTTTTTTCTTGCTACGTTTCACCTCGCTACACAATCACTTGTTACCGCTACTTTCAGTGCTTGCAGTTATTACCTTGCTGAAATCCGTTTATCAGAGCCTTCTGCTCCTCGTTGGGTTCGACACTCTTACTTTTCGAAAGGACTATGATTGATCCCCTATATTTGTGGGTCATCAAGACACTTTTCTGGCACCGTTGTCGGGGAGTGAAGCGCCCTTGGTAAGTGGAAATTGGTAAGGAAACATTTATATACTGTGTTAAAATTTATTGTCACTTGTCACTATGGAAACTGTTCCTTTGAGGAGTTTGTTCGGGGTATCTTCACCATGAACGGAAGCACGAGGAGTTGTTCCTCAACCTAAGGTACCTACTGAAAATATATTTTATGAAATTCCTTCGAGTATGCTTGAGAAACTGCTCGCTAATCCTTTCACAGGAGATGGATCTTCACATCCAGACTTGCATCTGATCTATGTAGATGAAGTTTGTGGTTTATTTAAGCTTGCAGGTTTGCCCGAGGATGAGGTAAATAAGAAATTCTTTCCTTTATCTTTGATGGATAAGGCGTTGACATGGTATAGGCTATGTGATGATACTGGATCATGGGGCTACAATCGGTTGAAATTGGAATTTCATCAAAAGTTCTATCTTATGCATTTAGTACATCGTGATCGGAACTTTATTTATAACTTTTGGCCTCGTGACAGGGAAAGCATAGATCAATCTTGGGGAGGCTTAAATCAATGCTATATTCATGCCCCAATCATGAGCTCTCGAGAAAAATCATCACTCAAAACTTTTATGCTCGGCTTTCTCATGAAGATCGTACCATGCTTGACACTTCTTGTACCGGTTCTTTTATGAAGAAGGATATTGATCACAAGTGGAATTTATTGGAGACAATCAAACGCAACTCTGAAGATTGGGAGCTGGAGGAAGGTAAGGAGTCAGGTATGAATTTCCAGTTTGATTGCGTTAAATCTTTTGTTGAGACAAACACTTCTAGAGATTTTAGAGCTAAGTATGGACTTGACTCTGAGATAGTAGCTTCTCTATGTGAATCTTTTGCTACTCATGTTGATCTTCCCAAAGAGAAGTGGTTTAAATATCATCCTCCTGTAGAAAGCAGCATAGCCAAAACCAATCTAGTTGTTGAGAAAGTCATTGCTTTTAGTGATCCTGTTGTTCCTTGTGCTTACACTCAGAAACCACCATACCCTGCTAGGATAAAGGATTATTCTAAAGCTCCAATTGTGATACGTAGGGGTTACATTAGACCACTTGCACCCCCTGAGGAGAGGACTCCGCTAGAATTGTTAAACCTCACGCGAAAGACAAACTGGACATGTAGTTAGCCTGCCCGTTGTTTCTGTTAAGATAGGAGATCACTGTTACCATGGTTTATGTGATATGAGAGCTAGTGTTAGTGCAATACCCCGTTCTCTATATGATGAAATCAAAGATGAGATTGCACCTGCTGAGTTAGAACCCATTGATGTCACTATTACGCTAGCTAATAGAGACACTATCTGCCCTCTGGGAGTTGTGAGAGATGTAGAAGTCCTGTGTGGTAAGATGAAGTACCCTACTGGTTTCCTCGTCCTTGGTACTGCACAAGATAGCTTTTGTCCCATCATATTTGGTAGACCCTTTCTCAACACTGTCAATGCTCACATTGATTGCATTGAGCAGATCGTCACAATAAGTTTCGAGGGTGTGTCTCATGAATTTAACTTCTCCAAGTTTGGAAGACAACCCCATGAAAGAGAGTCGTCTGGTAGAGATGAAATCATTGCTCTTGCCTCTATTGCCGTACCTCCTACGGATCCTTTAGAGTAATATATTCTTGAGCGTGAAAATGATATGCATATGGAGGAGAGAGATAAGATAGATAAAATTGTCTTAGAACAATATCCTATTCTCAAGAATAATATGCCTGTTGAACTGCTTGGGGATCCTCCCCCACCAAAGGGCGATCCTGTGTTCGAGCCTAAACAGTTGCCTGATACTCTTAAGTATGCCTATCTTGATGAGAAGGAGATATATCCTGTCATTATTAGTGCTCTCCTCTAAGATCACGAAGAGAAGAAGTTACTAAGAACTCTGAGGAAGCACCGCGCTGCTATTGGATATACTCTTGATGATCTTAAGGGTATTAGTCCTACTCTATGTCAGCACAAGATTAAAACCGATCCTGACTTTAAACCAGTTGCTGATCATCAAAGGAGATTAAATCCTAAGATGAAAGAGGTCGTTAGAAAATAAATATTAAAGCTTTTGGAAGCAGGAATCGTTTATCATGTTGCTCATAGTGATTGGGTAAGTCCAGTACATTGCGTACCTAAGAAGGGAGGTATCACCATCGTTCCTAATGATAAGGATGAACTAATCCCACAAAGGATTATTACCCGCTATAGAATGGTGATAGATTTCCGGAAACTGAACAAGGCAACCAGGAAAGATCATTATCCTTTGTTGTTTATCGACCAAATGCTAGAAAGGCTATCAAAACACACACACTTCTTCTTTCTAGACGGTTATTCAGGTTTCTCGCAAATACCTGTTGCACAACCTGATCAAGCGAAAACCACTTTCACCTGCCCTTTCGGTACCTTTGCCGATAGACGTATGCCTTTTGGCTTATGTAACGCACCTGCCACCTTTCAAAGATGTATGATGGCTATATTCTCTGACTTTTGTGAAAAGATTGTCGAGGTTTTCATGGATGACTTCTCCGTTTATGGGTCTTCCTTTGATGATTTCCTCAGCAACCTTGATCGATTCTTACAGAGATGCGAAGAAACCAACCTCGTCTTGAATTGGGAGAAGTGCCACTTTATGGTTAATGAAGGTATCGTCTTAGGAAACAAAATCTCTAAAAGAGGCATTGAAGTTGATAAGGCTAAGGTTGATGCAATTGAGAAAATGCCTTGCCCACAGATATCAGTGGTATACGAAGTTTCCTAGGTCATGTTGGTTTCTATAGAAGGTTCATTAAAGACTTCTCTAAGATTTCTAGACCTCTTACCAACCTCTTGCAGAAAGATGTTCCTTTTGTTTTTGATGAGGATTGTGAGGAAGCCTTCGAAATACTTAAGAAGGCTTTGATAACCGCACCTATTGTTCAACCACCTGACTGGAACTGTCCCTTTGAAATCATGTGCGACGCTAGTGATTATGTTGTTGGTGCTGTTCTAGGACAAAGAGTTGACAATAAGTTGAATGTCATTCACTACGCTAGTAAAACTCTATACAGTGCCCAAAGAAACTATGCCACTACGGAGAAGGAATTTTTAGCAGTTGTGTTTGCATGTGAAAAGTTCAGATCTTACATAGTTGACTCCAAAGTCACTATTCACTCTGATCATGCTGCTATTAAGTACCTCATGGAGAAGAAGGACGCTAAGCCTAGGCTGATCAGATGGGTTCTCCTGCTACAGGAATTTGATTTGCACGTCGTTGACCGAAAGGGTGCTGAAAACCCTGTAGCAGATAACTTGTCTAGGCTAGAGAATGTCCTTGATGACCCACTGCCTATTGATGATAGCTTTCCTGATGAGAAACTGAATGTCATCCGCACTTCACATAGTGCACCGTGGTATGCAGATTATGCAAACTATATCGTAGCCAAATACATACCACCCAGTTTCACCTATCAGCAAAAGAAGTAATTCTTCTTTGATTTGAGACATTACTTTTGGGATGATCCTCACCTTTATAAAGGAGTAGATGGTGTTATTAGACGTTGTGTGCCTGAACATGAACAGGGACAGATCTTGCAGAAGTGTCATTTCGAAGCCTAAGGAGGACACCACGCTGGAGATAGAAATGCCCATAAGGTATTGCAATCAGGTTTCTATTGGCCCACTCTCTTCAAGGATGCCCGTAAGTTTGTCTTGTCTTGTGACGAATGCCAAAGAATAGGGAACATCAGTAAGCGTCAGGAAATTCCTATGAACTATTCACTTGTCACTGAACCATTTGATGTCTGGGGCTTTGATTATATGGGACCCTTCCCGAGTTCCAATGGGTACACTCAAATCTTAGTTGCTGTGGATTACGTTCCTAAGTGGGTAGAAGCTATCCCCACTAAAAATTCTGATCACCACACCTCTATTAAGATGCTTAAAGAAGTCATATCCCCAAGATTTGGAGTCCCTAGATACTTGATGACTGATGGTGGTTCACACTTCATTCATGGTGTTTTCCGCAAGATTCTAGCTAAGTATGATGTCAACCATAGAGTTGCATCTCCTTATCATCCTCAGTCAAGTGGTCAAGTGGAGTTGAGTAATAGGGAGATCAAGTTGATCCTACAAAAGACCGTCAATAGATCTCGAAAGAATTGGTCTAGCAAACTTGACGATGCACTATGGGCTTATAGGACTGCTTATAAGAATCCCATGGGCATGTCACCGTATAAAATGGTTTACGGTAAGGCTTGTCATTTACCTCTTAAGCTGGAACACAAAGCTTATTGGGCAATCAAAGAGCTCAACTTTGATTTCAAACTTGCCGGTGAGAGGCGGTTGTTTGATATCAGCTCGTTAGATGAATGGAGAACCCAGGCATACGAGAATGCCAAGTTGTTCAAGGAAAAGGTTAAGAGATGGCACGACAAACGAATACAGAAACGAGAGTTCAATGTAGGTGATTATGTCTTGCTATACAATTCTCGTTTGAGATTCTTTGCAGGCAAGCTTCTCTCTAAATGGGAAGGTCCCTATGTTATTGAGGAAGTATATCGTTCCGGTGCCATTAAAATCAATAACACGAAAGGAAATTTTCCTAGAGTGGTAAATGGGCAAAGAATCAAGCATTACATCTCTGGTACTCCCATAAATGTTGAGACCAATATCATCAATGTTATAACTCGAGAGGAGTACATAAGGGATGTTTATCAGCCTGTTTCAGACCTTGAAAACGGAGATGTATCTGTTTGGGTAAGAAACTGGACTCCGAAGCTTTTCCAATAGGAAATTTCCTCCGTTTTGGAATTTTTGGAAAATTAGAAAAATAAAAAGCAGTCCTTAGAGCGAACGAGGCGGCCACAAGCCCTGCCACCTCCCCCTACCCCCGTGGTGGCGGAGGGCAATCTTGTGGGCACCTCGTGTGCCTCCCGGACTCCGTTTTCTTGCGGAGGACTCCTTCTGGCCCAGAAAAAATCAATATATAGTCGCCCGAAGGTTTTGATCTCCGTATCGCGCAGTTTTCCTCTGTTTTCGTTTCGAGCTTGTTGTCTGCCGCAGATTTAGGTCAAGATGTCTTCTCAAGATTCAGAAGAAGATATCTATGTGGCCGATGATCATGGTAACTCTAGGATTAATGGGGACTTGGAACCATATGGCTGGACCACTGATGAGGAAGAAGACTATGAGCCCAAGGGGAAGGAACAAACGAGTTCCGATGAAGAGGAGGCTCCTCTACCTCAACCTGCAACCACCCATGTGGAGTTCAAGAAGTCAAGCCTCCCCAACTCCAGGAAGAAGCCTAAGACCATATTTATATCCTCTCGTTTCTTGCAGGAGAGTAAGCAGGAGCTTTGCCATAAAGTGTAGAAACTTGAGGAGCAAAATGACGATCTAAGGGAGCAGAACTTTTTGGTCAAGTGGAAATTAGACAAGCTCAAGACTGCTCCAACAACACCACCATCACCACCGAAGGAAGGCAACTAAGCATTGGTATGGGCAATCCCCCTTTGGCTTCTGCCAAATTTGGGGAGTTGCCCTGGTATCGTATCACCTTTATATCTTTTGCTTTTACCTTTCTTTTAGTTCTTTCCTTTTCAGTTTTTATTTCTTCTCTTAGAGGAATAAGTCTTTAGTATTTAGTTTGAGTCTTTTGCTTTTGTCTCTCTCCCGATGTATTCGAGCTTACGAGCTATATAATAAAGAGTGTATTAGTCAAGGGCTTTGCTTTGTGCCATGATCAAAAGTATGAAAAGAACGATAGCATGAAAGATCATGAGATGATCTTATGGAAAGTGATAACTTCACGTATGACACGTATGATGATTGAAACTTGTTGAGAATAAATCAACATAGACCTCAGTCATTGTCGCAATTAATAAGAAGTAATAAGGAAAGAGTGGTTCACATATAAATATATCATTTTAGACACTTTTTACAATTGTGAGCACTCACCAAACTATTAGAAGCCTAGGAGTAGATGTTGGACAAGGAAGAGAAAATAATGATTTTTTTTGCTTGGTTCCAAACAATGTTATATGATTAGAGATCCCTTAGCATGTGACGATTGCTTCCACCTCATATTAGCCAAAACTCCCGCACCAAGTAGAGATACTACATGTGCATCCATAAACCTCCAACCAGTTTTGCCATGACAGTCCACCATACCTAGCTATGGATTGAATAAGGTCCTTCAAGTAAGTTGTCATCTCTGCAAGCAATAAAAATTTCTCTCTAATATGTATGATCTATTAGTGTGTGGAAAATAAACTTTGTACGAACCTGTGATGAGGAAGACATAAAAGCGACAGACTGCATAATAAAGTTCTTTATAACAGGAGGCAATATAAAGTGACGTTCCTCCACACTAAGAGGACACGCATTCAAACCTCAAAAGCGCATGACAACCTCTGCTTCCCTCTGTGAAAGGCCCATCTCGTACCTTTACTTTTTTCCCTAGTAAGAGTCATGGTAATCATCACCAATTCCCTATTTTTTCCTTTGTCTTGGCTACCGTGACATGCTTGGGAAAGATCTATATTCATATATCAACTTGGAGTTGAGTACTTATGCTTTATTGTTGTTGACTTTACCTTTGAGGTAAATGGTTGGGAGGCAAAACTATAAGCCCCTATCTTCCTCTGTGTCCAGCTGAAACTTTGACACCATGAGTACCACGTGAGTTGTAACAATTGTGGAAAACAAAAGAGATGATTGAGTATGTGGGTTTGCCTTACAAGCTCTTATTTGACTCTTTCTGATGTTGTGATAAATTGCAATTGCTTCAATGACTATGGTTTATTGTTGGTTACTTCTCGGTAAGGTTTTTGCTTCATGCTTTTCTTTGTGAAGGAATTGTTACTTTCCCATAAGAATCTTTATGATATATTGATGTCCATTGTGTGATCATGATGCCCTCATGTCCGTATTATGTTTTATCGACACCTTCGTCCCCAAACATGTGGACATGTTTGTGGAACTTGGTTTTCGCTTGAGGACAAGCGAGGTCTAAGCTTGGGGGAGTTGATACGTCCATTTTGCATCATGCTTATCGATATTTATTGCTTTTTGGACTGTTATATTACTTGTGGTACCATATTTATGCCTTTTCTCTCTTATTTTGCAAGGTTTACTTGAAGAGGGAGAATTCAGGCAGCTCGAATTCTGGACGGGAAAAGGAGCAAATCCTAGTCCACTATTCTGCACATCTCCAAATGCCCTGAAAAGCTACGTGGATTTTTTTGGGATTATATAGAAAAATACTCGGCGAAAGAACTACCAGAGGGGGGCTGCCAGGGCGCCACAAGCCCTCACACTGCCACCCCCCTGGTGGCGGAGTGGGGGCTTGTGGGCTCCCTGACGGCCCACTAGCCCCCCTTTTGTTATATGAAGCGTCTTGGTCCCAAAAAATCAGACGGGAGCTTTTTCGTGGTTTCGCCGCCGCCACAAGGCGGAGCTTGAGCAGATCCAATCTAGAGCTCCGGCAGGACGATCCTGTCGGGGAAACTTCCCTCCTGGAGGGGGAAATCGTCGCCATCGTCATCACCAACACTCCTCTCGTCGGAGGGGAGGCATATTTATCAACATCTTTATCAGCCCTATCTCCTCTCCAATCCCTAGTTCATCTCTTGTAATCAATCTCCGTCTCACGACTCCGATTGGTACTTGTAAGGTTGCTAGTAGTGTTGATTACTCTTTGTAGTTGATGCTAGTTGGATTACTTGGTGGAAGAGTTTATGTTCAGATCCTTGATGCTATTCATTACACCTCTGATCATGATTATGATTATGCTTTGTGAGTAGTTACTTTTGTTCCTGGGGACATGGGATAAGTCATGTTAATAATAGTCATGTGAATTTGATATTCGTTCGGTATTTTGATATGTTGTATGTTGTCTTTTCTGCTAGTGGTGTTATGTGAACGTCGACTACATAACACTTCACCATATTTGGGCCTAGAGGAAGGCATTGGGAAGTAGTAAGTAGATGATGGGTTGCTGGAGTGACAGAAGCTTAAACCCTAGTCTATGCGTTGCTTCGTGAGGGGCCGATTTGGATCCACTAGTTTAATGCTATGGTTAGACTTTGTCTTAATTCTTCTTTTGTAGTTGCGGATGCTTGCGAGAGAGGTTAATCATAAGTGGGATGCTTGTCCAAGTAAGGGCAGTACCCAAGCGTCGGTCCACCCACATATCAAACTATCAAAGTAACGAACGCGAATCATATGAACATGATGAAACTAGCATGACAGAAATCCCCGTGTGTCCTCGGGAGCGTTTTTCCTCCTATAAGACTTTGTTCAGGCTTGTCCCTTGCTACAAAAGGGATTGGGCCACTTGCTGCACCGTTGCTACTACTTGTTACTTGTTACTTTTTGCTTGCTACTTTTCACCTCACTACACAATCACTTGTTACCGCTACTTTCAGTGCTTGCAGTTATTACCTTGCTGAAATCCGTTTATCAGAGCCTTCTGCTCCTCGTTGGGTTCGACACGCTTACTTATCGAAAGGACTACGGTTGATCCCCTATACTTGTGGATCATCAGTGGCCTTAGTGGCATCTTGGGGAGCATTGTGTCTCCACACCGCTCCAACGGAGATTAGCATCCGCAAGGGTGTGAACTTCGGGATACATCATCGTCTCCGCGTGCCTCGGTTATCTCTTACCCGAACCCTTTACTTATGCACTTTACTTTGTGATAGCCATATTGTTTATCGTCATATATCTTGCTATCACTTAGTTGTTTACCTTGCTTAGCATAAGTTGTTGGTGCACATAGGTGAGCCTAGTTGTTGTAGGTTTTGTGCTTGACAAATTAAACGTTATTTTATTCCGCATTTGTTCAAGCCTAAACCGTAATTATTTTAAAGTGCCTATTCACCCCCCCCCCCTCTAGGCGACATCCACATCCTTTCACTAGATCGTTCCCATCCAACAACTATGGGAACAACAACAATTATCCTAGCACCAAAAACTCCACTTCTGAATTAGAGAGCATGCTTAAGGATGTTATCACTTCTGAAAAATCCTTCAACAAGAGTGTAGAAGAGAAACTAGAAAAATTAGATAGTCTCTCTTTGAAGGTGGACAACATAGCTCATGATGTAGAGATGTTTAAAATTACAACTTCCCCACTTGAGGAAAGGAACACCACACCCATGAATGCTATCCAAGTCCAAATTAATGAGAACATAAGAATGCTAGCCAAACTTAAAGATAGATGGGCTAGAGAAAAAGAAGAGGAAGACAGAATTAAGAGCCTTCCTACACACACTACCATTGCTACTATACAAGTTGTTGAGGATCTCAAAACTTTTAGCACCCATCGCACTCCTAGTCCCAATGGACCTATTAATGGCGATGCTAATACCTCAACTATAGGACAAGAAAGTCCTTTGAATTTAGAGACTACCAAAAGAATGAGCTTAGATGACATTACTACCACTTTAATAAATGGTAGTAACCTTGATTTTCATAGTTGTAGTCTTTCCGAAGTTATCACCTTTTTGCAAAGAATGGCTAAAGACCCCCACACTAGTACACTCAATATTGCCTTCACCGAGCACATTACCAATGCTCTTATCAAATCTAGGGAGGAGAATCTCAAGCTAGAGACTTCTATTCCTAGAAAACTAGAAGATGGTTGGGATCCTATGGTCAAAATTAAATTGAATAATATATCTTGCTTTGCATTGTGTGATGTTGGAGCTAGTGCCTCTGTTATGCCCAAAAGAATGTATGATATGCTTGATTGGAAACCTTATGATCCATGTTCTTTTGGTGTTCGTCTTGTTGATTCTTCCATAAAGAAACCTTTAGGGAGAATAGATGATGTGCTTATTATTGTCAATGATAATTATGTGCCCGTTGATTTTCTTATTATGGACATTGAATGTGATCCTTCATGTCCTATTATTTTGGGACGTCCATTTCTCCGCACCGTTGGTGCTATCATTGACATGAAAGAGGGAATTATTAAATCCAATTTCCTCTTAAAAAGGGAATGGAACACTTCCCTCGAAAGAAGATTAAGTTACCTTATGAGTCTGTTACTCGGGCAAGTTATTTTTTTCGAGTTGATAACACTTGATCTTCTTGCATTATGCCTAGCTCAAAGGCATAAAAGAAAGCGCTTGGTGGGAGGCAACTATGACACCCCGTTGCCGACGTTCCAGAAGATTCCCCCTTTATTCCGTTTTCGGCATGTGGTTATTTTTATTTGTCGCATCATCATCGCATCATTCGATCATCTGCATTGCATCAGCATCTCTGTTGCCGCCAGTTTTGAAAACTTGCATCCGTTGTTAGTTTCCGGTTCTCGCCGTTCTCCGTTCTGAGCCTGACCACACACGCACGCGCCCGCGGCAATGTTTAAATCTTGTTTTTAAAAGTGTGTGTAAAACTTTCTCTGATCGGGTTGAGATTTGACGTGCGGTCTTATTTTATTATAGCTAGGCCTCGTGTCATGTTTCGTCGCAATCGGAGTCCGTCTGGTACCTGAACGGTCGACCGTAGCAGCACCGTATTCGGTCTACCGTCGGACGGTTGTCGGTGTTTTAAAAAATTGTTGCCGCGTCGCCCGTTTTCCCTCTCGTCTCCGGATAACTACTCTTCACAGCAAACGCTAACCCGCCTCTCCGATCGCGATCACAGGGTCGAAAACCCCCCAGATACCCTCTAACCTAGCCCCTTCCTATAAATAGATGCCCTCCCTGCCATTTTAGGCAAACCCTAGCCCATGCCTCGATTTCTGTGCCCCCCACACATAGCCACCACCTCTCCCTCTGCCTCTCTCTCCCCAGCCGCCGTGGGCCCGCCAAGCCCATCCGAGGCCCGTCCAGGCCCGGATCACGCCGTCCCTAGCCGAGCCGCCCCCAGCCTGAGGCTCCCAAGCTCCGCCATGGCAGTAGCCGGCCCGTAGTTGGCCTCGCACCGCCATTCCCAGTCGGCCCCGCCTCCGGCCGCCGGTCGTCGGAGAGCCCGAGTCGGCCGCCTCCCCGAGCCGCCTTGTGCTGCTTCGCCCCCTGCCCGCTTATCTGCAATGACGCGAGCGCGCCGGCGTTCTTTGCGCCCGCCGCCTTCTCCTTGAGGCGCCGGCGGATCTCGCGCCCCTGTGCCCCTCGCCGCTCGCCGGTGTCCCGCCGTGGCCCTACGCCCATGCCGGCCGCCGGAGTTGCGTCGTCTCTGCCCCCCCCCCCCCCCGCGATCCCGATCTGGATCAGGGAAGCAGTCTGTGGTGAGAGAGCTCGCCAGCGCCCGCGTGGGCCGGCCTCCCGCGCAGGCCGCCTCGGGCCACTACCAGGCGCCCCGCCTGGGCCTTCGCCTCCCCTACTCGGCCCACTACTCCAACCCCTCCAACCAGCCCGAGTGGCTTCCCCCGAGGTGAGCTAATCCTTGCCCCCAGCGCGCCTTAGGTATTATGCGCCCTAGTTTCGGCCCGATAGCAGATCGGCCCGGTAGGTTATTGTTTTTAGGATTTTCGGAATTTAATTAAATTCCAGAAAATAAACGTAGATTAGATTGCTCGTATCTTTAAATCCATAAGTCGGATTGCGACGTGTAGCATATGCTTTTTGTGTAGTTTTGCACGTAGAATACGATTTTGCAACTGGCATAATTGTTTGACATTGTTTGACGTGCTGAATGCATAGTTTTACGTGTTGTTCCAATAGGATTCGTCCAGTATTTAATTTTCGTGTGTCTCCGGGTTGCTCGAACGCCGTAGTAGAAATGTCCATGTTTTAGGAACCCCTTTGCCATGTATTTTTAGAGTAGTCATTGGTATTTTTGCATGTAGGGTTTAGCCGTTAGTTTATTTTCCGTGTTTAGGATATTATCTCGCATATTCGTGTGGTGAAATTATTGTTGTGCAACCCCACATGTTTTACATGCAATTAGTTTTAGCTTTTGAGCAAGTTAGTTCGCGCGATATTTTGGCATGTTGCCCTCTTGTCTCTTTCGTAGGATTTATTCCGTGCTTCGTTTGAATGAGTTGTCAACTAGAGAGTTGCTCTTTGATGTTTAGACTAGCCTGTGGTAATTTTGGTTGCAATAGAAATCCATGTTTAGGTGTGGTTTGCTTGTTCTCCAGTTGCTAGAAAATAGTGTTGTTTTAGAGATGCTGAAATATTTCTAAGTGTGAGTTCTGTTATATTTTGTAGCTGTCCTTGCATGAGTTTATCTTGTGATCTGTAGCTCGTTTGAGGTTGGTGCAATGGAATTAGTTGTAGACTTTGGGATTCTCTAGCATGCTATGAATTTTCATGCCATTTGGAGTACTGTAGCTATTGGTTTTGCTTCTGTCAATATGCCTTCAGATCGAAAACTGCACTTTCATGAAGTGTGATTTTCACTAAGTCTGAAATAGTGTGTGAGAAGCCATTTTGTGACTTCTTTTCCTAGTATCCATGATGCCATGCTAGTTGTTTCTAGTTGTATGTTGTAGTGCTTCTTGCCCTCTATCGTCTCATGCCTTGCTTTAGCATATTGGGTTTGTGTAGCTCGTAGTTGTGGGGTGTAGAAAATGCTATGTGGCTGATTTTGGCAGATTGTAGTGATTTCTTGTTTAGCTCGTAGTTTGTGAACCGTAGCTCCGTTTTGATCGTGTCCTATTTGAAACTTGCTTAGAATCTCGTGTAGTTTCATTTTATCTTGCTGGTTGTGTATTTTGAAGTGCTCGTGACCGTCGTTGCACACATTTTGCATTCATGCCATCATATCTTGCGGTGTCCGTATCTTTTGATCCGTAGTTCCGTTGGAGATGTTCTCTATGTGTAAATTGCTTGTAACAACGTGTACAATCACGTGAACCTATTTCTTTTGCTGTTTAACAACTAATTAAATGTGTTAGTTCAGATCTGGACAGAATTGTAAATTAACATGTGAGGTCGTCTCGGAGGTGCTATATGTCATTTCCGACCTCATTTAAAATGCCTAGATAGGTAGTTCAATTGCGCCTCACCTCTTGCCATGTGTAACCACATTTAATATTGCCGTGTACCTAATCGGGATAGAACTAAATACCCCCTATGTGGAGTTTTGTCAATATGCAACTCGTCGCATATTGAACTTCACTTAACGTGTAGTGTTGATTGTGTGAATTGTCATGTCGTGACTTGCATGTGTTCAGCCGTTCATGCATCATATATGTTGTGCATCGTGTGGTGTATTCCGTGTGTTGATGCTTGTTTCCGGTTTCCTCCGTCTCGATAGAGTTCCGCAAGCGTGTCGGAAGGTGAGGTCCCGTTCGACTACATAAGTTCGTCTGCTTCACGGAGTCGTTCTTCTTCCAAGCGGGATCTCAGGCAAGATGACCATTTCCCCATATATCATTACTATCATTGCCATGCTAGTTTTACCGTTTCTATCGTTATGTCTCGTTACCTACCACATGTTAAATATCAACCTCTCAACAATGCCATGAAAACCTTCAACCTGTTCACAACCTAACAAACCACTGATTGGCTATGTTACTGCTTGCTTAACCTGGTGTTAGCGTTGCTAGTTGCAGGTGCAGTTGCTTCCATGTGACAACATGGGTCCCTTGTCATATCACCATACTTAATGCCATTTAATTTAATGCACCTATATACTTGGTAAAAGGTGGAAGGCTCGGCCTTTCTAGCCTGGTGTTTTGTTCCACCTTTGCCCCCTTAGTTTCGGCTACCGGTGTTATGTTCCATATTTGAGCACTCCTAACACGATCGGGGTTGTTATGGAGACCCCCTTGATAATTCGTTTTAGATTAAAGCTGGTCTGGAAAGGCCCAACTTTGGTACTACATTTGCCTAATAACCTAATAAAATTGCATAGGGACTTTCCGGACCCCGAGGATAATTTAATCAACCCCCGGGCCAGTGCTTCGCATGAGTGTTGGTCCACCCACCTAGCAGTCGGCGGTGCCACCTCGGGGCAACTCAAGGTTTGGCTATCGTCCACTATGCATAGACGGTGTGTCCTAAGAACGAGATACGCGGCTCCTATCGGGTTCGTCGACAGACCGGGTGGCCTTGCTGGATTAGTTTTACCTTTGACGAGATATCTTGTGCATCAGGATTCCAGTGATGCTTTGGGTAATCTCAGATTTGAGATTTGTGATCGAGGATTTCTATGCGGCTTGTGGTAATTTGTGATGGACTAGTTGGAGCACCCCTGTAGGATTAAATCTTTTCGGAAAGTCGTGCTCGCGGTTATGTCGCAACGTGGAAACTTTGTTTAACACTGGTTCTAGATAACTTGAACTTAACTTAATTAAAATATGCCAACTATGTGCGTAACCGTGACTTTCTCTTTCGTGAGTTCCTTCTTCGATCGAGGACACGGTGGGGTTATGTCTGACGTAGGTAGGTGTTCAGGATCATTCATTTGATCAACCGTAGTTCACGTCCGCTATGCGTAGATCTTCCCCCTCTTATTTCTTGTACTCGTAAGTTATGCACCATATATATGCTTAGCCGCTGCTGCAACCTCACCACTTCACCATACCTCACCCATTAAGCTTTGCTAGTCTTGATACCTTTGGAAATGAGATTGCTGAGTCCCATGTGGCTCACAGATTACTACAACACCAGTTGTAGGTACAGGTAAAGATTACTCGACGCGAGCGCGTTGATTGTTCATTTGGAGTTGCTTCTTCTTCTTCTTCATCGATCTAGGATGGGTTCCACGCCGGCAGCCTGCGATAGCAAGGATGGACGTCGTTCTTCTTTTCTCGTTTGTTTTCGTCTGTAGTCGGACCCTCCTCTTCTTCATGATGATTATGTATTGTACTGTTGTGACTCTGATGTAGCTTGTGGCGAGTGGAAACCAATTCTATATATATATATATATATCTTCTTTTTAGTACATGTACTTGTAACGATATCCATTCTTGCGACACGACGAGATGCGCTTCTATCCGTGACGAGGCCCTTGTGCCAAATTGAGGATAGGGTCGCATCTTGGGCGTGACAGCAACCCAATTTGTTTTTACTTTCTGTGTTAGTGGTCTTGATGCTTGTTACTACTGTAGCAACATCATTGTATCTTTAATTTTAAGTTTTGTGCCAAGTTATAGCCTCTGATTGCAAGAAAGTTCAAAAATTGTGACATGCTGTCCAGAAACAGATTATGTCTGCTTGACGGAAAAATTCACCAATAATCACCAGATCATCTTTTTGATCTGAATTGTTTTGGAAGAATGCTCTATATAATTGCCTTTCTGGCATTTGTTCTGAGTTTTTTTATTTCAGTTGCAGAAGTGCCCCAAATAAATTATTTACTACCTATTGTTCTATTTTTCACATATTCTGCCATGTTTTCCGTTTTCATTGTTTTGCAAATCCTAAGCTTACTTTCCATTTGCAAAAACCTTTTGGAAATCATGGGAATCAGTAGATTTTCATGAAAATCTTTATTTCCAGTAGGTAATGTATTATTTTATTAAGGGTACTAACTACTCTAATTAGCTTATGATGAGTTTCGTATGAAGGGAGTTTTCAAGTGTGCGATGGGAGATGATGAAAGAAGATACATGAGTGTCAAGCGCTCAAGCTTGGGGATGCCCCCATGAAACCCAAGAAATATTCAAGGAGACTCAAGCGTCTAAGCTTGGGGATACCCCCGTGCATCCCCTTCTCTATCAACAATCATCAGTTCGTCCATATCCATGCTATATTTTTATCACTTCATATGATATGTGTTATGCTTGGAGCGACCCGCTCTTTACTTTTTAGTTTGTTTTAGTTTTGCTTGTTGTTCATAACAAGTCGGAACCTAGCCTACCTTGTTTTGGAGAGAAACACGCTCCATTCCACTCTAGAACAAAACATAGGTTTTCATGCTTTTCTTTTATGTTTGTTCTTCATCTTTCTATAGCTACTGTCATGCTTAGCTCTTAGCTTTCATGCTTATCTTTTTAAGAGATTTTATTTAGGTTGCTTTTGGAACTCTCTTGATTTATCATGCTTATCTTGTTTAGAGAGTTCGCTTGTTGCACTGAGTTGTGTGTCTTGCGTGAGTAGGTAATTAAGATTGCTATTTAAGTGTACTGGTAACTTGCAATAGTTTTGAGGTATTGATTTGAGTAATGTTTGGACTATTGGTGCTAAGAGCTTGAGCCTATTAGTGATAGGTGTCATATTTTGGGAAATCCATGTGTTTTTCGAAAACTAAAAATTAGTTGAGAACACTAGCTACTAAATTGATCGCTAACCTCTGGAGGGGTTGGAATATATAGAGTACCCTCACATAATCATGAGTCGAGGATGCGCAAGGATAACCAAACCCCCAAACACTCCTCCTCGGGGTACTTGTCTCTTTGTGAATTTCCTAACTAGATAGAGAGTTATCGATAATAAGTGTATGAGTTCTTTGGACTAATGTGAGTATTCGATTGTTGGCACTTCCACCATCCATATTTTGCTAGCCTCTTCGGTACCGTGCATTGCCCTTTCTCACATTGAGAGTTGGTGCAAACTCCGCCGGTGCATCCAAACCCATGACATGATACGCTCTGTCATACATAAGCCTCATTATATCTTTCCTCAAAACAGCCATCATACCTACCTATTAAGGCATTTCCATAACCTTTCCGAGATACATTGCCATGCAACATCCACCATCTCATGACTTGATCTTCATGTCATACATGCTTTTGCTTGATCGTAGAGCCACATGATAGTTGGGCCTTTCTGCAATTATCATTGCATATCCTGCTACACTGGCAGAGGCATACATTTGCATACATCATGATAGTTTTCACGTGTCTTTATGTTGAGTACTTCCTATAAAGTGTGATGATCTTCTCTTTATTCATGTAAAACATAGAGTGTTTCCCTTAAGTGAGGAAAAGATCCCAAAGAGGACAAACAAAAGATCCCAAAGAAGACAAATGAGAGACAAAAAGAAAGAGCCAAAGAGGCCACACAAAAAAATAAAAAAAGGGAAAAATAAAAAGGAAAATAAATAAAAAGAGAGAAGGGGGCAACACTACTATTCCTTTTGACGATCCACACTCGTACTACATTGCTATATTGGTACTACATAGAGATTATCATTCATGCATAACTATGTGGGGACCCTTACACTATAGAATTTGGTTTGCATATTCCGATGATGAGCCTCCTCAAATGAGCTCTAGGTCTTCATGAACAAACAAGTTGGATGCACCCCCACTAGTTTCATTGGAGAGCTTACCTTAGCTCATATGTGCATCCGTTACATGGCAATCTCTACTCACATCATATCTATCATTTGGCTTTCTCTCGCCTATGGTTGTACTCATTGATGTGAGCCTTTCACACCTTTTTGTCTTCCTTCCCCATCATTATTATATTTGCCACCCTAAGTGCCAACATATCTTGCTTACGCTCATCCATTGCATGAGTGCTCAAAGTCGAAAGGGAGAGGATCATTTTGACTTGTGCCTGACTAGTGGTCTGGGGATGAGTCAAAATAAGATTCTAAAGGAGACCAAGTAGTTCTCAATTAAAAAATATATTCTATGATCTCAACCCATCTCCCACTTCTTCCACGCAAACACCATTTGGAGACATTCGAGTCACGGACAGCGAGAGCTCTTGCACCTTTATGTTCTTACTTTGCTAATTTCAATACTAGATATAGACTCTTGCTTGTTATTGTCTTGACTTGAATTGCATGTCTTACTTGCTTTACTTTAAAGTTCTTATATGTGTGTTAGCATGTCACCACATAAATTATTGTATTATCATTTATCTACTCGAGGACGAGCAGAAATTAAGCTTGGGGATGTTGATACGTCCCAAACGTATCTATAATTTCCGCTTGTTCCATGATCTTTTCGGTGACATTGTTATATGTTTTGCTACACTTTTATATCATTTTACACATATTTTGACTAATCTACTAACTCAGTGCGCCGAGTGCCAGTTTCTGTCTGCTGATGTCTATTTTGCACGGGCTTTTACCCAATTCTCCGAAGCCCGAAAAATTCTAGGAAAAATATATAAAAAAATCAGGGAAACAGAAGCTTCCGGATCACCGAAGATGTGCTAGAGGGGGGCCAGGGGCTACCCAGGCAACCTGCTGGCGTGACCAGGCCCTAGGTCACGCCAGGAGGCCTCCTGGGTGGGCACCACCTCCTCCGGTGCCCTCCTTTGGCCTATATTTAGAGTCCCAAGAGGAAACCCTTCCGCAACTTCCAGAATCGCGAATTTCTCCATCGTTCCGCTGCCGCAGCGCTTCTGAGATCGGGAGCGTGAGGAGACCTCTTGCCGGCACCTTGCCGGAGGGACGATTGACCTCCGGGAGCTTCTCCACCGCCATGGCCGCTTCCCGGACGTGCTGGTAGTAGTCCTCCTTGGACCATGAGTCCATGACCAGTACCTATGTGATGTCTTCTCTCCAATCTTGTGCTTCAATGGTTAGTCCTTGTGAGTTGCCCTACATGATCAATGCATCTATGTAATTCTCTTTCTATTGATATGCTCGGTTTGTTGGGATCCAATGGAATATGAGATTATGTTCAGATTGTTATGAGTTATATATTTGATTATCCTTTTATATTATGTTCCTTAGTGGTTCATGCATGTTCTCCGTTGCTATTTATTGCTTTGGCCGAGTAGTAGATTGTAACTCCAAGAGGGAGCGTTATGCATGATTGTGCGTTCATGCCCCTCGATGTCTAGCTTGAGTGAAAAAAACATGACACTAGGGGATGTGTTTTTGCCACTAGGGATAAAACGACGGTGCGTGTGACCACGGTTGCAAGGATTGTTTACCTTACGCATAGTTCGTCAATGCAGTTGTCCGTTGCCTTGAGTTTACACTCGCAACTTAATACCGGCGAGATGTTCTGGATAGATATCTCAAGGTGGATGATTAGTAAGCACATGCTGATGAATAAACGGTCTACTTGTCTTGGCGTATTGCCCATTACTATTGAACCTCTAACTATCAAGTAGCATAATTAGCATTGAAGTGCGTTCATAATTCTGTCAATTGCCCAACTGTGATTTGTTTACCCAAGCATAGTTGTTTATCGTATTTTGGGAGAGAGATATCACTAGTGAACATCAGGTGACTCCGGTTAATATCATCATCATTGTTTACACCTCCATCATTTACCGTTTTCATTTACTTTTCCGTTGTAATCACTATTACCTTTCTCGCTTGTGTTTTGATCCTTTGCAAACTACAAGGCCGAAGAGATTGACAACCTCTCTATACTCGTTGGGAGCAAAGTTATTTTTTGTGTGTGCAGGTCCACATCTTTTGCTAGCGCTAGGGTGGAAGACACCTACTTGTTGAGCCTAGGAGTCCTCCTGGTTCGATAAACCTTATAGTCTTCGTGTGATGGAAAACTTGCTGCTCACTACATCTCAACCTTCCACTTGGGGTAACCAACGAGGTGTGAGAAGTATATACATCATCTCGTCATCAATCCCCAATACTTGTGGGTCATCACCGGATATGCATAATTTTGTTGATATTAACCATATATGCATAGTTTTGTTGATCACTATACGGATATGCGTAGTTTTGTTGATCATTTGTCGGATGTGTATAGTTTTGCGGCTCGATATGCATAGTTTTGTTGATTATTGGCCATATATGCATAGTTTTGTTGATCACCATCAGGATATGCATAGTTCTGTCGATCACTAGCCGGATATGCATAGTTCTCTTGATCACTAACTGGATATGCATAGTTTTGTTGATCATTTGCCGGATATGCATAGTTTTGTTTATCACTTGTAGTATATGCCTAGTTTTGTTGATCACTGGCTGAATATGCATAGTTTTGTTGATCACTAGTTGAATATGCATAGTTTTGTAGCTGGATATGTATAGCTTAGCTGACAATGTTTAATTTTGTAGCCTTCTCATGCATGTACGGTGTTCAAGAAGTTGGAGAAGAAAAACTTAACCATGATGTATTGTTAGTTGAAGTTGAATGGGCAACCGAAGTGGAGAATCTGAGCCTCCACTTTGGTATACATAACCAAGACCTCCACACAAGCCACCGAGGAAGAAACTGGTGGCCCAACTGACACAACAAAAAAACCACCAAAAAGGTTAGAAGAGGGTTTAAGGGAAAGAAGTGGGTGGAGGAGAGCGAGAATCGAGAAGATGTGGTGCTGAAGATAATGAAGAGGTTTGAGGACATCTTGTCCAAGAAGGAGTAGGTATACGTCAATCGCTCGAACATCAATGAGGTAAAAAAGGTTGAGAGTTTCAAATTGTTGGAGCGCTCAAAGAAATTATGGTCATGATCTAACAGAAGAAGGCCATGATCGAGGTGAATAGGACGATGCTCGAAGAAAAGAATGTGAAGATCGCAGCCGATGAAGATGACACCAAGATGGTGTCCTTGAATTTGGAATCTTCGAATGCTGATGTAAGAATGATCATGCGAACCGTCTGCTACAAGATGTTGCAGCAACAGAAATATGAGATGGAGGCAGCTAACAAGGAGAAGGAGTAGGCAGCGGACAAGGAGGCGAACGCGGAGGTTGCATACACGGAGACGACAACACGTATAAACTTAAGGGGATTGTCGGTCCGGCTGGGTAGAATATATTTTTTTGCACGGTTTGCCTCATAGTATAATTAACCGAATTTGTTAAGACTTACAACCTTGGCATGATGATATCCATTGACCTATAGATCGTATGCATTTGTATCCTACATGAGTTTTGTACTACATAATATTAGGATCACGCCATGTCTATGCTTGCGATGTTAGTCATCTTTAACATGTTCATGTCTTGCACCTAAGTGACTAATATGATATAAATGAAATTCTTTTATAGAAAGTTGCATTTCATTTATATCATGTTAGTCATCTTTAAAATGTAACTTTATGTAACGTAATTTCATCTATATCATGTTAGTCACTTAGATGCAAGACATGAACATGTTAAAGATGACTAACATGGCAAGCGTAGGCATGGAATGAACGTACACATTATATAGTGCAAAACTCTTGTAGGATGCAAATGCATAAGAGCTATAGGTCAATTGCTATCATCATGCCAAGTTTGTGAGACTTAAAAAATCCGGTCGATTATATAATGATGCATTTTTGTAACAATGTTTTCATCAAGAAAATTGATCCTATCATAGATAAAAATACCACCATTGGATAGAACACAGAAAAATACACAACATCCATATACGAAATGTTTTCATCGGACGCACGGATGAAAGGACGTGGATGTCGCCTAGAGGGGTGTGAATAGACGCTTTAAAATAATTACGGTTTAGGCTTGAACAAATGTGGAATAAAACTAATGTTTAATTAGTCAAGCACAAAACCTAAAACAACTAGACTCACCTATGTGCACCAACAACTTATGCTGAGCAAGATAAACAACTAAGTGATAGTGAGATATATAACAAGAAACAATATGGCTATCTCAAATTAAAGTGAATAAGTAAAGCGCTCGGGTAAGAGATAATCGTGGAACGTACATGGAGACGACGATGTATCCCGAAGTTCACACCCTTGCAGATGCTAAACTCCGTTTGGAGCAGTGTGGAGACACAATGCTCCCCAAGATGCCACTAAGGCCACTGTAATCTCCTCACGCCCTCGCACAATGTAAGATGTAGTGATTCCACTAAGGGGCCCGTGAGGGTGGTCACCGAACTCGTACAAAAAAGGTTGGGGAAATCTCCACAACTTACTTGGAGGCTCCCAACAACACCACGAAGCTTCACCACAATGGATTGTGGCTTCGAGGTGACCTTGAATGCTCGGGGCAATCTCCACAAGCTAATTGAAGACCCCGACGCTTGCCCGGAGCTGTACACCACAATGATTAAGCTCTGAGGCACCACCAAGATTCTAGGATGCCAAAGCACTCAAGAAGAACAAGCTCTAGGGTACCAAGCATACAAGAGTTATAAGTTCTCAAACTTCACTTCCACGTATCACCGTGAAGAACTCAAACCGATGCAACTAATGCAATGGCAATAACACACACAGTGGTCAAGTCCCTCACACTCAAATCCCTCCACAATAACAAAAGTTATGGAGGAATATGAGAGGAAGAACAAGGATCTCACAAAGAACTCCAAGATCAAGATCCAAGGGGTTCCCCACACATAGAGGAGAAAGCGATTGGTGGAAATGTGGATCTAGATCTCCTCTCTTTTTTCCCTCAAGAACTAGCAATAATCATTGGAGGGATTGAGAGTTAGCAAGCTCGAAGAAGGTAAACAATGGGGGGGGGGAACATGAGCTCCCTTAGATAGGTTCCCCCAAATCCAACCGTTATGTGCACTGGTCGTGCACAAGCGGTACTACCGCTTGGCGGAGTGGTACTTCCGCTAGAGCGGTCCTAGCGCTTGGACCATAATGGTACTTCTGCATAAAAAGAGCAATGGAACCTTAGAAGCCAAGGAGGAGAAATAAGCAGAAGAGGGACCGACAGGGGAGGGCGGCAGTACCGCCGGAGCGGTACTACCGTTCTCCCCCAGCGGTAGTTCCGCTTAAAATAGGCAACAACGCCCAAGATGCCAGAAAGGGAAAATAAGCGGAAGAGAGGCCGGCAGGGGAGGGCGGCAGTACCTCTTGGCTGGTACTACCACCCTGCCCCTAGTGGTACTTCCGCTTGAGAGAGAAAACCTGCCCTGGTACTAAAACTGTCATAACTTTCGCATACGAGCTTCGAATTGTGCAAACTCAAGCTTGTTAGCACACAACATGTACTACCCAAACTCAAGCTTGTTGGTTATCTTAAGAACATGCAGTTATGAAAAATGTGAATGATATAGAGATGCGAAACCTCTCTAAATGAAGAATCGACAAAAACTCCAACATCGAAAACGTCATAGAAGATGCACATGAGCTCCGTTTTTTATGAACTCGAGCTTGTCATGAAGATGACCATAAGCTTAAGAACCCACATAGAGAAAATCCAACCAAGAACCAAGAATGATGATGATGCCAAGAATGCAATGGTTTGAGCTCTCAATGAACGATACGATCAAGCTACTCACTTGAGAGCCCTCCTTGATAGTATGGCAATCTATCATATAACCCGGTATCCCAACTAACACGTTGAGACCGGTAAAATATAAAACCTATCAAGGATAAACCTTTACCTTGAGCATAGTCCACTTGAGCTAGATGATGACGATGTTGTCCTCCTCAAGATAGACTACCTTTCTCGATTGCGTCGGCTTGTTGAAGACTAGTAGATTGCCCCCTCCATACTCCACTATGGGTGAGGCACTCTTCAACACATCTTCACAAGTCCATTGCCACCACAATGGCCGAAAAGCTTCAAAGATGATCTCTTCGTGATGCTCCACTTGAACTTGCACACTGCAATCTTGATGACGATCACCACTTGATGTCATCCTCCATGGCTCATATTAGATCTTCCTCTTGACACAAGCCCATGGAAATATATCTAACCCCACATAGAACTCTCACATAGACCATGGTTTAGTACACAAAGAGTAATGGATAATGCTTACCATACCATGAGATCACTTGATCCCTCTCGGTACATCTTGTACGCTTTGTGTGTCGATCAACTTGATTCATTCTTTGACTTAGTCTTGATCAACCTTGTGCCTTTATGACTTTATGACCAATCTTTGGATAAAACCTGGAATACCACCTTGGTCATCATATAAACTCCTTCAAACCAACATATAAACGTTAAGAAGTGCCTATAGATAAATCCTTCGAATATAACTCAAGGCAACCATTAGTCCATAGGGATTGTCACCCATTACCAAAACCACATATGGAGAAACATGCTCTAACAATGGATTAAAAGTTATAACAATTTTAATATAAGATAGCGCGACTCCTTTCACCTATGGGTCACACAATGTAGTGTGACTCCTTTTACCTAAGCGCCAAACAATCACAAGTATGACCCCGGATGCAACGTTGATTAAAATTGTAGCGCCCGTATGTTAGACACTACACAGTGTAGTACGGCATTCGACTATCGGGCGTCAAACGAAACGGTTAGGCATGTGATTTTTTTATGCATAGTTCATTTTATAAATTAGTTGTGTCTATAGGTTAGATTTGTAGATTTTGCCCTTGCTCGGTAGCGCCGAGCGGTCAGTCGATAGTTTATTTTATAAATTAGTTGTGTCCACGTGAATGGATAGAAGGTGGTGATGTGAATCGACCAGTCGGACGCTTGGTCGCTGATGTTTGATCGAGTATGAGTACGTCGCAGTATGAGACGATCGTCGCACAAGTGGATTCCACTTTGCTGGCAGATATCTTGCCCTCCGTGTTTACCTTCCTACCACATGGAATATGAGTAGGCAGGTAAGAGCATTTACAATCAGATTTAGAAAATATGATTTCTTAAATGTTTGCGGACGCGTCCGATCAAGGATCATGTTAATTTTAAGACCTTATTTTTCCCTTCACGCAGCCGTATTTTTATTTTTTCTAATATATCCGGCCATTCAGTGGCCCGGCCCGGGTCATGGTGTTAAACTCCTTTATTGACTCTAGCAATTTTAACACTATTTGACATTGTAGGCCATTGCACATCTGGAGAGAGGGTCCACCACGCGGAAAAAACGCTTCGGCGATTGGGAGGCGATTGCGCGGCGATCTTCTCCTTCGTTGTTTCTAGGGTTTTGACGGCGGGGGTGGTGTGGATCCGGTGACCTCGAGGGCGGCGACGGCGCTACCCTGGGTGTAGACCGGCGGGTTTCGGCTCCGGTTGGAGAGGAACTCAAGGCGGAGAGGATGTCGAGGATGACTGTAGCAACTCCATAGACGAAAACCACCATGAAGGCTCCGAGGGTTTTGACTCCGACGAGTAAGGCAGTAGACCCTGTTAATGGGGGGGCGTCTAAGTCCCGTGCAGAGAGCAAAACACCGGATCCGGCTGCAAGTCTGTCCGCACGCATGGGCAACATGGTCCTCTTGGACAAGGAGGCTGAAGGCATGGTTTTCTCGGCGCCGGAACCAAGGAACACGACGAAAGCAAGGTGGGATGTGGTGGGTAAATCTTGTTCATCAAGACCACTTAACCTTGCAGTTCTGGAGAAAACTATGCAGCGAGCTTGGGGTCTTCATAAGGCGGCTAGATTTAGAGATCTTGGAGGGAACGTGTTCGAGGTCCACTTCGGGAGCGAGGGCGAATTGAGACATGTTTTGCACAATGGGCCATGGCAGTATGATTTTAGCATCTTGATTGTGAAGGAATATGATGGGGGCACCAGGCCCTCGAAGATGGTGTTTGACAAAGTGGACATCTGGATTCAGGTGCAGGATCTTCGACCAGATAGGAGAATGGAGGAGTTTGGGAACTCCTTGGGGAACTGGCTAGGGAAGGTGGTGAGGGTATATGTTGATGAGGAAGGAAAAGCTAGAGGTCAACATCTTAGGGTTCGTGCTCAGATCTCGGTGTTTGAACCTTTGGTGAGAGGCTTTTTTCTGAAATCATCTGTGGAGGAGAAGAGTAAGCGGTGGTTTGATTTTCATTACGAGAAGATTCCACACTTTTGCTTCGAGTGTGGCAGACTGGTGCATGTTGAGGGGGTCTGCGACCCTCCGGTGGACTCCTCGTCATAGTGGAGCGCATGGCTCTGGGCGTCGTCGGAGAAACACAGCACGGCAAGAGGGGGGACACAGGGAGCTGGGGGTGGCAGTAACAACAGTCAGAGCAGCGGGGACAGGGTGATAGTGATCAGTTTTCTTACCGCATGCCTAGGGTGCGTGATCTTCCAACAAAACGTAATTTGCATGCAGAATTTTTTTGCACAGGGGACTCCCGCACTGGCGTGGAGATCCGACCTAAAAGGAAACAAGGGATGAGCCCAAACAATAGCAGAGATATGCTAAAAGAGCAGCGGGGGCGGGATCTAAGGCTCGACCTAGAGCAGAGGAGAGAGGAGGTGCTGAGAGGAAAGTTGGTTGATGAGCAGCAACAGAGAGATAGAGCGTCTTCCACTGACATGGTTAGGGAGGGGAGGGAGATTCGTACCCCACCCAAAGCTACTCCTGTTGATAAGATGGGAAGGGGGTCGGAGGGTTTGTCTACTAGGGGACGTGGAGGTTTATCTGAGAGGACTAGGGGTCGTTACACAAGGAGGCCGAGACAGGAATATCGACCTGTATCATAGAGTGTTTATCGGAGGCAGGGAGAAGACGACAGTAGGAAACGACGACCTAAGCAACTTTGGGTAGCAAAAGATGACCCGGATAGACAGATTATTCATGATGCCTTCATTCGTGATACAAGACGTAAGACGTCTTCAGTGTTTGAGCGCATCTCGGAGGACAAGGACATATCGGCGGACCCTGCGGAGCAGGGCCGCCGAACACAATGAATTTCCTTGCCTGGAACTGTCGGGGATTGGGGTTGGACTCGACAGTGGGCGAATTGCGAGACCTGATTAGGTCATACAACCCGGGGTGGTGTTTTTATGCGAGACAAAGAAAAGTGTGATAGCTATGGAGAAACTGAGGTGGAGTATGGGATTCAGATGTGGGATGGCAGTGGCTTGCAAAGGAAAAAGCGGTGGACTTGCACTGTGGTGGAGGGATAACCTTAAAGTGACGATAAGACCGTGGTGCGAGTACTTCATCGACGCCGAGATCGCATGGGAGGGTAAAACGTGCAGGTTTATATGTTTCTACGGGGAACCAAGAACAGAGCTCCGCATGCGATCATGGGAGAAAATCCGGTACTTGAGAGCGCAGGATGATCTACCTTGGATTTGTGCAGGGGATTTTCACGAAGTGTTGTTCCTAACGGATCAACAAGGGGGCAATATCAGGAGTTTCCAACAGATGGAGGACTTCCGGGACTGCGTGGCCGACTGCGACCTCGTGGATCTGGGATTCTCGGGATACCCATTTACATGGGATAACAAGAGAGATGGCGAACACAATATCCAGGTCCGCCTGGATAGAGCAATGTGCAATAAGGGGTTTGCGCAGATGTTTCCCGATACCGTGGTGGAACACATCATGACTGAGGAATCCGATCACCAAGCGTTGCTGATAAGGGCCTTGGAGACCGCTCCAAACCTGAATCAGCGAGGAGAACGACCCTTTCGGTTTGAGGAGGCTTGGACAAGACACGAAAAATATGACGACGTGGTGGCGGAAGCGTGGGAAGCTTCGGATCGGGGTCACACAGGAGTGCAAGCTGTCTGGAGACGGCTGAGGGATATCTTGGGTAACATGAAGAGGTGGGCTCGAGAGGTGTTTTGTTCTATCAGGAAACAGATCTCACGACTTAAGATTGATCTTGTTGAATAAAAAAGAAGGGTTGCAACGACAGGCTCAATGCAAGAAACCAGGGACATAGAAGAGTAGCTGAGAGAGATTTATGCTAGGGAGGAAGTTCTATACCGGCAGCGATCGAGGGTAGACTGGCTCCAAGCTGGTGATCTTAATACAAAGTACTTCCAGAGTAGGGCGTCTCATAGGAAGAGGAAAAACACTGTCAGGGCCCTTCAAAGAGAGGATGGGACTAAGTGTATGGTAGATGAGGAGATGAGAGAGCTGGCAGCGACCTTCTACGAGAAGTTATTTTCATAGGAAGGATCAAATGGAGCTACCTCACTGCTGAATCACATCCAACCTTTGGTCTTTGGAGATATGAATGGGAAGTTAACCATGGCTATCTCGGACAAGGAGATAGAAGAGGCGCTCTTTCAGATGGGTCCGACAAAGGCGCCAGGGCCGGATGGGCTGCCAGCTCTGTTTTACCAACGACACTGGTCTTTGGTACGGGATGATGTTCGCAGGGTGGTGCGTGATTTTCTGAATGGAGTATCGGCCCCAGAATCTTTTAACAACACGGTTATTGTCAAGATTCCGAAAGTCGACTCACCGGAGCTGCTTTCTCAATTTCACCCGATAAGTTTGTGTAATGTGTTGTATAAAATTGCTAAAAAGGTTTTGGTAAATAGGTTAAAGGGCATCCTTCCGATTATGATTTCAGAGGAGCAAAGCGCTTTTGTTCGAGGGCGCCTAATTACGGACAATGTCTTGGTTGCTTACGAGTGTGTTCATGCGATACGTGTTGGAAATATGCCCTAGAGGCAATAATAAAATGGTTATTATCATATTTCCTTGTTCATGATAATCATCTATTGTTCATGCTATAATTGTATTAACAGGAAACAGTAATACATGTGTGAATAAATAGATCACAATGTGTCCCTAGCAAGCATCTAGTTGGCTAGCTCGTTAGTCAATAGATGATCATGGTTTCCTGATCATGGGCATTAGATATCATTGATAACGGGATCACATCATTGGGAAAATGATGTGATGGACAAGACCCAATCCTAAGCCTAGCACTAGATCGTATTGTTCGTACGCTAAAGCTTTTCTAATGTCAAGTATCTTTTCCTTCGACCGTGAGATTGTGCAACTCCCGGATACCGTAGGAGTGCTTTGGGTGTATCAAACGTCACAACGTAATTGGGTGACTATAAAGGTGCACTACGGGTACCTCCGAAAGTGTTTGTTGGGTTGGTACGAATCGAGATCGGGATTTGTCACTCCGTGTGACGGAGAGGTATCTCTGGGCCCACTCGATAGAAAATCATCATGAGCTCAATGTGACTAAGGAGTTAGTCACACGATGACGTGCTACGAAACGAGTAAAGAGACTTACCGGTAACGAGATTGAACAAGGTATTGGTATACCGACGATCGAATCTCGGGCAAGTTCTATACCGACAGACAAAGGGAATCGTATACGGGATTGATTGAATCCTTGACATCATGGTTCATCCGATGAGATCATCGTGGAGCAAGTGGGAGCCACCATGGGTATCCAGACCCCGCTGATGGTTATTGGCCAGAGAGGTGTCTCGGTCATGTCTGCCTGTCTCCCGAACCCGTAGGGTCTACACACTTAAGGTTCGATGACGCTAGGGTTATAGGGAATTGTTATACGAGGTTACGAAAAGTTGTTCGGAGTCCCGGATGAGATCCCGGACGTCACGAGGAGCTCTGGAATGGTACGGAGGTAAAGATTGATATATAGGACGGATGGTTTCAGATACCGGAAGTGTTTCGGGCATCACCGGTAACGTACCGGGACCACCGGGACCACCGGAGGTGGCCCCGGGGGACCACCGAAGGGGGTCAACGACCCCAGGAGGTAAGGTGGGCCAAGTGGGGGTGGGAACCAGCCCCTAGGTGGGCTGGTGCGCCTCCCCACTCAGCCCAATGCGCAGGGGAGAGAAAAGGGGGGGCAAACCCTAAGCCAGGTGGGCCTAAGGCCCACCAGATGGTGCGCCACCCCCTCCTCCCCCCTCTGGCCGCCGCACCTCCGATCTGGGGGGGCTGCCGCACCCCCTAGGGTGGGAACCCTAGGGGTGTCACCCCCTCTCCCCTCCCCCTATATATATCAGGCACTTTTGGCCATTGGGAGATGAGACTTTTGCCTCTCCCTCGGCACAGCCCTGCCCTTCTTCCTCCTCCTCTCTGCCGGTGCTTGGCGAAGCCCTACCGGGAGACCTCGTCTCTCCATCGACACCACACCGTCGTGCTGCTGGAGTTCTTCCCCAACCTCTCCCTCCTCCTTGCTGGATCAAGGTGCGGGAGACATCATCGGGTTGCACGTGTGTTGAACGCGGAGGTGCCGTAGTTCGGCACTAGATCGGAATCGCTGCGAGTACGACTCCATCAACCGCGTTCTAGCAACGCTTCCGCTTAGTGATCTTCAAAGGTATGAAGATTCTCTTACCCCTCTCTCATTGCTGGTCTCTCCATAGGAAGATCTGAATATGCATAGGAAAATTTTGAATTTATGCTACGTTACCCAATAGTGGCATCCGAGCCAGGTTTTCTATGCGTAGATTCTATGCACGAGTAGAACACAAAAGTTGTGGGCGATGATTTGTCAATTTGCTTGCCGCTACTAGTCTTATTCTTTTCCGGCAGTATTGTGGGATGAAGCGGCCCAGACCGATTTTACACATACGCTTACGTGAGACTGGTTCCACCGACAGACATGCACACCGTGCATAAAGGTGGCTGGCGGGTGTCTGTCTCTCCTACTCTAGTCGGATTGGATTTGATGAAAAGGGTCCTTATGAAGGGTAAATAGCTTTGGCATATCATCGTTGTGGCTGTCACATAGGTAAGAAGGCGTTCTTGCTAGAAACCCAAATCAGCCACGTAAAACTTGCAACAACAATTAGAGGACGTCTAACTTGTTTTTGCAGGGTTTGACATGTGATGTGATATGGCCAAAGTTGTGATGTTGCATGTATGATGTATGAGATGATCATGTTATTGTAATAGGTTTCACGACTTGCATGTCGATGAGTATGACAACCGGCAGGAGCCATAGGAGTTGTCTTAATTTATTGTATGAGATGCAACGCCATGTGCTTACTACTTTTACTTCATTGCTAACGGTTAGCTATAGTAGTAGTGATAGTAGTAGTTGGCGTGATGACTTCACGGAGACACGATGATGGAGATCATGGTGTCACGCCGATGACGATGATGATCATGCGATGCCTAAAGATGGAGATTGAAAGAGCAAAGATGATAATGGCCATATCATGTCACTATATGATTGCATTGTGATGTTTATCATGTTTTACATATTATTGCTTAGAACGACGGTAGCATAATAAGATGATCCCTCTTAAAATTTCGAGAACGTATTCCCCTAAGTGTGCACCGTTGCGAAGGTTCGTTGTCTCGAAGCACCACGTGATGATCGGGTGTGATAGATTCTAACGTTCGCATACAACGGGTGTAAGCCAGATTTACACACGCGAAACACCTAGGTTGACTCGACAAGCTTAGCATGTACAGACATGACCTCGAATACAAGAGACTGAAAGGTCGAACATGAGTCGTATGGTTGAATACGATCAGCATGAAGTTGCTCACCATGGTGACTAGTCCGTCTCACGTGATGATCGGACACGGGTTAATCAACATGGATCATGTATCACTTAGATGACTAGAGGGATGTCGATTTAAGTGGGAGTTCATACTTAATTTGATTAAATGAACTTAATTGAAATGAACTTAGTCTAAAAGTTGTCTTTATAAATATTGGAGATGGCCAATGTCAACCTCAATTTCAACGCATTCCTAGAGAAAAACAAGCTGAAAGATGATGGTAGCAACTATGCGGACTGGGTTCGCAACTTGAAGCTCATCCTTGAAGCAGCTAAAAAGGCTTATGTCCTTGATGCGCCGCTAGGTGACCCTCCCGCTCCCGCAGCAGCTCAGGACATTCTGAACATCTGGCAAACGCGGAGTGATGACTACTCTCTGGTTAGGTGTGGCATGTTATACAGTTTAGAAACGGGGCCCCAAAGGTGTTTGGAGCAACACGGGGCATATGAGATGTTCCAGGAGCTGAAGCTAGTTTTCCAAGCTCATGCCCGTGTCGAGAGATATGAAGTCTCCGACAAGTTCTTTAGCTGTAAGATGGAGGAGAACAGTTCTGTCAGTGAGCACATACTCAAAATGTCTGGGTTACACGGTCGTCTGACTTCACTTGGAGTCGAACTTCCGGATGATGCTATAATTGACAGAATCCTCCAGTCTCTCCCACCAAGCTACAAAGGCTTTGTGCTTAACTACAACATGCAAGGGATGGAGAAGACCATTCCCGAGTTGTACTCGATGCTCAAGTCTGCAGAAGTAGAAATCAAGAAAGAGCATCAAGTGTTGATGGTCAACAAGACCACTAGTTTCAAGAAAGGCAAGGGTAAGAAGAACTTCAAGAAAGACGGCAAAGCTGTTGCCACGCCCGGTAAGCCAGATGCCGGGAAGAAGAAAAAGAATGGACCCAAGCCTGAGACTGAGTGCTTCTATTACAAGGGAAAGGGTCACTGGAAGCGGAACTGCCCCAAATACTTAGCGGACAAGAAGGCCGGCAACGTTAAAGGTATATGTGATATACATGTTATTGATGTGTACCTTACCAGCGCTCATAGTAGCTCCTGGGTATTTGATATCGGTGTTGTTGCTCACATTTGCAACTCAAAGCAGGAACTGCGGTATAAGCGGAGACTGGCCAAGGACGAGGTGACGATGCGCGTCGGGAATGGTTCAAAGGTCGATATGATCGCCGTCGGCACGCTACCTCTACATCTACCATCGGGATTAATTTTAAACCTTAATAATTTTTATTTAGTACTAGCTTTAAGCATGAACATTGTATCAGGGTCTTGCTTAATGCGAGACGGCTACTCATTTAAGTCAGAGAATAATGGTTGTTCTATTTATATGAGTGATATGTTTTATGGTCATGCTCCGCTGGTGAATGGTTTATTCTTGATGAATCTCGATCGTGATGTTACACATATTCATAGTGTGAGTACCAAAAGATGTAAAGTTGATAATGATAGTCCCACATACTTGTGGCACTGCCGCCTTGGTCATATCGGCGTTAAGCGCATGAAGAAGCTCCATACTGATGGACTATTAGAGTCTCTTGACTTTGAATCATTTGACACATGCGAACCGTGCCTCATGGGCAAGATGACTAAGACTCCATTCTCAGGAATAATGGAGAGAGCAACCGACTTATTGGAAATAATACATACTGATGTGTGTGGTCCAATGAACGTTGAAGCTCGCGGTGGTTATCGTTATGTTCTCACTCTCACCGATGATTTGAGTAGGTATGGGTATATCTACTTGATGAAGCACAAATCTAAGACGTTTGAAAAGTTCAAGGAATTTCAGAGTGAGGTTGAGAATCAACGTGACAGAAAAATTAAATGTCTACGATCTGATCGTGGAGGAGAATATTTGAGTCACGAGTTTGGCACACACCTAAGGAAGTGGGGAATCGTTTCACAACTGACGCCGCCTGGCACACCGCAACGCAACGGAGTGTCTGAACGTCGTAATCGCACTTTATTAGATATGGTGTGATCTATGATGTCTCTTACCGACTTACCGCTATCATTTTGGGGATACGCATTAGAAACTGCAGCATTCACTTTAAATAGGGCACCGTCTAAATCCGTTGAGACGACACCGTATGAACTATGGTTTGGCAAGAAACCTAAGTTGTCGTTTCTTAAAGTTTGGGGCTGCGATGCTTATGTGAAGAAACTTCAACCAGAAAAGCTCGAACCCAAAGCGGAGAAATGCATATTCATAGGATACCCTAAGGAAACTATTGGGTATACCTTCTATCTTAGATCCGAAGGTAAAGCCTTTGTTGCCAAGAACGGATCCTTTCTAGAGAAAGAGTTTCTCTCGAAAGAAGTAACTGGGAGGAAGGTAGAACTTGATGAGGTAATTACACCCCCTCTCGAACAGGATAATAGCGCAGCGCGGGAAGTTGTTCCTGTGGCGCCTACACCGACTGAAGAGGAAGTTAATGATGATGATCATGAAGCTTCGGATCAAGTTACTACTGAACCGCGAAGGTCCACAAGGGCACGCTCCGTACTAGAGTGGTCCGGCAACCCTATGATGGAAATCATGTTGTTAGACAACGGTGAACCTTCGAACTGTGAAGAAGCGATGGCAGGCCTGGATTCCAACAAATGGCTTGAGGCTATGAAATCCGAGATAGGATCCATGTATGAGAACAAAGTATGGACTTTGGTGGACTTGCCCGATGACCGACGAGCCATAGAAAATAAATGGATCTTCAAGAAGAAGACTGATGCAAACGGTAATGTAACCGTTTACAAAGCTCGACTTGTCGCAAAGGGTTTTCGACAAATTCAAGGAGTTGACTACGAAGAGGCTTTCTCTCCCGTAGAGAAGCTGAAATCAGTCCGAATCATGTTAGCAATTGCCGCCTTTTATGATTATGAAATTTGGCAAATGGACGTCAAAACAGCGTTCCTTAACGGGAACCTTAAAGAAGAGTTGTATATGATGCAACCAGAAGGTTTTGTCGACCCTAAGGGTGCTAACAAAGTGTGCAAGCTCTAGCTCTCCATCTATGGGTTGGTGCAAGCATCTCGGAGTTGGAACATTCGCTTTAATCAGGTGATTAAAGCGTTTGGGTTCATACAGGTTTACGGAGAAGCATTTCTGTACAAGAAAGTGAGTGGGAGCTCTATAGCTTTCCTCATACTGTATGTGGATGACATATTATTGATGGGGAATAATATAGAGATGTTGGAGAGCATAAAGGCCTATTTGAACAAGAGTTTTTCAATGAAGGACCTTGGAGAAGCTGCATACATATTAGGCATCAAGATCTATAGAGATAGATCAAAACACCTCATAGGTCTTTCGCAAAGTACATACCTTGACAACATATTGAAGAAGTTCAATATGGAAAACTCAAAGAAAGGGTTCTTGCTAGTTTTGCAAGGTATGAGATTGAGTAAGACTCAGTCGCCGACCACGGCAGCAGATAGAGAGAAGATGAGTTCTGTCCCCTACGCTTCAGCCGTGGGCTCTCTAATGTATGCCATGCTGTGTACCAGACCTGATATAAACCTTGCCATAAGTTTGGTAGGAAGGTACCAAAGTGATCCAGGTATGGAACACTAGAAAGCGGTCAAGAATATCCTTAAGTACCTGAAAAGGACTAAGGAAATGTTTCTCGTTTATGGAGGTGATGAAGAGCTCGTCGTAAAGGGTTACGTCGACGCTAGCTTCGACACAGATCCGGATGACTCTAAGTCACAGACCGGATACGTATATGTGTTGAATGGTGGGGCAGTGAGCTGGTGCAGCAGCAAGCAAGAAGTCGTGGCAGCATCTACATGTGAAGCGGAGTACATAGTTGCTTCAGAAGTGGCTCATGAGGGAATTTGTATGAAGGAGTTCATCACTGACCTTGGAGTGGTTCCAAGCGGTTCGGGTCCAATGATACTCTTCTATGATAACACTGGAGCCATTGCCATAGCCAAGGAGCCCAGGTTTCACCGGAAGACGAAGCACATCAAACGCCGCTACAACTCCATCAGGACCATGTCCAGAGTGGACTGATAGATATTTGTAAAGTACACACGGATCTGAATGTTGCAGACCCGTTGACTAAACCTCTTCCACGAGCAAAACATGATCAACACCATAATGATATGGGTGTTCGATACATCACAATGTAACTAGATTATTGACTCTAGTGCAAGTGGGAGACTGTTGGAAATATGCCCTAGAGGCAATAATAAAATGGTTATTATCATATTTCCTTGTTCATGATAATCGTCTATTGTTCATGCTATAATTGTATTAACAGGAAACAGTAATACATGTGTGAATAAATAGATCACAATGTGTCCCTAGCAAGCCTCTAGTTGGCTAGCTCGTTAGTCAATAGATGATCATGGTTTCCTGATCATGGGCATTAGATGCCATTGATAATGGGATCACATCATTGGGAGAATGATGTGATGGACAAGACCCAATCATAAGCCTAGCACTAGATCGTATTGTTCGTATGCTAAAGCTTTTCTAATGTCAAGTATCTTTTCCTTCTACCGTGAGATTGTGCAACTCCCAGATACCGTAGGAGTGCTTTGGGTGTATCAAACGTCACAACATAACTGGGTGACTATAAAGGTGCACTACGGGTACCTCCGAAAGTGTCTGTTGGGTTGGTACGAATCGAGATCGGGATTTGTCACTCCGTGTGACGGAGAGGTATCTCTGGGCCCACTCGGTAGAACATCATCATGAGCTCAATGTGACTAAGGAGTTAGTCACATGATGACGTGCTACGGAACGAGTAAAGAGACTTACCGGCAACGAGATTGAACAAGGTATTGGTATACCGACGATCGAATCTCGGGCAAGTTCTATACCGACAGACAAAGGGAATCGTATACGGGATTGATTGAATCCTTGACATCGTGGTTCATCCGATGAGATCATCGTGGAGCAAGTGGGAGCCACCATGGGTATCCAGACCCCGCTGATGGTTATTGGCCAGAGAGGTGTCTCGGTAATGTCTGCATGTCTCCCGAACCCGTAGGGTCTACACACTTAAGGTTCGATGACGCTAGCGTTATAGGGAATTGTTATACGAGGTTACCGAAAGTCGTTCGGAGTCCCGGATGAGATCCCGGACGTCACGAGGAGCTCCGGAATGGTCCGGAGGTAAAGATTGATATATAGGACGGATGGTTTCGGATACCGGAAGTGTTTCGGGCATCACTTGTAACGTACCGGGACCACCGGAGGTGACCCCGGGGGACCACCGAAGGGGGGCAACGACCCCGGGAGGTAAGGTGGGCCAGGTGGGGGTGGGAACCAGCCCCTAGGTGGGCTGGTGCGCCTCCCCACTCAGCCTAATGCGCAGGGGAGAGAAAAGGGGGGCAAACCCTAAGCCAGGTGGGCCTAAGGCCCACAAGATGGTGCGCCACCCCCTCCTCCCCCCTCTGGCCGCCGCACCTCCCATCTGGGGGGGCTGCCGCACCCCCTAGGGTGGGAACCCTAGGGGTGGCACCCCCTCTCCCCTCCCCCTATATATATCGGGCACTTTTGGCCATTGGGAGATGAGACTTTTGCCTCTCCCTCGGCGCAGCCCTGCCCTTCCTCCTCCTCCTCTCTGCCGGTGCTTGGAGAAGCCCTGCCGGGAGACCTCGTCTCTCCATCGACACCACACCGTTGTGCTGCTGGAGTTCTTCCCCAACCTCTCCCTCCTCCTTGCTGGATCAAGGTGCGGGAGACGTCACCGGGCTGCACGTGTGTTGAACGCGGAGGTGCCGTAGTTCGGCACTAGATCGGAATCGCTGCGAGTACGACTCCATCAACCACGTTCTAGCAACGCTTCCACTTAGCGATCTTCAAAGGTATGAAGATGCTCTTACCCCTCTCTCGTTGCTGGTCTCTCCATAGGAAGGTCTGAATATGCGTAGGAAAATTTTGAATTTATGCTACGTTACCCAACAATACGGACAAGGAAAAGGAAACATCCATTCTGTGCAGTCAAGCTCGATATGATGAAGGCGTATGACAGAGTTGAGTGGAGCTTTTTGGAATAAATGATGCTGCGATTTGGGTTTGCTCATGAATGGGTTGATATGATTATGAGATGTGTTAAAACAGCAAGGTTCACAGTGAGACTAAATGGTGGCCTATCGAGGAGATTCTCCCCTTCCCGGGGCCTCTGGCAGGGAGACCCTCTTTCTCCATATTTGTTCCTATTCTGTGTAGAGGGCTTCTCTGCACTGTTAAGGCGAGCACAAGAAGATCAACTTCTCTCCGGAGTTAAGTTTGGGAGCACTGGCCCCCAAATTACCCACCTTCTTTTTTGCGGACGACAGTATTGTTTTCCTTGAGGGAACACGATCAAACATGGAAGTGCTCACAAATATTCTGCAGCAATACGAGAGTGCATCGGGACAACGCATCAACCTTCAAAAATCATCTATTTTCTTCGGTAGGGAAATACAAGAAGCAAACAAAGAGGAACTCAAAGGCATTCTTGGAGTGGACAATGAAGCTCTTAGTGAGAGATATTTGGGCTTACCAACACTGGTTGGGCGCTCAAAAGATGGGACCTTTAGATATATTACTGAATGCTCGAAAGGAAAGGTCAATGGTTGGAAGGGACAGGGACTCTCTAAGGCAGCTAGAGAGGTTTTAGTTAAATCGGTGCTCCAAGCCACACCTACATTTACCATGAGTTGTTTTCATCTCACAAAGAAAATATGCCGGAACCTGACTTCGATCTCTTTGAAATTCTGGTGGGGTGCAACGAATGGTCAAAAGAAGGTGCATTGGATCTCGTGGGGAAAAATGTGTGCTGCCAAACGTGATGGAGGGATGGGGTTTCGTGATATGGAGGCGTTTAACCAAGCCCTCCTGGCTAAACAAGCGTGGAGGATTCTGCAGGCACCTTTATCACTGTGTGCGCGAATTCTCAAAGCAAGATACTTCCCAGACTGCTCAATACTATCTGCAACGTGCCCAGCAAATGGTTCTTTCACTTTCAGAAGCATTATCCATGGTAGAGAGCTCCTGAATCTGGGATTGATATGGCGAATTGGGGATGGTAGTAAAATTAATATCCACCATGACAATTGGATACCAAGAAGTGGTAGCCTTAAACGCCTAGGTGCAGTCTATGTTAATGGGATCACAAGGGTCGCAGACTTGCTCACCTCGGAAGGAGAGGAGTGGGATGATACAAAGCTTGCAGAAGTTTTCCCGCCGGATGAAGCTGTGGACATCAAACAAATAGCGATCGGGAGACAGGGAACTGATGACTACCTGGCATGGAATTATACTAAGAGTGGAGTCTTCTCGGTGCGATCTGCATACCACTTGAGGATGGCCCAAAACAAGAGACGATCTGGACAGCCAGAATCGTCGTCGCTGGTTAATAAACACAAAGGTTTCCTGGGGCTCTGGGATACGAACGCCCCTCCTAAAGCAAAGATCCATATGTGGAGGTTGATCCGTAATGGACTGGCGGTAGGGACTGAACTTCATCGACGAAGGATAAAACCGGGTGTATTTTGCTGCGTGTGCGGGAGAGAGGAGACATCCCTACACCGATTCTGGACATGTCAGCATTCTAGCCAGTTCTGGGATCAGCTATGTGTTCAACAGGGCACCAGCATCGCGGCGCCGCCTTGCACCATTGCGTCCCAGAGTGCTCTCGCCAACTGGCTGTTGGGGTGGTTCGTTGATGCTTCGCACGAGCAAAGGGAGACGATGATTCAATCTACCTACGCGTTGTGGCTGGCACGCAATGAGACAAAGGAGGGGAGGAAAATAGAAGCTCCACATGAAATCACAGCTCGAGTGTGTGGATACATAGAGGAATGGAGAGGGATACACGCTGCAAGGGCTCCGATGCCGAAACATGAGTTGAAACAGCGTTGGTGCCCTCCACAGGAAGGCTGGACGAAGGTTAATTCCGATGGAGCCAAAGATAGGCATGGACGCAATGGTGGAGGTGGAGTTGTGTTCAGGACTGACCAAGGGGGTTTTCTAGCAGGGATATGTCATTTTTTCCCTCGCATGGGTGACCCTGAATCAGCGGAGATTATGGCGTGCCGGAGGGCTCTGAAATTCGCGGCAGATATACAAGTCCAAAGAATCCACCTGGAGCTGGACTGCCAGGCTCTAGTGCAAAAGATCAATCACCAAGGGAAGGACTTATCGGCCTCGGGATCGTGGGTTGAGGACATTAAATCTCAGCTTCGTGGGTTCGTTGATTTCCGAGTTTCTTGGGTTCGGCGTTCTGCTAATGTTGCCGCGCATAAGCTAGCTAAGATAGGAGTAGGAGAAGAACTATGTTCTGTATGGCAGGGATCTCCTCGAGATTGCATTCTGGATGTGATCGCTGATGACATTCCAAACCTTGTTTAAGAGTTAATAAGAGCGGCAAGATTTTCAAAAAAAAAAGGCCATTGCACCTCTCAAGCCGGTCAGTGTTGGTCTGGCTCCGTCCCTGCGGTCACTTGAAGTAATTAGTGAAGAAAAAAAATGAATACAGGAAAAAAAATGTTTGGGATGGGGTCGTGTCATACGTTATGGACTCAGCTTCATATTTAAGATCGATATGAGAGATGCCGATCAGTCCGAACATCTAGTAAAAAGTAAGGATTTGATTGGACTTTTTTATCAGGCGTTCACTGGGAATGCATTTCGGACGTTTGAGGATATAGGAGGCCCCGTTTTAGATGCTCTAGCCTTTTTTCACTGGTAAAAATATGTGTTTTCACATCGCTTCAGCAAGCAGAGCTAAACAACTTAGGCCCCGTTTAGAACCACTTAGATTATATAATCTAGTTTTTATAATCTATTTTGTTTTCAAACATGACATATTATGGTGTAAATTATAGAAACTATATGAATAGATTAATAAAAACTCATAATTTACTCTATCCAGCTAAAATCAAATTATGGATTTCTAATGACCCGTTACCTTTTATAAAGTTGAAGATAATTACATTTCTGCCACCGTCACCCTCCTTTTTTAAATAAAACACAGGACAGACATGTCAATATGTAATGTAAAATCTGGATTACAATTTATATAATCTGATCTACAAACATACTCATCTAGATTATTGTTATAAACTAGATTATACTCCCTCCGTCCCAAAATAACTGTCTCAAACTTGATATAACTTTGTACTAGAGCTAATACAAAGTTGAGACACTTATTTTGGAATGAAGAGAGTATAATTTATCTTCATAATCTAAATTATCATAATCTATTATGGTTTTAAACAAGGCCTTACTGTCTCCAAAGCCAGGCATAAGTGAGGGCATGAAAGGCAACAGTGCAACACCATCATCGTGTTAATTTGCCGCACGCATGTCTTTCGCGGGCGGCGAGCGCCTATCTTTCAGCAAAGTGCTTTTTACCAGCCATGAAAAGACATGGTAAATATGTCCTGCTGCAGACAACAACCCAAAAAAAAAAAGCCGAATAGTAGGCACAGTGTACTTGCTGTTGGATTTGTTTTCGAAACCAAGCGCGCTTTGTCACACGAACGGCCCATCTTCCATGTGATTCAGAGGCTCTGACCACTGATAGGAATCATCAGAGTTGAAACATGGCAGTACGCGACGTCCTCGAAAAACTGAAACCCCAGCGGTAAAAATGAGCAAGATGGTAAAAAGGAGGGGAACAAGAGGCCCGGAGAGTGCAAGCGCTTTCGGGGCACAGATGTTGGTGTGAGCTCATCAACCCCATGCAATGCAATGCATGCATGCAAATGCAAGTGAGGCCACGTCTTTTGAGGCCAATTCGTTTTCTTGTATAGCTCTGTCCTTTTTGCCGCTGAAAGAAGGGAGGAAGGGTTTGTTTACGACCGCTGCTCGTGTTGCCGTCGCCTTTCGGTGCTCAGCCGGGCGTGCATGGCGGGGTGCTGCCGGCTCCGACCTGCTACGCCCCCGAGGTGAAATCAATCAGACAACGTAACGGACGAGACGCAAATCCTGAATGGATTCAGATTTGCAATGGGTTTCGCGGTCCGTCCTGTTCCGTGCCTCGACAAATATGCCTGAGAATTGAAGACGACGAGGAGACAATGGAGAACATAAGAGGACCGTCCTAAACGACGGTGAATTTGTTTGTTTTTTTGTCCATTTGGGTCGATCGTTCGTCCGACCTCCGTCCTGTCGTCCAACGCGTCGATCTATTTCATCTCTGCAATTAACATATAAAAAACCGTGCCCGATCATGCCAGCGGCCATGTTTCATATCAGTACCTTGTGAACGGTCATGTTTCATGTCAGCACTATGTCAGCGCCGGCATACAATGTCGGCCTTAAAAAAATAGCAGCACAGTCTGCCAGTCGGTCGACACACATGCTAGCACATAAAAAGGCTGGGACTTGAGTTCGACCACGTCATCACGGCCCCGTGGTCATGCCAGCATACTTGCCGGCATCAAAAAAAGATGACGCTCGCCGCCATTGATCACTCCTCGTCGAACTTGAGCACGTCAGCCTGCATCTTCTTGAACCACGTCCTCTTTCTTGACGACACGGTGTTGAGATCCACCTTCATGATCTCCATCCGGTCATCATGGTCGCGAGAGCCACTTCTTTGGCCTTGGTCTTGGCGTTGGCGGCCTCGATCTCTAGCATCTTCGCTTGCTTCTCCGCCTCCATTTCAAGCATCCGTTCTTGTTTCTCCGCCTTCCCGTCAAGCCTCCTCCTTTGGATCTCCAACGGCGTTTATTTGCTCTTCTCTTTCTTGCCGGCGCTTCTCCTCCCTTGAGTCCTTCTTGGTGATCATGCCCTCCTCGGTTGCGATCAAGGCGATCGATGTTGCATCCCACTTGTCCTCCTTCTTGGAGTTGGTCTTCCTCCTCGGCCGAGCCTTCTCGCCGTCCCCAACCTCCTTGACGGCATGCTTCCCATCACGCGACTTGAGGCTGGCAGATTGCGCCTTGAACTTCTTATCGTCTTTGATCACCCTAAGACAATGGGAGAGGTTGAAGCACTTGCCATTGTGTTGGACCTTGAATGCCTCCAACGCTTGAAATGCCTAAAAATGTATTTCATGCAAGCATATTGACAAAATGATATGCAAACGAACAACGAAAAGCATGTACTTGATGACACAAAAAACAAGCGGCTTGCTAGCATACCATGTCTTGCACGCCGATGCCGCTCACGGGGCGGGCCTTGACGCTCTCAAGAATGGCACAAAACTTGTTGCACTCTTGTTGGATCATCCTCCAACGCTTCGAAATAGACACCCACCCGCGCGCGCTTGCTATTTGATACGGCGGAAACTTCTTGAGCTCATGGAACTCACGATGAACACGAATCCAAAAGGTTGAATGCTTTTGTTCGGCCCCCGTCTTGGGGTCTTGCCAAATGTCTCTCCAACACTCGCAAAGAAGTTTGTCCTCAGCCGCTGTGTGTGCCTTGGTCCGCTTACTCTTGCGCTTCGGTGTCGTCTCATCCGCTTGGTTGGCGAGCTCATCCTCAAACGAAGGCTCCGCTTCGATGTCGCACTTGTCCTCTTCCTCTAGCCCGTAGTCCTCCGGGAACTCATGGTCGAGAGGGAAGCCGTCCAGGTCCAGGCCAACGCCGACCTGATCATGCATAAAGGCGGCCTGATCTTCATTGTAGCCTCGGCCATCCTGGCTTTTTGCTCGTTGGGATCGAAGCCAGCGGCATGCGCACCACCCTTGAAGATCATGTTCTGCATGTAGTCGTCGTCGCCGGTGGCCGGCATTCCGTTGAGCAGGTTGCGCGCGCCCGACAACTGGTCTGCTGGCGTCTGCCGCACGCGTTTCCTTGCGCCTCCGGATGACGAGCCAACGGCCACCGGTGTGGCGTTGAGGTTGATGGTCGTGGGCATGGGCGTGGTAGGCGCGACCACACTCACCTCGGGCAAGCACTCCCCCCGAGAGGCGGGAGGCCTGCGGGTAGACGTGGAAGCCGGGCACCGGGTTGCAAGCCGACGCGCGGGGCGAGTCGGGCAGCAGCGTCCGAGGGAAGGCGGAAGGGCCGGTGCTGACCGCGGCGGCCACAGTGGCGTTGACAAGGCCGTGCTGGCTAGGGTTTAACCCCAACATGCAGAGCGCCTCCCTCGTTGCCGCCGCGACGCGGACGTTGGTGACCTGTTGTTGCGCGGCGGCCGCCGCAATGGCTTCATCCATCGCGCTTGTCGCGTGCCTCCGGTCCTTCCTCTTGGCCGACTCCTTTGCCCGCTGTTCGGTCGTCAGCACCTTCTTCGGCTTCGGCGCGGCGGCCTTTCAGGAGGCGCGAGGCTTGCCTTTGTCAGACGAGGCGAGGGAGGCCAGGCCGGCGGCGGCCTCGAGGTCGAGGTCGTCGTCCATGGCGGGCGCGGGCAGGCGGGAGGGTTTCTTTCAGGGGGGGGGGGGGGATGGGGGGAAATGGCGGTGGATGCCATCGACCGGCGGGCCCGGGGAGAGGAGTAGGTGCGTGCGCGTCCATCTCGTGCCCGCGTCGACGCAAATCCGGCCCAAAATTGGGCCAGGAATGGGTCGCGAGGCGGACGTCAAGCGGACGCGCGTCCATTTGGGTCGGCGCGCTGGGCCGATTTTTGTGTCTACACCGACCCAAACGGACGGCATCGAACGAAATGGATCGTCCCATTAGTTGCTTTAACCTTGCTTCGTATAATTGTTAAATATTTTTATTTTGCGGAATCGTATGGCCGTAAAAAAATGTCCTCGCGTACTTGGAGTGTAATGCAGTGCGTGCGTCGTCTAAAATATAATACTTATACGGATGGGGGAGACATCTAACTAAAAACCATAGACGCCGAGGGAAAATTGTGCCCTAAACCCTAGTGCTGTTTTCTGACGAAAAGTTCACATTTTTTGTCACGAAAAACACTTTGGATCAACCGACTGATTTTACTCAAAAATCAGCCGGATTGCTGGCTCCTTACGTTGTCCCCTTCAACCATCTTTTTTCTTTCCACCTTATCCCTTCCAACACTCTCTCCTTCATTCATTCTCCTTCCTAGCTTCTTCCTCTTTTCTTCATTCCATAGCAACGGTGCTGGGATGGAGCACGACGAGGGGCAGCCGGTATTGGGATGGAGCAGCACCAATGTATGGGGGTGGCGTTGCAGTGAAGCTCCACCGATGGCGCCGACGAGATGTTCAGATGGAGCCCGCGGTGCCGATGTCGCGCTCCAATGAAGCATTGTCAGAGTTGCGATCGGTGCCGGTGCTGCATTGGAGCACCCCCGCGCCAGTGCGGCGTTGCAATGAAGCTTCACTGGCGGCTGCAATGGAGCTTCACCGACGGCGCCAAGAGCTGCAACGCAGCACCCCGAGATGCAATGGAGCTTCATCGATGGCGCCGAGAAGTGCGATGCAATGCCCAAAGCTGCAATGAAGCTTCACCGGCGGGTGCAATGGAGCTTTATCGTCGACGCCAAGATCTGCGATGTAGCGTTCAAGCTGCAATGAAGCTTCACTCACGCTGCAATGAAGCTTCATCACAACGAGCGGTCGTTGCTCGCGTTGATCAGATCCAACGTCTTTGTAAAACGCATCTAATGGCTGGGAACCCGACTGATTTCCTGGAAAATTAATCGGTTGGTCCGTAGCAGCCGCCTTTTGTCACTCCTTATCTTTTCATTTTCTTTGTAGAGTTTATATGTTGATTGTTTGATCGCTTGTGTGTATTTTTGTTTCGTTATTTTGTTTACTTTGATGAGGGTGAACACGATGCACGATCCATAAAAAATGTAAACATGCATGAAGATCTCACACATAGGCGCATGGTTAGTTGTGCCACCAGCTTCGGCCCAGTTAAAATGGTTGGTTTGGCCCAAAAAAAACTCTATATAGAAATAATGTTGCTTTATTTGGAGTTAAAAGCAGAAAATTACCATATTTCACGTTTCGTTTATAGAAAAATACTTGGCCACTAATTATTTGTAAAAGCCACCGTGTTTCTGATATTTTTTTGGGTGTTTTTAACCCGCTTGATCACTTTATGGCAAGTGGGATCATATTGTAAGAAGGTAACTTGACAAACAAAATTACATACACACCCGATCAACAAATACATACTCCCTCCGTTTCAAAATATAAGTCTTTGTAGAGATTTCACTGTGGACTACATACGAATGTATATAGACATACTTTAGAGTGTAGATTCAATCATTTTGCTTCGTATGTAGACCTTTAGTAAAATCGTTTAAAAGACTTATATTTAAGAACCGGGGGAGTAGAATTGAACACCCTGCCCAGCTACCAACTACGCCGCGCTGCCCCGATCGGCTCCCCTCGTCACCCCCCCCCCCCCCCCCAACCGTCTCCCGTCGCCGCCCAACACTTTTTGCGGAAGTTTTGTTAGAAATGTTATTAAATGATATTTTGAATAGTAAAAAATATATTATTTTGTGCACAAAGAGTATAGCTACATGCTAGAAATCCGCACCAGCACTAGACACTCTATAGCTATCAATCTATGTACAAAACAGTTTATGAACTTGTAACTATTTTTGACACTATCAAACTTTAATTGGAAATTAAGCTTAATCACATTTCATATTCACTGTTTATGTTACGAGTATTTCTCCACCGTGTTGAAAAATGGTGAGCGCGTGACCATCTCTGGTCTTGAACTACCTTTGACTAAACTAGAGACATTTTTTTCCTTTCGTTACAACATATACGAGCATGTTTGCTACTCCCTCCATTTCTAAATATAAATCTTTTAAGAGTTTCTATTAAAAAACTACATACGAATGTATATAGACATACATTAAAATATAGATTCACTCATTTTACTCCGTATGTAGTCTTTTAATGAAATATCTAAAAAAACTTATATTTAAAAATGGAGGAAGTAGTAAAAACTAATACATCAAATATAGAACGTCAATTGTTCACAAACTTCCCTCACGCATTGACAAGAATGAACTCCACGTAGTACGCTCCTTTCACTCACTCACTCACTCACCCTTACGTCGTAATGATGCTTACGGCACAAAGTTTATCTTATCTTAAAGACTAGAGTAGCTGTTACGGCAGCGGCTCGTGCTTCCATGGAAACCGGAATGATGAGATGGGCGGCAGCCCCGGGGCGGCGGCCGGCGCGCGTGTGGGGACACAGACAGAACGGAGGCTGCACACTGAATTTCTCACAGACGCCGATGCACCTTTCTCTCTGAAAAGTTTAGCGCTGAATTTTAGCCAACGGAACGCCCCTCCTCAGCCTGCCCGTGCGAGCGCATGCATTGTCCCCTCGGATTAGTTTACTACTAGTACCTTCCTTTCACCATTCCTAATCTAGCCATCAGCATCTCCTCTTGTTTATTTCAATCACCCGTCAGGATGACATGAGATGAGACGGGCTCAACTCTAGACTATTAACAGAGCAGAAATAAAGAAGAGGATTTGTCAGGCACTAGCAGCTTCTGTCTCTGTCTGCTAACACATGACATCAAACAATCTTCATTACAAAACTAAATCCCATAAACTTGCGTCATTAACCATACTTACTTGGTAAGTACTTATATTTCGAATCGTTTTCGAACTGTAACCTGAAACTCACAACACTCCTTTTCAGTACGTATGCTATGCTTTTGAGATGTTGCACGCTGCACCACTCTGAGAACACACTGCTCTGCGTTGTGCATGGATCGGTTGCTTTTCCGATGAAACGACGTCTCTTTTCCCTGTCGTGAAAATCATGGAGTGATAGGTGAAAGAAAGATGCGCCTAAGCTCCTGACGAAAGGACCTTTTCTTTCCGCCATGGGAGAGAGCTTGCCGTACCTTTTGGCCTTTACCACTTTAGAAGTATGCAAAGGAGGTGAGGTGGCTTTCTCCCCAACCTACAAAGCTTCTACTGTTCGTGTTTCCTACCTGTTGGCCATAAACACGACTACACAATTATTTCAAAAAAAATGTTGCATTGGAAAAAAAAGTGAAAAACACGAGATTTTTGTGATTTCTACAGAAATTGAACTATTTGCTGCAAAACTTTGGTACAACGGCATGGGATCGACATCCGAGGTTATACTCCCTCCATCCCAAAATATAAGATGTTATTACGTTCAATATACATCTTATATTTTGCATATATTGAATGTAATGACATTTTATATTTCAGGACAGAGGAAGTATTATTTTATAGCAAGAATCTTTTTTTTAATTAAGCGAAATATTTGTCATTTTCGTTGTATAAGGAAGAAAGTATTTAGAGTTTTTGACCGAAGGCCAAATTACAGAACATCACTCTTCCGGTGTTAAAGCACGCAAATGCTTAGCCCTGCGAGACACCACAATAAACTCTCATCTTTTATCTTAGCGACAATAATTCCAAGCGATACCGTGGTGTTGCAGAAGGTCCTTGCTCCTCTCCTTCTAGATGTCCCACGAATGAGCAACACTAGGAAGATGAGTGGCCTGCGAGATTGCGTCTTCGTGAATGTGTTGAAGCTCCACCAAACCTTTACTCTGGATTAGGGAGGTGAGATGAGAGGGGCGACGGGGCAGGCGACGGGAGGGTCGACCCCGTTGCTAGATATCAAGAGGCCGGCCTCCTCTAGATCACCTCGTCGGGACTCTACCGCGCATCCAGGAGGCCGATTCTGGGTGTTGGCAGAAGATGATGAGGAAGATGATGACGGGGATGAGGCGTCAACTAGAGGCTTGCCGGAGGTGGCTTCGCCGACGCCATCGGAAGTCGCCGGAGTTGGGGGTGAGACCGCCTGCATCCTGAAGACTACTGCACCGAAGAAAGATCGGGGGAGGCTCATGATGACGGCGGCGGACAACCGAGAGATGGCACGACGACGGAAGACGGCGGCTTCGTCGATTCGTCCGTGGCATGGGCCGATTCCTAAGGTACGTTTGCAAAGTTTAACAATTGCTGATTGGGTTCATCCTTCCACTTGGATTACAGTTTGCAACAAGAAGAAAAAGCAGCCACCGGTGACTACTGCGCCGGCGCCGACGATCGCGACCGCTGAGATCCGATCTCGGCGTTTGAATTTCCTGCTGGGCCTGGTTGGGCTCCATGAGTCTGAAACAGCTGTGGGCCGCGCAGATGATGGGTATGTGGCCCATCATGAGGCCCAAGCCGAGTCCTTCGTGGCGTTAACTCCTACCGATGTCGTGCCTGTGATTGAATCAACTCTCGATTAGAATTGTTCCTCCTCCACGGCACGTCGCCGGAGGAACTTGTCGGGGTTTCCTCCGTTAGGGCCGGGCAGAGCAGCCCGTGTGCGGCCAGCGCTGGTGACGAGGCCGGCTATGGTGGGCAGAGGGAACTCGCAGCCACCTCCAAAGGCGTCGGCAGGGCCGGGTGCGCACGGGGGTCAGGGGCGCGGAGATGCCCAGCAGGCAGCGCGTGGACGCGGCAACGTCCAGCAGGCAGCTCGTGGGTGCGCGTTGGTGGGGGCCGTGGGCATTAACACACCGAGGGCCGGAGCTTCCCAGGGAACCGGTGGGGCTACGATGGCTATAATGCCTACGTCAATGGGGTGCACTGCGGTTCATCTTCGACTGGCGGTGGTCGCGGTGATGGCAGCAATTGGGGGTTCAATGGTCCTCCGGGACCGTTCGTCCAAGGTACTACCGTACCTATCAACCGACACCGACCGCCGTACCGCCCTCATGGGGGCCATGGTGATGGACGACGCCCACGGGGTACTAACCCACCGCAAGGTGATCCTCCAACGCATGTGACCAAAGGGCTAGACCCAGTACCGGCGAGTATGGAAAAGGAGGGTGCAGAGAAGGGTGCTCTTTCAAGTGCTGACCTAGAAACTACTAGGGTTCTCACGGTGGTCGAGATGCCTACCGTCCTAGCGGCAGTTACTAGTGGGGCATCTTCGGATAAAACCAACGATAAGTCCGAGGGGGAGAGAGCTTCCAAATGGGCACGGAAGAAGAAAAATATGACATGTTACCGGTGCGGCGAACTGGGACATTTTGTGGCAGAGTGCATGGTTGAACTTTGTGACATATGCCGCAAGCCCAAACATGAGATAGGCGAGTGTACCTTGTTGCTCAAGCTGAAACCGGTGGTTACTATTTATGGGGCTTGTTGCCCGAAGCTGATGTTTTTTGAGTCACGGAGGGCGGCTACGCAAGCTCCAGAGAGTACCAGGACGGGGATGGTCAAGGTTACTCGTGGAACTATGACCATTGAGCAGATTGTGCAGCGGTTGCGTGAGCTTGTTTCTGTGTCTTTTCAGTGGGATCCAATAAAGCTTGATGAGCAGATTTTCAGGGTTGAGTTTCCAACTAAGGAGGATCTTGCCAAGCTGCTTATGTTTGGGATGAGTCAAGTTCCGAACATCACTTGCATTCTGGAATTTGATGCATGCACACAGAAAGATCCCGAGGGCACTCCTCTCACGCAGCTTTGGGTTCGGTTCACTAGAGTTCCCGAAGGGCGTTGGATGATTTCATGGTTACTTGGAGCCTCGGGTCTTTGATTGGTAAGACAGAGAAGGCAAACATGACTTTCACTCGGGCGCAAGGAATAGCTCGTCTTCTCGTTTCCGTGATCAGCGTTGAGCATATTCCTGACACCGTCAGATGGAAGGATTTTTGATCTAGATATTGAGTTAGAGGAGAGTGAGGACTTTCATGAGCTGGCCAAGCATGTTGACATGGATATGGACGAGGGGCATGGAGAAGAAGGAAACCTAGACAAGGAGACGGAGCCGAGAGATGGCACTTGATGGGGTTATAGGCCTAGGGTAGGGTTATAGGCCTAGGGTAGGGTCATAGGCCTGACCTATAAGTCCTACCCAAGGGCACCTCATTATTAGCTTAAAGGTCACAATATACCTACCCACTGGATTAAGACAACCTCTTGTCCACTCGGTAGAAAATCACTCGAAAGATCATCTTGTACTCGACGACTCGATTCCACTCGGTGAAGACCAGAAGCCAGTCGACACAAAAGGCCAGGAGCCACCTCAGCGAGGCTAACGGTCATACGTTAGACTGATGTAGTTATTGTCATTTATGGCATACGTTACGTGTAACGTATGCATTCAATCTCACTTATTGCACCCTTGAAGGCTGGACACTTATGAGGGGCAGCGCACTCTATATAAGCCACCCCTCCCCTCTGGCACAAGGGTTCACATTCTGTAACACCTGTATTCCACTCGACACAAAAGCTGCAGAGCACTCAGGCGTAGGGCTGTTACCTCCACTGCAGAGGTGCCTGAACTCATACAACCTTGCCATAGCTAGGATTCTGCCCTCTACTTTTGTATCCTACTTATCTACTGTCAGGCTTATACTCAAGGGCACCTCATTATTAGCTTAAAGGTCACAAGATACCTACCGACTATATTAAGACAGCCTCTTGTCCACTAGGTAGAATATCACTCAGAAGATCATCTTGTACTCGACGAATGGATTCCACTCGGTGATGACCAGAAGTCAGTCGACACAGAAGGCGAGAAGCCACCTTAGAGAGGCTAACGGTCATACGTTAGACTGCTGTAGTTATTGTCATTTATGGCATACACTACCTGTAATGTATGCATTCAATCTCACTGATTGCACCCTTGAAGGCTGGACACTTACGAGGGGCAGTGCACTCTATATAAGCCACCCCTCCCCTCTGGCACAAGGGTTCGCATTCTGTAACACATGTATTCCACTCAACAGAAAAGCTCATGAGCACTGAGACGCAGGGTTGTGACCTCCAGTAGAGAGGGGCCTGAACTCATACAACCTTGCCGTAGCTAGGACTCTGCCCTCTACTTTCGTACCCTACTTATCTATTGTCAGGCTTATATCCATGTCAGCACTGAAAGAGGATCATCTTCTTCTGACAAGCGAGAGGAGAATGCTACCAGGAAGCATGGTTTCGGTTCGTCTTTCACACATCAGCTGAGATTTGGTTCCTTTGGGTCTTCCTCCGTGCCTGGTAGACTTTGGGGAGCTAGGGTAGGTTCATAGGCCTGACCTATAAGTCCTACCCATGGGCACCTCGTTATTACCTTAAAGGTCACAAGATACCTACCGAGTGGATTAAGACAACCTCTTGTCCACTCGGTAGAAAATCACTCGGAAGATCATCTTGTACTCGACGACTGGATTATACTCGGTGAAGACCAAAAGCCAGTAGACACAGAAGGCCAGAAGGCACCTGAGCTAGGCTAACGGTCATACGTTAGACTGCTATAGTTATTGTCATTTATGGCATACGTTACCTGTAACGTATGCATTCAATCTCACTTATTGCACCCTTGAAGGCTGGACACTTATGAGGGGCAGCGCACTCTATATAAGCCACCCCTCCCCTCTGGCACAAGGGTTCGTATTCTGTAACACCTGTATTCCACACGACACAAAGGCTCCAGAGCACTGAGACGTAGGGTTCTTACCTCCACCGCAGAGGGGCCTCAACTCATACAACCTTGCCGTAGCTAGGACTCCGTCGTCAACTTTTGTAGCCTACTTATCTACTACCAGGCTTATATCCACGATAGTTGGCGCCCATTGTGGGGCAGGCGTCTAGGCGACTTCCGGCAAGTTTGCGTTTTTTCTCCTTAAGCATGTCGTCCGGCGGCGATTTGTGCTTGGGTCACGAGATCGTTTTCGGCACACTCGTTTTCGTCGCTGATGATTCGGCATGGCTTCGGGTGGCGCCTCTCGACGTCGAGGCGCTTCCAGTTCGCAGAGCAACGTTCTTCCGCGCTAGTTCCTACGGAGTTCTTCTTCGCCAACCGTCGACTCCGTCGTCGACTGTGCTCCCCATCGCGCGTCGCAACAAGTGATCCGGTCGCTCGCGGCTCCAACGCTGGGTGCGTCATGCACTCGCACGTCAAGCGTCTTCGCTGCAGGTGGCGGCCATCGAACCTGCTGATACGTCTCGAACGTATCTATAATTTTTGATGGTTTCACGCTATTATCTTGTCTTCTTTGGTTGTTTTATGTACCTTTTATATCTTTTTTGGGACTAACTTATTAATTCAGTGGCAAGTGCCAGTTCCTGTTTTTTCCGTGTTTTTGACTCTTTTCAGATCTGATTTTGGAACGGAGTCCAAATGGAAGCGAAATGATTTTTTCCCGAACAGAAGAAGATCAGGGGGCCTTTGGGCCAAGCCAGGTGGCCTCCAGGGAGCCCACAAGCCCCCACTCCGCACTAGGGGGAGGCGGCGGTGGGCAGGCTTGTGGCCTCCCTGGCCGCCCCCTGACCTAGATCTTTGGCCTATAAATTCCCAAATATTCCGCAAAAAATCAGGGGAGCCTCGAAAATACTTTTCAGCCGCCGCAAGCTTCCGTTTCCGTGAGATCTCATCTGGAGACCCTTCCCGGCACCCTGCCGGAGGGGACTTTGGAGTTGGAGGGCTTCTTCATCATCATCATCACCCCTCCAATGACTCGTGAGTAGTTCACTTCAGACCTACGGGTCCGTAGTTAGTAACTAGATGGCTTCTTCTCTCTCTTGGATCTTCAATACAAAGTTCTCCATGATCTTCATGGAGATCTATCCAATGTAATCTTCTTTGGCGGTGTGTTTGTCGAGATCCGATGAATTGTGGATTTGTGATCAGATTATCTATGATATATATTTGAGTCTTTGCTGATTTCTTATATGCATGATTTGATATCCTTGTAAGTCTCTCCGAGTCTTGGGTTTTGTTTGGCCAACTAGATCTATGATTCTTGCAATGGGAGAAGTGCTTGGTTTTGGGTTCTGCCATGTGGTGACCTTTCCGAGTGACAGTACGGGCAGCAAGGCACACATCAAGTAGTTGCCATCAAGGGTAAAAAGATGGGGGTTTTATCATTGGTTTGAGATTATCCCTCTACATCATGTCATCTTGCTTAAGGCGTTACTCTGTTCTTATGGACTTAATACACTAGATGCATGCTCGACAGCAGTCGACGTGTGGAGTAATAGTAGTAGATGTAGACAATATCGGACAACTTGTTTTGGACGTGATGCCTATAGAAATAATCATTGCATAGATATCGTCACGACTTTGCACAGTTCTATCAATTGCTCGACAGTAATTTGTTCACCCACCGTCTACTTGCTTTCATGAGAGAAGCCACTAGTAATCACTACGGCCCCCGGGTCTATTCACATCCATCGTTTACATCTCCGCTTTTACTTTGCTTTGTTACTTTGTTGCTTTCAGTTCTCACTTGGCAAACAATCTATAAGGGATTGACAACCCCTTCATAGCGTTGGGAGCAAGCTTTTGTGTTTGTGCAGGATCTTGTGATACTCCTCCACTGGATTGATACCTTGGTTCTCAAACTGAGGGAAATACTTACCACCGCTGTGCTACATCACCCTTTCCGCTTCGAAGGAACACCAACGCAAGGCTCCAAGGCCATGGGGGAAATCCTTTGCATACTTGCCTAGGAAGTCCCTTAAGGCGTAGCCGCAGCTGAAGGATTCCGCGTGCCGTCAACACGACAATTTCTGCCGCCGTTGCAAGGGAAGCACAACTGACATCACCTGCTACACCTCCGTGTGCTACCTCCCACTCGGTGTCAGATCCGTCTGGCTCTTCTTCCGAGTGCGAGAGCTGCAGCCCTATGGCAGAGATCTTCATGGCCGGCTCACACGAGAGCCCGCCAGGACCAATCGGGACAAGCGGGAAACCAGAGAGACTTCGGGTGCGCGTCATCATCCGCGCCCTCCAACATCCGGTCGGCGTTCTCATCATGACAACATCGAGGTATTCCGCACGTCCGTCCTCAACTTGGCTGCGGTCGTAAGGATTGCAGACTGCATCCAGCCATCAAATTCAGAAGCGTGCAGAGGTGTGCAGCAGATCCGTTCTCTGTTACTCGCAGCGCAACAGGAAATTCCGTTGTTTCTCCGTATTACAATAGACTGCACAGGAATTCCGTCCGAGTAGACATCGTTCGGTCGGTTTACAACCCAGGTTCTCCCGAGCATCGCAGAGGAGGAGATCACCGAGAGGATCGATACAGAGACTAGGGGCGGAATCTGCTTCCCCCGCTGTTCAATTGCGAGGATCGCCATCGCTCACGCTCTCCTCCGCGGAGTGGTTCGTACGCGCCCCGGCGCAACGACGAAAGGCGATCGGTGGGTGATGAACGCGACCAAAGGCGTGATGTAAAGGACTATCTCACTCAGAAGAGAGTTGATAGAGGCCGAGCCCATCGTGACAGATCCGGCGGTGATCGTCCGAGTGGAAGTGTCTCTGTCATCTCCGGCCCCGAGTGTTTCAGCCGAGCAATCCGCTCCGCTGATATTCCCCCCAACTTCAGGTTGGTGGCCGGAATAAGCAAGTCCACTGGAGAATCCAAGCCAGAAACATGGCTAGATGATTACCGAGTGGCAGTTCAGATCGGCGACGACAACGATAACGTCGCAATGAAGCACTTGCCCCTGATGCTGGATGGTTTGGCCTGTGCTTGGTTGAATCAACTAGCTCCATCAAGCATATACTGCTGGGCAGACTTGGCCCGATTGTTCATCAAGATCTTCGAGGGGCACTTGCAAACGCCATGCTGGTCTCTCCGAGCTACAACATTGTATCCAGAAGCCGAGTGAGTCTTTGCACGATTTCATCTAGCGCTGGACCACTCTCCACCACACGGTGGAGAACGTCACTGAGCATCAGGCAGTCTGCGCTTTCAAAGCAGGCGTCAGGTACCGAGAGTTGTAGTTTAAGTTCGGTCGGACAGGAGATATGTCTATGAGCAAGATGATGGAGATAGCAACCCGCTATGCCAATGGAGAATAAGAAGACCGCCTCCGCAACGGCAAAGGCAAAGCAGTCGGCGAAGATGCCAATTCCAACAGAAAGGAGAAGCAGAAGGTGGAGCGCACACCGCCGGCAGAAGCAGCCGCTCTGGGAGCGGGAAAGTTCAAGGGAAATGCCAAGAGTCAATTCCCCCTCCCCCCAAGAAATTCAAGAAGTAGTCAGGACCAGATATCCTTGATCAGCCGTGTGCAATCCACACGAAAATAGATGAAGAAGGCAACACCATAGTGCCTAAGCATACCACTCGACAGTGCAGGTTGTTGATCCAGAAATTTGGAGAGGACCAGTCGAGTGAGAAAGACCAAGAGAAGGAGGACGAAGAGCAAGAAGACCCCTTTAAAAGGTCCATGCCACTCTGATGATCTTTGCTAATGTTGAAAGCAAGAGTCGACTGAAAGTGGTCAACTGAGAGGTCAACATGGCAGCTCCTTCCGCCCCAACACATCTGAAGTAATCATAGACTGCCATCAGCTTCAACCAGTCAGATCACCCGACCCATGTTCCCACTCTGGGACGTCAGGCTCTTGTTGTCGATCTGGTGGTAGAAGGAGTTCGACTCCACAAGGTGTTGATGGACGGAGGGAGTGGTTTGAACATCATGTACGCCGACACTCTCAAGGGGATGGGCATTCCGATGTCCAAACTCAGCGAGAGAAATATGCAGTTTCACGGAGTGATCCCAGGGAAGAAGGCCAAGTCACTCGGCCAGATTGCGTTAGACATCGTTTTCGGCTCTGACAAGAACTTCCGCAAGGAGAAACTCACGTTCGAGGTGGTGGACTTACAGAGTGCCTACCACACCATACTTGGTCGTCCAACATATGTACATTTCATGGCCCAACCATGTTATGTTTATCTGAAGATGAAGATGCCAGGGCCAAAGGCAGTCATCACCATCACCGGCAATCGACAGAGGGCAGAAGAATGTTTGCAGCACGGCTTGAGGATCCCGACCAGCAGCTGGCAATGGCGGAGCTTGATGAGTACCGGCAGACAGCAGATCCAACCGAACTTATGCGCTCGTAGAAGCCAGCTTCCAATACTTCATTCCAGCCGGAAGACGAAATCAAGAAAGTCAGCATTCACCCGACGGATCCCACCGCTGCCCCGACCAACATCTCAACAACTCTTGACCCTATAGGAAGCCGAGATCATTTAGTTCCTCCATGAGAACTGGTACATCTTCGCATGGAAGCCCGCTGACATTCCTGGTGTGCCCAGGTAACTGGCTGAGCACCGACTGAGTGTCGACCCCAATGCTCGACTTGTCAAGGAACATCTGCATCGGTCCGCCACACAGAAAAGGAAAGCAATCGACGAGGAAGTGGCTAAGCTCGTAGAGCCAAGTTCATTTGTGAGGTTTACCACTCCGAGTGGCTCGCGAATGTCATCATGGTGCCTAAGAAGGACAAGTCACTCCGAATGTGCATCGACTTCAAGGATATCAATTGGGTCTGCCCGAAAGACCACTTTTCGCTCCCCCGCATAGATCAGATTGTGGACTCGACTACGGGATGTGAGCAATTTTGTTTTTTAGATGCTTACTCTGGGTACCACCAGATCCGTCTGTATGGCCTAGATGAAATAAAAACGGCCTTCATCACCCCGTTTGGGTGATTCTGCTACATCACTATGACATTTGGTCTAAAAAATGCAGGAGCTACTTTTATGCGCATGATTGAGAAATGCCTCCTCGATCAGATCAGTCGGAACGTGGAGGCATACATGGATGATATCGTAGTTAAGTCACACAAAGGTTCTGTCCTGCTGACTGACTTGGCAGAAACGTTTGCCAACCTTCGAAAGTACGACATCAAGATCAACCCAGCCGAGTGCACATTCGGAGTCTCCAGAGGCAAGTTACCCGGTTTTCTTGTTTCCAAATGAGGAATCGATGTTAACCCCGAAAAGATCAGGGCAATCGTCCGAATGAAAAGCCCTGTGCGAGTACACGACGTCCAGAAGCTTACAGGATGTCTGTCAGCATTAAGTAGATTAATATCTCGACTCGGAGAGAAAGCCTTACCATTATACCGACTCATGAAGAAGTCAGATACTCTCGAGTGGGCTCCCGAAGCAGAAGTTGCATTCGTCGAGTTAAAGACTCTGCTATCCACCCAGCCAGTTCTTGTAGCTCCGTACAGCAAAGAGCCACTCCTCTTATACATCGCCGCTACAAATCAAGTCGTCAGCACAGTCGTGACAGTCGAGCGAGAGGAGGAAGGCAAGGCTTATAAGATTCAGCGCCCAGTGTATTATGTTTCTGAGGTATTGACTCCTTCCAAGCAGAGATATCCCCACCATCAGAAGCTTCTCTATGGGATTTACATGACTGCAAAGAAGGTAGCTCATTATTTTCAAGATCACTCGGTGTCTGTTGTCAGTGACGCCCCATTGTCAGAAATCCTTCACAATCGGGATGCATCGGGCCGAGTGGTGAAGTGGGCAATGGAACTATTATATTGTGACATAAAGTTCGAAGCCAAGAAAGCCATCAAATCTCAAGCTCTGGCAGATTTCATGGCTGAATGGGTGGAACAACAACAACCAGCCCCCACTCACTCGGCACACTGGACTATATTCTTTGACGGCTCGAAGATGCTGAGTGGTTCTGGTGCAGGTGTAGTTTTTATATCCTCGAAGGGCGACAAGCTCAGTTACGTATTGCAGATTCACTTTGATTCCTCTAACAATGAGGCATAGTATGAAGCTATCCTTTATGGGTTGCGTATGTCCATCTCACTCGGCGTCCCACGCTTGATGGTATACGATGACTCGGATCTAGTGGTTAATCAAGTAATGAAATAGTGAGATGTGAGAAACCATGCCATGACTGGGTAGTGCAACGCAGTAAGAAAGCTTGAGAAAAGAAGGTTTGAAGGTTTGGAACTTCATCACGTTCCTCGATTGAAGAATCAAGCTGCTGATGAGTTGGCAAAAACCGGATCCACTCAGAAAATTGTGCCCAATGATGTTTGTTTAGAGCACATACACACCCCTTCGGTCCAGGAAGATCCATTCACTGAAGAACCTCCTCAGCCTACAAGTGCATCTGATCCGACTGAAGTTGAAATCCCAGCATTTGTCGATCTGATCATGGAGATTCGAGTGGTCACGCCCGAGTGGAGAGTGCCGTATATTGCATACATCCTGAGGCGAGAGCTACCGAAGATGAAGACGAAGCTAGATAGATCGTTCGCAGGTCAAAGGCCTTCACATTCATGGGAGATCAGCTCTATAAGGAAAGTGTGACTGGCATAGCTCAGCGGTTTATTTCCCGTGAGGAAGGCCGACTCATTTTGGAGGAAATTCACTCGGGAACCTGTGGTCATCATGCATCCTCCAGAGCCATCGTTGCCAAAGCATTCCGAGTTGGATTCTTCTGGCCACGTGCGAGTGAAATGGCCAAGGAGCTTGTAGATCGCTGCGAAGGTTGTCAATTCTACTCCAACAAATCACACAAGCCGTCATATGCTCTAAATACAATCCCCCTCATATGGTAGTTTTCCATGTGGGGCTTGGACATGGTCGGACCCTTCCGCACAGGGCAGAGCGGATTCACTCATTTGCTAGTTGCAGTCAACAAATTCACCAAGTGGATAGAGGCCAGGCCAATCAAAAATCTAGATGCACGTACTGCAATCAAGTTCATGAGGGAAATCACTTTCAGATTTGGGGTTCCACACACAATCATCACGGACAATGGATTGAACTTCGACTCGGATGAATTCAAGAGTTTTTTATCCAACCAAGGAACCCGAGTGAATTACGCATCCGTTGCTCACCCTCAAACAAACGGCCAAGCTGAACGGGTCAATGGACTCATACTTCAAGGTTTAAAACCTCGTCTCATGCGAGAAATTGGACACACTTCACACGCTTGGGTCGTCGAGTTACCTTCTGTGCTCTAGGGACTCAGAACGACCCCGAACAGGTCGACTGGGCGGTCTCCATTCTTTCTCGTATACGGAGAAGAAGCTGTCCTTCCGAGTGATTTGCTTCACAATTCCCCCCGAGTTGAACTCTTCTCAGAAGCCAAAATCGAACAAGCCCGACAAGACATAGTCGATCTCTTGGAGGAGGAGTCGAGATGGCCCTGATCCGATCGACGATCTACCAACAAGACCTACGGCGGTTCAAATCAAGACACGTCACGAGTCGGACGTTCCAAGCAGGCGATTTGGTGCTCCAAGTGCATCAGAAGAGACCACAGAAGTTGCCCCCCACCTGGGAAGGACCATTCATCGTCTCCAAGGTGCTGAAATACGGAGCATACATACTCTACAATCTGGAGAAGAGGATCGACGAGCCGCGGGCGTGGAACGGAGATCTACTTAAGCGTTTTTATGCCTGATTAGCGACTGTTTCGCGGTAACGAACAAGATTCCCTAAAGCAATTTACTTGCCAGAAGTTTTGATTACTGCAATATATTTTTTGACTCCGGTCTAGAATACCTTTGTGAGTGAAGAGCAACCCTCTCACTCGGGGGCTTAGCCGCGAACCAGATTCGCCTAAGTTAGAAAACTTCTCCAAGTGAAGAGATACCCTCTCACTCGGGGGCTTAGTCGCGACCCAGATTCGCCTAAGTTAAAAAACTTCTCCGAGTGAAGAGCTACCCTCTCACTCGGAGGCTTAGTCGCGAACCAGATTCGCCTAAGTTAGAAAACTTCTCCGAGTGAAGAGCTACCCTCTCACTTGGGGGCTTAGCCCCGAACCAGATTCGCCTAAGTTAAAAAACTTCTCCGAGTGAAGAGCTACCCTCTCACTCGGGGGCTTAGCCGCGAACCAGATTCGCCTAAGTTAAAAAAAACTTCTCCGAGTGAAGAGCTACCCTCTCACTCGGAGGCTTAGCCGCGAACCACATTCACCTAAGTTAGAAAACTTCTCCGAGTGAAGAGCTACCCTCTCACTCGGGGAGCTTAGCCGCGAACCAGATTCTCCTAAGTTAGAAAAATTCTCTGAGTGAAGAACTACCCTCTCACTCGCGGGGGGGGGGGGGGGGGGCTTAGCAGGAAACCAGATTCGCCTAATTTGAAAAACTTCTCGTAGTGAAGAGCTACCCTCTCACTCGGGGGGCTTAGCCGCGAACCAGATTCGCCTAAGTTAGAAAACTTCTCCGAGTGAAGAGCTACCCTCTCACTCGGGGGGCTTGGCCGCGAACCAGATTCGCCTAAGTTAGAAAACTTCTCCGAGTGAAGAGCTACCCTCTCACTCGGGGGCTTAGCCACGAACCAGATTCGCCTAAGTTAGAAAACTTCTCCGAGTGAAGAGCTAGCCTCTCACTTGGGGGGCTTAGTCGCGAACCAGATTCACCTAAGTTAGAAAACTTCTCCGAGTGAAGAGCTACCCTCTCACTCGGGGGGCTTAGCCGCGAACCAGATTTACCTGAGTTAGAAAACTTCTCCGAGTGAAGGGCTACCCTCTCACTCGGGGGCTTAGCCGCGAACCAGATTCACCTAAGTTAGGAAACTTCTTCGAGTGAAGAGCTACCCTCTCACTCGGGGGCTTAGCCGCGAACCAGATTCGGCTAAGTTAAAAAACTTCTCCGAGTGAAGAGCTACCCTCTCACCCGGAGACTTAGCCGCGAACCAGATTCACCTAAATGACGAAACCCCTCCCAACTGCGAATCAGACTTCGCTTAGCCCTAACCCAACTGTGAATCAAGCTTCGCTTAGGTGGGAAGACTTTGTGTATGCCTAGAGTATCCCCAAAAAGCAAAGTTCATTCGACAAAGATAAACACAAACTGAGTCGAAACGAGCACATCAATGATACCCGGCGTAGATCAAGGTTATCCGCGAAGGACAAAAGCAATCGGGTTATTACCTGAACAAATTTTAAAGTGTTTACAGAATCACTCGGCATACCGAGGCAAATAATTTTTTTTCTCATGAGTGTTCGACTTCTTCATGGCTCATCTGGACTGGCCGGCTCCACGAAGGTGTCGAGGTCGATGACGTCGGTGATGCGGGTTGCAGTTCCAATGAAGGTCTCCATGAAGTCTTCAAACCGAAGCTTCTTGGTATTTGCAACCTGCAGCGCCTTTAGCTTCTCCTCCAAAGTCTCCTTACAATGGACCCTGACGAGTGAAAAAACCACATCAGCCGCACACAGATGAGCAGACTTCTTCCACCCTTGAACCCACTGAGGAATCTGCTCCATTCGAGTCATCATTGCCTCCAGGTCATGTTAGAGATCATCCTCTGGCCATAGCTCCTTGTCGATCTTGCTCACAACCTCCTTCAGTCGCGTGACATACTTCTCCACCTTCGTTAGTCTGGAGTTCACACGGAACAGATTCAGAGTTGGACCATCACCGAGTGGAGTATTGATTGGGTCAAGCGAGGGCTCGATCTCCTCAGTATCCTTCCCCAAGTCTTGACAGAATTCTGTGAGGGAGAAGTTTCAAGGTCATCAACAAAGTATTACACAATCAATTGCAAAATTCACTCGACAAGACACTTACCGGTGAGTAACTCCATCATCTTTGTGGTAAAGTCTCCCACATATTTTTCTTGAGCATTCGCCCTCTTGCTCATATCCTTCAACTCGTTCATCCACTTCATTCACTCTTTCTGCATTTTCTCCACCTCCACCTGCAAGCTCTTACTGGTTGCCTGAGCCTCCACCAATGCTTTGTCCTTCTCCTCCAGTGTTTTCTTCATAGCAGCTACTTCATTTGTAGCCGCCTCCATGTTCGTAGTCAGGTGAGTCTTTTCTGCAGCCAAGGTAGCATAAGCAGAACCTACTTCACAAGCTTTCTGAAAGAGTCAGAAGACAAACATCAGTCGATATATATATATATATCACTTCTAAGTGATATATGGTCAAAGTAAATTCACTTCTGAGTGATAAAAACTTAATTCGATTGAAGCACAAGACATGTTTCCGATCAGACCCCTGCCGATGCAAGCACTCTACAGCGGTCTTGGGGACTACACCCAGTGGCGTCGCTCTGCGTGACCCCACTGACTTATCACTCGATCAGGTCTGTTCTGACGAGCCAAACAGATTATACACTCAAGTACTTCACACTATTATCGTTCACTGCCGACTAATAATAATCTAGGGGACTACACCCACTGGGTGCACTTACCGTCCCCCCACTGGATTCAAAACTCAACCAGATCAGCTCTCGTTGATTTTAACAACAAAAAAAGTCTCTACTGATTAAGACCCCTGCCAGTGCAAGCACTCGACAACGGTCTCGGGGACTACACTGATAACCCACAAGTATAGGGGATCGCAACAGTTTTCGAGGGCAGAGTATTCAACCCAAATTTATTGATTCGACACAAGGGGAAGCCAAAGAATATTCTCAAGTATTAGCAGTTGAGTTGTCAATTCAACCACATCTGAAAGACTTAGTATCTGCAGAAAAGTATCAGTAGAAGAGTAGTATGATAGCAACAGTAGCAACAGTAACCAGTAGCAGCAAAGTGACAATAGTAGTAGCAGAGTAACAGTAGCAGCAGTGACAACAGTAGCGACAAAGTAACGTAGCAAGGACCAGTAGGAAAAACTCGTAGGCATTGGATCGGTAATGGATGATTATGCCAGATGTTATTCATCATGCAACCGTTAAAACACGGAGAGATAAGTAACTAGCTCCAGTTCGTCAATCTAATGTAGGCATGTATTCCGTATGTAGTCATACGTGCTTAGGGAAAAAAACTTGCATGACATCTATTGTCCATCCCTCCCGTGGCAGCAGGGTCCTAATGGAAACTACATGTTATTAAGGTTCTCCTTTTAATAAAGAATGGACCAACGCATTAACACTTGGTGAATACATGAACTCCTCATACTATGGTCATCTCCGGGAGTGGTTCCGGCTATTGTCACTCCGGGGTTGCCGGGTTATAACACATAGTAGGTGACTACAACTTGCAAGATAGGATCAAGAACACACATATATTGGTGACAACATAATAGGTTTAGATCTGAAATCATGGCACTCAGGCCCTAGTGACAAGAATTAAGCATGGCAAAGTAGTAGCAAGATCAATCTCAGAACATAGTGGATACTAGGGATTAATCCCCGTCAAAACTAACTCGATTACATGATATATCTCATCCAACCCATCACCGTCTAGCAAGCCTACGATAAGATTACTCACGAAAGGTGAAGAGCATCATGGAATTGGCTATGAAGGAAGGTTGGTGATGATGATGGCGACGATCTCCCCTCTCCGGAGCCCAGAACGGACTCCAGATCTGCCCTCCAGAGGAAGAACAGGAGATGGCGGTGCCTCCGTATTGTAAAACGCGATGAACTCTTCTCCTTGATTTTTTTCTCGACGAAAGGGACTAAATAGAGCTGGAATTGGAGGCGGTGGAGCTTCATGGGCCCCACAAGCCTGCAAGGCGCGGCCAGGGGGGTCGCGCCTGGTGGGCTTGTGGGCTCCATGCTCCACCCCTCTGGTTGATTCTTGCGCCAGTGTTTTTTATATATTCCATAAAAAATCCCCGTAAATTTCCAGGTCATTCCGAGAACTTTTATTTCTGCGCAAAAAAAACACCATGCCAATTTTGCTGAAAACAACATTAGTCCGGGTTAGTTCCATTCAAATCATGCAAATTAGAGTCCAAAACAAGGGCAAAAGAGTTTGGAAAAGTAGATACAACGGAGACGTATCAACTCCCCCAAGCTTAAAACCTTGCTTGTCCTCAAGCAATTCAGTTGACGAACTGAAAGAGACAAAAGAAAAACTTTTACGAACTCTGTTTGATCTTGTTGTTGCAACTATGTCTAACTCATATGCAGAATTTCAGCAAGATCACAAGCTAACCACATAAGCAAATGACATCTAGGTCTCACGGTAAACTCATATCAGTGGCATAATCAACTAGCGAGCAATAATAATAAGTTTCAAACGTCAACACTTCAATCAAAACAATCATGAAGCAGTACGAACAGATGGTATCTCGCTAGCTCTTTCTGAGACCGCAAAACATAAATGCGGAGCACCTTCAAAGACCAAGGGTTGACTAAACATTGTAATTCATGGCAAAGAAGATCCAGTCACAGTCATACTCAACATCAGTCAAAAGCAAAGCATAAAAATGACAGAGGTGCTCTCTAATTGGTGCTTTTATAAGAAGAGGATGACTCAACAGGAACATAAATAGAGAGGCCCTTCGCAAAGGGAAGCATTGATTTGCAGAGGTGCCAGAGCTCAAGCTTTGAAAACAGAGATAATAATTTTGGGTGGCATCCTTTCATTGTCAACGCAATGACCAAGAATTCTCACCATCTTCCATGCTACACATGGTATAGGCGGTTCACAAACAGAAAAGTAAAGTTTTGACTCCCTCACCCCCGATCAATCACACTCCACGACTAGCCGAATGCTCGGGTGCCATCCATACCAACAACAATCCAGGGGGAGTTTTGTTTGCAATTATCTTTTCGATTTGAGCATGGAACTGGGCATTCCAATTACCGGCCCCTTTCTTGTGAATGATAGTGAATAAACACATATCGAGGATAACACGCCTAGCATGGAAGATACAGATAGCCCCCTGTCACCACATGAGCGGTTCGGGCATGCAAAACAGATTATTTCTTGAAGGTTTAGAGAGTGGCACATGCAAATTTACTTGGAACGGCAGGTAGATACCGCATATAGGTAGGTATGGTGGACTCATATGGAACAACTTTGGGTTTATGGAAGTGGATGCACAAGCAGTATTCCCGCTTAGTACAAGTGAAGGCTAGAGAGCCTCCAACTAGAGAGCGACAACAGTCATCAAAATGCATTGAGATTAACCAACATTGAGTGCAAGCATGAGTAGGACATAAATCACCATGAACATGAATATCATAGAGGCTATGTTGATTTGTTTCAACTACATGTGTGAACATGCACCAAGTCAAGCCACTTGAATCATTCAAAGGAGGATACCGTCCTATCATACTACATCATAGTCATCGCAAAATTCATGTTGGCATCCAAGATAAACAATTATAATCTCCTAGCTAATTAAGCATGGCATCAGAAACTAAGATCTCTAAGTTGTCATTGAAAACATGTTTCTCTCACAACTAATCTGAATCAGGAACGATGAGCTAGTCATATTTACAAAAACAAAATAGATCGAGTTCATACCAGCTTTTCCAGGCTCAGTCACTTCATCATATATCGTCATTATTGCCTTTCACTTGCACAACCGAATGATTTGAACAATAATAAGAGTGCTCGTGCATTGGACTAAGCTGGAATCTGCAAGCAAACACAAAGGAGAAGACAAAGTAATATGGCTCTTTAACAGATAAACAAATATGCATGCGAGAGCCACTAAACATTGTAACCATGGTCTTCTACCTTGACCCAAAGAAAAAGAAAACTATTTACACGGGAAAGCTCCCAGCAAGCAAAAGAAGAACGAGAAATCTTTTTGGGTTTTCTCAAACTAGACAAACTCACGAAATGAAAACGTGAAAAAAGAAAATAAACTAGCATGGATGATACAGTGGCAAAGTGTGAACACCGACTATCATAGTGAAAGTGTAAGCAAGAATATAAAGTCGGTGAGAAACACGTACTCCCCCAAGCTTAGGCTTTTGGGCTAAGTTGGTCTATTCCCAAGGAGGGAAATAACCGTCTCTAGGGTACTCCGGAGTGGACTGAGGATGCCACTGTTGTGTGAGCTCCTCTGACTCCCACTGATAAACTAGCGTCTGGTACTCGACTGGTAGCTCGGGCACGGGCGCCTGTGGTTGGGCTATGCCCCAATATGCGTAGATGTCCGAGGGCATAATAATGTACCTGCATGTATGAAGATTGAACAAAGAAGGAGCAGGCAAGGTAATAGTCTCACGAGTACCCCGACTAAATACTAGGTTATAAATCATCCTTCTATTTATATCTCTATCAAGAAAGTCATGGCGAACCATGCTATCATAATCTAGATATCTCTCGGGAAGAAGAATCTCTTCTTCCCCGTCCAGTCTAATAGGTATCTCAAAATGTCTAGCAAGATGAGTAGCATAGATACCTCCATAAACAACGCCTTTAAAATGGTTCGTGTTCAACCGTTGAGCTACTATAGCACCCAAGCTATAAGTTTTATCATTATAAAGGGCTTCACGCAAAATCGCAAGATCTGGAGAGCTAAGGGCCCCAGCTTTCCCACGGCCAATCAAACATTTTCCCACGAATTATGAGAAGTACCGAAGCACGGGAAAATGTATGCTAGCAGCTCTAGCGCAAGACACTCCTCGCTCCTCTCCTACAACAATAGTATCGATGAAAGCCTCCAAGTCCCGTGGACAAGGTTCATGAATATCCCCAACATAAGGTAATTTGCAAACATTGCAAAAATCCTGAAGTGACATGCGCTGGGGGATATCATATAACTTGAACTCAACCATGGGAGGATTCTTCCTTGGATAGAAGTTAAAGCTTTGCACGGAAAAATTAGTGAGGATGAGGTATTGCAGACACTTATCTTCAATGAAGGCGGTAAGGCGTGTGTTCTCCACCAAGTAGTAGAAGCCCTCACAAAGTCCGGCGGCACGTAAGAACACATCGCTTGGCCACTCACACGCTTGAACTTCTGCAACTCGGGGGACCGGATACTTGGGTTTCTTCTTCTCATTCCCATTATCCTTGGGGTCATGGCTTAAAGAGCCTCTTAAGAACCTCCTCGTCTTTTCCTTTTTCTAACTCTGAAAATTTATGAAATTTTTAGTGATTCTAAGGAAAAGTGAACAAGGCCCAACGAAACACGTAGCAACCACTCCCACAGGTGCCTAGAGGCCATATCACGCATCAAAACTACTTGGGACCAGCTAAAATTAGCATGCAAAGCTCAAGAACAGGGTCACCAAGGCAGCAAAAATACGCGACGTATAAGGCACTAGAGCAAAAACTAATTGGACCAATGGAGGAGTCACTTACCAAGGAGCAATTTCCTCAAAACAGTTTGGTGAATGGTGCTTTGCACAAGGAGATCAAAAATCGCAGCAAGAAGAGCAAGAACACGTGTTTGAGTTGCGAAGCGATTTTTTCTGGAGGTAGGAGAAGCAGATGGGAGCTAGAATAAGTGGAGGGGGTGCACGTGGGCCCCACAAGCCTGGTAGGCGCGGCTAGGGGGGTGCCCGTGCCTCCAGGCCTTGTGGCCCACTCGTGCAGCCCCCTGACTAGCTCTTCGTCTCAGAATTTTTCAAAAATTCCAGAAAAAATCATACTTGATTTTCACGGCATTCGGAGAACTTTTATTTTCAGGGTACTTTTCTACGGGACACAAAAACAGAAAACATGGAAAACTAAACAAAATCTATCATTTTTCTTCTAATCAACCGAAGGTGAAATCTTGGAACAAAGGTTTGTGACTCCTCGATTCATCCATCCCATGGTCATCGAAAGAAATCCATCAATTAGGTTCATCAAGTCTCCTTGACAAACTTTTTCGAATCGCATAAAAAAGAATGGAGAATTTTCGAATAGTCACTAGGTTACCTCAATGGGGATGTGCATATCCCGGACAATCAAATCATTCTTCATCTTGACAGTAGGTATAGGGCATTCGAAGCTCCCAATAAGAATCGATGAAGTTTTTTCGATAGCATTGATGCAATGTACTCGATATTGTTACTTCGGAAAGTGCACCGTATGCTCATTGTCGTTGACATGGAAAGTGACATTGCCTTTGTTGCAATCTATAACAGCCCCTGCAGTGTTTAAAAAGTGTCTTCCAAGGATGGCCGCCATGGCATCATCCTCGGGAATATCCAGGATAACAAAGTGTGTTAAGATAGTGACATTTGCAACCACAACAGGTACATCCTCCCAAATGGCGATAGTAAAAGCAGTTGATTTGTCGGCCATTTGCAGAGAGATTTTAGTGTGTGTCAGCTTATCCTGTTCAAGTCTACGATAAAGAGAGAGAGGCATAACACTAACACCGGCTCCAAGATCGCATAAAGCAGTTCTAAGTAGTTTCCTTTAATGGAGCAAGGTATAGTGGGCACTCCGGGATCACCTAGTTTCTTAGGAGTTCCACCCTTGAAGGTATAATTAGCAAGCATGGTGGAAATCTCAACCTCAGGTATCCTCCTCTTATTAGTCACAATATCCGTCATGTACTTAGCATACAGAGACATTTTGAGCACATCTGTCAAACACATTTGCAGAAAGACAGGTCTAAACATTTCAACAAATCGCTCAAAATCCTCATCATCCTTTTTCTTGGATGGTTTAGGAGGAAAGGGCACGGGTTTCTGAACCCATGGTTCCCTTTCTTTACCATGCTTCCTAGCAGCGAAGTCATTCTTATCGTATCTCTTATTCTTAGGCTGTGGGTTATCAAGATCAACAGGTTCAATCTCCACATCCTTATCCTTGCTAGGTTGAGCATCAACATGAACATCAGTATTGATATTATCATTAGGCTCATGTTCATCACCAAATTGTGTTTCGGCATCAGAAGCAGAGACATCGTTTGGACTCTGAGGTGTAACAGCAACAGGGTTACTAGCGTGCAAGTTCCTATCATCCTTCTTCTTCTTTCTAGGATGACTAGGTGCATCAGTGCTAACTCCTTGAGAATCTTGTTCAATTCTCTTAGGATGACCCTTAGGATACAAAGGTTCCTGGGTCATTCTATCGCCTCTAGTGATGACTCTGACAGAATTGTCATTCAACCCATTGAGCAAGTCATTTTGAGCCTTAAGTACTTGTTCTACTTGAGTAGTAACCATATAGGCATGTGTACTCAACAGCTTAAGATCATTCACATTTCTGTCCACACAAGCATTTAAATGACTAAGCATACGAGCATTCTGTTCCAACTGTCTGCTAACATAATCATTGAAACTTTGTTGTTTGACAACAAAGTTATCAAATTCATCCAGGCATAAGCTAGCGGGTTTATCAAAAGGAATATCACTCTCATTGAATCTACGAAGACAATTTACCTCTACTACCTGTATCGGGTTATCAAGACGATGGATCTCTTCGATAGGTGGTAGATTTTTGACATCTTCAGGTTTAACGCCTTTCTCTTTCATAGATTTCTTAGCTTCTTACATATCTTCAGGACCGGGGAATAGAATACCTCCTTTCTTCGGAGTTGGCTTAGGAGGTGGTTCGGGAATAGTCCAAGCATTCTCATTGCACAAGATGTTATTCAATAGGATCTCAGCTTGTTCTACGGTTCGTTCCCTAAAAACACAACCAACACAACTTTCTAGGTGGTCTTTGGAAGCATCGGTTAGTCCATTATAGAAGATACCAAGTATTTCATTCTTCTCAAGAGGGTGATGAGACAAAGCATTCAGTAGCTGAACGAGCCTCCCCCAAGCTTGTGGGAGACTTTCTTCTTCAACTTGCACACAGTTGTATATTTCCTGCAAGGCAGCTTGCTTCTTGTGGGCAGGGAAATATTTTTCAGAGAAGTAGTAGATCATATCCTGGGGGCTATGCACACAACCAGGAGCAAGAGAAGTGAACCAAGTCTTAGCATCATCCTTTGGTGAGAAAGGAAACAACTTGAGGATATAGTAGTGGCGGATCTTTTCCTCACTCGTGAATAGGGTGGCTATATCATGTAGTTTGGTAAGATGGGCTACAACCGTTTCAGACTCATAACCGTGAAAAGGATCAGATTCGACCAGAGTGATTAACTCAGTGTTGACACGGAATTCATAATCCTTATCGGTCACAAAGATAGGCGGAGTAGCAAACTTCGAGTCGTATTTCATCCTAGCGTTCAAAGATTTTTCTTTCCACTTGAGCAGTAATTTCTCAACATCATAGCTATCCTTACACGCAAGAAAATCCTCAGCTATCTCTCTCTCCATAACATAACCCTCAGGCATATCAGGAAATTCATATCTAGGAGAGCTAGTTCTAACAGGCAAAATAGCAGGTTCTACCTCAATAATCTCAACAGTTCCAGAAGTATCATCACATCTAGCAGCAACTCTAGCAATTTGTGCATCAAGGAATGCACCTGGTGACAAAGCATTATCAAGCATAGCATCATCACAAGCATCATGGACAGCAGAAGTAGCATCATCAAGCAAAGGCGACACATCAAAATTTCTAGCAGGAGGTGGTGTCGCAAACTTACTCATAACTGAAGGTGAATCAAGTGCAGAGCTAGATGGCAGTTCCTTACGTGTCCTCGTAGTTGAGGGCAAGACTTTAGTTCTTGGATCTTTCAGATTCGTCATAGTGATCAGCAGACGTAAATCCCAAGTGACTCACAGAATATAGCTATGCCTCCCCGACAACGGCGCCAGAAAAAGGCACATTGATGGGAGACTATTGTTAACTTTGGCTTCCCCGGCAACGACGCCAGAAAAAGGTCTTGATAACCCACAAGTATAGGGGATCGCAACAGTTTTCGAGGGTAGAGTATCCAACCCAAATTTATTGATTCGACACAAGGGGAAGCCAAAGAATATTCTCAAGTATTAGCAGTTGAGTTGTCAATTCAACCACAGCTGAAAGACTTAATATCTGCAGAAAAGTATCAGTAGTAGAGTAGTATGATAGCAACAGTAGCTACACTAACCAGTAGCAGCAAAGTGACAGAAGTAGCAGCAGAGTAACAGTAGCAGCAGTGACAGCGGTAGTGGCAAAGTAACGTAGCAAGGATGAGTAGGAAAAACTCGTAGGCATTGGATCGGTGATGGATGATTATGTCGGATATTATTCATCGTGCAACAGTTATAACACGGAGAGATAAGTAACTAGCTCCAGTTCGTCAATGTAATGTAGGCATGTATTTCGGATGTAGTTGATAACCCACAAGTGTAGGGGATCGCAAAAGTTTTCGAGGGTAGAGTATTCAACCCAAATTTATTGATTCGACACGTAGGGAAGCGAAAGAATATTCTCAAGTATTAGCAGCTGAATTTGTCAGTTTCAACCACACCTGAAAGATTAGTGTCTACAAGCAAAGTATCAGTAGCAAAGTGGTATGATAGCAACGGTGTGAGAAAAAGATCTGTTGACGGCAGAATATTCCTAAGTGTTGTATCAATGGCGCCAGTAAATAGCACATGGACAGGGAACTATTCTTCCCTATCAACGGCTCCAGAAAAATCTTGCAACAAGTAGCAGCAAAGTAACAACAGTAGTGATAGCAGTAGCAAGGAACAGTAGTAGGAGCAGCAGTAGTAAAAGCAGAGTAATAGCAGTAGCAACAGTAGTAGCAACAGCAGTAGCACCAAAGTAACGTAGCAAGGACTAGTAGTAAAAGACTCGTAGGCAGTGGATCGGTGATGGATGAGTACGACGGATGTGATTCATCATGTAACAGCTATAACACGGAGAGATAAGTAACTAGCTCCCGTTCGTCAATCTAATGTAGGCATGTATTTCGTATGTAGTCATACGTGCTTAGGGAAAAGAACTTGCATGACATCTATTGTCCATCCCTCCCGTGGCAGCGGGGTCCTAATGGAAACTACGGGATATTAAGGTTCTCCTTTTAATAAAGAACTGGACCAACGCATTAACACTTGGTGAATACATGAACTCCTCATACTATGGTCATCTCCGGGAGTGGTTCTGGCTATTGTCACTCCGGGGTTGCCGGGTCATAACACATAGTAGGTGACTACAACTTGCAAGATAGGATCTAAAACACACATATGTTGGCGACAACATAATAGGTTCAGATCTGAAATCATGGCACTCGGGCCCTAGTGACATGCATTAAGCATGACAAAGTAGTAGCAATATCAATCTCAGAACTTGGTGGATACTAGGGATCAATCCCCGTCAAAACTAACTCGATTACATGATAGATCTCATCCAACTCATCACCGTCCAGCAAGCCTACGATGAGATTACTCACGAATGGTGAAGAGCATCATGGAATTGTTGATGGATGAAGGTTGATGATGACGATGGCGACGATTTCCCCTCTCCGGAGCCCGGAACAGACTCCAGAATTGCCCTCCACATGAAGAACAGGAGGTGGCGGCGCCTCCGTATCGTAAAACGCGATGAATCCTTTTCTCTAATTTTTTTTTGGGCAAGACGGAAGATATAGAGTTGAGTTTGGGGGCGGTGGAGCCACTTGGGCCCCACAAGCCCTCACGGTGCGGCCAGGGGGGTGGCCGCGGCGTGTGGGCTTGTGGCCCACTGGTCCACCTCCTCCGGTGGATCTTTGCACAGGTGTTTTTCTTTTATTCCATAAAAATTCTCCGTAAATTTTCAGGACATTCCGAGAACTTTTATTTCTGCACAAAAACAACACCATGGCAATTCTGCTGAAAACAGCGTTAGTCCACGTTAGTTCCATCCAAATCATGCAAATTAGAGTCCAAAACAAGGGCAAAAGAGTTTGGAAAAGTAGATATGACGAAGACGTATCAACTCCCCCAAGCTTAAAGCCTTGCTTGTCCTCAAGCAATTCAGTTGACAAACTGAAAGAGACAAAACAAAAACTTTGACGAACTCTGTTTGATCTTGTTGTTGCAACTATGTCTAACTCATAACTAGAATTTCAGCAAGATCACAAGTAAACCACATAAGAAAATGACATCTAGGTCTCACGGTAAACTCATATCAACGGCATAATCAACTAGCGAGCAAATAATAATAAGCCTCAAATGTCAACACTTCAATCAAAACAACATGAAGCAGTACGAATAGATGGTATCTCGCTAGCTCTTTCTGAGACCGCAAAACATAAATGCAGAGCACCTTCAAAGACCAAGGGCTGACTAAACATTGTAATTCAAGGCAAAGAAGATCCAGTCAGAGTCATACCCAACACGGTTAAAAGCAAAGCATAAAAATGACAGAGGTGCTCTCTAATTGGTGCTTTTGTAACAGGAGAATGACTCAATAGGAACATAAATAGAGAGGCACTTCGCAGAGGGAAGCACTGATTTGCAGAGGTGCCAGAGCTCAAGCTTTGAAAACAGAGATAATAATTTTGGGTGGCATGCTTTCATGGTCAACGCAATGACTAAGAGTTCTCAACATCTTCCACGCTACAAATGCTATAGGCGTTTCCCAAACATAAAAGTAAAGTTTTGACTCCCCCACCACCAACCAATCACACTCCATCGCTAGCCGAATCCTCGGGTACCGTCCATACCAACATCAATCCTGGGGGAGTTTTCTTTGCAATTATCTTTTCGATTTGAGCATGGAAGTGGGAATTCCAATTACCGGCCCCTTTCTCGTGAATGATAGTGAATAAACACATATCAAGGATAACACGCCTAGCATGGAAGATACTGATAGCCCCTGTCACCACATGAGCGGTTCGGGCATGCAAAACAGATTATTTCTTGAAGGTTTAGAGAGTGGCACGTGCAAATTTACTTGGAACGGCAGGTAGATACCGCACATAGGTAGGTATGGTGGACTCATATGGCACAACTTTGGGTTTATGTAGGTGGATGCACAAGCAGTATTCCCGCTTAGTACAAGTGAAGGCTAGCAAAAGACTGGGAAGCGACCAACTAGAGAGCGACAACAGTCATCAAAATGCATTGAGATTAACTAACATTGAGTGCAAGCATGAGTAGGACACAAATCACCATGAACATGAACATCATAGAGGCTATGTTGATTTTGTTTCAACTGCATGCGTAAACATGTGCCAAGTCAAGCCACTTGAATCATTCAAAGGAGGATACCATCCTATCATACTACAACACAGTCATCTCAAAATTTATGTGGGCAACCAAGACAAACCATTATAAGCTCCTAGCTAAGTAAGCATGGCATAAGCAACTATGATCTCTAAGTTGTCATTGCAAACATGTTTCTCTCACAACAAAGCTGAATGAGGCACGATGAGCTAGTCATATTTACAAAAACAAAATAGATCGAGTTCATACCAGCTTTTCTAGGCTCAGTCAGTTCATCATATAGCGTCATTATTGCCTTTCACTTGCACGACCGAATGATGTGAACAATAATAAGCGTGCTCGTGCATTGGACTAAAGCCGGAATCTGCAAGCTGACACAAAGGAGAAGACAAAGTAATATGGCTCTTTGAAAGCTAAATAGGTATGCATGCAAGAGCTACTAAACATTGTAACCAATATCTTCTACCTGGACCCAAAGAAAAGAAAACTATTTACACGGGAAAACTCCCAACAAGCAAGAGAAGAAAAAGAAAATATTTTTGGTTTTTCTCAAACTAGACAGACACACGAAAAGAAAACTAGAAAAATAAAATAAACTAGCATGGATGATAAAGTGGCAAAGTGTGAATGATCCGCAATCTCTGGCGTTAACTAGACGAATGCTTATGACAACAAACCTTCTCCTGCAACAACACCAGAAGAATGCTGATAGCACTCCCCGGCAATGAAACTGGAAGAATGTTGTTGATGGCCCACCAGTGCGTGGGTTTGCAGCAGTTTTCGAGGATAGAGTATTCGACCCAATTTGTTGATAAGCCAGTCAGGAGGTGAGAGTATACTCTCAAGTATTAGCAGCTGAATTTGTCATATTCAACCAGACCTCAAAGATTAGTATCTGCAAGCACAGTAGTAACAGCAAAGTAGTATGATAACAACGGTGTCAGAAACGATCTGTTGACAGCAGACTATTCCTAACGATTGTATCAATGGCGCCTACGTTGCCGCGTCGACGAAACTTGTCAATTCCCGTCAACGGTAGGTGAACCAACAGTGTAGCAGGTAGCAGCAGTGTAACAAGCAATAGTAGTGGCAAGGAACAACAGTAGTAACAGCAGTAGCAAGTAGCAACAGTAGCAAGCGACAGTAATAGCAACAGTAGCAGCACAACAAGACAAGTAACAACAGTAGCAACAGTAGTAGCAGCAGCAGCAGAGCAAGACAAGTAACAACAGTAGCAACAGTAGTAGCAGCAGCAGAGCAAGACAAGTAACAACAGTAGCAACAGTAGGACAAACTCGTAGGCAATGGGTCGGTGATTTGTTTGGATGATATTCATCATGCAACAGCTATAACACGGAGAGATAAGTGGCTAGCTCCCGTTCGTCAATGTGATGTAGGCATGCATTCCGTGTGTCGTCATACGTGCTTAGGGAAAAGAACTTGCATGACATCTATTGTCCATCCCTCCCATGGTAGCGGGGTCCAAAAGGAAACTACGGGATATTAAGGTTCTCCTTTTAATAAAGAACCGGACCAACGCATTAGCACTTGGTGAACACATGAACTCCTCAAACTATGGTCATTACTGGGAGTGGCTCCGGTTATTGTCACTCCGGGGTTGCTGGATCATAACACATAGTAGGTAACTACAACTTGCAAGATCGGATCTAAAACACACATATATTGGTGGCAACATAATAATTTCAGATCTGAAATCATGGCACTCGGGACCTAGTGACAAGCATTAAGCAAGGCAAAGTAGTAGCAACATCAAATCTCAGAACATAGTGGATACTAGGGATCAATCCCCATCAAAATTAACTCGATTACATGATAGATCTCATCCTACTCATCACCGCCCAGCGAGGCTACGAATAGATTACTCACGAACGACGAAGAGCTTCATGGAATTGGAGAGGGAAGAAGGTTGATGATGCTGATGGTGACGATTTCCCCTCTCCGGAGCCCAAGACGGACTCCAGATGTTCCCTTCCAGATGAAGAACAGGTGGTGGCGGCGCCTCTGTATCAAAAACGCGACCAGGGGACGAAAGACAACTTGTAGAGATGGAGTTGGGGGCGGCAGGTGCCCGTGGGCCCCACAAGCCTGCCCACCGCCACCAGGGGGGTGGTGACGGAGTAGGGGCTTGTGGCCCACTGGCCCACCCCCTAAGGTGGAACTTGGTGCATATATTTTTGATATTTTCCAAAACTGCTCCCCGTAAATTTTTAGGACGTTTGGAGAAATTTGATTTCTTCAAAAAATAACACCAAGGCAAATCTGCTGAAAACAGCGTTAGTCCAGGTTAGTTCCATTCAAATCATGCAAATTATAGTCCAAAACAAGGGCAAAAGAGTAATGAAAAGTAGATACGTTGTAGACGTATCAACTCCCCCAAGCTTAAAACCTTGCTTGTCCTCAAGCAACTCAGTTGACAAACTGAGAGAGAAAGAAAAACTTTGACAAACTCTGTTTGATCTTGTTGTTACAACTATGTCTAACTCATTACCAGAATTTCAGCAAGATCACAAGTAAACCACATAAGCAAATGACACAAAGGTCTCACGGTAAACTAATATCAATGGCATAATCAGCTAACGAGCAAATAATAATGAGTTTCAAATACCAACACTTCAATCAAAACAAGCATGAAGCAATATGAATAGGTGGTATCTCGCTAGCTCTTTCTAAGACCGCAAAACATAAATGCAGAGCACTTTCAAAGATCAAGGGCTGACTAAACATTGTAATTCATAGTAACAAAGACCCAGTCATAGTCATACTTAATATCAATCAAAAGCAAAGCATAAAAATGACAGAGGTGCTCTCTAATTGGTGCTTATAAAAGAGGAGGATGACTCGACAGGAAAATAAATAGACACGCCCTTCGCAGAGGGAAGCATTGATTTGCAGAGGTGCCAGAGCTCAAGCTTTTGAAAACAGAGATAATAATTTTGGGTGGCATGCTTTCATTGTCAATGCAATGACCAAGAGTTTTCAATATTTTCCATGCTACTCATGCTATAGGCGGTTCCGAAACAGAAAAGTAAAGTTTCAACTCCCCCACCACCAATCAATCACACTCCACGGCTAGCCGAATCCTCGGGTACCATCCATACTAACATCAATCCGGGGGGAGTCTTGTTTTACAGTTATGTTTTCGATTTAAGCATGGAACTGGGCATCCCAAATACCGGCCCCTTTCTCGTGAATGACTGTGAATAAACACATGTCGAGGATAACACTCCTAGCATGGAAGATACCAATAGCCCTCTGTCACCACATGAGCGGTTCGGGCATGCAAACCAGATTATTTCTTGAAGGTTTAGAGAATGGCACATGCAAATTTACTTGGAACGGCAGGTAGATACCGCAAATAGGTAGGTATGGTGGACTCTCATGGAAAAACTTTTGGGTTTATGGAAGTGGATGCACAAGCAGTATTCCGCTTAGTACAAGTGAAGGCTAGCAAAAGATAGGGAAGCGACCAACTAGAGAGCGACAATGGTCATCAAGATGCAATGAGTTTGACTAACATTGAATGCAAGCATGAACAGGATATAAATCACCATGAATACGAACATCATAGAGGCTATGTTGATTTTGTTTCAACTACATGCATGAACGTGCGCCAAGTCAAGCCACTTGAAACATTCAAAGGAGAATACCATCCTATCATACTACATCATAGCCATCTCAAAATCTATGTTGGCAATCAAAACAAACCATTATAAGGTCTCAGCTAAATAAGCATGGCATCAGAAACTAGGATCTCTAAGTTGTCATTGCAAACATGGTTCTCTCACAACAAAATTAAATCTGGGTCGACAAGCTAGTCATAATTACAAAAACAAAATAGGTAGAGTTCATACCAGCTTTTCAGTCTCAGTCACTTCATCATATACCATCATTGTTGCCTTTCATTTGCACGATCGAACGATGAAAACGATAATAACCGCATTGGACTAAGCTGAATATGCAGGAAACACAAAGGAGAAGATAGAGTAATATGGCTCTTTGAAAGCTAAACAGGAAAGCATGCAAGAACCAATACGCATTGTAACCAATATCTTCTACCTTGACACAAAGAAAAACAAAACTATTTACACGGGAAAGCTCCCAACAAGCAAAAGAAGAAAGAAAATTATTTTTGGGTTTTCTCAAAAGGAGACAAAACAAGAAAACAAGAAAATGAGAAGAAACTAGCATGGATAATACAGTGGCAAAAGTGTAAACACCGGCTAACAAAGTGAAAGCATAAGCATGAATGTAAAGTCGGTGAGAACACGTACTCCCCCAAGCTTAGGCTTTTGTCCTAGCTTGGTCTACTCCCATGGTGGGAAATAACCAGCTCCAGGATACTCTGGAGCAGACTGCGGATGCCACTGTTGTGTGATTTCCTCTGGCTCCCACTGATAAACTGGTGTCTGGTACTCGACTGGCGGCTCGGGCGCGGGCGCCTGTGGTTGGGCCAAGCCCCAATATGTGTAGATGTCTGCGGGCATAATAGTGTACCTGCCTACATGAAGATCAAACAAAGAAGGAGCAGGCAGAGTAATAGTCTCCCGAGTACCCTGACTAAACACCAGGTTATAAATCATCCGTCTACTAGCATCTCTATCCAGAAAATCATGGTGAACCATGCTGTCATAATCCAGATATCTCTCAGGGAGAAGCATCTCTCCTTCCTCTCCCAGTCTGATGGGTATCTCAAAGTGTCTGGCAAGACGGGTAGCATAGATACCTCCATAGACAACACCCCTGGAACGGTTCAGATTCAACCGTTGAGCGACTATAGCGCCCAAGCTATAAGTCTTATCGTTATGAAGGCCTTCGCGCAAAACCGCAAGGTCTAGAGAACTAAATGATCCAGCCTCCCCACGGCCAATCAAACATTTTCCCACAAATAGTGAGAATTACCGAAGCACAGGAAAATGTATGCTAGCAATTCTAGCGCGAGACACTCCTCTCTCCTCTCCAACAACAATAGAACCAATGAAATCCTCCAAGCCCCGTGGACGAGGGTCGCAGATATCCGCAACATAAGGTAATTTGCATACATTGCAAAAAACTTGTAGCGTCATGCACTGGGGAACATCGTATATCATGAACTCAACCATGGGAGGATTCTTCCTCGGATAAAAGTTGAAGCTTTGAACAAAAATATTGGTGAGGATGAGATATTGTGGGCACTTATCTTCAACGAACGCAGTAAGACCTGCGTTCTCCACCAAGTGATAAAAGTCTTCATAAAGTCCGGCGGCGCGCAAAGAATCATCACTTGGCCACTCGCACGCTCGAACTTCTATGACTCGAGGGACTATGTACTTGGGGTGGTTCTTCTCATCCTCCTTGTGGTTACGGCTTGAAGAGCCTCTCAAAAACCTCCTCATCTTTTCCTTTTTCTAGGTCTGAAAAATTCTGAAACTTTTAGAGACTTCGGAAGAAAAGTGAATAAGGATTAACCCAACTTGTAGCAACTACTCCTACTAGTTCCTAGAGACCATATCACGCACTAAAACTACTTGGGACCAGCTAAAATCAACCTTTATAGCTCAAGAACAGGGTCACCAAGGTAGCAAGAATTCGCGAAGGATAAAGCACTAGAGTAAAAACTAATTGGACCAATGGAGGAGTCACATACCAAGGAGAAATTTCCCCAAAACGGTTCGGAGAATGGTGCTTTGAGCAAGGAGATCGAAAATCACAGCCAAGTGAGCAAGAATACGGGTTTGAGCTGCGATTTTTTTTTCTGGAGGTGGAAGAAGAGGCTGGGAGTTGGAATGAGAGGAGGGGATGCTTGTGGGCCCCATAAGCTTGCACCCCGCCACCGGGAGGGTAGGTGGCGGTGGGGGGCTGGTGGCCCACTCGTCAGTCCCCCTGACCAGCTCTCAGGCCCAGAAATTTTCAAAAATTCCAGAAAAAATCATACTAACTTTTCAGGACCATTGGAGAACTTTTATTTTCGAGGTATTTTTCTCCGGGACGCTAAAACAGAAAACAGGAAAAGCTAAACTAATTCCATCATTTTTCTTCTAAGCAACAGAAAATGAAGACTCAAAACAGAGGTATGTGACTCTGTGATTCATCCTTCTCATGGTCATTGAAAGAAATCCGTCAATGGGATTGATCAAGTCCTTATGACAAAACCTTCTCGAATCGCAAGAGAGAACGAAGAATTTTCGAATAGCCACTAAGTCACCTCAATAGGGATATGTATCTCCCCAACAAGCAAATCATACTTCATCTTGACACGAGGAATAGGGCATTCAAAGCTCCCAATGAGAATCGATGAAGTCTTTTCGATGGCATTGATACAATGTACTGGATATCGTTTCTTCGGAAAGTGCACTGGGTGCTCATTACCGTTGACATGGAAAGTGACATTGCCTTTGTTGCAATCTATAACAGCCCCTGCAATGTTTGAAAAGGGTCTTCCGAGGATGATAGCCATGGCATCGTCCTCGGGAATTTCCAAGATAACAAAGTCTGTTAAGATAGTGGTATTAGCAACCACAACAGGCACATCCTCGCAAACGCCGATAGGGAAAGAAGTTGATTTGTCGGCCATTTGCAGAGAAATTTCAGTGGGTGTCAACTTATCCAACTCAAGTCTACGATAAAGAGAAAGCGGCATAACACTAACACCAGCTCCAAGGTCACATAAGGCAGTTCTTACATAGTTTCCTTTAATGGAGCAAGGCATAGTGGGCACTCCGGGATCACCAAGTTTCTTAGGAGTTCCACCTTTGAAAGTGTAATTGGCAAGCATGGTGGAGATCTCAAGATCTGGTATCTTCCGTTTATTAGTCACGATATCTATCATGTACTTGGCATACGGAGACATATTGAGCATATGAGTTAACCGCATCTGCAGAAAGACGGGTCTTATCATCTCAACAAAGCGCTCAAAATCCTTATCATCCTTTTTCTTGGATGGCTTAGTGTAACGACCAAGATGCGGTCCTTTCCGATCTGGGGGTCGAGGCCCCCGAATAGGAAAGAAGCACATCTAAGCGTTTCGCAAGCAAGTAAACATAGCACAGAAATATAATTACAAGTAGTCAATTTGGGATTCAACTGTCTTCTTATTAATAATACAGAGTACAACGCAGATACAAACAAGGTAGTTCCGGTATGGACTACAAAACAAGGAAAATGCTATGCTACCCGCTGCAGGCCCACGATCACGACCACGCCTCAGTCCTCGGGATAGTTCACGTAAAGGCGGTCTGTCTCCTCGTCGTACTGCCACGCCAGCTGGGTGCCGTCGGGATCATCTGCCTCTGGGGTACCTGTACCTGCTGGGAGTTTCGGAGGAATCCGTGAGCCACGGGGACTCAGCAATCTAAGACCTTGGTGCGAGAACTAGTCATGTTATTGGGTAAGGAAGGGGTGAAGTGTTTCAGGCTGCTGCATCCTATGATAGAATAAGTGGCTAACTTACGCAAAAGAGAAGTGAAGGTGGTCTACACTAACGGTTGGGATTACTTGATCAGAAAGTGATCCTGAACACCTATCTACGACATTCATAACCCCACCGTGTTCCCGATCGAAGAGAGATCTTCGAAGGGACAGTCACGGTTACGCACACAGTTGGTTTTTTATTAGTTTATGTTTAAGTTCTCTAATACCGGATGTTAACAAAATATTCCAAGTTGCCACATAACCGCGGGCACGGCTTTCCGAAAGATTAAACCCTGCAGGGGTGCTCCAACTAGTCCATCACAAATGAACACAGGCCGCAAAGGCATCCTCTATCACGAATCTCGTGATCTTGTCGGATTCCTTAGAGGAAAACCTCAACTCTGGGTGAAACCAAAGCTTCACTGGGATTCCTATACGCAAGATATACCGCTAAGGCAAGACAAGGCTAGTAGGACCTCCCGACGTGTCGACGACCCCGATAAGAGCCGCATATCTTAGTCTCAGGACACGCCGAATGGAACTAGCTACACGTACCAAACCTCAAGTTTCCTTGTGGTGTCCCCGCAGGCAGACCAGTTTGGACCAACACTCATGAGGAGCACTGGCCCGGGTTGTTGATTAAGAAACCTCGGGTTAGCTACTCCCTATGCAGATTATTATTAAGTGATTAGCAAATTAACACCAAAGTCGGGTCCTGCCGGGCAAGCCTTAACACTACGCGATTTATCAAGGGGGTCCCCATAACAACCCCGAACGTGTTAGGAGCGATCATTATGGAATCAAACACCGGTAACCGGTAACTAAGGCGGCAATAACGGAACAAGACACCCGGCAAAAGGCTAGGCCTCCCGTCATTTACCAAGTATGTAGGTGCATTAAATAAATAGCAGAATTTTAATATAATGATATCAAGCTCATGTCATCGCATGATTTTAAAACACCTGCAACTAACAATGCTAACATTAGTAGCTGAGCAAGCCTACCTAGCCATGAAAGTTTGCTAGGAAAGAGTACGGGTTTTAGGCTCATGGCATATGAAGAGGCAATATAATTTCAGTGGTAGGCAGCGAGCTATATGACATGGAATCGAAACTAACATAACAAGTCTAGAGATGGAATCAAGGTCATATCATCTTGCCTGTGATATCCTCAGCTTGGAATGGTTCTGGATCGTTCTGCACGTACTCTCCTGACTCCACGTATTCGTTCTCCGCTCCCGGTGCTACCCAACATAATAATAACAGCCAATGAACAGCAGCACCACAAAATGCAACAATCACATGATGCATGAGATGAAAGTTGAGCATGCACCACTATTTCTATCACTAGCACAAGCAAAATAAACTACAGCAAGTTTCTGGACAGAACTGTGCACTAAGGTATTTTGACATGCATGAGAATGACATGAATAGATGAAGCTCATAAAAACGGTGCAAAACCATATAAAGAACATTGCAAACGGAGCTACGGATCAACGGGAATCAACGAAACAAGATATGAAGCTCTACGTGAAAGATTCAACATCACACACACAATTGGCACAAATCTGGTATTCCCAGGTAGCCAAGACATGTAATAACCCAACATGAATGAAATGGAGCAAGGTATAACACCACAACATCAACTAAGCACATACTTTGAACAAAAATGGCAAAACTACATAATCTGCCAGATTTTGCATCTTAGCTGTTTGGGAGCAACATGCAACATAGCTACAGGTCTTCAAACATGACAAATAATATATGTGGCTGTTGCCAACCAAGAACACTACAAGAACCAGCAAGAATCACAGCAAAAGGAATTAAACTCTAGAAGATACAATGCCACAAACTTTCCCAAAACCATCAGATCTCAGGGACTTAGTGAAAATTCCTGCACCTGAGTTTCTGTTTCTGTTCTGAAGCTTTTTGACTGCAACCAAAACACAAGATACTGGATTCCAAATGACTTGCAAATTTACAGGAAGCTTCAAAAACATACCAGGTTCAAAATACTAGCACTGAACCAAGGCCAGTTCTCAACAGAATGACCAGCACATCCTCATCTACAGGGGAAGAAAATGTTTCCAGCATCCCAGACTAAGTGAAATTTTCAGAGTTCAAAAATCTGGAATTTTCCAGCCACATGCCCACTTTTTCTAGGCTTAGTTTGCACACACATGTCACCAAGAGGTAGTTGACACCACTATGGTGTTAAGCACAAACCCCTTCTATTGACACACAAAACCCCATGCCCTTGGGCTCCATCTATACCATGGAATCAAAGACCAAACTTCTCACAAAACTGTAATGCACCTCCATAAGGTATTCTTCTAAGATGACAATTACATAGGTGAGTTTCATGTGCACAATGACACAGTGACATGGGGGTTTGAACCCCATGTTTGTGTCATGCTCATGAACAACACCCACACATATATCACACTATCACTAGCATCAAGCACAACAAAATATAAATCCTATGCTAACAAGAGAGTTTGCACACCCTCACATATGGGCATGTGATGGTACACACTCTCACATGCATTACTAGGATCCCCCTAGGAATCATGTCATCCTCAAGGTGCAACCCCCACAACAATCTACCCATGTTGAACTAGTAAGCTCCACCTTCACATGCTATCATAGCTAGCCACCTAGTGCATCACATCACATCAAATACATGCGGTGAGGGGGAGGCATCCACACCCCACTAAACCTATACAAGAAATTAAGACTACAAGAACAACTTATCCCACACTAAAGCTCAAAAGATGGGGCTATACATGATTAACTAGTGCAACTTCCACACCTTAAAGCACAACACACACCATTAGCAAAATAACTAGCATCAACCCCTATCAAGGTTAACTTCACATCACAAAGGTGCAACCACCATAAGCATTACAAGGCTAGCAACATCATCTATCACACAGTAGTGTGCAAAACACACACACAATTAAATCTACCCTAACTATACTAGCAGAAACAGAAATAAAACACCACTATTCCTAAGAGTTAGCTAACCAGAAGAATTAGAAAAACAGAATAACAAGCCACTTTGTATAAGAGTTAGAAAAACAGAAATGAAATAGGCAGAAAAGAAAAGACAGCAAAAACAAAGAAACAGAGGCTCCTGGGAATCGAACCGAGAACCTCTGGTTCCAGCAACAACAACAAACCACTACACCACTATCATCTAGTCGACAGGATAGAGGAAAGAAACAGAGTAAGCTGATTCACTGGTCACTGTGCAAAGAAATAGCAAAATAAAAAGAGGCCGAGGGGGGATCGAACCCGCGCCCTCTCATCAGGCACAAACACTCGCTACCACTGCACTACGGATCGAAGACTGAACAGGTACGCGCGAGAAAAGAACATGAAGGGATACTCTCGAACTGATCTGCCCTCTGATCTACCTTACTCAACAAAGACACTGCAGGCAACATACGCAGACCCATCTGCTCCTCCAACGTCGACGGGGAAGCACCCCATCCACGTCGCTGCTGGCACAAGGGGGGAGATCCACTTCTACTGCTACGAGCCTACCAGTCACTCTGAAAAAGTGATACCCACGCAACACCTGCTGCCTTGGGTCCTGTCGGACAGAAGCCTGGCGACAGAGAAGAAGGCGCACGCCCTCTGCCGCAGCGGCTCATCGCGCTGGGTGGAGGCGAGATCATGCTCCTACCTCTACCAAACAACAACAACACCCTACCACGCCACTACGCACATGCACAACTCACTACTCCCTGACGAACGACAACAGAGAAGAAACATAAAACCCTGCTTCGGATCTTGACCGAACCGAGGAGGAGGAGGCAAGGGGTGATGATCCTCACCTTGGGGAGAAGAGGGGGCGCCGATCGGGAAGGAGGAGCGCCGGAGGGGAAGAAGGCCGTCGACGAAGAAGTTCTTGCACTGCAGAACCGAAGGAGAGGAAGGAGACACCGCACGCACGTCCTGGACTGGCTCGGGGTCGTCGGTGTGGCCGATCTCCGGGGCTTCTAGCGCCGGGAATGGATTGCGGGGATCCACCCGGAGCTCCCGGACATGGTGCCGGCGGCGAACAGAGGCGGGGGCACGACGGTCGCCGGCGGGGAGCTGCTCACTCTCGGTCTAACCCTACAGAGTCTCACCTGCCGACGGGAGAAGAGAGAAGGGAAGGAAGAGAGGTGGCGGCGGCAGGAGGGAATGGAGGAACCCTAGGCGAGGGGAGGGCTCGGACGCCCAGCTAAATAGGGGCCCTCGACGTTTGTGCCACGACACTGTCAACTCCTCTCTCTCTCTCTCTCTCTCTCTCTCGTTCTAACGGAAAGGAGTCACGCGGGGTGGAGAAGTGTCGGCGTCAGGAAGGAGGAGGGGGCTCGCTCGCATGGGCTCCTAGCGCCGGGAGGAAGAATTAATGGGCCAGCAAGTAGGAGGGAGCCCACAGGCGACCACTAAAAGAAAGGCCCTAGTGGCCTTTCCCAAATAAAATAAACACCAAGAAGGAAAAGAAATAAAACAAATAAGTTGGTGGGAATAAACATAAAAGGAAAAATCCCCTGGTCATAGAAAAATATGACCTAAATTTAAAAAATAAGAACAAGATTTTCTAGAGTAGGCAAATATTTTACAAAACAGCATTAAGTTTGCTGTTTTGTGTCATTGCCACCTGTATAAATCACTCTCAAAATTCACCAAACTAGCATAACTACACACTCACCTTAATCCCTAAACACAAGACATTTTTAGAGCACTTTTGGGAAGATAGAATTTTGACATGAGATAATAGGAGGGAAAAGGATTTTAAATAGCAAGGAGCTTTGAAATGCCTAGCACTCACTTCTACCCATCACACACCAACATCACATGCATCACACAAGATAATACAATACCACAACATCACACCTAGCAAGATCACATGCAATCATAACATGACATAGAATCATAAGGTATGGCAAGGATGGTATGGCATGGATGCATGCATGCAAAAGCAAAATAGAAGGTGGCACATGAATTCATACATGCATATAAACTCTCATGACAAAGTCAAGGTGGTCCCACATGGAAGCTTACAAAAAGGGAAAGTCCTACACTTGGGGCATTACAAACTCTCCCACACTACAAAGAAGATCTCGACCTCGAGATCTAAGACTGAAAGAAATTGGGAAATTCGGAACGGAGGTGATCCTCGCGTTCCCACGTAGCCTCTTTATCGGAATGGTGTGACCACTGCACTTTGAGAAACTTGACAGACTTGTTACGGGTCTTGCGCTCAGTCGCCTCGAGAACCGCAACTGGATGCTCGCGATAAGAAAGGTCAGGCTGAAGATCGATATCTTGAAGATGCACAGTGCGCTCGGGGTTCTTGAAACACCTCCGAAGCTGAGAAACATGGAACACATCATGGACATTTGCAAAGGTTGATGGAAGCTCGAGCTGGTACGCGAGGTCGCCCCTCTTGCCAACCACTCTGAACGGACCAACGAAAGGAGGCACAAGCTTGCCTTCGATGCCAAAACGCTGCATACCCTTCATAGGCGACACCTTGAGATAGACAAAATCATCAAGCTCATACGACATGTCACGGTGCTTGCTATCGTAATAGTTCTTCTGACGGGACTGAGCTGCTCTGAGGTTGTCGCGAATGATCCTACACATCTCCTGAGCTTCTTCTATCATATCATTGCCAAGGATCTGACGCTCGCCTGTCTGGGACCAGTTGAGCGGAGTACGGCACTTCCTGCCATAGAGAATTTCAAACGGAGCCTTGCCAGAACTAGCTTGATAACTGTTGTTATACGAGAACTCCGTGAAAGGCAGACAATCCTCCCACTTCATGCCAAACGAGATAACACAGGCTCTCAGCATGTCCTCAAGAACTTGATTCACTCTCTCCACTTGACCACTAGTCTGAGGATGGAACGATGTGCTGAAGCGGATCTTCGTGCCCATAGCAGACTGAAAGGAGTCCCAGAACTTGGAAGTGAAGATACTTCCGCGATCTGATGAGATCATCATAGGTACACCGTGCAACGAGACAATCCTCGAGGTGTACAACTCTGCCAGCTGAGCTGCTGAAATGGACTCCTTGACTGGAAGGAAATGCGCCACTTTACTCAATTTGTCGATGACGACGAAGATAGCGTCATTGCCCTTCTTGGACTTCGGAAACCCTGTGACGAAGTCCATCTCAATGTGATCGAACTTCCACTCGGGAATCGACAAAGGCTGCAAGAGGCCCGCTGGTCTTTGATGTTCTGCTTTCACCCTTCGACATACATCACACTCATTAACGAATTGTGCAATTTCACGCTTCATACGGGTCCACCAGAAAGTCTGCTTCAAGTCGTGGTACATCTTGGAACTTCCAGGATGAATAGAAAGCAGAGAATTATGAGCTTCTTCCATGATCACCTTCCTGAGATCACCTTTCGGGACGACAAGACGTCCTCGAAAAACAAAGTGTCCGTGGAATCCACAGTGAAACACTTATACTTGGGAAGACTCTTTCCCACGCCAATCTTGACCTTCTTCACCATAGTATCAAGTAGCTGAGCTGCTCTGACCTGATCTTCCAAGGTAGGAGAGATATGAAGGTTCGCAAGAAAACCCTGAGGAACCAACTGAAGATTGAGCTTCCTGAAAGACTCAGAAAGACCCGGCTGGAGAGGTTGCAGAATCAGACTGTTGCAATATGCTTTCCTGCTCAATGCATCTGCCACAACATTTGCCTTGCCTGGCGTGTACTCAACACTCGGATTAAAATCCTGGAGCATTTCCACCCAACGTGTTTGCCGAAGATTCAAGTTAGGCTGAGTGAAGATATACTTGAGGCTCTTGTGATCGGTGAAAACTTCAACCTTACGTTCCAACAAGAGATGTCTCCAAGTCATCAAGGCGTGCACAACAGCTGCTAGCTCGAGATCGTGCACATGATAGTTCTTCTCCGCAGGCTTCAGCTGCCTGGAGGTATAAGTAACCACCTTTCTATCTTGCATCAAGACTGCACCAAAACCCTGGAGAGAAGCATCGCAAAAGACCTGGTACGGCTTGGAATCATCCGGGGGAGCCAATACCGGAGTGGAGGTAAGCTTCTCTTTGAGTGTATCGAAAGCCAGTTGACACTCTGGAGACCACACATACTTGACACCCTTCTGAAGAAGGCTAGAGAGCGGCTTGGCGATTTTGGAGAAGTTCTCAACGAATCTTCTGCAATATCCGGCAAGACCGAGAAAGCTTCGAAGCTGCTTCACATTCTGCGGAGGTTCCCATTCAACAATGGCCTGAACCTTGGACGGGTCAACCTTAATGCCCTCGGCAGAGATAATATGCCCAAGATACACCACTTCTTTTAGCCAGAACTCGCACTTGGAAAACTTGGCATACAGCTTGTATTCTCTCAGTTTATCAAGCACCAATCTGAGATGTTTCTCATGTTCTTCCTCATCCTCAGAGAAGACCAGAATGTCATCGAGATAGAGCAAGACAAACTCATTCTTGAATGGCGAGAAAATATAGTTCATCAATCGGCAAAAAGTCGGAGGAGCATTAGCCAGACCAAAAGACATGACTGTATACTCATACGAGCCAAAACTGGTCCTGAATGCCGTCTTCGGAATGTCTTCCTCGCGAATGCGAATCTGATGATAGCCCATTCTGAGATCAAGCTTGGAGAATACTTTAGCACCTTTCAGCTGCTTGAACAACTCATTTATGTTCGGAAGTGGGTATTTGTTCTTGATTGTCTTCTTGTTCAATGGGCGGTAATCGACACACTGCCGGTCCGTACCATCCTTCTTCTCGAAAAACAGAACACCACATCACCACAGAGACGAGCTTGGTCTGATCAAACCCAAACGCTCCTGCTCATCGAGTTGCTTCTTGAGTTCCTTTAACTCTTCTGGACCCAGCTTGTACGGCTGCTTGCACACTGGCTCTGTGCCTGGCTCAAGCTCAATGACGAACTCCACTTCGCGGTGCGGAGGCATGCCTGGCAGCTCTTCAGGAAACACGTCTTGATATTCGCAGACTACTGGAACTTGCTCAATGGGATTGATCTCACCCTTTTCATTCAAGGAGAACAAGCGGATTGTGTCATCGCGCGCCGCGAATATAATCACATCCTCCGAAGAGTGGGTTAGCTTCACTTCTTTAGCTGCACAATCAATTGATGCTTTGTTCATGGCCAACCAGTCCATACCAAGGATCAAATCAATGTCGGACTTGCCCAAGACAACAGGAGATGCGAGAAAAGCATAATTGTCCATTTTGATAGAAACATCTGGAACGAACAACTGAGAGCTCATCCGCATACCAGGAGACACAACTTGCAATGACTTGGGAAGGAACTCGGTCACAAAATTATTATCAAATGCAAAGGGGTAAGACATGAAGGAATGCGAAGCACCAGAATCAAACAAGACTTTAGCAGGAATACCATTGACGGGGAGGTTACCCATGATCACATCTGATGAATTTTCTGCCTCAGCTGCATTCACCATGTTGACTCGAGCTGATCTGGGGTTGAACTTCACAAGAGCGTTGCTAGGAGGTTTGCCTGGAGGAGGAGGCGGCAGACGGAGCTGAGAAGTGCATTTGTTGGCATAGTGACCTTTCTGCCCACATTTGTGACAAGTGACATCTGCTGGCTGCCGGAACTTAATCTGAGGAGGCCCTTGCTTCTGATGCTGATATCTCTGCTGGAAGCCAGGGTTGGTGGGTGGGAAGAACCATGTCCACCTGAGTGCTTCGGCTGCTGAGAGTGCCGAGGAGGAGGAGGAGAAACCCAAAACCTCTGTTGCTTCTGAACCACCTGAGTCGAGGAAGAGCTGGAATCTCTGAAACGTTTCTTGGAGTTCTCCACCCTGAGCAAGGCTGCCTCTACCCTGAGAGCTAAGTTATAGAATTTGTCAAACTCCTCAGGATCGTGCAAAGCGAGTGCTAACTGCAAATCCTCCTTCAAGCCACCCCTGAACTAGTATATCTTGCTCTTCTGATCCGGAACATCCTGCAACGCGTAACGGGCCAGCTCGTGGAACTCAACATTGTACTTGTACATAGAATTGCTGCCCTGCTTCAAGCGCCTGAACTTCTCACGCATCTCCTCAACAAAACTGGAAGGGATGTAGTGGGACCTGAAGTCACGACAAAACTCGTCCCAAGACATCACCCTGCCACCTCTGGAGTCCTTAAGCTGTTGCCACCAAATAGAAGCCTGCCCCTTCAACTGAAACATTGAAAACTTGACATAATCCTCTGTACGCACATTGCTACACTCAAAATGCTTGTTCATATCACGGATCCAATCTTCCGCATCAAACGGCTGGTCGCAAGAAGTGAACGTCTTAGGCTGGTTTGACAGGAACTGACTCAGACCGGCGAAGTGATTGCCACCCTGCTGAAAATTGCCCTGCTGATGATTGGCTCTCTCCTGGATCAACTGCAACAACATCTGAGTGTTTGCATTGGTAGCTGCCATCATCGCCTGCCAGGCCTCTGCAGGAGGAGGCGGCAGCGGTGGCGGAGGAGGAGGTGGAGGCGGCATATCCTCACGCGCTGGGGTCTGACGAGTTGGTGGAGCCATCCTGAAGACGGACATCATATTAGTCCACAGAATAATTTGAAGATATTGCTGAATCAAAAGATAGAATATCTGAATAGAATTTAGCATTGCCCTCGAACAACATAGCAAGAGTGCATCCTCAAAGTAACAGTCGACAAAATTCCGATAAGGGCCACTGCAACAAGTGTGAGCTAGAACTGCTCGGAACAAACATATGACCGAGATTTCCCCAAACCTCAATCAAGCGTCTGAAGGAAGATAGCCCTATAAGATACTACTAGATATCCCACCTATGAATTCCCGAAATAACTGGTCATGCAATCAGGCACACGGATACAAGGAGTATTTCACACAACTCCTACACTAACCCGTCACCTGTATCACATCCTTCAACACACAACCAGCATCTCAGACCTTCATCTACAACAGATCCTCGTGATCACAACAATACAAAGTGTGGTAGTACCCCCGAACAATCTACACCAGTACTGGGGACGTCGGGGTTATCTCACCACTACCCGTATTGAAGCAATAACGAACACCCTCCGTTCTTAGATACTCAGAAATCTGAATGATGGCGATGTGCGCGATAATCCCTGGAGCTCAACTCCCCTGATACTTAGAGCAGATAGGAGGCACCAGGACATGATTCCGTCACATCGAAATCATATACATTTCACAAATACTTGCGTGATCCTAAAAAAAAATTTGAGCGAGAAAAGGAGTAGAGTTAAAGATTCCCTAAGACGGAAGCCTCACCAGAGCAAAGAAGAGGAGAAAAATGAAACCTACTCTCCGATATAACTAAGACTCAAAACATTTACTAGACTCGACTCGGCCAAAAACGATCACACAAAGGCTCCTATGGTCGTAAGGCTCTCATTACCAACTTGTAACCACCAAGATGCGGTACTTTCTGATCTGGGGCTCGAGGCCCCCGAATAGGAAAGAAGTGCATCTAAGCATTTCGCAAGCAAGTAAACATAGCACAGAAATATAATTACAAGTAGACAATTTGGGATTCAATTGTCTTCTTATTAATAATACAGAGTACAATGCAGATACAAACAAGGTAGTTCCGGTACGGACTACAAAACAAGGAAAATGCTATGCTACCCGCTGCAGGCCCACGATCACGACCACGCCTCAGTCCTCGGGATAGTTCACGTAAAGGCGGTCTGTCTCCTCGTCGTACTGCCACGCCAGCTGGGTGCCGTCGGGATCATCTGCCTCTGGGGTACCTGTACCTGCTGGGAGTTTCGGAGGAATCCGTGAGCCACGGGGACTCAGCAATCTAAGACCTTGGTGCCAGAACTAGTCATGTTATTGGGTAAGGAAGGGGTGAAATGTTTCAGGCTGCTGGATCCTATGATAGAATAAGTGGCTAACTTACGCAAAAGAGAAGTGAAGGTGGTCTACACTAATGGTTGGGATTACTTGATCAGGAAGTGATCCTGAACACCTACCTACGACATTCATAACCCCACCGTGTTCCCGATCGAAGAGAGATCTTCGAAGGGACAGTCACGGTTACGCACACAGTTGTTTTTTTATTAGTTTATGTTTAAGTTCTATAATACCGGATGTTAACAAAATATTCCAAGTTGCCACATAACCGCGGGCACGGCTTTCCGAAAGATTAAACCATGCAGGGGTGCTCCAACTAGTCCATCACAAACGAACACAGGCCGCAAAGGCATCCTCTATCACGAATCTCGTGATCTCGTCGGATTCCTTACAGGAAAACCTCAACTCTGGGTGAAACCAAAGCTTCACTGGGATTCCTATACGCAAGATATACCGCTAAGGCAAGACAAGGCTAGCAGGACCTCCCGACGTGTCGACGACCCCGAGAAGAGCCGTGTATCTCAGTCTTAGGACACACCGGATGGAACTAGCTACAGGTACCAAACCTCAAGTTTCCTTGTGGTGGCCCCGCAGGCAGACCAGTTTGGACAAACACTCATGAGGAGCACTGGCCCGGGTTGTTGATTAAGAAACCTCGGGGTACCTACTCCCTATGCAGATTATTATTAAGTGATTAGCAAATTAACACCAAAGTCGGGTCCTGCCGGACAAGCCTTAACACTACACGATTTATCAAGGGGGTCCCCATAACAACCCCGAACGTGTTAGGAGCGATCATTATGGAATCAAACACCGGTAACCGGTAACTAAGGCGGCAATAACGGAACAAGACACCCAACAAAAGGCTAGGCCTCCCGTCATTTACCAAGTATATAGGTGCATTAAATAAATAACAGAATTTTAATATAATGATATCAAGCTCATGTCATCGCACAAGTTTAAAACACCTGCAACTAACAATGCTAACATTAGTAGCTGAGCAAGCCTACCTAGCCATGAAAGTTTGCTAGGAAAGAGTACGGGTTTTAGGCTCATGGCATATGAAGAGGCAATATAATTTCAGTGGTAGGCATCGAGCAATATGACATGGAATCGAAACTAACATAACAAGTCTAGAGATGGAATCAAGGTCATATCATCTTGCCTGTGATATCCTCAGCTTGGAATGGTTCTGGATCGTTCTGCACGTACTCTCCTGACTCCACGTATTCGTTCTCCGCTCCCGGTGCTACCCAACATAATAATAACAGCCAATGAACAGAAGCACCACAAAATGCAACAATCACATGATGCATGAGATGAAAGTTGAGCATGCACCACTATTTCTATCACTAGCACAAGCAAAATAAACTACAGCAAGTTTCTGGACAGAACTGTGCACTAAGCTATTTTTACATGCATGAGAATGACATGAATAGATGCAGCTCGTAAAAACAGTGCAAAACCATATAAAGAACATTGCAAACGGAGCTACGGATCAACGGGAATCAACGAAACAAGATATGAAGCTCTACGTGAAAGATTCAACACCACACACACAATTGGCACAAATCTGGTATTCCCAGGTAGCCAAGACATGTAATAACCCAACATGAATGAAATGGAGCAAGGTATAAGACCACAACATCAACTAAGCACATACTTTGAACAAAAATGGCAAAACTACATAATCTGCCAGATTTTGCATCTTAGCTGTTTGGGAGCAACATGCAACATAGCTACAGGTCTTCAAACATGACAAATAATATATAAGGCTGTTGCCAACCAAGAACACTACAAGCACCAGCAATAATCACAGCAAAAGTAATTAAACTCTAGAAGATACAAGGCCACAAACTTTCCCAAAACCATCAGATCTCAGGGACTTGGTGAAAATTCCTGCACCTGAGTTTCTGTTTCTGTTCTGAAGCTTTTTGACAGAAATCAAAACACAAGATACTGGACACCAAATGGCTTGAAAATTTACTGGAAGCTTCACCAACATACCAGGTTCAAAATACTAGCACTGAACCAAGGCCAGTTCTCAACAGAATGACCAGCACATCCTCATCTACAGGGGAAGAAAATATTTCCAGCATTCCAGACTTTGTGGAATTTTCAGAGTTCAAAAATCTGGAATTTTCCAGCCACATGCCCACTTTGTCTAGGCTTAGTTTGCACACACATGTCACCAAGAGGTAGTTGACACCACTATGGTGTTAAGCACAAACCCCTTCTATTGACACACAAAACCCCATGCCCTTGGGCTCCATCTATACCATGGAATCAAAGACCAAACTTCTCACAAAACTGTAATGCAACTCCATAAGGTATTCTTCTAAGACGACAATTACATAGGTGAGTTTCATGTGCACAATGACAAAGTGACATGGGGGTTTGAACCCCATGTTTGTGTCATGCTCATCAACAACACCCACACATATATCACACTATCACTAGCATCAAGCACAACAAAATATAAATCCTATGGTAACAAGAGAGTTTGCACACCCTCACATATGGGCATGTGATGGTACACACTCTCACATGCATTACTAGGATCCCCCTAGGAATCATGTCATCCTCAAGGTGCAACCCCCACAACAATCTACCCATGTTGAACTAGTAAGCTCCACCTTCACATGCTATCATAGCTAGCCACCTAGTGCATCACATCACATCAAATACATGTGGTGAGGGGGAGGTATCCACACCCCACTAAACCTATACAAGCAATTAAGACTACAAGAACAACTTAGCCCACACTAAAGCTCAAAAGATGGGGCTATACATGATTAACTAGTGCAACTTCCACACGTTAAAGCACAACACACACCATTAGCAAAACAACTAGCATCAACCCCTATCAAGGTTAACTTCACATCACAAAGGTGCAACCACCATAAGCATTACAAGGCTAGCAACATCATCTATCACACACTACTGTGCAAAACACACACACAATTAAATCTACCCTAACTATACTAGCAGAAACGGAAATAAAACACCACTATTCCTAAGAGTTAGCTAACCAGAAGAATTAGAAAAATAGAATAACAAGCCACTTTGTATAAGAATTAGAAAAAAAGAAATGAAATAGGCAGAAAAGAAAAGACAGCAAAAACAAAGAAACAGAGGCTCGTGGGAATCGAACCCAGAACCTCTGGTTCCAGCAACAGCAACAAACCACTACACCACTGTCATCTAGTCGACAGGATAGAGGAAAGAAACAGAGTAAGCTGATTCACTGGTCACTGTGCAAAGAAATAGCAAAATAAAAAGAGGCCGAGGGGGGATCGAACCCGCGCCCTCTCATTAGGCACAAACACTCGCTACCACTGCACTATGGATCGAAGTCTGAACAGGTACGCGCGAGAAAAGAAAATGAAGGGATACTCTCGAACTGATCTGCCCTCTGATCTACCTTACTCAACAAAGACACAACAGGCAACATACGCAGACCCATCTGCTCCTCCAACGTCGACGGGGAAGCACACCATCCGCGTCGCTGCTGGCACGAGGGGGGAGATCCACTTCTACTGCTACGAGCCTACCAGTCGCTCTGAAAAAGTGATACCGACGCAACACCTGCTGCCTTGGGTCCTGTCGGACAGAAGCCTGGCGACAGAGAGAATGCGCATGCCCTCTGCCGCAGCGGCTCATCGCGCTAGGTGGAGGGGAGCTCCTGCTCCTACCTCTACCAAACAACAACAACACCCTACCACGCCACTACGCACACGCACAACTCACTACTCCCCGACGAACGGCAACAGAGAAGAAACGTAGAACCCTGCTTCGGATCTTGACCGAACCGAGGAGGAGGAGCCAAGGGGCGATGATCCTCACCTTGGGGAGAAGAGGGGGCGCCGATCGGGAAGGAGGAGCGCCGGAGGGGAAGAAGGCCGTCGACGAAGAAGTTATTGCACTGCAGAACCGAAGGAGAGGAAGGAGACACCGCGGGCACGTCCTGGACGGGCTCGGGGTCGTCGGTGTGGCCGATCTCCGGGGCTTCTAGCGTCGGTAATGGATCGCGGGGATCCACCCGGAGCTCCCGGACATGGTGACAGCGGCGAACAGAGGCGGGGGCGCGATGGTCGCCGGCGGGGAGCTGCTCACTCTCGGTCTAACCCTACAGAGTCTCACGTGCCGACGGGAGAAGAGAGAAGGGAAGGAACAGAGGTGGCGGCGGCAGGAGGGAATGGAGGAACCCTAGGCGAGGGGAGGGCTCGGACGCCCAGCTAAATAGGGGCCCTCGACGTTTGTGCCATGGCACCGTCAACTCCTCCCTCGCTCTCTCGTTCTGACGGAAAGGAGTCACACGGGGTGGAGAAGTGACGGCATCAGGAACGAGGAGGGGGCTCGCTCGCATGGGCTCCTAGGGCCGGGAGGAAGAATTAATGGGCCAGCAATTAGGAGGGAGCCCACAGGCGACCACTAAAAGAAAGGCCCGAGTGGCCTTTCCCAAATAAAAGAAACACCAAGAAGGAAAAGAAATAAAACAAATAAGCTGGTGGGAATAAACTTAAAAGGAAAAATCCCCTGGTCATAGAAAAATATGACCTAAATTTAAAAAATAAGAACAAGATTTTTTTAGAGTAGGGAAATATTTTACAAAACAGCATTAAGTTTGCTGTTTTGTGTCATTGCCACCTGTATAAATCACTCTCAAAATTCACCAAACTAGCATAACTACACACTCACCTTAATCCCTAAACACAAGACATTTTTAGAGCACTTTTGGGAAGATAGAATTTTGACATGAGATAATAGGAGGGAAAAGGATTTTAAATAGCAAGGAGCTTTGAAATGCCTAGCACTCACTTCTACCCATCACACACCAACATCACATGCATCACACAAGATAATACAATACCACAACATCACACCTAGCAAGATCACATGCAATCATAACATGACATAGAATCATAAGGTATGGCAAGGATGGTATGGCATGGATGCATGCATGCAAAAGCAAAATAGAAGGTGGCACATGAATTCATCCATGCATAGAAACTCTCATGACAACGTCAAGGTGGTCCCACATGGAAGCTTACAAAAAGGGAAAGTCCTACACTTGGGGCATTACACTTCGGAGGAAAGGGCTTAGGTCTCTGAACCCATGGCTCTCTTTCTTTACCATGCTTCCTAGCAGTGAAGTCATTCTTGTTGTATCTCTTAGGTTGTGGATTGTCAGGATTAACCGTAGGTTCAATCTCCACATCCTCATCATGGCTAGGTTGAGCATTATTATGAACATCACTGTCCATATTGTCACCAGGCTCATGTTCATCACCAGATTGTGTTTCCGCATCAGATGCAGAAATATCATTAGGTTCTTCAGGTGTGACAGTATTTGGTGAACCGGCGTGCAGGTTTCTATCATCCTTCTTCTTCTCTTTAGGATGACTAGGTGTATCAGCATTGATTCCTTGAGAATCTTGATCAATTCTCTTAGGATGACCTTCAGGATACAAAGGTTCCTGAGTCATTTTGCCTCCTCTAGTAATGACTCTGACAGAGTTGCCATTTAATTCATTGAGCAGGTCATTCTGAGCTTTAAGTACTTGTTCTACCTGAGTAGTAATCATAGAGGCATGTTTACTCAGAAGCTTCAGAGCATTGACATTTCTGTCTACAGAAGCACTTAAATGGCTAAGCATACGAGTACTTTGTTCCAAATGTCTGCTAACATAATCATTGAAACTCTGTTGTTTGGCAACAAAGTTGTCAAATTCATCAAAGCATAGGATAGCAGGTTTATCAAAAGGAATATCACTCTCATCAAACCTACGCAGAGAATTCACTTCTACTACCTGTATCGGGTTATCGAGACCATGGATCTCTTCGATAGGTGGTAGATTTTTGACATCTTCAGCTCTAATGCCTTTCTCTTGCATAGATTTCTTGGCTTCTTGCATATCTTCGGGATTGAGGAATAGAATACCTCTTTTCTTAGGAGTTGGCTTAGGAGGTGGTTCGGGAATAGTCCAAGCATTATCGTTGATCAAGAGGTTATTCAGTAGGGTCTCAACTTGTTCTACAGTTCGTTCCCTAAAAACACAACCGGCACAACTATCTGGGTAGTCTCTAGAGGCATCGGTAAGTCCGTTATAGAGGATATTAAGTATCTCGTTCTTCGTAAGAGGGTGATCAGGCAAAGCATTCTGTAGATGGACAAGCCTCCCCCAAGCTTGTGGAAGACTCTCTTCTTGGAGTTGAGCAAAGTTGTATATTTCCTGCAAGGCAGCTTGCTTCTTATGGGCAGGGAAATATTTCTCACAGAAGTAATAGACTATCTCCTGCGGATTACGCACACATCCAGGAGCAAGAGAGGTGAACCAGGCTTTAGCATCATCCTTTAGAGAGAAAGGATACAGCTTAAGGATATAGTAGTGGCGGATCTTCTCCTCATTAGTGAAAAGGTTGGCTATTTTGGATAGTTTAGCAAGATGGGCTATGACCGTCTCATACTCATAACCGTGAAAAGGATCAGATTCGACTAGAGAGATTATCTCAGGGTCGACAGAGAATTCATAATCCTTATCGGTGACAAAGATAGGCGAAGTGGCAAACTTCGGGTCATTTTTCATCCTAGCTTCATGAGATTTTTCCTTCCACTTGAGAATTAATTTCTCAGCGTCATAGGCATCCTTACATGCAAGAAAATCCTCAGCTATCTCTCCCTCCATAACGTAACCCTCAGGTATATCAGGCAATTCATATCTAGGAGAGCTAGATCTAACAGGAGCAAAAGCAGGTTCTATCTCAATAGCATTGGCAGTATCAGAAGCATCATGAGCATTGGCAGTAACTCTAGCAATATGAGCATCAAGGAACACTCCTAGTATCATCAGGCAAAATAGCATCTCTAGCATCATCAGGCAAAGCAGTATCAAGCATAGCATCTCTAGCAGTATCAAGCATAGAATCTCTAGCAGTATCAGGCATAGTATCAAGCATAGTATCAAGCATAGCATCTCTAGCAGTAGTATCACAAGCATCATCAAGCACACGCGACATATCAAGATTTCTAGCAGGAGGTGATATCGCAAAATTACTCTTAATTGAAGGTGAATCAAGTGCAGAGCTAGATGGCAATTCCTTACCTCCCCTCGTAGTTGAGGGCAAGACTTTCGTCTTCGGATCCTTCAGATTCTTCATAGTGATCAGCAGATATAAATCCCAAGTGACTCACAGAATATAACAATACCTCCCTGGCAACGGCGCCGGAAAAATGCTGATCCGCAATCTCTGGCGTTAACTAGACGAATGCTTATGACAACAAACCTTCTCCTGCAACGGCACCAGAAGAATGCTGATAGCACTCCCCGGCAATGAAACTGGAAGAATGTTGTTGATGGCCCACCAGCGCGTGGGTTCGTAGCAGTTTTCGAGGGTAGAGTATTCGAACCAATTTGTTGATAAGCCAGTCAGGAGGTGAGAGTATACTCTCAAGTATTAGCAGCTGAAATTGTCAGATTCAACCACACCTGAAAGATTACTATCTGCAAGCACAGTAGTAACAACAAAGTAGTATGATAACAACGGTGTCAGAAACAATCTTTTGACAGCAAACTATTCCTAACGATTGTATCAATGGCGCCTTCGTTGCCGTGTCGACGGAAGTTGTCAATTCCCGTCAACGGTAGGTGAACCAACAGTGTAACAAGTAGCAGCAGTGTAACGAGCAATAGCAGTGGCAAGGAACAGCAGTAGTAACAGCAGTAGCAAGTAGCAACATCAGCAAGTGACAGTAATAGCAACAGTAGCAGCAGATCAAGACAAGTAAGAGCAGTAGCAACAGTAGTAGCAGCAGCAGCAGAGCAAGACAAATAACAGCAGTTGCAACAGTAGTAGCAGCAGCAGAGCAAGAAAAGTAACAACAGTAGCAACAGTAGGACAAACTCGTAGGCAATGGGTCGGTGATTTGTTTGGATGATATTCATCATGCAACAACTATAACACGGAGAGATAAGTGGCTAGCTCCCGTTCGTCAATGTGGTGTAGGCATGCATTCCGTGTGTCGTCATACATGCTTAGGGAAAAGAACTTGCATGACATCTATTGTCCATCCCTCCCGTGGCAGCGGGGTCCAAAAGGAAACTATGGGATATTAAGGTTCTCCTTTTAATAAAGAACCAGACCAACGCATTAGCACTAGGTGAACACATGAACTCCTCAAACTATGGTCCTCACCGGGAGTGGTTCCTGTTATTGTCACTCCGGGGTTGCCGGATCATAACACATAGTAGGTAACTACAACTTGCAAGATCGGATCTAAAACACACATATATTGGTGGCAACATAATAATTTCAGATCTGAAATCATGGCACTCGGGCCCTAGTGACAAGCATTAAGCATGGCAAAGTAGTAGCAACATCAAATCTCAGAACATAGTGGATAATAGGGATCAATCCCCATCAAAACTAACTCGATTACATGATAGATCTCATCCTACTCATCACTGCCCAGCGAGCCTACGAATAGATTACTCACGAACGACGAAGAGCTTCATGGAATTGGAGAGGGAAGAAGGTTGATGATGACGATGGCGACGATTACCCCTCTCCGGAGCCCAAGACGGACTCCAGATGTGCCCTCCAGATGAAGAACACGTGGTGGCGGCGCCTCCGTATGGAAAACGCGACGAAAACTTCTCTTTTTTATTTTTTCTGGGACAAAAGACAACTTATAGAGCTAGAGTTGGGGGCGGCAGGTGCCTATGGGCACCACAAGCCTACCCACCGCCACCAGGGGGGTGGTGGCGGAGCAGGGGCTTGTGGCCCACTGGCCCACCCCCTGAGGTGGAACTTGGCGCAAATATTTTTGATATTTTCCAAAACTGCTCCCCGTAAATTTTCAGGATGTTTGGAGAACTTTGATTTCTGCACAAAAATAACACCAAGGCAAATCTGCTAAAAACAACGCCAGTCCAGGTTAGTTCCATTCAAATCATGCAAATTATAGTCCAAAACAAGGGCAAAAGAGTTTGGAAAAGTAGATACGTTGGAGACGTATCAGTGAACACCGACGAACAAAGTGAAAGCATAAGCAAGAATGTAAAGTCGGTGAGAACACGTACTCCCCCAAGCTTAGGCTTTTGGCCTAAGTTGGTCTACTCCCATGGATGGTCCTCGCGAAACCCAAAAGCATAATGGGGGTTATACGGGAGCGCTGCAGCCACTGTCTGAATAGCTGCCTCATGGAGACGAGCAGCCTTTGACTCCCACTCATACTCCTCTGCCTCTCCTGTGGTTATGTAATATCTCCGTTTTACCTGAAAGTCAAATAAGGCAAGAACATGAAGGGTAATATGGAAAACACGTTGCCGGTTAAATATCAAACGGTATAGGAGGGATTCATCATCCATCTCAAGGAATTGGTAGCATGTCAAAGCAACGCGGTCAAGGAAAGCTGTATGCAGCGGGGGATCTCCTTCGCGGATAGGTACTCCAAGAAAATGTGCTATGCGAGTGGCATAGATCCTACCAAAGAAATCCCCTTCATTAGCATTCTTATTCATCCTCCTTGCTATAATAGCTCCTATGTTGAAACTTTTATCATCCGTTACTGCGCTCTTAAGGATACTAAGGTTGGGTGCCCAGAGGTGACAATGCTCAATCTTGCCATTAATGCATCTGCCTATGAAGAGGGGAAAATAATGCAAGGCAAGAAAATGAATGCTCCCTGTGGTAGCTTGCATAATATCTCTAGTTTCTCCAACAGTTATACCAGAGAAAAAAATATCTAACCAAAGATTTAGGAGGATCATTGAGACTACCCCAAATAGGTATCTTGCAAATTCTATTGAAATCCTCTAAATCCATGGTATGCGATTTGTCATAGAGATCAAACAATACCGATGTGTCACGGCCAACTGAAAATTTGAATCTACGAACAAAAGAGGCAGTGAGAGCAACATAGTGTTCACATTTATCGGATATGAATTCTTCGAGTCCGACGTTGCGAACAAGTGCATCAAACTCATCTTTGAAACCTGACTCAATCATAAATTCATCTGAAGGCCATTCACATGGTTGTACCTGCGTGTCCCTTGGTTGGTAAGGATCGGGCTCCCGAATCGCAAGACGGGGGCATCTCTTGCTCGAGGAGCCACCATGATAATTTCTCCTGAACATCTTCCTTTTCTGAAATTTTCAGTTATCCAAAGGAAAAATGAACAAGGCTCAACTAAACTCGTAGCAACTACTCCCACAAGTGCCTAGAGGCCATATTACGCATCAAAACTACTTGGGACCAGCTAAAAGCAGCATGCAAAGCTCAAGGGCATTGTCACCAAGGCAGCAAAAATACGCGGAGTATAAGGCACTAGAGCAAAAACAAATTGGACCAATGGAGGAGTCACTTGCCAAGGAGTAATTTCCCCAAAACAGTTCGGAGAATGGTGCTTTGAGCAAAGAGATCGAAAATCCCAGCAAGAGGAGCAAGAACATGGGTTTGAGCTGCGAAACGAATTTTTCTGGAGGTAGGAGAACCAGATGAGAGCAAGAATGAGTGGAAGGGGTGCTTGTAGGCCCCACAAGCCTGGGTGGCGCGGCCAGGGGGTGCCCGCGTCGTCAGGGCTTGTGGCCCACTGGTGCAGCCCCGAGACAAGCTCTTTGTCTCAGAATTTTTCAAAAATTCCAGAAAAAATCATACTTGATTTTCAGGACGTTCGAAGAACTTTTATTTTCGGGGTACTTTTCTACCGGACGCTAAAACAGAAAACAGGGAAAACTAAACTAAACCTATCATTTTTCTTCTAAGCAACCTAAAGTGAAAGCTTGGAACAGAGGTTTGTGACTCCTTGATTCATCCATCTCATGGTCATCGAAAGAAATTTGTCAGTGAGGTTGATCAAGTCTCTTTGACAAACTTTTTTGAATCGCAAAAGAGAACGAAGAATTTTTGAATAGTCACTAGGTTACCTCAATGGGGATGTGAATCTCCCCAACAAGCAAATCATACTTCATCTTGACACGAGGAATAGGGCATTCAAAGCTCCCAATAAGAATCGATGAAGTTTTTTCGATAGCATTGATGCAATGTACTCGATATTGTTTCTTCGGAAAGTGCACCGTATGCTCATTACTGTTGACATGGAAGTGACATTGCCTTTGTAGCAATCTATAACAGCCCCTACAGTGTTTTAAAAGGGTCTTCCGAGGATGACCGCCATGGCATCGTCCTCGGGAATATCCAAGATAACAAAGTCTGTTAAGATGGTGACGTTAGCAACCACAACAGGCACATCTTCGCAACTGCCGATAGGGAAAGAAGTTGATTTGTCGGCCATTTGCAGAGAGATTTCAGTGGGTGTCAACTTATCCAGTTCAAGTCTACGATAAATAGAGAGAGCGAGTCATAACACTAACACCGGCTCCAAGGTCGCATAACGCAGTTCTAACGTAGTTACCTTTAATGGAGCAAGGTATAGTGGGCACACCGGGATCACCTAGTTTCTTAGGAGTTCCACCCTTGAAGGTATAATTAGCGAGCATGGTGGAAATCTCAACCTCAGGTATCCTCCTCTTATTAGTCACAATATCTTTCATGTACTTAGCATACGGAGACATCTTGAGCATATCTGTCAAACACATTCGCAGAAAGACAGGTCTGATCATTTCAACAAAGCGCTCAAAATCCCCATCATCCTTTTTCTTGGATGGTTTGGGAGGAAAGGGCATGGGTTTCTGAACCCATGGCTCCCTTTCATTACCATGCTTCCTAGCAGTGAAGTCATTCTTATCGTATCTCTTAGTCTTAGGTTGTGGGTTATCAAGATCAACAGGTTCAATCTCCACATCCTTTTCATTGCTAGGTTGAGCATCGTCATGAACATCACTATTGTCATTATCATTAGGCTCATGTTCATCACCAGATTGTGTTTCGGCATCAGAGACAGAGGCATCGTTTGGACTCTCAGGGGTAGCAGTAACAGGGTTGCCAGCGTGCAGGTTCCTATCATCTTTCTTCTTCTTTCTAGGATGACTAGGTGCATCAGTGCTACCTCCTTGAGAATCTTGTTCAATTCTCTTTGCATGACCCTCAGGATACAAAGGTTCCTGAGTCATTCTACCGCCTCTAGTGATGATTCTGACAGAATTGTCATTCAACTCATTGAGCAAGTCATTTTGAGCTTTAAGTACTTGTTCTACCTGAGTAGTAACCATAGAGGCATGTTTACTCAGAAGCTTAAGATCATTGACATTTCTGTCCACACAAGCACTTAAATGACTAAGCATACGAGCATTTTGTTCCAATTGTCTGCTAACATAATCATTGAAACTCTGTTGTTTGGCAACAAAGTTATCAAATTCATCCAGGCATAAACTAGCAGGTTTATCAAAAGGAATATCACTCTCATCAAACCTACGTAGAGAGTTTACTTCTACTACTAGTATTGGGTTATCGAGACCATAGATCTCTTCCATAGGTGGTAGATTTTTGACATCCTCAGATTTAATGCCTTTCTCTCGCATAGATTTCTTGGCTTCTTGCATATCTTCAGGACCGAGGAATAGAATACCTCTTTTCTTCGGAGTTGGCTTAGGAGGTGGTTCGGGAATAGTCCAAGCATTCTCATTGCACAAGATGTTATTCAACAGAATCTCAGCTACCAGCACAACTATCTAGGTGGTCTTTGGAAGCATCGGTAAGTCCATTATAGAAGATATCAAGTATTTCATTCTTCTCAAGAGGGTGATCAGGCAAAGCATTCAGTAGCTGGATGAGCCTCCCCCAAGCTTGTGGGAGACTCTCTTCTTCAGCTTGAGCAAAGTTGTATATTTCCTGCAAGGCAGCTTGCTTCTTATGGGCAGGGAAATATTTTTCAGAGAAGTAGTAGACCATATCCTGGGGGCTACGCACACAACCAGGAGCAAGAGAAGTGAACCAAGTCTTAGCATCATCCTTTGGCGAGAAAGGAAACAACTTGAGGATATAGTAGTGGCGGATCTTTTCCTCACTAGTGAATAGGGTGGCTATATCGTGCAGTTTGGTAAGATGGGCTACAACCGTTTCAGACTCATAACCGTGAAAAGGATCAGATTCGACTAGAGTGATTAACTCAGGGTCGACAGAGAATTCATAATCCTTATCGGTCACAAAGATAGGTGAAGTAGCAAACTTCGGGTCGTATTTCATCCTAGCGTTCAGAGATTTTTCTTTCCACTTGCGCAGTAATTTCTCAATATCATAGCTATCCTTACACGCAAGAAAGTCCTCCTCTATCTCTGCTTCCATAACATAGCATGTATCAGGCATAGTAGCAGGTTCTACTTTTATAGTATCAACAGTTTCAGAAGTATCAACACGTCTAGCAGGAACTCTAGCAATTTGTGCATCAAGGAATGCACCTAGTGGCAAAGCAGTATCAAGCATAGCATCATCAGGCATAGTATCAAGCATAGCTTCATCAGGCATAGTATGAAGCATAGCATCATCATATGCATCATGGGCAGCAGAAGTAGCATCATCAAGCACATGCGACATATCAAGATTTCTAGCAGGAGGCGATGTCGCAAACTTACTCATAACTGAAGGTGAATCAAGTGTAGAGCTAGATGGAAGTTCCTTACGTGTCCTCGTAGTGGAAGGCAAGATTTAAGTTCTTGGATCTTTCAGATTCTTTATAGTGACCAACAGACGTCAATCCCAAGTGACTCAGAGAATATAGTTGTGCCTCCCCGGCAACGGCGCAAGAAAATAGTCTTGATAACCCACAAGTGTAGAGGATCGCAACAGTTTTCGAGGGTAGAGTATTCAACCCAAATTTATTGATTCGACACGAAGGGAAGCGAAAGAATATTCTCAAGTATTAGCAGCTGAATTTGTTAGTTTCAACCACACCTGAAAGATTAGTGTCTACAAGCAAAGTGGTATGATAGCAACGGTGTGAGAAAAAGATCTGTTGATGGCAGAATATTCCTAACTGTTGTATCAATGGCGCCAGTAAATAGCACATGGACGGGGAACTATTCTTCCCTGTCAACGGCTCCAGAAAAGTCTTGTAACAAGTAGCAGCAAAGTAACAGCAGTAGTGATAGCAGTAGCAAGGAACAGTAGTAGGAGCAGCAGTAGTAAAAGCAGAGTAATAGCAGTAGCAACAGTAGTAGCAACAGCAGTAGCAGCAAAGTAACGTAGCAAGGACTAATAGTAGAAGACTCGTAGGTAGTGGATCGGTGATGGATGAGTACGACGGATGTGATTCATCATGTAACAGCTATAACACGGAGAGATGAGTAACTAGCTCCCGTTCGTCAATCTAATGTAGGCATGTATTCCGTATGTAGTCATACGTGCTTAGGGAAAAGACCCTTCATGACATCTATTGTCCATCCCTCCCGTGGCAGCGGGGTCCTAATGGAAACTACGGGATATTAAGGTTCTCCTTTTAATAAAGAACCGGACCAACACATTAACACGTGGTGAATACATGAACTCCTCATACTATGGTCATCTCCGGGAGTGGTTCCGGCTATTGTCACTCCAGGGTTGCCTGGTCATAACACATAGTAGGTGACTACAACTTGCAAGATAGGATCTAAAACACACATATATTGGAGACAACATAATAGGTTCAGATCTGAAATCTTGGCACTCGGGCCCTAGTGACAAGCATTAAGCATGTCAAAGTAGTAGCAACATCAATCTCAGAACATAGTGGATACTAGGGATCAATCCCCGTCAAAACTAACTCGATTACATGATAGATCTCATCCAACTCATCACCGTCTAGCAAGCCTACGATGAGATTTATCACAAACAGTGAAGAGCATCATGGAATTGTCGATGGAGGAAGGTTGATGATGACGATGGCGACGGTTTCCCCTCTCCGGAGCCCGGAACGGACTCCAGATCTGCCCTCCAGATGAAGAACAGGAGGTGGCGGCGCCTCCGTATCGCAAAACGCAATGAATCCTTCTCTCTGATTTTTTTTCGAGCGAGACGGATGATATAGAGCTGAGTTTGGGGGCGGTGGAGCCACGTGGGCCCCACAATCCCTCACGGCACGGCCAGGGGGGTGGTCGCGGCCTGTGGGCTTGTGGCCCACAACTCCACCTCCTCCGGTGGATCTTTGCGCAGGTATTTTTCTTTTATTCCAGAAAAATTCTCCGTAAATTTTCACGACATTCCGAGAACTTTTATTTCTACACAAAAACAACACCATGGCTATTCTGCTGAAAACAGCGTTAGTCCGGGTTAGTTCCATTCAAATCATGCAAATTAGAGTCCAAAACAGGGGCAAAAGAGTTCAGAAAAGTAGATACGACGGAGATGTATCCGTAGTCATACGTGCTTAGGGAAAAGAACTTGCATGACATCTATTGTCCATCCCTCCTGTGGCAGCGGGGTCCTAATGGAAACTACGGGATATTAAGGTTCTCCTTTTAATAAAGAACCGGACCAACGCATTAACACTTGGTGAATACATGAACACCTCATACTATGGTCATCTCCGGGAGTGGTTCCGGCTATTGTCACTCCGGTGTTGCCGGGTCATAACACATAGTAGGTGACTACAACTTGCAAGATAGGATCAAGAACACACATATATTGGCGACAACATAATAGGTTCAGATCTGAAATCATGGCACTCGGGCCCTACTGACAAACATTAATCATGGCAAAGTAGTAGCAACATCAATCTCAGAACATAGTGGATACTAGGGATCAATCTCCGTCAAAACTAACTCAATTACATGATAGATCTTATCCAACCATCACCGTCCAGCAAGCCTACAATGAGATTACTCATGAACGGTGAAGAGCATCATGGAATTGGCGATGAAGGAAGGTTGGTGACGACGATGGCGACGTTCTCCCCTCTCCGGGGCCAAAAACGGACTCCAGATCTGCCCTCCAGAGGAAGAACAGGAGGTGGCGGCGCCTCCGTATCGTAAAACGCGATGAACTCTTCTCCTTGATTTTTTTCCGGACGAAAGGGACTAAATAGAGCTGGAATTGGAGGCGGTGAAGCTTCGTGGGCCCCACAAGCCTGCCAGGCGCGGCCAGGGGGCCCGCGCCTGGTGGGCTTGTGGGCTCCACGCTGCACCCCTCCGGTTGATTCTTGCGCTAGTATTTTTTATATATTCCACAAAAAATCCCCGTAAATTTCCAGGTCATTCCGAGAACTTTTATTTCTATGCAAAAACAACACCATGGCAATTCTGCTGAAAACAACGTTAGTCCGGGTTAGTTCCATTCAAATCATGCAAATTAGAGTCCAAAACAAGGGCAAAAGAGTTTGGAAAAGTAGATACGACGGAGACGTATCATACACCGAGTGGGTTCACTCGGAGTGACCCCACTGGAATGTTGGAATTATGCCCTAGAGGCAATAATAAATGTATAGTTATTATTATAATTCCTGTATCAAGATAATAGTTTATTATCCATGCTATAATTGTATTGAATGAAGACTCATTTACATGTGTGGATACATAGACAAAACACCGTCCCTAGCATGCCTCTAGTTGGCTAGCCAGTTGATCGATGATAGTCAGTGTCTTCTGATTATGAACAAGGTGTTGTTGCTTGATAATTGGATCACGTCATTGGGAGAATCACGTGATGGACTAGACCCAAACTAATAGACGTAGCATGTTGATCGTGTCATTTTGTTGCTACTGTTTTCTGCGTGTCAAGTATTTATTCCTATGACCATGAGATCATATAACTCACTGACACCGGAGGAATGCTTTGTGTGTATCAAACGTCGCAACGTAACTGGGTGACTATAAAGATGCTCTACAGGTATCTCCGAAGGTGTTAGTTGAGTTAGTATGGATCAAGACTGGGATTTGTCACTCCGTGTGACGGAGAGGTATCTCGGGGCCCACTCGGTAATACAACATCACACACAAGCCTTGCAAGCAATGTAACTTAATGTAAGTTGCGGGATCTTGTATTACGGAACGAGTAAAGAGACTTGCCGGTAAACGAGGTTGAAATAGGTATACGGATACTGACGATCGAATCTCGGGCAAGTAACATACCGAAGGACAAAGGGAATTACATACGGGATTATACGAATCCTTGGCACTGAGGTTCAAACGATAAGATCTTCGTAGAATATGTAGGATCCAATATGGGCATCCAGGTCCCGCTGTTGGATATTGACCGAGGAGTCTCTCGGGTCATGTCTACATAGTTCTCGAACCCGCAGGGTCTGCACACTTAAGGTTCGACGTTGTTTTATGCGTATTTGAGTTATATGGTTGGTTACCGAATGTTGTTCGGAGTCCCAGATGAGATCACGGACGTCACGAGGGTTTCCGAAATAGTCCGGAAACGAAGATTGATATATAGGATGACCTCATTTGATTACCGGAAGGTTTTCGGAGTTACCGGGAATGTACCGGGAATGACGAATGGGTTCCGGAAGTTCACCGGAGGTGGGCAACCCACTCCGGGGAATCCCATAGGCATTTGGGGGGGGGTCACACCAGCCCTTAGTGGGCTGGTGGGACAGCCCACCAATTCCCTATGCGCCAAGAGAGAAAAAATCAAAGGAAAGAAAAAAAAAGGAAGAAGTGGGAAGGGGGAAGGACTCCCTCCCACCAAACCAAGTAGGACTCGGTTTGGGGGGGGAGAGTCCTCCCCCCTGGCTCGGCCGACCCCTTGGGGATCCCTTGGACCCCAAGGCAAGGTCCCCCTCCCTCCTCCTATATATATGGGGCTTTTAGGGCAGATTTGAGACGACTTTCTCACGGCTGCCCGACCACATACCTCCATAGTTTTTCCTCTAGATCGCGTTTCTGCGGAGCTCGGGCAGAGCCCTGCTGAGACGAGATCATCACCAACCTCCGGAGTGCCGTCACGCTGCCGGAGAACTCTTCTACCTCTCCGTCTCTCTTGCTGGATCAAGAAGGCCGAGATCATCGTCGAGCTGTACGTGTGCTGAACGCGGAGGTGCCGTCCGTTCGGTACTAGATCGTGGGACTGATCGCGGGATTGTTCGCGGGGCGGATCGAGGGACGTGAGGACGTTCCACTACATCAACCGCGTTCTCTAACGCTTCTGCTGTACGATCTACAAGGGTACGTAGATCACTCATCCCCTCTCGTAGATGGACATCACCATGATAGGTCTTCGTGCGCGTAGGAAAATTTTTGTTTCCCATGCGACGTTCCCCAACAGTGGCATCATGAGCTAGGTTCATGCGTAGATGTCTTCTCGAGTAGAACAAAAAAGGTTTTGTGGACGGTGATGTGCGTTTTGCTGCCCTCCTTAGTCTTTTCTTGATTCCGCGGTATTGTTGGATTGAAGCGGCTTGGACCGACATTACTCGTACGCTTACGAGAGACTGGTTTCATCGTTACGAGTAACCCCCTTTGCTCAAAGATGACTGTCAAGTGACGGTTTCTCCAACTTTAGTTGAATCGTATTTGACCGAGGAGGTCCTTGGATGAGGTTAAATAGCAACTCATATATCTCCGTTGTGGTGTTTGCGTAAGTAAGATGCGATCCTACTAGATACCCTTGGTCACCACGTAAAACATGCAACAACGAAATTAGAGGACGTCTAATTTGTTTTTGCAGGGTATGATTGTGATGTGATATGGCCAATGATGTGATGTGATATATTGGATGTATGAGATGATCATGTTGTAATAGAAATATCGACTTGCACGTCGATGGTACGGCAACCGGCAGGAGCCATAGGGTTGTCTTTATACTAACATATGTGCTTGCAGATGCGTTTACTATTTTGCTAGGATGTAGCTTTAGTAGTAATAGCATAAGTAGCACGACAACCCCGATGGCAACACGTTGATGGATGATCATGGTGTGGCGCCGGTGACAAGAAGATCGTGCCGGTGCTTTGGTGATGGAGATCAAGAAGCACGTGATGATGGCCATATCATGTCACTTATGAATTGCATGTGATGTTAATCCTTTTCTGCACCTTATTTTGCTTAGAACGACGGTAGCATTATAAGGTGATCTCTCACTAAAATTTCAAGACGAAATTGTGTTCTCCCCGATTGTGCACCGTTGCTACAGTTCGTCGTTTCGAGACACCACGTGATGATCGGGTGTGATAGACTCAACGTTCACATACAACGGGTGCAAAACAGTTGCGCACGCGGAACACTCGGGTTAAGCTTGACGAGCCTAGCATGTGCAGACATGGCCTCGGAACACATGAGACCGAAAGGTCGATCATGAATCATATAGCTGATATGATTAGCATAGGGATGCTTACCACTGAAACTACTCTCGACTCACGTGATGATCGGACTTGGGATAGTGTTAGTGGATCATGAACCACTCAAATGACTAGAGAGATGTACTTTTTGAGTGGGAGTTTAGCATATAATTTGATTAAGTTCAACTCTAATTATCTTGAACATAGTCTAAGTCCACTTTGAATGTATTTGTGTTGTAGATCATGGCTCACGCAAGTGTCATCCTGAATTTTAATACGTTCCTAGAGAAAGCTAAGTTGAAAGATGATGGAAGCAACTTTGTAGACTGGGCTCGTAATCTTAAGCTAATCTTACAAGCTGGAAAGAAGGATTATGTCCTTAATGCTGCGCTAGGAGATGAACCACCCGCTACGGCTGATCAGGATGTTAAGAACGCTTGGTTAGCACGTAAGGAGGACTACTCAATAGTTCAATGTGCAGTCTTGTATGGCTTAGAACCGGGACTTCAACGTCGCTTTGAGTGTCATGGAGCATTTGAGATGTTCCAGGAGTTGAAGTTTATCTTTCAGAAGAACACCCGGATCGAGAGGTATGAGACCTCCGATAAATTCTATGCTTGCAAGATGGAGGAAAACTCGTCTGTCAGTGAACATGTGCTCAAAATGTCTGGGTACTCAAACCGTCTAGCTGAACTAGGGATTGAACTCCCGCAAGAAGCTATCACTTACAGAATCCTTCAATCACTGCCGCCAAGCTATAAAGGCTTTGTGTTGAACTACAACATGCAAGGGATGAACAAGTCTCCCGGCGAGTTGTTTGCGATGCTGAAAGTCGCAGAGTCTGAACTCCGTAAAGAGCATCAAGTGTTGATGGTGAGCAAGACCACTAGTTTCAAGAGAAACGGCAAAGGCAAGAAGGGCAATTCGAAGAAGAGCGGCAAGCCTGTTGCCAATCCGCCGAAGAAACCCAAGGCTGGACCTAAGCCTGAAACAGAGTGCTTCTAATGCAAGGGTATGGGTCACTGGAAGCGCAATTGCCCCAAGTATCTGGCAGATAAGAAGACGGGCAAAGAAAAATCAAGTATATTTGATATACATGTTATTGATGTGTACTTAACCGGCTCTCGTAGTAGTGCCTGGGTATTCGATATCGGTTCTGTTGCTCACATTTGCAACTCGAAGCAGGAACTGCAGAATAGACGAAGGCTGGCGAAAGACGAAGTGACGATGCGCGTAGGAAACGGTTCCAAGGTTGATGCAATCGCCGTCGGCAGAGTGTCACTTCAACTACCATCGGGATTAGTGATGAACTTAAATCATTGTTATTTAGTGCCTGCGTTGAGCATGAACATTATATCTGGATCTTGTTTATTGCGAGACGGTTACTCTTTTAAGTCTGAGAATAATGGTTGTTCTATTTCTATGAGTAACATCTTTTATGGTCATGCACCGAATGTGAGAGGATTGTTCATATTGAATCTTGATAGAGATACGCATATACATAACATGGAGACCAAAAGAGTTAGAGTAAACAATGATAGCGCCATATTTTTGTGGCACTGCCGCTTGGGTCATATTGGTGTAAAGCGCATGAAGAAACTCCATGCTGATGGACTTTTGGAGTCACTTGACTTTGATTCACTTGACACGTGCGAACCATGCCTCATGGGCAAGATGACTAAGACTCCGTTCTCCGGAACAATGGAGCGTGCAAGTGACTTGTTGGAGATCATACATACCGATGTGTGTGGTCCAATGAGCGTGGAGGCACGCGGCGGATATCGTTATTTTCTCACCTTCACTGACGATCTAAGTAGATATGGTTATGTCTACTTGATGAAGCACAAGTCTGAAACATTTGAAAAGTTCAAGCAATTTCAGAGTGAAGTGGAAAATCATCGTAACAAGAAGATCAAGTTCTTGCGGTCTGATCGTGGGGGTGAATATCTGAGTTTCGAGTTTGGTACTCACTTAAGACAATGTGGAATTGTTTCGCAGTTAACACCGCCTGGAACACCACAGCGTAATGGTGTGTCCGAACGTCGTAATCGTACTTTATTAGAAATGGTGCGATCTATGATGTCTCTTACTGATTTGTCGTTATCGTTTTGGGGTTGTGCATAGAAACAACTGCATTCACTTTAAATAGGGCACCATCGAAATCCGTTGAGACGACACCATACGAACTGTGGTATGGCAAAAGGCCAAAGTTGTCGTTTCTTAAAGTTTGGGGATGTGATGCTTATGTCAAAAAGCTTCAGCCTGAAAAGCTGGAACCCAAAGCGGAAAAGTGCGTCTTCATAGGTTACCCAAAAGAGACAGTTGGGTACACCTTCTATCTCAAATCTGAGGGCAAAGTGTTTGTTGCTAAGAACGGAACTTTTCTCGAGAAGGAGTTTCTCTCGAGAGAATTGAGTGGGAGGAAGATAGAACTTGACGAGGTTGTCGAACCTCTCATCCCTCTGGATGGTGGCGCAGGGCAAGGGGAAACCTCTGTCATTGCGCCGCCGGTTGAGGAGGAAGTTAATGATGATGATCATGAAACTCCAGTTCAAGTTTCTATTGAACCACGCAGGTCGACGAGATCACGCGCTGCTCCAGAGTGGTACGGTAATCCCGTCTTATCAATCATGTTGTTAGACAACAATGAACCTGCAAATTATGAAGAAGCAATGGTGGGCCCAGATTCCAACAAATGGCTAGAAGCCATGAAATCCGAGATAGGATCCATGTATGAGAACAAAGTGTGGACTTTGGAGATACTGCCTGAGGGTCGCAAGGCTATTCAGAACAAATGGATCTTTAAGAAGAAAACGGACGCTGACGGTAATGTGACCGTTTATAAAGCTCGACTTGTGGCAAAGGGTTTTTCACAAGTTCCAGGAATTGACTACGATGAGACTTTCTCTCCCGTAGCGATGCTTAAGTCCGTCAGAATCATGTTAGCAATAGCTGCATTTTTCGATTATGAAATCTGGCAGATGGATGTCAAAACGGCGTTCCTTAACGGTTTCCTTAAGGAAGAGTTGTATATGATGCAACCCGAAGGTTTTGTCGATCCTAAAAATGCTGACAAGGTGTGCAAGCTCCAGCGATCCATTTATGGACTGGTGCAAGCATCTCGGAGTTGGAACAAACGCTTTGATGAGGTGATCAAAGCATTTGGGTTTATACAAGTGGTTGGAGAATCTTGTATTTACAAGAAAGTGAGTGGGAGCTCTGTGGCGTTTCTAATATTATATGTGGATGACATATTACTGATTGGAAACAACGTAGAGCTTTTGGAGAGCATAAAAGGTTACTTGAATAAAAGTTTCTCTATGAAGGACCTAGGAGAAGCTGCTTACATTCTAGGCATTAAGATCTATAGGGATAGATCAAAACGCCTGATAGGACTTTCACAAAGCACATACCTTGATAAAGTTTTGAAGAGGTTCAAAATGGAACAGTCCAAGAAAGGGTTCTTGCCAGTGTTACAAGGTACGAGATTGAGTAAGACTCAGTGCCCAGCAACTGATGAAGATAGAGAGCATATGCGCTCCGTCCCCTATGCTTCAGCCATAGGCTCTATCATGTATGCAATGATGTGCACTAGACCGGATGTTAGCCTGGCCATAAGTATGACAGGTAGGTTCCAGAGTAATCCAGGAGCGGATCACTGGACGGCGGTCAAGAATATCCTGAAGTACCTGAAAAGGACTAAGGAGATGTTTCTTGTGTATGGAGGTGACGAAGAGCTCGCCGTAAAAGGTTACGTCGATGCAAGCTTTGACACAGATCCGGACGACTCTAAGTCGCAAACCGGATACGTATTTATTCTTAATGGGGGTGCAGTAAGCTGGTGCAGTTCCAAGCAAAGCGTCGTAGCAGATTCTACATGTGAAGCGGAGTACATGGCTGCCTCGGAGGCGGCTAAGGAGGGTGTCTGGATGAAGCAGTTCATGACGGATCTTGGAGTGGTGCCAAGTGCACTGGATCCAATAACCTTGTTCTGTGACAACACTGGTGCCATTGCCTTAGCAAAGGAACCAAGGTTTCACAAGAGGACCAGACACATCAAACGACGCTTCAACCTCATCCGCGACTACGTCGAGGAGGAGGACGTAAATATATGCAAAGTGCACACGGATCTGAATGTAGCAGACCCGCTGACTAAACCTCTTCCACGGCCAAAACATGATCGACACCAGAACTGTATGGGTGTTAGATTTATTACAATGTAATTCACATGGTGATGTGAGGGCTAGATTATTGACTCTAGTGCAAGTGGGAGACTGTTGGAATTATGCCCTAGAGGCAATAATAAATGTATAGTTATTATTATAATTCCTGTATCAAGATAATAGTTTATTATCCATGCTATAATTGTATTGAATGAAGACTCATTTACATGTGTGGATACATAGACAAAACACCGTCCCTAGCATGCCTCTAGTTGGCTAGCCAGTTGATCGATGATAGTCAGTGTCTTCTGATTATGAACAAGGTGCTGTTGCTTGATAATTGGATCACGTCATTGGGAGAATCACGTGATGGACTAGACCCAAACTAATAGACGTAGCATGTTGATCGTGTCATTTTGTTGCTACTGTTTTCTGCGTGTCAAGTATTTATTCCTATGACCATGAGATCATATAACTCACTGACACCGGAGGAATGCTTTGTGTGTATCAAACGTCGCAACGTAACTGGGTGACTATAAAGATGCTCTACAGGTATCTCCGAAGGTGTTAGTTGAGTTAGTATGGATCAAGACTGGGATTTGTCACTCCGTGTGACGGAGAGGTATCTCGGGGCCCACTCGGTAATACAACATCACACACAAGCCTTGCAAGCAATGTAACTTAATGTAAGTTGCGGGATCTTGTATTACGGAACGAGTAAAGAGACTTGCCGGTAAACAAGGTTGAAATAGGTATACGGATACTGACGATCGAATCTCGGGCAAGTAACATACCGAAGGACAAAGGGAATGACATACGGGATTATACGAATCCTTGGCACTGAGGTTCAAACGATAAGATCTTCGTAGAATATGTAGGATCCAATATGAGCATCTAGGTCCCGCTGTTGGATATTGACCGAGGAGTCTCTCGGGTCATGTCTACATAGTTCTCGAACCCGCAGGGTCTGCACACTTAAGGTTCGACGTTGTTTTATGCATATTTGAGTTATATGGTTGGTTACCGAATGTTGTTCGGAGTCCCGGATGAGATCACGGACGTCACGAGGGTTTCCGGAATAGTCCGGAAACGAAGATTGATATATAGGATGACCTCATTTGATTACCGGAAGGTTTTCGGAGTTACCGGGAATGTACCGGGAATGACGAATGGGTTCCGGAAGTTCACCGGAGGTGGGCAACCCACTCCGGGGAATCCCATAGGCATTTGGGGGGGTCACACCAGCCCTTAGTGGTCTGGTGGGACAGCCCACCAATTCCCTATGCGCCAAGAGAGAAAAAATCAAAGGAAAGAAAAAAAAGGAAGAGTGGGAAGGGGGAAGGACTCCCTCCCACCAAACCAAGTAGGACTCGGTTTGGGGGGGGGAGAGTCCTCCCCCCTGGCTCGGCCGACCCCTTGGGGATCCCTTGGACCCCAAGGCAAGGTCCCCCTCCCTCCTCCTATATATATGGGGCTTTTAGGGCAGATTTGAGACGACTTTCTCACGGCTGCCCGACCACATACCTCCATAGTTTTTCCTCTAGATCGCGTTTCTGCGGAGCTCGGGCGGAGCCCTGCTGAGACGAGATCATCACCAACCTCCGGAGTGCCGTCACGCTGCCGGCGAACTCTTCTACCTCTCTGTCTCTCTTGCTGGATCAAGAAGGCCGAGATCATCGTCGAGCTGTACATGTGCTGAACGCGGAGGTGCCGTCCGTTCGGTACTAGATCGTGGGACTGATCGCGGGATTGTTCGCGGGGCGGATCGAGGGACGTGAGGACGTTCCACTACATCAACCGCGTTCTCTAACGCTTCTGCTGTATGATCTACAAGGGTACATAGATCACTCATCCCCTCTCGTAGATGGACATCACCATGATAGGTCTTCGTGCGCGTAGGAAAATTTTTGTTTCCCATGCGACGTTCCCCAACAGTGGCATCATGAGCTAGGTTCATGCGTAGATGTCTTCTCGAGTAGAACACAAAAGGTTTTGTGGACGGTGATGTGCGTTTTGCTGCCCTCCTTAGTCTTTTCTTGATTCCGCGGTATTGTTGGATTGAAGCGGCTTGGACCGACATTACTCGTACGCTTACGAGAGACTGGTTTCATCGTTACGAGTAACCCCCTTTGCTCAAAGATGACTGGCAAGTGACGGTTTCTCCAACTTTAGTTGAATCGGATTTGACCGAGGAGGTCCTTGGATGAGGTTAAATATCAACTCATATATCTCCGTTGTGGTGTTTGCGTAAGTAAGATGCGATCCTACTAGATACCCTTGGTCACCACGTAAAACATGCAACAACGAAATTAGAGGACGTCTAACTTGTTTTTGCAGGGTATGATTGTGATGTGATATGGCCAATGATGTGATGTGATATATTGGATGTATGAGATGATCATGTTGTAATAGAAATATCGACTTGCACGTCGATGGTACGGCAACCGGCAGGAGCCATAGGGTTGTCTTTATACTAACATATGTGCTTGCAGATGCGTTTACTATTTTGCTAGGATGTAGCTTTAGTAGTAATAGCATAAGTAGCACGACAACCCCGATGGCAACACGTTGATGGATGATCATGGTGTGGCGCCGGTGACAAGAAGATCGTGCCGGTGCTTTGGTGATGGAGATCAAGAAGCACGTGATGATGGCCATATCATGTCACTTATGAATTGCATGTGATGTTAATCCTTTTCTGCACCTTATTTTGCTTAGAACGACGGTAGCATTATAAGGTGATCTCTCACTAAAATTTCAAGACGAAATTGTGTTCTCCCCGACTGTGCACCGTTGCTACAGTTCGTCGTTTCGAGACACCACGTGATGATCGGGTGTGATAGACTCAACGTTCACATACTTGTGAGACTGTACGTGTGCTGAACGCGGAGGTGCCGTCCGTTCGGTACTAGATCGCGGGATTGTTCGCGGGGCGGATCGAGGGACGTGAGGACGTTCCACTACATCAACCGCGTTCTCTAACGCTTCTGCTGTACGATCTACAAGGGTACGTAGATCACTCATCCCCTCTCGTAGATGGACATCACCATGATAGGTCTTCGTGCGCGTAGGAAAAATTTTGTCTCCTATGCGACGTTCCCCAACATGGAATGCAAATAAAAGAAAGAAATTTCTACAAAAACACCCACTGGGTGTGAGTCGGAATTCAAACTTACGGTCGCACTTACTCGGACGTTTTCTTGGAGCACCACGTTGTTGTTGTACACCGAGACGATGGCTTCATAGGCTCCTTTCGCTTGTTGCGTCATCAGCTCTGCCTGGATCATAGCCTCCTTGGCGGCACCAGTCTGGTCTTCAGGGACACGACGTGTGGTGTACACGGTCGTAGGTGACATCAACCCCGAGGCTGCAGCAGAAACAACTGGAGCGTTCGACTGCAATCCAGTCGGGGTTGTGGTGACAACAACCGAACTAACAGGCGGAGCACTCACTACAACCATTTCCACCATAGGCACCTCGGACACAATGGGTTCCACCTCAGCAGCTGGTTGCCTTTGATCATCGTCATCCAGTTGGATGACCTCTCTTGCAACAGGCGCGGCTGGCAGACAGAAACACCATAAGTTGCAGCCAGGAAATCATACACGAGGAGGAATGACACGGAGTGGGAAATCAGTAATACCTAGCTGTGAAGTGGCTGCGTTCGCGGTGTCACCCTCCATGGGATGTTCGTCCCCTCGCGGCGGCGACGTGATAGAGGTAGCAGCTCTTTCAATGCAATTTCATTTGGTCATCATCAACCAAAAAAGTTCACTCGGATAAGAGTAGAAGTTCACTCGGATAAGAGTAGAAGATCAAGTACTTACGCAGAGGCGAATGCCATGGCGATTCTCATCCTAGGCAAAGCCTTCCTAGGTTTGGGTCCACTAGGCTTAGGCACCTTTGCAGGCTGCTCCACCGATTCACCAGACGATCCCATAACGCGCTTGGCACTCCTGCCACTCGACCCCAAAGGCTTGCTTGGAGTGCCCGCGGGATCATGGCGCTGCTTGGACCGAGGCTCGTAGCGAAAAGGGGACGGATCTTCCTCCTCGCTTTCCTCCAACTCCTCTTCCTCGGTCTCTTCGCTGTCATCGACATATTCCTCGCTCTCCGCGCTATCCTCAATGCTCCACTCCTCGAGATCGAGTGCGTTGCCATTCGGGACCGGAGAATGGAAGTTCGTCCACGCCTGCAAGATACAATCCACAAGCTCAGTCGACAAGGAAATTGCAAGCACTCGGTTCGAACGCAAAAATATTCAACAGAGCAGAACTAACCTTGTTTGTCAGCGGGTTTTGAGCAGAGAAGGGCAGGACCCTCTTCGCCCGCATCAGATTATCACAAGGACCAGCTATTCCGCGGACCCATGTCGCTATCGTGTATTCATCCACTTCCTCACGATGAGACCGAGTGGAGTCTTCAGGACCAGTGTAATGCCACATAGTGTGGTCCCGAGCCTAGAGAGTCTGGATGCGTCTGCCAAGGAAGGTCTCTAACAGATCCATTCCTGTCACTCCGTTGCGGACCAGACCGATCACCGCTTTGACTAAGGGATCCACTTGGGCTTTCTCCTCCTTCGTCGACACTAACGTCCTCGGAGCACTCGGTCGCTCTAAAGTAAAGGGAGGGAGTCCACTCGACATATTCCGGCAAGCGACATCATTACAGTAGAACCAAGTGGCTTGCCAGTTGCGAATCGACTCGGGAAAGGTCATGGCAGGATAGCTACTTTTGACTCTCTTTTGAAGTCCTAAGCCCCCACACAACTGGATGACATGGGTCTTGTCATCAGTCGGCTTAACTTTCTTCACCGACTGAGAACGCACAGTGAAGATAGATTTAAAGAGTCCCCGGTGAGGAGGACACCCCAAGAAACACTCACATAAGGTGATAAAGCAAGAAAGGTGGGCAATGACATTCAGAGGAAAGTGATGCAACTACGCCCCAAAGAAGTTCAGGAACCCCCGAATGAAAGGATGGGGCGGCAGAGAGAAACCTTTTTCGACGTGCGTCAGGAGGAGGACCCGTTCTTCCTCCCGCGACTCGGGCTCGATCTCATCTCTAGGAAGCCTCCAAGACTTGTCCGCCAGCATGCCATGCTCGACGAGGTCGAGGAGATCCTCCTTCCGCACAGTGGACGGAAGGAAATCCCCCTGGATCCAGCCCGATGGCAGAGCCTGCTTCTTCGACTTGGCGCCACCCTTCTTCTTCGCCTTCTTCAGCTTGCCGGTTTGCCCTTTATTCATAGTGGCAGGGGTGAGATTGGTTGCTTCGGTTTGCGTTGGTGGCTAAGGAGAAGGAAGAACAGAGGAGAGGAAGAAGACGATGTCATTCCAAACCCTAGCGTTGGAGGCTTTTATAACCAACCGAGTGGGTCACTAGCAAGTCGGCCCTCAACTTATCCCTTCCCAAGCCACCGCGAGATACGTGGCGGAGATAGAGGCGCAGGAATCGAGACGACGGGATCCACTTGATGGCGATGACATCATCGCCGTGTAACGCGCGTCAACCGAAATTTTCAAATCCTAGAAAATCCGGAGCTGACAGGGTGACTGGTCACATCAGAGGATCCTGTCAGACGCGCCACTTCGCTTTCTCACTCGGATCTTCAAAATCCACTCAGACATTTTACCAAGCAGAATTGATCAAGGCGAATGACGAAGATTACAATCGACATCCAATTCGGCAAAACTTTGAAGAGCATTCAAACTCAGTCTGCTATATCAAGATTTACAAATACACCTTCACCACCCGAACCTCGATGCATTCGGGGGCTAATGATGGGGTTATAGCCCTAGGAGTAGGGTCATAGGCCTGACCTATAAGTCCTACCCTAGGGCACCTCATTATTAGCTTAAAGGTCACAAGATACCTACCGACTGGATTAAGACAACCTCTTGTCCACTCGGTAGAAAATTACTCGGAAGATCATCTTGTACTCAATGACTCGATTCCACTCGGTGAAAACCAGAAGCTAGTCGACACAGAAGGCCAGAAGCCACCTCAGTGAAGCTAACGATCATACGTTAGACTGCTGAAGTTATTGTCATTTATGGCATATGTTACCTGTAACGTATGCATTCAATCTCACTTATTGCACCCTTGAAGGCTAGGCACTTATGAGGGCAGCGCACTCTATATAAACCACCCTCCCCTCTGGCACAAGGGTTCACATTCTGTAACAACTGTATTCCACTCGACACAAAATATCTAGAGCACTAAGACGTAGGGTTGTTACCTCCACCGCACAGGGGCCTGAACTCATACAACCTTGTCGTAGCTAGGACTCTGCCCTCTACTTTCGTATCCTACTTATCTACTGTCAGGCTTATACTCAAGGGCACCTCATTATTAGCTTAAAGGTCACAAGATACCTACCGACTGGATTAAGACAACCTCTTGTCCACTCGGTAGAAAATCACTCGGAAGATCATCTAGTACTCGACGACTGGATTCCACTCGATGAAGACCAGAAGCCAGCCGACACAGAAGGCGAGAAGCCACCTCAGTAAGGCTAACGGTCATATGTTAGACTGCTGTAGTTATTGTCATTTATGGCATACGTTACGTGTAAAGTATGCATTCAATCTCACTTATTGCACCCTTGAAGGCTGGACACTTATGAGGGGTAGCGCACTCTATATAAGCCACCCCTCCCCTCTGGCACAAGGGTTCGCATTCTATAACACTTGTATTCCACTCGACACAAAAGCTCTAGAGCACTGAGACGTAGGGTTGTGACCTCCACCGCAGGGGGCCTGAACTCATACAACCTTGCCGTAGCTAGGACTCTGCCCTCTACTTTCGTACCCTACTTATCTACTGTCAGGCTTATATCGACGATAGCACTGACAGAGGATCATCTTCAGCTGACAAGCGAGAGGAGAATGCTACCAGGAAGCATGGTATCGGTTCGTCTTTCACACATGAGCTAAGATTTGGTTCCTTTGGGTCTTCCTCCATGCCTCGTAGACTTTGGGGAGCGAGGGTAGAGAGCAAGGACCCAGAGGAACATGAGTTACCTCGGCTCTCACCTCCAGCGACCCCTACATGTGATTTCTCGCCGCACTTAATTTCTCGTTCGACGTTGCCTGGGGCATCAGCTGGCCTTGATGCCGTGACACTGCCTGGGCCTCAGGCGGAAGTGCTGTTGTGCATCACTCCCGTGCAGCGGTGGCTGTCAGGCCAGGGAGCCGAGACAACAACAGTGACTCTATCGCCGAAGGGTGACCAACAACACGGCGATCCCTCTACGATAGTGCAGGCCCGCGGGGTCTGAGGGGACTTCTCTTTCACTGGTACGACTGTGATCTCGGAGGTCATGGGTCTGTCGGCAGACGCCGGGGCACTCGGAGGAGAAACACCTATTGGCTCGGCTCGTCAGGCATGCCACACCGGGAGGGCGACATGTGGTGGCATTGGGTTAGGCCAGGTTGGACATGTGACAGACGGTCATAGTCTGACAGGCCCTTCTACTGAGGAGGTCATCGAGTTTGGAGGCATTCCAGACCCGACTACTAGAGGTAGGCGATCGAGTGCTCTCCTACAAGATCAAGGAGATGTCGACAAGTTGCAGATGGGTCGTGCCATGTGGGCGGCTAAGATTCGCTACATCGAGACTTCTACAGGTATGTCTATTGATACGGGTTGCTCTATTTTGCATTTTTCTGAAGATGATTTAATTCTAAATGCGAGTGAACTTGGGGTATCACTGGGTAGTAATGGGCAGGAAGTGTCTAAATCTGTGAACGACCTATTAGATTTAGAAGCTGAGAGGGCCATCGAGATGGCACGAAATATTGCAGCGGTGAAACCAATGAATGATTCCGATATAAATGCTCTAGGGATAGGGGCTTTAGAACGTTTATGTGAGGATCTTGTGCCATCTCCACTTATGACTGAAGAGGCGAATGATATCATCGAGGAGAGGTATGTGGTCCCTCTACAATTTTCTATTGATGCATACCAGGAGACCGGTTATGTGGACCGGTCGGATGATCAGGATAGGCCAAAACAAGCATGGAAGAGAAAGGTGTATCCTGTATCAGCCGTGCACCGAAGCACAAGATTTAAGACAACGAAGAAATTTCATGATGAGAGATGAAAGGAATTTTCTAGAATAGCATAGGTCTGGTAGACTTGGCTAAAAGAAGATTTCTAGCAGAAGCGTCTATTGAGCACAAATTAGATTTCATTGCATTGATGGAAACAGAGAGAAATAATTTTACAGCACAATTTTTAGGAACGCTATCTGGTGGTATTGACTTCGATTGGCACTGTTTACCTCCAAGAGGAAGATCCCGGGGGATCTTACTTGGAGTCAGGTGTGAGACGCTCGAAGTCCGTAACGTAGTGTTTGGGGACTTTGTCGTCAAATTTAGAATTCGCTCAAAGGTGGATGGGTTCCAATGGGCCCTGGTAGCAGTTTACGGGGCGGCCCAGCCTGAGCTAAAGAGAGACTTTCCGGATGACCTTGTCCGGATTTGTGGGGATGAGCGGTTGCCAATTTTAGTAGGGGAGACTTTAATATCATTAGAAGACGAGATGAGAAAAACAATGATAACTTTGATGGCAGATGGCCATTTATGTTTAATTCTATCATCGAAAGCCTTGATTTGAGAGAAATTGAGCTTTCAGGTAGAAAATTTACGTGGGCGAACACTTTACCTAACCCAACTTATGAAAAGTTGGACCGGGTTCTCACGAGTGTGGAATGGGAGCAGAAATTCCCCCATGTCACAGTGCGTGCTCTGCCGAAAGCTATATTGGATCACACCCCCATTGTTTGTGGACTCGAGAGAGGCAACACATGTGGGGAATAAAAACCTCTTATCTTTCGAGCTAGGCTGGTTTGAAAAAGAAGGTTTCGTGGACCTAATAGCCAAGGAATGGGCTATGGATACGAGAGGTACCTCGAAGGTTGACATGTGGCAAAATAAAATAAGACACGTGCATCAATTCTTACGGGGATGGGCAAAACATGAAAGTGGAATTTATAAGAAAGAGAAACAAAGGCTTCTCGAACTTATAAATACGCTCGACATAAAGGCCAAAGGTTCGTTATTAGATGACAATGGGAGGTCATTATAAACGGAGGCTGAACTGAAGCTAAAACAACTGCTCAGAGAGGAGGAGTTGAAGTGGGCTCTTAGAGCGAAAGTTCACCATGTTGTACAAGATGATGACAACACATAGTACTTCCATCTGATAGGCAATGGAAAACATAGAAAGAAAGAAATATATCAGCTAGAGCAAGATGAGGGTACAATAGTAAGACACGAGAATCTGCAATTGTATATCTCAGAGTTCTACAAAAAACTATTGGGGGCTCGTGAGGATAATTTTGTATCCATGGATGAGCTATTAACCGCGCCTTTTACAGAGAAGGAGGTGTTTGAAGCTATATCACAAATGAAGAATAATAAGGCACCATGCCGAGACGGGTTTCCAGCTGAGTTTTACAAGAGATGTTGGCACATTATCAAAGGTGACTTGTTACCTATGTTCCAAGACCTATTTGACGGAAACTTACAGCTATTCCATCTAAATTTTGGAACAGTGACACTGTTGCCAAAGAAAGAAGGGGCGGTGCATATAGAGCAATTTAGACATATTTGCCTTCTGAATGTGAGCTTCAAAATATTTACAAAGGTAGGCACGAATAGGTTGACACAGATTGCACACGAAGTCGTGCAACCTAGTCATACGACTTTTATGCCGGACAGGAACATACTGGAGGGTGTGGTGGTCCTGCATGAAACGTTGCATGAAATCCACTTGAAGAAACTAGATGGGGTTATCTTCAAGGTGGATTCGAGAAGGCATATGATAAGGTCAAATGGACATTCCTATAATAGGAATTACGTATGAAGGGGTTCGATGAAATATGGAGGAGACATGTTGAATCTTTTGTACAAAAGGGAGTGTTGGAATTAAAGTCAATGATGACATTGGTCATTTTTTCCAAACTTTCAAGCGTCTCAGGCAGGGAGATCCAATGTTACCCATCCTCTTTAACGTAATTGCCGACATGTTGGCGATTCTAATAGGAAGGGCTAAACAGGGAGGCCAGGTAGGTGGACTGGTGCCACATCTGGTGGACGGTGGCGTGTCTATCCCGCAATATGCTGATGATACGATCCTGTTTATGGAACATGATGTAGCAAAAGCCAGGAATATGAAAGTTATACTCTGTCTCTTTGAACAATTGTCTGGCTTGAAAATTAATTTCCATAAGAGTGAGCTGTATTGCTTTGGGAAAGCCAAAGATGAACAAAACACCTATAAACAATTGTTTGGCTGTGAACTGGGGAGCCTACCGTTCAGTTATCTAGGCATACCTATTCACCATTGGAAGGTTTCCAATAGTGAGTGGAAATGCATCGAAGATCGATTTGAGAAAAAGCTAAGCTGCTGGAAGGGCAAGTTGCTCTCGTATGGAGGAAGATTAATTCTGATAAACTCGGTACTTACGAGTATGCCGATGTTCCTTCTGTCCTTCTTTGAGGTACTAGTAGGGGTACGAAAAAGATTGGATTTTTATCCATCTAGATTCTTTTGGCAGAGTGATGAGGATAGGAAGAAATACAGATTAGCTAAATGGCATATTATTTGTAGGCCCAAAGACCAAGGAGGTCTGGGAATTGAGAATTTAGAGGTAAAGAATAGATGTCTGGTAAGTAAGTGTCTGTTCAGACTTTCTATAGAGACAGAAGGCATGTGGGTACAAATTTTGCATAATAAGTACCTACATTCTAAGACATTAGCCCACGTAAATGTCAGACCCAATGATTCAACATTCTGGAAGGGATTGATGAAATTAAGGACAACCTTCTTCCATAGAACTAAATTTATTATTGGAAATGGTGAGGGTACAAGATTCTGGGAGGATTCGTGGTTGGGGGAGATGCCTTTGGCCATTCAACATACAACTCTTTATAATATTGTGGAACGCAAGGATGCATACGTAGCCACAATCTTACAGTCAAATCCTCTAAATATCCAATTCAGACGGTCATTGATAGGACATCAATTGGCCGATTGGCTACACCTTGTTAGGAGACTCATGGATGTCCAGTTATCAGAGGAACCTGATAGGGTGCATTGGAAGCTTACGAATAGCGGAATTTTTATGGTCAAATCGATGTATCTCAATCGTATTGACACTACTAGTATCCCCAAGTCCATGAATATTTGGAGAGTGAAGGTACCCTTAAGGATCAAGGTCTTCATGTGGTTTGTGCACAAGAAGGTGATTCTAAGTAAGGATAATTTGGCTAAATGTAATTGGGGGGGGGGTAGTACTCGATGTAGCTTCTGTGATAACGAGGAGAACATTACACACCCCTTTCTCCAATGCCCACTTGCGAGAGTTCTTTGGCAAACGGTTCGTATAGCCTTTAATATTATATCTCCGGATAGCATTGACACGTTATTTGGAACGTGGCTAGATGGAGTTGATACGATTATTGCTAGACATATCCGTATTGGAGTTTGTGCACTTTTGTGGGCTATGTGGAACTGTAGGAATGATGTGGTTTTTGACAGACATACGCATATACATTTTTTGCAGGTACTACACAGAGCCACGACATTGATCCGTACATGGTCATTACTCACTCCTACGGAAACTAGGGAGCCTTTGGTTACTGGGTCTACCTGATGGGAGATGGTAGCGTGGGATGTCTTCAACCGGTTTGGATGGCAGTCCAGTAGTAGGATAGATGATTAGGCATCCAGGCCTATTTTGCCAGTTGTGGCACTTTTTGCTTTACTTTTGCATCTACACTGCTATGTCGGAGACTATGTGAAACCACGATTTCTTTGTATTTTTATTAATAAAGGGGTCGTATTCATCGTGCTGATGCAGAGGCCGGTGGTACTCATCCTTTTCTAAAAAAACCTTTACTGTGTCCACATGACCCCATTCCGTCGGATTCAAATCGTGGAGGCCAAGCCAAATTTTGATCAATCCTCCAACTCTAGTAGTGTATTGGTATTGCATGAGAAGGTATGCTGCCGCTTCTTGAACTTGTTTAAAAAGGGGCATAATTGAGAATCTTATTGCTCATATCACCACCAAAAGTTTCGATGCATGCTACCATCCAACCTCCGTTTAGTATGAAATTTGAGAAAAAAAAACACAATTACGAAGATTTAGGGCATGTTTGATTCATGGATAACTTTGCCACAACTAAGCTTAGGAAAATGGTTGCCACAAAAAAGTGTGGCTAACAAAATGGCCACCAGAAGTGTGACAAGATTTGGCAAAAAAATGAGCCTTTGGCATGTGGACCCTGTAGCTAGAAAAGGGTTTGCAAGCCAGAAGTGCTACAATGAACCAAGTACATGCCTAAGATGTTGTGGCACGACTAAAGTTAGATGTGACAACCTTAGGTTGCAAATAAATCATGCCATGCGTCTTTTGTTTCCCTTTTATCATCTCATCCAAGAGAGAAAGTTCTTCTAATTCTATGAATCTGTCTAGAATCCTTTTCCCTTGAATACCAGTAAAGAGAGTTTCAGATTGTTGCAAACCAAACATGTCCTTAAGCTATGAGCCACCTGGACAAATTTCTGCACCTTCCTGCCCATCTCCTCTTTACTAAATAGCGATTTCTTTTTTGTTCAATTTCTACGTTTGTATGTGGTTTTTCTTGACTCTAATCTTAGATGGGGTTTTGAGGCTCTTCAGGCGTTCAATTTGTGGTTGGCTATCTGGTGCTTTGAAAGAGGGTTGTCTTTTTCTTTCTTCGATTGTCCCAATGTACACAAGTATCGTGAGTAATTGACTCAGTTTTCCTACAAAAGCAACAATGCCTTACCTCACTAAAGTTAAAGAAAAATAACCAGAATGATGCAAATGTTGAACATCCGGAAGCAAACAACAAGCTACGGTAAATAGAGGGAAACTAAAAAAATGGAATCAGAGGACATCGAGTTATGAAGAGTTGGTGTCATCAAGTGACCTCCTGGAATGCAATGAACTCGCAACAAAATATTGTCATTACCAACAGTTACATACATTGCTCCATTGACCAATATATTTTAGGAACTCTGCATTCTATAAGGGCATCTACAGTATACTTGCACACCCGAAGGCCACCTATTTTGTTTGTCAAATAAATCTTATGTCAAATTTTGTGCCATTTTGGCATTAGGGTTTCACGATTTACGTTCGGTTCTTGGAGAATGGTGGAGTAGGGCACGGTCAAGGTCTCAAGGTGCTACCAAAAAAACTCTAAATTCCCTATTCATATTGGTCATTAGGTTTATGTGGTGATAACAAAAAAGCATAGCCTTTGAGAAAACCTACACCCCAATTCATGGGCTTCAAGACAAGATCAAAGCGGAGGATAAGCCATGGGTTATTGTGTGTATAGATTGGAAGTTTATGCATGGTAGTGTAGATTTCGTTGGGTCATATGGTCCACGATTTCCATTTTTCTTTTCTTTTTCTCTATGTTGGCTAGTGTTGTGGAGAATTTTATCGGTTTTTGCCGATTGTAACTGTCTTTCTATCTATATAATACTCATGCATGGTTTGAATATATATATATATATATATATATATATATATATATGAGTTAATTAACTTTAAGTTAATCTTCATAAAATTTTGAATTTGTCCATCTTTTCATGTTAGCCCCTCTTTGCCGCAGGTGTAAGCCCCGTTACTGTTTTCCCAACCATTGCCCTCATGTACCATGTAGGGGGTACATAGTCGCGACAATTGTGTACCATTATTTTGAAATTTGAAAAATCGCATTATCAAGATTGATAATTTTTGAAAAATATTAAATGTTCTCATTTTTGAGTTGGGCAAGAATTGTTTTTCTGTCTATACTAGTATTCCCTCCGTAAACTGATATAACATCTTTTAGATCACTACGTAGTTAACAATGCATCAATTATAGACATACTTTTTTCCCTTTTTGTGGCCCTCAAATAAATATATATTTTTTCATGAAAATTACATGCACTTAGTAAGAACGCAAATATAAATGTGCAAACTATGTATTTCATAATCTTCTAAAACTTTCAAATGCTATTTTTGATTATTTTGTAAGTGGTACCAGCGCTCGTTTTGCCATTTCCGAAGACAGGCCTCAGTGAAATTCAAGATGCATTGGTGAGAGACAAGTTTTATCTATCTATCCATCCATCTTTAAAAGCCTTTGCACTAGGGAGAAGACCAAAAGAAAGCCGAGAAAGCTGGAGTGCCTCCCTCGGGGCCACCACGCCGTACGGTTGCGCCTCTCTCCACCGGCAAGGCGTGCACCGTTGTCTTGTCCCTTGGACTATCCGTCCCCTTGCTTAGGCTTTTTAATCAAAAGTGTATATACTCCTATTAGTAATACCGATCTCTCTTGCAATGCTAAGCGACTGCCTGAATATTGCAAATTTCTTTCTTGGTTTTCGCTTCCGGTGAAGACATTTACCTAGTCCTAACTCCCAAGTAATGTGGCGGATGAAGCAAGCCCCTTAAATCAACTGAAATGTATGCAAAGCCAGGCCTAATAGTATTACCAGTGCAGACATGCATGCATGCTTTGATGCTTCCTCTGCAAGGGATGAGTCTGCGTCAGCCTTTATCTTCTCCTTCAGTCTCAGTTTCTGCCTGCCTGCCTGCCTGCCTGCTTGCTTGGTTTTCATGCAATGCCAACACACAAACTGTTGCCGTCCTTGAAAACAGTCTTTTGATTTGTCAGGACAGGAGGCGCCATGCCATGCAACAGTCGCCCAAGAACCTGCCTGCCTGCCCCTATATCATATACTAGATCTCCATGAAATTGATACACAGCAAATACTGTATATGCAGAGACGTCAAATGTACAATGCCTGTAGGGTGGGGCTCAATAGTTAATGGCGGCAATAGAACACACAGGCACATGTACTCATCGGGCCAAGTGGATATATGAACTCAATTATGAATCATGCCATGTACCTTTGCTTGTTTTCAGTGACAATCTGACAGCTCCGTCTTACTAGGTTGTTGCTTGCCTGCTTGCTTGCACATATACGTACACAAAGTTCCAAAGCTATACTGGTACCAAAGCTGGAGGCTGAAGCAATGCATGGTACGTACATATCCATATCCTGCATTTGGGCATGCCAATGATCAAGGCAACACCATGCATGTCACATGGAAACATTGTAATACTAGCAGTACAGTTTTGCATCACACACAAAGTGTACACGCTCACTGTTTGAAATGCACTCCTCCTCCTGGGCTAGCAGGAGCACTGTTAATTAATCAATATTAGCAGCAGTTTCTGGTTGGTGGGACCAACCCAAGATTAAACAAGACTCTTGCAGGGGCTGTCTGCTCCGGGAGGGGCAGTGCTTCATGCAAGTGAGTGCCACTGGGTGTCTTGTTGCTTGGCATGCCAAAAAGGTGGGCTGCCAAAAGCAAAAAATATGTGTCTACCTAGTGTCCAGTGACAGGCATTGGCCATTGGAGGCAGCCAAGCAGCTGCGTTTATAAATGAGCACCTCCCCTGCAACTGCAACTTCCACTTCCATTCCCAGTTTCAGCATCACAGCGACAACACCTGATCTTTAGTCTTTCCTCCGTTCTATCTTGCTTGTCCCTGGCAAGTTTGAGTGTACAAGGAGCTGAGGAGAGCTAGATAGACAAGGGAGAGGACAAGTGTATTGTGAGTTCTTGGCTCATAATTAATTACAGGTCAGTTACTTCTCTGTGGTTTGCATGACCAATATTTGTCAAACATGCTATTTGCATCTCTGGCAGAGCCAGAGGTTGTTCACCATCATGAATCAAGCTGTCAAGCATGACCAAAGTTGCTTCCTTCAGATGGATGTTTACAAGTTTTTTCGAATTTTAAGCAAAGTTTCTTCCACATTTCAGCAGGCTTAGAGCAAGTTTGAGTTTGAGGAGACATGGGAAAGCTTGTGAGGCAATGTGACATGGAGGTCATGAAGATGGCCATGCTCAAGCATGAGGAGACCTTCAGGCAACAGGTTAGCAATTAATCTTCTTCACCATATGTACCAAATTATTGCGTCCTATGAACTGCTAATCATTTGCGTTGACAATCACCTTGCGTAGGTTCACGAGCTACACCGCCTGTACCGCATCCAGACACAGCTCATGGGGGCCGACCTGAGCACCCGCCGGCAGCCGCGGCGGCGCGGCAACAAGCAGCCACGCCGGGCGCTCAACCTGCAGCTCCCCGCCGATGAGTACATCGTTGGCGCCGCCGACGAGTACATCGTTGGCGCCGTCAACGACGAGGACGACGACCGCTGTGGCACTGGAGCAGAGCTGGAGCTGACACTCGCCGTGGGTGGGAGGAGGACCGGCACCGCCCGCAAGAACAACGTTAGCAAGAGAGGAGAAGCCAAACACAACGGCCCCGGCGGCTTGTCCTCCCCCTTCGCTTCTGACTACTCCGGAGGCACGAGCCTCTCGTCGTCGCCGCCGTCGTCGGCCGAGTACTCCGAGGGCACCGTCGGGGTTGCGCTCCACGGTTACCCGGGGGTGCCGCCGTGCCAGAGAGCGATGACGTTCGACCTCGGCGTGGCGGAGGCGATGAAGCAGCACCAGTCGCCCTGGCAGCTGGTGCAGTGCCAGTACCTCAGCCTCAGGATGACATGAATGAATGAACTCCTTCGAAGCTCGGTGATCATATATATCATCATCATCCAAGCCATGGCCATGGCATGACCGCATCGTACTACTTAGTAGGTTTGTGTTGCATTGTAGAAGCAGTAGCCATGGAGTACTCCTTATCTTTTCTTTCCTTTTTTGCTGTTGCTTAGATGTGTGCCATTGATGGAGCTTGGGGAGGATCGATCCGATCCTGCTCCCAAGCTGCTAATTGGTTAATCATGACAAATGAGTGCATGCTGATTGATGTCATCGATGTTCAGAGTTGAGACTGGTGTGAATTGATGAATAAGATGCCATGTTCATGATTTGTACTCCATTTTTTGATGCGTGCATGCATGCATGCAAAGGTTCACAGGAAAAAGTTCAATGGCAGTAAAAAAGTGATAACCAGTGGAACAGAAGTGCAGAGAAACTAGTAGAAAGCATGAAAAGTGAATAGTGGTACATAGGGAGAAGGAGGCTGCGTACGTTTACGGTGCAAAAGGTTACAGTTATTGATGGACAATAGATGTGGTCATGTAGATGTAGAGTTGCAAATTAACATGGAATTCAGAAGTTTTGAGCAGAATTACAAAATGGTGGATGAAGTCATGGATGGTTAGGACCTTTCTCTCTGTTATCGCTCATGAGTCATGATTGATATCCTGATGGACTAGATCGAGTTCCAGCACAAAGTTTCGAAAGAAGTTGCAGATTTTGTGCAACTAGTGGTTGCTTTGTTTCAGTACCAGCTATTCAAAGACCCAAGAGATTAGGTTTAGTAAAATCAAAATTTGCTCTAAAATGTACGAAAAGGAGTGCACAACTGTAGCCTGCTGCCTGCATTCCTTCAACCCTCAGTTTGATCGAAGACAATAAAAAACGGTGAGCGTGGAAAAGAAGAGAAAATAAACTGAAGAAAACTTGTGAGAGCTAGGCAGGGTACCTGCCCAAAGCTGAAGAAATCTCAAGGAAACCTTTTTTTTTTCTGAGAGAGAAAATCTCAAGTAAACCTTGCGGCGGCAGGAACCAAATGAAATTTAAATTGCTCGTGCAACTCGCATGTGCTTCATGCATGTAGTGCTATCTTGGATCAAACAACACAAGGATTTTTTTTTGTGCAAAAAATATTTTAAGAATACTGGCTTAAGTGGCTTGTACTCAAGTCAAGCCTGACTAACCAACAACAAAGGAACATTTGATCGCACGTACGGTATGTGAAATCCCCGGCAGCACTTCCGGTTGCATCCGAATAAGAAACCATGACAGCAACGTCTAGCAACTGTGGATGCCATGATCTCCGAGAAGATGTGCACATAAATGGAAATATCAACGTCGTGCTCTACGGCAACGACGCACACAAGAAGGAAAAGAAGGAAATAGGTGGAGCAATGGAGAAATCCTAGGATGATAGGGATGAATGGTTCCGTCTTTGGGGCTTCTGGAATCCATGTAGAAACTTTTTTTTTTATTCTTTCTATTATATATAAACTTTTTTTTGTTTCTTTCAAAAAAGATAACATTTCACATTGAAACTTTGCACGTCAACTATGCACAAGTGTCACTCATTGTATAATATGTTTTAGATTTTCTTTAGAAATATAATTTTACCAAACTTTAAAATTTAAATGAGTTGTACCATTTAAAAAATGTTGCACCAAAAAACCGGAAAACATTTCTGCACATGGTAGTACTTGCGTGATGTTGATTTGCAAAGTTTCAAGTTCAAATGTTCTTCTATTTGGGAGAAACAAAAAAGAGAAATTTACCTGCATGAATTTTGATGCAAAAAGATATGACGAATCTGGTAGCACAATCACAACTTCCTCCTTTTGGAAGTGCAAATCTTTGTCCCTTGGATGTATATACTTCCTCATAGCAACTCCACATGGTCTTCATATCTACGGTCGTCATAACGCATATGGTGCACGCTTCACAAAATATTTGAGATTAGTGAAGCGACTATAACTATACATGAATGAATGAATTAATTAATTAATTAATATTATAATGCATTAAAAAGATTCATACCAGTGTCAGTTTGTTGGAACAACCGAAACTATACATTCCCATTTAGAGATATCGTCCTTGAATGCAGGGTTTGCAACTTGGAGTGCGAAGTTTAGGTTACTGACCACGGTTTTAAGTATATTCTTACCCGAAGTAGGTATTGGTATCGGATCGAAAATTGAGATAACTTTTTTATCTTGATCCAAGACAAACAATAGAAACAGCCCAAAAATATCCCAAGGCAATAAAATCTGCAATGATGCATACGTTTATAAATACATGAAATATTAATTAAAACCAAATAAATCACTGTTATAAATGAAAAATTAAAATCTTACCATATCACATTGTGAGATATGATACTCATTATTGTCAGGCCAGCTATGAAACAATCGTTCGAACGTAGCACTATCCATATTTTCATGATGACTTGGGTGTCGAGCATAGTGGAACATGGACTAAAATAAAAATAAGAAAACAATAGTGATATGAGGAAAAAAAATATGTAATACGCAATTATAGTAACTTACACAAAAGTTTAGATCCATGTAGTGAGATGGAATGTCTTTGAGAAGCTGGACTTCGTGACGCGCTAGTATTCGTACAACCATATTAAAGCAATTAATATCCTTATATTCATCATTGTTTAATATATTTTTTATTTGTCTCAATTTTAAGCTGATAGGGTAAGGATCAGAGCTTTTCACCCATTCGCTCCTGTAAAATCAAAATTCTGTCAATTATAATGACATCAAAGTAATTTATTAGAATACAAAATGAACTAAAAACATGGCTTACTCTAGTAAAACGTCATCATCAACCATACTGATGAACAAGCACAGTTCGTCTATTAAGTCATCGTTTGTTGGGTTGACAGATGTTGAAAGGATATATGACTACGAGATGAGCTCAACATCTAATGATGTATTCAATGTTTTGAGATTTTGAGGGGGTCCATCCAGAATCATACAATCTGTGGGATCTATATTATTTTCGTCATCTTCCATGTCTCGATTTCTTATATTATCATCATTCAATTCCGAGTCCACTAAAATGATGTCTAGTTTTGTTCTAAAATCTGCCATATGACCCTATTAAAGTAGAAATAAGAGTTAAGTAACGATACAACATAGAATAAGTATTACATGAAATTTACCTGCGTAGTAGTGTCACACAAATCATTTCCAGTGAAGTACTCCGTAAAATTTATCATCCACATACCACAAGATGACCTATATATGTTTATAGAAATTAAATATATCCAATATTGTTTTATCAATTTTATAAATGTTTTATATAAAAACGATATTATAGAAATTAAATTAAATTAAATTAAATTATAGATATTTGATAGCCACGGTGATAACAAAAACCTCACCCACACAAGTGAATCGGACATGCCCTACACAAAATAATCGAGTTGCTAAAAAATGTTTTTATAGAAGATAAACGCTACTCGTATAACAGTCGCACTCACTCACAATCTCATGCCTAAAAAAAGCTGACAATCTCACCCACTCTCCCCTCTCCCCACACGATCCCTATCCACTAACTCCGCGGCGACCTAACAGCGGCGCTCTCTGGTGGCCTCCCCTCTCCTTCGTTTCCATCACCGGCAACCAACCCCCCCCCTTCGTCATCAGCACCGGTGAGCGCCCCACCCTGTGCTCTACCCCGCCCCGTCCCTTCTTCATATATGCCGACACTAGGGCCCTCCCTCCTCCTTGCGACGCGGGGCGGTCGAGCGCGGCATGGTCACCGGCGACACCGGGCCTTCCCTCCTCCTTCGCACGCGGGGGTTCGCGAGTTGGCCATGTTCGCTAGCGACGGTAGTGCCCTCCCTTCTCGATGCCGGCGCTTTCTGGTGGCCGCCTCTACCCTTCGTCACCACTGCCGGCGGACGCCCCTCCCCTTCGTCACCACCGTCGGCGGACGCCCCTCCCCTTCGTCACCACCGCCTGCTCGGGAAGCTAGCATGGTCCGGTTCCAACTTCTTCTCCCCTCGATCCGGATGTTGTACTCTTCGACCCCATCTATTCCAAGCATGTGTTGTCTATTTGTGGTCCTTTATTATAGCGTAGCTCCATGCATACTCTACCTGGCTCTGAGAATGAGTTCAAGCAAGATGAGCGACCATTTGCACGGGTAATGGCAATTCTCAAAAACTATCTTTTTGTATGTTGTATTTAGAAATAAAGTTTAAGATATTCCTCATATATGTAAACATAGAATTCTCACTTTTACTAATTGTAGTTATTCTAGAACCTGAGGCGACAAAGGATCACATTCTTACAACATATGTTTTAATATTAATGGTTCAGATATCCGAAAGGAGAAGGAGGTGCTGAAAGGGGATGGGAGCAACAAGTTTGAATTGAAAGAGGTATACCCATCTGTCTGCAGGCTGCTCTTAATACATTCTTCCCTTGGCCATGCTGTAATGTTTACGTCTTTCCACTTATCAAATTTTGGTTCCATTTGAAGTGCTGCATATTGGAACATTTTCCAATCCTTCCAGTTGTTGCATGAATAAATGACAACGTGTTAACATCACAACCGGAGAATAACAGAAATCATCTTATCAAAAGATGGTGCAGTGGGACTAATAACTAACCATAGCGGTGAGGTATTTGCGGTTCATTCCTGAGACTAGCGAGTCGAGCACCTGGATACATTGCACCCCAATATTTATAACTGCTAGGTACCAACGAAAGTCTTTAATGTTTACTGGAACATATATCCGAAAATAGAGTTTTTGTTAGTTTAGGTCCCATCTATGCAAACATTCGTCCATGATTGAATTCATAGTAATATGTAAGGAACTGAGACTCACCATATCATGTTTCAAATAAGTTGTAGCTCTGTCTAACACCCATCTTGGTGCGTCATCCCGTATAAACTTAAATTCCTTTATCATCTTAGAGATGTATGCATTCTCTAAGAACACACTTCCACTTGTCCTCATCTTTAGATGCTCTTTAGCACTTATGCAATGTATGTATGCGTCTATGATCTGCAATATGAAGTGCACACCTTGGTTATAGGAGATTAAAAGACGTTCCAACTATCTTCTTTGGAGATTTGAGTCATCAATGCTCACTAAATTTCTTTTATCATTTGGTTCAGACATGATATTTTCAAGCACGGACCAATCATCGCCGGTGCAGGCGTAATCTAACATGATGCAAGTAATAAAATTTATTAATAACAAAGAAAAAAATGTAGCAAAACCAGGGCATAGAAAGATTTAGGTATAAACCAGGGCATCTATAATGTAATTTTTAGGTATAAACACAAGCACGTTACCTGTATAGGTCAGCGCGTATAACCTTTTGATTCTTTGGCTTTGAGTACCAGTCAAGCCTCATTGTCTCAATCTTGATGTACATGTCAACATCCCACTGTTGGAAAAGGCGCCCCCAAATAAGATGATGTTAAAAGGCTTCTTCCGGACCTGCAGCTTGAAGCAATAATACTCCCTCGTGCTAACAAATTTCCTTGATTTTGTGGCATTCATCTCATTGTCACCAAAATCCTCATCCGGGTTATCCTAGTTGTCATCTAAGAATTGTTTAACATCATTAAATTTGGTATAATAGAATCATAAGAATATAAAAACAACAATCCCATCACATACCTGGATGTAAATCAGTGGCCTGGTCATCGTGGTGTGTGGTATGACCAACTTGTTCTATTATAGTGTCATTATCGTCTGAAAGATGGATTACTAAGTAAGGTTGACTTTTATTAAAATTTATAAATCAATAATGAACATTATACATGAAGGAAAAACACAGGCTTGGTTCTCTTGACATGCAGAATAATCCACTGAATCCTGGTTTATGTCAGGGGCCGGTCCAATATACGACATCAAACGATTCCAACCAATCTCCCCACGTGGGGAGAATAGTGGATATTACAATGGGTCGTAGAACCCATAGTATGCTCTAATATACACGGGATGGTCTCCTTTAGCATACACGATAACACTTCTATCAAATGTTTTTTGTGGGTCGCTCCCTTCAACCCAGATTGCTGCTACCTGAGAGGTAGTTGGCGCATTGTACCTTCTTTGATCAAGGTTGATATTTGTATTTAACGAGATTTTGTATTCATCTAGATTCAGAACAGTACCAAGGCTTTTAAAACTTGAGCATAAGGGTTGTGCTCTAGTGTTTTCAGAATCTTTCGTATGAGATCTAACCTAAGATTCGGAAACCTCTTAACCGTGTGAAACAAGTCTTCATCAGTATCATAAATATATAGATGCAAATGTCGAGGTCCATTATAAGAAGACAATAGATCGTTGAAAGGATCGATATGGTTGGCTTGAGGGGGGGGGGTGAATAGACAACGACCACTTTTTAATTAATCTTAGCAAGTTAAGGTAAACACCATACAGGTTCACAATTAATATGACAATGAGGTGAACCCTATAGAAGCTAACAACGAGAGCTATTAAGGAAAGTAAGATATAGTCACAAGCATAAGCAAATACAAAGTAAAGGATAGAGATAACCACAAGTGGAACCGATGGAGACGAGGATGTGTTACCGAAGTTCCTTCCCTTTGACAGGAAGTACGTCTCCGTTGGAGCGGTGTGGAGGCACAATGCTCCCCAAAAAGCCACTAAGGCCACCGTATTCTCCTCACGCCCTCGCACGATGCAAGGTACCGTGATTCCACTATAGGTGCCCTTGAAGGCGGCGACCGAACCTTTACAAACAAGGTTGGGGCAGCTCCACACAAAGCTTGGAGGCTCCCAACTAAACCACGAAGCTTCACCACAATGGAATATGGCTTCGAGGTGACCTCAACCGTCTAGGATGCTCAAACACCCAAGAGTAACAAGATCCGCAAGGGATTGGTGGGGGAATCAACTTTTCTCTTGGTGGAAGTGTGGATCTAGGCCTTCTCAACCAATCCCTAAAGAATCAACAAGTTTGATTGGCTAGGGAGAGAGATCGGGCACTTTTGAGCTTGGGCCGCAACAATGGAGCTTAGAGAGGTAAGAGATAGGGTTCCTCAGCTAGAAGAACCCTTTATATAGTGGGGGAAATCAGACCGTTTTCCCACTCTCTGCCCGAGCTCCAGCGGTACTACCGCTGGCTGCAGCGGTACGCCAGCGGTACTACCGCTGGATGCAGCCGTACTACCGCTGGGACTCCAGCGGTACTACCGCTGGCCCCCACGTAGTGCAAAAGCACTACTACCGCGAAGAAAGTCTTCGCAAAAAGGTCCGTCCATGAACTACCGCTAGGAAGGTGGAACAAAGCTCCTGGAGCGGTACTACCGTTGGCCAGGGGCGGTACTACCGCTGGCTGCAGCGGTACTACCGCTAGCAGTCCAGCGGTACTACCGCTAGAGCCAGCGGTACTACCGCTGGGGACCATTTTGCAAAGATGCGAGAAACAAAGTGGCGGGGCGCTCCAAAGAAGAAGGAAAGGGAGAATGTGAAGTGTGCGCGTGCAAAGATAGATTCCACCCAAACCTTTCCACTACGGATCCCCTCTTAATAGTACGGCTTTCCTAAGACTCAAATAAAGAGAATCGTAGAGAGCGCCGTGCTTCCGTTCCATGAATGAGGAGACGTGTCGTCTTGTGCCGTTGACGTGTGTTATCTGAAACCTTAACACACACGGTTAGTCCTGTACGGTACTGTCATCAATCACCAAAATTACTTAGGCATAAACTATGCCCCAACAATCTCCCCCTTTTTGGTGGATTGATGACAATACCGGATTTGCACAGAGAATAATATGAGAACAAAAATATAGAGATATATGACAATACGGGGCATATGACTCACAGCATATGATGAAAATAAATCTCACATAAGTTCATGTCTCACAAATGATAGCAAACTAGAAGCAAACCAAGTTCGAAGCAAACCACACGAAATAAAGCAAAGCAACGCAAAGTTCGAATATGAAAGCAAATTCAGCTCCTAGACTCTCTCCCCCTTTGGCACAAGACACCAAAAAGGGGCACACCTAATGCCACAGGTAGCTACTCCTCATCCTCAGCATTGCCAGACTCATCGGTCCCCTCCTGATCGGCCTGCTCCTCCTCTTCCGCCTCATCGCCAGACCACTCGTATCCTTGAGCCTGCATCCAAGTAGCCTCTGGAGTGATGTCGTCCTCTGATCCGCTGGAGATGTCCACATCAAGAGTCCTGAGAACACGCTTATGCCTCTGGCGGCTCTCCTTCTGAGCCACGTGCGTCTGGTACTGACCCTTAGCCTGCATACAGAATAGAGTCTTCATCTTGTCCTGCAGTTTGATGGCCCAAGATGGCATGGTAGAAGAGCGGGACTGAGAGGCGGTTCCTCTGTCAGCAGCAGTCTCTGTATCAGTATCCATGTGCTGAGAGGAAGTAGATGGGTTGGCCCATTTGTCCTTGACGCGAAGCCTGATCGGGTCGTGCACAATGTAGTCAGACTGAGCGTAGAGCACCTCCTCCGGAAAAGCCTCTTGCCACTTATGGCGAATGTATGCGAACAGATAAGGCCCGTAGATGGGAACCTTACGCATGATGATGCAGTTCCAGAGCTCCGTGAACATCACATCAGAAATATCCAGCTGAGCAGACTCCTGAGACATAGCCTCCTCACAAAGCAGCAGCATCTCAGGCAAGGAGACATGAACCTCGTCGAAGTTAGCAATGCGAGGGAAGAGGGTGTTGCGAAGGATCCGATGCATGATGTCCAGGTGCTTGGGAAGCACCCCCTTCCTCACATAGAGTTTCTGCAATCTGTCCTTTGCGGGGGGCCTATCGGCGGGGGCTGCAGCATGAGGACGCAACCCAAGAGGAGTGTCAGCACCCTGGAAGTCAATGTTGAGGAATTGCATGAACTCACGCCAGGTACCGATCATCTTCTTTGTCCCAGTCATCCACACCATGGAGCGCTCTGCATCAGGAGAGAAGTGGACCGTGACATAGAGCTGAGCAACAGCAGTGGGATCAAAATCTGTCTTGTAAGTGATGATGTCCTTGATGCCCAGTTTGTAAATTAGAGAGAGGGCATCACCAAAATAGTCCATGTTCCGCTGAATATGTGCCAGGTCAATCCACTGAACAGAGACATAGTTTTTCTTGAAATGCGCGACAACATCACGGTAGATCCTGCACTGGTCCCTTGCCCAGACATGGTCAACATCCTTGATCACAGCCCTCTCGTTGAGATAGTGGTTCTGAGTGCGAAACTTCAGAAAGTCCTTGGGGGACATTGTTCGGACATTGACCCTCTTATCCTTGTGTGCGACCTTCTTGAAGGACTGCTTCTTGGGTTGCAGACCTGAGGTGGCAGACCCCTCGGGCGCCTCTTGGTTGCGATACTGTTTTGACTGCGTGTCCCGTGGGGGGTTCGAACGGCGAGAAGAACTACCTGTGACACAGAACATACAGCGAAAAGAGGCGACAAGAAGAGTCAAGGCAATGAATCTTGAAAACGCAGAAAGAATAGACACTCATTGCTAAGCACAAAACACAAAAAAATACACACTGAATGCTCCTGGCGGTAGTACCGCTGGGGCCTAGCGGTAGTACCGCTACCCCTGGCGGTAGTACCGCTCGGGGTCATAGCGGTAGTACCGCTACCCCTGGCGGTAGTACCGCTGGGGTTTGACTTTCAGATCTGACAGATAAAAATCGTTACGAGGGCATGGGCTGTATATGAACACTAAGAACTCCACCCCAGCCCTACTTTACATGAGGAACACTAGTAACACTGAAATAAGTACATGCCTAGGAAAGAGAGAGCAAGTTTTAGATCTAATCCAAACATAGTTCAAGTGCTAGATCTAAAACAAGTAAATCCTAGGGCATGGCAACATAATCAACAACAATCCATAGGACCTATACTCCCCTCAAATATCTCCTTCATGCCATCCAAGAACTAGCCATAAGATCAAAGATATGGATCCAATCCCCAATGCTCCTATCCCTAGAACAAGAACATCAACAAAATAGAAGAAGGGAGGAGTTTTATCGGGATTCATGGCTCTTGGAGGAGGAAGGAGAGGTGGAGCAACCCTTCCAAACCAACGAGGAGAAGGAGCTCCACGAAACGAGATCCAAACAGGGAGTTTTCAGGCTAGGGGAGGGAGGAGCCGCGAGGAAGAAGAAACAGGCTGAGAAAAACGGGCCCCCCCTCCTTTATATAGCCCAAGGGGTACGGGCCAGCGGTAGTACCGCTGAGGACCTAGCGGTAGTACCGCTACCTGGCGGTAGTACCGCCAGATGCAGCGGTAGTACCGCTCCCCCTGGCGGTAGTACCGCTCCCCCTTGAGGCAGCCCTAAAAATTTCCTAGCCGGTCGTGTTAGATGGGAATCCTGGCGGTAGTACAGCCATACCTGGCGGTAGTACCGCTGGGGTCCTGGCGGTAGTACCGCTACCCCTGGCGGTAGTACCGCTGGGGTCCTGGCGGTAGTACCGCTGTAAATGTCGCAACGCGGCTAAGGAAAAGAGATGAACTTGGGCATATGACAAGTGAGTAAAAACAGATAGCATCTAGGAAAAAGTACTGACTTGTCATTGTATATCCTTTCTTCTATACGCAAGAAAGGATGGGGCGCGGTGGCCGAGACCACCTACGTTTGAGACAATGGTATGACACCGCGAAGAATTATCCTTGGGTTCATGACCAATGCTCTTCTTTGAAGCACAAGTGCCATTTGACAATGACTAAAGTGAAAGACTAGATTGATTTATGCATAATGGGGGGAGGGAAAGTTCATTGAGAGAACAACACTCCCCCTATGTCCATGCCTACATCTAGACCAAGATGGAATGCAAAGTGAGGTGCAATATGCCTAGTTTCAATCCACATTACTTGAATCAATGATATTTAGCTCATGCCTTAACTCCCGGAACCTTGCTTCATCTAGAGGCTTAGTGAAAATATCTGCAAGTTGCTCTTCAGTGTGGATGAAGTGAACCTCAATATCACCTAGCTTGATATGTTCACGAATGAAGTGATGACGAATATCAATATGTTTGGTTTTGCTATGTTGCACTGGGTTGAGGGAAATCTTGATAGCGCTTTGATTGTCACATAGAAGAGGCACTTTGTCACAAGTGACACCATAATCCTTTAAAGTCTGCCTCATCCATAGCAATTGTGCACAACAACTTGCAGCTGCCACATACTCAGCTTCGGTGGATGATAAGGAGGCGCAATTCTGCTTCTTTGAAGACCAACTTACCAAAGAGCGACCAAGGAATTGGCATCCTCCAGACGTTGACTTCCTCTCCACACAATCTCCTACCCAATCTGAGTCAGAATAGCCAACTAGATTGAAGTTTGCTCCTTTGGGATACCAGAGGCCAAAGTTTGGGGTATGAGCCAAATATCGAAAGAGTCGCTTAACAGCCATGTAATGACTTTCTTTTGGTGCAGATTGAAACCGTGCACATATCCCTACACTCAACATAATATCCGGTCTAGATGCACAAAGGTAAAGGAGGGATCCAATCATGGAGCGGTACACCTTTTGATCCACTGCTTTACCATTGGGATCACTGTCAAGCTTGCATCTTGTTGGCATGGGGAACTTGACCGGTTTGACATCTTCGAGCTCGAACTGTTTGAGCATGTCTTGAGTGTACTTGGCTTGTTTGATGAATGTCCCTTCTAGACCTTGTCTAATCTCGAAACCGAGGAAGAACTTCAACTCTCCCATCATGGACATCTCAAACTTCTCAGTCATTAGTGCAGCAAATTCTTCATTGAATGAAATGTTAGGAGAGCCAAAGATAATATCATCAACATATAGTTGGCATATGAACAAATCCCCTTTAACCCTCTTAGTAAAAAGAGTGGGATCTATCTTCCCAATTTCAAACCCACGATCTTGTAACAACTCAGTAAGATACTCATACCACGCGCGTGGGGCTGGTTTAAGGCCATAGAGTGCCTTATTAAGTTTGTACACATGATTGGGGAGCTTGGGATGTTCGAATCCCGGGGGTTGTTTGACATAGACCAACTCATTCAAAGGACCATTAAGAAATGCACTTTTCACATCCATTTGCTGTAATTTGAAGTTATGATGAGAAGCAAATGCAAGCAACATGCGAATAGATTCTAGACGAGCAACAGGGGCAAAGGTTTCACCATAGTCGATACCCTCGACTTGGGAGTAGCCTTGAGCCACCAATCTTGCCTTGTTTCGAATCACAATTCCATTGGCATCTTGCTTGTTCTTGAATATCCATTTGGTCCCGATGACATTATGTTCCTCCGTTGGCCGTGGCACTAAATCCCAGACTTGATTGCGCTCGAAGTTGTTAAGTTCTTCGTGCATGGCCATAAGCCAATCCTCATCATCGAGCGCTTCCTGTACCTGTTGAGGTTCACAATACGAGACAAACGTGTGATGCTCACAATAATTCCAAAGCTGTTGACGGGTGGATACTCCCCTTTTTAAACTGCCAAGTACATTCTTCATAAGATGTGACTTGACTCTCAGCTTGTTCGCATTTTGGCTGTTCGACACTCCAAGAGTTCTTCATTAGATAACGGGGGAGCATCGACTTGTTTCCTTTGCTTGCCCTTGCGTCTTGAGCCGGCTGTTGGAGCTCCAGAAGGGAATTGTGAGACAGTCTCCTGATCATCTTGTCCTTCGACTTGAGCAGGTTCACTAGTTTGATCTTGTATTAGTGGTTGCTCTTGATCTTGATCTTGTGCTTCTACTTGGTCTGGATCTCGGGGTTGCACTTGATCTTGATCATGAGCAGGTTCGGAGTCTTGGGGTAGTGCTTGAATATCATGGGACACATCACCATTGTTAGGCAATTGATCTTGACCTTGAGCTTGTTCAACTTGTTGAGAGTCTTCTCTTTGTTCATCGGAAGCGTGTGGGGCTTGTGGGGGTGATGGCTCCACTTGAGTAGAGCATTGTCCTTCTCCTTCGGCCACAAGGGGTTCCTCAATGGGGAGTATTTGACCAATCCCCATTCTTCTTATGGCTTCGGGAGGAATTTCATCACCTATATCACAAAGACCACTTTGCTCCACTTGGGAGACATTATTTTCATCAAACTCTACGTTACACGTCTCCTCAATTAGTCCGGTGGACTTGTTGAGGACACGGTAAGCATGAGAGTTTGTAGCATAACCAACAAAGATACCCTCATGTGCTCTAGAATCAAATTTAGCTAACCGTGCTCCCTTTTTGAGAATGAAACACTTACAACCGAATACCCGGAAGTACTTGAGATTGGGTTTGTTTCCAGTTAGAATCTCATACGGAGTCTTGTTTAAGCCTTTGCGGATGTAGAGCTGATTGGATGCATGACATGCTGTGTTGATGGCCTCTGCCCAGAAGTTATATGGAGATTTGAATTCTGCCATCATTGTCCTTGCAGCGTCTATCAAGGTCCGGTTCTTTCTTTCTGCCACGCCGTTTTGCTGAGGGGTATATGGTGCAGAATATTGGTGCTTTATTCCCTCATCACCTAGAAACTCATCTAAGGTGTAGTTCTTGAACTCGGTGCCGTTGTCACTCCTAATCATCAAGATCTTTGCTTCATGTTGACGTTGCGCTTCATTAGCAAAGTTGATGACCGTTTGTTGAGTTTCACTCTTCCTTTTAAAGAAGTATACCCAGGTATATCTTGAGTAGTCGTCAACAATCACTAAGCAATATTTTCTGCCTCCAAGACTATCAAATGATGGAGGACCAAACAGATCCATATGGAGAAGTTCCAATGGCCTCTTAGTGTAGATAAGAGTCGTTGGACGATGAGCAGTTTAATGAATCTTTCCTTCAATGCAAGCACTGCAAACACGATCTTTAGCAAAGCTCACATTTGTTAGTCCACGAACATGGGCCCCTGTCAGAAGACTTTGCAAAGATCTCATATTGACATGAGCTAAACGGCGATGCCAAAGCCAGCCCATGTCAACTTTAGCCATTAAACATGTCGCGGTCTTAGTGGGTCGCTTTGAGAAGTTCACCACATAAAGACCATTTTCGACATGTCCAACATAGGCTACTTTAAGAGTCTTGCTCCTTAGGAGGACCACAGTGTCAATATTAAAGAATGTGGAAAAACCATAATTGCAAGTTGACGAACCGAAAGTAAATTGTAGGCAAGTGACTCAACAAGCATGACCTTCTCAATAGATAAATCTTGAGAGACGACCACCTTACCAAATCCCAATACCTTTGAAGAGGATGCATCGGCGAATTGGACATGGGTGGGCATAGATGGAGAAGGATGCACATCCACCACTAAGTCCTTGCTTCCGGTCATATGATTTGTTGCTCCACTATCGAGCAACCATGACACCCCACCGGAAGCAAACTCCTGCAATAGATCAAGGCTTGGTTTTAGGTACCCATTTTTTAATGGGTCCTTTCATGTTAGAGACAAGGGTCTTAGGAACTCAGATAGCCCATTCAATATCTTCATCGTAGGAACCAACAAATCTGGCATAAACATGCCCATCACTAGCACAACACAAAACATAAGAAGAATTGAGTTTCCCGGCTGTGTTAGTAGGAACGGTTTTCCCCTTCTTGGGGTTCCCATAGTCCACCTTGTTCCTGTTCACCTTCTGAGTCCCCTCACCCTCTTTGACAAAGATGTTGGAAATATGCCCTAGAGGCAATAATAAATTAGTTATTGTTATATTTCTTAGTTCATGATAATCGTTTATTATCCATGCTATAATTGTATTGATTGGAAACACAATACTTGTGTGGATACATAGACAAAACACTGTCCCTAGTAAGCCTCTAGTTGACTAGCTCGTTGATCAAAGATGGTCAAGGTTTCCTGGCCATAGGCAAGTGTTGTCACTTGATAACGGGATCACATCATTAGGAGAATCATGTGATGGACTAGACCCAAACTAATAGATGTAGCATGTTGATCGTGTCATTTTGTTGCTACTGTTTTCTGCGTGTCAAGTATTTGTTCCTATGACCATGAGATCATATAACTCACGGACACCGGAGGAATGCTTTGTGTGTATCAAACGTCGCAACGTAACTGGATGACTATAAATATGCTCTACAGGTATCTCCGAAGGTGTTCGTTGAGTTAGTATGGATCAAGACTGGGATTTGTCACTCCGTATGACAGAGAGGTATCTCGGGGCCCACTTGGTAATACAACATCACACACAAGCCTTGCAAGCAATGTGACTTAGTGTAAGTTGCGGGATCTTGTATTACGGAACGAGTAAAGAGACTTGCCGGTAAACGAGATTGAAATAGGCATGCGGATACTGACGATCGAATCTCGGGCAAGTAACATACGGAAGGACAAAGGGAATGACATACGGGATTATATGAATCCTTGGCACTGAGGTTCAAACGATAAGATCTTCGTAGAATATGTAGGATCCAATATGGGCATCCAGGTCCCGCTATTGGATATTGACCGAGGAGTCTCTCGGGTCATGTCTACATAGTTCTCGAACCCGCAGGGTCTGCACACTTAAGGTTCGACATTGTTTTATGCGTATTTGAGTTATATGGTTGGTTACTGAATGTTGTTCGGAGTCTCGGATGAGATCACGGACGTCACAAGGGTTTCCGGAATGGTCCGAAAACGAAGAATGATATATAGGATGACCTCATTTGATTACCGGAAGGTTTTCGGAGTTACCGGGAATGTACCGGGAATGACGAATGGGTTCCGGGAGTTCACCGGGGTGGGCCACCCACCCCGGGGAAGCCCATAGGTATTGGGGGTGCCGCACCAGCCCTTAGTGGGCTGGTGGGACAGCCCAAAAGGGGCCTATGCGCATTGGGAAGAAAATCAAAGAGAAAAAGAAAAAAAAAGGGGAGGAGGTGGGAAAGGGAAGAAGGACTCCACCTTCCAAACCAAGTAGGACTCGGTTTGGGGGGGGAGACCTTCCCCCCTTGGCTCGGCCGACCCCTTGAGGGTTCTTGGACCCCAAGGCAAGGCTCCCCCCTCTCCCTCCTATATATAGTGGGGTTTTAGGGCTGATTTGAGACAACTTTGCCACGGCAGCCCGACCACATATCTCCACTGTTTTACCTCTAGATCGTGTTTCCGCGGAGCTCGGGCGGAGCCCTGCTGAGACGAGATCATCACCAACCTTCGGAGCGCCGTTACGCTACCGGAGAACTCTTCTACCTCTCCGTCTCTCTTGCTGGATCAAGAAGGCCGAGATCATCGTCGAGCTGTACGTGTGCTGAACGCGGAGGTGCCGTCCGTTCGGCACTAGATCGTGGGACTGATCGCGGGACGGTTCGCGGGGCGGATCGAGGGACGTGAGGACGTTCCACTACATCAACCGCGTTTCTTAACGCTTCTGTTGTGCGATCTACAAGGGTACGTAGATCGGAAATCCCCTCTCGTAGATGGACATCACCATGGTAGGTCTTCGTGCGCGTAGGAAAATTTTTGTTTCCCATGCGACGTTCCCCAACAGTGGCATCATGTGCTAGGTTCATGCGTAGATGTCTTCTCGAGTAGAACACAAAAGTTTTTGTGGGTGGTGATGTGCGTTTTGCTTCCCTCCTTAGTCTTTTCTTGATTCCGCGGTATTGTTGGATCGAAGCGGCTCGGACCGACATTACTCGTACGCTTACGAGAGACTGGTTTCATCGCTACGAGTAACTCCGTTGCTCAAAGATGACTGGCGGGTGTCAGTTTCTCCAACTTTAGTTGAATTTGAATTGACCGAGGAGGTCCTTGGATGAGGTTAAATAGCAACTCATATATCTCTGTTGTGGTGTTTGCGTAAGTAAGATGCGATCCTACTAGATACCCATGGTCACCACGTAAAACATGCAACAACAAAATTAGAGGACGTCTAACTTGTTTTTGCAGGGTATGCTTGTGATGTGATATGGCCAACGATGTGATGTGATATATTGGATGTATGAGATGATCATGTTGTAATAGATAATATCGACTTGCACGTCGATGGTACGGCAACCGACAGGAGCCATAGGGTTGTCTTTATACTAACGTTTGTGCTTGCAGATGCGTTTACTATTTTTGCTAGGATGTAGCTTTAGTAGTAATAGCATGAGTAGCACGACAACCCCGATGGCGACACGTTGATGGAGATCATGATGATGGAGATCATGGTGTGACGCCGGTGACAAGAAGATCGTGTCGGTGCTTTGGTGATGGAGATCAAGAAGCACATGATGATGGCCATATCATGTCACTTATGAATTGCATGTGATGTTAATCCTTTATGCACCTTATCTTGCTTAGAACGACGGTAGCATTATGAGGTGATCTCTCACTAAAATTTCAAGATGAAATTGTGTTCTCCCCGACTGTGCACCGTTGTGACAGTTCTTCGTTTCGAGACACCACGTGATGATCGGGTGTGATAGACTCAACGTTCACATACAACGGGTGCAAAACAGTTGCACATGCGGAACACTCGGGTTAAGCTTGACGAGCCTAGCATGTGCAGACATGGCCTCGGAACACATGAGACCGAAAGGTCGAGCATGAACCGTATAGTTGATATGATTAGCATAGAGATGCTTACCACTGAAACTATTCTCGACTCACGTGATGATCAGACTTGAGATAGTGGATTTGGATCATGTACCACTCAAATGACTAGAGAGATGTACTTTTTGAGTGGGAGTTCTTAAGTAATATGATTAATTGAACTAATTGTCATGAACATAGTCTAATGGTCTTTGCGTATTACGATGTAGCTTGTGCTATAGCTCTACTATTTTTATATGTTCCTGGAGAAAATTTAGTTGAAAGTTAATAGTAGCAAACTTTGCAGACTAAGTCTGTAAAACCGAGGATTGTCCTCATTGCTGCGCAGAAGGCTTATGTCCTTAATGCACCACTCGGTGTGCTGCACCTCGAGCGTCGTCTGTGGATGCTGTGAACATCCGACATACACGTTTCTGATGACTACACGATAGTTCAGTGCAAAATACTTAATGGCTTAGAAGCAAGGTGCCGAAAACGTTTTAAAACGTCACGGAACATAAGAGATGTTCTAAAGAGATGAAATTGTGATTTCATGCTTGTGCCCTTGTTAAGAGGTACGAGACCTCCAACAAGATTCTTTGTCCACAAAGTAAAGGAGAAAAGCTCAATCGTTGAGCGTGTGCTCAGATTGTCTGAGTACGACAATCACTTGAATCAAGTGGGAGTTAATATTCCAGATGAGATAGTGATGGTTCTCCAAAGTCACTGCCACCAAGCTGTGAGAGCTTCGTGATGAACTATAACATATCAAGGATAGATACAATGATCCTTGAGCGATTCGCGATGTTTGACACTGCGAAAGTAGAAATCAAGAAGGAGCATCAATAGTTGATGGTTAGTAAAACCACTAAGTTTCAAGAAAGGCGAGGGCTAGAAGGGATACTTCGTGAAACGGCAAAACAGTTGCTGCACTAATGAAGAGACCCAAGATTAAACCCAAACCCGAGACTAAGTGCTTCTGTAATGAGGGGAACAGTCACTGAGGCGGAGCAACCCTAGATACTTGGTAGATAAGAAGGCTGGCAAAAGTCGAAAGAAGTATATTTGATATACATGATGTTGATGTGTACTTTACTAGTACTCCTAGTAGCATGAGGGTATTGGATACCGGTTTGGTTGCTGAGTGATTAGTAACACGAAATGAAAGCTACGACATAAAAGGAGACTAGCTAAAGGCGAGGTGACGATACGTGTTGGAAGTATTTCCAAGGTTGATATGATCAAACGTCGCACGCTCCCTCTACCATCGGGATTGGTGTTAAACCTAAATAATTTTTATTTGGTGCTTGCGTTAAGCATGAACATGATTGGATCATGTTTATTGCAATACGATTATTGATTTAAAGAGAATAATGGTTACTCTATTTTGCTTGAATAATCACCTTCAAATGGTTTATTGAATCTCGATCGTAGTGTTACACATGTTCATGATATTGGTGCCAAAAGATACGAGGTAATGATGATAGTACCACTTACTTGTGGCACTGCCGCTTGAGCCATGTTGGTATAAATTGCATGAAAGGCTCCATGCTGATGGATCTTTATACTCACTTGATTTTGAATCACTAGTGACATGCAAATCATACCACATGAGCAAGGCCTTGTTTTCATTGAGATGAAATAAGATAGTAACTTGTTGGAAGTGATGCATTTTGATGTATGCAGACCAATGGGTGCTGAGGCACGCAGTGGATATCATTATGTTCTTACGTCAATGACGATTTGAGTAGATACTAGAGTATTTACTTAATGAATCACAAGTCTGAAATATTGAAAAGTTCAATTCTGTTTTGGAGTGAAGTTCGTCGTAACAAGAGGATAAACTGTCTACGATATGATCATAGAAATGAATATATGAGTTACGAGTTTTGGTACGCAGTTAAGACAATGTGGAAATTGTTTCGCAGTTCATGCCACCTAGAACATCATAGTGTGATGATGTGTGTAAACGTCATAGCCACACACTATTTGGTATGGTGCATGCTATGATGTCTCTTATCGAATTACCACTATCGTTTATGGGTTATGCTTTAGAGACAACCGCATTCACTTTAAGTAGGGCACCGCGTATTTCCGTTGAGATGACACAGTATAGACTGAGGTTTAGAGAAATCTAAACTGTCGTTTCTTGAATGTTTGGGGATTCGACACTTATGTGGAAAAGTTTCAGTCTGATAAGCTCGAACCCAAAAGCGGATAAATGCATCTTCATAGGATATCCAAAACAGTTGGGTACATCTCCTATCTCAGATCCGAAAGCAAAGTGTTTGTTTCTAGAAACGGATCCTTTCTCGAGGAAAGGTTTCTCTCGAAAGAATTGAGTGGGAGAGTGGTAGAACTTGATGAGGTTAATGAACCATCACTTCAACCAGTGTGTAGCAGGGCGCAGGAAGTTGTTCCTGTGGCGCCTGCACCAATTGAAGTGGAAGCTGATGATGGTGATCATTGTGCTTCGAATCAAGTTACTACAAACCTCGTAGGTTGACAAGGTCGCGTACTACTGCAGAGTAGTATGGTAACCCTGTCTTGGAGGTCATGTTGTTGAGCAACAGTGAACCTACGAGTTATGGAGAAAGCAATGGTGGGCCCGGATTCCGACAAATGGCTGGAGGCCATGAAATCCGAGAGAGGATCCATGTATGAAAACAAAGTGTAGACTTTGGAAGAACTACTTGATGGTCATAGGACTGTTGAGTAAAAATGGATCTTTAAAAGGAAGACAGACGATGATGGTGATAAGTCACTATTAAGAAAAGCTCGACTTGTCGCAAAGATGTTTTTGACAAGATCAAACAGTTGACTATGATGAGACTTTCTCACTCGTAGCGATGCTAAAAGTCTGTTAGAATTATGTTAGTAGTTGTTGCATTATTTATGAAATATTGCACGTAGGATGTCAAAACATTGTTTCCTCGACGGTTTCCTTGAGCAAACATTGTATGTGATACAACCAGGAGGTTTTGTCGATCCTAAATGATACTAGCAAGTATGCAAGCTCCAGTGATCCTTCAATGGACTGGTGCAAGCATCTCGGAGTTGGAATATACACTTTGATGAGATGATCAAAGATTTGGGTTTACACAAGGTTTATGAGAAACTTGTATTTCCAAAGAAGTGAGTGGGAGCACTATAGAATTTCTGATAAGTATATGTGGTTGACATATTGTGGATCAGAAGTAATGTAGAATTTATGTAAAGCATACAAGGTTGTTTGAAAGGAGTTTTCAAAGGAATACCTGGATTGAGCTACTTGAACGTTGAGCATCAAAGATCTATGGAGATAGATCGAAAGCCCTTAATGGAAGTTTCAACAAGATGCATGCCTTGACAAGTTTTTGAAGGAGTTCAAAATAGATCAGCAAAGAAGGAGTTCTTGGTTGCGTTGTAAGGTGTGAATTTGAGTAAGACTCAAAACCCGACCACGACAGAATAAAGAGAATAGACGAAGGTCGTCTTCTATGCCTTAGCCGTAGAATCTAAAGTATGCTATGCTGTGTACCGCACCTGATGTGTGCCTTGACTCAAAGTCTGTTGAGAGGTACAGAGAGTGATCCATGATTGAATCACTGATCAGCGGTCAAAGTTATCCTTAGTAACTAAATAGAACTAAGGAATTTTTCTCGATTATGGAGGTGGTTAAAGAGTTCGTCGTAAAGGGTTACGTCGATGCAAGCTTTGACACTAATCCGAATAACTATGAGTAGTGAAACGGATTCGTATAGTAGAGTAGATATTTGGAGCATTTCCGAATAGAACGTAGTAGCAGCATCTATAAGATGACATAAATATTTGTAAAGAACGCACGGATCTGAAAGTTTCAGAACCGTTGACTAAAACCTCTCTCACAAGCAAGACGTGACCAGACCCCGGAACTATATGGGTGTTGGATTCGTTGGAATCACATGGTGATGTCAACTAGATTATTGACTCTAGTGCAAGTGGGAGACTGTTGGAAATATGCCCTAGAGGCAATAATAAATTAGTTATTATTATATTTCTTAGTTCATGATAATCGTTTATTATCCATGCTACAATTGTATTGATTGGAAACACAATACTTGTGTGGATACATAGACAAAACACTATCCCTAGTAAGCCTCTAGTTGACTAGCTCATTGATCAAAGATGGTCAAGGTTTCCTGGCCATAGGCAAGTGTTGTCACTTGATGACGGGATCACATCATTAGGAGAATCATGTGATGGACTAGACCCAAACTAATAGACGTAGCATGTTGATCGTGTCATTTTGTTGCTACTGTTTTCTGCGTGTCAAGTATTTGTTCCTATGACCATGAGATCATATAACTCACGGACACCGGAGGAATGCTTTGTGTGTATCAAACGTCGCAACGTAACTGGGTGACTATAAAGATGCTCTACAGGTATCTCCGAAGGTGTTCGTTGAGTTAGTATGGATCAAGACTAGGATTGTCACTCCGTATGACGGAGAGGTATCTCGGGGCCCACTCGGTAATACAACATCACACACAAGCCTTGCAAGCAATGTGACTTAGTGTAAGTTGCGGGATCTTGTATTACGGAACGAGTAATGAGACTTGCCGGTAAACGAGATTGAAATAGGTATGCGGATACTGACGATCGAATCTCGGGCAAGTAACATACGGAAGGACAAAGGGAATGACATACGGGATTATATGAATCCTTGGCACTGAGGTTCAAACGATAAGATCTTCGTAGAATATGTAGGATCCAATATGGGCATCCAGGTCCCGCTATTGGATATTGACCGAGGAGTCTCTCGGGTCATGTCTACATAGTTCTCGAACCCGCAGGGTCTGCACACTTAAGGTTCGACGTTGTTTTATGCGTATTTGAGTTATATGGTTGGTTACCAAATGTTGTTCGGAGTCTCGGATGAGATTACGGACGTCATGAGGGTTTACGGAATGGTCCGGAAACGAAGATTGATATATAGGATGACCTCATTTGATTACAGGAAGGTTTTCGGAGTTACCGGGAATGTACCGGGAATGACGAATGGGTTCCGGGAGTTCACCGGGGGGGGGGGGCACCCACCCCGGGGAAGCCCATAGGTATTGGGGGTGCCGCACCAGCCCTTAGTGGGCTGGTGGGACAGCCCAAAAGGGGCCTATGCGCATTGGGAAGAAAATCAAAGAGAAAAAGAAAAAAAAAGGGGGAGGAGGTGGGAAAGGGAAGAAGGACTCCACCTTCCAAACCAAGTAGGACCCGGTTTGGGGGGGGGAGACCTTCCCCCCTTGGCTCGGCCGACCCCTTGAGGGTTCTTGGACCCCAAGGCAAGGCTCCCCCCTCTCCCTCCTATATATAGTGGGGTTTTAGGGCTGATTTGAGACAACTTTGCCACGGCAGCCCGACCACATATCTCCACGGTTTTACCTCTAGATCGCGTTTCCGCGGAGCTCGGGCGGAGCCCTGCTGAGACGAGATCATCACCAACCTCCGGAGCGCCATTACGCTACCGGAGAACTCTTCTACCTCTCCGTCTCTCTTGCTGGATCAAGAAGGCCGAGATCATCGTCGAGCTGTACGTGTGCTGAACGCGGAGGTGCCGTCCGTTCGGCACTAGATCGTGGGACTGATCGCGGGACGGTTCGCGGGGCGGATCGAGGGATGTGAGGATGTTCCACTACATCAACCGCGTTTCTTAACGCTTCTGCTGTGCGATCTACAAGGGTACGTAGATCGGAAATCCCCCTCTCGTAGATGGACATCACCATGATAGGTCTTCGTGCGCGTAGGAAATTTTTTGTTTCCCATGCGACGTTCCCCAACAAAAGATGTCCATGAGGGTGATAGATCGTTTGTTCTTGTTATTCCTTTTACCTTTTGACTTGGAGGTAAGTCCAAGTCCTTCCTTTCCTACAACACCCTTTTGAGTGCTCAAGAGATCGTTCAGACTCTTCTCACCTTGTATGCATGCCACAAGGCCCTTCTCAAGTTTCTCCTTTAACTTTGCATTTTCCTCCACAAGATGAACATGCTCACAACAGGGGTTAGTTGCACAAGTATTATCAATTAACACAAAGGGAGGACAAGTAGAGATCTCCTTGGTAAGCTTTGCTTGGAGTTGATCATGAGACTCTTTCAGAGAGAAATGAGCACCTTTCAAGGCTTTGTGGGCCTTGTCAAGTATGTCAAACTCCTCTTTGAGTTTGTCATGGCCAACCCCAAGAGCATACTTTTGAGATTTAAGCATGCGAGTAAGAACAACATCATGATCTAGTTTCTTTTGCATTTTAGCGCAGTCATCGTTATATGACTCCTCAAGAGCCAAACGAAGAGTGCGCTCTTCTTCTAGAGCACTAGATAATTCGGCAATTTCATCGGCATAGTCATGACTATGTCCCTGAAGCTCGTAGATGGTCTCCTCATGAGACTCAATGAGGTCAGTGGCCTCACCCAGTTGTTCCAAGAGAGCAACAAAGTGCTTCTTGGGTTCTCCCTTAATAGTGCACAGAAACTTATCAAGATCATGCTCATTAAGTTCCCCAACATCACTATCTTCAACACAATTTAACAATGAAGGAGCAGAAGCAATGTTGGTCTTAATGATGGGAGTTACCTGATTGATACCTTTTTCCATGAGGCACTTGGTGATGTATTTCTCGTTGGGGGCGTTGAAGAGAGACACCTTCTGGGAAGAGGTAGTGGCAATAGCAACAGTTGTCGTCGCCACTTTATCATCATCATCACCATCATCATCGGAAGGATACTCTTCCAAGGCCACCATCCCTTTTGGGTGAGGTTTCTTCACAAAGTTGTTCTTGATTGGAAATGATTTGGTTTTGTCTTTGCGAATGAGCTTGCCTCCGTTGTCTTCCCTTTTCTCTTAGGGACATTCTGCCACGAAGTGACTCACGTTGCCACAGTTATAACATGTCCTTACTCGTTGTTTGGGTTTGAATCCACTCGAGTTGTTCTTGGTGAAGGTGGGTCTTGAGTTCCTTTTATTGCCCCAGAAATGCCTTGATGCAAGAGCCATGTGCTCATGATAGGCATACTTTGTGTCTTCAGGGCAGCTCTCCTCTTCCTCATATTCTTCTTCTTCTTCAAGCATTGCTCTTGCTTTCAACGCAAGGTTGGGTGAAGTTGTCTTTGATCGAACACGAGCAAGTGCATTGTCGGCTGTTTCGTTCATGATTGACATTGCAATGAACTCATCCAACACTTCACTGGAAGACAAGGAGTGGAAGTCTGGCCGCTGACGAATGACAGATGACATGGCTTTGTTGAAAGGCATGATGGCTTTGAGAAACTTGCGCTTGACCCATGTATCATCCACATCCTTACTCCCATGATCCTTTAGTGCCACAGCAATAGCAGTCACCCTCCGATAGAGATCACGAGGGTCCTCGTCTTCCTTCATCACAAACTCATCGGCCTTATCAAGTATCACTTCATAGTTGGATCATTGAATACTTGAGCTTCCCTTGTACAGCACCATAATATGATCCCAACAATCTTTGGCCAATGTGAAGGGACGTAAGTGGGGAAGATCTTCAGGTGGCACAGCAGACTGGAGAATAAACAACGCAGAGTGATTATATTGATTGTCTGCATCTTCTCTTGGAGTGAGGTTGCTTGGGTCATGGGGATAATATCCTTGCTCGATAATTCTCCACAAGTTTGTTGAGCTGTGATTCAAATGAGACTTAATAGAAAATACCCAGTTAGCAAAGTCACCTTTCACAAGCTTAGGAGGAGGACCAACAGGATTAAGACGAGGTGCGGGAACGGATCCTCCATAGACCATGGGGGGTGGAACTGAGGCATATGTTCCAGTCCCATCCTTTTCGTGAGGTGAAGCAGGTCGCATACCTTTAGCCGCTTCCTTAGAGGAGTTGGCCTCCGAATCGGAGATGGTGGGTTTAACCACTAAAGACGGTTAGGGTGAACTTTTAAGACCCTCAATTAACTCTTTAAGCATGGTTTTGACTTCGCTCGTCAAGGACGTCTTGACGGCTGCCATAGCCGTATTCAAGTCGTCCCTTGTGACCGAAGTCAAGTCCATGTCCTCGGGTTGCCCATGGTTAACTTCCTCTCCGCCTTCCATACTCTTCGGGTGGTTAAACCCTTAATAAAGAGACGTGGCTCTGATACCAATTGAAAGGATCGATATGGTTGGCTAGAGGGGGGGGGTGAATAGGCAACGACCACTTTTTAATTAATCTTAGCAAGTTAAGGTAAACACCATACGGGTTCACAATTAATATGACAATGAGGTGAACCCTATAGAAGCTAACAACGAGAGCTATTAAGGCAAGTAAGATATAGTCACAAGCATAAGAAAATACAAAGTAAAGGATAGAGATAACCACAAGTGGAACCGATGGAGACGAGGATGTGTTACCATAGTTCCTTCCCTTTGACAGGAAGTACGTCTCCGTTGGAGCGGTGTGGAGGCACAATGCTCCCCAAGAAGCCACTAAGGCCACCGTATTCTCCTCACGCCCTCGCACGATGCAAGGTACCGTGATTCCACTATAGGTGCCCTTGAAGGCGGCGACCGAACCTTTACAAACAAGGTTGGGGCAACTCCACACAAAGCTTGGAGGCTCCCAACTAAACCACGAAGCTTCACCACAATGGAATATGGCTTCGAGGTGACCTCAACCGTCTAGGATTCTCAAACACCCAAGAGTAACAAGATCCGCAAGGGATTGGTGGGGGAATCAACTTTTCTCTTGGTGGAAGTGTGGATCTAGGCCTTCTCAACCAATCCCTAAAGAATCAACAAGTTTGATTGGCTAGGGAGAGAGATCGGGCACTTTTGAGCTTGGGGCGCAACAATGGAGCTTAGAGAGGTAAGAGATTGGGTTCCTCAGCTAGAAGAACCCTTTATATAGTGGGGGGAAATCAGACCGTTTTCCCACTCTCTGCCCGAGCTCCAGCGGTACTACCGCTGGCACTCCACCGGTACTACCGCTGAACAGGGGTGGTACTACCGCCGCGTGGCGGTACTACCGCTGGATGCAGCGGTACTATCGCTGGGACTCCAGTGGTACTACCGCTGGCCCCCTGGTAGTGCAAAAGCACTACTACCGCCAAGAAAGTCTTCACAAAAAGGTCCGTCCACGAACTACCGCTAGGCAGGTGGAACAAAGCTCCTGGAGCGGTACTACCGCTGGCCAGGGGCGGTACTACCGCCAGCTAGCGGTACTACCGCTGGCTGCAGCGGTACTACCGCTAGCAGTCCAGTGGTACTACCGCTAGAGCCAGCGGTACTACCGCTGGGGACCATTTTGCAAAGATGCGAGAAACAAAGTGGCGGGGGCCGCTCCAAAGAAGAAGGAAAGGGAGAATGTGAAGTTTGTGCGTGCAGAGATAGATTCCACCCAAACCTTTCCACTACGGATCCCCTCTTAATAGTACGGCTTTCCTAAGACTCAAATAAAGAGAATCGTAGAGAGCGCCGTGCTTCCATTCCATGAATGAGGAGACGTGTCGTCTTGTGCCGTTGACGTGTGTTATCTGAAACCTTAACACACACGGTTAGTCCTGTACGGTACTGTCATCAATCACCAAAATTACTTAGGCATAAACTATGCCCCAACAATCGTCAAGAGCGTGGTACAACCCCCGACATGCACGAAATGTATATACGCCGGTTCCTGCCGCGGTGCTGACTCGACGATCAAGTGTGACTCCAAGACTTGTGAAAGAGAAATGGGAGTTGAAATAGCGTATATTTTCTCTGAAATATTTAGCATCCTCATCATCTTGACTTGTAAACAACCTTTTCAACTCTTCAGAAACATCTGGAGTAAATACATCCACTTTCCCCTTTGTGCAAGAAAACACAGGCCCCTCGTATTAAAACCGCAAAGCTCCACAGTGGCGGCAATCGCTAAATTTCCTAAGCACGTTGTGCTTTTTGAGGAGGTTCATGTAAACTCTATCATAAGTATCATTACTGGGAGTCCCATGACCATCCTGTTGATCCACTCGGTAGGATTCAAAAGCAACATCTGGATAAGAATTGACATTTGCATTAATCAAACTGCATGGAGAAACCATATTATCATATATTATAATTTATTGATAACTCATGATAGCAACAATATACCTGGTTCTGCAAAGATCCTATCTTCTCCATCATGGTCAACGTGTGCAGTTTCTATCTGGTTCATGTCTCCATCACATTCTAGTACCGAAGATATGAATAATTCATTAGGGGTCAGAAATCATGTTCAGTTCATGTTCAACAATAATGGAGAGATGAAACACAAAAGGACATAATGCACACCATCAATGTTGACGGTGTGGACATCAGGCTCCAGTATTCCGTATGCATCTTCTTCGTGGTCATTGCCAGATAATATTTTGTGTCGCCAATGAGTAAGTACCTTTGGCTGGAACCCTTTTCTATGTACCATTTTTAGTAAAATGCACACCGCCTTGATTATGAGTGGTTTGCCCTGCAGCTGGTGTAGGTTTCATCACTGGATTACTATCATCAAAATGCGCTATACCTGAATCTACAACAGAGGGCCAAAATGAAGAAGAAAGTCACACCTGATAATTTAGCACCATTAATAAGTCACCGAAGTAACATCTTTTTTTAAAAGACTCTTCTTGGATACGTAGGTTGAGTTGGGGGTTCTCATCCACTTCCATTTGTGTGACTGTCACTTGTCCAGACTTTCGTTGCATTTGGTATGCATCATTTTTGTGCAAACAATCGGATTCGTCGCCGCCATAATTATTCTCATTTTCATCCAGAAGCTCTCTGGAATTGGGTACTGCACCACCTGCACATGTTACATTAGCCAGTTGTGTGACTGTCGATTGTCCGGTAGGCATGACTTGTGTTACAAGGTTACTTCCATCAAGGACGACAGCATTATCCTTTTTCTGGTCGCGGGCCTGGCGTTGTCGCTTTAATATTTCCTCTCTATTCTGTGCATACTGATCACATTCAATCCAATTCTTAATATCACTACGGTCTGAATAGAGAAAGAACAGATCATTATATAGCAATACGTATGGGCCTTATACCATGAAGTTGATTGTCATTACCTTGTGATACAGCCAGCTGTGTGTGTGCCCCACTGATCTCGGCAGTGGCAATCTTCTTCTGTTTATAGGCCTCACGTCGTATCTTATTAATCTCATCCCTATTTTATGCATACCGCTCTCTATCCCTGTGCCTTTTTACTTCTTTAGGCTCTGTAATAAAGGAGACAATTGAGCAGTTGAGCAACAAAACTGAAATAGACTGCTTAGGTATTGATCATCACCAAAGGATTGGGATTTTCTTATATCCTAGAATGGGGTGCGCGTCCCGTTGGGAGTGGTTGGTGTCATACGAAGTCCTTCAACTCTGTTAATGTGAAGAATGTCATCATACTATTGTACAGGAAGGTATAGAGTTTCATGTTCAACTCCATCCTACTATTTACCATCAAAGTTTTCTTGTGGTGCCTATGGAACCAATTGAGTTCATTTTTGCATTAATTATTTAGAACAATATGTCATGATGTAGTTGTTATGATAATTTGCAGAAAGACAACCAGATCAATCAAAGCGATCGATGGATCACAATGCAGAGAGAAGGCAGCACCTTATACGGCGTACATCTTGTCATCGCGGCCACGGACGGGTGTGGAAGGGTGCCTTGGCGGCTGCACCACTGTTGGTGAAGAGCTCGTTGTCGTGACCGTTGGAGGATGCGTCGGTGGCTGCAACTCTATTGGTGAAGAGCTCGTCGTCGCGGTCTTTGACGGGTGCCTCTACGGCTGCGTAGGGCAGCGATGGCGCACGTCAAGGTGGACGACTGGACGGCAATACTGAACGGGGGCAGATTGATATGATTTCCACTAATTTAGCATATTTGTTTCCGTATAAGGTGTTGAACGCTTGGCGTGTTTTTTTGAGATGGGCGTATTTTTTGTTGTGTGGGCGTGCGGTTGTGACAGAGTTTTCGTCCGCTTGGAAATATGCTAAACGTACATTTCACGTGGGCCTGGCGCAAGCTTGATGGCTAGATGTAATTAGGAGATCTGATCGGAAGGTTATAATTCCTCTGCGGGAAACTGTGTAGCTTTGGCTGGGGTGATGTAGCGATGAATGTGTTGGACTGTTTATTAGTAGTAGAGATGTCCATCACTTTTTGTTGCTAATACCGTCAACTTCGACTTGAAAAGTCATTTTTACCCGTCCTTTACCACCCCATAAAAAATATGCAAATGTCTTTGTATCTCATTATCTCCCAATTCCCATCTCTCCCGATTGAGTATCCTCTTCGTCCCCCTTTATCCCCAAGCCCTAACCCTAGCTGCGCAGCACGAGGTACACATCGACAGTGCGAGGTTGGGAGAGTGGCATGGAGGAAGGCACAGCCGACGTGAATGGCAGGGTGGAACGCGCGGTGGAGGAGGGCCAGAGCGCTGCATCAGGCAGCCATGGTGGGTAGGCGGCGGGCGGACAAGCACTGGAGGAGGGGGAGGATGCACTATTTAAGACAAAGTCGCGGTGTCGGAGGGCCACGACCATGTGGAGGTCTCGGCCTTGCTCGTTCAAGGCGCATCGCCGAAGGTTGACTTTCCATCACCGAAGAAGGGCGTCGACGATGAACCATGCATCCATGGTGGGGAGGTGGAGGGTGGCCAAGAAGTGGTGGAGGGGCGAGGCAACATTGTGGAGGGCACTACATCAGCTTGGCTAAAAGGGTAAGTCCACTTTTCTTTAGATTTGATTATTTCTGTCATGAGATGGATCCAAAAATTTATTTGCTACACCATATTTAGATACAAGGAACATATTACTTAAAGACCACATTTGTTGCACCATACACAAATGCTCTTTTGCACATGGGTTGTGTTTGCACATGCTGTTGTATAAGAAGGACCAAGGAGTACAAGGTACTCATGATTATGTATATTTTGCTTTTAAAGGATGGATTCAAATTGAACTTATCTACTGAAAATCAAATTTCTTGGCAACCCAAAAAAGGCTAGAAAAGATATTGAATGCTTTTGTTTTGATAAGGTTATTGATTCCAACATAACAAATTAAGGACTTGGTTGAATCAATCGTACAGCAATACCCACGTTGTTATTTGGAATTTGCACATGTTCAATACTACGATAATTTTATGAATATCTACCCAGAAGTAACATATGAACTAGAATTGGTGCCTATGTTTGAGAAACACTCTATGACAAAGGTTGTGCACATGTTTGTTGCATATTGTGATACATCCAAACCATATGTGCTTATCATGGAGTGGCATAGTGATGTGCATAGCCAACCTAGCAACACAGAAGATGATGATGATGATTATCTTCGCAACCCAATACGTGAGAGTGAACATGTTGGTGTTGATGAGGAGAATATCTATTTAGAAGATGAACATATACCTTTTTCCTCAATTCCTTGTTCCGGTAAAGAAACATACAAAGAGTACAAAGAGGATGCTGAGAGCAAAGATGAGACCGAGGATGAGAGCTTGTTAGAAGTTGAAGTAGAGGAAGATGAGGACTTGCACGAGGCAGATCATGCACCACATTTAGAATATGATAAAATAGATCCTCCAATGACCAAATGAAGAAAATATCCCAATATGGAAGAGTTTAAGCTGGTGCTTTCTTAGCATGCAATCAAACATGAAATTGACTTTAAAACCGAGAAGAGTGCACCACATAGGTTCAAGGCTAACTGTTTAAGATGGGATAAAGATAAGTTTCATGTAAAGGTGTTTGATTACCATATTTGAGCTCTTGCTTAATCATGGAACCCATACATATTTGAGAAAAATTGGGTTGCAATGGATATAGCAAAGCCAACGGCAACTGCATATCTTAGGAGGTGGCACACTAGGTTGTGGTATAGGAGTAAGTTCTCAACAATTTCCAACATGGATTATATTACAAACAACTTGGCTGAGTGCTTTAATAATTGTATTAAGCACCACAAATCCTTGAATTTGGACGCCTTCTCTGATAAGCTTAGGCAAATGATTATGATCATGTGGAACCGAAAGAGGAAAGTAGAAATGAAGTTAGTTGGGTTGATTCTACACCATATAATTAAGAACTTGAATGCAAAGACTCGATAATTAAACTTGGAGGTGGTAGAAAGCTCACAAGAAGTTGCTGAAGTGATTGCATTGGGAGGCAGTGGCTTTAGGTTTGTGGTCAACTTGCTTGGTAGGACATGTTCTTGTAGACAATGGAAAGTTTATGGTCTTCCTTGCAAACATGTTCTAACATTTATCATATCACTTATCAATGCACACATACAAAATTATGTGGACTTGTGCTACCCTATTTACAAATTTAGAACAGCCTATGACCAACTAATCCTTGCCATGGTTAACAAGAACCAATGGCCTAAATCCGAACATGCATTCTTCATGTCTCCACCACTACTAAAGGCCACCGCGAGTAGGCATAAAACTGATAGGTATAAAGGTCGCGATGAAAATAAAATAAAAGGCGGCCAACAGTTATTCCCTATTTGCAAGGACTATGGGCATCATTGGCATAAATGCAAGAAGGGTCACCCAGATGACATTGCTACTATTTTGGATGTGAGGTAATGATTTTAGTTGTGTAACTTGCTTCATTTGCCTGATTTTTGTATGCAACAATACATATCGACTACTTATTTGTTGCACATGTAGAGGACCACAAAATAAGAGGGAAAAGACCACCAAATCATCCCAGTCATCAATTGTGCCTTGAGAGGATGATGCTCCAACAGCCTCAATGTGTTTTCCGCTAAGGTTAACAACTTTACACTTGATACTGGTGATATGCGTTGGATTTCCGTGAAGAGGAATGGGTAATCGCAACACAAAACAGGTAAGTATTTCCCTCGATTAATAAACCAAGGTTTATCGAACCAATAGGAATATCAATGCTCAAACGTCTTCAGTGGCTGCACACAAAAGAGCAAACAACTTGCACCCAACGCGGGCAAGAGGGTTGTCAATCCCATTGATCTCGTCTTTTGTAAGCAAATGAGGTGTGTGGATAATTGTAGATAGTTGTAACTTGGAAAATAAAATAAAAGACAAATAATAACAACGAGTAAATTATATGTTTTATGAATACATAAGTGAATAGACCCGAGGGCCGTAGTGTTCTCTAGTGGCATCTTTTAGGAAAGCAACATATGGTGGGTGAACTAATTCCTGTTGGGCAATCGATAGAACACCGGATAGTTATGTGATTCTCATCCAATGATCATGTGTATATAGGCATCACGTCCATAAGGAAATAGGTCGACTCCTTCTTGCACCTACTACTATTACTCCACCCATCGATTTTATCCAGCATGCATCTAGAGTATTAAGTAAAACGGAATAATGCTTGGATAACGATGACACGATGTAGATAAAGTAAACTCAACCAATATGAATAAAACCCGTCATTTTATCCTTAGTGGAAGCAAGAGAAAGACGCAACTTGTACCCTTCTATCACCGTGATATAGAAACTCGCTAGGTTGAACAAACTACAATGCACCCCTCCCACTGAAGAAATACCAAACTACTTAGCCAAAGCAATTCAATATATCAAAGAGAATTACGAAGATATGATGATCATGCAAATAAGAATCATAAAACTCAGAGAATATTCAAATACTTTTCATGAATAATATGAACATAAACCCACAATTAATCGGATCCCAACTAACACACCATACAAAAGAATTACATCAGATATATCAAAGCGAAGATGCAATGATCATTGTATTGAAGATCAAGAGAAAGAGAGACATAGCCATCTAGATACTAACTACGGACCCGTAGGTTTGTGGTGAACTACTCACGCATCATCACAAGGGAAACAAGGTTGATGAAGAGGCCCCGCGTGATCGATCCCCTCTCTGGCAGGCTGTCGGAACGGAGCTCGAGATGGGATCATGGCGAACAGAGACTTGCGGCGGTGTGAAAAGTGTTTCGCTCTTATATTTAGGGTTTCTGGAATATATGTGAATTTAGGTGTGTTTGGTTTGGGAACGAAGTGGAATGTAATGCAATGGTTCCATTCCACTAAAATGGGTTGGTTCCGTCTTTCTGCTTGGTAGTGACAATTCAAAGGAATGGAATGGTTACATTCTGACGTTTGGTTTGTCAAATGGAATGAAATGGGTATATTCATCTCACCATGAATTGGATTGGCTTGAGCATGCCCTGTTAAAAAATAACCGTGGAGAAACAAGAAAGAAAATAATTAGAGTTAAACACAAGATCAACAGTAACTACCAAAATACCAAAGTTTACATTTGATGTGATTGGTACAAGGAAAAAATGCAGCTTGCTAGTCCAGTCTTGACCGCAACCTTGCTCCTCTAATTCACAAGATCAACATCGGCAGCATTCCTGTCAATGCCCCACACGCACACCTTTGCCTCCTCATGTATGGCGACACTTGGATCACCTACTCCGTCAAGGCCAGCACTTGGAGCGTCTACTCTGTCAAGAGCGGCAGCGCGGCGTTTCCTAGTGTGTTGCGCGAGGGCCGCGACAACATGGCCTCATAGCCTCCTTTCGCCGATGGGATCTCCCGCCATGGAGCAAAGTGTTCGCCTCCTTCTTCTGCCAGATCCTTGGTTGAGGTGGGGGAAGGGGGTGGACAAGGGGCAGGAGATGTCGGCGAGGCTGCACTTACGGTCGCTGCCATGGACATCGAGGGAGAGAGGAGGGCACATGTCATGGGTGGATGGGGAGCCGGGTGGGTGAGTCGGGGAGAAGGGGAGAGAGATGCGAGTGAGGGGTTCTGCGTGGTCTAGCTGATTCAGAGGAACGTCGAGGTTCGACATAAACAAGGAATATGTCGTTCTTTGGAATCCGTGCATTCTAGTTCCTTCGTTAATCTAAACACAAGAACGGGCCCTTGGGATGGAACCGATCCGTGCCATTCCGCTTCCTGATAGAAACCAAACACACCCTATAGGCCAGAGAACAGAGCAAGAGGGGCCGCCAGGGAAGCACAAGCCATCATGACGCGACCACCCTCCTGGCCCCAACCTGTTGGCTTGTGGCCCCTTGTGTGGCTTCACGTATCCTCTCGAAGCTGCGAGGTCTTCTTTTGATCCAGAAAAATCATAAAAAAGTTTCATGGCAATTGGACTTCGTTTGGTACTCAAATCCTGAAAAACAAAGAACACACAGAAAGCAACAACTGACCATGGGCAGTGGGTTAATAGGTTAGTGATCAAAAATAATATAAATTGGTGAATTATGACCCAAAAACTATCCTAGGATAATAATATAATAACACGTAATAATAAAAAATTATAGATACGTTGGAGAGGTATCAAGCATCCCCAATCTTAATTCCTACTCGTCCTCGAGTAGGTAAATGATAAAAACAGAATTTTTGATGTGACATCCTACCCAATATGTAATAGTTTGCATCTATGCTCATTAAGAAATGATGAATTAAAAAACATCAATATAGTAATAATTATAAGCACAAGCAACAAAATCATCAATCTTTCAAAGTATACGATCCTAAAAGAATGTTTACCCCCATACACCTTTCATATTAGCAAAGCATGGCTCCGTCTTCACCACATTAATACAAATGTTAAGCACCACGATATCCTAGTCAGGAATTGGATCATACTTTTTTAAAGCGAATCAACTGTTTATTCTTCACGCAATACATGAGCGTGAGCCATGGACATGACATAAGATTGAATAGAATATGGTGGTAGGTACAAAAAGGATAAAAGTGGAAAAGTAGTCTCACATCAACTAGGCGTACCAACGGGGTATGGAGATGCCCATCGGTAGATGTCAATGTAAGGAGTAGGGATTGTCGTGCAAACGATGCACTTGAGCTATAAGTGTATGAAAGCTCAAAATAAGCTAAGTGGGGTGTGCATCCAACTTGCTTGCTCATGAAGACCTCGAGCATTTGAGAAAGTCCGTCATCGAAATAAGCAAGCCAAGTTTATAATAATGATAATGTGGTTCCCACTAGCATATGAAAATGACATATCACGAGACTCTCTATATGAGGGACATGGTACCACTTTGAGTCACAAATGTGGTAAAGGATAGTATCAATGTCCCTTCTTTCTTTTTCTCTCATTCATCATTTCTTTACGACGGGATCACTTGGCCTCCCCCATTTTTATTTTTCATCCGGAGTATCTTCCTGACTTGTGGGGGAATCATAGTCTCCATCATCCTTTCCTCACTAGGACAACGCTCTAATAATGGTAATCATCACACTTTTATTTATTTACAACTCATGAAAACTCGATATGAAGAACTATGACTCAACATGAATGCCTTTGGCACGGTGTACCAGGATGTGCAATGATCTAGCATAACATGTATAAGCAATATAATAAATGGTGGCTTTGCCACAAATGCTATGTCAGCTCTATATGATCATGCAAAGCAATATGATGATGAATGAACTAGTCATATGATGTAACGGTGAAATTTCCATGGCAATATATATCAGAATTGCTATTAAAATGCCATGATAGGTAGGTATGGTGAGTGTTTTGAGGAAGATATAGGAAGGTTTATGTGACAGAGCATATTATGCCACGGGGTTTTGATGCACCGGCGAAGTTCGCACCGATCCTCGAGGTGGAAATGGGCAATGCACGGTACCAAAGAGGCTAGCAAATTATGAGGATGTGACATTGTGTATGGTCATGGTTTCACATTAGTCATGAAAAACTCATATACTTATTGCAAAAAATTTATTAGTTTCACCACAAATCAAAGCACTACCCGCAGACCCCGAGGGAGAGGGTTGGGAGGACTTAACAATCGCACGACTCTGACTCGAAACAACTCTAGGATTTTAACGAGGAATAAAAATGCTCACACATCCCCACCATATGCCTTTTAATATTCAGAGATAAAAGAAATCAACACCTTTAATACCGATACTTCTTCGAATCAACAATGATGCACTCACGTCAAGAAGCTTCCCATTTTAAAACTGGATTGCTAACTTGCGGACTGGTGAAAGATCAACTTTATCTTAGCAAGTATCTTTTGTGTACTGCTCTTCATAAGTTGGGAAGAAAAGCTTGCTTGAATTCTGTCGACGGATACCTCTGCGAGATTAGTTTTACATTATCTTTTGCTATACATAATGAATTAATAGGTGCTGCCACTCTTTCTTTCACCCATGCGCTTCCATGCTCGCACATCACCAAACACTTGGGCAAGCACAGGAGATATGAGCTAGTACCATAGTCTGATGCCTGTGGTGCAATGGCCTCGTGTATACCGAAGCTGGTCGAGGACAGTGTCGAGCTTGTTGGCTCCGACTGGAACCTGATTTCAGAGCAGCCGCTGAGCTGGGCACATGGGGACTGAAAGTGGCACCTCCTGGTGTGTTCCTTCCAGACTCGAGCTACAGACACATAGCAAATCGAGGACATGAAGAAGATGGAAGCGACTATTGGGGTAGAGAAGAGAACGTGGCCCCTATTTCCATGTCTCGGTTTTCATCTTGAGGGAGAAGAGGAAACACATGAGGAGTGAAGGAGGTCATCCTATGGAGGAGGGCCTCATAGATCTTGTGCCTGAGGTGCACAAGTTCCTTAATATTACCCATAATGGGAGTAACATTAATATAGGGTACATGTCATTAAATCTACTTATGTGACATTCATTTAATGAGATAAGAGATAAACTGAGTAACATACATGGTTACCATAACATAACGCCTCGTACGCCACTTTGTTTAATGTGAATCGAACCGCTGTGGGCGCTCCCATCACGAAGAAATAGAAAAGCATCGATCTCCATCTTCACAACTGCGCCTCATCCTCTCCCTTGGCATGTACTTCTCCACAATTGCGCCTCATCCTCTCCTTCCTTGCCGCATCAATCTCCGTTTCCCCACTTTCCGTCTCTCCTGCCGGCGGTGGCTCTTACCGGCGGCGCGAAGCCAGTCGAATCATGGCCAAGTCTAGTGCCTGTAAGGAGGCGGTGTCCGGTCATCGATTACCTCGCCGCCGCAGGAGCACGTCCCTGGTGCCCCTGTAAGCTCGTGCGCCAGCCACTCGTGATAGCGGCTCTTCTACCCTAGCGCTCCGACGAGCTCTTCCACTAGCCCCTCGACACCGCCACACATGTACCCCCCTCTCATGGAACCCTCTACTGTGAACCCTACCTGGTATAATTTCTACTTTTAATTTAATCTTAGGCATCTGCAATTTCTTTAGCTCGAATTTGCATCATTAGGTAGTTTTTTCTTTTGTGTTCATCCCTATTCAGGGTCTGTAGTTTCTTTAGTTAGTAGGATTATACATCTTACTAATAAAACAATAGTAGGTAATTTCTGTACTGCCAAGTCTTTTCTCACATCTAAGTCTGATCACTTCAGGTATTTGTAACAGGAGGCTAATGTACACCCTTGCACCTGAAGGATTGCTAAGTTTTGGACAAATGCCTCTAATGCATCCTTATAATTTTCGACCTCTGCCAACGCACCATCCTGAACAAGGAAACCAAAATATGTAGAATTTGCACTGTGTTGGGGCTTCCCCACATGATTCCCTTTCAACACCACCGCCACCACCGCACCCTAAAGTTGCATGTCGGTTTGCTCCCGCAAAAGTGGATTCTTCTTCTTCCAAAAGGAAGAAGCGGAAGGTCAACAATATAGATGATGAAGTTGAAGTACTACTTTAGATCCCACAAAACAATAAATGAAAACCTTTATGTTACCAACTCTATGTTTCTATCCATTATGGAGATAGTAACGTAGACTAGTAACATATGCATGTTACTACTCTATGTTACTTCCCATTATGGATAGCCTAAGACGGATCAACGGAGTCGACGAAAGATGGTTGAAGAACTCAAGGTGGTCGGCGACCATGTTGGGTGGACGATAGTGTCCGCGGCTGTAGGATCGAAATTATGTCTAGAGGGGGGGGTGATTAGACTACTTGTCAAGATAAAACCTTAGCCTTTTCCCAATTTTAGTTGTGGGCCATATTTAGCAATTATGGCAAGTCAAGTAAACCATACACATGCAGTTCTAACAGTATAGCAGCGCAATGTAAAACATGCAAGTGTAAAGTAAAGGAGTAATGTAGGGAAATAAAACCCATGGGGTTGACACGGCATTTTTTGGCATGGTTCTGATAGGTGGCGCTATCATACATCCATGTTAGTGTAGACTTCAACACACAGAGGGTAACGACTGCGAGAGTCCACGGAGGGCTCCACCCACAAGGGGACCACGAAGAAGTGGCCTTGTCTATTCCACCACGGCTTCCATCCACGAAGGACTAGCCTCACTCATGGTAGATCTTCACGAAGTAGGCGATCTCCTTGCCCTTACAAACATCTTGGTTCAACTCCACAATACGAAGTAGGAGGCTCCCAAGCGACATCTAACCAATCTAGGAGGCACCACCCTCCAAAAGGTAATAGATGTGGTAGAACGATGGACTCCTTGCTCTTCTGCTTGTAAAGATAGTCTCCTCAACACACAATCACTCTCTCACAAAATAAGCATGGGTAGGAGAGGTTGATTTGGGAAAGCAGCTTGGGGAGGCTAGAAATCAAGTTTCAAATGATTGGATTGGAACATCTTGATCTCAACACATGATTACGTTACTCTCTCTCAGAAAATGGATCTGACAATGGAGTGTGTGTTCTGAGTGCTTCTCCCACGAATGAGAGATGGGTGGAGGGGTATATATAGACAGTCCCCAAAATCCAACTGTTACACCTAAAGTAACCAACTCGGTGACACCGAAGTCATGAGCGCGGTGGTATCGACTTGCACTAAAGGCAACAACTTCTGAATCTCTGTGGAACCGATATACACAACTCGGTGACACCGAAAAGGTGTCTAATGGCTAGATGACACAACTCGGTGAAACCGATACCGAAACTCAGAAATTCCGATTTTTTGCACCGAGGCAACAGAAGTTGGTCACCTAAACTCGGTAGCACCGACACAGTTTCGGTTACACAAATTTGGTGGCTTTGGCTAGGGTTCTGTGTGGGATGAAAATTGGTAGGGCCGGATTAAGAAACTTGGTGGCACCAATTTTGTGTATGTGGCATTGGATAGAATGGTTATGTGGGAAAATGACTAAGCATTTTTAGTGGCTATCTCTGAGCTCTTGAGCAACCAGTTCATTTTAATACCTCGCCCCCTTTTAATAGTATTGGCTTTCCTATGAACTCAAAAGTGATTTCTCACAAATATAAAATGAAGAGTTTTCTAGCTTGAAGCTTGGGCCAATGCATCTTTTGAACTTTTCCGAAATATACTTGGATAAACATATTAGTCCAATGATGCATATGTTGTGATCCATTATCAAAACCACCTTAGGGAGCAATTGTGCTTTCAATCTCCCCCTTTTTGGTAATTGATGGCAACATATAGATCAAAGCTTCGACAAAAGATATAATCAATAATTAGCATCGACGCTTTGAGAAGTATGTGAAAAGCAAGAGCTCCCCCTAAATTTCTGCATTATTTATAATTTGTGTTTGAATGCAAATGCACAATCAATTAGGATCATGGGTCACTCTTCCATGTCACTTACGTCTTGGTGGTGTGCATACATGATAAGAATGAATAGTAATTGATGACCCACAAGTGTAGGGGATCTATCGTAGCCTTTTCGATAAGTAAGAGTGTCGAACCCAACGAGGAGCAGGAGGTATTGACAAGTGATCTTGAGCAAGGAATAACTGCAAGTACTGAAAGGAAACTTTTTGTGGGTTTTCTAGTATAAGCAACAAGGAAATAAATGCAAGTAAAGTAAATGGTGCCGAGGTGCACCAAGTGGCCCAATCCTTTTGAACACAAAGGATAAGACGAGGGACTAAACTTATAAAGACTAAGGCATTCCTAAGGACACACGGGAAAGATAGTCAAGTGCTTTCCTCATATTCCGTCTAGCACTACTCGAAAACACTTATTTGCCATCTGCTGCTTCTTTGCCGTCTGTTGGCTGATGGCAAAGACCCTCTTTGCCATCAGCTACTAGAAACCAGACGGCAAAGAGCAGGTTGATGCCAAAGGTACTATTTGCCATCAGCCAGCTCTTTGCCGTCTGCCAGCTCACGGCAAAGAGCATGCAGGAAGACGTCAAAGAGGGTGGGCGGCCCACCCCGTAGCCCCTCTCTCCCCCCCCTAACGGCCTGTTTCTTTGCCGTCCGCTTTTCTCCTCTGTGCTGTTGGGAGGCGGACGACAAAGAGGGTGCCCCCCTAACGGCCGTTAGCCCCAGCCCCACGCGCCTCTCTCCGGCGTGGGTGCCCCCCTAGTGTCACTTACAGTACTATGTTTTGTATTGATAAGTGTTATGTGGGTGGATCTTAACTAGTGCACCATATAGGCTAAGACAACTACACTCTTATGATTAATCCCTCTTGCAAGCATCTGCAAATACAAGAGAGAAATTAAGGCAAAGCATAACCATAACAATAAGCTTTAGGATCCAGTACTCCCTCATGCAAAAGTATGCAAACTGGGGTTCAGGTTTCTGTCACTCCGGCAACCCACCATAAGCATTCCTTATACACGATGCATCCCCCTAGGTCCTTAAAAAGGCGAAGTACTATGTAGTTGATGTTCACATAACACCACTAGAAGAATAACACCATAAATTAAATATCAATCAACAAATATTACTTCAACATCATATGACTACTAACATCTAGACTTTTTCCATGTCCTCAAGAACTAACGGAACTACTCACAAGACATAAAAGAGATCATGCTCAGAGGTGATGAAAATAGGATTAACAATCTGGTCATAACAATAATTCTCCAACAAAACTCAATAGCATTCACCACAAAAGAGTAATCAACACCGGTAGAGTAGAGGGGATGAATAGTGCAAGGTACAACTCCGATTTCAATGGTGGAGTAGATGGGATGAAGATGGAGATGGTGTTGGTGTTGGTGATAATGGTGATGATGATCTCGATGATGCCGGTAATGATGGTGATGACGGTGAGGACGATCTCCCCTTCCGAGAGGAGTTCTCCCCGGTAGAATCTACCCGTCGGAAAGGTCTTTTATTCTCTCTAGGTTTCCGCCGTAGAGCGGCGGCAGAATCGCGAAAACTCTTGTGTCCCCGGAATTTTTAGGCCAAGAGAGACATATAGGCCAACGGTAAGCGCCAGAGGTGGGGCCCGTCACTCAGGCGGCCTCCTCGTGCGGCCTAGGGGGCGCCAGTAGGTCGCATGGGTGACCTGTGGCCCCCCTCCGGCCCTTCTTTGGCCTGTCTTCGGGACCCGTCCGGAAACTTCTTCCCTCAAAATTTCAGCTCAATTGGAGATGTTCTCATATTGCAACTCTTCGTGCTATTTTCTCCGCTGAATCCTGCGTCTTTTGTTTCGGCACCGGAAAGTTGGAAAATGTGTAAAATAAGCCAAAACACTATAAGTACATCATCAAAAAGTGAAATATATCAATGCATAGAGATAAATTATGATGCAAAATAGTGATGCATTTTGGATGTATCAACTCCCCCAAGCTTAGACCTCGCTTGTCCCCAAGCGAATAGTGAGCTCAGTAAACCTGTCCACAAGTTTAGAGAGTGAAGTGTCGATAAATAAGAATACAGACAAGAAGCATCATAATTTCTTTACTAAACTCAACCATCCTCAACAACAATCTCAACTCATAAGGCCCTTATGAAAGAGCAATGTCAATTACAATCAAAAGTAGAGCTAAGAAAACTCATCAAACCATGGCAAACATGTCCTTGGTCAAAGAACAACTAATAACTTTTAAATTTTTCTCTTCCTCTTATATTTTGATGAGATCAATTAAGGATTTTTGAAAGGACATGTTATTACTCAAGAAGTGAAAATGTTAACACGAAGGAAGATGTTTGCTTTAGCTAGGCTTAACAAAGAACTCACTTATCTTAATGATAACATCAAGAAAGGTGTGATATGACAACTCTCAATGAAACGATATAAATGTAACATAAGGTGTCTGCTCTTTTTAGGATAGAAAGAACTGGTTTAGCAACTCAACATAAAAGTAAAAGATTGGCCCTTCGTAGAGGGAAGTAGGGAAAACTCATGTGCTAGAGCTTTTTAGAGATCAACAAGGTTGGAAAACAAACTTTTGAGAATTGCATGATTTGTCAATGAATGCTAGTAGATATCCCAATACTTCTCATGTTGGACAAGTTTTGAGGAACGGCTCCCAAAGTGGGGACGATCACGTACCCTTAGTCTCCTTTGTTTATCACTACCAAAGTTTTCTGAATTCTCATCAACAAAGAGTGAAGGAGGTTTTGTTTGTTGTTATTATCTTTTATGAGCTGGGCACGCTCATGCGAGTCCCTACTCATATTAGGGGTTCGCGGATAACATGCAAACCCAAGATAAAACTTGTCTAGTATGAAAAGATCATGAATTATCTACTACTTCCTCATGAGCTAAAACAGAGGCACAAAACAGAGAGTAATATTTGAAGGTTTAAAGATAGCACATGAGTGATATACTTTAGGAGTGGTGGTGAAATACCACGTATAGGGAGATATGGTGGACTCTTGGGAAGGTTGAGGTTTCAGGGTATGGATGCACAAGCAGTATTCCCGTTAGTACAAGGGTTGGCTAGAAAGGCTTTTTGAGAGCAGACAAATAATGTTGACTTGTATGCAAAACAATATAAGGTTTAATATTAAGAATAGACATAAAACATCAAGTTGTCTTCCTTGTCAGCATAACACTTCAAGCATAAGAACATAAAGGTTTTGGCTATGTCGCTACTAGAAAAACCCATGCTTGTTGTTATGACCAATGCTATGTTTGCCAAGATTAAATAAAGGTTTCAAAGACATACCTGATGTTTAAGATCAATACTCCCATAAGAATCAGGATATGAGATTGATTGCATGAAGAGAATACCAAGTGCAGCAAAGAAACCAATAGACTTCTCATTAATATTCCATCATAGACACTGCACGCTGACGGATACAAACTCTCCACAAAGGAGTGATAGACCTCAATGCAAACACCTATTTCATAAGATAGCTTCCCTAGACATGATATGACACTAAACTTGACCAAGAGAGGTAAAAGATAAAAATAAAGATACCGGGCACTCCCCCAAGCTTGTAACAAGCTAAGGGAATGCCATTACCCATGAAGATTTCACTCTTCATCCTTGTTCTTGTTCCTCGGGTAATCCTTAGCGAAACGCTTCCATGGCAGAGGTCCTCCTTCCACACATGATTCTTCAGTCTCCAGGATCCTGCTTTCGGCAGCTAAGCCCATGCGCAAAAACTTAAGTTCATAGTCGTAGTTCTGGTTTTGAAGGTCATAGATGTGCCCTTGAAGATCGAACACTTTGGTCTCTAGTGCGGATATGATTGATCGCCCATCCTTCATCTTCCCCTCATGTTCCCTCTTGAGCTCAGCGATGATATCATAGTTGGCCTCAACACCATGCTCCATCATCAACCTGTACTTGAAGACTTCTTGCTCCACTTCTTCTAGCCTTGCCCTGGTGCTCCCCTCCTTGACAGGTCCCTTCAAATCCTATTTGTGGAGGACACCATCCTCCACCCAAAGGTTTTGAGGGTGTCTTTTTACCTCTGTGAGATAAGGGTTGATGACGTTGACGAGGAACTTGTCCTTTGGAGACTCTAGGGAAGCCATGGCACCTAAGTTTGCTGAAAGTTCTCCTGGCACAAACAGATCGAAAAGAAAATGCATGGAATCACAAGATACAAAGCCGGAACGATCCGGGAAAATATATAGGAATTTTTTTTGCACCGAAAGGAAGGTAACGAGCCAAAGTGGAGTCGGAGACGGACTCCAGGTTGTCCTGGCGGCCTCCTGGTGCGGCCAAGGCCTAGCCCGTGCCAGCAGGTCGCCTGGGCGACCTGGAGATCTTCTCCGGCTCTGCTTCGGCTCGGAATTTTCCTAATTTTGAAAAAACATATAAAACGGAACTTTTATTGATGTTCGTGAAGTTTCCTTACCATATTTCGTACCTTTTCTTATTCTGCTTCTGTCGGTGTCGGATATAGTGTTGCAATATGTTACTCATGAGTGGCCACTTGTATCGCATCCACCTCTACATTGATGGGGTTTCCAGCCATGTAATGCTTGAGTCTTTGCCCATTCACAACATGTAGTTTTGTGCCTTCAAAATTATTAATCTTGATTGCACCGGAGCGGTAGACTTCTTCGATATGGTACGGTCCTTCCCACTTGGAAAGTAGTTTACCTGGAGAAAACTTGAAACGAGATCTATACAACAAAACTTTGTAACCAACATTAAATTCACATTTGAAAATTGCCTTGTCATGCCACTTCTTTACCTTTTCTTCGAACATTTTTGCACTCTCATAAGCTTCACTGCTGCACTCGTCTAGAGAAGTCAAGTTCATGAGGCGCTTTTCACCAGCAAGCTTTGGATCAACATCTCAGAAAGCTTTTTATTCTAACTCTAGAGGTAGATGGCATGCCTGGCCATAAACCATCTTATACGGAGACATCCCCATGGGATTTTTGTAAGCAGTTCTATACACCCACAAGGCATCTCCTAACTTATTGGACCAGTCTTTTCTAGAACTGTTCACTATCTTTCGCAAGATCAACTTGATCTCTCTATTTGTGAGATTAACTTGCCCACTTGTTTGCGGGTGGTAGGGTGAAGCAATTCTATGATTAACATCATATTTGGCAAGAGCTTTCCTAAAAGCACCGTGTGTAAAATGTGATCCCCCGTCGGTCATGAGGTACCTAGGTACACCAAACCTGGGGAAGATTACACCCTTGAGCATTTTCAAAGATGTCTTATGGTCAGCACTTTCAGTGGGGATTGCTTCAACCCGCTTGGTCACATAATCTACGGCTACTAAGATGTGAGTGTATTTGTGTGAAGGAGGGAAAGGACCCATAAATCAAAACCCCAGTAATCAAAAGGCTCAATGACTAGCGAATAATTCATAGGTATCTCATTCCTCCTACTAATATTACCAACTCTCTGGCACTTATCATAGGATAAAACATAATTTCTAGCATCTTTAAAGAGAGTAGGCCAATAAAAACCTGATTGGAGAACCTTGTGTGCGGTCCTCTCACCGGCATGATGTCCTCCATAAGGACTGCTATGACATTGTCTCGAGATATCCTTCTACTCATGCTCCAGTATGCATCTCCTCACAATTCCATCTGCACCTTCTCTAAAAAGATGTGGGTCATCCCAAAAGTAATACCTCAAGTCATGGAAGAACTTCTTCCGCTGCTGAAATGTGAAACCTGGAGGCAAAAACTTTGCAACAATAAAGTTAGCATAATATGCATACCATGGATCTGAATTAGATTTCACCTACAAAACAGCTAACTCTTCATCAAGAAGACTATCATTGACCGGAATAGGATCATGTGGTATGTACTCCATCCTGGAAAGGTTGTCTGCTACAGGGTAGTCTGCTCCTTTCCTACCAACAATCTGCAAATCAAATTCTTGAAGAAGAAGAAGGACCCATGCGATAAGCCTTGGTTTGGCATCCTTCTTTTCCATAAGATACTTAATAGCAGCATGATCAATGTGAATGATAACTTTAGAATCAACAATGTAAGGCCTAAACTTATCACAAGCAAACACTACCGCTAAAAATTCTTTCTCAGTAGTAGCATAATTCTTTTGAGTTGTATCAAGGGTTTTGCTAGCATAACGGATAATATTCAATTTATTATCAACCCTTTGTCCTAACACAGCTCCAACATCAAAATCACTAGCATCACACATGATTTCAAAAGGCAAATTCCAATCCGGTGGTTGGACTATAGGGGCGGTTATCAAGGCTTTCTTAAGAACTTCGAAGGCTTCCTTACAATCTTCATCAAACACAAAAGGAATATCCTAAAAAATAAGATTAGTAAGGGGTTTTGATGTTTTAGAGAAGTCTTTAATAAATCTCCTATAGAAACCAGCATGACCGAGGAAACTATGAATACCTCTGATGTCCCTTGGATAAGGCATTCTCTCGATTGCTTCAACCTTTGCCCTGTCCACCTCGATTCCTTTTTCAGAAATCTTGTGGCCAAGAACAATTCCCTCATTGACCACGAAGTGGCACTTCTCCCAGTTGAGTACCAAGTGCGTCTCCTCGCATCTCTACAAAAATTTATTAAGGTTGTGGAGACAATGGTCAAAAGAGGTTCCATAGACAGAGAAATCGTCCGTGAAGACCTCCACAATTTCCTCACAAAAACCATGAAACATAGCGAACATAAACCTTTGAAAATTAGCAGGAGCATTGCATAAACCAAAAGGCATACGTCTATAAGCATAAGTACCAAAGGGACAAGTAAAAGTGGTCTTCTTTTGATCGGCAGTATTAACATGAATTTGAGAGAAGCCAGAGTACCCATCAAGATAGCAAAAGTGAGTGTTTTTGGATAACCTTTCAAGCATTTGGTCGATGAACGACCGAGGGTAGTGGTCCTTCCTGGTTGCCTTGTTCAGCTTCCTGTAATCAATACACATTCTATATCCAATAATAATTCTTTGAGGTATTAGTTCATTCTTATCATTAGGAACCAGAGTCGTACCTCCTTTGTTGGGAACACAATGTACTGGACTTACCCACTTACTATCAGCTATTGGGTAGATAATTCCCGCGGCTAGAAGTTTGAGGATTTTGGTCCTCACAACATCCTTCATCTTCAGGTTTAACCGTCGTTGATGATCAACAATCAGTTTAGCATTAGGCTCAAGATTGATAGTATGCTGACAAATAGATTGTCTAATCCCCTTAAGATCATCAAGGGTATAGCCAATAGCGCCTCGGTGTTTACGAAGAACATCCAATAATCGCTCTTCTTCATATCCTGAAAGGTTAGAATTGATAATAACAGGATATACTTTCTTTTCATTTAAATAAGCATACTTGAGCGTACTGGGAAGAGGTTTGAGATCAAACAGCGGGTCTTCTTTTGGTTTCGATAAAATTCCCAAAGGCTCAACCGGAAGGTTGTGCTTCAGGATAGCAGGTTGTCTCAAGAATATATCATCTAGCTCATTTCTTTCCTGCATATGCATATCATTCTCGTGGTTTTACATAAATTGCTGCAAAGGATCGTTAGGAGGAATAGCAATAGAAGCAATCTCTTCAATAATTTTATCATTACTTGGTAGATCAGTACCACGAGTTTGCTTCGAGAATTTAGAAAAGTTAAAATCATATGGCTCACCATTAAATTCAACAAATACTTTTCCTTTCCTGCAATATATAATAGCTCCACAAGTTTTGAAAAAATGCCTACCAAAGATAATAGGGCAAAAACTATCTTGTACTGAACCAAGTACTAGAAAGTCGGTAGGATATTTTACCTTTCCACATAGAACTTCAACATCTCGCACAATTCCAATAGGAGAGAGAGTTTCTTTGTTTGCAAGATGAATCGTAACATCAAATTTTTCAATTTCACATGGTAGAATCTCATTCATGATCTCTTGATAAAGTGAAAAAGGAATAACACTAGCACTGGATCCCAAATCACATAGCCCATAATAATTATGATCTCCTATTTTAACAGATAGAACTAGAGTACCTGAAATTGGGCCTTTATCCTTGGTTGTAACAAGGTTAGTAGAAACAACACCAAAATTTATATTGGAATCCTCAATATTACTAGTAACAAGATCCTTGACTAATGCAACTTGAGGATCGACTTTAATCAGGTCCTCATGCTCATCTGTCATTCTTTCACTTTTATTTAGGATGCCTGTGACAAAAGGGTGCTCCCTCATCCTTGCGGGAAAAGGGGTATTTTATATTCAACTCTAGGCAAGATAGGGTCAACAACATTAATATCAACAGGTAAATACTTAAAAGGTTTATTATGTTGATCCTCCTTCTTCTCAGAAGAGTCAATATGAGAGGCAAAGTATTTGCAAAAATCAATTAGAAGCTCGGAATCAAGACCAATCTTAGCACAAAAGGTATTGAAGTAATCAGTTTTCACATAGCTCTCAATGTAATCACGCTCATAATTTATAACGGGTTGAATACATTTATCAATCTCCCAGTCTTAAGTGTTCTTCTGGATCCTTTCAATAAGATCCCACTTAGCTTCAGTGCTTTTGTTGGAGAATGCTCCACTAGAGGAAGCATCAAGCATCTCTTTATCTTGACGAGAAAGCCTTGCATAAAAAATGTGAGAATAATTTATTTGGAGAGCTCATGATTGGGGCATTTGAGCATTAAGGATTTCAATCTCCCGCAAGCTTGAGCGATGCTTTCTCTGTCATGAGAGCAAAAGTTATAAATATAATTCATGTCTTGATATATTTCATGAAGAGGACAAAACTTTGCATAAAAGAGATGCATAAGATGTTGCCAATTTAGTAAATGAGAGTCATCAAGAAGACTATACCAATCCAAAGCCTTATCTTTTAATTATAGAGAGAATAGCTTTCTCATAACAAAATCCATCGATATGCCTGCAAGCTTAAATAAGGATGATAGTTGTGAAAGATATGTCAAGTGTTCACCTGGATGTCTATCTCCTGCATATCGATTAGCCAAAACACAATCAATAATACCAGTTGGTATTTTAAAGGGCACAATTTCAATAGGTCGGGGAGAATTCTCCACCACAATAGCATTGGGGCGGTTCCCCATGAGGAACAAACCAATAGTAGAGTGGTCCATAGGGACAAAAAGCGGGAACAGTAAAACAAAAACAGCACGTATAGTGTAAAGGTTTCCTTCCCAGTTTCACTTACCAATAGCACTCTACTCCCCGGTAATGGCACCAGAAAATGCTCTTGATGACCCACACGTGCAGGGGATCTATCGTAGCCTTTTCGATAAGTAAGAGTGTCAAACCCAACGAGGAGCAGGAGGTATTGACGAGTGATCTTGAGCAAGGAATAAGTGCAAGTACTGAAAGGTAACTTTTTATGGGTTTTCTAGTATAAGAAACAAGGAAATAAATGCAAGTAAAGTAAATGGTGTCGAGGTGCAGCAAGTGGCCCAATCCTTTTGAACACAAAGGATAAGACAAGGGACTAAACTTATAAAGACTAAGGCGTTCCTGAGGACACATGGGAAAGATAGTCAAGTGCTTTCGTCATATTCCGTCTAGTACTATGTTTTGTATTGATAAGTGTTATGTGAGTGGATCTTAACTAGTGCACCATATAGGCTAAGACAAGTACACTCTTATGATTAATCCCTCTTGCAAGCATCTGCAAATACAAGAGAGAAATTAAGGCAAAGCCTAACCATAGCAATAAGCTTTAGGATCCAATACTCCCTCATGCAAAAGTATGCAAACTGGGGTTCAGGTTTCTATCACTCCGGCAACCCACCATAAGCATTACTTATACACGATGCATCCCCTAGGTCCTTAAAAAGGTGAAGTATTATGTAGTCGACGTTCACATAACACCACTATAAGAATAACACCATAACTTAAATACCAATCAACACATATTACTTCAACATCATATGACTACTAACATCTAGACTTTTCTCATGTCCTCAAGAACTAACGGAACTACTCACAAGACATAAAAGAGATGATGATTAGAGGTGATGAAAATAGGATTAACAATATGGTCATAACAATAATTCTCCAACAAAACTCAATAGCATTCACCACAAAAGAGTAATCAACACCTGTAGAGTAGAGGGGATGAATAGTGCAAGGCACAACTCCGATTGCAATGGTGGAGTAGATGGGATGAAGATGGAGATGGTACTGGTGTTGGTGATGATGGTGATGATGATCTCGATGATGCCGGTGACGATGGTGATGACGATGAGGACAATCTCCCCTTCCGGGAGGAGTTCTCCTCGGCGGAATCTGCCCACCGGAAAGGTCTTTTCTTCTCTGTAGGTTTCCGCCACGGAGCGGTGCCGTAATCGCGGAAACTCTTGTGTCCTCGGAATTTTCAGGTCAAGAGAGACATATAGGCCAAAGGGCAGCACCGGAGGTGGGGCCCGTCACTCAGGCGGCCTCCTGGCGCGGCCTAGGGGGCTGCGCCAGCAGGTCGCCTGGGTGACGTGTGGCCCCCCTCCGGCCCTTCTTTGGCATGTCTTCGGGTCCCGTCCGGAAAATTCTTCTCTCAAAATTTCAGCTCAATTAGAGATGTTCTGATATTGCAACTCTTCGTGCTATTTTCTTCGCTGAATCCTGCATTTGCTGTTTCGGCACCAGAAAGTTGGAAACTGTGTAAAATAAGCCAAAACATTATAAGTACATCATCAAAAAGTGAAATATATCAATGAATAGAGATAAATTATGATACAAAATAGTGATGCATTTTGGACGTATCAGTTATGCAGATGACACCAAAAAGATAAGTGAATGATCATCACATAGATAGCTTAAAGATAATAATGTAGCATCAACCAAGCAAAGCGTATGATCAAACACATGAACAAGTATAAGGTCATCCAAAATACCAAAGTTTTGTAAAACCAAAATGAGAGCAAATAAAGTCAAAGGCTCTCTCTCTTGAAGCCCTATGCTTTATACATTTCTCCTCCTTTGATAACAAGTTACCAAAAAGTTCAAAAGTATAGAGCTAATCATCTCTCTGGGAAGTTAATGAAGGAGTGGAAAGAAGAGCATCCATGAAGGCTTCTGCTGAGGTTCGTGGAGCTGGAGGAGGTGATACTGGAGGTGCTTGAGCTTGAGCTGGTGCTGGAGCAGATGTCTGAGCTGATTAAGTCTGTTTTGCCTCCTGAACCGGCACAATAGTTGACCTAGGCCTTGTGGTGAAGTGAGTGGTAGTGCGAGGAGGAAAATCTTCATCATCACTGGTAGAACTGGGTGTCCTCACCCTATCAACTTAATGTTTAAGTTGTTCTACACTTGTAGCCATCTCTGTCACTTTGACATCCAAATCATGGAACTTTGTTTCCACGATTCTCCCCAAACTCTTCTGATTTTGCAGAATCTCCGAAATGTTCTTCTCCATTCCTTGGAAAAGCTTACTAGAAAAACCATTTGCTCACCTTGAGTTCCGAGCTGTGGAACTGGTGGTGGCACATTTCTAGCAGCCTCAGCTTCTCCTGCCTCAGCTGCCATTCTAGCTGCACCCGAGCTGGGATCATTGTCCTCCATCACCAATTCATTGTCTTCAAATTCTGGCTGAAGGGGTAAATGGGGACGATCAAGTAGATATGCATGATTTCCTAGCTTGGCATTCATAAGCATCTGAATCTATGGGGCATATCCACAAGATCTTTTCTGATGAGCAGTCCTCTTGATAGTCTCTACTATCAAGTCCATCACTCTGAATCTAGTGTGAGAGTCCAAATGGTGCAACAAGTTGACGGAGTGACCTCTAATCATTTTCTCATCACCTGATTTAGGCATCAAGATGTATCTCAGAATGGTATTGGTTGTAGGTATCTCTGCTTGCAAGAAGTACACTGAGCCAAACTTGTGAGTTGCCAAGAACTTGTGAGGAATTGCCTTGTACATGTTGGCCATGGAGTTGTGATTCATCTTCAGCTCAGAGTATACATCCACATCCACTTTTTGTGCTTAGGGGCACCAATAATAGTGGCCCACTCATCAGCAGTGGATTCATACTTGTTACCATCAGTCATCGAGACAATAGAACCATCACCATAGAAATGAATAGTTGAATAGAATTGCATAATCAGTTCATCATTCCATGGGTTCATCTCTCTCCCAACAAACTCTTCAATGTCCACATACTTGAAATTTTCTTGCACATGGGGAAAGAAATCTTCATTGGCTTTGATGTAAGCCTAGTCAACATATATCATATCACTAACGGGTGGACTTTTGTCATACAAAACAGTCTCATAGAAGTCTTGTCGTTCCTTGCTGTGGAATCTTGGATCAACAGCAGCTCTTCTCCTTATGGCATATGAATCTACAGCTCTCCATTTCCTCAATCTTGCATCTTTCCTCTTCTTCATATCTTCAGATACTGGATGAGTAACATTGTGTAGTGGCACATGAGGTCTGAGATTTTTGAGAATGGGTGCATCCTATTGTTCTTCTTCTTCCTATGCAGCAAAGACACTGGAAGCAGGGCCTTTCTCCTTGGCAGCTGTAGGAATATCCTTTGTAGTCCTCTTGGGAGCCAAAACCTTTTTAGCCTTAGCAGCAGGCTTTGGAGCAGTTTTCCTGGGCATGGCATTAGCCATGAGCTTCTTCTGAGGAGGAGGAGGAGGAGGGGCTTCAGCTGGGATCTCTTTTTCTCCAGCAGCATCTGGGTTCTCATACATTGAGGTAGGTCTCCCAATAACATAAATCACCCTCTTCCTGGCTCTCTTCACACCAGCCTTCTTAGGAGGATTGTCAATGGAAAGTGTCATCCCTTGCCTTGCACATTCACGGGCTCTAAGATCAAGAGGCTTAGCACACTCTTTCCCGACAGTCTTTTTGACAGGAGCTATCTCATTCAGTTTCTGAGGTGCTGAAGTTTCCTCTCCCACAAAATCTGAATCCTCTTCATCTAAATTAAGCTTTTTCTCTGCCCGGTGGCTGCCTTGGGCAAGCCATGAGAGCTGCAAGAACCAGGGTCATAGTCTGTCCTCTCAGGACTTGTGCATGACTCCATCTCAAGGCTATTTTCCGTGAAGTTGTTCTGGTTGTCCTCTGAATCTGAGATATTGGCACACAAGCAACAACACACTAGCAAATCAGCAAACAACAACCCTCTGAAATAGATATAGAAGAGCAGAAGGGTTGAGCATCACAAAACACAACTGATTTTGCAAAGTTCCATTGCAGAAACTCTGGGTGTGATTTACAGCGGAATGCAATTTCGTGGAACCGGGTTTGTCGTTTCGGAGTCACCGAGATTATCCACTCGATTAACAGAAACTTGGCAGCCTTTTCGGTGTCACCGAAAAGAGCTACCCGGTCTGACTGAGATGGTTCTCAGAAACCCTAAACACGAAATCGGTGGAACCGATTTCACAAACTCGGTGTCACCGAGATGCATGCTACGGGAAATCAGATCCAGAATTTCATCAATCTCTACTCTAGGGAATTTTCTAGTGGATAGAAGAACTCGCACATGGTGGATTTTAGATAAAAGCAACTATTGCGCATGGATTGGATATGGGAGCGCAAAAGAGGAGCAGAGTCGTACCCTAACTTGTTGCGGTCCGACTATGGCGACGGCGGTGTAGATTCCATCAACGGCGGCGAATCCCAACGGCGGAGGAGCTCGGGGATGCAAAGGTGACGAGAAGGGGACCTTGGAGGCAGATTAGGGTTTGGGACGAATGGTTTTGAGGAAGTGGTTTCAAAAACCATGTTCGCCAGGTTATATACCCGTCACTATCGGTGTCACGGAGATGACAAAATCGGTGTCATCGAGTTCCTGTGCTGTCAACTAATAGGGAAACTCGGTGTAACTGAGTTAGTGATTTCGGTGGTACCGAGATGGAAAATTCTGGTAAGCTTTATAATTCGATGGATCCGATTTTGTGGGATTGGTTTCCCTGAGATTCACAAAGGGGTTTTGGAAAGCAGCCTTTCACGATACAGAACTCCGAGTTCTCCTTCGCACAGAGGGATCGAGAAGTGCTTGTTCAAGTTTTGTGATGAAGCATGAATAGAACTTGAGATGAGAAAGCATATATAGCTAGAGGAGGGTCCTAGTCATTCTTGTCCATCCAATTGGCAAAAGATAAATCAAGATCCAAATAACCACAATTGGATGTCCTCGAATGAGAAAAAATATGCAGACCAACATGCTCACACAATAAGATGATAGATAAAACATGGTGAACATGCACAAACATTCTAGCATCTATCAAGCACTTTGGCGATGACAAAGTCATCTATATATGAGTATATTGACTTAGGAGCCAAGTAAGAATACTTGATCATAGGTCATACTCATTGTTTAAGCACAAGTGAGGTTACCACTTTTACATAAAGCATTAATGCGTTCATATCCTTAGGAGATGCTTACACTCAAGATTTAGAGTAAAGCTCCCCCTTGATAAGACATCCCCTTAAGAGGGATAAACTAACCTTGGGTTTTGTCATAGAAGATTTCAAGTAGGTGAAGTGGTGGTGGATGCTCAATGTTGATGAAGATCATCTTGAGTTGGGAGCAATCCTTTTTGTTTCTTACTCTTCTCACCTACATGGGTTAGTCCCAAAGCACAAGGAACATGCGCAAGAATATCTATGGACATGGAGTGAAATACAAATGGGATGATGTCCAAAGATACATTAATTACCTTGTCCCTTGCTTACCTTTGAGGGAATGTGTGACTCGTTGAACTAATGCATATGGTTGAGGTTGATTGCATACAGTTCTTGCCAAAATGAATAAGAGTGAATTTCATTGGCGAAGTCACCCCCTCAAGAACCTTCTAGCTCTTCCTCTTGGGGATCCACATCAACTTGATGGGGATCCTTGCACTTGTGGTAGCACTAGATGAGGTAGTGATAGTAGTGTCCTTGGGAATCCACTTGACCTTGACTTCGGGTTCCTCTTCAAATAAGTCAATGTCCTCTTCAAGCTTTCCCTTGCCCTTGCGGTCTTGTGGTAGAATGGCATCTTCTGAGCTTGTTACTTTAGGAGCAGTAGGATCATACTTCTCCTCTTGAGGAACAAACTTGGGAATGGGATACGGACCTTCTTCCCAAACATATCCATTGACGTTGAAGTATCCAACACCTTGTTTCTTCCGATGTCCTCCTAGCTTGCACACAATTTCCTCAAATTGATTACTTCCCGCAAGAGTCCTCAACACACCTCGCTCTATAATCCCTTTAAATACATCATTTTCTTGCTCAAGTGTAACTTGGCTAAGAGAATCATTAGTGGAATCAAGAGATCTACTAGCAACAACATCATTAGTTTTAACTTTAGCATTGTTGTTACTAGAAGAAGAAACATACTTGCATTTGTTACTAGTGTTCTTAGGTTTAACTTGTGGAACAAAAGTAGACAAGAGTAATCGTTTGGCTAGATAAGAAGAACTCTTCTTTTGAAGAACATCATTAGTTGCTTTTAGGAACTCATGCTCTTGGTACAAATTGAGCTTCTCAAAGTGTAGCTTCTCATGAGTTCTTGCAAGCTCTCTATGAACTTCTAGAGTAGTTTCATGAGCTAACTTAAGAGTGTTCAATTATTTAATTAGTCGTTCAATCTCTTTCTTGTCATCATCACTCGACTTCTCTTAACTAGCATGATAATTAGCAAATTCATTTTCAGTGCAATCCCTAGTTTTATCAAAGAGCAAGTCATCTTCTCCTAACAAGTCAACCTCATCACTATTAAAATCAAGATACTAGGGGTGTGATACCTTCGGGCCTTTAGCCATGAAGCAGTTCCCGAACCCCTCATTTGGTGAATCAAATAAGTCATAGGAGTTGGAGGAAACGAGTGCAAATGTCGACAACACCTTCATCTTGACTATAGTCGAAGTTGGAGTGGTAGCTTCCCTTGGATTGGTTGTCGGACTCGGAGCGAGAAACCCATTCACAAACATGAGCTTGATGTCTTCTTCTCGAGCTGCTCTTGGTGTATTTGTCCTTCTTCTCTGATTCCTTGCCTCTCTGTGAGTGTCTTCGTTCATAACGATCTTCTGCACTCCTTCTCTCTCTACGAGGTGACTCATCCCTTGAGCTTCGTCTTCGAGGTAACTCTTCTCTTTGTTTGTAGGGAGCCGAGCACTCATTGGAGTAGTGTCCAAGCTTCCCACAGTTGTAGCAGTTTCGGTCACGACTCGACGAACGCTTCTCATCATGTTTTGAGCTTGATCTTCTTTCTTTGCTTCTACTCTTGTAGAACTTGTTGAATTTTATGACCATGAGGCTTATCTCTTCACCAGTGACAAGATTGTCCTTTAAAGTAGCCGGATCATCGCTTGTAGCTTTGTAAGCACCGCTTGCCTTGTTGTGCATCTCATCTTTGTCCTTGAGTGACATATCATGAGCAATAATCCTACCAATGACTTTAGTTGGATTGAGATCTTTGTAGTTTGGCATCATTTGGATCAATGTGCACACAGTGTCATACTTTCCATCAAGAGCTCTAAATATCTTCTTGATGATGAATTTGTCGGTCATCTCTTCGCTTCCTGAGCCGACAATCTCATTTGTTATGAGAGCTAGCCTAGAGTACATTTTAGTGACTCCTTCAACATCCTTCATCTTGAACTTGTCAAGATGACTTTGGAGCACATCCAACTTAGATTCTCTCACAGAATCAGTACCTTCGTGCATATCGATCAAAGTATCCCAAATTTCTTTTGCATTCTCAAGGCGGCTGATTTTGTTAAATGCTTCGGGCATAGACAGTTGAAGATGATGTTGCATGATTCTGCATTGAGTTGCAACATCTTCAGTTCATCCGTTGTCGCATCATGATCCAGTTCATGCCCTTCTCCAAAGAAATCATCTTGCACACCAACACGAATAACAACCCATATGGAAGGATTAAAACCAAGAATATGCATTTTCATATTATGCTTCGAACTAGCAAAATTAGTGCTATCGAAGTATGGACCTCTATGGTGATAACTTCCCTCACTAGATGCCATACTCTCCTAGCCTGTGAAACCAATGCAATGGATACCAAAGCTCTGATACCACTTGTAGGATCGAAAGTATGTCTAGAGGGCGGTGATTAGACTACTTGACAAGCTAAAAACTTAGCATTTTCCCAATTTTAGTTGTGGGCCAGTTTTAGCAATTATGTCAAGTCAAGTACACCCTACACATGCAGTTCTAAGAGTATAGCAGCGGAATGTAAAACATGCAAGTGTAAAGTAAATGAGTAAGGTAGGGAGATCAAACGCATGAGGTTGACACAACAATTTTTGGCATGGTTCATATAGGTGGTGCTATCGTACGTCCATGTTAGTGTTGACTTCAACCCACGAAGGGTAACGACTCCGAGAGTGCATGGAGGGCTCCACCCACAAGGGGACCACGAAGAAGCAACCTTGTCTATTCCACCACGGCTTCCATCCACGAAGGACTAGCCTCACTCATGGTAGATCTTCACGGAGTAGGTGATCCTCTTGCCCTTACAAACATCTTGGTTCAACTCCATAACACGAAGTAGGAGGCTCCCAAGCGACACCTAACCAATCTAGGAGGCACCACCCTCCAAAAGGTAATAGATGTGGTAGAACGATGAACTCCTTCCTCTTGTGTTTCTAAAGATAGTCTCCTCAACACACAATCACTCTCTCACAAAATAGGCATGGGTAGGAGAGGTTGATTTGGTGGAAAGAAGCTTGGGGAGGCTAGAGATCAAGTGTCAAATGACTCGATTGGAATATCTTGATCTCAACACATGAGTAGGTGTCTCTCTCTCAGAAAAATGGATCTGGCAATGAAGTGTGTGTTCTGAGTGCTTCTCTCTCGAATGAGAGATGGGTGGAGGGGTATATATAGGCAGTCCCCAAAATCCGACTGTTACACCTAAAGTGACCAACTCGGTGACACCGAAGCATAATTTAAAAAACTGAACCGAAAATGAAACTGGAAAGGATGTCGGTTCAAGTTTTTACCGATCGGACCGCCGGTTCACCGGTTCGATTGTTGATTTTTTAAGCTAAATAATAATAAATGTTGATTAATATATGTGCTAATATAATGTGAAACAATGGGCAAATAAAATTATTTTCATGTAGTGAACAATTATAGGGCCGTGGGCAGGCCTTGCGTATTGCTCACATGATGTGGGATCGAATCCCACTTCTCCTAATTTCTATTAAAATATTTTCCTGGTTTTTCCCGGTTTTTCACTGGTTTTCTAGAAAACCGGCCGGTTCGGCCGGTTTTCTCTAGTCTAGTTGCAGAACGATCTTATTAGCTTAAAACCCCGATGAGGCTGTCGGTTCCGGTTTTTTCTGGTCCGACCACCGGTCCGGTCCGGTTTTTTAAAACTAGGCACCAAAGTCATGAACTCGGTGGTACCAACTTGCACTAAAGGCATCAACTTTTGAATCTCGATGGAACCGTTATACACAACTCGGTGACACCGAAAAGGTGGTTAACGTTCATATGACACAACTCGGTGACACCGATACCCAAACTCGGAAATTCCGATTTTGTGTGCCGAGGCAACAGAAAGTTGGTCACCTAAACTCGGTAGCATCGATAAAGTTTCGGTTGCACCGATTTGGTGGCTTTGGCTAGGGTTTTGTGTGGGACGAAAATCGATTTTTCCAGATTGAGAAACTTGGTGGCACCGATTTTGTGTATGTGGCTTTGGACAGAATGGTTATGTGGGAAACGAGTGAGTATTTTTGGTGGCTATCTCTAAGCACTTGAGCAAATAGTCCATTTTAATATCTCACCCCCTTTTAATAGTATTGGCTTTTCTATGGACTCAAAAGTGATTTCTCACAAATATAAAATGAAGAGTCTTCTAGCTTAAAAATTGGGTCAATCTTATTCCTTTCTTGCATCAAGGGCATCTCCACATAAGCCTTTAGCAAATGCATCTTCTAAACTTTTCTTAAATATACTTGGATAAACATATTAGTCCAATGATGCATATGTTGTGATCAATTATCAAAACCACCTTAGGGAGCAATTATGCTTTCAGCGGCGGCGGGCAAGAAGCTGCGTGGCACGGTGACTGTGCAATTTCGAGGAAGAGGGCACACGATATGGAAGATTCAAGAAATAGTGCAATAGAAAAAATAAACAAAACATGTGTTACTTTCGGCCCGTAGGGTAAAAAAGCCCACATGCTGACACTATAGGCACACATAGCCCGATGCATGAGGGAGCTTCATTTCGCGTGAGCTTAGGGTGTGCTTGGTGGAATTCCCTATTCGTCGATCGTTGCTAAGCCTTGTCCGGGCTTCGCAGAGGGATTCCATCGCTTGTTCGGGAGTGAGCCAACCCGTTTCACGTTCGAGCGCGCTCGTTTTGGGATCTTTTCCAACCGTTTTTTCCGATTTGGGAAACTTCTAGAAGGTTCCCTCAATCGGTATTTTTATTTTATTTATTACTTTATCTTTTTTTTCTTTTGTGTTTCTGTTTTAAAAAATGTTCTAGATTTTCAAAAAATGTTTCTCAATTTTTAAAAATGCTCTGGATTTAAGAAAAATGTTATTCAAATTCAAAAAATGTATAAGCATTTTCAAAAAAATGCTCTCGATTTTGAAAAAATATTCTGAATTTTCACAAAATGTTTTGGATTTTTCAAAAATGTGTTTTAAATTCGATAAATGTTTTTGCTTATATTTTTTCTGAATTTTCGGAAAAAAATTTCAGAATCTTAAAAAAAAATTCTTCAAATTCGAATAACGTTTTGCTTTTTGAATAAATGTCTTAGATTTTCTCAAAATGTTCGGTATTTGCAAAAAATGTTCTAGATTTTCAAAAATGTTCGGTATTTTACGTAATATGTTCAAAGCTTCGAAATATGTTCCCTTTTTCCAAATTTTTGTTGGAATTTCAAAATTTGTTCCTTAATTTAGAAATTTTTTTGGTTTCGGACATTGTTCACAAATTTTAAAAAATGTTCAGCGCTTCAACTTTTGTTCGAGAATGTTCATCTTTTCACATATTTGTAAAAAAATTGTAATTAAAAAAAGTTCACAAATTTGTTTTTATAAGAATGTTAGCATTTGAAAAATTAGTTCATTTCTAAAGAACATTTGTTCACAATTTCTTTTTTGGAAATTTCAAAATATATTCTCGTTTCAAACTTTTGTAGTGGAATTTGAGAAAGTGATCCCATTTCAAATATTTGGTCATTATTTGCAAAATTTGTTCCTATATTTCAAAAATATTTCCGTTTTTAAAAATTTGTTTACAAGTTGAAAACTTGTTCATAAATTCCAAAAAATGTTCATATTTTTTATTTTTAAGGTTTCTAAATAAATGTTTCAAAAATATTTTTGTTTTTTATTTTGTTTGGAAATTTAAAAATATGTTCGCGTTTCCAACTTTTGTTCTAGAAATTTAAAAAAGTTCCCGTTTCAGAAAAAGATCCCATTTTCAAACCCGTTCATAATTCATTCGTGCTTTTGAAAAATGTTTGGAATTTCTAATTTTCTACCATTTAATTGATTTTTCTTATTTTTCAAAAATGCTTAAAATTTTCTAAAATATACATTCAGAAATTCAATTTTTTTAGTTTTTTTGGAATTTGTTCTGGTTTTCAAAATTTGTTCTTATTTTAATAAAATGTCATGTTTCAAAAACAATGTTTTGCGTTTTGCAAATTTATTCACGTTTTTATTTTTTATTTTCATTTAAAATAAATGTTGGGTTTAAGTAAACATTAATAAAAATCAGATTTGTTTTGCCTTTTGCACAATATGTTCATATTTTTATATTTTTTTTGAGTTTCATAATGTGTTCACATGTTTCGATAGGTGTTCTGGTTTTTCAGCATTTCAAAATTATTTTCATGATTTTAAAAATTGCTCAAATTTTTAACATATTTTCTCATATGTTCCAAAAGAATGGTTGACTTTAAAAAAAAATCATGCGTGCATATTCTTTTAGGTTTCGCATGGGATACTTTTCATTAGGGTCCGCCAGCCCGAGTCGCAAGCATTATTGGGCCTGAAGTTGGAGGTAATGAGTTCGAATCCCACATTTTACCTATTATTGAAGGTAATGAGTCGCAAGCGTTAATGGGCCAGCCCACTCATTTAAGCCACCATGGCACGTAAATGTGAGGCCCACTCCGCATTCCTTTGGACCTCCCATATTTGGTAGCATGTACATAGGAAAATCCTATTTGACGATCTTTGCAACTAATAGTCCGGCAAACGCACAGAGGCACCAGCCCACTCATTTAAGTCACCATGGCACGTAAATGGGAGGCCCACTCGGCATTTCTTTGGACCTCCCATGTTTGGTATCATGTACATAGGAAAATCCTATTTAACGATCTTTGCATCTAATAGTCCGGCAAACGCACAGAGGCACGATCGACTGGGCCAACCCATCTCCCTCTTCATGCAGTTCTGGTTCTTATTTCTTTTTTTTTTACTTCTTTCTGTTTCGTTTTTTTCCTTTTCTTCGTTTTTCGTTTTTTCGTTTCTGTCTTTTTTCTCTATGGCCATTTTTTTTAAGAAACTAAGTTCATGTTTGAAAGTTGTTCTCGAAATTCAGAAAATGTACTTGCTTTTTTAAAAAATGTTCTAAATATCAAATAATTGCCCATTTTCAAAAGCATTCATAATGTCAGAAAATGTTCAGAATTTTTAAAAAATATTAACCATTTTCAAAAAATGTTCGTGATTTTTGGAAAATGTTCCTTTTTTCAAAAACGTTATTGTTCCCTTTTCATTTTTTCCTTCACTTTTGTTCCTTTTTTCCTTTTCATGTTTTTTTGTTTGATATTTTATAAATTCTTTTTATTTAAAAATATTCTCTTATTGGAAAAACTGCATGATTTTCAAGAAATCTTCCTTTTTTTTCATAAATAGGTCACAATTTTCAAAAACATTTCTTGTTTTCACATTTTTATAATAAAATCATCTTTTACGAAAAATGTTTCTTTTTTTCAAGATTTGTTCACAAATTGAAAACTTGCTCAAATTTTGTTTGCCAATTCTAAAACTATTCATGATTTGAAAATGTACATGAAGTTTAAAAAACGTTCTTCATTTTTTTAAATGTTTGCCGTTTCAAAAAATGTATGTAAGTTCAAAAATTGTTCCTGTTTTAAAAAGTGTACATGCGCTGAAAAAATGTTCCTGTTTCAAATTTTTGTCACAAAATTCAAAAAATGTTCTTTTTTATAAAAAAGGTTCTATGTTTTGAAAATGCCCCTATTTTCAAATTTGTTTATAGACTAAGAAATTGTTTAAGTTTTCCAAAAAAAAATTGTGTATTAAAAAAATTATGGAGAAATTAAACAAATGTTCCCATCTTACAAATTTGAATATTATATTCTAAAAGCACCTGTGTTTCCAAAAAAGTGTTCGCATTTAAAAAGAGTATCAAAATTTGAAAATATGTACATGTTTTCAAACAAAAGTCATAGTTTCAAGGATTGTTCACATATTCAAATAATGTATGTATTTTTAAAAATACAAACAGATTTCTATTTATAAATTTTATTCGTAAATACAAAAGCTGTTTAAATTCTAGAAACTCAAAAAATATCAAAACAATAACCTTTTGGAAAAGGTCATTAGCTCCGCGCGCCATTTTAAACCAACAAAGGTCATTAGCCGAGTTGTCTAGGCGCGTGCTTAAGAAACACAAGGTCTCTTGTTCGATACCTCCCTCATACACACTGCTTTTTCGGATTTTTCATTGTGTTAAGTTAATGGGCCAGCCGAGTTGATGTCGCATGTGCGTCCTCTCAGCAATCTGCCGCACTGAGCGGCGCATATGTGCTCACATATACATAGGGTGCATGAGACTAAAATTCCCTCTCCAACCCACTTTTGGGTGTTTGGCAGAATGGATGGGCTCTCTTGAGCATAGCCCAACTAATGCAAAAACTATCCTCGGCTATGCTGAACGGAGCACCCCCCATATACGCGAGCTGGAGTAAGCTAAGCTGGGTTCGAGCCACGCAGAAATCTCTCCACGAGCCACTTTGGATCGAATAACCTCTCCTCCTGCATCGTTTTCTCGCTCGACCTCCCCTCCGGGACCTAGATGCCACCCCTCGCACCCCTCCTCTCTCCCGCAAACCCATGGTGGCTACCTCCTGATCTGCATACTAGTCGGCCCCCTTCCTGCTTGTACGTCGATGAGGCCCGTACAGACCCAATCTACCTCACCGCCGCCCTGTTGTGCCTCGTCCTCACCTCCCGGGTCAAGCTATTCGTCGCCAGGCCTAGCCCGCCGTCGTCTCCCCGGTCTACCTCACCACCAGATCCATCCCCCCGTCCCCGTCGTGAGAGGTAGCCACTCTGCCTCCTCTCCCTCCCCCTCCGTCCTGTTCCCCCTACCTTCACCAACTCCCTCCTTCCTACCCCGACCTATTCCAACCATGGATGTGCGACCAGGGACACGACCCTGTTGCGGGACTTGGCATGAGGCCTCGTTGTTGCTTGTCACGTTGAAATAAAAACTATTGTGTTAAGTTTATTTATTTCGCATATTTTTCTGCTAAGATTTAATTTGTTTGTATTTTCATAGATGGATGAATTGGCAAGAAAACTAAGGCAACTAATTATGAGAGGACCTAGTCTAGTGGTTGGGTTGTATTCTCACAAAAGAACAAACAACTTGCACCCAACGCGGGCAAGAGGGTTGTCAATATTCTAGTCTTGTTATTTGCAAGCAAGTGAGGGGTTTAGATAATTGTAGATAACAAGATAAAATAAAAACAAGTAAATGGCAGCAAGGTAATGAAGGTTTTATCAATATGTTGTGAAGTGGCATCTCTCATGAGAATTAGCATACGGACGGTAAACAAATAACTGTTGGGCAATTAATAAAAAAGCGGATAGTTATGCGATATTCACGACATTGAACATGTGTATATAGGCATCACGTCCATAAACAAATAGGACGAGTCATGCCTGCACCTATTACTATTACTCCACTCATCGACCGCTATGCAGCATGCATCTAGAGTATTAAGTAAAACAGAGTAATGCATGGAGAATAATGACATGATGTAGACAAAGAAAACTCAAGCAATGTGAATAAACCCTATCATTTTATCCTTAGTACAAGCAACACAAAGACGATGGGATATAGAAATTTGCCAGGTTGAACCTACTACAACACACCTCTGTCACTGAAGAAATATCGATCTAGTTGGCGAAACTATTTCACTAGATCGGAGGGAATTACGAAGCTATCATAATCATGAACATAAGAATAATATAAGTATTCAGAGGAGACTCAAATATTTTATCATGAATAATCTGAACATAAACCCACAATTCATCGGATCCCAACTAACGTACCGCACAATAGGAATTACATCATATGGATCAAAGCATAGATGCAATGAACATTGTATTGAATATCAAAGAGGGAGAGAGCGAGAGAGAGAGAGAGAGAGAGAGCGATTGCCATCTAGGTATTGGCCATGGACCCGTAGGTTTGTGGCGAACTACTCATATATCATCATGAGGGAGACAAGGTTGATGAAGAGTCCCTCCGTGATCGATCACCCCTCCGACAGGGTGTGGAACGGATCTACAGATGGCCTCCCATTGGAACAGAGACTTGCAGCGGCATAAAAAGTGTTTGGGGACTCCCTGTGATGTTTTTAGGGTAGATGAGCATTTATAAGCTAAAGAAGAGAGTCAGGAGGGCCACGAGGGAGGCACAAGCTATCAGGGCGCCCCCGGGCCGTGCCCTGTTGGCTTGTGGGCCCCTCATGAGGCCTCTGGCATTCTTTAGATGCTCGTTGGTCTTCTTTTTGTCTACAAAAAATCACCAAAATGTTTCACGGCAATTGGACCTCGTTTGGCATGGAAAACCTGCATAGTGGAAAACACGCAAGAAACAACAACTGACACTAGGCACTAGATCAATAGGTTAGTGCTGAAAAATAATACTCCCTCCGTTCCTAAATATAAGGTGTATTATTTTTTCAAAAAGTCAAACTTGTCTAAGTTTGACCGAGTTTGTAGAGAAAAGTATCAAGGTCTAGAATACCAAATCATTATCACTATATCACCATGAAATATATTTTTATATTTTATATATTTTGTATTGTAAATCAATATATATTTTTCTATAAAGTTGGTCAAACATCGACAAGGGTTTGACTTTTTTAAAAACTAATACACCTTATATTTAGGAACAGAGGGAGTATAAAATAGTAAATAAATACATCAAAATTATTCTAGAATGATAATATATCAGCATGGAATAATAAAAAATTATAGATACGTTGGATACGTATCAATGATCCAAGTATGAAAAGTGTGTTAGTGTATGTCTCTCCCTCATTGCATATGATAAGTATCCATCGCATTATATTCAATTGCCTGTGGACAATCTTTCTCTTGTGTTACAAAAAGCTTTGTACTAAACAAAAAATTAAAATAATATTTATTAAAACGACACCTAGCTTTTATTTCCACGGTGGTCAACCGAACTTGAGATAATATTAATTCTACCTTTAGATCCTCATTGGGTTCGACACTCTTACTTATCAAAAAAGGGTACAAACGATCCCTACACATGTGGGTTATCAAGACCTTTTTCTGACGCCGTTGCCGGGGAGCAATAGCGTAGTGATTGATATTCTCGTGTGTGTGTGTGTGTGTGTTTGCTTTATCACCAAGTAATTTTATTTTCTGTTCTATGTTGTTTCATATCTTTAGTTATGGATATGGAACACGAAACACCAAAAAAATTAGTTGTACTTGCTACTCATGGAGAAGTGGAACCTCCTAAAACCCTCGATGTTTCTTATGTAAAAATCATTAAATACTACTTCGATAATCCTGAGAAATACCAATTCAACTTTGTTGGGGATATACCCCTCGGGTTAACACGCCATGGGGATAACACACCTAGACTATACCTTGAGTAGGAGGCCCTCGACGCAAATGCCCAAGGGGCGACTCACCAAGAGATCTGCTCAATCCCATAACATGTTGGCCGACTCACCAACGTAAACGTGGAGACTCTCCCTCGACCAAGTTAGTAAGAAGTAGAAGAAGTCATGGTTTGCAATACGACCCGGACTCTATTGTAAACTTAGGACCTCCACGTGCATATATAAAGGGAAGCCCCTGAGGTGGAAAGGACAACTTAGAAATCCTTGAGAGCTAGGTTAGAAATTCCACACCCTTGTAATCGAGATCATCATCATCAATACACAAAAAGCAAGACGTAGTCTTTTACCTCCATCGGAGGGGCCAAACCTGGGCGAACTCTCATCTCTCATTTCTCGACTAACCCCTTCAAACCGCCACCTAGTTGCGATGGCTCCTAAACTTAGTCCTTTCACGAGGACATCTGCCATGACAAAACCACGACAGCTGACTGATGTCAGCTGTGCTTCCCTGGCAACGGCGACAGGAATAGTCGCGTCGACGGCACCAGGAATCCTTCTACTATGGCTATGGAGCCTTGTGTTGGTGTTCCCTCGAAGCGGAAAGGGTGATGTAGCACAGCGGTGGTAAGTATTTTCCCTCAGTTTGAGAACCAAGGTATCAATCCAGTGGAGGAGTATCACAAGATCCTGCACAAACACAAAAGCTTGCTCCCAACGCTATGAAGGGGTTGTCAATCCCTTATAGATTGTTCGCCAAGTGAGAACTGAAAGCAACAAAGTAACAAAGCAAAGTAAAAGCGGAGGTGTAAACGATGGATGTGAATAGACCCGGGGGCCGTAGTGTTTACTAGTGGCTTCTCTCATGAAAGCAAGTAGACGGTGGGTGAACAAATTACTGTCGAGCAATGAATAGAACCGCACAAAGTCGTGACGATATCTATGGCAATGATTATATCTATAGGCATCACGTCCAAAACAAGTAGACCAATACTTTCTGCATCTACTACTATTACTCCACACGTCGACCGCTATCCAGCATGCATCTAGTGTATTAAGTCCAAAAGAACAGAGTAACGCCTTCAGCAAGAGTACATGATGTAGATGGACAATCTCATATCAACGACAGAGCCCATCTTGTTACCCTTGATGGTAACTACTTAATGTGTGCCTTGCTGCCCCTACAGTCAATTGGAAAGGTCACCACATGGTAGAACCCAAAACCAAGCACTTCTCCCATTGCAAGAATCATAGATCTAGTTGGCCAAACAAAACCCAAGACTCGGGGAGACTTACAAGGATATCAAATCATGCATATTAGAAATCAACAAAGACTCAAATATATATCATAGCTAATCTGATCAGAAATCCACAATTCATCGGATCTCGACAAACACACCGCCAAAGAAGATTACATCGGATAGATCTCCATGAAGATCATGGAGAACTTTGTATTGAAGATCCAAGAGAGAGAAGAAGCCATCTAGCTACTAACTACGGACCCGTAGGTCTGAAGTGAACTACTCACGAGTCATTGGAGGGGTGATGATGATGAAGAAGAAGCCCTCCAACTCCGAAGTCCCCTCCGGCTGGGCGCCGGGAAGGGTCTCCAGATGGGATCTCGCGGAAACGGAAGCTTGCGGTGGCGGAAAAGTATTTTCGAGGATCCCCTGATTTTTTGCTGTATTTTTGGGAATATATAGGCCAAAGATCCAGGTCAGGAGGTGGCCAGGGAGGCCACAAGCCCTGCCACCGCCGCCTCCCCTGGTGGCGGAGTGGGGGCTTGTGGGCTCCCAGGAGCCCTCCTAGCTTGGCTCACAGGCCCCCTGATCTTCTTCCGTTCGGGAAAAAATCATTTCGGGGATTTTATTCCGTTTGGACTCCATTCCAAAATCAGATCTGAAAAGAGCCAAAAACACAGAAAAACAGGAACTGGCACTTGGCACTGAATTAATAAGTTAGTCCCAAAAAAGATATAAAAGGTACATAAAACATCCAAAGATGACAAGATAACAACGTGAAACCATCAAAAATTATAGATACGTTTGAGACGTATCAAGCATCCCCAAGCTTAACTCCTGCTCGTCCTCGAGTAGGGACGTGATAAAGAATGAATTTTTTATGCTTTCATGCTACCTAGCAAAGATTTCCTTTGTAACTCCTCTTATGTGACGTGAATGTTTAGATCCATTAGATTCAAAACAATAGTTTTCTATTTACGTGGAAACAATAATAATTCAAGCAAACTAGCAAGGTAATCATGAACTTTCAAAATAACAAGGCCAAAAGAAAGTTATCCCTACATAAGCATATAGTCTGGCTATGCTCTATCATCATTGCACAACGAATTTAAATCATGCACAACCCCGGTATTGGCCAATTAATTGTTTCACACCTTTACTTTCTCAAACCTTTTCAACTCTCACGCAATACATGAGCGTGAGCCATGGTTATAGCACTATAGATGGTGTGGAGTGTGGTGGATGTTGCAAGACAAAAAGGAGAAGATAGTCACATTAACTAGGCATATCAATGAGCTCTGGAGATGCTCATCAATAGATATCAATGTGAATGAGTAGGGATTGCCATACAAATGATGCACTAGAGCTAAGAGTATGTGAAAGCTCTTAAAGAAAACTAGTGGGTGTGCATCCAACTTGCTTGCTCACGAAGACCTAAGGCAATTTTGAGGAAGCCTATCATTGGAATATACAAGCCAAGTTATATAATGAAGATTTTCCCGCTAGCTATATGGTGGTGACAAAACGAGAGACTCTCAATCATGAAGATCATGGTGCTTAATATGCACAAGTGTGGAAAAGTGGTAACATTGTCCCTTCTCTCTTTTTCTCTCATTTTTATTTTTTATTTTTTTGTGGGCTCTTTGGCCTATTTTTATGGTGGGCTTCTTTGGCCTCTTTTATTTCCTCACATGGGACAATGCTCCATTAATGATGATCATCACACTTTCAACTCAAAACTTAGAGCAACAATGACTCTATATGGGATGCCTTCGGTAGTGTACCGTGACAATGATCTAGCATGGCATAGACATTAATGGAAACATCATGCTAGCTATCTTACGATCATGCAATGGCAATGTAGACGTGGTGGCACATGTCATGGTGGTAGTTGCATGGCAATATATCTCGGAATGACTTTGAAAAAGCCATAGTAGGTAGGTATGGTGGCTGTTTTGAGGGAGGCTAATGGTGGGTTTTGTGCACCGGCGAAAGTTGCACGGCACTAAGAAGATAGTGATGGTTGCTGGTGAAAGTGCATCTAAACCATGGACTCAACATTAGTCATGAAGAACTCATATACTTGTTGCAAAAGTTTTATTAGTAATCGAAACAAAGCATTCAACGCATACTCCTAGGGGAAGGGTTGGTAGGTATAAACCATCGCGCGATCCCAACCACCGCGCAAAGGATGACAATCAATATACTAATCATGCTCAGGTTTCATCATTTAGCGGTTCACCATACGTGCATGCTATGGGAATCATTAACTTCAACACAAGTATTTCTAGATCCACAACACCTTATTAGCATAACTTCAATATTACCATAACCACAACTCAAAACTAATTGAGATGAATCAAACTTCTCTAACTATTCAATGCACATGAAGGTGGAAGTTTTCGTATCCCTTTGGATAACTACCCCTTTTGAGACTACTTTAAAAGCATAGATCAACTACCAAGCCACGCACCGCTGTGCTCTAAAAGATATAAGTGAAGCACACAGAGCAAAAGTATCTAGCTCAAAAGATATAAGTGAAGCACATGTGAGCTGAATTGTCTACCAAAAGATATAAGTGAAGCTCAACAAAATAACGGTGAGTGCATGTCTCTCTCTCTAGGTGTGCAGCAAGGTTGATTGTGACACAACAAAAATGAAAGACTCCTACGATACAAGACGCTCCAAGCAAAAACACATAACATGTGGTGAATAAAAATATAGCCCCAAGTAACGTTACCGATGGATTGAAGACGAGAGAGGGGATGCCTTCCCGGGGCATCCCCAAGCTTAGGCTTTTTCGACATCCTTGAATCTCTTGGGGTGCCTTGGGCATCTCCAAGCTTGAGCTCTTGCCACTCTTTATCTCTTTGTCCATAAGAACTTCACCCAAAACTTGAAAACTTCACAACACGAAACCTAAACAGAAACTCGTGATAACATTAGTATGAGAAAGCAAACCACCACTTCCTTCGGTACTGTAGCAAACTTAAATTCTACTTGTGCTGATGTTGAGTTACTGTATTTTCAATCTTCCATGGCTAATACCCCCGATACTATCCATAGTTTCATCAAAATAAGCAACCAACACAATAAAAACAGAATCTGTTAACAGCAGACCAGTCTGTAGCAATTTGTATATTACGTATACCTCTGGTACTTCAACAATTCTGAAAACTTACGACAGTGTCTAGAATTTGTGTAGAAATCAGCAGCAAAAAGAATCAACTCAAAATCTCTTACAGAAAAAAATGAAAATTCTTTTCGTGAGTAGAAAGTTTCTGTCTTTTCCAGCACGACCAAACGATCATCCCCAAGACTAATCATAACGGTTTTGCTTGGCACAAACGAAAAAAGAAACACAAAAAACACAATCATAACAGAATTATGAAAGTGTGGAAAACACAAAACAGAAAGAAAATGGATAGATTCGTTGGGTTGCCTCCCAAAAAGCGCTTTTGTTTAACGCCCTTAGCAAGGAAGAAGAAAAAGACAAGAGCAATCTCAACATCACGAGAGGTGATTTGGTAACATGAAGCTTTCTACCACAATATTTTCCTCTCTCATAGCAATTACATGTGGGATCATATTCAAATTCAACAATATAGCTATCCCATAGGATATTCTTTTCATGATCCACATGCATGCAAAGTTGACGCTCTTCAAAAATAGTGGGATTATCATCAACTAAAGTCATGACTTCTCCAATCCCACTTTCAATATTGTTACAAATATCATATTCATCATGAGGTTTGAACAAATTTTCAAGATCATAAGAAAGATCATCACCCCAATCATGATTATTGCAACAAGTAGTGGACATAGCAAAACTAGCATCCCCAAGCTTAGGGTTTTGCATATTTTTAGCATGATTGTCACTAATAGAATTTATAGTGAAACCATTGCAATCATGATTTTCATCCAAGGAGCCCTCGTGAATCACTTCACAAATTTCTTCCACACAAATTTCAGATTCATGCCTCTCAAGCAAAACTCCATAGAGATAGTCAAGTGCCCTCAACTCACTAGCAATTCGTTCCACATAAGTGGGTCTCTTAAAGAGATTAGCTAGTGGATGAGGATCCATATCACTAGATTTTCAGCAAGCGAGGATGCAAGCATATTGAAGGCACATGGCACACAAGCGAACAGAAAGCAAGCAATAGAAAAGGGCGAACGAAAAGGCAAAGGAGAAAGGCAAATGAACACGGCAAATGTGAAGTGGGGGAGAGGAAAACGAGAGGCAACTGGCAGCAAAAGTAAATGCAAGAGATGAGTTTGTGAGACCTACTTGGATAGATCTTGATCTCTCCTCCCCGACAACGGCGCCAGAAATACTTCTCATGTCAGTTGTGCTTCCCTGGCAACGGCAACAGGAATAGTCGTGTCGACGGCACCAGGAATCCTTCTGCTACGGCTATGGAGCCTTGCGTTGGTGTTCCCTCGAAGCGGAAAGGGTGATGTAGCACAACGGTGGTAAGTATTTCCCTCAATTTGAGAACCAAGGTATCAATCCAGTGGAGGATTATCACAAGATCCTGCACAAACACAAAAGCTTCCTCCCAACGCTATGAAGGGGTTGTCAATCCCTTATAGATTGTTCGCCAAGTGAGAACTGAAAGCAACAAATTAACAAAGCAAAGGAAAAGCGGAGGTGTAAACGATGGATGTGAATAGACCCGGGGGCCGTAGTGTTTACTAGTGGCTTCTCTCATGAAAGCAAGTAGACGGTGGGTGAACAAATTACTTTTGAGCAATTGATAGAACCGCGCAAAGTCGTGACGATATCTATGGCAATGATTATATCAATAGGCATCACGTCCAAAACAAGCACACCAATACTTTCTACATCTACTACTATTACTCCACACGTCGACCGCTATCCAGCATGCATCTAGTGTATTAAGTCCAAAAGAACAGAGTAACTCCTTAAGCAAGATGACATGATGTAGATGGACAATATCATATCAACGACAGAGCCCATCTTGTTACCCTTGATGGCAACTACTTAATGTGTGCCTTGCTGCCCCTATTGTCACTAGGAAAGGTCACCACATGGTAGAACCCAAAACCAAGCACTTCTCCCATTGCAAGAATCATAGATCTAGTTGGCCAAACAAAACCCAAGACTCAGAGAGACTTACAAGGATATCAAATCATGCATATAAGAAATCAGCAAAGACTCAAATATATATCATAGATAATCTGATCACAAATCCACAATTCATCGGATCTCGACAAACACACCGCCAAAGAAGATTACATCGGATAGATCTCCATGAAGATCATGGAGAACTTTGTATTGAATATCCAAGAGAGAGAAGATGCCATCTAGCTACTAACTACGGACCCGTAGGTCTGAAGTGAAATACTCACGAGTCATTGGAGGGGCGATGATGATGATGAAGAAGCCCTCCAACTCCAAAGTCCCCTCCAGCAGGGCGCCTGGAAGGGTCTACAGATGAGATCTCGCGGAAACGGAAGCTTGCGGCGGTGGAAAAGTATTTTCGAGGCTCCCCTGATTTTTTGTTGTATTTTTGGGAATATATAGGCCAAAGATCTAGGTCAGGGGGCGGCCAGGGAGGACACAGGCCCTGCCACCGCCGCCTCCCCCTGGTGGCGGAGTGGGGGCTTGTGGGCTCCCAGGAGCCATCCTGGCTTGGCCCACAGCCCCCCTGATCTTCTTCCGTTTGGAAAAAAATCATTTTGGGGATTTTATTCCGTTTGGACTCCGTTCCAAAATCAGATTTGAAAAGAGCCAAAAACACAGAAAAACAGGAAGTGGCACTTGGCATTGAATTAATAAGTTAGTCCCAAAAAAGATATAAAAGGTACATAAAACATCCAAAGATGACAAGATAACAACGTGAAACCATCAAAAATTATAGATACGTTTGGGACGTATCATTGACGCCCACCATGGGGCCAGCGCACGGTGGAGTTGACTTCTTGAAGGGAACTCTTTGAGGGATCGAGGGATACGCGATCGGAGAGATGACCAAGATTCGCTGTGGTAAGCTCTACATCAACAACTCAGACTGGGGTCCTGAGGCCAGCTCAATCGAGTACGGGTACCGTGTCCCCTTTGGTAAAATCCATGTGTTCATCGGCAAGATCGGCGCGTTAGGACCCGAGTGAGACATCTACACCGAAATCGTCGAGCCGGCTCGGTGCAAGCGACCCGGCCATGTCCAAACCGGTCGGGAGCACGTCTTCGTTGGTTCTAGTCAGGGGGTTGAACTTACAGACAACTCCATGACCAGCGGGGACACCCTTGTCAACTCTGATGATGGTGAGTCATCGACTGGTGACACCGAGTCGATTGGCCCACTTTTTGATGGCCGGCTTGGGCGCTGAACAGATGGAATTTATCGAACCACCATGCCAAGTTGTCGTTTACATGGAAGGAACCGCTGCACCACATAATTCCACGATCACCAGAGCAGCTATTGGCAATGGTGGATCAGCGTCGGCTTCGGGAGCCGTCGGGGCAGGAAAGACACCAGCTCAAGCATTGGCGGACTTGATGGTGGACATGAAAAATATTCTGGCATCACTGGTTATACGAGAAAACCTCAAAGAGCATAACACGAAGCTGATTAGACCTTGAGCTGAGATGACTAGGATCTAGGGGGAGATCGATGCTGAGAACGTTCGTAAGGTAGAACTTCAAGACCACATCTGTGGTGAGACTCATCGTTTAAATGCAGAAGCACGACAACCGGGCTTCCGCCAAAATGCCTCAGAAGTTGTTCATTGGAGGATATATGAGAGTCGTCGACCTTTTAACCTTGAGCCGGACCGATTGTTCGATACTCCACATCGCACACGAGGGACCAGGCAACCTCAAGCAGAACAACCCCATCAGCCGGCTCAGCAACCTCAGACGGGTCACACATCGTCGGCTCACCTATCTGTTGGAAATATGCCCTACAGGCAATAATTAAATAGTTATTATTATATTTCATGTTTCAAGATAATCGTTTCTTATCCATGCTATAACTGTATTGAATGGAAACATAAATGCATGTATGGATATATAGACAAAATTGTGTCCCTAGTGAGTCTCTAGTTGACTAGCATGTTGATCAAGGGTGGTTAATGTTTCCTACCCATAGACCCAAACTATGGACAAGACCCAAACTATAAACGTAGCATATGATCGTGTCATATGATCATAGGAGAATGATGTGATGGACAAGACCCAAACTATAAACGTAGCATATGATCGTGTCATTTTGTTGCTATTGTTTTCTGCATGTCAAGTATTCATTCCTATGACCATGAGATCATGTAACTCACTTACACCGGAGGAATGCCTTGTGTGTATCAAACCTTGCAACGTTACTGGGTGACTATAAAGGTACTCTACAGTCATCTCCGAAGGTGTCCGTTGAGTTAGCACGGATCAAGACTGGGATTTGTCACTCCGTGTGACGGAGAGGTATCTCGGGGCCCACTCGGTAATACAAGATCACATATAGGCCTTGCAAGCAATGTGACTAAAGATTTAATCACGAGATCTTGTATTACAGAATGAGTAAAGAGACTTGCCAATAACGAGATTGAAATAGGTATGGAGATACCGACGATCGAATCTCGGGCAAGTAACATACCCAAGGACAAAGGGAATGGCATACGGGATTATATGAATCCTTGGCAAAGAGGTTCAACGGATAAGATCATCGTAGAATATGTAGGATCCAATATAGATATCCAGGTCCCGCTATTGGATATTGACCGGAGAGTGTCTTAGGTTATGTCTGCATAGTTCTCGAATCCGCAGGGTCTGCACACTTAAGGTTTGGTGACGTTTTCGGTCTAGTTGAGTTATAGGTGCTGGTGAACAAAGTTTTTTTAGGAGTCCCGGATGAGATCCAAGACGTCACGTGGAGTTACGGAATAGTCTGGAAACAAACATTGATATATAGGAAGTTGCTATTTGGATTCCGAAAGGATTTCGGGCATTACCAGCAGTGTATCAAGAGTGACGAATGGGTACCGAGGGTCCACCAGGTGGGCCCACCACTCCCCAAGAGGGCCATGTGGACTTGATGGTGGTGCAATAGCCCTTGATGGGCTGACTAGTCAACCAAATAAATCCCATGAGGTAAAAAGTGGAAAAACCAAAAGAGGTGGACAACTTGTGGAGGAGTCCTACTCCATGTAGGATTGGAGGAGGACTCCTCCTCTCCTAGTTGTTCAAGCCAAGGGAAGGCTCCCTTGGTGGGCAAGCCTAGCCCTTCTTTCCTCGTATATATACTAGAGGTTTGAGGGTTTTTGAGACACAATTTCAGCCACGTGCTACCCTCTCCTCTAGTTTGTAGTTCTTCCTCTAGAACGGATTTCTGCGGTGCTTAGGCGAAGCCCTGCAGGAATAGATCACCACCACCACCAGTGCGCTGTCACGCTGCCGGAGAACTCATCTACTTCCCCTTCTATCTTGCTGGATCAAGAAGGCATATATAGTCATCGAGTTGTACGTGTGCTGAGCGCGGAGCTGTCGTCCGTTCGGTGCTAGATCGAGATGGATCGTGGTACGGCGACAATTTGGATCGCGAAGACGTTCCACTACATCAACCGCGTTTCTTAACGCTTCCTGCTTAGCGATCTACAAGGGTATGTAGATCCGATCTCCCTCTCGTAGATGATCATCACCATGATAGGTCTTCGTGTGCGTAGGAAACTTTTTGTTTCCCATGCAATGTTCCCCAATAGTGGCATCATCAGCTAGGTTCATGCGTAGATGAAATCTCGAGTAGAGCACAAAAGAGTTTGTGGGAGTTGATGTTCAATTTGCTGCCCTCGGTATTTTCTCGATTCGGCGATATTGTTGGATTGAAGCAACCTGGACCAACCTTACTCGTACGCTTACGACAGACCGGTTTCATCGATTAACATGTAACTTGTTGCATAAAGATAACTCGCGGGTGTCTGTTTCTTCAACTTTAGTTGAATCGGATTTGACCAAGGCAGTCCTTGGATAAGGTTAAATAGCAATTTTCATATCACCTTTGTGGCTTTGCGTAAGTAAGATGCGATCATACTAGATACCCATAGCAGCCACGTAAAACATGCAACAACAAATTAGAGGACGTCTAACTTGTTTTTGCAGGGTATGCATGTGATGTGATATGGCCAAAGACATGATGTGATATATTGGATGTATGAGATGATCATGTTGGAATAGTTAAATATCGACTTGCACGTCGATGCTACGGCAACCGGCATGAGCCATAGGGTTGTCTTTAAACTAACGTTTGTGCTTGCAGATGCGTTTACTATATTGCTAGGTAGTAGCTTTAGTAGTAATAGCATATATAGCACGACAACCTCGATGGCGGCACAATGATGGAGATCATGATGATGGAGATCATGGTGTGGCGCCGGTGATGATGAAGATCATGCCGGTGCGTTGGTGATGGAGATCAAGAAGCACAAGATCATGGCCATATCATGTCACTTATGATTTACATGTGATGTTAATCCTTTTATGCACCTTATTTACCTTAGCACGATGGTAGCATTATAAGGTGATCCCTCACTAAAATTTCAAGATAAAATTGTGTTGTCCCCGATTGTGCACCATTGCGACATTTTGTCATTTTGAGACACCACGTGATGATCGGGTGTGATAGACTCAACGTTCACATAGAACGGGTGCAAAACAGTTGCACACGCGGAACACTCGGGTTAAACTTGACGAGCCTAGCATGTACAGACATGGCCTCGGAACACAAGAGAACAGAAGGTCGAGCATGAATCATATAGTAGAAATGATCAACATGGAGATCTTCACCACTAAAACTATACTCAACTCACGTGATGATCGGACTTGAGTTAGTGAATTTGGATCATGCAACACTCGAATAACTAGAGGGGTGTCTATTTGAGTGGGAGTTTATGAGTAATATGATTAGCTAAACTCAATTGTCTTGAACACAGTCTAAGTAATCTTTGCAAAATTTTATGTTGTAGATCAATGGCTCGCGCAATAGCAACCCTGAATTTCAATACATTCCTAGAGAAAGCTAAGCTGAAAGATGATGGTAGCAACTTTGTAGACTGGGCTCCAAATCTGAGGCTTATCCTCCAAGATGGGCAAAAAAGTTATGTCCTTGATGCAGCGCTAGGAGATGAACCACCCGCTACGGCTGACCAAGATGTTTTGAACGCTTGGCAAGCTCGTAAGGATGACTACTCACTAGTTCAAGGTGCAGTTTTGTATGCCTTAGAACCAGGACTTCAAAGATATTTCGAACGTCATGGAGCATATGAGATGTTCCAGGAGTTGAAGTTTATCTTCGAGAAGAATGCCCGGATCGAGAGGTATGAGACCTCCGATAAATTCTATGCTTGCAAATGGAGGAGAATTTGTCTGTCAATGAACATGTGCTCAAAATGTCTTGGTACTCAAACCGTCTAGCTGATCTAGGGATCGCTCTCTCGCAAGAAGCTATCACTGACATAATTCTTCAATCGCTGCCACCTAGCTACAAGAGCTTCGTGTTGAACTATTACATGCAAGGGATGAATAAGTCATTCGACGAGTTATTTGCGATGCTGAACGTCGCTGAGTTAGAAATCCAGAAAGAACATCAAGTGTTGATGGTCAATAAGACCACTAGTTTCAAGAAGAACGACAAAGGCAAGAAGGGTAACTCCAAGAAGAGCGGCAAAGTTGTTGCCCCTTTGACAAGAAACCCAAGGCTGGGCCTATGCCGGAAACTGCGTGCTATTATTGCAAGGGGACTGGTCACTGGAAGCACAACTGCCCCAAATATCTAGCCGGTAAGAAGGCGGCCAACGCCAAACAAGGTATATATGATATACATGTTATTGATGTGTACCTCACGAACTCTCGTAGTAGTGTGTGGGTATTTGATACCGGTTCTGTTGCTCACATTTGCAACTCGAAACAGGAATTGCGGAATAATCGAAGGATGGCAAAGGATGAAGTGACGATGCGCGTGGGAAATGGTTCCAAGGTTGATGCAATCGCCGTCGGCACGGTCTTACTTCAGTTACCATCGGGATTAGTTATGGACTTAAATAATTGTTATTTAGTGCCTGCGTTGAGCATGAACATTATATCTGGATCTTGTTTATTGCGAGACGGTTACTCATTTAAGTCTAAGAATAATGGTTGTTTTATTTATATGAATAATATATTTTATGGTAATGCATCCAATGTGAGGGGTTTGTTCATATTGAATCTCAATTGTGATGACACTCATATCCATAACATTGAGACCAAAAGATGTAGAGTTAACAATGATAACACCACTTTCTTGTGGCATTACTGCTTAGGTCATATTGGTGTTAAGCGCATGAAGAAACTCCATGCTCATGGAATTTTGGAGTCACTTGATTTTGAATCACTTGACACATGCGAACCATGCCTCATGGGCAAGATGACTAAGACTCCGTTCTCTGGAACAATGGAGTGTGCAAGTGATTTATTGGAGATCATACATACTGATGTGTGCGGACCAATGAGCATAGAGGCGCATGGCGGATATCGTTATTTTCTCATCTTCACTGACGATTTGATTAGGTATGGCTATATCTACTTGATGACGAACAAGTCTAAAATGTTTGAAAAGTTTAAGGAATTTCAGAGTGAAGTTGAAAATCATCGTAGAAAGAAGATCAAGTTCCTACGATCCGATCGATGAGGAGAGTACGTGAGTTATGAGTTTGGTGCTCACTTAAGACAATGTGGAATTGTTTCACAGTTGACACCACCTCGAACACCAAAGCCTAATGGTGTGTCCGAACATCGTAATCGTACTTTATTAGATATGGTGCGATATATGATGTCTCCTACCGATTTGCCACTATCGTCACCATATGAGCTCTGGTATGGCAAGAAGCAAAAGTTGTCGTTTCTTAAAGTTTGGGGATGCGTTGCTTATGTCAAAAAGCTTCAGCCTGAAAAGCTGGAACCCAAAGCGGAAAAGCGCATCTTCATAGGTTACCCAAAAGAGACAGTTGGGTATACCTTCTATCTCAGATCCGAGGGCAATGTGTTTGTCGCTAAGAACGGAGCTTTTCTTGAGAAAGAGTTTCTCTCGAAAGAATTGAGTGGGAGGAAGATAGAACTTGATGAGGTTACAGAACCTCTGCTTTAAAAAGATGGTGGCGCAGGGCAGAAAGAAATATCTGTTGAGGCAACACTAGTTGAAGAGGAAGCTAATGATGATGATCATGAAGCTTCAGATGAAGTTACTGTCGGACCTCGCAGGTCAACAAGAACACGTACTGCTCCTGAGTGGTACGTGAATCCTGTCTTGTCTATCATGTTGTTAGACAACAATGAGCCTGCGAGTTATGGAGAAGCAATGGTGGGCCCAGATTCCAACTGATGCTTAGAAGCCATGAAATCCGAGATGGGATCTATGTATGAAAACAAAGTGTGGACTTTGGAAGTATTTCCTGAAGGTCGCAAGGCTAGTCAGAACAAATGGATCTTTAAGAAGAAGACGGACGCGAACGGTAATATGACCATTTATAAAGCTCGACTTCTGGCAAAGGGTTTTTCACAAGTTCAAGGAGTTAACTACGATGAGACATTCTCACCCGTAGCAACTCTTAAGTCCGTCCGAATCATGTTAGCAATAGCTGCATTTTTCGATTATGAAATATGGCCGATGGATGTCAAAACGACGTTCCTTAACGGGTTTCTTAAGGAGGAGTTGTATATCATACAACCCGAAGGTTTTGTCGATCCAGAGAATGCTGACAAGGTGTGCAAGCTCCAACGATCCATTTATGGATTGGTGCAAGCATCTCGGAGTTGGAATCAACGCTTTGATGAGGTGATCAAGGCGTTTGGGTTTATACAAGTTTTGGAAAAGCTTGTATTTACAAGAAAGTGAGTGGGCGCTCAATAGAGTTTCTAATATTATATGTGGATTACATATTGCTGATTGGAAACAATGTGGAGTTTTTGGAAAGCGTAAAGGATTACATGAATAAGAGTATTTCAATGAAATACCTAGGAGAAGTTGCTTACATATTGGGCATAAAGATCTATAGAGATAGGTCGAGGCGCCTAATAGCTCTTTCACAAAGCACATACCTTGATAAAGTTTTCAAGAAGTTAGAAATGGAACAATCCAAGATGGGGTTCTTGCCTATGTTATAAGGTATAAAGTTGAGTAAGACTCAATGTCCAGTAATTACAGAAGATAGAGAAAAGATGAGTGTCGTCCCTTGTGCTTCAGCCATAGGGTCTATCATGTATGCAATGTTGTGCACAAGACCGGATGTGAGCCTGGCCATAAGTATGGCAGGCAGGTTTCAAAGTAATCCAGGAGTGGAACAGTGGGCGGCGGTCAAGAATATTCTGAAGTAGCTGAAAAGGACTAAGGAAATGTTTCTCGTTTATGGGGGTGACGAAGATCTCGCCGAAAAGGGTTACGTTGATGTAAGCTTTGACACTGATCTGGATGACTCTATGTTGCAAAGTGGATACGTATTTGTTCTTAGGGGGTGCAGTAAGCTGGTGCAGTTCCAAGCAAAGTGTCGTAGTTGATTCTACATGAGAAGCGGAGTACATAGTGCCTCACAGGCGGCCAAGGAGGGTGTCTGGATGAAGTAGTTCATGTCAGATCTTGGAGAAGTGCCAAGTGCACTAGATCCAATCAATCTGTTCTGTGACAACACTGGTGCCATTGCTCTAGCTAAGGAACCAAGGTTTCACAAGAGGACCAGACACATAAAGCGACGCTTCAATGGCATCCGCGATTACATCATGGAGGAAGACATAAATATTTGCAAAGTTCACACGGATATGAATGTTGCAGATCCGCTGACTAAACCTCTACCACGAGCAAAGCATGAACAACACCAGAACTGTATGGGTGTTAGATTCATTACATTGTAAATCACATGAGGATGTGAGACTAGATTATTGACTCTAGTGCAAGTGGGAGACTGTTGGAAATATGCCCTAGAGGCAATAATAAAAATAGTTATTATTATATTTCCTGTTTCAAGATAATCGTTTATTATCCATGCTATAACTTTATTGAATGGAAACATAAATGCATGTATGGATATATAGACAAAATTGTGTCCCTAGTGAGTCTCTAGTTGACAAGCCTATTGATCAAGGATGGTTAAGGTTTCCTTGCCATAGACAAGTGTTGTCACGTGATGACGGGATCACATCATTAGGAGAATGATGTGATGGGCAAGGCCCAAACTATAAACGTAGCATATGATCATGTCATTTTGTTGCTATTGTTTTCTGCATGTCAAGTATTCATTCTATGACCATGAGATCATGTAACTCACTGACACCGGAGGAATGCCTTGTGTATATCAAACGTCGCAACATTACTAGGTGACTATAAAGGTACTCTACAGTCATCTCCGAAGGTGTCCATTGAGTTAGCATGGATCAAGACTGGGATTTGTCACTCCGTGTGAAGGAGACGTATCTCGGGGCCCCCTCGGTAATACAACATCACATATAAGCCTTGCAAGCAATGTGACTAAAGAGTTAGTTACAGGATCTTGTATTACAGAATGAGTAAAGAGACTTGCCGATAATGACATTAAAATAGGTATGGAGATACCGACGATCGAATCTCGGGCAAGTAACATACCGAAGGATAAAGGGAATGGTATATGGGATTATATGAATCCTTGGCATAGAGGTTCAACCGGTAAGATCTTCGTAGAATATGTAGGATCCAATATGGACATCTAGGTCCTGCTATTGGATATTGATCGAAGAGAGTCTCAAGTCATGTCTGCATAGTTGTTGAACCCGCAGGGTCTGCACACTTAAGGTTCGGTGACGTTTTCGGTCTAGTTGAGTTATAGGTGCTGGTGCCCGAAGTTTTGTTCGGAGTCCCGGATGAGATCCCGGATGTCATGAGGACTCTCAGAATGGTCCAGAAACGAAGATTGATATATAGGAAGTTGGTATTTTGATTCTGGAAGTATTTCGGGCATTATCGACAGTGTACAGGGAGTGACGAATGGGTACCGGTGGTACACCAGGTGGGCCCACCACTCCGCAAGAGGGCCACGTGGACTTTATGGTGGCACAACAGCCCTTGATGGGCTGAGTAGTCAACCAAAAAAGCCCATGAGGTAAAAAGTGGGAAAACCAAAAGAGGTGGATAACTTGGGGAGGAGTCCTACTCCAAGTAGGATTGGAGGAGGACTCCTCCTCTCCTAGTTTGGCCGAGCCAAGGGAAGGCTCCCTTGGTGGGAAAGCCTAGCCCTTCATTCCTCCTATATATACTAGAGGTTTGAGGGTTTTTGAGACACAATTTCAGCCACGTGCTACCCTCTCGTCTAGTTTGTAGTTCTTCCTCTAGATCGGATTTCTGCGGTGCTTAGGCGAAGCCCTGTAGGAACAGATCACCGACACCACCGGCGCGCCGTCACGCTGCTGGAGAACTCATCTACTTCGCCATCTATCTTGTTGGATCAAAAAGGCGGAGATCGTCATCGAGCTGTAGGTGTGCTGAACGCGGAGGTGTCGTCCGTTCGGTGCTAGATCGGGACGGATCGTGGGACGGCGGCGATTTGGATCGCGAAGACGTTCCACTACATCAACCACGTTTCTTAATGCTTCCCGCTTAGCGATCTACAAGGGTATGTAGATCCGATATCCCTTTCGTAGATGATCATCACCATGATAGGTCTTCATGTGCATAGGAATTTTTTTGTTTCCCATGCAGCGTTCCCCAACACCGTCACCACGCTGTTTTCACACACCGGTGGGACACTTCTATAACCCGATGGATAATATGATGGCTACAACACGCCACCTCGAGGCTATTCCGATTACTGGAAACACCCCAATTGAGGTTGAACCTACGAAACACTATCAATATGTTGAAAATAGATGTCACCCAACATGCACAATACTCCTACAATCGAGACCGAGTTCATTCTACACCTTATGCAAGCCGAGGTAAGAGTCACCGCGATTCACCAACAACCTCCGAATTCCCCAAACCGACATGTGGTTTCCGATGCACAAGCATTAGTGGACGCATCTCGAGCCTTATAAGAAGCAGAGGCAGCAGCAACAATGGCGGGTCAAGTACCACCCTCCATGATCCTGCCTCACTCTTCGATGGCGGGTCTAAATAGTAGGACAATTGGAGTTCCATTCTTATCTCTAGCTTTATGTGGCGAGCGCGTGCCGAAAGATTTCAAAGGCCCTCATAAAGTTCCTAATTACACGTCTGACCTCGAGCCGACGACGTGGATTGAAAGTTATGAGCTGGCTATGGACATGCTTGATTTTAGCAATGTCGTATGCACTAAGTACTTGACCATTATGTTGGAAGTTTGGGCTCGTATAAGGTTGAAAAACCTGCCCCCAATTCCATTAACTCTTTGTGAGAGTTAAAACAACGCTTCATCAAGCATTTCCAAGGTACTTGCAAGAGGCCGATCACGATTGTCGACCTACAACACTGTGTGCAACTTACAGATGTGTCGGCTCACCATTGGACCTGCCGGTTTACGAAAATCATCCACTCATCAACAACATCACATCTGCCCAAGCTGTTTTGATTTTGGAGAAAAATTGCCACTTCCAACCACTTGTCCAGAAGCTTGGATGCCTCAAGCGGAAGGTTCAGGATATGGGAGACCTCATGGATGTCCTTACCATGTATGCTGAGTCTGATAGCACCAAAGATGCATGCTCAGATGAGGCTAAATCTCGCAATGGGAAGAAGCATGACAACGACAAAGTTCATCAGCAACACAGTTTCGAGCATCAGGAAAACCATAATAACCAGGGCAATGGTGGAAAAGCAAGCATCCGAACATCAAGTCAGATTTTGTTGCTAATACCAACACTGGTTTTAAAAACCAGCGGTGAAATAACAACTCTGGTAGTATTTATAACGGGAAGTCACACAATTATGAAGAAGCGCTCAAGGCCCCATGTCCTAAGCATAGTTTCCCCGATAATCCACTTTATGCACACATTATGCAATCAAGTTTTCTAGAACTTTCAAGGAGGCAACAGTGGTGGCGATACAGGTCATTCCGACGGGTTTTGTGGCGGCTCATCTGGGGTCTTTGCAGGTCCAAGCTTCCATGGATTAGGCAGCTCAGGTGTAGGTTATCAAGACTCTAGCGATAACCATAATGGGCAACAACGCACGGGACAGGGAAATCAACAACATGATAACGAAGCCGGGTTTTAGAGTAATCCCAAGCAACTGAGTAGCAGACAATATCATATGTTCACCACTAGTACTTGCACGCGAGAGAGTAAGGTCAAAAAGAGGGCCATCAATATGGTTGAGCCGACAACCCCCAGGTATTTGAATTGGTTCGAATACCCAATCACATGGAGTAGAGAGGATTATCCATCTCGGGTTGATAATCTGGGTGGTTTGGCTCTGGTGGTGGCACCTCAAGTGGGAGGTTATGTTCTGAATAAAGTTCTCATGGACGGGGGGAGCGGTATCAACATCTTATACTATGAAACCTTCCGACGCATGAACCTTTCCGAGGACAAGTTGCACCCATCTTCTACAATCCTTCGTGGAATTGTTCTTGGAAAATATGCATATCCAATTGGCCGGATCAAGCTATATGTTGCATTCGTCTCAAGGTTTAATTACAAATGTGAATCTCCGATGTTTGAAGTGGTCAAAATTAAGAGCCCATATCATGCTCTTTTTGGATGGCCGGCTTATGCTCAGTCCATGGCTCAGCCTTGTTATATCTACCTCAAGCTTAAAACGCCAGGGGAAATGGCACCATCACAGTTGATGGGAGTTGAAAACTCGCACAGGAGTGCGAGGAAGGGGATGCAGCTTATGCGGAGTGAGCTTGTGATGTTAAGGAGTTAAAGTACTACAAATCTAATGTCGACCCGACCTACATGACTTCTCTTAAGGAGCCTAGCACAGAATCTGAACCCACCCTGATGTGCAAGCCGGCTAAGGATACAAAGCAGGTGGAGTTCACTCCTGGTGATTCTTGCGAGCAGTTCACTATTGGGACATGAATGGATCCCAAATAGGAAAGCGCGCTCATTGGGTTCATCCATGAAAATCTGGACATATTTGCATGGAAACCTTCTGACATGCCTAGTGTTCCGAGGGAACTCGCTGAGCAACACCTTAATGTTGATCCTAAGATGAAACATGTTCGTCAATTCCTCCATCGTTTTAACAAGGAGAGGTGGAAAGCTATAGGTGAAGAAGTAGCCCGGCTCCTAGCTGCCGGGTGCATCGTTGAAGTTTTTCACCCAGGATGGTTTGCAAATCCAGTGCTTGTTTTGAAGAAGAACGACACTTGGCGTAGGTATCTTGATTACACAGGTCTCAACAAAACCTGTCCAAGGATATGTTTGTTCTTCCTCGCATTGATAAGATCATTAACTGCATAGTCAGATGTGAGCGCGTGTGTTTTGTGGATGCTTATTCTGGTTATCATCACATCAAGATGGGTGTTGAGGATCAAGAGAAGATGGCTTGCATCACCCCTTTTGGCGCATTCTTCTATGTCTCCATGCCTTTTGTAATTAAGAGTGCGGGGCTACTTACCAACGTTGCGTTCAGAACTATTTACACAACCAAATTGGACGCAAGGTTCATGCTTATGTCGATGATATTCTGGTTAAATCCCAAAAGAAAGAGTCTCTCTTGGATGACCTCAAGGAAACATCCGATAACCTTCGTATATACAATATGAAGCTTAATCTGGCCAAATGCGTATTTGAAGTTCCTGTAGGCAATTTTCTAGGATTCTTGGTTTCGGAGTGTGGTATCGGGGCTAACCCAGAGAAAATAAAAGCAGTGACTTCTCTATATAAGCCGACAAACATCAATGATGTCCAACGCATGGCGGGTGATATAGCATCCTTGAGCCGATTTATAAGCCGCCTTCGTGAGAAGGTGATTCCTCATTATCAGCTGCTTAAAAAGATTGATAATTTTGTCTGGACCGATGCCGCTAACAACGCATTTGAAGCATTGAAGAAGCAATGGGTTGAGCCGCCCGCTTTACCCGTCCCCATTGACAAAGAGCCTATGCTCTTGTACATCGCTGCAAATAATAAAGCGGTGAGTGTTGTAGTTGCCATTGAGCACAAGGAGGCAAGGAAAGAATATCCAGCACAAAGGCATGCCTATTATATCAGCGAAGTTTTGACTTTGTGGCTAGCCATAAGCTCAAACAATATTTCCAGGAACATCCAATCACAGTAGTCAGTTCAGCTCCTCTGGGAGATACCATCCCAAATAGAGAGGCCACATGCCGGATTGCTAAGTGCGCTATCGAGCTTGGACCACATCAGGTGAAATATGTGCCTCAGACAGTCATCAAGTCTCAAGCTCTCATGGACTTTATCAATGATTGGACTGAATTACAAGTCCCCAAAGAAAAACCATATAACACGTACTGGACAATACACTTTGATGGGTCAAGAAAACTAGAAGGCTCGGGGTTGGAGTTATTTTATCTTCCCCTCAAGGTGAATTTTTTTATTATGTCCTATTACTTATGTTTCCTTCCACTAACAATGTAGCTGAGTATCAAGCTCTCCTTCAAGGGCTACGTATGTTCAAGGAGATAAACCTCAGCCGGGTCAAATGTTTGGGCGACTCAGGTTTGGTGTCTCAACAAGTATCTGGGACTTGGGATTCCAAGGACCCTCTCATGGAGGCATATCTACGAGTAGTCATAGTCATTGCAGGTCATTTTCAAGGTTATCAAGTTGACAACATTAATCGCCGGCTCAATGAAGCTGCAGACGCCTTGTCCAGACTTGGCTCTGAGTGTAAGCCAATGCCGCCCAATGTTTTCCTTGATGTACTTTACAATCCTTCAATTAAATTGCCACGAGAGGTGGTGGATATTGCCATCCCAGATCCGGAGGCATAGCTAGTGGCGGCTCTTGATGCAATTCATGATTGGACCATACCATATTTGGCATATTTGATACGAAATGAGCTCCCCGATGAGGAAATTATCTCCCTACAAATTTTCAATCACTACAAATGCATGACTATAGTCAATGACGAGTTACATCGTCAAAGCATTCCTAGAGTTTTTCATCATTGTGTTTCTTCTGATGAAGGCCGTGAAATCCTTAATGAAATCCATGCTGGAGATTATGGTCATCATGCCACCTCAAGGATATTGGTGTTGGAAATATGCCCTAGAGGCAATAATAAAATAGTTATTATTATATTTACTCTTTCAAGATAATTGTTTATTACCATGCTAGAATTGTATTGAATGGAAATGCAAATACATGTGTGGATACATAGACAAAAACACTGTCCCTAGTAAGCCTCTCGTTGACAAGCTCGTTGATCAAAGATGGTTAAGGTTTCCTAGCCATAGACAAGTGTTGTCATTTGATAACGGGATCACATCATTAGGAGAATGATGTGATGGACAAGACCCAAACTATGAACGTAGCATGTGATCATGTTATTTTATTGCTACTATTTTCTGCATGTCAAGTATACATTCCTATGACCATGAGATCATGTAACTCACTGACACCGTAGGAATACCTTGTGTGTATCAATCGCCGCAATGTAAATAGGTGATTATAAAGGTGCTCTACAGGCATCTCCAAAGGTGTCCATTGAGTTAGCATAGATCAAGACTGGGATTTGTCACTCGGTATGACGCAGAGGTATCTTGGGGCCCACTCGGTAATAGAACATCACAACAAGCCTTGCAAGCAATGCGACTAAGGAGTTAGCCATGGGATCTTGTATTACGGAACGAGTAAAGAGACTTCCGAGTAACGAGATTGAAATAAGTACGGAGATACCGATGATCGAATCTCGAGCAAGTAACATATCGAAGGACAAAAGGAATGTTATACGGGATTAACTGAATCCTTGACATAGAGGTTCCATCGATAAAGATCTTCGTAGAATATGTAGGATCCAATATGGGCATCAAGGTCCCGCTATTGGATATTGACCGAAGAGTGTCTCGGTCATGTCTACATAGTTCTCGAACCCGCAGGGTATGCACACTTAAGGTTCGGTGACATTTCGGTATAGTTGAATTATTGATGTTGGTAACTGAATGTTGTACGGAGTCCCGTATGAGATCCTTGCCATAACTAGGGTTTACGGAATGGTCCGGAGACGAATATTGATATATAGGAAGTATCCATTTGGCTTCCGGAAGGTTTTCAGGCATTACGGTAAAGTACCGGGAGTGACAAATGGGTTCCGGAGTTCCACCTCGAGGGGCTACCCACCCGGGAGAGAACCAAAGAGTCCTAAGGGTGGCGCACCAGGCCCTAGTGGGCTGGTGGCCAGCCCAAAGAGGCCTACCAACGGGAAAAAGGAAAGGAGGGTGGACTAAATCGTATTGGGGAAGGAGGACTCCACCTTTCAAGTTGTATTGGAGGAGAACTCCTCCTCCTCCTCCTCTTGTGTCGGTCGAATCCTAGGGTTTTGGCCTAGGGCTCCACCCCTCCCCTCCCTCATATATATAATGGAGGTGAGAGAGGCTTTTGGCACCTCAAGCCATAGCGCAACCCTCTCTCCCTCCACCACTTCGTGACACCCCGTAGCAAGTTTGGTATGGTACGGCGAAGCCCTGCGGAAGTAGCTCCACCACCATCACCGCGACGCCGTCATGCTGCCGGAGAATTAAGATACCCCTTCTTCGCTCTTTCTAGATCAAGAAATTGGATATCCTCCTCGAGCTGCACGTGGGCTGAATGCGGAGGTGTCGTCCGTTCGATGCTAGATCGGAACGCAGTTCATGGAATGCTTGTGATTCGGATCATGAAGACGTTCGACGACATGAACCGCGTTTCTTAACGCTTCTCTCTTAGCAATCTACAAGGGTATGTGGATCCGATCTCCCCTCTCGTAGATGATTGTCACCATGGATAGGTCTTGCATGTGCGTAGGAATTTTTTTGTTTTCCATGCAATAATCCCAACGATGATACCAGAGCTAGGTTTATGCATAGATGATATCTCGAGTAGAACACAAAAGAGTTTGTGCGCGTTAATGTTCAATTTGATGTCCTCCTTAGTCTTTTCTTGATTCAGCGGTATTGTTGGATTGAAGCGGCCCGGACCAACATTACTCGTAAGCTTATGAGAGACCGGTTTCGTCGACTAACATGCAACTTGTTGCATAAAGATGACTGGCGGGTGTCTATTTCTTCAACTTTAGTTGAATCGGATTTGACCGAGGCGGTCCTTGGAGAAGGCTAAATAGCAACTTTCATATCACCTTTGTGGCTTTGCATAAGTAAGATGTGATCATACTAGATAACCATAGCAGCCACGTAAAATTTGCAACAATAAATTAGAGGACGTCTAACTTGTTTTTGCAGGGTATACATGTGATGTGATATGGCCAAAGACATGATATGATATATTTGATGTATGAGATGATCATCTTGTAGTAGTTAAATATAGACTTGCACGTCGATGCTACGGCAATCGGCAGGAGCCATAGGGTTGTCTTTAATTATTTTGCGCTTTGTGACGCTTTGCTTTATCGCTAGTCAAGTAGCCTTAGTAGTAACAACATAGTTAGCGCGACAACCTCGATGGCAGCACAATGATGGAGATCATGATGATGGAGATCATCGTGTGGTGTCGGTAATGATGGAGATCATATCGGTGCTTTGTTGATGGAGATCAAGAAGCACAAGTTCAGGGCCATATCATGTCACTTATGATTTGCATGTGATGTTAATCCTGTTATGCAGCTTATTTTGCTTAGGACGGCGGTAGCATTATAAGGTGATCCGTCACTAAAATTTCAAGATAAAATTGTGTTCTCCCCGAGTGTGCACCGTTGTGACAGTTTGCTATTTCGAGACACCACGTGATGATCGGGTGTGATAGACTCTATGTTCACATACAACGTGTGCAAAACAATTGCACACGCGGAACACTCGGGTTAAACTTGACGAGCCTAGCATGTACATACGTGGCCTCGGAACTCACATGATATAGTTGATATGATCAACATGGATATGTTCACCATTGAAGCTAACTCAACTCACATGATGATCGGACTTGAGTTAGTGAATTTGGATCATGTGACACTCGAATGACTAGAGAGATGTAAATTTGAGTGGGAGTTTATTAGTAATATGATTAGCTAAAATCAATTATCATTAACATAGTCTAAGTAATCTTTGCAAAATTTCATGTTGTAGATCAATGGTTTGCACATTAGCAACCCTGAATTTTAATGCGTTCCTAGAGAAAGCTAAGCTGAAATATGATGGAAGCAACTGTGTTGACTCGGCCCGTCATCTGAGGCTTATCCTAACGACTACCCAAAAGCAATATTGTTTTGATGCATCGCTAGGTGATGAACCACCCCAACCGGCATTGGCAGAAGTTATGAACATCTAGCAGACGCGCAAGGATGACTACTCGTTAGTTCAATGTGCAGTTTTGTATGACTTAGAACCGGGACTTGAAAGACGTTTTGAACGTCATGGACCATATGAGATGTTCCAGGAGTTGAAGTTTATCTTTGAGAAGAATATCCGGATTTATGCTTGCAAAATGGAGGAGAACGGGTCTGTTAGTGAACATGTTCTCAGAATGTCTGGGTACTCTAACCGTCTGGCTAAGCTAGGAATTGCTCTACCGCCAGAGGCTATCACTGACAGAGTTCTTCAATCACTGCCACCTAGCTACAAAGGCTTTTTGTTGAACTATAACATGCAAGGGATGAATAAGTCATCCGCCGAGCTGTTTGCGATGCTGAAAGTTGCAGAGTCATAAATCCAGAAACATCCTCAAGTGTTGATGTTCAATAAGACCACCAGTTTCAAGAAAAATGGCAAGGGAAAGAAGGGTAACTCTAAGAAGAGTGGCAAAGCTGTTGCCTCTCCGACAAAGAAACCCAAGCACGGACCCAAGCCAGAGACTGAGTGTTATCATTGCAAGGGGACTGGTCTCTAGAAGCGGAACTACCCCAAGTATTTAGCCGATAAGAAGGCGGCCAACGACAAACAAGGTATATTTGATATACATGTTATTGTTGTGTACCTCACCAGCTCTCATAGTAGTGCCTGGGTATTTGATACCGGTTCTGTTGCTCACATTTGCAACTCGAAACAGGAACTGTGGAATAAACGAAGGCTGGCGAAGGACGAAGTGACGATGCACGTGGGAAATGGTTCCAAGTTTGGTGCGATCACCGTCGGCACACTCTCACTTGAATTACCGTCGGGATTAGTGACGAACTTAAATAATTTTTATTTAGTGCCTGCGTTGAGTATGAACATTATATTTGGATCTTGGTTATTGCGAGATGGTTACTCATTTAAGTCAGATAATAATGGTTGTTCTATTTATATGAGTAATATACTTTATGGTCATGCACCCAATGTGAGGGGTTTGTTCATGTTGAATCTCGATAGTGATGGCACTCATATCCATAACATTAAGGCCTAAAGATGTAGACTTAATAATGATAGCGCCACTTTCTTGTGGCACTGCCGCTTAGGTCATATTGGTATAAAGCGCATGAAGAAACTCCTTGCTGATGGACCTTTGGAGTCACTTGATTTTGAATCACTTGACACATGTGAACCATGCCTCATGGGCAAGATGACTAAGACTCCGTTCTCCGAAACAATGGAGCATGCAAGTGACTTGTTGAAGATCACATATACTGATGTGTGGGGACTGATGATCATAGAGGCGCGCAATGGATATCGTTATTTTCTCACCTTCACTGATGATTTGAGTAGATATGGTTATATTTACTTAATGAAGCACAAGTATGAAACATTTGAAAAGTTTAAGCAATTTTAGAGTGAAGTTGAAAATCATCCTAACAAGGAGATCAAATTCCTACGATCTGGTCGAGGAGGTGAGTATCTGAGTTACAAGTTTGGTGCTCACTTAAGACAATGTGAAATTTTTTCATAGTTGACACCGCCTGGAACACCACAACGTAATGGTGTGTCCGAACATCGTAATCGTACTTTATTAGATATGGTGTGTTATATGATTTCTCTTATCGATTTGCCATTACCGTTTTGGGGCTATGCATTGGAGACGGATGCATTCACTTTAAATAGGGCACCATGAAAATCTGTTGAGACGACACCATATGGACTGTGGTATGGCAAGAAGCAAAAGTTGTTGTGTCTCAAAGATTGGGGATGTGATGCTTATGTCAAAAACCTTCAGCATGAAAAGCTGGAACCCAAAGAGGAAAAGGGCGTCTTCATAGGTTACCCAAAAGAGAAAGTTGGGTACACCTTCTACCTCAGATCCGAGGGAAAAGTGTTTGTCGCTAAGAATGGAGCTTCTCTTGAGAAAGAGTTTCTCTCGAAAGAATTGAGTCGGAGGAAGATAGAAATGGATGAGGTTGTAGAACCTTTGCTTCAACCAGATGGTGGCACAGGACAGAAAGAAGTTTCTATCGAAGCTACACCCGTTGAAGAGGAAGCTAATGATGATGATCATGAAACTTCGGATCAAGTTGCTATCGAACCTCGTAGGTCAACAAGGGCACGTACTACTCGTGAGTGGTATGGGAATCATGTCTTATCAATCATGTTGTTAGACAACAATGAACCTACGAGCTATGGAGAAGCAATGGTGGGCCCGGATTCCAACAAATGGTTAGAGGCCATGAAATGTGACATAGGATCTATGTATGAAAACAAAGTGCGGACTTTGGACGTATTACCTGAAGGGTGAAAGGCCATTCAGAACAAATGGATCTTTAAGAAGAAGACAATCGTGGACGATAAATGTAACCGTCTATAAAGCTTGCTTAAGTCCTTCAGAATCATGTTAGCAATAGCTGCATTTTTTGATTATGAAATTTGGCAGATGGATGTCAAAACAGCGTTCCTTAACGGGGTTCTTAAGGATAAGTTGTATATGATGCAACCGGAAGATTTTCTCGATCCAGAGAATGCTGACAAAGTATGCGAACTCCAGCGATCCATTTATGTACTGGTGCAAGCATCTCGGAGTTGGAATCAATGGTTTGATGAGGTGATCAAGGCATTTGGGTTTATACAAGTTTTTGGAGAAGGTTGTATTTACAAGAAAGTGAGTGGGAGCTCTATAACATTTCTAATATTATATGTGGATGACATATTGCTGATTGGAAACAATATAGAACTTTTGGGAAGCATAAAGGATTACTTGAATAAAAGTTTTTCAATGAAGGACCTGAGAGAAGCTGCTTACATATTAGGCATCAAGGTCTATAGAGATAGATCAAGGCGCTTGATAGGACTTTCAGAAAGCACATACCTTGATAAGATTTTGAAGAAGTTCAAAATGGAACAATCCCAGAAAGGGTTCTTGCCTGTGTTACAAGGTACAAAGTTGAGTAAGACACAATGCCAAGTGACTGTAGAAGATAGAGAAATGATGAGTGTTGTCCCCTATGCTTCAGCCATAGGGTCTTATCATGTATGCAATGCTGTGCACAAGAACTGATGTCAGCCTTGCCATAAGTATGGCGGGAAGGTTTCAAAGTAATCCAGGAATGGAGCACTGGACAATGGTCAAGAATATTCTGAAGTACCTGAAATGACTAAGGAAATGTTTCTCATTTATGGAGGTGATGAAGAGCTCGTCGTAAAGGGTTACGTCAATGCAAGCTTCGACACTGATCCAGATGATTCTAAGTCACAAAACGGATACATGTTTATTCTCAATGGGGGTGCGGTAAGCTGGTGCAGTTCCAAGCAGAGCGTCGTAGCTGATTCTATATGCAAAGCGGAGTACATAGCTGCCTGGGAGGCGGCTAAAGAGGATGTCTGGATGAAGCAGTTCATGACAGATCTTGGAATTGTGCCAAGTGCTCTGGATCCAATAAATCTGTCCTCTGACAACACTGGTGCCATTGCTCTAGCCAAGGAACCAAAGTTTCACAAGAGGACCAGACACATAAAGCGACGCTTCAATGCCTTCCGCGATTACATCAAGGAGGATGACATAAATATTTGGAAAGAGCACACGGATGTGAATGTTGCAGATCCACATACTAAGCCTCTTCCATGAGCAAAACATGATCAACACTAAAACTATATGGGTGTTAGATCCCTTACATTGTAAATCACATAGAGATGTGAAGCTAGATTATTGACTCTAGTGCAATTGGGAGACTATTGGAAATATGCCCTAGAGGCAATAATGAAATAGTTATTACTATAGTTCCTCTTTCAAGATAATCGTGTATTATTAATGCTAGAACTGTATTGAATGGAAACACAAATACATGTGTGGATACATATACAAAAACACTGTCCCTGTTAAGCCTCAAGTTGACTAGCTCATTGATCAAAGATGGTTACGGTTTCCTAGACATAGACAAGTGTTTTTATTTGATAACAGGACCACATCATTAGGAGAATGATGTGATGGACAAGACCCAAACTATGAACGTAGCATGTGATCATGTTATTTTATTGCTACTATTTTATGCATGTCAAGTATACATTCCTATGACCATGAGATCATGTAACTCATTGACACTAGAGGAATATCTTGTGTGTATCAAACGTCGCAACGTAACTGGGTGACTATAAAGGTTCTCTACATGTATCTCCGTAGGTGTCCGTTGAGTTAGCATGGATGAAGACTGGGTTTGTCACTCTGTATGACGGAGAGGTACCTCGGGGCCCACTCGGTAATACAACATCACAACAAGCCTTGCAAGCAATGTGACTAAGGAGTTAGTCACGGGATCTTGTATTACTGAACGAGTAAAGAGACTTGTCGGTAACAAGATTGAAATAGGTATGGAGATTCCAACGACCGAATCTCGGGCAAGTAACATATCGAAGGACAAAGGGAATGTTATACGGGATTAACTGAATCCTTGACACAGAGGTTCAACCGATAAAGATCTTCATAGAATATGTAGGATCCAATATGGGCATCCAGGTTCCGCTATTGGATATTGACCGGAGAGTGGCTCGGTCATGTGTACATAGTTCTCGAACCCGCAGGGTCTGCACACTTAAGGTTCAGTGACGTTTCGGTATAGTTGAATTATTGATGTTGGTAACCGAATGTTGTTCGGAGTCCCTGATGAGATGCCAGACGTCACGACGGTTTCCGGAATGGTCCGGAGATGAATATTGATATATAGGAAGTATCCATTTGGCTTCTGGAAGGTTTTCGGGCATTACCGGTAAAGTACCGGGAGTGACGAATGGGTTCCGGAGTTCCACCAGGAGGGGCCACCTCTTGGGGAACGTTGCATGGGAAACAAAAATTTCCCTATGCGCACGAAGACCTATCATGGTGATGTTCATCTACGAGAGGGATATCGGATCCACATATCCTTGTAGATCGCTAAGCGGGAAGCGTTAGGAAATGTGGTTGATGTAGTGGAACATCTTCGTGATTAAAATCACCATCGTCCCACGATCCGTCCCGATCGTGCACCAAACAAACAGTACCTCCACGTTAGGCACACGTACAACTCGATGACGATCTCCGCCTTCTTGATCCAGCAAGAGAGACGGGGAAGTAGATGAGTTCTCCGGCAGCGTGACGACGCATCGGTGATGGTGATGATCTACTCCTGCAGGGCTCCGCCCAAGCTCCGCAGAAAACCGATCTAGAGGAAGAATTACTAAGTAGAGGTTTAGGGTTGCACATGGCATAGTTGTGTCTCAAAAACCCTAAAGCCTCTATTATATATAGGAGGAGGGGAGGGGCTAGCCTAGGGGCTCAAGGGAGCCTCTTGGGCATCGGCCGAAGTGGGAGAGGAGGGACTCCAACTCCAATTCGGTTTGGGGAAGGAGGAGTCCCTTCCTTCCTTCCCACCTCCCTCTTTTTTTTCTCCTTTGATTTTTCCCTTAGCCGAAATAGTCCACTTGGGCTCGCATCACCAGCCCACCAAGGGCTGGTGCGCCACCCATGGGCTATTAGGTTCTCTCCCGGGCACGTGGCCCCTTCCCGGTAAAAACTCGGAACCCATTTCTCACTCACGGTACACTGCCGGTAATGCCCGAAATCTTTCTGGAGGCCAAATGAAACAATGCTATATATCAATCTTCGTTTCCGGACCATTCCGGAAACCCTCGTGACGTCCGTGATCTCACCCGGGACTCCAAACAAACCTTCCGTCACCAACACCTATAACTCAACTATTCCGAAACGTCACCGAACCTTAAGTGTGCAGACCATGCGGGTTCGAGAACTATGCAAACATGACCTGAGACACTCCCCGGTCAATATCCAACAGCGGGACCTGGATGTCCATATTGGATCCTACATATTCTACGAAGATCTTATCGGTTAAACCTCTGTGCCAAGGATTCATATAATCCCGTATACCATTCCCTTTGTCCTTCGGTATGTTACTTGCCCGAGATTTGATTGGCGGTATCCCTATACCTATTTTAATCTCGTTACCAGCAAGTCTCTTTACTCGTTCCGTAATACAAGATCCCGTGACCAACACTTTAGCCACTTTTCTTGCAAGGCTTATATGTGATGTTGTATTACCGAGTGGGCCCCGCGATACCTCTCTGTCACACGAAGTGACAAATCCCAGTCTTGATCCATGCTAACTCAACGGACACCTTCGGAGATACCTGTAGAGCACCTTTATAGTCACCCAGTAACTTTGCGATGTTTGATACACACAAGGCATTCCTCCGGTGTCAGTGAGTTACATGATCTCATGATCATAGGAATTAATACTTGACATGCACAAAACTATAGCAACAAAATGACACGATCACATGCTACGTTTATAGTTTGGGTCTTATCCATCACATCATTCTCCCAATGATGTGATCCAGTCATCAAGTGACAACACTTGCATATGGTCAGAAAACCTTAACCATCCTTGATCAACTGTCTAGTCAACTAGAGGCTTACTAAGGACATAGTTTTGTCTATATATCCACACGTGCATTTATGTTTTCATTCAATACAATTATAACATGGATAATAAACGATTATCCAGAAACAAGAAATATAATAATAACTATTTTATCATTAGCTCTAGTGCATATTTCCAACAGTCTCCCACTTGCACTAGAGTCAATAATCTAGTCTCACATCGCTATGCGATTTACATTGGAATGAATCTAACACCCATACAGTTCTGGTGTTGATCATGCTTCGCTCGTGGAAGAGGTTTAGTCAGCGGATCTACAACATTCAGATCCGTGTGCACTTTGCAAATATTTACGTCCTCTCCTTCGACATTGTCGCAGATGAGGTTGAAGCATCGTTTGATGTGTATGGTCTTCTTGTGAAACCTTGGTTCCTTGGCTAGAGCAATGGCACCAGTGTTATCACAGAACATAGTTATTGGATTTAGTGCGCTCGGCACAACTCCAAGATCCGTCATGAACTGCTTCATCCATACACCCTCCTTAGCCGCCTCTGAGGCAGCAATGTACTCCGCTTCACATGTAGAATCTGCTACGACGCTTTGCTTGTAACTGCACCAGCTTACTGCATCCCCATTAAGAATAAATACGTATCCGTTTTGAGACTTAGAGTCATCCGGTTCAGTGTCAAAGCTTGCATCGACGTAACCCTTTACGACGAGCTCTTCGTCACCTCCATAAACGAGAAACATCTCCTTAGTCCTTTTAAGGTACTTGAGAATATTCTTGACCGCTGCCCAGTGTTCCACTCCTGGATCACTTTGAAACCTTCCTGCCATACTTATGGCCAGGCTGAAGTCCGATCTTGTGTACAACATTGCATACATGATAGTCCCTATGGCTGAAGCATACGGGACATTACTCATCTTTTCTCTTTCTTCTGTAGTTATTGGACACTGAGTCTTACTCAACTTTATACCTTGTAATACTCACAAGAACCCCTTCTTGGATTGCTCCATTTTGAACTTCTTCAAAACTTTATCAAGGTATGTGCTTTGTGAAAGTCCTATTAGGCGCCTCGATCTATCTCTATAGATCTTAATAGCAAATATGTAAGCAGCTTCTCCCAGGTCTTTCATTGAAAAACATTTGTTCAAGTAATCCTTTACGCTCTCTACAAACTCCACATTGTTTCCAATCAGCAATATCTCATCCACATATAATATTAGAAACGCTATAGAGCTCCCACTCACTTTATTGTATATACAAGATTCTCCTACAACTTGTATAAAACCAAACGCCTTGATCACCTCATCAAGGCGCTTATTCCAACTCCGAGATGCTTGCACCAGTCCATAAATGGATTGCTGGAGCTTGCATACTTTGGGTCGACAAAACCTTCGGTTTGCATCATATACAACTCCTCCTTAAGAAAACCATTAAGGAACACCGTTTTGACATCCACCTGCCAGATTTCATAATCGAAAAATACACCTATTGCTAACATGATTCGGATGGACTTAAGCATCACTACTGGTGAGAATGTCTCATCATAGTCAACTCCTTGAACTTGTGAAAAACCCTTTGCGACAAGTCGAGCTTTATAAACGGTCACATTACCGTCCGTGTCCGTCTTCTTCTTAAAGATCCATTTGTTCTGAATAGCCTTGCGACCTTCAGGTAATACTTCCAAAGTCCACACTTTGTTTTCATACATAGATCCTATCTCGGACTTCATGGCCTCTAACCATTTGTTGGAATCCGGGCCCAACATTGCTTCTTCATAATTTGCGGGCTCATTATTGTCTAACAACATGATAGATAAGACATGATTCCCGTACCACTCAAGAGAAGTATGTGATCTTGTCGACCTGCAAGGTCCGATAGTAACTTCATCCGAAGCTTCAAGATCATCATCATTAGCTTCCTCCTCAACTAGTGTTGCCTGGACAAAGATTTCTCTCTGCCCTGCGCTACCATCCTGTTGGAGCAGAGGTTCCACAAACTCATCAAGTTCTATCTTCCTCCCACTCAATTCTTTCGAGAGAAACTCTTTCTCAAGAAAAGCTCTGTTCTTAGCAACAAACACTTTGCACTCGGATCTGAGATAGAAGGTGTACCGAACTATCTCCCTTGGGTAACCTATGAACACACACTTTTCTGCTTTGGGTTCCAGATTTTCAGGCTGAAGCTTTTTGACATAGGCATCACATCGCCAAACTTTAATAAACGACAACTTTGGCTTCTTGCAATGCCATAGCTCATATGGTGTCGTATCAACGGATTTGGATGGTGTCCTATATAAAGTGAATGTAGCTGTCTCTAATGCATAACCCCAAAACAATAATGGCAAATCGGTAAGAGACATCATAGATCGCACCATATCTAACAAAGTACGATTACGACGTTCGGACACACCATTACGCTGTGGTGTTCCAGGCGGTGTCAACTGTGAAACGATTCTACATTGTCTTAAGTGAGCACCAAACTCAAAACTCAGATATTCTCCCCCTCGATTAGATCGCAGGAACTTGATCTTATTGTAACGATGATTTTCAACTTCACTCTAAAATTGCTTGAACTTTTCAAACGTTTTAGACGTGTGCTTCATCAAGTATATATATCCATACCTACTCAAATCATCAGTGAAGGTAAGAAAATAACGATATCCACCGCGTGCTTGCACACTCATTGGACCGCACACATCAGTATGTATGATCTCCAACAAGTCACTTGCACGCTCCATTGTTATGGAGAATGGAGTCTTAGTCATCTTGCCCATGAGGCATGGTTCGCACGTGTCAAGTGATTCGAAATCAAGTGACTCCAAAAGTCCATCAGCATGGACTTTCTTCATACGCTTTACACCAATATGACCTAAGCAGTAGTGCCACAAAAAGGTGGCGCTATCATTGTTAACTCTACATCTTTTGGTCTCAATGTTATGGATATGTGTGTCATCACAATCAAGATTCAATATGAACAAACCCCTCACGTTGGGTGCATGACCATAAAAGATATTACTCATAAAAATAGAACAACCATTATTCTCCGACTTAAATGAGTAACCGTCTCGCAATAAACAAGATCCTAATATAATGTTCATGCTTAACGCAGCCACTAAATAACAATTATTTAAGTTCATAACTAATCCTGATGGTAACTGAAGTGAGACCGTGCCGACGGCGATTGCATCAACCTTGGGACCATTTCCCACGCGCATCGTCACTTGATCCTTCGCCAGCTTTCGTTTATTCCGTAGTTCCTGCTTCGAGTTGCAAATATGAGCAACATAACCGGTATCAAATACCCATGCACTACTATGAGAGTTGGTTAGGTACACATCAATAACATGTATATCACATATACCTGGTTTGGCGTTGGCCGCCTTCTTATCAGCCAAATACTTGGGGCAGTTGCGCTTCTAGTGACCCATCCCCTTGCAATAATAGCACTCAGTTTCCGGCTTAGTTCTAGCCTTTGGTTTCTTCGTCGGAGGAGCAACAGCTTTGCTGCTCTTCTTGGAGTTACCCTTCTTGCCTTAGCCGCTTTTCTTGAAACCAGTGGTCTTATTCACAATCAACACTTGATGTTCTTTCTGGAGTTCTGACTCTGCGACTTTCAACATCGCGAATAACTCGCCGGGTGACTTATTCATCCCTTGCATGTAATAGTTCAACACAAAGCTCTTTTAGCTAGGTGGCAGTGATTGAAGAATTCTGTCAGTGATAGCCTCTTGTGGGAGTTCAATCCCCAGCTCAGCTAGATGGTTTGAGTACCCAGACATTTTGAGCACATGTTCACTGACAGACGAATTCTCCTCCATTTTGCAAGCATAGAATTTATTGGAGGTCTCATACCTCTCGATACAGGCATTCTTCTGAAAGATAAACTTCAACTCTTGGAACACCTCATATGTTCCATGACGTTCAAAGCATCGTTGAAGTCCCAGTTCTAAACCATACAAGACTACACATTGAACTACTGAGTAGTCCTCCTTACGTGCTTGCCAAGTGTTCAAAACATCTTGACCAGACGTAGCTGGTGGTTCATCTCCTATCGCTTCAACAAGGACATAGTTCTTTTTCCCAGCTTGTGGGATGAGCCTTAGATTATGAGCCTAGTCTACAAAGTTAATACCATCATTTTCAGCTTAGCTTTCTCTAGGAACGTATTGAAATTCAGGGTTGCTATTGTGTGAGCCACTAATCTACAACATAAAATATTGCAAAGTTTACTTAGACTATATTCAAGATAATTAGAGTTTAGCTAATCATATTACTAATAAACTCCCACTCAAATAGACATCCCTCTAGTTATTTGAGTGTGGCATGATCCAAAATCACTAACTCAAGTCTGATCATCATGTGAGTTGAGTGCAGTTTCAGTGGTAAACATCTCTATGTTAATCATATAAACTATACGATTCATGCTTGACCTTTCGGTCTCTTGTGTTCCGAGGCCATGTCTGCACATGTTAGGCTCGTCAAGTTTAACCCGAGTGTTCCGGGTGTGCAACTATTTTGCACCCATTGTATGTGAACGTTGAGTCTATCACACCCGATCATCACGTGGTGTCTCGAAACGATGAACTTTCTCAACAGTGCACAGTCGGGGAGAACACAATTTTATCTTGAAATTTAGTGAGGGATCACCTTATAATGCTACCGTCGTTCTAAGCAACATAAGGTGCATAAAAGGATTAACATCACATGCAATTCATAAGTGACATGATATGGCCATGATCTTGTGCTTCTTGATCTCCATCACCAAAGCACCATTATGATCTTCATCATCACCTGCGCCACGCCATGATCTCCATGATCATGCCACCATCGACGTTGTCATGCTATCTATGCTATTACTACTAAAGCTACAACCTAGCAATATAGTAAACGCATCTGCAAACACAAACGTTAGTTTAAAGACAACCCTATGGCTCCTGCCGTTGCCGTAGCATCGACGTGCAAGTCGATATCTAACTATTACAACATGATCATCTTATACATCCAATATATCACATCATGTCTTTTGCCATATCACATCAAATGCATACCCTACAAAAACAAGTTAGACGTCCTCTAATTTGTCGTTGCATGTTTTACGTGGCTGCTATGGGTATCTAGTACGGTCACATCTTACTTACGCAAAACCACAACGGAGATGTGCAAATTGCTATTTAACCTCTCTCCAAGGACCGTCTCGGTCAAATCCAATTCAACTAAAGTTGAAGAAACAGACACCCGCCAGTCATCTTTATGCAACTAGTTGCATGTTAATCGATGAAACCGGTCTCTCGTAAGTGTACGAGTAATGTTGGTCCGGGCCGCTTCAATCGAACAATACCGCCGAATCGAGAAAAGACTAAGGAGGGCAGCAAATCGAACATCAACACCCACAAAAACTTTTGTGTTCTACTCGAGATTACATCTACGCATGAACCTAGCTCATGATGCCACTGTCGGGGAACGTTGCATGGGAAACAAAAAATTCGTACACACATGAAGACCTATCATGGTGATGTTCATCTACTAGAGGGAAATCGGATCCACATACCCTTGTAGATCGCTAAGCGGGAAGCGTTAAGAAACGTGGTTGATGTAGTGGAACAACTTAAGGATTCAAATCACCATCGTCCCACGATCCGTCCCGATCTAGCACCAAACGGACGACACCTCCGCGTTTAGCACACTTACAGCTTGATGACGATCTCCGCCTTCTTGATCCAGCAAGAGAGACGGCGAAGTAGATGAGTTCTCCGGCAGCGTGCCGGCGCGCCGGTGATGGTGATGATCTATTCCTGAAAGGTGATGTCAGCTGTGCTTCCCCGGCAACGGCGAAAGGAATAGTCGTGTCGACGGCACCAGGAATCCTTCTGCTACGGCGATGGAGCCTTGCGTTGGTGTTCCCTCGAAGCGGAAAGGGTGATGTAGCATAGCGGTGGTAAGTATTTCCCTCAGTTTGAGAACCAAGGTATCAATCCAGTGGAGGAGTATCACAAAATCCTGCACAAACAGAAAGAACCTGCTCCCAACGCTATGAAGGGGTTGTCAATCCCTTATAGATTGTTTGCCAAGTGAGAACTGAAAGCAACAAAGTAACAAAGCAAAGTAAAAGCGGAGGTTTAAACGATGGATGTGAATAGACCCGGGGGCCGTAGTGTTTACTAGTGGCTTCTCTCATCAAAGCAAGTAGACGGTGGGTGAACAAATTACTATCGAGCAATTGATAGAATCGCGCAAAGTCGTAACGATATCTATGGCAATGATTATATCTATAGGCATCACGTCCAAAACAAGTAGACCGATACTGTGTGCATCTACTACTATTACTCCACATGTCGACCGCTATCCAGCAAGCATCTAGTGTATTAAGTACAAAAGAACAGAGTAACGCCTTAAACAAGATGACATGATGTAGATGGACAATCTCATATCAACGACAGAGCCCATCTTGTTACCCTTGATGGCAACTACTTAATGTGTGCCCAACTGTCACTAGGAAAGGTCACCACATGGTAGAACCCAAAACCAAGCACTTCTCCCATTGCAAGAATCATAGATCTAGTTGGCCAAAGAAAATCCAAGACTCGGAGAGACTTACAATGATATCAAATCATGCATATAAGAAATCAGCAAAGACGCAAATATATATCATAGATAATTTGATCACAAATCCAAAATTCATCAAATCTCGGCAAACACACCGCCAAAAACGATTACATCGGATAGATGTCCATGAAGATCATGGAGAACTTTGTATTGAAGATCCAAGAGAGAGAAGAAGCCATCCAGCTACTAACTATGGACCCGTAGGTCTGAAGTGAACTACTCACGAGTCATTGGAGGGGCGATGATGATGATGAAGAAGCCCTCCAACTCCAAAGTCCCCTCCGGTGGGGCGCCGGGAAGGGTCTCCAGATGAGATCTCACGGAAACGGAAGCTTGCGGCGGCGGAAAAGTATTTTCGAGGCTCCCCTGATTTTTTGCTGTATTTTAGGGAATATATAGGCCAAAGATCTAGGTCAGGGGCGGCTAGGGAGGCCACAAGCCCTGCCACCGCCGCCTTCCCCTGGTAGCAGAGTGGGGGCTTGTGGGCTCCCAGGAGCCCTCCTGGCTTGGCCAACAGCCCCCCTGATCTTCTTTCGTTCGGGAAAAAATCATTTCGGGGATTTTATTCCGTTTGGACTCCTTTCCAAAATCAGATATGAAAAGAGCCAAAAACACAGAAAAAACAGGAACTGGCACATGGCACTGAATTAATAAGTTAGTCCCAAAAAGATATAAAAGGTACATAAAACATCCAAAGATGACAAGATAACAACATGAATCCATCAAAAATTATAGATACGTTTGAGACGTATCAAGCATCCCCAAGCTTAACTCCTGCTCGTCCTCGAGTAGGGAAGTGATAAAGAATGAACTTTTTATGCTTTCATGCTACCTAGCATAGATGTCCTTTGTAACTCCTCTTATGTGACGTGAATGTTCAGATCCATTAGATTCAAAACAATAGTTTGCTATTGACGTGGAAACAATAATAATTCAAGCAAACTAGCAAGGTAATCATGAACTTTCAAAATAACAAGGCCAAAAGAAAGTTATCCCTACAAAAGCATATAGTCTGGCTATGCTCAACCATCATTGCACAACGAATTTAAATCATGCACAACCCCGGTATTGGGCAAGTAATTGTTTCACACCTTTACTTTCTCAAACCTTTTCAACTCTCACGCAATACATGAGCGTGAGCCCTGGTTATAGCACTATAGATGGTGTGGAGTGTGGTGGATGTTGCAAGACAAAAAAGGAGAAGATTGTTACGTTAACTAGGCATATCAATGAGCTGTGGAGATGCTCATCAATAGATATCAATGTGAATGAGTAGGGATTGCAATACAAATGATGCACTAGAGCTAAGAGTATGTGAAAGCTCTTAAACAAAACTAGTGGGTGTGCATCCAACTTGCTTGCTCACGAAGACCTAAGGCAATTTTGAGGAAGCCTATCATTGGAATATACAAGCCAAGTTATATAATGAAAATTTCCCACTAGTTATATGGTGGTGACAAAACGAGAGACTCTCAATCATGAAGATCATGGTGCTTAATATGCACAAGTGTGGAAAAAGTGGTAGCATTGTCCCTTCTCTCTTTTTCTCTCATTTTTTTTATTTTTTGTGGGCTCTTTGGCCTCTTTTTTTTGGTGGGCTTCTTTAGCCTCTTTTATTTCCTCACACAGGACAATGCTCCATTAATGATGATCATCACACTTTCAACTCAAAACTTAGAGTAACAATGACTCTATATGGAATGCCTTCGGTAGTGTACCGTGACAATGATCTAGCATGGCATAGACATTAATAGAAACATCATGCTAGCTATCTTACGATCATGCAATGGCAATGTAGATGTGGTGGCACATGTCATGGTGGTAGTTGCATGGCAATATATCTCGGAATGACTTTGAAAAAGTCATAGTAGGTAGGTACGGTGGTTGTTTTGAGGGAGGCTAATGCTGGGTTTTGTGCACCGGCGAAAGTTGCACGGCACTAAGAAGATAGTGATGGTGGAAGGTGAAAGTGCATCTAAACCATGGACTCAACATTAGTCATGAAGAACTCATATACTTGTTGCAAAAGTTTTATTAGTAATCGAAACAAAGCATTCAACGCATACTCCTAGGGGAAGGGTTGGTAGGTATAAACCATCGCGCGATCCCGACCGCCACGCAAAGGATGACAATCAATAGACTAATCATGCTCAGATTTCATCACATAGCGGTTCACCATACGTGCATGCTACGGGAATCACTAACTTCAACAGAAGTATTTCTACATCCACAACACCTTATTAGCATAACTTCAATATTACCATAACCACAACTCAAAACTAATTGAGATGAATCAAACTTCTCTAACTATTCAATGCACATGAAGGTGGAAGTTTTCGTATCCCTTTGGATAACTACCCCTTTTGAGACTACTTTCAAAGCATAGATCAACTACCAAGCCATGCACCGCTGTGCTCTAAAAGATATAAGTGAAGCACAAAGAGCAAAAGTATCTAGCTCAAAAGATATAAGTGAAGCACATGTGAGCTGAATTGTCTACCAAAAGATATAAGTGAAGCTCGACAAAATCACGGTGAGTGCATGTATCTCTCTCTAGGTGTGCAGCAAGGATGATTGTGACACAACAAAAATAAAAGACTCCTACGATACAAGATGCTCCAAGCAAAAAAACACACCTAACGTGTGGTGAATAAAAATATAGCCCCAAGTAACGTTACCGATGGATTGAAGACGAGAGAGGGGATGCCTTCCCGGGGCATCCCCAAGATTAGGATTTTACGACATCCTTGAGTATCTTGGGGTGCCTTGGGCATCCCCAAGCTTGAGATCTTGCCACTCTTTATCTTTTTGTCCATAAGAACTTCACCCAAAACTTGAAAACTTCACAACACGAAACTTAAACAGAAACTCGTGATAACATTAGTATGAGAAAGCAAACCACCACTTCCTTAGTTACTGTAGAAAACTTAAATTCTACTTGTGCTGATGTTGGGTTACTGTATTTTCAATCTTCCATGGCTAATACCCCCCGATACTATCCATAGTTTCATTAAAATAAGCAACCAACACAAGAAAAACAGAATCTGTTAACAGCAGACCAGTCTGTAGTAATATGTATATTTAGTATACCTCTGGTATTTCAAAAATTCTGAAAAATTACGTAAGTCTGAAGAATTTGCATATAAATCAGCAGCAAAAATAATAAACTCAAAAGCTCTTACAGAAAAAAAAGGAAAATTCATTTCGTGATCAGAAAGTTTCTGTCTTTTCCAGCATTGCCAAACGATCATCCCGAAGACTAATCATAATGGTTTTGCTTGGCACAAACGCAACAAGAAACACAAAAAACACAATCATAACAGAATTATGAATGTGTGGAAAACACAAAACAGAAAGAAGAAGGATAGATTCGTTGGGTTGCCTTCCAACAAGCGCTTTTGTTTAACGCCCTTAGCTAGGCAAAAAGTGATGGAATCACGTATAGTCATCTTTGGTGCTCAAACCATAAGTAGTGTGAACATTTATCATCTTAAGATCTTCATCTTTATTGGATGACTCACCACTAGCTTTAGGAACAAAAACAGTCTTGACGGTCTTTTTGAGAGTGAGATTTGGAGTATTTTGCACAGCGGAAAAAGCGGAACCCAAGTTGGTTATGACATCTTCCAATTTGCCAATTCTAGAAGAATCATTAACTATAAGTTCCTTCTCCCTTAAATTTTTCAAAAAGTTTCCCACTTTGGATACGTACTGAGTAATTTGATTGTGGATCTTTCTGTCCAAACCCTCAATAAGTTCAACTGTGGAAATTTTGTTTTCAATAGCGTCAAGCCTTTGCATCACGTGTTCCAAGGTCAAGATAGTTCCATTAACCATGAGCGGGAGTGAGCCTACCAATTTCATGATAGCTCTATTGGAGTCAACAGTATGGATCCCCAAAAAGTTCCCGCCTACAATGGTATCAAGGATATACCTATTCCAAGGAGAAATTCCAACATAGAAACTGTGAAGGAGGACGGTAGTGGATTGCTTACGAGTAGATCTACTTTGAGCATTGCAAATCCTGTACCAAGCGTCCTTCAAATTTTCTTCCTCATTTTTCCTGAAACTAAGAACTTCATATTCAGGGGTGTCGTTTGGAGTGGTGGGTCTAGCCATTGATGGACTATCTCAGACACAAACGAGCAGGAAGAGAGAGTGAAACGGGGAAAAGAAAACGGCAAAAGAGAAAGGCAAAGGAGAAAGGCAAAGGAAAAAAAGGCAAATGGAAACGGCAAATGTGAAGTGGAGGAGAGGAAAACGAGAGGCAACTGGCAACAAAAGTAAATGCAGGAGATGCGTTTGTGAGACCTATTTGGATAGATCTTGATCTCTCCCCGGCAACGGCGCCAGAAATACTTCTGATGTCAGCTCTGCTTCCACGGCACCGGCGACAGGAATAGTCGTGTCGACGGCACCAGGAATCCTTCTACTATGGCTATGGAGCCTTGCGTTGGTGTTCCCTCGAAGCAGAAAGGGTGATGTAGCACAGCGGTGGTAAGTATTTCCCTCAGTTTGAGAACCAAGGTATCAATCCAGTGGAGGAGTATCACAAGATCCTGCACAAACACAAAGAACCTGCTCCCAACTCTATGAAGGGGTTGTCAATCCCTTATAGATTGTTTGCCAAGTGAGAACTGAAAGCAACAAAGTAACAAAGCAAAGTAAAAGCGGAGGTGTAAACGATGGATGTGAATAGACCCGAGGGCCGTAGTGTTTACTACTGGCTTCTCTCATGAAAGCATGTAGACGGTGGGTGAACAAATTACTGTCGAGCAATTGATAGAACCGCGCAAAGTCGTGACGATATCTATGGCAATGATTATATCTATAGGCATCACGTCCAAAACAAGTAGACCGATATTGTCTGCATCTACTACTATTACTCCACACATCGACCACTATCCAGCATGCATCTAGTGTATTAAGTCCAAAAGAACAGAGTAACACCTTAAGCAAGATGACATGATGTAGATGGACAATCTCATATCAACGACAGAGACCATCTTGTTACCCTTGATGGCAACTATTTAATCTGTGCCTTGCTGCCCCTACTGTCACTGGGAAAGGTCACCACATGGTAAAACCCAAAACCAAGCACTTCTCCCATTGCAAGAATCATAGATCTAATTGGCCAAACAAAACCAAAGACTCGGAGAGACTTACAAGGATATCAAATGATGCATATAAGAAATCAGCAAAGACTCAAATATATGTCATAGATAATCTGATCACAAATCCCCAATTCATCAGATCACGACAAACACACCGCCAAAGAAGATTACATCGGATAGATCTCCATGAAGATCATGGAGAACTTTGTATTGAAGATCCAAGAGAGAGAAGAAGCCATCTAGCTACTAACTACGGACCCGTAGGTGTGAAGTGAACTACTCACGAGTCATTGGAGGGGCGATGATGATGATGATGAAGCCCTCTAACTCCAAAGTCCCCTCCGGCAGGGCACAGAGAACGGTCTCCAGATGAGATCTCGTGGAAACGGAAGCTTGCGGCGGCAGAAAAGTATTTTCGAGGCTCCCCTGATTTTTTGCTGTATTTTAGGGAATATATAGGCCAAAGATCTAGGTCAGGGGCGGCCAGGGAGGTCACAAGCCTTGCCACCGCCGCCTCCCCCTGGTGGGGAAGTGGGGGCTTGTAGGCTCCCAGGAGGCCTCCTGGCCTGGCCCACAGGCCCCCTGATCTTCTTTCGTTCGGGAAAAATAATTTCGGGGATTTTATTCCGTTTGGACTCCGTTCCAAAATCAGATCTGAAAAGAGCCAAAAACACAGAAAAAACAGGAACTGGCACTTGGCACTGAATTAATAAGTTAGTCCCAAAAAAGATATAAAAGGTACATAAAACATCCAAAGATGACAAGATAACAACATGAAACCATCAAAAATTATAGATACGTTTGAGATGTATCACAAGGCTCCGCCCGAGCTCCGTAGAAAACCAATCTAGAGGAAGAGCTACGAAGTCGAGGTTTAGGGTTGCACGTGGCAAAGTTGTGTCTCAAAAACCCTAAAACCTCTAGTATATATAGGAGGAGGGGAGGGGCTATCCTTGGGGCTCAAGGGAGCCCCTAGGGCGTTGGCCGAAGTGGGAGAGTAGGAACTCCAACTCCAATTCGGTTTGGGGAAGGAGGACTCTCTTCTTTCCTTCCCACCTCCCTTTTTTTCTCCTTTGATTTTTCCATTAGCTGAAATAGTCCACTTGGGCTTTCCGCACCAGCCCACCAAGGGATGGTGCTCCACCCATGAGCTATTAGATTCTCTCCCGGGCAGGTGGCCCCCTCCCGGTAAAAACCCGGAACCCATTTGTCACTCCCGGTACACTCCCGGTAATGCCCGAAATCTTTCCGGAGGCGAAATGAAACAATCCTATATATCAATCTTCGTTTCCGAACCATTCCGGAAACCCTCCTTACGTCCGTGATCTAATCCGTACTCCGACCAAACCTTTGGTCACCAACACCTATAACTCAACTATATCAAAACATCACCAAACCTTAAGTGTGCAGACCCTGCGGGTTCGAGAACTATGCAGACATGACCTGAGACACTCCCCGGTCAATATCCAACAGTGGGAACTGGATGTTCATATTGGATCCTACATATTCTACGAAGATCTTATCGGTTGAACCTCAGTGCCAAGGATTCATATAATCCCATATACCATTCCCTTTGTCCTTCGGTATGTTACTTGCCCGAGATTTGATCGCCAGTATCCTTATACTTATTTCAATCTCGTTACCGGCAAGTCTCTTTACTCGTTGCATAATACAAGATCCCGTGACCAACACTTTAGCCACATTGCTTCCAAGGCTTATATATGATGTTGTATTACCGGGTGGGCCCCGAGATACCTCTCTGTCACACGGAGTGACAAATCCCAGTCTTGATCCATGCTAACTCAACGGACACCTTTCGAGATACCTGTAGAGCACCTTTATAGTCACCCAGTAACGTTGCGAAGTATGATACACACAAGGCATTCCTCCGGTGTGAGTGAGTTACATGATCTCATGGTCATAGGAATGAATACTTGACACGCAGAAAACAATAGAAACAAAATGACACGATCACATGCTACGTTTATAGTTAGGGTCTTGTCCATCACATCATTCTCCCAATGATGTGATCCAGTCATCAAGTGACAACACTTGCAAATGGTTAGAAAACCTTAACCATCCTTGATCAACGGGCTAGTCAACTAGAGGCTTAGTAGGGACATAGTTTTGTCTATATATCCACACATGCATTTATGTTTTCATTCAATACAATTATAGCATGGATAATAAATGATTATCCTGAAACAGGAAATATAATAATAACTATTTTATCATTGCCCCTAGGGCATATTTCCAACACCACCCACCCGGGAGAGAACCAAAGAGGCCCAAGGGTGGAGCACTAGCCCCTAGTGGGCTGGTGTCCAGCCCAAAGAGGCCTATTTCGGCCAAGGGAGAAAAGGAAAGGAGGGTGGGCCAAACCGAATTGGGGAAGGAGGACTCCACCTTCCAAGTTGTATTGTAGGAGGACTCCTCCTCCTCCTCCTCTTGCGCCGGACGAACCCTAGGGTTTTGCCCTAGGGCTCCACCCCTCCCATCCATCCTATATATAGTGGAGGTGAGAGAGGCTTTTGGCACCTCAAGACATAGTGCAGCCCTCTCTCCCTCCACAAATTCGTGACACCCCGTAGTTAGTTTGGTACGGTATGGCGAAGCCCTGTCAGAGTAGCTCCACCACCATCATTGACACGTCGTCGTGCTGCCGGAGAATTCAGTTACCTCTACGTCTGTCTTGGTGGATTAAGAAGGTGGATATCATCATCGAGCTGCACGTGTGCTGAACGCGGAAGTGTCGTCCGTTCGGCGATAGATCGGGACGATGTTCGTGGGACGCTTGCGATTCGGATCGCAAAGACATTCGACTACATAAACCGTGCTTCTTAATGCTCGTCGCTTAGCGATCTACAAGGGTATCTAGATCCGATCTCCCCTCGCATAAATGATTGCTACGGCGATAGAGATCTTCTGTCGTCTCTTGAGCTTGCGTTGGTTTTTCCCATGAAGAGGAAAGGGCGATGCAGCACAGGAGCAGTAAGTATTTCGCTCAGTTTGAGAACCAAGGTATCACTGCAGTAGGAGAATCTCGTCAAGTCCAGAGTACCTGCACAAACACAAAAGAGCTTGCACCCAACGCTATAAAGGGGTTGTCAATCCCTTCAAGATTGATTGCAAAATGAGATCTGAAGGCGGAAAGTGCAACGAAGAAAAAGAGTAAGGATGAAAATATAACATGGAGTAGATCCGGGGGCCATAGTGTTCACTAGAGGCTTCTCTCAAAATAGCAAGTATCACGGTGGGTGAACAAATTACTGTCGAGCAATTGATAGAACTACGCAAAGTCATGACGATATGTAAGGCAATGATCATACATATATGCATCACATCCGAGACAAGTAGACCGATACTTTCTGCATCTACTACTATTACTCCACACATCGACCGCTATCCAACATGCATCTAGTGTATTGAGTTCATGGCAAACAGAGTAACGCCTTAAGCAAGATGACATGATGTAGAGGGATAATCTCAAACCAATGATGAAAACCCCATCTTTTTACCCTTGATGGCAACAACACGATACGTGCCTCGCTACCCCTTCTGTCACTGGGTGAGGTCACCGCATGGTATGAACCCAGAACCAAGCACTTCTCCCATTGCAAGAATCATGGATCTAGTTAGCCAAACAAAACCCACAAATCGAAGAGAATTACAAGGATATGAAATCATGCATATAAGAGATCAGAAGAAACTCAAATAAGATTCATAGATAATCTGATCATAAATCCACAATTCATCGGATCTCGACAAACACACCGCCAAAGAATATTACATCGGATAGATCTCCATGAAGATCATGGAGAACTTTCTATTGAAGATCCAAGAGAGAGAAGAAGCCATCTAGCTACTAGCTATGGACCCGTAGGTCTATGGTGAACTACTCACGCATCATCCGAGAGGTCATGGTGTTGATGAAGAAGCCCTCCGTATCCGAATCCCCCCTCCGGTAGGGCACCAGAACGTGACCCAGATGGGATCTTGCGGAAACAGAAGCTTGCGGCGGCGGAAAAGTACTTTCGATGATCTCCTGAATTTTTTCTGGGATTTTAGGGAATATATAGGCGAAAAACCTAGGGCAGGGGAGCCACGGGGAGCTCACAAGCCTGCTAGGCCCGCCCCCCTAGGCCGGGCCTGGTGGGATTGTGACCTCCTCCGAGGTCTCGTGCCTTGGTTCTCAAGCCTCCCGCGTGTCTTCTGTTATGGAAAAAATCATTCCGTAGATTTTATTCCATTTGGACTCCGTTTAAAATTCTCCTCTCAAAAGGGTCAAAACATGAAAAAACAGGAACTGGCACTTGGCACTGAGTTAATAAGTTAGTCCCAAAAAAGATATAAAAGGCATACAAAACGTCCAAAGTTTGACAAGATAATAGCATGAAACCATCAAAAATTATAGATACGTTGGAGATGTATCAAGCATCCCCAAGCTTAATTCCTGCTCGTCTTCGAGTAGGGAAGTGATAAAGACTGAATTTTTGATGTGGAATGCTACCTAGCATAGTTTTCCTTTGCAACTTATTTCATGTGACATGAATGTTTAGATCCGTAATATTCAAAATGATAGTTTGCTATTGACATGAAAACAATAATACTTCAAGAAAACTAGCAAAGTAATCATGAACTTTCAAAATAACAAGGCCAAAGAAAGTTATCCCTACAAAATCATATAGTCTGGCCATGCTCCATCATCCTCACACAACTAATGTAAATCATGCACAACCATGGTATTGGCCAAGTAATTGTTTTCGCACTCTTACTTTCGCAAACTTTTTATAACTATCAGGCAATACATGAGCGTGAGCCATGGATATAGCACTATAGGTGGAATAGAGTATGGTGGTAGTTGTGTGACAAAAAGAAGGAGATGGTCACGTTGACTCGGCGTATCAAAAGGGCTATGGAGATGCCCATTAATAGATATCTTACCATACAAATGATGCACTAGAGCTATAAATATGTGAAAGCTCAAAAGGATAACTAGTGGGTGTGCATCCAACTTGCTTGCTCACGAAGACATATGGCAATTTTGAGGAAGCCCATCATTGGAATACAAGCCAAGTTATAAAATAAAGATTCCCACTAGCATATGGTGGTGACGAAACGAGAGGCTCTCAATCATGAAGAACATGGTGCTATTATGAAGCACAAGTGTGGAAAAAGATAGTAGCATTCTCCCTTCTCTCTTTTTCTCTCCTTTTTTTTATTTGGGCTCTTGGGCGTCTCTTTTTTAAATTATTTATTTGGGCTCTTTGGCCTCTTTTTTTAATTCCTCACATGGGACAATTCTCTAATAATGATGATCATCACACTTTTATTTACTCACAGCTCAAAAGCTCAAAATGATGATGACTCTATGGAAAATGCCTATGGCAGTGTACCGGGATGTGCAACGATCTAGCTTGGCGTATGACGTTGAAACATCTTGCTAGCTATCTTACGATCATGCAATGGCAATATGAGAGTGACGACACATGTCATGAGACGGAACGGTGGGAGTCGCATGGCAATATATCTCGGAATGGCTATGAAAATGCCATAGTAGGTAAGTATGGTAGCTGTTTTGAGGAAGGCATATGGTGGGTTTGTGCACCGGCGAAAGTTGCGTGACACTAGAGAGGCTAGCAATGGTGGAAGGTGAAAGTGCATCTATACCATGGACTGACATTAGTAATGAAGAACTCACAAACTTGTTGCGAAAGTTTTTATTAGTAATAAAAACAAAGTGCTAAACGCATACTCCTAGGGGAAGGATTGGTAGGTGTTAACCATCGCGCGATCCGGACCTCAACACAAAGGATGACAATCAATAGATCAATTATGCTCCGACTTCCTACCATAGCGGTTCACCATAAATGCATGCTACGGGAATCACTAACTTCAACACAAGTATTTCTAGATTCACAACACCCTACTAACATAACTCTTAATATTACCAAATCCACGTCTCAAAACTAATTGAGAGGAATCAAAACTTCTCTTTCTACTCAATGCACATGAAGATGGAGGTTTTTGTATCCTCTTTGGGTGCCTATCACCTTTGGGACTACTTTCATAGCATAAACCAACTACCAAGTCACCCACTGCCATGCTCTAAAATATCTAAGTGAAGCACACAGAGCAAAATTATCTAGCTGAAAAGATATAAGTGAAGCACGATGAGCATTCTAGCAAAATCACGATGAGCGCATGTCTCTCTCAAAAGGTGTGCAGCAAGGATGATTGTGACACAACAAAAAGAAAAGACTCCTATGATACAAGACGCTCCAAGAAAAACACATACCATGTGGTGAATAAAAATATAGCTCCAAGTAATGTTACCGATGGATTGAAGACGAAAGAGGGGTTGCCTTCCCGGGGCATCCCCAAGCTTAGGCTTTTTGGTGTCCTTGAATTTGTCTTGGGATGCCTTGGGCATCCCCAAGCTTGAGCTCTTGCCACTCCTTTTCTCTTTGTCCATGAGAACATCACCCAAAACTTGAAAACTTCACAACACAAAACTTAAACAAAAACTCGTGATAACATTAGCACAAGAAAACAAACTACCACCTCTTTAGGTACTATAGAAATCGTGATTTCTATTTATATTGGTGTTAGGTTACTGTATTAACACTTTCCCATGGCTAGTACCCCCCAATACTATCCATAGTTTCATCAAAACAAGCAACCAACTCAACAAAAACAGAATCTGTCAAAAACAGACCAGTCTGTAGCAATCTGTATACTTTGTATACTTCTGGTACCTCAAAAATTATGAACAATTACGGCTGCCTGGGAAAAAGGCATATTACCCAGCAGAAAAAAGAATCAACTCAAAAGCTCTTTCTGAATAAAAATGAAAAATCATCTCGTGGGTGAAAACTTTCTGTCTTTTTCCAGCAGGATTAAACAACCATCACCAAGACTAGTCATAAAGGTTTTGCTTGTCTCAAACACAAAAAGAAACACAAAAACACAATCATAAAAGTATTACGATGGTGTGGACGCAACAAAACAGAAAGAAAAAGATAAATTCATTGGGTTGCCTCCCAGCAAGCGCTATTGTTTAACGCCCTTAGCTAGGCATTGATAATTCAATGATGCTCACACAAAAGACAAGAATTGAAGCACAACGAGAGCATCATAAAGCATGTGAAAATCACATCTAAGTCTAACATACTTCCTATGCATAGGCATTTTATAGGAAAACAAGTTATCAACAAAAGCAATAACTGCCAAATGAAAGGAAGAAGAAAGAGACAAGCGCAATCTCAACATAACGAGAGGTGACTTAGTGATATGAAAGTTTCTACCACCATATTTTCCTCTCTCATAGCAATTACATATGGGATCATGAATGAATTCAACAATATAACCAGCACCTACAACATTCTTTTCATGAACCACATGCATGCAAAGTTGACGCTCTTAAAAAATAGTGGGATTATCATCAACTAAAGTCATGACTTCTCCAAACCCACTTTCAATATTATTGAAAAAATCATATTCATCATGAGGCTTAAACAAATTTTCAAGATCATAAGAAAAATTGTCACCCCAATCACGATCATTGCAACAAGTAGTGGACATAGCAAAACTAGCATCCCCAAGCTTAGGGTTTTTCATATTTTTAGCATGATTGTCACTAATAGAATTCATAGTGAAACCATTGCAATCATGCTTTTCATTCAAGGAGCCCTCGTGAATCACTCCATAAATTTCTTCATCACGATTTTCAGATTGACGCATCTCAAGCAAAACTGCATAAAGATAGTCAAGTGCACTCAACTCACTAGCAATTGGATCAACATAATTGGATCTCTTAAAGAGATTAGCAAGTGGATGAGGATCCATATCAATAGATTTTCAGCAAGCGAAGATGCAAGCATATTGAAGGCACATAGCACACAAGCGAACAGAAAGCAAGCGAGAGAAAGGGCGAACAAAAAAGGCAAACATTTTTTTCTAAATTTTTGTTTTTTTCAGAAGTGGGGGAGAGGAAAACGAGAGGCAAAAAAAGTAAATGCAAGAGATGAGTTTGCGACACTTACTTGGATGAGTTCTTGACTTGATCGTCCCCGACAACGGCGCCAGGAATTTTTCTGCTACGGCGACAGAGATCTTCTGTCGTCTCTTGAGATTGCGTTGGTTTTTCACTTGAAGAGGAAAGGGCGATGCAGCACAGGAGCAGTAAGTATTTCCCTCAGTTTGAGAACCAAGGTATCAATCCAGTAGGAGAATCTCGTCAAGTCCAGAGTACCTTCACAAACACAAAAGAGCTTGCAGCCAACGCTATAAAGGGGTTGTCAATCCCTTCAAGATTGATTGCAAAGTGAGATCTGAAGGCGGGAAGTGCAACGAAGAAAAAGAGTAAGGCTGAAAATATAATGTGGAGTAGACCCGGGGACCATAGTGTTCACTAGAGGCTTCTCTCAAAATATCAAGTATCACGGTGGGTGAACAAATTACTGTCGAGCAATTGATAGAACTGCGCAAAGTCATGATGATATCTAAGGCAATGATCATACATATAGGCATCACGTCCGAGACAAGTAGACCGATACTTTCTGCATCTACTACTATTACTCCACACATCAACCGCTATCCAGCATGCATCTAGTGTATTGAGTTCATGACAAATAGAGTAACGCCTTAAGAAAGATGACATGATGTAGAGGGATAATCTCAAACCAATGATGAAACCCCCATCTTTTTACCCTTGATGGCAACAACACGATACGTGCCTCGCTACCCCTTCTGTCACTGGGTGAGGTCACCGCATGGTATGAACCCAAAACCAAGCACTTCTCCCATTGCAAGAATCATAGATCTAGTTGGCCAAATAAAACCCACAACTCTAAGAGAATTACAAGGATATGAAATCATGCATATAAGAGATTAGAAGAAACTCAAATAAGATTCATAGATAATCTGATCATAAATCCACAATTCATCGGATCTCGACAAACACACCGCAAAAGAAGATTACATCGGATAGATCTCCATGAAGATCATGGAGAACTTTGTATTGAAGATCCAAGAGAGAGAAGAAGCCATCTAGCTACTAGCTATGGACCCGTAGGTCTATGTTGAACTACTCACGCATCATTGGAGAGGTCATGGTGTTGATGAAGAAGCCCTCCGTATCCGAATCTCCCCTCCGACAGGGCACCAGAACGTGCTCCAGATGGGATCTTGTGGAGACAGAAGCTTGCGGCGGCGGAAAAGTACTTTGATGATCTCCTGATTTTTTCTGGGATTTTAGGGAATATATAGGCGAAAAACCTAGGGCAAGGGAGCCACGGGGAGCTCACTAGCCTGCTAGGCTCGCCCCCCTAGGCCAGGCCTGGTGGGCTTGTGACCTCCTCCGAGGTCTCCTTCCTTGGTTCTCAATTCTCCTGTGTATCTTCTGTTATGGAAAAATCATTCCGCAGATTTTATTCCGTTTGGACTCCATTTAAAATTCTCCTCTGAAAAGGGTCAAAAACATGGAAAAAACAGGAACTGGCACTTGGCACTGAGTTAATAAGTTAGTCCCAAAAAAGATATAAAAGGCATACAAAACATCCAAAGTTTGACAAGATAATAGCATGAAACCATAAAAAATTATAGATACGTTGGAGACGTATCAATGATCTTCACCATGGATAGGTCTTACGTGTGTGTAGGAATTTTTTTCCATGCAATGTTACCCAATAGTTGGTGGCAAAGGCTTATTGTCATGGTTTTTACTGGCTTACCGCTCATGCTTATGCAGCACACATCATGCGTAAGTTTGATGGTTGTTAGAAGTTTGCATGACAGGATCATGTGCCGACTCAAGAGTTACGGATGATTCCAATAACTTGGCCGTTTGCACTTTGGGAGCTTGATATGGTCGGTCCTTTCAAAATGTCGGCAAATAAAAATACACATCTTCTGGTTGCAATGGATAAATATTCCAAGTGGGTTGAAGTAGAGCCGATCAGTAAATGTGATGCTGAGACTGTGGTGCAATTCGTGAAGAAGATGGTTTATCGTTAGGGTTACCCACATAGCATCGTCACAGATAATGCCCAAACTTGTCTAAAGGAGCTATGGAGTATTTTTGCCAGCGAGAACATATCCAGCTCAATCTTGCATAAGTGGCACATTTCCAATCTAACGGGCAGGTAGTGCGGGCCAACCAAGAAAACTTAGGTGGGATCACGCCCCATCTCATGGTCCTGTTGGAACGAACACCGGGTTGCTGGGTCAAAGAACTCCCCATGATACTTTGGAGCATACAGACATCTCCTAATAGATCCACATGCTACATGTCGTTTTTTAGTTTATGGAGCAGAAACTGTTTTACCAAGTGATATCACACATGACTCCTGATATCTGCTAGAACTACGTCGGTATTTCCCCAAAGAGGAAGGGATGATGCAGTATAGCGACGGTAGGTATTTCCCTCAGTGATGAGACCAAGGTTATCGAACCAGTAGGAGAACCTCCTCATACCACGTAAATAGCACCTGCACACAAATAACAAATACTCGCAAACCGACATGTTAAAGGGGTTTTCAATCCCTCCCCGGCAACGGCGCCATAAATTGGCATGTTGGCGGGAGACTATCTTAACTTGATCTTCCCCGGCAATGGCGGCAGAAATTCTTTCGGGTACGACGCCTCAAGATAGGCAAATAACGTGAGGTAAAAGTGGTAGATAGGATAAATAGATCGCGGAACAAATAAACTGCAGCAAGGTATTTTTGTATTTTTGGTTTAACAGATCTGAAAATAAAAGCAAAGGAAAAAAGATCGCAAAGGCAAATATGATGAAGAGAGACCCGTGGGCCTTAGGTTTCACTAGTGCTTCTCTCGAGAAAAATAGCAAACGGTGGGAAAAGAATTACCGCTGGGCAATCGATAGAACTTCAAATAATCATGACGATATCCACGCAATGATCATTATATAGGCATCACGTCCAAGATTAGTAGACTAACTCCTGCCTGCATCTACTACTATTACTCCACACGTCGACCGCTATCCAGCATGCATCTAGTGTATTAAGTTCATGGAAAAACGGAGTAATGCAATAAGAACGATGACATGATGTAGACAAGATCTATTTATGTAGAAATAGACCCCATCTTGTTATCCTTAATAGCAACGATACATACGTGTCGTTTCCCTTTCTGTCACTCGGATGAAGCATCGTAAGATTGAATCCATCACAAAACACCTCTTCCCATTGAAAGATAAGTAGATCAAGTTGGCCAAACGAAACCCAAATATCAGAGAAGAAACACGAGGCTATAATCAATCACGCATATAAGAGATTAAAGAAGTCTCAAATAAATTTCATGGATAAAAACATAGATCTGATCATAAACTCAGAGTTCATCGAATCCCAACAAACACACTGCCAAAAGACTTACATCATATGGATCTCCAAGAGACCATTGTATTGATAATCAAGAGAGAGAGAGGAATCCATCTAGCTACTAACTACGGACCCGTAGGTCTACAAAGAACTACTCACGCATCATCGGAGAGGCACCAATGGACATGATGAACCCCTCCATAATGGTGTCTAGATTTGATCTGGTGTTTCTGGACTCTGCGGCGGCTGGAATTGATTTTCCTCCCCCTTCATAGGGTTTCTGGAATATTGGCATATTTATAGAGCAAAGAGGCGGTGCGGGAGGCCAACGAGGAGGGCACAACCCACCGGGGCGCACCCTGGTGGGTTGTGCTCCCATCGGAGCTCCCCTGAGGTGCGTTCCTAGCCCATCGGATGTCTTCTGGCCCAAAAATAGCCACAAAAAGTGTCGCTGTGTTTGGACTCCGTTTGGTATTGATTTCCTGCGATGTAAAAAACATGCAGAAAACAAAAATTGGTACTAGGCACTATGTCAATAGGTTAGTACCAAGAAATGATATAAAATGACTATAAAATGATTGTAAAACATCCAAGAATGATAATATAAATCATGGAACAATAAAAAAATTATAGATACGTTGGAGACGTATGAGCATCCCCAAGCTTAATTCCTGCTCGTCCTCGAGTAGGTAAATGATAAAAACAGAATTTTTGATGTGGAATGCTACCTAACATGTTCATCACATTTATTTTCTTTATAGCATGGACATTTGGACTTTTATATGGTTCAAAGCAATAGTCTAGTTTTGACATGAAGACTTTAATACTCAATCATACCAACAAGCAACCATGTCTTTCAAAATACCAACACTAAAGCAAGTTATCCCTAGCCCATTATGCTCAATCATTGATCCATTCATGAAACACACTCAAATATTAGCTACACGCAATGCTTAAATACGATCATAGTGCCCCTTAGTTGGTGCTTTATGAGAGAAGATGGAGACTCAAATTCAAAATAAAAATTGCATAAGTAAAAGAAAGGCCCTTCGCACAAGGAAGTAGGGATTTGTAGAGGTGCCAGAGCTCAGAGCGAAAATTGAGAGATAAAAACATTTTGGGAGGCATACTATTCCCACCAACGAAAATGACTTAGAGCTCCCAACACTTTCCATGCTAGATACATCATAGGCGGTTCCCAAATAGAAAATAAAGTTTATTCCTTTTTCCACTATTACTTACACTTTCCATGGCTTGTCCATATCGACGGAATTTATTATTTTCATTTCGGGACTGGGCATCCCTGATACCTTTGTCATACTGTCGTGCAATGATAAGTGAATAAACACTCATGGTTAGAATAACACATCTAGCATGGAAAATATTGGCCACCCTTAACCGCCTCGCGAGCGGTAGAGCACACAAAAGAGAAATTTATTTTGAAAATTAGAGATGGCACATGCAAATTTGTTTAGATCAACATGGAAATACCGCATATAGGTAGGTATAGTGGACTCATATGGCAAAACTGGTTTAAAGGGTTTTGGATGCACAAGTAGTGATCATACTTAGTGCAAAATGAAGGCTAGCAAAATGATTGAGAAGCGACTAACCAAGAAACAAAAAATCTCGTACCCAAGCATTAAGCATAAGTAACACCGAATAATGCACCATAAGTAGGATATAAATTTCATTGCATAACTATTGACTTTCGTGCTTGCATAGGGAATTACAAACCTTAACATCAATATTCTTACTAAAGCACAATTACTCAACAACATGACTCACATATCATATCGTCATATCTCAAAACCATTACTAGGAATCAAGTTTTATTATATCCTCCTTGGATATCTATCACTTTGGGACTATTTTCATATGTTGCTTTTGATAAGCTCAAACAAATTTAAGTGAAGAACATGAGCATAATTTTCTTTCTCTCAAAATAATCTAACTGAAGCAAGAGAGAATTTCTTAAAAAATTTACTAACTCCCAAATAAATCTAAGTGAAGCATGAGAGCATTTCTTAAAAAAGTAACAAAGCACACCATGCTCAAAAAAATATAAGCGAAGTACTGGAGCAAATCCATGGCTCTAAAAAATTAATTGAAGCATAGGAGCAAGCATAACATAATTTTTGGCTCTCTCAAAAAGGTGTGTCGAGCAAGGATTTTTTTTGACAAGCCACTGTAGGGAAACACCCCACAACATTTCTTTTATTCCATTAAGAGATTATATGTACATGAGAGGGTTAGGATATACAAATGGGGTGGGGTGGAGAGATACAAAACTCAAGGAGGTAAAAAATATATCCACTTAAGTAGATCATCCCTAAATCTAGCCTTAATCATGTGAGCTAAAAGGGATATATCATGAGTAAAACCAGACTTCCATTTGCTGAATCTAGGGCGCTCATTGTTGAAAATCCTGGCATTTCGGACTGTCCAAATATTCCAGCAAGCAGTGAACACTACTTCAGAGAAAAAAGGATGGTGAAAATCCTTTCTGGCTGACAAAGAAGTGGTCCACATGGAAGTACCCTGCCAGGAGATCTGAAGGTAGTTCCATACCCTGCTGCTGAAGAGGCAGTTAAAAAAGAGATGATCTCTATCCTCTTTGAACCTAGCATGACAAAGAAGACAAAGATTTGACTCAGACACCTTCCAGTGCCTTCTTTCCAGCATATCCTGCGTGTTAAATCTGTCCATGATGAGCATCTAGGAAAACATATTGATTTTCATATTGCACCAACTTTTCCAAATCCAACCAAGCAATGGGTTGGGAATAATGGGTAGATGCACATGGATGTAGTATTTCTTAGCAGCATAAGTTTTACAATCACTACTCCACAGCCAAATATCATTGCAGGATGGATCATTATCAAGATTCTGAAGCAAAGAGGTGAGTGATTCCAACTCTTGATGGGCCCTGTCAGATAGAGGCCGGTGAAACATGTTGATCAAACTATCAGCCTGATGAGCCTGGAACACTTCTTCAGCAGTGCAGAAAGTGTCAATAACAAAGGAGAACAATCTTTGGAAACAAAGAGCTAGAGGCATTGTAGAATCTCCTACTGCCCAGGAATCTGACCAAAAAAGAAAAGTGTCTCCCCTGTTGGGCTGGACATATGTGACAGCTCTGTAATTATCCATTTTCTTGCAGATATCTTTCCACCAAAAAGAGCCACAGAGGGAGGTACCCTGAGGAACTGTAGTATGGTAATAGGTGTTCCAGACTAAATGCACCCAGGGTATATCAGCCTTGTTTAAGAACTTATCCACATGTTTAAGCAACATGGCCTCATTCTGAATGGACAGATTCTTAATGCCCAAGGATTAAAGACTTAAAACACAAAGCAAAACAAGCAAAGACTCATATCATACAAGACGCTCCAAGCAAAACTCATAATATGTGAAGAATAAAAATATAGTTTCAAGTAAAATACCGATGGTTGTTTGAATAAAGAGGGGATGCCACTCGGGGGCATCCCCAAGCTTAGTTGCTTGCTACTTCTTGAATATTATCTTGGGGTACCTCGGGCATCCCCAAGCTTAGCCTTTTGCTAATCCTTATTCCTGGTTGATGTTGAAGATCCTCCCTGACAACGGCGCTAGAAATTGCTTTTGATGTGTGCTAGAACTACGTTGGTATTTCCCCAAAGAGGAAGGGAAGATGTAGTACAGGGATGGTAGGTATTTACCTCACTGACGAGACCAAGGTTATCGAATGTGACAGCCTGAGACCGACGCTGAAGAAGATTCCCCTTTTATTCTGTTCTTGTCGGGTGTTTTCTCTGGTTGTCGCATTCATCATCACATCATGCGCATCATCTGCATTGCATCGGCACTCCGTTGCCGCCAGTTTCGAGAACCAACATCCGTTATTAGTTATCGGTTCTCTCTATTTTTCTCGTTGACCGTTTCGAGACCAACCACACATGCAAGCGCCCGCGGCATCGATAAAATATATTTTTAAAAGGTGTCCAAAAAATATTCTTGGATTGGGTTGAAATTTGGCGTGCGGGCTTATTTTAATATAGGTAGGTCGCCGCTAAATTACGTCGCAATCGGAGTCCATTTGATACGTGAACGGTCGACCGTAGCGGCACCATCATTGGTTATCATCAGACATTTTTGGTGTTTTAGAAACTCAATCGCCGGGTGCCGGTCTTCCCTCTCTTCCCACCTAACCTATTCTACACAACCCAACATCACCCACCTAGCCACCCCTCCGTTTTGAACCGTCGGATTGCAATCCAACAGCTCGAAAATGGGCTAATTTCCCTAACCCTAACCCCTTTCCCTATTTAAACAACCCTACCTGCCCAATTTGGACAGCCAACCCCTGCCTTGGGATTCGCGCTGACGTCAGTTGTGCTTCCCTGGCAATGGCTCCAGAAAAGGGCTGATCCTGCAATCTCTGGAGTTAGCTAGACGAATGCTTATAACAACTAACCTTCTCCTGCAACGACACCAGAAGAATGCTGATAGCACTCCCCGACAATGAAACTCGAAGAATGTTGTTGATGGCCCACCAGCGCGTGGGTTTGCAGCAGTTTTCGAGGGTAGAGTATTCGACCCAAATTTGTAGATCACCTAAAGGAGGTGAGAGTATACTCTCAAGTGTTAGCAGCTGAATTTGTCGGATCCAACCACACCTGAAAGATTAGTATCTGCAAGCACAATAGTAACAGTAAAGTAGTGTGATAACAACGGTGTTAGAAACGATCCGTTGACAGCAGACTATTCCTAACAATTGTATCAATGGAGCTTCCGTTGCCGCGTTGACGGAAGTTGTCAATTCCCGTCAACGGCCAGGTGAATCAAGAGTCTAACAGGTAGTAGCAGTGTAACGAGCAATAGCAGTAGCAAGGAACAACATTAGTGACAGCAGTAGCAAGTAGCAATAGTAGCAAGCGACAGTAGTAGCAACAGTAGTAGCAGTAGCAGCAGAGCAAGACAAGTAACAACAGTAGCAACAGTAGTAGCAGCAGCAGAGCAAGACAAGTAACAGCAGTAGCAACAGTAGTAGCAGGAGGAGATCAAGACAAGTAACAATAGTAGTAGGACAAACTCGTAGGCAATGGGTCGGTGATTTGTTTGGATGATATTCATCATCTAACAGCTATAACACAGAGAGATATGTGGCTAGCTCCCGTTCGTCAATGTGATGTAGGCATGCATTCCGTGTGTCGTCATACGTGCTTAGGGAAAAGAACTTGCATGACATCTATTGTCCATCCCTCCCGTGGCAGCGGGGTCCAAAAGGAAACTACGGAATATTGAGGTTCTCCTTTTAATAAAGAACCGGACCAATGCATTAGCACTTGGTGAACACATGAACTCCTCAAACTATGATCAACACCGGGCGTGGTTCCGGTTATTGTCACTCCGGGGTTGCCGGATCATAACACATAGTAGGTAAATACAACTTGCAAGATCGGATCTAAAACACACATATATTGGTGACAACATAATAATTTCAGATCTGAAATCATGGCACTCGGGCCCTAGTGACAAGCATTAAACATGGCAAAGTAGTAGCAACATCAAACTCAGAATATAGTGGATACCAGGGATCAATCCCCATCAAAACTAACTCGATTACATGATAGATCTTATCCTACTCATCACCGCCCAGCGAGCCTACGAATAGATTACTCACGAACAACGAAGAGCTTCATGAGAGGGAATAAGGTTGATGATGATGATGGCGACGATTTCCCCTCTCCGGAACCCAAGACGGACTCCAGATCTGCCCTCCAGATGAAGAACAGGAGGTGGCGGCGCCTCCGTATCGAAAATGCGACGAAAACTTCTCTTTTTCTTTTTTTCTAGGATGAAAGACAACTTATAGAGCAGGAGTTGGGGCGGCAGGTGCCTGTGGGCCCCAGAAGCCTGCCCACCGCCACCAGGGGGTGGTGGCGGAGCTGGGGCTTGTGGCCCACTGGCCCACCCCCTGAGGTGGAACTTGGCGCAGATATTTTTGATATTTTCCAAAACTGCTCCCCGTAAATTTTCAGGACGTTTGGAGAACTTTGATTTCTGCACAAAAATAACACCATGGCAATTTTGCTGAAAATAGCGTCAGTCCAGGTTAGTTCCATTCAAATCATGCAAATTATAGTCCAAAACAAGGGCAAAAGAGTTTGGACAAGTAGATACGTTGGAGATGTATCACGCGCCCCCACAAACCCTAGCCCCGCACCTCTCCCACCTCCTCCAGCCGTCAGGCCCGCAGGGCCCGAGCCAGGCCCTCCCGCCCCGGATCGGCCGAAGCCCCAGCTCACCCCTCCACCTCCTCGGGCACGAGCAGCAGAACCGAGCTGCAGCTCCTCCGCGCGGGCCACCGGACCCCGCCGCCAGCTGTCGCCCCGAGCAGCAGATCCAGCCCCAGGTCGTCGTGCCCCGTTGGAATCCGCTCCTCCGACCACTGCCACCGGCCGGATCCCGCATCGCCTGCCTCCTCCCGCCGGTGCTCGCTAGCCACTAGATCCGGCCAGATCAAGGAGGCCCCGACACCGCTAGCCCATTCCGACCGAAGTTCCTCCACCGCTGACCTCCCTCCGCGCCAGTCGGAGCGCCACCGCTAGTGCACACATCCACCGCAAGCTACGTCGCTAGCACCTCCTCCCCTCCCGATCTAGACGAGGTCCAGATCCCGCACGTGCCCCGTTAAACGCCAGCTGTGCTGTGCTACTTCAAAAAGATCCCCGGCAACGGCGCTAGAAATACTTCTGATGTTTGCTGTGTATCCCTTGCAATGGCGCCAGGAAATAGTTGTGTCGACGGCACCAGAAATCCTTCAGCTACGGCTACGCCTTAAGGGACTTCCTAGGCAAGTATGCAAAGGATTTCCCGTGTGGCCTTGGAGCCTTGCATTGGTGTTCCCTCGAAGCGGAAAGGGTGATGTAGCACAGCGACGGTAAGTATTTCCCTCAGTTTGAGAACCAAGGTATCAATCCGGCGGAAGAGTATCTCAAGATCATGCACAAACACAAAAGCTTGCACCCAACGCTAGGAAGGGGTTGTCAATCCCTTATAGATTGTATGCCAAGTGAGAACTGAAAGCAACAAAGTAACAAAGCAAAGTAAAAGTGGAGGTGTAAACGATAGATGTGAATAGACCCGGGGCCGTAGTGTTTACTAGTGGCTTCTCTCATAAAAGCAAGTAGACGGTGGGTGAACAAATTACTGTCGAGCAATTGATAGAACCGCGCAAAGTCGTGACAATATCTATGCAATGATTATTTCTATAGGCATCACGTTCGAAACAAGTAGACCGATACTTTCTGCATCTACTACTATTACTCCACACGTCGACCGCTATCCAGCATGCATCTAGTGTATTAAGTCCATAAGAACAGAGGAATGCCTTAAGCAAGATGACATGATGTAGAGGGATAATCTCAAACCAATGATAAAACCCCCATCTTTTTACCCTTGATGGCAACTACTTGATGTGTGCCTTGCTGCCCCTACTGTCACTGGGAAAGGTCACCACATGGTAGAACCCAAAACCAAGCACTTCTCCCATTGCAAGAATCATAGATCTAGTTGGCCAAACAAAACCCAAGACTCGGAGAAACTTACAAGGATATCAAATTATGCATATAAGAAATCATCAAAGACTCAAATATATATCATAGATAATCTGATCACAAATCCACAGTTCATCGGATCTCGACAAACACACCGCCAAAGAAGATTACATCGGATAGATCTCCATGAAGATCATGGAGAACTTTGTATTGAAGATCCAAGGGAGAGAAGAAGCCATCTAGCTACTAACTACGGACCCGTAGGTCTGAAGTGAACTACTCACGAGTCATTGGAGGGGCGATGATGATGATGAAGAAGCCCTCCAACTCCAAAGTCCCCTCCGGCAGGGCGCCGAGAAGGGTCTCCAAATGAGATCTCGCGGAAACGGAAGCTTGCGGTGGCGGAAAAGTATTTTCGAGGCTCCTCTGATTTTTTGCGGAATATTTGGGAATTTATAGGCCAAAGACCTAGGTTAGAGGGCGGCCTGGGTGGCCACAAGCTTGCCCACCGCCGCCTCCCCCCTGGTGGCGGAGTGGGGGATTGTGGGCTCCCTGGAGCCCACCTTGGCTTGGCCCAAAAGCCCCCTGGTCTTCTTCCATTCAGGAAAAAATCATTTCGGGGTTTTTCTTCCATTTGGACTCCGTTCCAAAATCAGATCTGAAAAGAGTCAAAAACATGGAAAAACATGAACTGGCACTTGGCACTGAATTAATAAGTTAGTACCAAAAAAATATAAAAGGTACATAAAACAACCAAAGAAGACAAGCTAACAACGTGAAACCATCAAAAATTATAGATACGTTTGAGACGTATCAGGCTGCCTCGCCCCAGTCCAGCTGGGCCAGGAACTGGCCCAACCCCGCGTCTCCCGCGATCCAGTGCCCCGTGGCCCATCTCCCTCCACATTTCGGCCTGCCTAGCCTCTTCCGCCATGGGCCTTAGCCTGCTAAGGTGAGCCAACACCCGAGTCCTCTATCTTGCGCCCTGTGCGCATTTTAGTATATTGCGCCCATGCCTGTTTCGGCCCAATAGTTAGTTTCGGCCCGTATTTTTTTAATATTATTACGGTGAATTCAGTATTTTCAGAAAAACATGCATTATTTCTAACGATCGTAGTTTTACATCCGTGTGTCAGATCACACAGAGTTAGATTTGTAAAACGTGTAGATTTTCGCGTATAATAATATTTTCCAACTCTCATGCATATTTAAAACTGTTTAGCGTGTTGTTTGCATCGGTTTGCGTGTCATCGTGTTAAAAACGGTTTAGGTCGTAGTTAATTAACCATAGCTCCATTGGAGATGAGCCATATATGTAAATGGACTAGAACGACGAGTAGAATCACATGAACCACTTTGTTTTGCAGTTTAACAAACATAAAAGGTGATTAGGACAAATCTAGACAGATTTAAAATTTAACACATGGGGTCAGTTCGGAGATGCTATATGTTGTTTCTGGCCTCATTTAAAATGCCTAGATAGGTAGATTAATTTGTGCTTCACCCCTTGCCATGATTAACAACATTTAATATTGTCGTGTAAGTAAATGGGAGGAACTAAATAATTAAATGTGAAGTTTCGTCAATATGCAACTCGTTGCATATTGAGCTTCACTTAAAGTGTAGCGTTTGACTGTTGTGTATTGCCATGCCGTGCCTTGCATGATTTAACGGAGCATGCATCATATGTGTTGTGCATCATGTCGTGCATGAGTAGTGGTGAATATAGTGTGTTGATTCTTGTTTTCGGTGTGCTTCGTCTCGATAGAGTTCTGCAAGCGTGTCGGAACGTGCGGACCCGTTCGACGACGTCGGTTCGTCTGCTTCATGGAGTCGTTCTTCTTCCTAGCTGGATCTCAGGCAAGAAGATCATTTCCCTAGATACTATTACTAGCATTGCCATGCTAGTTGTTTCGTTCATATCGTTATGTCTTCCTGCCTACCACCTGTTAAATACCAGCCTCTCAACATTGCCATGAAAACTTTCAACCTTTCTACAACCTAGCAAACCAGTGATTGGCTATGTTACCGCTTACTTAACCATTGGATAGCGTTGCTAGTTGCAGGTGCACTTGCTTCCATGTGCAAACATGGGTTCCTTGTCATATCACCACATTATTTCTAATTGATTTAATGCACCTATTTACTTCGTAAAAGGTGGAAGGCTCGGCCTTTCTAGCCTGGTGTTTTGTTCCACCTTTGCCGCCTTAGTTTCGGCTACCGGTGTTATGTTCCATAAATGAGTGCTCCTAACATGCTTGGGGTTGTTATGGGGACCCCCTTGACTTTCGTTTTGGGATAAAGCTCGTCTGGAAAAGCCCAACATTGGTACTGTATTTTCCCAACATAATAATTATGTTAATACTGAAAAACATAGGGTGTCATAAACCCGATGAGTAATTAACGAAATACACGGAGGGCCAATGCTGATGGTGATGGTCCAAAACAGAGCCACTTGTGGGGCGACCCGGGACAACTCGGGGGATGTCTATCCAGCCACCGTACGTAGTGCTCATCCATCGTGTCTTGAGAACAATATACATGGCTCCTATCGGGATCGTCGACACGTCGTGCGGCCTTGCTGGACTTGTTTTACCTTTATCGTGTGTCTTGTGCAAGGGATTCTTAGCATGCTTTGGCTTAACTCGAGGTTGAGGTTTTTCCAATAGGAACCCGAGGAGATCACGGGTTTCCCTGACCGAGGTCATTCCGTCGCAGCGTGTGGTAGTTTGTGATGGACTAGTTGGAGCATCCCTGCAGGGTTAAATCTTTCGAAAGCCGTGCCCGCAGTTATGTGGCAACGTGGAAACTTTGTTTAACATCCGGTTTTAGATAACTTGAAGAAATCTTAAATAAAATATGCCAACTGAGTGCTTCACCGTGACTGTCTCTTTCGTGAGCTCCTTCTCCGATCGAGGAGACGGAGGGGTTATGTCTGACGTAAGTAGGTGTTCAGGATCATTCAGTTGATCATCCCCCCCTCTTTATTCTCGTACTCATAAGTTAGCCACCAAATAAATGCTTAGTTGCGTGCAGCAGCCTCACCACTTAACCATACATCACCCATTAAGCTTTGCTAGTCTTGATACCCTTTGGAAATGAGATTGCTGAGTCCTCGTGGCTCACAGATTACAACAACACCAGTTGTAGGTGCAGGTAAAGGATATTAAGACGTGAGCATGATGATTGTTCATTTGGAGTTTCTTCTTCTTCTTCTTCTTTGATCTAGAATGGGTTCTAGGCCGGCAGCCTGGGATAGCAAGGATGGACGTCGTTGTTTTATCGTTTGTTTTCGTCCATAGATGGACCCTGCTCTTCTTCATGATGATTGTATGTACTGTATTGATGTGACTGTGATGTAGCTTGTGGCGAGTGTAAGCCAAGTCCTTATACTCATCTTTTCAGTACATGTACTTGTTACGATATCCATCCTTGTGAAACGACGAGATGCGTTTCTATCCCTGTGGAGGCCCTCGTGCCAAAATAAGGATAGGATCGCATCTTGCGCGTTACAAGTTGGTATCAGAGCAGTACTGACCTAGGAGCCTCCTTGATTGATCGAACTTGGCCGAGTCAAGTCTAGTAAAAACCTACTTTGAGTCTAGTTATATATCGGAGAGTAGTATTATTTTTTCTCCTCTTCTATGATCTCGTGAGGAATCTTGACGTAATAATTTTAATTCTACTCCTATTCTCACTCAAAAAGAATTTTAGGATCACACGGATATTTTTGGAATCGATATGTTGTCGATGTGAAGGAGTTCTGACTTGGTGCCTCCTGCTATGTTGATTTTATTCATGGGAGTTGAGCTCCAAGGGATTCTTGAGCACATCGTTATCATTTAGATTTCTTAGTATCTCAGGACGGAGGATATTCAAAAGTGATTCAATACTACTAGTGGTGAGATAACCCCGACATCCCTAGTACTGATGCAGAGAGTTCGAGGGTACTACCATACTTAGTATCGTTGTGTTTTCGAGGGTCTCGGATAGATGAGTATCTGAGGTCTTTGGTTATGTGTTGACGGATGTGATACACTGGACGTGTAGTGTTATTTCTAGGAGGTGAGTGATGGAATTTACTGCTTGTATCCGTGTACCCATTTGCATGACCAGAAATTTCGCGGGTTCTTAGGTGGGAATTCAAGTAGTCACTTATAGGACAATCTGTTGGGGAACATAGTAATTTCAAAAAATATCCTACGTCACACAAGGACCTATCTAGGAGAGACCAGCAACGAGCAAACGGGTAGAGCATCTTCGTACCGTTGAAGATCGCAATGCGAAAGCTTTACTATGAATCAGGTTGATGGAGTCATAGTTGCGACGATTCAAATCGCTGAAGATCCGACGCGAACACCGAACGTGCAGTGTCTTCGCGTTCAACACACCTACAGCCCATGGTCGTATCCTCCTACTTGACCCAGCAAGGAGGGAGGAGAAGTTGAGGGAGACAAAGGCAGCACGATTGCGTGGTGGCGGTTGAGCTATGTGGTTCTCCCGTAGGGCTTCGCCAAGCACCGCGGAGGAGGAGCAGGTGTAGGAGGGGGGGGGGGGGGGCTGAGCCAGGGGCTAGGGTTTAGATCCCATGCGCCTCCCCACAATATATATGGGTGGAGGGGGCTGGTTTCTTGCCCTCCAAGTCCATTGGGGCGTTGGCAAAGGTGGAAGGAAAGAAATCCAATCTTTCCCTTCCCTGCTGATTGTTATCCCCCCTTTTTAGGCATTTAGATCTTATCCCTTCGGCATATGATCTTATTCCTTCTAAGGTGGATCTTGCTGCGCCTTGGCCAGGGGTGTGGCTCCTTGCCCCCACTACCCACGTTCATGTGGGTCCCCCATGTAGGTGGGCCCCACTCCAGAATCTTCTAGAGCCTTCCTGGTACAATACCAAAAAATCCCGAACATTTTCCAGTGGCCAAAATAGGACTTCCATATATAAATCTTTACCTCTAGACCATTCTAGAACTCCTCGTGATGTCCAGGATCTCATCCAGGACTCCGAACAAATTTCAGTAACCACATATACGATTCCCATAACAACTCTAGCTTCACCGAACCTTAAGTGTGTAGACCCTACGGGTTCGGGAAACATGCAGACATGACTGAGACACCTCTCCGGCCAATAACCAACAGCGGGATGTGGATATCCATGTTGGCTCCCACATGTTACATGATGATATCATCGGATGAACCACAATGTCGAGGATTCTCAATCCCGTATGCAATTCCCTTTGTCTACCGGTATGATACTTGCCCGAGATTCGATCGTCGGTATCCCTATACCTAGTTCAATCTCGTTACCGGCAAGTCTCTTTACTCATTCCGTAACACATCATCCCATGGCTAACTCCTTAGTCACTATCAATGGCATCCATTGCCTATGATCAAGAAACCATGACCATCAATTAGCCAACTAGAGGCTCACTACGGACATGTTGTGGTCTATGTATTCACACATGTATTACGGTTTCCAGTTAATAAAATTATAGCATGAACAGTAGACAATTATCAAGAACAAGGAAATATAATAATAACCAATTTATTATTGCCTCTAGGGCATATTTCCAACAGTCTTCCACTTGCACTAGAGTCAATAATCTAGTTCACATCACTATGTGATTGTAATGAATCTAACACCCATGGTGTTTGATCATATCTTGCTTGTGAGAAAGGTTTTTAGTCAATGGGTCTGAACCTTTCAGATCCGTGTGTGCTTTACAAATCTCTATGTCATCCTATATATGCTGCTACTACGCACCATTTGGAACTATTCCACATGACTGCTCCATTATACGAATCCGGTTTACAACTCAGAGTTATTTGGATTAGTGTCAAAGCTTGCATCGACGTACCCCTTTATGACGAACTCTTTAATCACCTCCATAATCGGGAAAAATTCCTTAGTCCACTAGTTACTAAGGATAACTTTGACCATTCTCCAGTGATCCATTCCTGGACCACTCTTTACCTCTTGACTGACTCATGGCAAGGCACACTTCAGGTGTGGTACACAACATAGCATATTATAGAGCCTACAGCTGATGCATAGGGGACGACCTTCGTCCTTTCCCTTTCTTCTGCCATGGTCGGGCTTTTGAGTCTTACTCAAATTCACACCTTACAACACAGCCAAGAACTCCTTCTTTGTCGATCTATTTTGAACTCCTTAAAAAACTTGTCAAGATATGCACTTCGTTGAAAGTTCTGTCAAACACTTTGATATATCTCCATAGATCTTGATGTTCCATGTTCAAGTAGCTTAATCTAGGTTTTCCTTGGAAAAACACTTTTCAAACAACCTTATATGCTTTCCAGAAATTCTACATCATTTCCGATCAACAATATGTCAACCACATATACTCATCAGAAATTATATAGTGCTCCCACTCACTTTCTTGGAAATACAAGTTTCTCATAAACTTTTCATGAAACCAAAAGCTTTGATCACTCATCAAAGTGTATATTCCAACTCCGAGATGCTTGCTCCAGTCCATAGAAGGATCATTGGAGCTTTGCATACTTGTAAGCACCGTTTAGGATCGACAAAATCTTCTGGTTGTATCACATACAACCTTTCCTCAATGAAACCGTCGAGGAAACAATATTTTGACATCCTATCTCCAAGATTTCATAAATGATGCAGAAACTGTAACATAATTCCAACAGACTTTCAGCATCGCTACGAGTGAGAAAGTCTCATCGCAGTCAACTCTTTGAACTTTGTCAGAAACATCTTTGCGACAAGTCGAGCTTTCTTAATGGTGACTTTTCACCATCATCGTTTGTCTTCCTTTTAAAGGTCCATGTGTAGTTAACAGTCTTACGACCATCAAATAGTTCTTCCAAAGTCTAACTTTTTTTCATACATGGATGCTCCTCTCGGATTTCATGGCCTCCAGCCATTTGTCGGAATCCGGTCCCACCATAGCTTCTCGATAGCTCATAGGTTCATTGTTGTCCAACAACATGACCTCCAAGATAGGGTTACCTTACCACTCTATAGCAGCAGTATGTGACCTTGTCGACCTATGAGATTTGTAGTAACTTGATCTGAAGTTTCATGATCACAATCAGTAGCTTCCACTTCAATTGGTGTAGGTGCCACAGGAACAACTTCCTGTGCCCTGCTAGACACACTTGTTGAAGTGATGGTTCAATAACCTCATCAAGTTTCCACCATCCTCCCACTCAATTCTTTCGAGACAAACTTTTCCTTGAGAAAGGACCCGTTTCTAGAAAAAAACACTTTGCTTCCAGATCTGAGATAGGAGGTATACCCAACTGTTTTGGGTGTCCTATGAAGATGCATTTATCCACTTTGGGTTTGAGCTTATCAGGATGAAACTCTTTCAATTAAGCATCGTAGACCCAAACTTTTAAGAAACAACAACTTAGGTTTCTCTAAACCATAGTTCATACAGTGTCATCTCAACAGATTTACGTGGTGCCCTATTTTAAAGTGAATGCGGTTGTCTCTAATGCCTAACCCACAAACGATAGTGGTAATTTGATAAGAGATATCATAGTATGCACCATATCTAATAGGACACGACTATGACATAATCACACACCATCAGACTATAGTTTTCCAAGTGGCATGAGTTGTGAAACAATTTTCATGTGAAGCAATTTTCACATTGTCTTAAATGTTTACCAAACTCGTAACTCAAATATATATGTTTACCTCCACGATCACATCATAGACATATTATCCTCTTGTCGTGATGATCTTCAACTTCACTCTGAAATTACTTGAAACTTTCAATAATTCAGACTTGTGTTTCATCAAGTAAATACACTAGTATCTACTCAAATCATCTATGAAGTAAGAACATAATGATATCCACTGCGTGCCTCAGCACTCATTGGACTGCACACATCAAAATGTATTACTTCCAACAAGTTACTTTCTTTTTCCATCTCACTGGAAAATGAGGTCTTCAGCCATCTTGTCCATGTGGTATGATTTGCATGTCTCAAGTGATTCAAAATCAAGTGAGTCCAAACGATCCATTTGCATGGAGTTACTTCATGCGTTTATACCAATAGACATGGTTCGCATGTCTCAAACTTTTCAAAAACGAGTGAGTCCAAAGATCCATCAGCATGGAGCTTATTCATGCGTTTACACCAATAGGCATGGTTCGCATGTCTCAAACGATTCAAAAACGAGTGAGCCCAAAGATCCATCTGTATGGGCTTCTTCATGCGTTTTGCACCAATATGACTCAAGCAACAATGCTACAAGTAAGTGGTACTATCATTACTACTTTGTATCTTTTGGTAACAATATTATGAACATGTGTATCACTACGATCGATATTCGAAAAACCATTCATTTTAGGTGCAAGACCATTGAAGGTATTATTCAAATAAACACAATAACCATTATTCTCTTTAAATGAACAACCATATTGGAATAAACATAATCCAATTAAGTTCATGGTCAACGCAAAACACCAAATAACAATTATTCAGGTTTAACACTAATCTCGATGGTAGAGGGAGTGTGCGATGTTTGATCACATCAACCTTGGAAACACTTCCAACACACATCGTCACATCGCCTTTAGCTAGTCTCCGTTTATTCCGCAGCTCTTATTTCGAGTTACTAACAGTTAGCAACTGAACCGGTATCTAATACTCTGGTGCTACTAGGAGTACTAGTAAAGTACACATCAATATTATGTATATCCAATATACTTTTGTCGACTTTGCCAGCCTTCTCATCCACCAAGTATCTAGGGTAGTTCCTCTTAAGTGACTATTCCCCTTATTACATAAGCACTTAGTCTCGGGTTTGGGTTCAACATTGGGTCTCTTCACTAGAGCAGCAACTGGTTTGCCGTTTAATGAAGTATACCTTCATGCCCTTGCCCTTCTTGAAACTAGCGGTTTTACAAACCATCAACAATTGATGCTCCTTTTTGATTTCTACTTTCACGGTATCAAACATTGTGAATAGCTCAAGTATCATCATATCCATCCCTGATATATTATACTTCATTACGAAGCTCTAGTATCTTGGTGGCAGTGACTTAGGAGAACCATCACTATATCATCTGGAAGATTAACTCCCACTCGATTCAAGCGATTGTAGCACTCACACAATCTAAGCACATGCTCAATGATTGAGCTTTTCTCCCTTACTTTGTAGACAAAGAATCTTGTCGGGGGTCTCAAACCTCTCAACAAGGGCACGGGCATGAAATCCAAATTTCATCTCTTGGAACATCTCGTATGTCTCGCGATGTTCGAAACATCTTTAGCGCCTCGATTCTAAGCTATTTTAAGCATTATGCACTGAACTATCATGTAGTTATCAAAAACGTGTATGTCAGATGTTCGCAACATCCACAGAAGACGCTTGGAGTTCAGCTCACCGAGCGGTGCATTAAGGTCACAAGCCTTCTGTGCAGCAATGAGGACAATCCTCAGTTAACGGACCGAGTCCGCATAATTGCTACTATCAACTTTCAACGAAATTTTCTCTAGGAACATATCTAAAACAGCAGAGCTCGAGCGCAAGTTATAACATAATTTGCAAATACGTTTATGATTATGTTCATGATAATTAAGTTCATCTAATCATATCATTTAAAGAACTCCCACTTAGATGGACATCCCTCTCGTCATCCAAGTGATACATGATCCACGTCGACTAGCCCGTGTCCGATCATCACGTGAGACGGACTAGTCATCAATGGCGAACATCTCCGTTGATCGTATCTCCATACGACTCATGTTCGACCTTTTGGTCTCCCGTGTTCCGAGGCCATGTCTGTACATGCTAGGCTCGTCAAGTCAACTTAAGTGATTCGCGTGTGTAAATCTGGCTTACACCCGATGTATGCGAACGTTAGAATCTATCACACCCGATCATCACGTGGTGCTTAGAAACAACGATCCTTCGCAACGGTGCACACTTAGGGGGAATACTTTTCTTGAAATTTTAATGAGGGATCATCTTGTTTAATACTGTCCTTCTAAGAAAATAAGATATAGAAACATGATAAACATCACATGCAAATCACATAGTGACATGATATGGCCAATATCATCTTGCTCCTTTGAACTCTATCTCCTGGGCACGACATGATCATCACTGTCACCGGCATGAAACCATGATCTCCATCATTGTGTCTCTGTGAAGTCGTCTTGCCAAATATTACTTCTACTACCATGGCTAACGGTTTAGCAATAAAGTAAAGTAATCACATGGTGTTGCATCCCATACAATAAATCAAGACAACTCATATGGCTCCTGCCGGTTGTCATACTCATCGACATGCAAGTCACGAATCCTATTACAAGAACATGATCAATCTCATACATCACATATATAACATCACATCCTTTTGGCCATATCACATCACATAGCATACCCTGCGAAAACATGTTGGACGTCCTCTAATTGTTGTTGCATGTTTTACGTGGCTGATTTGGGTTTCTAGCAAGAACGCTTCTTACCTATGTGACAACCACAATGTTGATATGCCAATGCTATTTACCCTTCATAAGGACCCTCTTCTTCGAATCCGATCCGACAAAAGTGGGAGAGACAGACACCCGCTAGCCACCTTACGCAACAAGTGCATGTCGGGCCATGGAACCAGTCTCACGTAAGAGTACGTGTAAAGTCGGTCCGGGCCGCTTCATCCCACGATGCCGCCGAATCCAGATAAGACTGGTGATGGCAAGTAGTTGACAAAATCATCACCCACGAGAACAACAACGAGCAAAGGGGTAGAGCATCTTCATACCGTTGAACATCGCAATGTGGCTGCGTTACTATGAACGCGGTCGATGGAGTCGTACTCGCGGCGATTCAAATCACGGAAGATCCGATCCGAACACCAAACGTACGGTGTCTCCGCGTCCAACACACCTACAGCCCGGGGACGTCTCCTCCTTCTTGATCCATCAAGGAGGGAGGATAAGTTGAGGGAGAACTCCGGCAGCACGACAACGTGGTGGCGGTTGAGCTATGTGGTTCTCCAGCAGGGCTTCGGCAAGCACCACAGAGGAGAAGGAGGTGTAGGAGGGGGAGGGTTGCGCCAGGGGCTAGGGTTCAGCTCCCATGTGCCTCCCCACTATATATAGGGGTGGAGGGGCTGGTTTCTTTCCCCCAAGTCCATTGGGGCGTTGGCAAAGGTGGAAGGAAAGAAATCCCATCTTTCCCTTCCCCACCGATTGTTATTCCCCCTTTTGAGGGATCTTGATCTTATCCCTTTGGGATATGCTCTTATTCCTTCTAAGGGGGGGGGGGGATCTTGCTGCGCCTTGACTAGGGGTATGGGGTCTTGCCCCCACTACCCATGTTCATGTGGGTCCCCCATGCAGGTGGGCCCCACTCCAGAACCTTCGAGAACCTTCCTGGTACAATACTGAAAAATCCCGAACATTTTCCGTGGCCAAAATAGGACTTCCAATATATAAATCTTTACCTCCGGACCATTCTGGAACTACTCGTGACGTCCGGGATCTCATCCAGGACTCTGAACAACTTTAGGTAACCACATATATGATTCCCATAACAACTCTAGCGTCACCGAACCTTAAGTGTGTAGATCCTACGGGTTCGGGAAACATGCAGACATGACCGAGACACCTCTCCAGCCAATAACCAACATCAGATTATGGATATCCATGTTGGCTCCCACATGTTCCACGATGATCTCATTGGATGAACCACAATGTCGAGGATTCTCAATCCCGTATGCAATTCCCTTTGTCTTCGAGTATGATACTTGCCCGAGAGTCGATCGTCGGTATCCCTATATCTTGTTCAATCTCCTTACCGATAGGTCTCTTTACTCATTCCGTAACACATCATCCCATGGCTAACTCCTTAGTCACACTGAGCTCATTATGATGATGCATTACCGAGTGGGCCCAGAGATACCTCTCCATCACACGGAGCGACAAATCCCAGTCTTGAGTCGTACCAACCCAAGAGACACTTTTGGCGATACCCGTAGTGCACCTTTATAATCACCCAGTTACATTGTGACGTTTGATACGCCCAAAGCACTCCTACGGTATCCGGGAGTTGCACAATCTCATGGACTAATGAAATTATATTTGACATTAGAAAAGCTCTAGCAGACGAACTACATGATCTTGTGCTATGCTTAGGGTTGGGTTTTGTCCATCACATCATTCTCCTAATGATATGATCCCGTTATCAATGACATCCAATTTCGATGATCAGGAAACCATGACCATGTATTGATCAACGAGCTAGCCAACTAGAGCACTAGGGACATGTTGTGGTCTATGTATTCACACATGTATTACGGTTTCCGGTAAATAAAATTATAGCATGAACAAGGAAATATAATAATAACCAATTTATTATTGCCTCTAGGGAATATTTCCAACACAATCTTCCAACAGATGCATGATGTGAGGTTGGGGTTCGACATCTAGTGGATTTGTTTGTTCACGGTCATCTTACAGCGGTTCTCGTTGTCTCTCAAAGAGTCCTTGTAGCTTGCTACGACTTGGGGATGCTTCGTATGTCATGTGCACTGCCTTGTACATGATGGCTACTGTAGGATCGAGCCCGTGCAATCCTATTCATGAAAATATCGGACGAAATCTTGGTTATGAATTTGTTTTCGCTTGTTCCATAAGCCTCATCCTTTGTTTTGTTGGAGTATGGTAATTCGAGTTGATTCGATGTCAAATAGTGATTCATAACTTTCCAAGAGGTGCTCTCATATTTTTATGGGAATACTAATTCTTTTGCTCAATCAAGTTGTCTTATCAATTCTTTTCAACTAGAGTCGTCATGTCAATTCTTTTTAAACTGGTGTGCTTCTCTTCAAGTGAATTCAATCCTCTCCAATTTTGCAAGATCATTCTCTCATTTCTTTCTGGAGTTCACCTCATCTGTCCCAAGTTGTCTTTGTTTTTTCCCGCCCTTTTTCTTCAGTGATTCAATTATCATCCAAGTGCCTTTATTTTCAATGATGCTTCCGCTATCTTCTCTTCTATGTTGTATCCGGTGATTCATTGTGAAGATTCTCAGGAGTTCTAAGTTCATCATTTTTCATTCTTGTTCTATTTTCTGGTGGATTCAATTCAATATCTTGGTGTTCATCGTATCCTTTTCTTTTGTTGAATGATTCCCATGTTGGAAATTCTTATTCAAATCTTTCTTGTTTTTCATCTCTCCCCATTCTATCCGGAGTGTTGAAGGTGTCTCACAAGTTTCTTGTTTCAGTCCTTTCAAATATTTCGAGATTCCCAACCTCATCAAGTTTTCAGTTATACCAGTCCAATATCTCTCTTCCTAATCAATTGTTTCATCCAGTGTTTTCTTTTAGTGGCCCATAACCCACAGGTTTTTCCAGGATCTCATGTGCTCTTCTAATCTTTTTTGGAGGTTTCTAAATCTTTTCAAGTTTGACATAAGTATGATCCAATCATTCTTATTCCCTCTCCAAGATTGCTAAATCAATTTTATTTGTTCGCTCAACCTTTCTTTCTTCATTATTCCGGAGTGTCGCACTTATTCTTGATGGTGTTCTATTCATCATTTTCAGATTGGAAGACCGAAGGAGGGTTTCTCTCAAATCTTGTCCATTCTTTTGAAGATTGTCATCTCTCCTCGTGCTATCTTATCATTATTCCTAATCATGAGAATTCCTTCCATATATATCCGGTGCATTTCAGATTTGTTTTCATTCTTGATCCTCCAAATTCCATCATTTCAGAAGATTTCTTCGTTGTCAGCTTTCAGCTTTCATCCTCAATTCTTCTCATTTGTTGTCTCTTCATTTGTCTCTCAATTATTCTGATGCCTTGTTGAAGTTTTCTGTTATGCGGATCATGATGTCTTCATTCTCAATGAGTTCTTCAAGATTCTTGTGGTAGTACCTCATGTATTCTATCTCTTGCATTTCCAAGTGTAATTCTTCATTCATTATCCTTTGAGGTAGTGTTATAGCATTCTTGTTAGTGGAGGAGTCTCGAAGAGAATTGTTTCAAGAATGAGATATTTAAAACCACCAATCCTTTGATTATGAGATATTTTGACCCATGGTATGGTGTTTCCATTAATACAAGTTTTCAATGTATCCTTTTGGTGTCAGAAGTTGTGCATATCTTGTTTCTCCCAATCAATCCTTGTTTCTGTTAGTGGCTGGTTGTCACCTTATTATTTGGAAATGGTTTCCATAAGCCCACAACAAGCTTGTTCCTTTCGTTCTTGCTTTTCGAACAACTACGTTCAATTCTTCTTGCAAGGCTGCTTCTAAAATTCAATTGGGATGGAAATTGTCATTTTCTTCTTCATTCTGTTCTTCTCAAAGCTTTAGTTTCTATTCTCTTGTTCTAGAGTTGTGGTGATGTTGCTCTCTTCAATCTATCATCTTGTTCTATCAAGATCATATTCTCTCCTTGATTGTTAAATTTAGTTAGTTTGTTGTGAATCTTCTCAAGATCTTTCTATTTCATCTATTTTTGTCCCCTCTTGCTACCGAAGTGGTGCCGAAGTTTTGTGTGAATTCTTGCTTGTTTCTCATATCATTCTTCATCCCTTTGCAACCTTCAAGATTCACTGGTTTTTCTCGTTTGTCAAAGAAGCAACTAAGTTTTACCTCTTGCTCTTTCTCTTCCTCTTCCCCTCTTCATTCCTAGATCTCGGGGCGAGATCTCTTGTTAGTGTAGGAGAGTTGTGACAGCCCGAGACCAACGCTCCACAAGATCCCCCTTTTATTCCGTTCTCGTCGTGTGTTTCTTCTGGTTACCGCATTCATCATCGCATCGTGTGCATCATCTCCATTGCATCGGTACTCTATTGCTATCAGTTTTCAAAACCTGCATCCATTATTAGTTGTCGGTTCTCTCTATTTTCCTCGTTGACCGTTTCAAGACCAACCACACACACGCGCGCTTGCGACATCGATAAAATATTGTTTTTAAAGGTGTCCGAAAAGTATTCTCGGATTCGGTTGTAATTTGGCGTGCGGCCTTATTTTAATATAGGTAGGCCGTGTGCCAAATTTCATCGCAATCAGAGTCAGTTTGATGCTCGAACGGTCGACCGTAGCGGCACCATCATCGGTTATCGTCGAACGTTTTTGGTGTTTTAAAAACTTTGTCGCCGGGTGCCCGTCTTCCCTCTCTTCCCACCTAACCTATTCTACACAGCCCAACATCACCCACCTAGACACCCCTTCGTTTTGAACCCTCAGATCACAATCGAACGGCTCAAAAACGGGCTAATTTCCCTAACCCTAACCCCCCCTTTCCGTATTTAAACAGCCCTCCATGCCCAATTTGGACAGCTAGCCCAAGCCTCGGGATCTGCGCCCTCACAAACCTTAGCCCCACAGCTCTCCCACCTCCTCCAGCCACCAGGCCCTCCCGACCCGGATCGGCCGAAGCCCCACCTCGCCCACTCCTCCTCCTCGGGCACGAGCAACTGCCCCGAGTTGCAGCTCCTCCACGCCGGCCATCGGACCCCGCCGCCAGCCGTCCCCCCGAGCAGCATATCCAGCCCTAGGCCACCGTGCCCTGCCGGAATCCGCTCCTCCGACCGCCGCCACGCGCCGCCACCGGCCGGATCCCGCATCGTCCGCCTACTGCCTGCCGGTGCTTGCCAGCCACCGGATCCGGCCAAATCCAGGAGGCCCCGGCACCGTCAGCCCATTCCGACCAAAGTTCCTCCGCCACAGACCTCCCTCCACGCCGGCTCGAGCGCCACCATCGATGCGTGCAGCCATCGAAAGATGCGTCGCCAGCACCTCCTCCCCTCCCGATCTAGACGAGGTCCAGATCCCATGCCTGCCCCGTTAACCACCGGCTAGGCTTCCTCGCCCCGGCCTAGCTCGGCCAGCAGCCGGCCCGGCCCTGTGCCCCGTGTCCCATCTCCCTCCACCTTTCGGCGTGCCCAGCCTCTTCCGCCATGGGCCTCGGCCTGCTAAGGTGATCCAACACCGGAGCCCTCTATCTTGCACCCTGTGCACATTTTAGTGTATTGCGCCCATGCCTGTTTCGGCCCAATAGTTAGTTTGTGCCCGTAGGTTTTTTTATTATTATTACGGCAGATTCAGTATTTTCAGAAAATCATGCATTATTTCAAACGGCCATAGTTTTGCATCCGTGCGTCGGATCGCAGAGAGTTAGATATGTAAAACGTGTAGATTTTCGCATAGAATAATATTTTCCAACTCTCATGCATATTTAAAACTGTTTAGCATGTTGTTTGCATCGGTTTGTGTGTCATCGTGTTAAAAACGGTTTAAGTCGTAGTTAATTAACAGCAGCTCCGTTGGAGATGAGCCATAATGTAAATGGACTAGAACGACGAGTAGAATCACGTGAACCACTTTTTTTTGCCATTTAACAAACATAAAAGGTGATTAGGAAAAATCTAGAGAGATTTAGAATTTAACACATGGGGTCAGTTCGGAGATGCTATATGTCGTTTCCGGCCTCGTTTAAAATGCCTAGATAGGTAGATTAATTTGTGCTTCACACCTTGCCATGTTTAACAACATTTAATATTGTCGTGTAAAGAAATGGGAGGAACTAAATAACTAAAAGTGAATTCTCATAAATATGCAACTCGTTGCATATTGAGTTTCACTTAATGTGTAGCGTTTGACTGTTGTGAATTGCCATGTCGTGCCTTGCATGATTTAACCGAGCATGCATCATATGCGTTGTGCATCATGTCGTGCAGGAGTTGTGGTGAATATTGTGTGTTGATTCTTGTTTTCGTTTGCTTCGTCTCGATAGAGTTCCGCAAGCGTGTCGGAATGTGAGGACCCGTTCGACTACGTCAGTTCGTCTGCTTCACGGAGTTGTTAGTCTTCCAAGAGGGATCTCAGGCAAGATGATCGTTTCCCTAGATACCATTACTATGATTGCCATGTTGGTTCTTTCGTTCCTATCATTATGTCTCGCTGCCTACCACCTGTTAAATATCAGCCTTCCAACATTGCCATGAAAACCTTCAACGTTTCTACAACCTAGCAAACCACTGATTGGCTTTGTTACCGCTTTCTTAACCATTGGATAACATTGCTAGTTGCACGTGCAGTTTCTTCCATGTGAAAACATGGGTTCCTTTTCATATCACCATATTATTGCTAATTAATTTAATGCACCTATATACTTGGTAAAAGGTGAAAGGCTCGGCCTTTCTAGCCTGGTGTTTTGTTCCACCTTTGACGCCTTAGTTTCGGCTACCGGTGTTATGTTCCATAAATGAGCGCTCCTAACATGCTTGGTGTTGTTATGGGGACCCCCTTGACTTTTGTTTTGGGATAAAGCTCGTCTGGCAAGGCCCAACATTGGTACTATATTTGCCCAACATAATAATTCTGTTAATACTAAAAAACATAGGGTGTCATGAACACGAGGAGTAATTCAACATAATATAGGGAGGGCCAGATCTGATGGTCTTGGTCCAAAACAGAGCCACTTGCGGGGCCATCCGGGGCAACTCGGGGATGTCTATCCGGCCACCGTACGTAGTTCTCATCTGTCGTGTCCTGAGAACGAGATACACGGCTCCTATCGAGATCTTCAACACGTCGGGCGGCCTTGCTGGACTTGTTTTACCTTTCTCGAGCGTCTTGTGCAAGGGATTCCGAGTATGCTTTGGGTTATCTCGAGGTTGAGGTTTTTCCAATAGGAACCCGAGGAGATCACGGGTTTGCCTGATCGAGGTCATTCCGTCGCAGCGTGTGGTAGTTTGTGATGGACTAGTTGGAGCACCCGTGCAGGGTTAAATATTTCGGAAAGTCGTGCCCACGATTATGTGGCAACATGGAAACTTTATTTAACATGCGGTTCTAGATAACTTGAAGTAAGCTTAAATAAAATATGCCAACTGAGTGCATAACCATGACTGTCTCTTTCGTGAGCTCCTTCTCCGATAGAGGACATGGTGGGGTTATGTATGATGTAAGTAGGTTTTCAGGATCATTTAGTTGATCATCAATAGATCACGTCCATTGTGCGTAGTTCATCCCCCACTTTATTCTCGTACTCGTAAGTTAGCCACCAAATAAATGCTTAGTCGCTTGCAGCAACCTCACCACTTAACCATACCTCACCCATTAAGCTTTGGAATACCTTTGGAAATGATATTGCTGACTCCCCGTGGCTCACTGGTTACTACAACACCAGTTGCAGGTACAGGTAAAGGATATTAAGACGTGAGCGCGATAATTGTTCATTTGGAGTTTCTTCTTATTATTCTTTGTTGATCTAGGATGGGTTCTAGGCCGGCAGCCTGGGATAGCAAGGATGGGCGTCGTTCTTTTATCTTTTTTTCGTCCGTAGACGGACCGTGCTGTTCTTCATGATGATTGTATGTATTGTATTGATGTGACTCTCATGTAGCTTGTGGCGAGTGTAAGACAACTCCTTATACTCATCTTTTCAGTACATATACTTGTTACGATATCTATTCTTGCGAAATGATGAGATGCGTTTATATCCGTGTCGAGGCCCTCGTGCCAAAATAAGGATAGGACCGCATCTTGGGCGTTACATCAAACCAGTTGGAGAACCTCGTCACACCACGTAAACAGCACATGCACACAAATAAGAAATACTCGCAACCCGACGTGTTAAAGGGGTTGTCAATCCCTTCCCAGCAACGGCGCCAGAAATTGGTACATTGGCGGGACACTATCTTGACTTGATCTTCCCCGGCAATGGCGTCAGAAATTCCTTTCGTGTACGGCGCCTCAAGATAGGCAAATAACATGACGTAAAAGTGGTAGATAGGATAAATAGATCGCAGAACAAATAAATTGCAGCAAGGTATTTTTGTATTTTTGGTTTAATAGATCTGAAAATAAAAGCAAAGGAAAATATGATGAAAAGAAACCCCGGGGCCGTAGGTTTCACTAGTGGCTTCTCTCGAGAAAAATAGCAAACGCTGGGAAAACAATTACTGTTTGGCAATTTATAGAACTTCAAATAATCATGACGATATCCAGGCAATGATCATTATATAGGCATCACGTCCAAGATTAGTAGACTGACTCCTGCCTGCATCTACTACTATTACTCCATACATCGACCGCTATCCAACATGCATCTAGTGTATTAAGTTCATCAAAAAATGGAGTAATTTAATAAGAACGATGACATGATGTAGACAAGATCTATTTATGTAGAAATAGACCCCATTTTGTTATCCATAATAGTAATGATACATACGTGTTGTTTCCCTTTCTGTCACTCGGATCAAGCACCGTAAGATCGAACCCGTCACAAAGCACCGCTTCCCATTGCAAGATAAATAGATCAGGTTGGCCAAACAATCCCCAAATATCGGAGAAGAAATATGAGGCTATAATCAATCACGCATATAAGGGATCAAAGAAGACTCAAATAACTTTCATGGATAAAAACATAGATCTGATCATAAACTCAAAGTTCATCGGATCCCAACAAACATACCACAAAAAGACTTACATCATCTAGATCTCCAAGAGACCATTGTAGTGATGATCAAGAGAGAGATAGGAAGCCATCTAGCTACTAACTATGGACCCGTAGGTCTACAAAGAACTACTCACACATCATCGAAGAGGCACCAATGGACATGATGAACCCCTCTATGATGGTGTCTAGATTGGATCTTGTGTTTCTGGACTCTGCGGCGGCTGGAATTGATTTTCGTCCCCTTCTTAGGGTTTCTGGAATATTGGGGTATTTATAGAGCAAAGAGGCGTCGCGGGAGGCCAACAAGGAGTGCACAACCCAGCAGGGGGCGCGTGGGCCCCCAGGCGCGCCCTGGTGGGTTGTGCTCCCATTGGAGCTCCCCTCACGTGTGTTCTTGGCCTACTGGATGTCTTTGGGCCAAAAAATCCAAAACAAGTTTCGCTGCGTTTGGACTCCGTTTGGTATTGATTCATGTGATGTAAAAAACAACTAGCACTGGGCACTATGTCAATAGGATAGTACCAAAATATGATATAAAATGATTGTAAAACATCCAAGAATGATAATATACAACATGGAAAAATAAAAAATTATAGATACGTTGGAGACGTATCAACTCCCCCGAGTTGCAGCTTATGTTGAAGCAGACAATGAACAAGCTCGCCTAGACGCCCTTGATGCATTGGACGAGGAACATGCCCTTGTCACTTCAAAATGATCAATACATCAACAAGACCTATGTTACTATCACATCCGTAGAGTCTGCAACCGAACTTTCCAGGAAGGCGACTTAGTACTCCATTTGATTCAAGACCAAACAGACAGGCACAAACTTTCACCACCATGCGAAGGGCTTTTTGTTATGAGAAAAACCTGAAGAATGGGTCATATTATCTGATTGACATACGTGAGCATAAGAAGTCACGTACCTCGGAGGATGAAACAAACAGGTCTTGGAACATTGCTCATCTTTGGCCTTAGTACACTTAGAGCCACTCGCTCCACAACATTGTACGTACCTATGTATACATCTTTGTGTTCAATATAATAAAGCTCGCACCCCCGAAACTAGGGGTCTCTGCCATTTCACCTACAAAATTGCCTCAGTCTTTATTCTTTGAAACACGGGTCAGTTGGCGGATCCTGACTCAACAAGTTAGCTAGTTATAATTTCACTCTTGACCCGGCTACAAGCCAAACACAAGAAAAATTATGGTTAAACCTGCCTGTCTGCAAGATGCTTCTCCGAACAAGGTGACCCCATGTACTCTCGATAAGTCAATCCTTCGGGACCCTAAACTTATCCAAGTTAAAACACGCTTGTGTCACGTGAGAGCCAGCATACAAAAAGCTGTTGGAAATATTCCCTAGAGGCAATAATAAATTGGTTATTATTATATTTCCTTGTTCATAATAATCGTTTATTATCCATGCTAGAATTGTATTGATTGGAAACTCAAATACATGTGTGGATACATAGACAAGACATTGTCCCTAGTGAGCCTCTAGTTGACTAGCTCATTGATCAAAGATGGTCAAGGTTTCCTAGCCATAGACAAGTGTTGTCACTTGATAACGGGATAACATCATTGGGAGAATGATCTGATGGACAAGACCCAAACTATAAATGTAGCATATGATTGTATCAGTTTATTGCTACTGTTTTCTGTATGTCAATGTATCTGTTCCTATAACCATGAGATCATGCAACTCCCGGACACCGGAGGAATACCTTGTGCGTATCAAACGTCGCAACGTAACTGGGTGACTATAAAGGTGCTCTACAGGTATCTCCGAAGGTGTCTATTGCGTTGGCATGGTTCAAGACTGGGATTTGTCACTCCGTGTGACGGAGAGGTATCTCGGGGCCCACTCGGTAATACAACATCACAACAAGACTTTGAAGCAATGTCACTAAGGAGTTACTTACGGGATCTTGAATTACGGAATGAGTAAAGAGACTTGCCGGTAATGATATTAAACTAGGTATAGAGATACCGACGATCAAATCTCGAGCAAGTATCATACTGAAGGACAAAGGGAATAGTATACGGGATTATATGATCCTTGACATAGGGGTTCAACCGATGGAGATCTTCGTAGAATATGTAGGAGACAATATGGACATCCAGGTCCTGTTGTTGGTTATTGACTGGAGAGTGTCTCAGGTCATGTTTGCATAGTTCTCGAACCCACAGGGTGTACACACTTAAGGTTCGGTGACGTTTCGGTATGGTTGAGTTATATGTGTTGGTGACCAAAGTTTTGTTCGGAGCCCCGGATGAGATCCCGGACATCACAAGGAGTTCCGGAATGGTCCAGAAATGAAGATTTATATATAGGAAGTTGGTGTTTGGATTCCGGAAGGTTTTTGGGCATTGTCGGTAGTGTACTCGGAGTGACGAATGGGTTCCGGGGGCCCACTAGGTGGGCCCACCACGCCCCAAGGGGTCCACATAGGTTTATTGGATGCGCAATAAGGCATAATGGGCTGAAAAGGTCATCCAAGGAAAGCCCATGAGGAAAAAGTGGAAAATCCAAAAGAGGTGGGAAATTTAGGAAGGAGTCCTAATCCAATTGGGATTGGAGGAGGACTCCTCCCTCCTCCACTTCGGTCGATCCAAGGGAGCCTCCCTTGTGGCGCAAGGCTGACTCCTCCTTCCTCCTATATAAACTAGAGGTTTAGGGATTTTTTAGACACAAGTTTGCCACGTGCTGCCCTCTCCTCTAGATCTTAGTTCTTCCTCTAGATCGGTTCTCTGCGGAGCTCGAGCGGAGCCCTGCATGAATAGATCACCACCACCACGGGAGTGCCGTCACGCTACCGGGGAACTCATCTACATCCCCGTCTCTCTTGCTGGATCAAGAAGACGGAGATCGACATTGAGTTGTACGTGTCCGGTACGCGGAGGTGCCGTCCGTTCGGCACTTGATCGTGGGACGGATCATGAAGACGTACCACTACATCAACCACGTTTATTAATGCTTACACTTAGCAATCTACAAGTGTATGTGGATCCGTTCTCCCTCTAGTAGATGATCATCACCATCATAGGTCTGCGTGTGCGTAGGATTTTTTTTTCTTTCCCATGCAACGTTACCCAACAGTGGCATCATGAGCTAGGTTCATGCGTAGATGATATCTCGAATAGAACACAAAAGAGTTTGTGGGTGTTGATGTTCTTTTTGCTGCCCTCCTTAGTCTTTTTTCGATTTGGCGGTATTGTTGGACTGAAGCTGCCCGGACCAACCTTACTTGTTCGCTTACAAGAGACCGGTTTCATCGACTAACATGCAACTTGTTGCATAAAGATGACTGGCGGGTGCCTGTTTCTTCAACTTTAGTTGAATCGGATTTGACTGAGGCGGTTCTTGGAGAAGGTTAAATAGCAAATTGCATATCACCATTGTGGCTTTGCGTAAGTAAGATGTGATCATACTAGATACCCATAGCAGCCATGTAAAACATACAACAACAAATTAGAGGACGTCTAACTTGTTTTTGCAGGGTATGCATGTGATGTGATATGGCCAAAGACATTATATGATATATTGGATGTATGAGATGATCATTTTGTAATAGTTAAATATCGACTTGCACGTCGATGCTACGGCAATCGGCAGGAGCCATAGGGTTGTCTTTAAACTAACATTTGTGCTTGCAGATGCGTTTACTATATTGCTAAGTAGTAGCTTTAGTAGTAATAGCATAGATAGCACGACAACCTCGATGACGGCACAATGATGGAGATCATGGTGTGGCGCCGGTGACGATGAAGATCATGCCGGTACTTTGGTGATCGAGATCAAGAAGCACAAGATCATGGCCATATCATGTCACTTATGATTTGCATGTGATGTTAATCCTTTTATGCACCTTATTTTTCTTAGAACGACGGTAGCATTATAAGGTGATCCCTCACTAAAATGTCAAGATAAAATTGTGTTCTCCCCGACTCTGCACCATTGCGACAGTTCGTCGTTTCGAAACACCACGTGATGATCGGGTGAGATAGACTCAACGTTCACATACAACGGGTGCAAAACAGTTGCACACGCGGAACACTCGGGTTAAACTTTACGAGTCTAGCATGTACAGACATGGCCTCGGAACACAAGAGACCGAAAGGTTGAGCATGAATCATATAGTTGGTATGATCAACATGGAGATGTTCACCACTGAAACTATACTCAACTCATGTGATGATCGGACTTGAGTTAGTGGATTTGGATCATGCGCCACTCGAATGACTAGAGGGATGTCTATTTGAGTGGGATTTCTTAAGTAATATGATTAATTGAACTCATTATCATGAACATAGTCAAAAGGTCTTTGCAAATTATGTTGTAGCTTGAGGTGTAGCTCTATTGTTTTTAGATATGTTCCTAGAGAAATTTTAGTTGAAAGATGATAGTAGCAATTATGCGGACTGGATCCGTAAACTGAGGATTCTCCTCATTGCTACGCACAAGGCTTATGTCCTTAATGCATTACTCGGTGTGCTGAACCTAAAGCGTCGTCTGTGGATGTTGTGAACGTGTGACATACACATTTTTGATGACTACGTGATAGTTTAGTGCGTAATGCTTAACGGTTTAGAATTGAGGCACCAAAGATGTTTTGAACGTCATGGTACATATGAGATGTTCCAAGAGATGAAATTGGGATTTCATGCTCGTGCCCTTGTTGAGAGGTATGAGACCTTCGACAAGATTCTTTGTCTACAAAGTAAGGGAGAAAAGCTAAATCTTTGAGCATGTGCTCAGATTGTCTGAGTGCTACAATCGCTTGAATCGAGTGGGAGTTAATCTTTCAGATGAGGTAGTGATGGTTCTCCAAACTCACTGCCACCAAGCTACTAGAGCTTCGTGATGAACTATAAACATATCAAGGATAGATATGATGATCCTTAAGCGATTCGCAATGTTTGACACTTCGAAAGTAGAAATCAAGTAGGAGCATCAATTGTTGATGGTTAGTAAAACCACTAGTTTCAAGAAGGGCAAAGGTATCGAAGGGATACTTCATGAAACACCAAACTAGTTGCTGCTCTAATGAAGAAACCCAAGGTTGAACCCAAACTCGGTACTAAGTGCTTCAGTAATGAGGGGAACGGTCACTGAAGCGGAACTACCCTAGATACTTGGTAGATAAGAAGGCTGGCAAAGTCGACAAAAGTATACTGGATATATCTGATATTGATGTGGACTTTACTAGTACCCCTAGTAGCACTAGGGTATTAGATACTGGTTCAGCTGCTAAGTGTTTGTAACTCGAAATAAAACCTACGGAATAAACAGACACTAGCTAAAGGCGAGGTGACGATGTGTTGGAAGTGTTTCCAAGGTTGATGTGATCAACATCGCACGCTCCCTCTACCATCGAGATTAGTGTTGAACCTAAATAAATGTTATTTGGTGTTTGCGTTGAGTATGAACATGATTGGATTGTGTTTATTGCAATACGGTTATTCATTTAAGTTTGAGAATAAAAGTTATTCTCTTTGCATGAATAATACCTTCGATGGTCATGCACTAATATGAATGGTTCATTGAATCTCGATCATAGTGATACACATGTTCATAATATTGATGCCAAAAGATATAAAGTAGTAATGATAGTACCACTTACTTGTGGCACTGCCGCTTGAGTCATGTTGGTATAAAATGCATGAAGAAGCTCCATGCGGATGGATCTTGGTACTCACTCATTTTTGAAACGTTTGAGACATGCAAACCAAGCCTATTGGTATAAACGCATGAAGAAACTCCATGCAGATGGATCGTTTGGACTCACTTGATTTTGAATCACTTGAGACATGCAAATCATATCACATGGGCAAGATGACTGAAGGCCTCGTTTTCGAGTGATATGGAACTAGAAAGTAACTTATTGGAAATAATACACTTGGATGTATGCACTCCAACGAGTGCTGAGGCACGCAGTGGATATCGTTATGTTCTTAGTTCACAGATGATTTGAGTAGATACTAGTGTATTTGCTTGATGAAACACATGTCTGAATTATTGAAAGGTTCAAGTATTTTCAGAGTGAAATTGAAGATCGTCGTGACAATAGGGTAACATGTCTACGATATGATCATAGAGATGAATATCTGAGTTGCATGTTTGGTACACAATTAAGACAAATGTGAAAATTGTTTCACATCTCATGCCACCTAGAACACTATAGTGTGATGGTGTGTCCGAACATCATGGTCGCGCCCTATTTGATATGGTGCATACCATGATGTCTCTTATCGAATTACCACTATCATTTATGGGTTATGCATTAGAGATAACCGCATTCACTTTAAATAGGGCACCACGTATTTCCGTTGAGATGACACCGTATGAACTATGGTTTAGAGAAACCTAAGTTATCGTTTCTTAAAAGTTTGGGGCTGTGATGCTTATGTGGAAAAGTTTCAGCATGATAAGCTCGAACCCAAAGCGGATAAATGCATCTTCATAGGACACCCAAAACAGTTGGGTATACCTCCTATCTCTGATCCGGAAGCAAAGTGTTTGTTTCTAGAAATAGGTCCTTTCTCGAGGAAAAGTTTCTTTCGAAAGAATTGAGTGGGGGTGGTGGAACTTGATGAGGTTATTGAACCGTCACTTCAACCAGTGTGTAGCAGGGCACATGAAGTTGTTCCTGTGGCGCCTACGCCAATTGAAGTGGAAACTGATGATAGTGATCATTAGGCTTCTGATCAAGTTGCTACAAACCTCTTAGGTTGACAAGGTCGCGTACTGCTACAGAGTGGTACAATAACCCTGTCTTGGAGGTCATGTTGTTGAACAACAATGAACCTACAAGCCATGAAGAAGCGATGGTGGGCCCGAATTTCGACAAATGGTTGGAGGCCATAAAATCGAGAGAGGATCCATGTATGAAAACAAAGTGTGGACTTTGGAAGAACTACTTGATGGTCGTAAGACTACTAAGTACAGATGGATCTTTAAAAGGAATATAGACGATGATGGTGAAAAGTGACCATTATGAAAAGCTCGACTTGTCGCAAAGATGTTTCCGACAAGATCAAAGAGTTGACTATGATGAGACTTTCTCACTCATAGCGATGCTAGAAGTTTGTTGGAATTATGTTAGTAGTTTCTGCATTATTTATGAAATATTGCACATAGGATGTCAAAAACATTGTTTCCTCGATGGTCTCCTTGAGGAAAGGTTGTATGTGATACAACCAGGAGGTTTTGTCGATCCTGAGGATGCTAACAAGTATGCAAGCTCCAGCGATCCTTCTATGGACTGATGCAAGCATCTCGGAGTTGGAATATACGCTTTGATAAGATGATCAAAGCTTTTGGGTTTATACAAGGTTTATGAGAAACTTGTATTTCCAAAGAAGTGAGTGGGAACACTATAGAATTTCTGATAAGTATATGTGGTAGACATATTGTTGATCGGAAGTAATGTTGAATTTCTGGAAAGCATAAAGGGTTGTTTGAAAGGAGTTTTTTAAAGGAAGACCTGGATGAAGCTACTTGAACATTGTGCATCAAGATCTATGGTGATAGATCAAGATGCTTAATAAGAACTTTCAACGAAATGCATGCCCTGACAAGTTTTCGAAGGAGTTCAAAATAGATCGGCAAAGAAGGAGTTCTTGGCTGTGTTGTAAGGTGTGAATTTGAGTAAGACTCAAAGACCGACCACGGTAGAAGAAAGAGAAAGGACGAAGGTCATCCCCTATGCCTTAGTCGTAGGCTCTAAATTATGCCATGCTGTGTACCGCACCTGATGTGTGCCTTGCCATGAGTCTGTCAAGGGGTACAAAGAGTGATCTAGGATTTAATCACTGAACAACGGTCAAAGTTATCATTAGTAACTAGTGGACTAAGGTATTTTTTGGATTATGGAGGTGATTAAAGAGTTCGTCGTAAAAGGTTACGTTGATGCAAGCTTTGACACTAATCCAAATAACTCTGGGTAGTAAACCAGATTCGTATAGTGGAGCACTCATTTGGAATAGTTCCAAATGGTGCGTGGTAGCAACATCTATAGGATGACATAGAGATTTGTAAAGCAAACAGGGATCTAAAAGGTTCATATCCATTGACTAAAAACCTCTCTCACAAGCAAGATATGATCAAACCCCATAATTGTATGGGTGTTAGGTTCATTACAATCACATAGTGATGTGAACTAGATTATTGACTCTAGTGCAAGTGGGAGACTATTGGAAATATGCCCTCGAGGCAATAATAAATTGGTTATTATTATATTTCCTTGTTCATAATAATCGTTTATTATCCATGCTAGAATTGTATTGATTGGAAACTCAAATACATGTGTGGATACATAGACAACACACTGTCCCTAGTGAGCCTCTAGTTGACTAGCTCATTGATCCAAGATGGTCAGGGTTTCCTGACCATAGACAAGCGTTGTCACTTGATAACGGGATCACATCATTGGGAGAATGATGTGATGGACAAGACCCAAACTATAAACGTAGAATATGATCGTATCGGTTTATTGCTATTGTTTTCTGCATGTCAATGTATCTGTTCCTATGACCATGAGATCATGCAACTCCCGGACACCGTAGGAATACCTTGTGTGTATCAAACGTCGCAATGTAACTGGGTGACTAGAAAGGTGATCTACAGGTATCTCCAAAGGTGTGTGTTGGGTTGGCATGGATCAAGACTAGGATTTGTCACTCCGTGTGACAGAGAGGTATCTCGGGGCCCACTCGGTAATAAAACATCACGACAAGCCTTGCAAGCAATGTGACTAAGGAGTTAGTTACGTGATCTTGTATTACGAAACGAGTAAAGAGACTTGTCGGTAACGAGATTGAACTAGGTATAGAGATACCGACGATCAAATCTTGGGCAAGTAACATATCGAAGGACAAAGGGAATAGTATACGAGATTATATGAATTCTTGACATAGAGGTTCAACAGACACAGATCTTCGTAGAATATGCAGGATCCAATATGGACATCCAGGTCCTGCTGTTGGTTATTGACCGGAGAGTGTCTCTGGTCATGTTTGCATAGTTATCGAACCCGCAGGGTCTGCACACTTATGATAGATGACGTTTCGGTATAGTTGACTTATATGTGTTGGTGAACGAAGATTGATATATAGGAAGTTGGTCTTTGGATTCCGGAAGGTTTTCGGGCATTGCCGGTAGTGTACCGGGAGTGACGAATGGGTTCCTAGGGCCCACTGGGTGGGCCCACCACACCCCAAGGGGTCCACATGGGTTTATTGGATGCACAATAAGGCATAATGGGCTGACAAAGTCATCCAAGTAAAGCCCATGAGGAATAAGTGGAAAATCCAAAAGAGGTGGGAAATTTAGGAAGGAGTCCTAATACAATTGGGATTGGAGGAGGACTCCTCCCTCCTCCACTTCGGCCGACCCAAGGGAGCCTCCCTTGTGTCGCAAGGCTGCCTCCTCCCTCCTCCTATATATACTAGAGATTTAGGGCTTTTTGAGACACAACTTTGCCACGTGTTGCCCTCTCCTCTAGATCGTAGTTCTTCCTCTAGATCGGTTTTCTGCGGAGCTCGGGTGGAGCCCTGCAGGAATAGATCACCACCACCACCGGAGTGTCGTCAAGCTGTGGGGGAACTCATGTACATCCCCGTCTCTCTTGCTGGATCAAGAAGGCGGAGATCGTCATCGAGCTGTACGTGTGCGGAACGCGGAGGTGCCGTACGCTCGGCAGTTCATCGTGGGACTGTTCGTGGGACGGATCGTGAAGACGTAGCACTACATCAACCGCGTTTATTAACGCTTCCGCTTAGAGATCTACAAGGGTATGTGGATCCTATCTCCCTCTCATAGATGATCATCACCGTGATAGGTCTTCGTGTGCGTAGGAAATTTTTTGTTTCCCATTCAACGTTCCCCAACAAAAGCAAGGATACTCCATGGGATATTAAGCCGCCTTCTTTGAAACTTGGTTAAACCTGCATGTTTGCATCATGCTACTCCGACCTCGTGTACTCTAGGATAAGTCACATCCAAACTTATCCAGGTTAAAACATCAATTCGGTCATGTGAGGGCCGGCTTACAGACAGCGAGGATAAACCAGTGGCTATCATGCTAGTTTCATTTAAGTAAGATTGAGTCTCAAAAACCTATATACCTTGACAAGCCTACAAATCCTACTCATAAATTTATCTCCTGTCCTTATTGCAGGAATTCCATCTTTTTACAGTCATATACTGACAACCAAGTTATTATACTACTTCACAAAGAGGACCAATTCTCTTCTTGGATAAAGTCATTGACGGATCATTCAAACATTGTCGGGTTATTCTATTGGGTCCAAAGATGGCCAATTAGTTTTGCTTGTCAAGATATCAAAGGAATATTGATTTCTGGCAGCTCATCCCATGCAAACAAAAAATGGGCGGCTTATCACAAAAACAAAGCAAAGGTATATTGAAAAATGTCATAAGCAGACTCATAAGTCAAAGTTTTTCGTGCACGATGGCACGACGGGCGGGTCAAATTTACTACCCCCTATTACAGTCTTATCACGGGAGCAACAAAAATACCATGTTTTTACATAAATAGTACTTGAAATTATTCCTGGCCGGCAGCTTGGGTAGCTCCTACCTGAGTTGATTTGTCTTGCCATTCTTTGTCGGTCGCCTTAGGATCTACAAAAGCTAGCCCATCTTCATCAATTCCCTGGTCTTTGTCCAACCACTCTAACGAGCACAGAGATTCAGAAGTTGAGGATCCAACGACAATAACTGATGAGTCAACATCAGGTGCAAAGAGACGCTTATGACGAGGTGAAACAATTTCAAAAGGCTGGTCCTGTGGTGCACTTATGCAACGATTATCCATTGAATATGCAGGATAGTACTTCTTGATATCGAGTTCGTTCACAAGAAGAGTTGCGAGAGGGCGGGTCTTATTCACGCACTTGGCACAATATTACTTTGTAAACTCAGATCCATCCGCTTTCAACTCCAGAAAATTGTTGGTTGTTGCTTCAATGTCATACTCTTGTACATACTCTTTGGCACGAGCAAGCACCAAGTTTTATCCTCTGCGAGCCACCAATCTTTTACATTCTTCGATCCATTATGGAACGGTTGACAGTTGTTTGCGCATGTCTCTTGTGTTCATTTGCGGGTCCTGCAAATCCTTGGTCGCCTTGATGGCAGAAAGATACCTTGTGAATAGTTGGTCTATGTAGGTAAAGATAGCCTTTAACTTCACAATGGGAGGCTAGACAAGATTGTAATTTTTTCATCCTGAAAAAAATAAACAAGAAGATAAGCCGAAAATTCATTTGACCCAGAATTTAAGAGAACGGTTCATTCATCACACCAAAGGTTGCAGTAACCATATCCTTGAGCTACTTCGTCAAAGTCCGCAGCTCTTGCGTGACAGGTTCAAGCCGGTTTTCTGCATCCAAGGCACGTTGCACCAAGGCGACTTTTTAATAAAAAATCATCCTTGGTTTGCTCAAGGAGATATATTGTCTATTTCTTCTCAATCTGCAGCCGGGTAATGATTTCCTCTGCAATAGTCTTAAGCTTTGTTTCAACTACAAGTCACCCTTGAAGATCGACTGTAGTAGACTAAAATTGTTGCAACGATTCCTGCAACAACATAAAGATTATAATTACAAGTTTTGATCCCCCTTGAAAGATATGACTCGACACATGGGGGCTATGTAACTCTAAAAATTCAAATCACACTAACAAAATTCCCATGCAGTTGCAAGCAATCTACATGGCACTTGGGGGATAATGCACCACTTTCTCTATTCTACAATTGCAAGACCCGACCATCTCAAAGAGAAAAGCTAGCTCTTGGGAGCTACGCCATGTGAGTTTATTTTCAAAATGATAAGTATCTATAAAGTTACAAGTCGCTGCAGGCATGCAACCGACACTTGGGGGCTACAATATTCAGCTGGTTAAACATATTAAAGGGTCTACATTCAAGACTCGGCTATCTCATGGAGACAAGCCGACCCTTGGGGGCTACAATCAGGAAAATTTACATCTTTAAGGTAGTACCGGCTCATTATTATCATAATGACCCGTCCCTTGGGGGCTACACATGGTTCTTCACATTTTTAAAGATCCAATTCACTACTTATCCATACTAAATTAGCTCTTGAGGGCTATGGAGGTATATATAATAAGTAAGTGGCAAAATTTGTTAACTCATATTTGGTCTTCATAATGTTGATCAAATTTCCTTCAAAATCTCGGCTCTCAGATAGCCGGGTCACAATTTCTCATACGGTCCTTGGATGCCAAGGCCTTCAATTCCTGGGAGCTTTAATTTGGCTTTTCCCTTATCTACATATGTCAGCTCATATTTGGATATGATCTTGGCTAGAATGGTCAAAGAGTCGGGGGCATGATAAGACTCACCAACTATGACCGCTTCAGCATCATCTTTGCCAGTGGATGGAGTAACACTATCTGTAGGGAGCACGAGACTTGAAGGTGCAACAGGGCCTGGAGGATGGAAGGTCAGCTCATCAGGAACATCTTGATTATCAGTAGTTGTTTTATGAACAACTTCAGCCTCGGGCATTTCCACGTCGTGAGCCGGCTCAACTTTCTCTAGCGGCTCATCATGAGTTCTTTCTTCAGTGACACCTCAGGCATGGAAGATGATTCACTCGCCTTTTTCCTAATAAAGGCTTTCGCCTTGTAAATCATAAAAACAAGTTTATCAAGTTAAGGAAACAACGAGTAATGAAGCGCTCAAGAGAAAACAACTTCAACAAAAGCTTACCCATGTTTGATGGTGAAAGATGGAAGTTGGCTCACAGTCGAATCGCCAAACAAAAGAGATGATTCATGCAAATAAAGTGAATTAGATGGACTAAGGGGTTGCTTGAAGAGACCATCTTGAGGATGATAATCAGTTGGACTATGTGGCACCTCTTGACGCCGCTTGCGAGTAGGTGGCTCCAAGCCAACAGATAACTCTCCGGAGCAACTCCCGGTTTTGGGTTTTGATTGAGCAGCGTGTTAATTTTTCTTAAAAAGAAAGTTGGGATCTAAGTTAGCTGCTCGATGTGAAAACTTAACTTTTCGGACGACTCGTCTTGTCTTATTCACAACATATGTTTCTGAAGAATTGGAGGAGATCGAAATTACCTCGACATCGTGAGTTTGACTGTTTTCAACATCATCCTGAGGGAAAGAGGAGTCAAAAAGCTCGATAAAGAGGCAACCTAGGGAGTCAAGTTCTACCTCAGATTCACCATCCGAGCCAGCTTCATTGGTCGGGTCATCCACTTGACCAGAAGGAGGGGGGACATGTGTACTGGCCCTGATGTTCCAGGAATCAGAGTTTGCATGAAAAGAAAAGGTATGACCCGTCTCAACAAGTGCGAATGCAGAAAAAGATAAAATACTGAAAGGAGGCAAAGTGACACAAAATACTTACTGGTGGAATCGAGTTATCATTACAAAATGGAGTTAAGAAAGTAAAGCCACACAACTTTTTTGAGTCGCCAAACATTTGTTGGGTGGCCTTATTGATTTCCTTATCAATCAAGTCTTGTTCACTAAAGCTTTGGATGTTCTTCAATTCACTAGTATAGTTACACATTAGATCACCTCTCAAGCTAAGGGGTTGAATCCTCCAAGTTAACCAGCACTACACTAGGTCAACTCCGGTAAGACCATGAGCAGTTAAAGATTTCAACCTTGAAATTATGACTGCCACCAGTGCTTGTTCTTCCTCGCTTGGCCAACCCAAAAATTCAGCTGTGTCGTTGAGCCATTTTTCCCAATAACCTGGAAAGTGATTTTGACCTTATGGAGGAGTGTCTTTAAAGTAACACCATGTGGCAAACCAACCTTTGGGATCACCCGCCAACTTCGATTTAGGGACAAGGTTGTTTTTCCTCTTCTGAATTGTGACTTCATCGAGCTCCACGCTCGGGACATTTTTCACCCTAGTTTGGTGATTAAGGTAGAAAAAATATCTAAACAAAGCAAGTGTGTGCTCCATCTGAAGATAAACCTCACAGAGTAAGGCGAACTAACACATGTTAGTCATAGAATTGGGACCAAGGTCTTGAGGCTTGACCTTGTAAAAATGAAGCAAGTATGTGAAGAACTTTGACCGAGGGGGACAAAAACCTCTAAGTAGATGATTGGTGAAAATCACTACTTCTCCGTGGGCGGGTTGAGGAGTGGTATCCTCCTCACGCACCCTCCATTAGATTTCATCTTTAGGCTGCAGGAATCCTTGGGTTACCAGTTCATTTAAAGTTGGATATGAGCCAGCTGACCAATTTACGGGTCTTTGGGACATTATGATTAAAACAACAACAATGCAAAGGAAGAAAATCCGGGATGAAAGATAAGCCGGCAACGGATTCACACGGTAAGGTTTGAGATATACGAAAAGAGTTGATCTGATAGTATGAGGACCTATAAAGCTAAAACCTGCTGAAAAGGAAAGACCCAAGGGTTGTAAGGTCTTAGTGAAGTTTGCAAAGTGGTAAACATGATTCCTATTAAATTGGTTGAGCATGTGGATCTATGCGATGCATAAAAAGAAGAAATATACGTTCTAAATAACAGAACTACCGAGACAAGGATTTCTAGATGAACGCGGTGGTAAAATCACACAGAATGTGCACATGAAAAAAGGTGAACTACTATGGATATACAAAGGTTACCCGGTGACTGCGGTGGCAAAGTTTAACAAACATGTATGTATGAAAGGTTGTAGATCTATAGCTATAATCTACCGAGCACAAGATGAACACCGATGAACTAAGAACAAAGCGGCGGTGATCTAAAAATAATAATGGGGACTTACAAAGATCTGCACTAGAAGAGGGGAGTCACACCCTCTATTGGTACTACTTTGCCACATTATGTTTTTACAAAATTTAGAACTAACTAAAACTTTTTTGCATGATTGTGATGTTTGTTCTTGTTGTTACTTGTTTGTGCGACTGATTGTATTTTAAATCACAAAAAATATTCTCTCAAGAAGTCATTTCCTTGACCCCCAAAACCTTTCCCAATGATCATGCCATCTGTATAGGGCCAGAAACTATTTTTGTAAGATATTACTTTAACCAAAAGGGCATTTAATTATCTTAAGCTTTCAAAAAAAACCTCAGTTGAGATTTGTACTACAAGTCCTCAATTTAGGAGAGAAGTTTTAACCCAAAGATTTTATTTGGATCGTGTTATCAAAAAGACTTCCCAAAACCACAAAATAATTATTTTAAAAGCTTTTTCTATTTTAATTGAATACCTTTTTCTAAGTCCATAAATGGTCTATTATGAAGGAAAAGAATATTTTTCTTGTTTAAAAAATATTTGAAATTTTTTAGGAAAACTCACTGGACATATATGTTTCCATATATAAGAGTTTCAACATGGTCATGTTCAAAATAGTGGACAAAACTCCTTCAAACCTTTTTTGTCTATTTCAAGCTTTTGAAATATTTCCATAGGAAATATTTTCAATAAATTCCAGGAAAAGTGTAGCCACTCACACATGATATATGTGGTGATCCTACAAAATTCCATGTCAATCCAAGTTGATTGGGTTCACCAAAATATCCCAAAACCCTCTGTGTCCAGAACCAAATTTGAGCAACTTTAGATTGCCAAGTTTATCCAATTGATCGCATACTTTGCAAGAATGATCTAGACGCCAAATAAGGATGGTACGCCAAGTTGTGCATTTGTGGGGATAGATTAGCCTATCATAGACTTGAGAAATCTGATTTTGTCCATTTCTAGGGTTTTACATGTTTACATTGCCAACTTTGCGCAAATGAGCTCAAATTTGGTGATCCCTCTTGTTTTTACAAAAAAATGCATCATGTTAAGTTCCGCGAGAGTTGGGTAAGGGTATCTTTCCCAAAACTCCATCAAACACCTTCTGGTGATTCTCCAAAGAAGAAATTTTTACCACTTAACTTGTTCCCCTTGCCCCCAATTGTTTTTACCAGAGTGGATCCTAGATCCCTTGCACCCCCAGTAAGAAATCTAGGGCATTAGCTCAATCATAGAGGGATTAAAAACTCCATTTCCATCTCTTGACAACACCTTTTCTCCCGTCTCTCTCTTCTTTCTCTCTCCTGGCCATCATCTGGAGCACCAACGCTCCCTCCCCCTTTGTTTAACCCCCTGCAGCAAAAGGGCAATAGTGGCCGCACCGCATCGCGTCAATGGCAACGTCATGCCGGCCAAAATAGCTCTCTGGGGCGCACAACCACGCTCTAGAAGTTTGAGCTCCCGCTCCCATCTTCCTCAAGCCCCTCTCGCGCATCAGGCTCTGTGTATCGACATTTGCAAGCCGCCAGGGCAACGGACCCCTCCTCTTTGTCCCCCATTCCGATCCCTCTCGAGCGTGTGCACTGCCGCCTAAGAGCCTGAATCGGCGAGATCACACGTGCGGCATCCAGAGCCCCCTCCTCTTGTCCTCTACCTCCCTCGCACTCCTGCGCCCCCAGGCCATGCCCATGCCTCTTTTTCGAGCCGCGGCAGCCTCAACGCTCAGCCCCGAGCTCTCTTGCGCACCCCGCACACTGCCTCCGCCACATGCCTATAAATAGGCCACCCCGAGGCTCCCCATTGCCTCTGGATTCTCTCTCCTGACCCTAATCGCAAGCCCGCACCATCTCCCTCCCTCTCCTGCTCACCGCACTCGGGATCGAGGCGAGCGCCGCCGTCTCGGGTTACCGATTCTAGAATGATAGGGAGCTCCTCCACCTTTCTCCTTATTCGATCTGGAACAACAAGGAGGTCATGATCACTTCCCCTCTCCCCCTGTGCATTTTGCAGTCGGATCTATCGACGACAACCACCTCCTGAAGCTCTCTGTCGCAGCCTCCTTGTCCCTGGCAGCTCCGGCCACCCCAGCTGCTTCCTCGACCACCACTGGAGCAACGGGTCCATGATGGTTCCATCCCTACAGCTCCCACACCTTGTCGTTCGCTCCCTCGCCGCCGGTGAACACCGCCCCCTCTCTAGATAGAGGTTGACGATGGCCCTGACATAGGGACCCCACTTGTCAACCTCCACCTCACCCTGTGCCTCCCTCCTCTCTCGCTGACCCACGGGCCCCACCCGTCAGGTTTGAACCTGACGCACACAGGAGCGCCTGCTCGCATGGGCCAGGTTAGCTGGGTGGGCCTGGCTGAGCTCGCTGGCTCTAGCCCATTAGCACAGTACCCCTTTTATTTTTATTTTCTAACATTAATTCAAAAAATCATTGTGGCCACAATATTTATCCAAATCAAGTGATTCCAATTTCTAAACATTTGTAATATTACAACCTATTTAATACTGCCACTTGTGCAATTTTTCAAAAAGGTTTTAGACATTGATTTATTTGAAACCTTGTTTAAACCACTTTAACCTTCTCTTAAAATGTTTTTCACAACCTTTTGCACTTCAAAAATAAAACCTAACAATTTTTACATTACTAATACTCACCCTAATATTTTACAAAAATAGGTTAACATTTTTCAGAGTGTGTTATTTTTCATGTCTTTGTCATGGTCTTAGTATTCCCATTACAATTGCGACGATAGATTGCATGGTTGAAAACGGGGTTGGACGAGAATACTTTGAAGACCCTGGGGACTTTGTTGAGCCTGGCAAGCAACCCCTTGACCATGACTTGAAACCATTTATTCATGTCATATGGAACTTTACTTCATTGCATTTGAATCATGTTGAATCGGTGACCACCTTGGTGGGTTGTCTCCGATAACTCCTCGTTTATACTTGCACTGAGCATGACCCTACCATCCTATGAGGGTTGTGCGGGTGGGCAGTAGATAGGTTGTTGAGTAGTTGCTACGCAATTGGAATGGGGAAATATGCATGGCGTCAAAAAGGAAATGTTTTCAAAGACTTTTCGAAAACCCCATCGAGTGAAACTAATACCGAAGGGGGATTATGATGATCTAGGTGAACACTTAATAAAGAAGTGGTGTACTGAGGCAAGTGAGTGTGTGGTTTTCGAAAAAAAGATTCAATTTAACATGTGCTGACCCTCCCAACCTTACATGTGGGACCATGATACCCCTTTATGGTATGGGTCTTTGTTGATTACCTTGGTCGATGCTAGCAGAGAGACCGCATTACTAGTGGCGAGAGGGCAAGAGTTACCCTCTCGAAATGGGATCGTGTGTGGTAGGGTGACCATGGGTTGTTTTACACACACCGGGCACATTGTTGGTCCCCTCTTGGATGTTACGATCTTGTGCGAGGCTCGTATGATGTACATCATGAGGGATGTGGACCAATCGAGTCGATTTTTTGTTTAGTGTTGCCAGGGAAAGACATTGTTCGGGTGCTTACCTTGGGTATGTAATATGTCGTGACTCGTGGATGACACAGAAGTTCCCCGAGTCTTGTGGGGACAATGTGCAACCTTTGTAGAGTGTAAAACTATTTGAATAGCCGTCTCCACGGTTAAGGACAATTGGATGGACCTACTTAGACTATGTCCACATGTTTTCAAAACCAGTGTGTGAGTGCGTGAGAAAGATGGCAGTATGATACATGAACCAAGTCAGATGACTTGGCATGATGAGTGAACATGGGATGTTTAACCCTCAATTGATATTGATATAGGTAACTTGTTCGTATGGGTATCGGATACCTCATGATGCATGCCCTCACAAGAAATTGATCATGTCATTGCACTTGAAAATTTTCTCTATGCAATTTACATGTTAGTGCTATATCATGCATTCTTACTGCCTTGTTCCACAATATGGGTTGCTTGCGAATACATTCAACGTACTCATTGGCTTGCCACTAGTTATTTAATTTTTGAGGCATGGAAGAGAATGAATATGGAGAAGAATTCATTGGTGACGAAAACGCAAACTAGGACGCTTCCCAGTCAGAATGCCTGTAGGGTTAAGGAAGTTGACATGGGTTCACGCTTTCATTCAAGAATTCCAATGCTAGTTATATTCGGTGTGTCCGCCTTCGAGGCCTTATCTATGTAAGACTAGACCTTATGGGTCTCTATTTGTATCAGACGGTATGTATGGATGTAAGACTCTTGTAATTCAGCTTCTTTGTGTTCAGTGAGCATTCATCTCTGTGATCACTATACATGTGCATCCATTGATCACGACTTATGTGTCGGAGTCTCTAAAGAGCTGGTATCAGAGCCATCCTGACTATAGGAAGCCTTAGTTAGCTTGGACGTCAGATAGATAAATCCCTTTCATAAATTATACCTGGTACATATACTTAGGTATTTCTGCACTTCTTACCTCTTCCACTCCATTTTAAAAAATCTTTACTGACACCCTCCCCTTAAACCTTGTAGATAGTCGTCGTACCCGAAGACCCCCTAGCATCCGGCTTGCCCTTACTCCTTGACGATAGCCTGGAGAAGTGCCAGTTCTGCCGATCACGTGTTTTCCTCTACCACGAGCACTGGGTCAATGCCACCACGAAGGAGTACCACGTTGATGTGGTCATGAAGGCAAACGACCCCCCAAAAAGCTTATTCTTTGAGGGACCACGGATGGAGACACTCGCCATGGTAGCCGAAACAGCTACACAAAAGGCACTCATCCACCTTCAAGATATCATGCCCGAGATGGCTGACGAGCCGGCTACTCGCCACTTTCCTTTGGGGAAAGATGATATAGGCAAGAGTTGGACGTTGATACCATCCTTGGAGGATGTAAGACCACTCAGATTCCATACCTACTTCAGCCTCTCCGCCGACAGTCTGGCTGACAACCTGATTAAGGAGTCTGTGAAGCTCTGCAAGGAACTTCACCACACCCGTGAGCTACTCGACAAGCCAAGACATATCCAGACAAGATGAAGAAGGATGGAGCCCCTGAGGGATGACCAGCTATTGCTTACGGAGGAAGAGTACCCCCAGCTAGAGTTGCACCCACACATCATCATCGCATGAGTGCGAAGGAGTATCGTGTGCTCTTCACCGATCCATCGGCGAAGCGTCCTCGAGATGGATGTAATGCCCCGGACACACCCGCCGGCAGTCGTTACTTCGGGAGGGATCTAGACTGGCCCCACATATCAATACTAGTCTTTTCTGCGCACTTTGTCCTCACTAATGCGCACCCGACAACAACTTGCCGGTCGGTCACCCATCCTAGAACTACTCCAAGCCAAGCACGCTTAACCTTGGAGTTCTGTCTGAATGGGCTCCATAAAAAGAAGAAATTCCTTATTGATATGAGTAGTCTATCATCCCTAATAAGCCAGGCTATCACAATGGACCTCCTCGTCCTCCGATACCTCGACGGGAGACGATGCCCATATGGATGACGACCAGGAGGAAGACCCAGAGGAGCATGAGTATGAGACCGAGCACTCTATCACTTGAGTCCGAGAACCCCTAGGGTAGGATACGTCATGTATACCTCATGTGAAGTCGAGTCCGTGTAATGGTTCATATGAAACCATGTGTGCTTGTTGTTTGTTTTGTTGTTTGTGTTTCGATGCAAGTCGCGCTTTTGCCTTAGGCAACATGTAAGCGACTACATCGCCCCTCCTATCTTATTAATATGTGTTTGGTATTTTGACCTTTGTTTTATCGCACTTGCACTATACCAACCCCCTTAGGTGTTTTCCTCTTGTTGCTTTTCCCTTACGTCTATTATAGTTATTTGAGTTGGTTGCTCCAAACAGGATGGTGACTGCTACCCGCACCAGCACTTTTTGGTAACCCCAACGCTGGCAACTCTAGCCAGCAGGCGTAGATCGTTGGGTGTGCTCAAGCTGGAGATCACCAGGAGCAGCCACAAGGCGACATTCCCCCGCCACCGCCTCCACCAGAGAACATGACCATAGCTCAATTTCTCCAAGTTGTCTGGGAGGAGCGCCAAGCCACCACTAGTGGTATGCAGCAGATGGCTCAAGTTCTTGTGAACAACCAACAACAATGCAGGAACGGCAATGGTCGTTCCACTCTGTCGGAGTTCCTGAAGAATTCACCCCAACCTTCACCGAGATAGCTGAGCCTTTATATGTCGATGAATGAATCCGCACCATCGAGGACCTCATTGCATTGGTCAATTGTAATGAGGACCGTGAGAGGGTTATTTATGCCTCTCACTGCGTCAGAGGTACCGCTAGAGCTTGGTGGGATGGATTCAAGGTCATGCAGAGCGATCGTGTGAACACCCGGGTTGATTTCAAGCAAGGATTCCACACTGCCCATATTCCTTGTGGGATTATGGCTATCAACAAGAGGGAATTTCGAGCACTGAAGCAAGGAAGTAGCTCTGTCAAGGAGTATGTGCAGAAGATCAACCTCCTATCAAGATATGCACCTGAAGATATCGGCACCGAGGCAGCCAAGATATAACGCCTCACGGAAGGACTCCAACAAGCCCTGCAATATCAACTCATTGTTTGTGACTGCCGGACTTTCATCGAGCTGGTAAACAAGGCCCCCATGCTTGAAGACAAGCGACGTGTCATGGAAGAAACACGCAAATGCAAGATGACCAGCAACAGAAAATCCAAAAACCAGAAGACTCACCCGTGGCAACCAGCCCTAGCGAAGACAAACTATCAGCCTCAGCAGGCCAGGACTCATGCACCTTGTCTGAGGTACCAGCCTCAGCAATATGCCAACCCTAGGCCAGCATACCACAACCCTAATAACAACACCGGTGGCAAGTCCAACAACTTTGGTCAGGTCATGTGCTTTGGGTGTGGTCAGCTTGGACACATCTCAAAGCAATGCCCCAACAAGAAGCCTGATGCATCGCGCCCAAGGCGCCAAACCAAGGACAAGACCGTGGAGTGCCACTGAGGAACCAAGATCCCCGCAACCTGCCCAACAATGGCAAAGGTCGTGTGAATCACGTTACCGTTGAAGAATCCTAGGAAGACTCGGATGTCATAATGGGTACGTTCCTTGTCAACTCAACCCCATCAACAGTTCTGTTTGATTGTGGTTGTTCGCATTATTTTGTTACCCAAAATTTTGCACTAGAGAGTGGTATGAAGCCTACACCTTTGGGTAGTCATATGAGGGTACAAACCCCAGGTGTAGTATTAAAGACCAAGGTAGGATGTAAAGGAGTTGGAATTATGTCACACCCTGTTTTTCATCCCAAGTTTTCTGTGTTGCAAAAATCAGAGCTTGTTAAAACTTTTTCAAATAATGTTGTGAGTGCAATGTCAATCCTTGTTTGAGTGTATGCTTGCTTGTGTGATGACTCAAACCCATGAAAAACTTATTATTTTGCCCTCATCAAAAACCCTTTTTCCCTTACATCAAGATCACCTTCATCATGTTGGGATACACTACTAGCTCATGAAGCCAAGTGGCACTTCCAACTAAAGTTGGTGATCTGATCCTTATATTATTTTCATTCATTAAAAACATTATTTGGTGATTTAAAATATTATTTTCCTATTTTATATCTATGTCTATTTCCAAGGCCAGTAATGATAATTCCACAAGGAAAATTTCTTTCCTGCCTTAGAAAATTCTGAGTAAATTCATGGAAGCTCAGAAGGACATATATTTTCCATACATAAGATTTTCAACCCTATTTTATATTATGATTATTTGTGTAAAACCCTGAAAACCATTTTTGTCTGTTTTAGCTTTTTGAGATGTTTCCAAAGGAAAGTATCTCAGTAAATTCCCATAAAATTACAGGAGCCCTCCCAAACCATATTAGGTGCTCACCTAAAATCTCACCTTGATCCAATGTGGGTAAGTGCACTTAGAGAGCCCAAAACCCTCTCTGTCCAGAATAGAGTTGGAACAACTCTACATTGCAAAGTTTCTCCAATGGAGCTGAAACTTTGCAGAGGTGTTTAACACCCCAAATGAGGACACGACACCAAAAATGGGATTTGTGAGACTCTATTTGACCACACTTTCTTTGTAAGGGACAGTACTGGTCACTTTGAGGCATTTTCAAGTTTGCAAAGCCAAACTTGTTCAATGGAGCTCATATTTGGTGGAACCCCATGTTTTTACCCCAAGACCAAACCTGTTAAGTTTCATCTACAGTGGTGGAGTGGAAGCACCCCAAGTCACTGTCGAACACCTGCTGACAGGAAGGTAAAAACCTTCCTAGCCACTGTTTTACCCAATGTCAAGGCCCCAAACTTGGTGGGTCAGAGCACCAGAACACCTTGAGCACCCAGTCAACCAGCCCCTCCCCAATTCCAAGCACAAGCGACAAGAACTCCAATCTAAGCTGCAGGACAGTACTGGCTACACTAGTGTTCCTTGCTCCCTTGACCAGCTCGAGCTCCCACTAAACGACAGCAGCTAGGCACAGTCCCAACAACACTCAGGACATGGAGGACACGTCCCAAGTGCCCCAGAGCGAGCCGGCATGCCGTGGCATGCCAAAACTGTGCTCTGGGCGCGCTGCAGAGAGCCACCCGCAAGGGGCCGACGCTCCTGCCGGTCCCAGCCTCCCCAGTAGTGTCCAAGCACTCCCCCGACAGCCCCTCGGTGCAAAGCTACCCCAGGGACCCGCTGCCCCTCGCGCAAGAGCTCAGGAGACGCGTGCCCCTGCGCGCCCGACGCGGCCGAGCATGCACGATCGCTGCAGCTCGTCCCCACTCACTTTCCCTCTGCGGCCGTTGCATCAGGAGGCCCTAAACCACGTCCCGAACCCGTGGTTTCGCGGCCAGCACCTCACTGTGCTTGCACGCGTGCCACGGTGAGTCACCGGCGTGCCCGAGTCGGGTCACCGTCGTTGGCCTCTAAATAGACCCCTCGGCACTCTAGCACCCTCCAAGCAGCTTCAGCACAACCATTAGACACTCCCTAGCCACCCAATCGAGCTCGTAGAGCCCCAGTGCTCGAGATCAACCGAGGCCCCTCCGCCTCGGAGATCCGGTCGATCTTCGGCTACATGTCGGCTCCTGCGCTGCCCGACCTCTCATTACACTCCCCTCGACACCAGGAATGTTTTCCCTAACTCTTCCGAGCAAATCCATACCTCTAGCCCCTAGTTCAACACGAACCCGAAACCCTTCCGCCACGAGCACCTCGTCACCGGCGACCCAGACCATCCCCGATGACGTCCCGACCACGAGCAGGTAGGCGGATGCACCAGGAAACCGTTCCCGTTCCTAGATAAGCCTGAGGACAACGGCAGCCTCGCCGGCGTACATCTCCACCTCTCTGGCCAGAGGTAGGAGAAGGACCCGACAGGTGTTGCCCACCTGTCGGTGTTCTGGGGCAGCAAGCGCGCGCAGCCGCTGACGCTGACCCCACGGGCCCGCAGGTCAGGTTTGAACCTGGCCCCCGCGCGCCTGGTGGCCAGGCCTGCTGACTGGGCCGGCTGGATCTGTTTCCCTGGCCTTATCCTTTTGTTTTAATTCAGCAAACTAAATGATTTTTATAAAAAGATTTATCCAGTAGAAAAATATAATTCTTCCACCAGTATTTTTCTAAAAATGAGTAGTATTTGACTCTGTAATAGTTGACATTTATCAATAACAGAAACTATTTTGGTATAATAAAATGATATTAAAAAGCACTTGTTTGCTTCTGTTTGCTTTTAAATAAATATGCTTAGCTAATAAAACAGTAGGGAACATTTTTCAAAATAATAACCTGAATTTATTCAAGCCTTGCAACATTTTTAAAAGCACTTTCTGAACTGTTTTAGTAAAAGCTAGTATTTATTTATTCCTTTCTCGACGGTAGAGTTACCGAGTGACGGAGGATCCGGAGCGGAAGACCTCGAAGACCCCGGATACCTAGCTGACCAAGGCAAGCATGCCCTTTTGCCATTACTTAAGTAAATAAAATGATGCATGCTAGAATAGCAAGTATTTTCTGTTGCATGTGATCACGATGCCGGTTCATCACCGATGTGATGGTACCGAAGGCTTCTTCGAAGCACTTGCATTTATAGTAGTGATATTCACATGGCTCCTCGGAGCACAAACATGATGAGCTTGATCCTACCATCTACGAGGATTATGCTACTGTCATGTTGGCTAGTAGAGTTAGTCACTGCATTGAGCTTGATCCCGTGAGGGTCACGATATTATCATGTTGACAAGTAATAATAGAGCATTCTATCATCAGCATGATGTTGAGTTAAATAAAGAGTTCACGAAACCCCGTCGGGTGCCACTAATGCCCGAGGGTGATGATGAGTTGGTGATTTTGGTGAAGTGATGCACCGGTGATTTTGGTGTGAGTATGGTTTCGAAAATGGATTAGATTTATGATCTGTCGACCGTCCCAACCTTACCCAGTACGACCACGATACCCCTTTATGGGACGGGGCTTTGTTGATTACTCTGGTCGGTGCTAGCAAAGAGCCACATTACTAGTGGCGGGATGATCGGTGTCACTCTCGTGATGGGGTCGTGCCAGGTAGGACGACTATGCCATTATTATGAGTTCCAGGCACACCGTTGGTCCCTGCATGGTTGATACAGTCCAGAGTCGGTGCTCGTAAGACGTACAACATGTGGGCTGGGTACCAATCAAGTGGATATCTTTGTCTAGTATCGTCAGGGGAAAGATGATGATCGGATACTTACCTCGGGTATATGTGATATACCGCGAGTCGTGGATGACACGGAAGTATTCCGTTTCTCGTGGGTCCAGCGTACTACCTCTGCAGAGTGTAAACTATTCGAATAGCCGTGTCCACGGTCAAGGACAGTTGGGTGGTGCTGCTTAAACTACATCCATAGTTTCCGCATAAACCAAGTGTGTGTGTGTGGTGTTAAAAAGGTGTTGTTATAATCATGATAATCACAATAATATGATCAAGTTCGGTGACTTGACATATAGGGTAAACCCGGATGGTTTAGCCCTTATTAATACCTGAGATTATGACAAGTCCGATGACTTGGCATTTAAGGTGAACCCGGTGTGTTCAACCCTTTACAGATACGTCAATATCTGTAACCTGATATTCACAAGTAATTATTTAACCTGATGCATATACATGATCATCCCACCTCATCGCAATCCACTCAAGATAACTGTCACTGTTATTCATTACCATTTATGTCATGGGCTGTTTGCGAGTACATTCAAAGTACTCATTGGCTTGCCACTGGTTATGTTATTGACCAGACATGGAAGGACCGGAGTTTGGCGATGAGTACGCCGTCGGAGACGGACCTGCGATCTAGGACGCTTCCGAGTCAGAATGCCTGTCGGTGTAGGCTTGATGGCATGGGCACCGCTTAGCCCTTACGAGTTTCCGCTACTCGATGTATCCCTTTATTTGGCTTTAGGCCTTCCTCTTGAACCCGACCTTCTGGTCATTTGATGTAATAATTTGGTACTTGGATGTAAGACTCTATTATTCAGTATCTGTGTTCAGTGAACATTGATCCTTGGGGTCACTGGGCACGGCGAACTCGACTTGCTAGTCGGGGTCTCCCACAGAACTGGTATCAGAGCCATCCTGACTATAGGAAGCCTTAGATAGCATGGACGTTAACCAAGAACGTTAGGACGCCAGCCTTGCACAAGACTCTTGCACATACAACCTCCTGACTTCTCTCCTATGGCTTGTAGATGGCTGCTGTACCCGAGACGCTTCTGGAGACTGGCTTTCCACTACTTCTGGTGGATTGTCTCGAGAAGTGCCACGTACGACGCACGCCCATCTTCCTCTACCACGAGCACTGGGTCAACGCCGACACCAAGGAAAATCACGCGGACGTGATAGTGAAGGCTAATGACTCCCCGTCTAGTTGGTTCTTTGAAGGACCACAGATGGGAGAGCTGATGTTGGCAGTGGAGACAGCTGCACGAGAGGCGCTCGTGCAACTCCGCAGCATCCTCCCTGAGATGGCTAATGAGCCTGTCACTCGTCATCTACCTTTCATTAAGGAAGGAGTGGATGGGAGATGGACACTCACCCCCGCCACGGAGGATGGGATGCCACAGAGGTTTCAGACCTACTTCAGTCTCCAATCAGACACCCTGACACACTTCCTGGTTAAGGAATCAGTCAAGCTTCTCCAAGAGCTGCACCTAGTCAAAGGCCTGCTCCACACTGAGAAGATGCAGAACCGCAAAGTAAAGAAGGCAAGCGCACCTGAAACGAGGGCAGCTGTTGCCACTAGGGGTGGTGTGTTACCCATCCGGGTAGTCCCTCTTTAGAGTCGCCGCCTGACAGCGGAAGAGTACACTGAGATCTTCGCCGCCTCGCCCAAGAGACGCCGAGACGTGCGGATTCTTTCTTCCACTCCTATAAAGGAAGAGGATGTTGATGAAGACGAGGATCCTGTTGAGTCCGCCTTTGAGACCGAGCAGTCCTCCGCCTAGGTTTTAGCGTAGGCAATCAGAGTACCCGAGTATAGGGTATCCTTGTATCTGTTTTAATTTGCGTATGCGTGCTTACTGTAAGTCACCTATTGCCTTGGGCAGTCTGTAAGTGACTACATCACCTAGTTGTCATGAGTGCAATTTTCAGTTTCTCAAAAACTTTGGTTTTACAAACATGGCACATGCACGTATTGGACCCCCTCTTACTAGGAGCAAATCCTTGTACTCCCGAGCAAGGTGGCATTTTGACCTGTCTGTTTCTATGACAGGATGGTGAACGCAACCCGCAACAGCACCTTCGGCAACCCCGGCCCAGGCTCCTCTGGGTCGCCGCAGGGAACCGAAGGAGAAGCTCACGCTGGAGGTCACCACGAGCAACCTAGAGACCTTCCGCCACCACCTCCTTGTGAGAACTTGACAATGGCTCAATTCCTTCAAGCTCTTCGAGAGGAGCGTCGAGCCAGCAATGCCGCTATCCAGCAGCTGACCCAAGTCCTGGTGGACAACCCGCCGCGGAATGAGTATGGCGGTGGTCGCTCTACTCTTTCTGAGTTCATGCGGACTACGCCCCCCATATTCATGGAGTCGACTGAACCCCTGGACGCTGATGACTGGATTCACACCATTGAAGACCTCCTTGCGTTGGTCAAGTTCACTGATGATCATGAGAAGGTCCTTTATGCTTCTCACTGTCTCCGAGGCACGCCAGGGCATGGTGGGATGGATTCCAGATCATGCGGGCAGGGCAAGTCATCACGTGGGAGATGTTCAAGGAAGGATTTTGTGCGGCTCACATTCTGCCTGGACTGATGACCATTAAGAAGCGGGAATTCCGGGCCTGGAGGCAGGGCAGTGGAACTATTAAGGAGTACCTGCAGAGGTTTAATCTCTTGTCAAGGTACGCACCTGAAGATGTTAACACTGAGGCCGCTAAGGTGGAACGCTTCATGGAAGGGTTACAACAGTCCCTGCAATACCAGCTCGTGGTTTGCGACTACCAGACTTTCAACGAGTTGGTTAACAAGGCGCTTATGCTGGAAGACAAGCATCGTGCAATGGATGACACCCGCAAGCGCAAGCTGATAGGCAGTGGAGGACCCGACAAAGCATGACCAAGACCGTGGCAGTCAGCACCTGCAAGACCCAACTTTTAGCAGCAACAGTACAAGTACCCGGTGTTCCGCCAGAATTATCAGCCTCAGCAGCAAGTCAAGCCAGTAGTCAAACCGCCGAACAACGGTGGGGTCAAGACCAACCCTTCAGGGCAAGTCACCTGCTTTGGGTGTGGTCAGACTGGGCACTATTCTAGGCAGTGTCCCAACAAGAAGCCCGACGCACCGCGTCCCAATGCACCCAACCTCGGTCAAGGTGCACGAGGGAGGAACCAGGCCCCCCACAACCAACAGTTCAATGGTAGGGGCCGGATCAATCACATCACTACAGTAGAAGCAAAGGAAGACCCGGACTGCATTCTGGGTACGTTCCTCGTCAACTCAACTACAGCAACAATGTTGTTTGATTGTGGTGCTTCAGATTCTTTTGTTACTCAAGGGTTCGCGGAGAAATGCGGTTTAAAACCCACTTTACTCCGCGGACAGATGGCAATTCAAACCCCAGGAGCAGTATTAAGGACCAACCTAGGGTGTAGAAGGGTCGAGATAGTTATCAATGGGACGAGATTCTTGGCAGACCTCATTGTGCCTAAATCACAAGGTGTGGAAGTAATCCTCGGTATGGATTGGTTGGCCAAGCATCAGAGTCTTTTGGAGTGTGCCAACAGAGCCATCACCATGATAAGCAACCAAGGGGTCAAGGTCAAGTTTGTCTCCGAACCAGTATCGGCTCACACACCTTGAGTCAACAGTCTCTCCGAGGTAGAGCTTGATCGAGTGTCTATAGTCTGTGAATACCCGGACGTCTTTCCTGATGAGCTACCCGGAATGCCTCCTGACCGAGACATTGAGTTCATCATTGAGCTTATGCCCGGATCGAGGCCTATTTATAAAAAACCTTACAGGATGGGTTCCGAGGAGTTGGCAGAGCTGAAGAAACAGCTGGATGAGCAACTCAGGAAAGGGTTCATTCGTTCGAGTGCGTCACCTTGGGGATCACCTGTTCTGTTTGTTTCAAAGAAGGATGGTACCATTCGACTCTGCATCGATTACCGTTCTCTTAATGAAGTCACAATTAAGAACAAGTACCCGCTCCCCAAGATCGAAGACCTGTTTGACCAGTTAAACGGGGCCAGGGTATTTTCCAAGATCGGTCTTCGATCAGGATATTACCAGCTGAAGATTCGACCTGAAGATATACCCAAGACTGCATTCGTGACCCGGTACGGTCTATATGAATGCACGATCATGCCCTTCGGTTTGACAAATGCCCCAGCCTACTTCATGTACCTCATGAACAAGGTCTTCATGGAATATTTGGACAAGTTTGTCGTCGTGTTCATCGATGACATACTAATCTTCTCCAAGTCCGAAGAAGAGCATGAGCAACACCTGAGGCTAGTTCTGGGAAAGCTTCGAGAGCACCAACTTTATGCCAAATCCAGCAAGTGTCAGTTCTGGCTGAACGAAGTTGGATTTCTGGGTCATACCCTGACGGCACGCGGGTTTGCCGTGGATCAGTCCAAGATTTCTACAGTGACCAACTGGGAATCGCCTAAGGACGTGAAGGATGTCAGGAGTTTCCTCGGGCTCGCGGGATACTACCGCAAGTTTGTCGAGGGATTCTCCAGCATCGCTCGACCTATGACTCAGCTCTTGAAGAAAGGCCGGAAGTTCAAATGGACACCGGCGTGTGAAGCAATCTTCCAGGAGTTGAAGAAGAGGCTAACTACGGCTCCGGTATTGGCTACCCCAGACATCAACAAGGAATTCGTGATATATTGTGATGCCTCGGGAACCGGGCTCGGTGGAGTCCTGATGCAAGATGGCAGGGTCGTGGCGTACTTGTCACGGCAACTGCGACCGCATGAGGAGAACTACGCCACCCATGATCTCGAGCTAGCAGCAGTAGTGCATGCTCTGAAGACGTGGCGACATTACCTTCTGGGAAAGCGATGCGAGATATATACAGACCACAAAGGTCTGAAGTATATCTTCACCCACAAAGAGCTGAACATGAGACAGCGGAGATGGCTTGAGTTAATCAAAGATTACGACCTCAGCATTCAGTACCATCCCGGCAAGGCGAACAAGGTAGCCGATGCCCTGAGCCGGAAGGCAGGCTCCTTGAACGTCGCGCTCAAGGAAAGGTTACCCGCCTTATATGAAGAGATGGAGGGCTTAGGACTTGAGATAGTCGAACCAGGGTACCTGGCCAACCTCGAAGTCAAGCCTACTCTGGCAGACGACATCAAGGAAGCCCAGAAGGGGCACAAGAGTATCGAAGGCCTCAAGAGGAAGGTGCGAGAAGGCAAAGCCCTAGGATTCTCGATTGATGAGCAAGGAGTATTGTGGTATGGGAAACGCTTATGCGTACCCAATAAGGCCAAACTTAAGGACTTGATCCTGCAAGAGGCACATGACACACCGTACTCTATCCATCCAGGTAGTACCAAGATGTACCAAGACATCCGAGAACGATTCTGGTGGCATGGCATGAAGAGGGAAATTGGCTCCTATGTCACTAAATGCGTTGTATGTAAGCGAGTCAAGGCTGAACACCAACGACCCGTTGGATTGTTACAACCTCTTCAAGTGCCAGAATGGAAGTGGGATAAAGTCTGCATGGACTTCATCACCGGGTTGCCCCGGTCGAATAAGGGTCATAACTCCATTTGGGTTATAGTTGATCATTTGACCAAGGTGGCCCATTTCATCCCCGTTAACACCACTTACGACGGCAGCCAGCTGCCAGTCTGTACATTCATCGAGTGGTGAGTCTCCATGGAGTCCCCAAGGAGATTGTGTCCGACCACGGCACGCAGTTCACCTCAAGATTCTGGAAGAAGTTTCAAGAAGCTCTCGGAACCAAACTCTCCTTCAGTACGGCTTTCCACCCGCAAACGGGCGGACAGACCGAGAGGGTAAATCAGATACTTGAGGACATGCTCCGCGCTTGTGTTTTGGCCCATGGTGCCTAGTGGGAAGACTGCCTACCATTTGCTGAGTTCTCTTACAACAACAGCTACCAGTCTAGTCTTCAAATGGCCCCATTCGAAGCATTATATGGGCGGAAATGCCGCACCCCGCTCAATTCGTCCGAAACCGGTGAAGGGCTAGTTTTCGGGCCAGAAGCACTGCAGGAAGCAGGGGGCAAGGTTCAGCTTGTCCGAGAGAACTTGGAGGTATCTAAGTCAAGGCAGAAGAGCTATGCGGACCCTCGCCGCCGAAACGTGGAGTTTGTTCTCGGAGACCAAGTGTACTTGTGAGTCACGCCTCTCAAGGGGACCAAGCATTTCCACGTCAAGGGGAAGCTAGCTCCAAGGTTCATTGGACCCTTCAAGATCATGGCAAGGCGCGGGGAAGTAGCTTATCATTTAGAGCTACCTCCTGAACTTACAGGTGTGCACAACGTGTTTCACGTGTCACAGCTCAGGAAGTGTCTGCAAGTGCCGAACCGTCCCGATCTTTACAAGGACATTGACCATCAAGCTATTGACCTTCAACCGGATCTTACCTACCGCGAGAGACCGATCCGCATTTTGGACGAAGCAGAGCGTTGCACCAGAAGCCGCACCATCAAGTTTTTCAAGGTTCAGTGGAGCAACCATACCGAAGCAGAAGCCACATGGGAGCGTGAAGACTATCTCCGATCAGAATTTCCCGAGTTGTTTAACGCTTAGCTTAGGAATCTCGGGGACGAGATTCTTGTAAGGGGGATAGGTCTGTCACGCCCTGTTTTTCATCCCAAGTTTTCTGTATTGCAAAAATCAGAGCTTGTTAAAACTTTTTCAAATAATGTTGTGAGTGCAATGTCAATCCTTGTTTGAGTGTATGCTTGCTTGTGTGATGACTCAAACCCATGAAAAACTTATTATTTTGCCCTCATCAAAAACCCTTTTTCCCTTACATCAAGATCACCTTCATCATGTTGGGATACACTACTAGCTCATGAAGCCAAGTGGAACTTCCAACTAAAGTTGGTGATCTGATCCTTATATTATTTTCATTCATTAAAAACATTATTTGGTGATTTAAAATATTATTTTCCTATTTTATATCTATGTCTATTTCTAAGGCCAGTAATGATAACTCCACAAGGAAAATTTCTTTCCTACCTTAGAAAATTCTGAGTAAATTCATGGAAGCTCAGAAGGACATATATTTTCCATACATAAGATTTTCAACCCTATTTTATATTGTGATTATTTGAGTAAAACCCTGAAAACCATTTCTGTCCGTTTTAGCTTTTTGAGATGTTTCCAAAGGAAAGTATCTCAGTAAATTCCCATAAAATTACAGGAGCCCTCCCAAACCATATTAGGTGCTCACCTAAAATCTCACCTTGATCCAAGGTGGGTAAGTGCACTTAGAGAGCCCAAAACCCTCTGTGTCCATAATAGAGTTGGAACAACTCTACATTGCAAAGTTTCTCCAATGGAGCTAAAACTTTGCAGAGGTGTTTAACACCCCAAATGAGGACTTCACACCAAAAAAGGGATTTGTGAGACTCTGTTTGACCACACTTCCTTTGTAAGGGACAGTACTGGTCACTTTGAGGCATTTTCAAGTTTGCAAAGCCAAACTTGTTCAATGGAGCTCATATTTGGTGGAACCCCATGTTTTTACCCCAAGACCAAACCTGTTAAGTTTCATCTACAGTGGTGGACTGGAAGCACCCCAAGTCACTGTCGAACACCTATTGACAGGAAGGTAAAAACCTTCCTAGCCACTGTTTTACCCAATGTCAAGGCCCCAAACTTGGTGGGTTAGAGCACCAGAACACCTTGAGCACCCAGTCAACCAGCCCCTCCCCAATTCCAAGCACAAGTGACAAGAACTCCAATCTAAGCTGTAGGACAGTACTGGCTACACTAGTGTTCCTTGCTCCCTTGACCAGCTCGAGCTCCCACTAAACCACAGCAGCTAGGCACACTCCCAGCAACACTCAGGACATGGAGGACACGTCCCAAGTGCCCCAGAGCGAGCCAGCATGGCGTGGCATGCCAAAACTGTGCTCTGGGCGCACTACAGAGAGCCACCCGCAAGGGGCCGATGCTCCGGCCGGTCCCAGCCTCCCCAGTAGTGTCCAAGCACTCCCCCGACAGCCCTCGGTGCAAAGCTACCCCAGGGACCCTCTCCCCCTCGCGCAAGAGCTCAGGCGACGCGTGCCCGTGCGCGCCCGACGCGGCCGAGCATGCACGGTCGCTGCAGCTCGTCCCCACTCACTTTCCCTCTGCGGCCGTTGCATCAGGAGGCCCTAAACCACATCCCGAACCCGTGGTTTCGCGGCCAGCACCTCACTATGCTTGCACGCGTGCCACGGTGAGTCACCGGCGTGCCTGAGTCGGGTCACCGTTGTTGGCCTATAAATAGACCCCCCCCCCCGGGCACTCCAGCACCCTTCAAGCAGCTTCAGCACAACTACTAGACACTCCCTAGCCACCCAATCGAGCTCGCAGAGCCCCGGTGCTCGAGATCGACCGAGGCCCCTCCGCCTCGGAGCTCCGGTCGATCTCCGGCTACACGTCGGCTCCTGCGCTGCCCGACCTCTCATTACACTCCCCTCGACACCAGGAACGTTTTCCCTAACTCTCCCGAGCAAATCCATACCTCTAGCCCCTAGTTCAACACGAACCCGAAAGCCTTCCGCCACGAGCACCTCATCGCCAGCGACCCAGACCATCCCCGGTGACGTCCCGACCACGAGCAGGTCGGCGGAGGCACAAGGAACCCGTTCCCGTTCCTAGATAAGCCTGAGGACAATGACAGCCTCGCCAGCATCCATCTCCACCTCTCTGGCCACACGTAGGAGAAGGACCCGACAGGTGGAGCCTACCTGTCGGTGTCCTTGGGCCGCCAGCGCGCGCAGCCGATGACGCTGACCCAGGGGCCTGCAGGTCAGGTTTGAACGTGGCCCGCACGCGCCTGGTGGCCAGGCCTGCTGGCTGGGCCTGCTGGATCTGTTTCCCTGGCCTTTTCCTTTTGTTTTAATTCAGCAAACTAAATGATTTTTATAAAAAGATTTATCTAGTAGAAAAATATAATTCTTCCACCAGTATTTTTCTAAAAATGAGTAGTATTTGACTATGTAATAGTTGAAACTTATCAGTAACAGAAACTATTTTGGTATAATAAAATGATATTAAAAAGGACTTGTTTGCTTCCGTTTGCTTTTAAATAAATATGCTTAGCTAATAAAACAGTAGGGAACATTTTTCAAAATAATAACCTGAATTTATTCAAGCCTTGCAACATTTTTAAAAGCACTTTGTGAACTGTTTTAGTAAAAGCTAGTATTTATTTATTCCTTTCTCGACGGTAGAGTTACCGAGTGACGGAGGATCCGGAGCGGAAGACCTCGAAAACCCCGGATACCTAGCTGACCAAGGCAAGCATGCCCTTTTGCCATGACTTAAGTAAATAAAATGATGCATGCTAGAATAGCAAGTATTTTCCGTTGCATGTGATCACGATGTCGGTTCATCACCGATGTGATGGTACCGAAGGCTTCTTCGAAGCACTTGCATTTATAGTAGTGATATTCATTGTATTCCCTATTCCACTCAACAACAAAGCTCCCTGAGCACTGAGACGTAGGGCTATTACCTCCACCGTAGAGGGGCCAGAACTCATACATCCTCGCCGTAGCTAGGACTCTGCCCGTCCTTTTCGTACACTATACATCTACTGTCAGGCTTATACCCACGACAGTTGGCGCCCACCTTGGGGCAGGCGTCTAAGCGACTTCCGGGGAGTTTGCGACTACTTCCTTTCCTCATGTCGTCCGGTGGAGGTTCAAGCATGGGTCACCAGATCTTCTTCGGCGCTCTCTCCTTCATCGTCGACGATTCGGCGTGGCTTCGGGATGCCCCTCTCAACGTCGAGGCGCTTCCCCGTCGCGGGGCTACGCACTTCCGAGCCGGTGCTCGCGGCATCCTTCTTCTCCAACAGTCGACTCCGGTGTCGACCTGCACCGCCGCCACGCGCCACAGCAAGCGGTCCCGCCGTCTGCGGCTCCAGCATTGGGTGCAGCATGCCCAAGCGCGCCAGAACGCGTCTTCGCAAGTGGCAGTTCTTGAGTCCGTTGTGGTTGCTCCGCTGTCCCAGCACTCGGACTCGGTTCCAACTGAGTTTCCTTTCGAGTATGCAGGTCGCGGGCCTGCAGCAGAAGTACACATGGCCAACTCCCATGAAGATCCCCGTCAAGCTGGCCGAAGCAAGTGCGAGGTCGGTGAAGCATCCGGTGCGCGCCGTCCACCTCGCCGTTCTTCCAGTCGGCATACTCGGCGGAGCAACGTGGAGTTGTTCCGCACGCCTCTCCTCAACTTGGCTGCGGCTGCCAAGATTGCCGATTCCCTCCAGCCGACTGATTCAGAGGCAAGAAGGGGGATCGAGCAGATTCGAGCCCTGTTGCCCACGGCGCAGCAGCAGAATTCGGCGATCTCCCAGTCACACAACCGGATCTATAATAGTTCCGTCCACGCGAACACGCATCAGTCGGTTCACAGCCCTGGTTCCCATCAGCGCCACAGGGGAGGCAGCCGTTCCATGATTCATGAAGATCGCCGCGGCTCACGCACCCCTCCGTGGGGTGGGCCCTATGGGTCCCAACATCATGATGATCGGCGTTCAGTCGGCGACACCTACGACCCAAGACCCGACGCAAGAGGACGTATCGCCTAGCGAAGAGTTGACAGGGGTCGAGCCCACCGTGATGGTCACGATATGGGCCGTCCAAGTGGAAGCAGGACCATCGTGTCCGGTCCCGAGTGTTTTAGCCGAGCCATCTGCTCGGCTGACATCCCGCCCAACTTCCGATTGGCAGCGGGAATCGGTAAATTTACGGGAGAGTCCAAGCTAGAAACATGGCTAGACGACTACCGAGTGGCAGTCCAGATCAGAGGAGGGGACGACCACGTCGCCATGAAGCACCTCCCTCTGATGCTCGACGGCTCGGCGCGAGCGTGGCTGAATCAACTAGCCCCCTCGAGCATTTACAGTTGGGCGGATCTGGCCCGAGTGTTCATCCGGACCTTCGAAGGGACATGCAAGCGCCCTGCGGGCCTCGTGGAGCTCCAGCACTGCGTCCAGAAGCCGAATGAACCCCTGCACGACTTCATCCAGCGCTAGACGACTCTCTATCACACGGTGGAGAACATCACCAAACATCAAGCAGTCTGCGCCTTCAAGGCAGGCGTGAGGTACAGGGAGCTATACCTGAATTTTGGCCGAACAGGCGACATCTCCATGAGCAAGATGATGGAGATAGCAGCTCGCTACGCAAATGGCGAAGAAGAGGACCGTATCCGAAGCGGCATACACAAGACAGTCGGCGACGGAGAAGGAAGCAACACTCGGAAGCAAAAGCAAAAAAGCTCCATCCACTCCGCAGGCAGAAGCTGCTGTCGTGACCAATGCCAAGTTCAAAGGCAAAGGGAAGGCGCAGTATACCCCCAAGAAGAAGCCGTTCAATAATCCCATCCTGGACCAACCATGCCCGGTTCATACTAAGATGGACAAAGAGGGCAACCCCATATATCCCAAGCATACCACTCGGCAGTGCCGACTCCTGATCCAGGGATTCGGCGAAGGACAACCGAGCGAGAAGGTCAGCGAACAGGATGAGGAGGATAAGGAGGATCCGTTCCCCCAAGTCCATGCGACACTCATGATTTTTGCTGACGTCGAAAGCAAGAGTCGACTGAAGCTGGTGAACACGGAGGTCAACATGGCCGTTCCGACCAGCCCCAAGTTCCTTAAATGGTCTCAGACTGCGATCACCTTTGACCAGTCGGATCATCCAGCGCATGTCCCCACCCCAGGAAGACAGGCTCTGGTCGTCGACCCGGTGGTGGAAGGAGTCCGACTGCGCAAATTCCTCATGGACGGCGGCAGCGGGTTGAACATCATGTACGCCGACACTCTCAAGGGAATGGGCATTCCGATGTCCAAACTCAGCGAGAGCAGTATGCAGCTCCACGGAGTCGTCCCTGGACGGAAGGCCAAGTCACTCAGCCAGATCGCGTTGGACGTCGTTTTCGGCTCCGACAAGAACTTTCGCAAGGAGAAGCTCACATTTGAGGTGGTGGATTTCCAGAGCGCTTACCACGCGATTCTGGGCCGCCCAACGTATGTGAGCTTCATGGCCCGTCCATGCTACGTATACTTGAAGCTAAAGATGCCAGGCCCGAAAGGCGTGATCACCATCACGGGCAATCGTCAGCGAGCCGAAGAGTGTCTGCAGCAGGGATCAAGAATCGCCGACCAGCAGATGGCTGCTCTCGAGCTCGACGAGTACAAGAAGACAGTCGACCCTGCCGACCTGATGCGCTCAAAGAAACCAGCTTCTGATTCCGCATTCCAGTCGGCGGGAGAGACGAAGAAGGTCAGCATCCACCCGACGAACGACTCTGCTGCCCCGACGAACATCTCCACCACACTCGATCCTAAATAGGAAGCCGAGCTCACCCAATTCCTCCGTGAGAACTAGGACATCTTCGCATGGAAACCCTTTGACATGCCAGGTGTACCCAGGGAGTTGGCTGAGCACCGACTGCATGTGGATCCCACCGCTCGGCCCGTCCGAGAGCGCCTGCGCCAGTGTGCCGCGCACAAGAGGAAGGCAATCGGGGAAGAGGTGGCCAAGCTGCTGGCAGCCAACTTCGTTCGCGAGGTTCACCACTCCGAGTGGCTCGCCAATGTTGTCATGGTGCCCAAGAAGTACAAGTCGCTCCGAATGTGCATCGACTTCAAGCATCTTAATAAGGTCTGCCCGAAAGACCATTTTCCGCTCCCCCGCATAGATCAAATTGTCGATTCGACTGCGGGATGCGAGCGTTTGTCATTTCTTGATGCCTACTCGGGCTATCATCAGATCCGTCTGTATGGTCCCGATGAGTTAAAAACAGCCTTCATCACCCCATTCGGGTGCTTCTGCTACATCACTATGCCCTTCGGTCTGAAGAATGCAGGAGCTACCTTTATGCGCATGATCCAAAAATGTCTCCTCGACCAGATCGGTCGGAATGTGGAGGCATATATGGATGATATCATAGTCAAGTCACGCAAAGGTTCCGACCTACTGACAGACTTGGCAGAAACATTCGCCAACCTTCGTAGATACGATATCAAGCTCAACCCAGGCAAATGTTCATTCGGTGTTCCCAGCGGAAAGTTACTCGGTTTCTTCGTTTCCGAACGAGGGATCGACGTCAACCCCGAAAAGATCGGGACCATCGTCCGAATGGAGAGGCCGGTCAGAATAAGCGATGTTCAACGGCTCACAGGTTGCCTTGCGGCTTTGAGCAGGTTCATCAGTCGACTCGGCGAGAAAGCACTTCCTCTGTACCGACTCATGAAGAAATCAGATACTTTCGAGTGGACAGACGAAGCCCAAGTCGCATTCGACGACCTCAAAGTCCTACTTTCCACCCAGCCGTTTCTTACTGCTCCGCTCAGTAAAGAGCCCCTTCTTCTGTACATCGCGGCTACAAATCAAGTGTCAGTACTGTTCTTACAGTCGAACGAGAAGAAGAAGGCAAAGCATACAAAGTTCAGCGGCCAGTGTACTACATCTCCGAAGTCCTGACTCCATCCTAGCAGAGGTATCCCCACTATCAAAAACTTATCTACGGGATTTACATGACTGCGAAGAAGGTGGCTCATTATTTCCAAGAGCACTCAGTGTCTGTCGTTTCTGATGCTCCGTTGTCGGAAATTCTCCGCAATCGAGATGCGTCAGGCCGAGTGGAGAAGTGGGCAATGGAGATGCTATACTGCTATATCAAGTTCGAGGCTAAGAAAGCTATTAAGTCTCAAGCCCTGGCTGACTTTATAGCAGAATGGGTAGAACAACAGCAACCGACCCACGTCTGCTCGGCTCATTGGACAATGTTCTTTGATGGGTCTATGATGTTGAATGGCTCCGGCGCGGGTGTTGTGATCCTTTCACCAAAGGGCGACAAGCTCAAGTACATGCTACAGATACACTTCGATTCCTCCAACAATGAGGCAGAGTATGAAGCTCTCCTCTACGGATTGTGCATGGCCATCTCACTCGGCGTCCGTCGCCTGATGGTCTACGGTGATTCAGATTTGGTGGTCAATCAAGTGATGAAAGAGTGGGACGTCAGGAACCCCACCATGACCACATACTGCAATGCAGTAAGGAAGGTGGAGAAGAAGTTTGAAGGTCTCGAGCTCCACCATGTTCCGAGACTGAAGAACCAAGCAGCTGATGAGTTGGCAAAACTCGGATCCACTCGGAGACCAGTCCCGAGTGACGTCTGCCTCGGGCACCTCCACCTTCCCTCAGTCAAAGAAGATCCTTTCACAGAGGAACTAGTACAACCCAAGAGCACAACAGATCCGACTGAAGTCGATGTACCTATTTTTGGTTGATCTGGTTATGGAGATCCTCGCTGCCATCCCCGAGTGGACTGTGCCGATCATTGCATATATTCTGAGACAGGAACTACCAGAAGACGAAGCTCAGGCTAGGCAGATAGTCCGCAGGTCGAAGGCATTCACTGTCATTGATGGCCAATTGTACAAGGAGAGTGTTTCAGGCGTTCTTCAACGCTGCATTTCCCCAGAGGAGGGGGAGTTGATCCTGGAAGAGATTCACTCGGGAACCTACGGTCATCACGCCTATTCAAGAGCAATCATCGCCAAGGCATTCAGGGCTGGTTTTTTCTGGCTGCAGGCGAATGAGATGGCTAAAGACATGGTCGACCGATGCGAGGGCTGTCAGTTCTACTCCAACAAGACAAACAAGCCAACTTCTGCATTGAAGACAATCCCACTTGTGTGGCCGTTTGCAGTTTGGGGATTAGATACAGTCGGTCCATTCAAGACAGGCCAAGGAGGCTACACTCATCTGTTGGTGGCAGTCGACAAGTTCACAAAATGGATAGAGGCCAAGCCCATCAAGAAACTCGACGCCTCAACAGCCGTCAAGTTTGTCAGGGACATCATCTCCAGATTCGGTGTACCTCACAGCATAATCACGGATAACGGAACAAACTTTGACTCGGACAGATTCAAAGGTTTTTGTGCAAGCCAAGGTATCCGAGTGGATTTTCTTCCGTAGCACATCCTCGATCCAATGGACAAGCAGAGCGGGCGAATGGACTTATTCTTCAGGGTTTAAAGCCCTGACTTTTGCGAGAGGTGGGACATGACGCTGGCGCTTGGGTCACCGAGTTACCTTCAGTACTTTGGGGTCTTCGCACAACCCCGAACAGATCTACAGGGCGATCGCCGTTCTTCCTCGTTTACGGAGCAGAAGCGGTCCTTCCGAGTGACTTGCTTCATAATGCTCCACGAGTCGAACTCTTCTCTGAAGCTGAAGCAGAACAAGCAAGGCAAGATGGAGTGGACCTTCTAGAGGAGGAGCGCGAGATGGCACTGACCCGCTCAACCATTTATCAACAAGATCTACGGCGTCTTCATGCATGCCACGTCAGGAGTCGCACGTTCCAAGCAGGCGACCTGGTGCTCCGAGTGGATCAGCAAAGACCTCACAAGTTGGCCCCGTCCTGGGAAGGACCCTTCATCATCTCCAAGGTACTGAACAACGGAGCATACAGACTCTACAACATCGAGAGGGAGACAGACGAGCCACGCGCATGGAATGGAGACCTCTTGAAGCGCTTCTACATGTGATCATCGACTGAAGTAGTGTAAAGAACTAGTATTGATGGAATAATATAAAGTGGATTCAATTTTGCAGTCTCAGAACTCTTCCGCAGTTGCAGACTCTGGTCACTCACAAAAAAAACTTAGTTGTGATCAAGAATCACCTAAGTTACAACTTTCTCCGAGTGTGCACTAAACGTCGCACTCGGGGACTTAGCTGTGATCAAGAATCACCTAAGTTACAACTTTCTCCGAATGTGCACTAAACGTCGCACTCGGGGACTTAGTTGTGATCAAGAATCACCTAAGTTACAACTTTCTCCGAGTGTGCGCTAATCGTCGCACTCGGGGACTTAGCTGTGATCAAGAATCACCTAATTTACAACTTTTTCCGAGTGTGCGCTAATCGTCGCACTCGGGGACTTAGCTCTGATCAAGAATCACCTAAGTACCAACTTTCTTCGAGTGTGCACTAAACGTCGCACTCGGGGACTTAGTTGTGATCAAGAATCACCTAAGTACTAACTTTCTCCGAGTGTGCACTAATCGTCGCACTCGGGGACTTAGCTCTGATCAAGAATCAGCTAAGTACCAACTTTCTCCGAGTGTGCACTAAACGTCGCACTCGGGGACTTAGCTGTGATCAAGAATCACCTAAGTTACAACTTTCTCCGAGTGTGCACTAATCGTCGCACTCGGGGACTTAGCTGTGATCCAGAATCACCTAAGTACTAACTTTCTCCGAGTGTGCACTAAACGTCGCACTCGGGGACTCAGCTGTGATCAAGAATCACCTAAGTTCTCATTTTCTCCGAGTGTGCACTAAACGTCGCACTCGGGGACTTAGTTGTGATCAAGAATCACCTAAGTCCTAAATTTCTCCGAGTGTGCACTACACGTCACACTCGGAGACTTAGCTGTGATCAAGAATCACCTAAGTAATAACTTTTCCCGAGTGTGCACTAAGCATCGCACTCGGAGACTTAGTTGTGATCAAGAATCACTTGAGTCATAACTTCCTCCGAGTGTACGCTAACCGTCTCACTCGGGGACTTTCCTGTGATCCAGAGTCACCTAAGTAATCACTTTCCCCGAGTATGCACTAATATTCGCACTCGAAACAACATTCAAACACAAGAGTAAACGCTTTGATTCGGATTCCAAAATTCTCGCAAAGATAGCTAACTCGGTGCGGATCAAGCTTACCCGCACCGATTTAAGAATGTGACGGCCAACAGAAGTGGCCAAAGTACCTTACAGATAAACACTCGGCATACCGAGGATAAAGTTTTATTACGCGTCAGCTGGGTCGGCGCCAGGACTGGAGGGCTCCACGAAGGTGTCCAAGTCGATTCCGTCGGCGATGCGGGTAGCACTCTCAAGGAACGTCTCCATGAAGTCTTCGAATCGAAGCTTCTTCGTGTTGGCGACCTTCAGTGTCTTCAGCTTCTCTTCCCGCACGTCCTTGCAATGGACTCGGGCCAAGGACAGGCAACATGTGCACCGCAACGCGCTGCCGACTTCTTCCACGATTGCACTCGGTTCGGAATCTCCTCCAGTCGCGCCATCAGGCTCTCCATCTCCTGCCGCGACTCATCTTCTGGCCAAAGTTCCTTGTCAATTCGGCCGACGACCTCTCTCAGTCGACCGATGAAAGGACCCACATTGCCTACACGGATATGCGCCCGGAGCAGATCCCGATTGGCGTCCTTGCCGAGTGGCATGTTGTCGTGAATGGACCGTTCCACATCCGCTGCTTCAGCTTCAGCATCAACGCAAAAATCTGCAACAAAACAGAAAGCATACAATAAACGCCGAGTGTAACGCACACGGTACAAGTACTCAGCATAACATACGACTTACCAGCCAGACGCGTCATCATCTGCCCAGCCCAGTTGTTGACATACTTCTCCTGAGCTATGCATCGTCTATTCAGGACAGCCATCTGATTCGTGAGAGCAGTCCTCTGTTTCTTCATTTTTTCCACTTCCTCAGTCAACACCTTGTTCGCTTCACAAGCCTCCTCCAAGGACTTCTCTCGTCCCTCCAGAGCATCCTTCATGCCGGCCATGGCGAGCATAGCCGCATCAAGCTCACCAGCGAACTGGTTCCTCTCCGCTCTGAGTGCCTCATAGGTCGTCCCCATTTCACAAGTTTTCTGCCACCAAGCACCAAGGGACAATCAGAAAGTTCAACAGTTAAAGGTCTAAGTTCTTTAGACCCCTGCCGACGCAAGCAGTCGACAGCGGTCTCGGGGACTAGACCCAGTGGGTTCATTCAGAGTGACCCCACTGGCATGCAGCTCAAGCAGGCGTGCCCTATTGAGATGCATGTTATAACTTACGCCTACGAGGCCAATACTACCCGACCTGAGTACAACTTACTCTCGGGGACTCTTACAGTAAATGCACTCCGACTGCAACAACTACTCGTACTCGGTCATACTATTTACAGACACAACCAAAGTAAAGACAATATGTATAAAGACAACTGTCGGTGCAAGCACTCGACAGAAGTCTCGGGATCTACACCCACTGGGTTCACTCAGAGTGAACCCATTGCAAAAGATAGCTGCTATTCAAGAACACCCACTGGGTTACAGGAGAAAAGTAAATACTTACTAGACCACTTACTCGGATATCATCTCGCAGCTCCAAGCGCCGCTGGTACAAGGCCGCAACGGAGTTGTAGGCCCTCTTGGCTTCTCCAGCCATCAGTTCCGCCTGCACCATAGCCCCCTTGGCCACTCCCACCTGCTCCTCTGGAAGACGCTGGATGCTGAATTCAGCATTCAACGAGCCTGGAATCGTCAGAGGTTCCTGAGGCATCCCAAGGTCCGCCCCAGTCGGCTCCTCATCCACCAGCACTAGTTCAGTCTGTGGCAGCGCCTCAGTCGGCAGCACGTCGGCGGCGAGAGCGGCAGCAGGAGGAGCAGCCTCAAGAACAGGCTCCACAGCTGGGTCGGCTCTCCCTGGTCGTCCTCGTCCAGACAAATCGCCCCTGACAGGCCGAATGACACGAGGTCTCAGAAAAAGAAAGAAGCAGGACCTATGATAGAATTCGAGACGCGATGGTATAAAACACTCGACGTCCCTACAACGCACCTGGCTGGGACGAAACGACGTTGTCTGTGTCCATAGGATCGTCTCCTTGGCGCGCCGGAGAGGTGGCAGAAGTAGCAACCCTATCGAGTGAAATCCATTCGACCAGTAAACAGAAGTTCACTCGGACATCAGAAAGAATTGAAAGCTGGATACACTTACGTGGAGGTGACAGGGACAGCAACCCTCATTCGCGGCAGGGCCTTCCGAGGTTTAGGCCCACTCGGCTTGGGCGCCTTAGAAGACTGGCCCGCGGGCTCAGCGGCGGCATCCCTGGTCCTCTTAGCGCTTCGAACACTCGGGACCACCGGAGCAGTAGGCGGAGCACTCGAAGACGCGGGAGGAGCCGAGGGGACGGCGGGCTCGTGTCGGCGCTTGGTCCGATGCTCTAGTTGCGGAGGTGGCGAGTCCTGCTCCTCGTCTTCTTCCTCTTCCTCGCTGGTCTGCTCCTCCGATTCCCCGTTGTCGGAGACGTACTCGGTGCTCTCCACGCTGCCCTCCTGGCTGCCTTCCTCCTCTTCCTCCGCCGGATTCCCATTCGAGACGGGAGAGAACCAGTTGGTCCACGCCTGCATAAATTTCAGTCGGTAACATCAGACATCACACGGAGATATAGACAAACGACAGGAATTAAGACAGTTCAGTGCACTCGACAAGTGCCACTCACCTGATTCGGTGGAGGATGATCCGCGCTGTAAGGCTTCACTCGCCGAGCTCCTTTGGGATTCTCGCAGGGGCCCGTGATATGGAGCACCCACGAGGTCACCCTCTCCTCAGTCACGCCCAGCACGTTGGTCCGAGTGGAGTCTTCGGGCCCCGTGTAATGCCACATGGCATGGTCGCGAGCCTGCAGAGGCTGGATCCGCCGACCAAGGAAGACCTGCAGCAAGTCTATGCCGGTGACCCCCCTCCTGACGACGTCCACGAGTGCCTCAATGAAGGGCTGGATGTCATTCTTCTCCGCCTTCGAGAGCGCGAGCTGCTTAGGCGGGGCGGGCCGATCTAGACTAAAAGGAGGCAGCCCAGTCGATGCATTCGGACAGGCGATATCCTGGTAGTAGAACCACGTCGACTCCCAGTTCCTAACCGACTCGCTTAACTGAAGAGCAGGATAACTACTCCGACTCTTTTTTTGGAAACCTAAGCCCCCGCAGAGCTGAAGGAGATGCGTCTTATCATCCGACTGGCTAAGTCGTTTGATGGTTTAGGATCTGGCGGAAAAGATGTGTTTGAACAAACCCCAATGGGGAGGGCAGCCGATAAAACACTCGCACAAAACTATAAAGGCAGAAAGATGGGCGATGACATTCGGAGGAAAATGGTGAAGTTGGGCCCCGAAGTGATTCATGATGCCCTTGAAGAAAGGATGCGGGGGCAAAGAAAAACCTCGATGGACGTGGCTGAGCAGCAGGACGCGCTCCCCCTCCCGAGGCGCTAGCTCCACCTCGTTCTCCGCCGGCAGCCTCCGAGACTTGTGCACGATCATCCCGTGCTCCACCAGCTGCAGCAGATCCCCCTCCGTCACCGTGGAGGGGAGGAAGTCGCCCTGGATCCATCCCGCCGGCAGCGGCCGCTGCCACAGCTGAGCAGGCGCCGCCGTCTTCCCCTTCTTCTTCCTCGCCTCCATCTTGCTGGTCTGGCCCTTGGTCATGGCGGCGGCTGCGAGCCCTCGGGAGGAAGGAGAAGGGAGGAGTATAGGAGCGCTGGAGGTGGCGAGAAGGGCGGAGCCGGCGAGAGCAAGGGATTCGGCAAGCGTAACGGAGAAGCCTCGCCGCCGAGATTTAAATAGGGTTCCGACTGGGTCGCTGGCAGGTGGCCCCGAAACCTTATCCCCCCGACCCACCGCAGCGATATTAGTGGAGAGGTTGAAGGCGCGAGAATCCAGGCGTCAGGCGCTACTCGAGCGCGTTGTCGTCATTCCCGTTGAGCGAGCGGAAACCGAAATTTGAGAATCCCGGAAAATCCGCCGCTGTGAGTTGACCGGTCGCGTCAGAAGATGCCGCCGAAGCACTCGGCTCCCGACAGTCTGTTTCGCGAGTACTTCCACTCGGATCGTCGATCAGAAAGGTCAAAATGGACCGAGGCAAGCAACGCCCAAGCCGAATCTGTTCCAGTCGGATTCAACTTCAAACATCGCTTCGTCGTTCCAACCTCAATCCATTCGGGGACTAATGATGGGGCTATGGTCCTAGGGTAGGGTCATAGGCCTGCCCTATAGGTCCTACCTAGGGACTACCCCTCACAAAGGACAAGACCCTTAGTCAACTCCGACTGAATTAAGGAATCCCTATCTTCCAGTCAGAGACATACCTTCGGTCCTCCAGTCGGCGACTAGCATTCGAAGGATATCGAGTCAACCGACTGCATACCACTCGGTACATCGTAACCCCCCTGGAGGGAAACGGTCGTACGTTTCCGGGTGAATTTATTAGCATTAAGGGCGTACGTCACCTGTAACGTACACATTCAATCGCCACTACTCCACCCCTGTACCGGAACCGTTGTGGAGGGAAGCATACTCTATATAAGCCACCCTCCCCCACTGGTAAAGGGGTTAGCAATTCATTGTATTCCCTATTCCACTCGACAACAAAGCTCCCTGAGCACTGAGACGTAGGGCTATTACCTCCACCGCAGAGGGGCCTGAACTCATACATCCTCGTCGTAGCTAGGACTCTGCCCGTCCTTTTCGTACCCTATACATCTACTGTCAGGCTTATACCCACGACACTGATATTCACAAGTAATTCTTTAACCTGATGCATATACATGATCATCCCACCTCATCGCATTCCACTCAAGATAACTGTCACTGTTATTCATTACCATTTATGTCATGGGCTGTTTGCGAGTACATTCAAAGTACTCATTGGCTTGCCACTTGTTATGTTATTGACCAGACATGGAAGGACCGGAGTTTGGCGATGAGTACGCCGTCGGAGACGGACCTGTGATCTAGGACGTTTCCCAGTCAGTATGCATGTCGGTGTAGGCTTGATGGCATGGGCACCGCTTAGCCCTTACGAGTTTCCGCTACTCGATGTATCCCTTTATTTGGCTTTAGGCCTTGCTCTTGAACCCGACCTTCTGGTCATTTGATGTAATAATTTGGTACTTGGATGTAAGACTCTATTATTTAGTATTTGTGTTTAGTGAACATTGATCCTTGGCGTCACTGGGCACGGCGAACTCGACTTGCTAGTCGGGGTCTCCCACAAATTAACATCAACGAGGTAGACTTCTTAGCAGAATTTATCATCCTGAAGTCGCAAGGCCTGGATGTGATACTTGGCATGGATTGGTTGACCAAGCATCAAGGCTTGAGAGACTGTGCCAAGAGGACTGTTACCATGACCAATGGCGAAGGATTTGAAGTCAAGTATGTTCGCAATCCTGGCTCGTCTCAAGCCCCTCGGGTCAATTGCCTGTTGGGAATTGAGTTGGGCCAAGTGCTAGTGGTATGTGAATACCCAGATGTATTTCCTGATGAGCTGCACAGAATGCCTCCTGATCGTGACATTGAGTTCATTATTGAGCTACTGCTCGGAGTAGGGCCTATCTATAAGAAGCCCTATAGAATAGGTTGTGAAGAGTTGGCTAAACTAAATAAGCAACTAGCTCAGCAGCTCAGAAAATGATTTATTCACCCTAGTGTCTCTCCTTGGGGATCGCGTGCAATATTTGTGTCAAAAAGGGACGAAACTATCTTACTTTGTGTCGATTACCGTTCTCTAAATGAATTCAGAATAAAGAACAAGTACACACTCCCCAAGATTGAAGACCCATTCGATCAGCTGAATGGTGCCAAGGTGTTCTTAAAGATTGACCTTAGGTATGGGTACTACCAGTTTAAGTCAAACCCCAAGGTATTCCAAAGACGACATTCGTGACCCGATATGGCCTGTATGAATACACGACCATGTCATTTGGGTTGACTAATGCCCCGGCCTACTTCATGTACCTCATGAACAAAGTATTCATGGAGTATTTGGACAAGTTTGTCATTGTCTTCAGCGATGACATACTCGTCTTCTCTACGTCTGAATAAGAACATTAGCAACACTTGGTGATGGTCCTCGACAAGCTTCAAGAGCACCAGCTTTATGCCAAATTTAGTAAGTGTGAATTCTGGCTGCATGAAGTTAGATTCTTGGGTCATGTGTTGATGGCAGATGAATTTAAAGTGGATCCTGCCAAGATTGAAGTCGTGAGTGAATGGAAATCTCCGACCAACATGAAGGAAGTCAGAAGCTTCCTCGGACTTGCAGGATAATACCGCAAGTTTGTTGAAGGGTTCTCAAGCATCGCCCGACCAATGACTCAACTCTTGAAGAAGGACAAGAAGTCTGAATGGACGCCAAAGTGCGAGGAAAATTTCCAAGAACTCAAAAAGAGATTGACAACAACCCTAGTTTTGTCCACTCTCGATATTCACAAAGAGTATGTGATATATTGTGATGCATCGAGAACCAGGATTGGTGGTGTCCTGATGCAAGAAGGCAGAGTCGTGGCATATCTGTCGAGACAGTTTTTCCCTCATGAGGAGAACTATGCCACTCATGATCTTGAGCAGGGAGCCATAGTTCATGCCTTGAATACATGGTGGCATTAACTTCTTGGGAAAATGACGTGAGATATACATAAAACACAAAAGTTTGAAGTATATTTTCACTCAAAAGGAATTGAACATGAGGCAGCGAAGATGGTTGGAGTTAATCAAGGACTACGACCTCGGTGTTCAATAACACCCAGGAAAGGCCAATGTGGTAGCTGACGCCTTAAGCAGAAAGGCTTGCTCCTTGAATGTTATGATCAAGGAAAGGCTACCCGCCTTGTATGAGGAACTTGAAAGCTTCGGGATGGAGCTAGTTGCACCATGATTTCTGGCCAACCTCAAAGCAAAGCCTACGCTGATGGATGGTATCAAGGAAACTCACGAGGGACACGAGAGCATCGAAAGCATCAAGAAGAAGATCAAGAAAGACAAGGCCCCAAGATTTTCAGTGGATGAACAAGGAGTCGTGTGGTTTGGGAATCGCATTATGCGTACCCAACAAGACCGAGCTCAAGAACTGGATCTTGCAGGAAGCTCATGAGACTCCATATTACATCCACCCTGGATGGACCAACATGTACCAAGACCTCCAGGCAAGATTTTGGTGGCATGCCAGAGGGTTGATAACCCACAAGTATAAGGGATCAATTGTAGACTTTCTCGATAAGTAAGAGTGTCGAACCCAACGAGGAGCTAAAGGTAGGACAAATATTCCCTAAAGTTCTATCGACCACCGATACAACTCTACGCACACTTTACGTTCGCTTTACCTAGAACAAGTATGAAACTAGAAGTACTTTGTAGGAGTGATAGGATAGGCTTGCAAGAAAGTAAAGAAGATGTAAATAAAACTAGGGGCTGGTTAGATAAAGAAACAACTACGAGTGTCTAACGAATGTGGAAAAGTGGTGGTAGGAGTTGCGGAATTGTCCCTAAGCAATTGACTACGTTACTAGATCGATAGCAAGTATTATGTGGGAGAGGCCTCTGCTAGCATGTCATCCCTTACTTGGAATTATATGCACTTATGATTGGAACTATTAGCAAGCGTCCGCAACTACTAACGTTCATTAAGGTAAAACCCAACCATAGCAATAAGATATATTGGTCCCCCTTCAATCCCATATGCATCAATTTCTATGCTAGGTTTGAAGCTTCTGTCACTCTAGCCTGCCAACACATAGCCCTATCAACATACAACTAACCCTATGGTGTGATCCACGCGCGCAATCATATGATGGGCACCAAAGGATAGCAACATAACCACAAGAAAATTAAACCAATCATAGCAATTCATCAATCACCGATAGGACAACGATAATCTACTCAGACATCATAGGATAGCAACACATCATTGGATAATAATATGTAGCATAAAGCACCATGTTCAAGTAGAGGGTACAACGGGTTGCGGGAGAGTGAACCGCTGAATATAGATGGGGGAAGATGATGGACATGTTGGTGAAGATGACGGAGGTGTTGGTGTAGATCGCCGTCACACGATGATGTCCCGGGCGGCGTTCCGGCGCCCCCGGAAGAGAGGGGGAGAGAGCTCCCCTTCTTCTTATTCATCGTTGACCTCCTCCCTAGATGGGAGAAGGGTTTCCCCTCTGGTCCATGGTCTCCATGGCGGCGGAGGGGCGAGAGCCCTCCGAGATTGGATCTCTCTCTCTGTGTCCTTCTGTTTCTGCGCTCCCAGATTCTGCGTTTCACCGTTTCTTAAATTCCCGGAGATCCGTAACTCCGATTGGGCTGAAATTTTAACACGATTTTCTTCTGGATATTATATTTCTTGCGGCAAAAGCAGGGCACCAGCCGCCTTAAGGAGTGACCACAAGCCTGCCAGCCGCGGGCCCACCCCCTGGCCGCGGCCGGTGGGCTTGTGGGCACTCCGTGCACCGTCTCGCGTTGATTCTTCTTCCGAAAAATCATAAATATTCCAAAAAAATCCCCGTAAATTTTTATTGCGTTTGGACTTTGTTTGGTATGGATATTTCGCAAAACAAAAAATATGCAACAAACAGGAACTGGCACTGGGCACTGGATCAATATGTTAGTCCCAAAAATAGTATAAAAAGTTGCCAAAAGTATATGAAAGTTGTAGAATATTTGCATGAAACAATCAAAAATTATAGATACGACGAAGACGTATCAGCATCCCCAAGCTTAATTCCTGCTCGTCCTCGAGTAGGTAATGATAAAAAAGATAATTTTTGATGTGGAATGCTACCTAGCATAATATTGATCATATAATCTAATCATGGCATGAATACTAAAACACGAGTGATTCGATGCAATAGTCTATCATTTGACATAAATACAATAATATTTCAAGCATACTAACAAAGCAATCATGTCATCTCAAAATATCATGGCCAAAGAAAGTTATCCCTACAAAATCATGTCTGACTATGCTCCTTCTTCCCCACACAACATATTTAAATCATGCACAACCGAGGTTTTAGCCAAGAAATTGTTTCATACTTTAGTGTTCTCAAACCTTTTCAACTTTCATGCAATACATGAGCGTGAGCCATGGACATAGCACTATAGGTGGAATAGAATATGGTGGTCATGGAGAAGACAAAAAAGGAGGAGATAGTATCACATCAACTAGGCGTATCAACGGGCTATGGATATGTCCATCAATAGATATCAATGTGAGTGAGTAGGGATTGCCACGCAACGGATGCACTAGAGCTTATAAGTGTATGAAAGCTCACAAAAGAAACTAGTGGGCGTGCACCCAACTTGCTTGCTCACGAAGACCTAGGGCAATTTTGAGGAAGCCCATCATTGGAATATACAAGCCAAGTTATATAATGAAAATTTCCCACTAGTATATGGAAGTGACAACATAGGAGACTCTCTGTCATGAAGATCATAGTGCTATTTGAAGCACAAGTGTGGAAAGAGGATAGTAGCAATTGTCCCTTCTCTATTTTCTCCCATTTTTTGTGGGCTCTTTGGCCTCTTTTTTTTATTTTGGTGGGCATCTTTGGCCTCTTTTTTGTAAATGGGCTTCGCTGGGCTCTTTTATTTCCTCACATGGGACAATGCTCTATTAATAATGATCATCACACTTACAACTCAATACTTAGAGCAATGATGACTCTATATGAAATGCCTTCGGTAGTGTACCGTGACAATGATAAAGCATAGCAATGACATCAAAAAACGGACAAGCCATGGAAACATCATGCTAGCTATCTTACGATCATGCAATGGCAATATGGAAGTGGTGGCACATGTCATGAGACGGAACAGTGGTAGTTGCATGGCAATAATCTCGGAATGGCTATGAAAATGCCATAATAGGTAGGTATGGTGGCTGTTTTGAGGGAGGCTATATGGTGGGTGTAATGCACCGACGAAAGTTACGCGGTACTAGAGAGGCTAGCAATGGTGGAAGGGTGAGAGTGCGTATAATCCATGGACTCAACATTAGTCATAAAGAACTCACATACTTATTGCAAAAGTCTATTAGTCATCGAAACAAGGTACTACACGCATGCTCCTAGGGGAAAGGATGGTAGGACTAAACCATCGCGCGATCCCGACCTCCACACAAAGGATGACAATCAATAAATAAATCATGCTCTGACTTCATCACATAACGGTTCACCATACGTGCATGCTACGGGAATCACAAACCTTCACACAAGTATTTCTGAAAATACACAATTACTCACTACCATGACTCTAATATCACATATTCATGTCGCAAAACTGTTGCAAGGAATCAAACATATCATATTCAGTGATCTACAAGTTTTATGTAGGATTTTATGACTAACCATGTGAATGACCAACTCCTATTAACTCTCTAAATAGGTATAAGTGAAGCATGAGAGTTTAATTATTTCTACAAAAAATATGCCCCGCTCTAACAAATATAAGTGAAGCAAAAGAGCATTCTACAAATGGCGGTTTTCTGTGTGTAGGGAAATAGGCAATCCAAACTTCAAAAGATATAAGTGAAGCACAAGAAGCATTCTATAAAGCCAACCAAGGACTATCTCATACCAGCATGGTGCATAAAAGAAAAAGGAAAAATAAACACAAAAGTCGCTCCAAGCATTTGCACATATCATGTGACGAATTAAAATATAGCTCCGAGTAAAATTACCGGTAGATTGTAGACGAAAGAGGGGATGCCTTCCGAGGCATCCCCAAGCTTAGACGCTTGAGTCTTCCTTGAATATTACCTTGGGGTGCCTCGGGCATCCCCAAGCTTAGGCTCTTGCCTCTCCTTATTCCTTCATCCATCGTGCTCTCACCCAAAACTTGAAAACTTCAATCACACAAAACTCAACAAAACTTTGTGAGATCCGTTAGTATAATAAAATAAATCACCACTTCAAGTACTGTTGTGAACTCATTCTAAATTCATATTATCATTATATCTATTGTAATCCAACTTCAACATGGTTCATACCCCCCCCCCCGATACTACCCATAGATTCATCAAAATAAGAGAACAATGCATAGAAAACAGAATCTGTCAAAACAGAAAAGTCTGTAGCAATCTGTACATTCTGTATACTTCTCATATCTCAAAAAATCTGAAAAATTACGAACGTCTGGAAATTTGTATATCAATCAGAAGAAAAAAAGAATCAACTCAAAAGCTCTTCCAGAATAAAAATGAAAATTAATTTCGTGAGCAGAAAGTTTCTATCTTTTCTCAGCGTGATCAAACAACTATCACCCAAACTAATCGTAAAGGCTTTACTTGGCACATTATTTTAAAAAACACAAAGGAATTGTACAAGGGGATAATTATTTTTGTGGGAAACTTCCATGAAAAATTCTAGATTGTTTCCATGAGCATGAACACAAGTGTTCAAGGTCGACCCTCACTTCCGCAATGCATCACCTTTCAATCGCTTCTCTTTTTGAAAAAGTTTTAAGTTCCCCTCTATATTTTGTTTTATTTTTAAACTAAATAAAAGCACTCAACAGAAATAAATGACTCTCTAAAACTTCCGGGTTGTCTCCCAGGCAGCGCTTTCTTTAAAGCCATTGAGCTAGGCATAAAGTGCTCAAGTAATGGATCCACCGGGATCCCAAGGTATATCAAAGCCAATTTTAATTAGCAATGATTTGAAATTTAGTAGTGAGCACAAGGTAACATATATCAAGAAATGACGAAGTCTAACTCTCTTCCTATGCATTCGCATATCATAAAAGAACAATTCATGCACACCAAGTAAAGGCCAATACATAGCATAAGCAGTTTCTTGCAATTTTATCGTATTGGAAACATAGAGAGATGGAGATGTAGTTCCTCTCTCATAATAACTGCAAGTAGGAGCAGCAAGCACATGCATATTATATTCATCAAAATCATCATGTTTAACATAAGGGACTATAGCTAGCTCATCTTCATAAGCATCATTCATATTGGCAACATGGCCACAAGCATAGCATGCATCAAGTTCATCAAAAAGGGATATTTCAAACGAATCCAAGGGATCATAGCATTCATCCTTCGGTAAGAACGAAGGGAAATTAAATAATGTATGAGTAGAAGAGTTACTCTCATTAGGAGGTGGACACGGGTAGCTAGTCCGCTCTTCCTCCTTTTGTTCTCCGCTCTCCTCTTCATCTTTTTCATCTAATGAGCTCACAATTTCAGCATTTTCTTCTTCCATAGTTTCCTGCAAAATAATAGTCTATTCTTAGGCAGCATAGAATTTCTCCTTAAATCGTTCAATATGGGCATTATATTCATAATTAGTATAACAATAACGAAGCATAGCCAAATTTTCAGATCGGTAAGGAACATCATCATTATCATCACATCCTTTAAACATGGCCTTAATTTCATAACCACCCATAAAAGCAACAAACTCTTCTATTTGCTCCACATCATAGTAATCATATATACCATTAGCATAAGAAGCCAAGGTTCTATGATCATTAAATTCACAAGAAAAGGGAAGGTATGGAGCCTTCATCCTAGAGCAACAAGTAACACCATATCTCTTGTATAGTTCTCAAGCATACCATTTCAACAAATGGATTTGATCCCATAAAAGTTTCCCTTTTTGAGTCAAGCGATAATCCCTAAAGTATTCACGTTGATCCAACGTGTATCCCATTATATAATTGAATGGGGCTTTCTCAAGATTATTAAAGAAGTGCATAATATTTTCCACATAACGAGCCTTGATGGTTTGAGGAGGTTCCCCATCTCCATGAGTAGCAAGTACACCTAATTTTGTTGGTATTTCGTGATCCATATCCATAACTAAAGATAGAGAACAACTTAGAACAGCAGATAAATCTACTTAGTGATAAAGCAAACAACCACACACGAGGATATTCACCCCACACTATTGCTCCCCGGCAATGGCGCCATAAAAAGGTCTTGATAACCCACAAGTATAGGGGATCAATTGTAGCCTTTCTCGATAAGTAAGAGTGTCGAACGCAACGAGGAGCTAAAGGTAGGACACATATTCCCTCAAGTTCTATCGACCACCGATACAACTCTACGCACACTTTACGTTCGCTTTACCTAGAACAAGTATGAAACTCGAAGTACTTTGTAGGAGTGATAGGATAGGCTTGCAAGAAAGTAAAGAACACGTAAAAAAAACTAGGGGCTGGTTAGATAAAGAAACAACTACGAGTGTCTAACGAGTGTGGAAAAGTGGTGGTAGGAGTTGCGGAATTGTCCCTAAGCAATTGACTACGTTACTAGATCGATAGCAAGTATTATGTGGGACAGGCCTCTGCTAGCATGTCATCCCATACTTGGAATTTTATGCACTTATGATTGGAACTATTAGCAAGCGTCCGCAACTACTAACGTTCATTAAGATAAAACCCAACCATAGCAATAAGATATATTGGTCCCCCTTCAATCCCATATGCATCAATTTCTATGCTAGGTTTGAAGCTTCTGTCACTCTAGCCTGCCAATACATAGTCCTATCAACATACAACTAACCCTATGGTGTGATCCACGCACGCGATCATATGATGGGCACCAAAGGACAACAACATAACCACAAGCAAATTAAACCAATCATAGCAATTCATCAATCACCGATAGGAAAACGATAATCTACTCAGACATCATAGGATAGCAACACATCATTGGATAATAATATGTAGCATAAAGCACCATGTTCAAGTAGAGGGTACAGCGGGTTGCGGGAGAGTGAACCACTGAATATAGATGGGGTAAGATGACCCGGGCGGCGTTCCGGTGCCGCCGGGAGAGATGGGGAGAGAGCCCCCCTCCTTCTTCTCCTTCCTTGACCTCCTCCCTAGATGGGAGATGGGTTTCCCCTCTGGTCCATGGTCTCCATGGCGACGGAGGGGCGAGAGCCCCTCCGAGATTGGATCTCTCTCTGTGTCCTTCTGGTTCTGCGCTCCCAGATTCTGCGTTTCACCATTTCTTAAATTCTCGGAGATTTGTAACTCCGATTGGGCTGAAATTTAACATCTTTTTCTTCCATATATTATATTTCATGCGGCGAAAGAAGGATACCAAGCGCCTTAAGGAGTGGCCACAAGCCTGCCAGCCGCAGGCCCACCCCCTGGCCGCGGCTGGTGGGCTTGTGGGCACTCCATGCACCGTCTCGCGTTGATTCTTCTTCCCAAAAATCGTAAATATTCCAAAAAAATCCCCGTAAATTTTTGTTTCGTTTGGTATGGATATTCTACGAAACAAAAAACATGCAACAAACAGGAACTGGCATTGGGCACTGGATCAATATGTTAGTCCCAAAAATAGTATAAAAAGTTGCCAAAAGTATATGAAAGTTGTAGAATATTGGCATGAAACAATCAAAAATTATAGATACGATGGAGACATATCGAGGGTCAGAGCTAAAAATTAGCGACCGACTGTAGTGTTACTGTGGGGACCCCGACTAGCAAGTCGAGTTTGCCGTGCCCAGTGACCCCAAGGATCAATGTTCACTGAACACAGATACTGAATAATAGAGTCTTACATCCAAGTACCGAATTATTACATCAAATGACCAGAAGGTCGGGTTCAAGTGCAAGGCCTAAAGCCAAATAAAACGGATACATCGAGTAGCGAAAACTCGTAAGGGCTAAGCGGTGCCCATGCCATCAAGCCTACACCAACAGGCATTCTGACTTGGAAGCGTCCTAGATCGCAGGTCCGTCTCCGACGGCGTACTCATCGCTAAACTCCGGTCCTTCCGTGTCTGGTCAATAACATAACCAGTGGCAAGCCAATGAGTACTTTGAATGTACTCGCAAACAGCCCATGATGTATATATGATAAGGGATAACAGTAACAGTTATCTTTAGTGGAATGCAATGTGGTGGTATGATCAAGTATGTGCAACAAGTTAAAGAACTACTTTGAATAACAGCTTACAGATATTGACATATCTATCAAGGGTTGAACACACCGGGTTCACCCTATATGCCAAGTCACCGAACTTGTCATATCCTCAAGATATTAATGAGGGCTAAACCATCCGGGTTTACCCTATATGTCAACTCACCAAACTTGATCATAATATTGTGATTATCACGATTATAACAACACCTTTTTAACACCACTCACACACACTTGGTTTATGTGGAAACTCAGGATGTAGTTTAAGCAGCACCACCCAACTGTCCTTGACCGCGGACACGGCTATTCGAATAGTTTACACTCTGCAGTGGTAGTACGCTGGACCCACGAGAAACGGGAAACTTCCGTGTCATCCACGACTCGCGGTATATCACATATACCCGAGGTAAGTACCCGATCATCATCTTTCCCCTGACGATACTAGACAAAGAGGTCCACTCGATTGGTACCCAGCCCACATGTTGTACGTCTTACGAGCACCGACTCTGGACTGTAACAACCATGCAGGGACCAACGGTGTGCCTGGAACTCATAATAATGGCATAGTCGTTCTACCTGGCACGACCCTATCACAAGAGTGACACCGATCACTCCCGCCACTAGTAATGTGGCTCTTTGCTAGTACCGACCAGAGTAATCAACAAAGCCCCGTCCCATAAAGGGGTATCGTGGTCGTACTGGTAAGGTTGGGACGGTCGACACATCATAAATCTAATCCATTTCCGAAACCATACTCACACAAAATCACCGGTGCATCACTTCACCAAAAGTGATCACCAACTCATCATCGCCCTCGGGCATTAGTGGCACCCGACGGGGTTTTCATAAACTCTTTATTTAACTCATCATTATGCTTATAATAAAATGCTCTATTATTACTTGTCAACTTGGTAATAACATGACCCTCATGGGGTAGGGTCAACCTCAATGCAATGATCTTACTTTACTAGTCAACATGACAGTAGCATGATCCTCGTAGATGATAGGGTCAGCTCATCATGTTTGTGCTCCGAGGAGCCATGTGAATAACACTACTATCAATGCAAGTGCTTCGAAGAAGCCTTGGGTACCATCACATCAATGATGAACCGGCATCGTAATCACATGCAACGGAAAATACTTGTTATTCTAGCATGCATCATTTTATATACTTAAGTCAATGCAAAAGGGCTTCTTGCCTTGGTCAGCTACGTATCCGGGGTCTTCGAGGTCTTCCGCTCCGGATCCTCCGTCACTCGGTAACTCTACCATCGAGAAAGGTATAAATAAATACTAGCTCTCACTAAAACAGATCACAAAGTGCTTTTAAAAATGTTGCAAGGCTTGAATAAATCCAGGATATTATTTTGAAAAATGTTTCCTATTGTTTTATTAGCTAAGCATATTTATTTAAAAGCAAACAGAAGCAAACAGGTGCTTTTTAATATCATTTTATTATACCAAAATAGTTTCTGTTTTTGATAAATGTCAACTATTACACAATCAAATACTACTCATTTTTAGAAAAATACTGGTGGAAGAATAATATTTTTCTAGTGGCTAAATCTTTTTATAAAAATCATTTAGTTTCTGGATTAAAACAAAAGAAAAAGGCCAGGGGAAACAGATCCAGCCGGCCCAGCCAGCAGGCCTGGCCACCAGGCGCGCGCGGGCCAGGTTCAAACCTCACCTGCGGGCCCCTGGGTCAGCGTCAGCGGCTGCGCGCGCTGGCTGCCCCAGGACACCGACAGGTGGGCTCCACCTGTCGGGTCCTTCTCCTACCTCCAGCCAGAGAGGTGGAGATGGACGCCGGCGAGGCTGCCGTTGTCCTCATGCCTAGCTAGGAACGGGAACGGGTTCCTCGTGCCTCCGCCTACCTGCTCGTGGTCGGGACGTCACTGGAGGTGGTATGGGTCGCCGGCGACGAGGTGCTCGTGGCAGAAGGGTTTCGGGTTCGTGTTGAACTAGGGGCTAGGGGTATGGATTTGCTCGGGAGAGTTAGGGGAAACGTTCCTGGTGTCGGGGGGAGTGTAATGAGAGGTCGGGCAGCGCAAGAGCCGACGTGTAGCCGGAGATCGACCGGAGCTCCGAGGCGGAGGGGCCTCGGTCGATCTCGAGCACCGGGGCTCTGCGAGCTCGATTGGGCGGCTAGGGACTGTCTACTGGTTGTGCTGAAGTTGCTTGGAGGGTGCTGGAGTGCCGGGGGACCTATTTATAGGCCAACGACGGTGACCCGACTCGGGCGCGCCGGTGACTCACCGTGGCACACGTGCAAGCACAGTGAGGTGCTGGCCGCGAAAGCACGGGTTCGGGACGTGGTTTAGGGCCTCCTGGTGCAACGTCCGCAGAGGGAAAGCGAGTGGGGACGAGCTGCAGCGACCGTGCATGCTCGGCCGCGTCGGGCGCGCACGGGCACGCGTTGCCTGAGCTCTTGCGCGAGGGGGAGAGGGTCCTTGGGGTAGCTTTGCACTGAATGGTTGTCGGGGGAGCGCTTGGACATAACTGGGGAGGCTGGGACCAGCCGGAGCGTCGGCCCCTTGCAGGTGGCTCTCTGCAGCGCGCCTAGAGCGCAGTTTTGGCATGCCACGGCATGTTGGCTCGCTCTGGGGCACTTGGGACGTGTCTTCCATGTCCTGAGTGTTGCTGGGAGTGTGCCTAGTCGTTGTGGTTTAGTGGGAGCTCGAGCTGGTCAAGGGAGCAAGGAACACTAATGTTGCCAGTACTGCCCTGCAACTCAAATTGGAGTTCTTGTCACTTGTGCTTGGAGTTGGGGAGGGGCTGATTGACTGGGTGTTCAGGGTGTTCTGGTGCTCTAACCCACCAAGTTTGGGGCCTTGAGATTGGGTAAAATAGTGGCTAGGAAGGTTTTTACCTTCCTGTCAGTACATGTTCGACAGTGACTTGGGGTGCTTCCACTCCAGCAGTGTAAATGAAACTTAACAGGTTTGTTCTTGGGGTAAAAACATGGGGTTCCACCAAATCTGAGGTCCATTGAACAAGTTTGGCTTTGCAAACTTGAATATGTCTCTAAATGACCAGTACTGTCCTTTAGAAAGGAAGTGTGGCCAAACAGAGTCTCACAAATCCCTTTTTTGGTGTGGAGTCCTCATTTGGAGTGTTAAACACCTCGGCAAAGTTTCAGCTCTATTGGAGAAACTTTGCAATGTAGAGTTGTTCCAACTCTACTCCGGACAGAGAGGGTTTTGGGCTCTTTAAGTGCACTTCCCCACCTTGGATCAAGGTGAGATTTTAGGTGAGCACCTAATATGGTTTGGGAGGGCTCCTGTAATTTTATGGGAATTTACTGAGATAATTTGCTTTGGAAACATCTCAAAAAGCTAAAACAGACAGAAATGGTTTTCAGGGTCTTACTCAAATAATATTAATATAAAATAGGGTTGAAAATCTTATATATGGAAAATATATGTCCTTCTGAGCTTCCATGAATTTACTCAGAATTTTCTAAGGCAGGAAAGTAATTTTCCTTGTGGAAATATCATTACTGGCCTTAGAAATAGACATAGATATAAAATAGGAAAATAATATTTTAAATCACCAATTAATGTTTTTAATGAATGAAAATAATATTTGGATCAGATCACCAACTTTGGTTGGAAGTGTCACTTGGCTTCATGAGCTAATAGTGTATCCCAACATGATGAAGGTGATCTTGATATAAAGGAAAAAGGGTTTTTGAAGAGAGCAAAATAATAAGTTTTTCATGGGTTGGAGTCATCAAACAAGCAAGCATACACTCAAACAATGGCTGACATTGCACTCACAACATTATTTGAAAAAGTTTTAACAAGCTCTGATTTTTGCAACATAGAAAACTTGGGGTGAAAAACAGGGTGTGACAGTTACAACCTCTCAAAGTGCGTGAATGGAAGTGGGACAAACTTGGGATGGACTTCATCATCGGTCTGCCCAGATCAAGCAAATGGCATGATTTCATTTGGGTCATTGTCGATCACCTGACCAAGGTAGCCCATTTCATTCCCGTCAAAACTTCTTACGAGGGACTCAAGCTAGCCTGTCTCTACATCGAGCGTATTGTGAGCCTCCACGGAGTTATCAAGGAAATTGTGTTAGATCGAGGTACTCAGTTTACCTCAAGGTTCTGAAAGCAGTTCCAAGAAGCCATGGGAACCAAGCTATCCTTCAGCACTGCTTTTCACCCCCAGACAGGTGGGCAAACGGAACGAGTAAACCAGATACTCGAAGACATGCTTCATGCTTGCATTTTGGCATATGGGTCCAAACGGGAAGACTGCTTGCCCTTCACCGAGTTCTCCTACAACAACAGCTATCAGTCAAGCCTTCAGATGGCACCATTTGAGGTTTTGTATGGACATAACTGTCGCACTCCCCTCAGCTGGTCAGAAACAGGAGAAGGACTAGTCTTCGGACCAGAGATCCTCTGCAAAGATGAAGAGCAAGTGCACCTCGTCAGAGAACGTCTGAAGACCGCCAAGTGAAGACATAAGAGCTATGCCAACTCCCACGGCCGGGAAGTGAGTTTCAACAACGGAGACCATGTCTATCTTCAAGTCACGCCTCTCAAAGGAACAAAGTGCTTCCATGTCAAAGGGAAGCTTGCGCTGAGGTACATTGGCCCCTTCAAGATCACGGCAAGACGAGGAGAAGTTTCCTACCAGCTAGAGCTACCTTCTGAGCTCTCGGATGTGCACAACGTTTCCCACGTGTCACAACTCCTGAAGGGCCTCCAAGTTCCCAACCACCCCGGCCTCTACAAGGACATCGATCATCAGGACATCGACCTTCAGCGAGACCTCACTTATCGTGAGCGACCGGTCCGCATCTTGGATGAAGCCGAGCGTTGCACCCGAAGCCACACCATCAAGTACTTCAAGGTCGAGTGGAGCAACCACCCCGAAGCAAAAGCTATGTGGGAGCGTGAAGACTACCTTCGATCAGAGTTCCCTTATCTCTTTAGCGCTTAGCCTAGGAATCTCAGGGACGAGGTTCTTGTAAGGGGTAGGTCTGTCACACCCTGTGTTGGTACCACTTTGCCACATTATGTTTTTACAAAATTTAGATCCAATTAAAACTTTTTGAATGCTTGTGATGTTTGTTTTATTTGTTACTTGTTTGTGTGATTGATAAATGTGGGTTCGAAATCCATATGGCCCAATGATCTTGGTAACCTCTTCACCACATATGTCCGAATGACGCTGATAAACGTGGGTTGGAAATCCATGAGGGCCCGGATCTTTTGTTGGAAACATATGAAAAAGAGCCTTTTTAACTTCATCGTTAGTGTAAGGAGCACACAAGGGAGTGTTCCTCACTTCGGTCACCTTCCGAGGGACATGGTCCAAACCAGCATCCACATTCTAAACCCCTTTCGAGGAGTACATGTTTTGATAAAAGGAATTGGCCATCTCTTTGAGTTCAGTCGGGTCTGACATCACAACACCCAGCGAATTTTGCAAGGCCTTCATCATGTTTTTCTTCCTCCGAAGATTGGCTCTAAGGTGGAAGAATTTCATGTTCTTGTCCCCCTCCTTGAGCCACTTCACTCTTGTGCGCTATCGCCACATGATTTCTTCCCCGTGGTACATTTCAACTAATCTTTCATTCACTTTAAGCTCAGCATGGGATGGTCCAAATCTTAGTGGGTCACACCGAAGCTCATCCAGGACTTGATTGAGTTGTTTGACCTCCTTTCGCACACTGCCGAAGGTATTCCTGCTCCATCGCCCCAACCCCCTCGCCAATTTGCTTATCTTCTGTTTCAGCTCCTCCACGGATATGCACGGCACTTCGGCCGTCCACCCTTGTGTTAAGAATTGTCGCAACCCTTCATGTTGTTCCCGTATAAGCTGATATTTGAAATATTTTTTTGTACGCTCCTCAACGTGGTTCAATTCCAATAGAATTGGTGAGTGATCGGGGGTAGCACCCATGAGATGGATGACTGAATCTAGAGAGAATCTTTCCATCCAATCAGCATTGGCAAAAGCTCTCTCACGTCTGCACCATGTGAAGCTTCCTCCAGCAACCTTCTATTCAAACATCCAGAAGTTGCCCTTATATCCCAGGTCAAGCAGCATGTAGATATCCATAGCATCTCTGAAGGCCTGAATTTAAGTGTAGATATGCTGTCCAACACCCTCATGCTCACTTGGTCGTAACACTTCATTGAAGTCCCCCAAGCAGAGCCATGGAAGTGTGTTCAACGTGTTTATGTTTTTCAGCACATCCCATGTCTGGTACTGTAAGTGTGTTTGCACCTCGCCATAGACACATGTCATCCTCCACTTGTCCTGATCATTCTTCAATACTAATACATCAAGATGATACACTGAGTAGCCAAGAATCTCAACTACTGTTGAATTATTCCAGAAAAGACCCATACCACCACTTCTTCCTTGACTATCTACTGCGTAGGCATTATCATAACCAAGAGTACTCGCTAAAACTTCTACCCTATATCCTTTTATTTGTGTTTCTACAATGCATAACATGGTAGGGGGAAATTGCCTCACGAAATTGCGAAGCTCACGAACTGTCGCGGCCTTTCCCATGCCATGGTAGTTCCAGCATAAGGCACTCATTGGATACAGCAATGCCCCTCAAGGCCCGCCAATTTTTCTTCACTTTACCCTTGATTTCCAGCCTTCCTAAGTTACTCTTTTCTCAATCTGAGATCCTTGTCCTCTTAGGGTCCTATTTGCTTGGACTAGGCGAGACTTCCGTAGATGGGAGTGCCAACACCTTGGTCGTTTCCAGTACATCTTGAGTTGCTGCTATCAAGGTAGCTTGGTCCGAGACCCTTTTCCTGTTATCATGCGCCTCCTTCATCTCCACATCACGATAATGGTCTAGGTCCTCCTCGTATCTATCATCTTTGACTGTGGGTCACATCAGCAAGCTCCCCGGCCTCCGAACCGGGCTCCTCCCCTGTCGCCTCTTTGGCCCCTTCCTTTTCCAGGTCACCTGCCAGTCCTCATTACCACGGACATCCTCAAATCCTTAAAGTTTAGGCCTGAAGGTGGGTGGATCCCATTGACATGCTATTTGAACTGATGACCAAGCATCCCATAGACTAACACCAATCCGACAGCTTTTCATACTTCACTCGATAAATCTCCCGCTTCCCGTCACGAATCATAGACACACCATTTTTCAGGGGTTTGGTGACATTGATTCTTACCCAAACCCGATGGAAGTTCCCCTTGAAGTCTTGCGACTGTGGCTTTGTTAACAGGACTTCACCCTCCTAGCTCCCAGTGATGGAACTAGATGAGAGTAGAGCTGCGGCACATCATGAATTTGAACCCATATCTCTATTATGTCCAACCTGATTGTAGACGACTTCGCCACATCGTCATACGGCTTGATAATCACTGCATCGCATCTAAAGTGCCATGGTCCTTCCTGGATGACTCGCTCCCAATCCCCAAGCACGAGAATTGGATACTGTATAGGTTGTCTTCCAGAGGTTTGAAGTTCGCCTATGAAAGGATCGATATGGTTGACTAGAGGGGGGTGAATAGGCAACTACCAATTTTTAGCTTTTCTTAACAAGTTAGGGTTAGCAACATAAAGGTTCTCTAAAACAATAACTAGGTGAGCAACCTATATGATGCTACCTACTATGACCACTAAAGCAAGTAAGAAATACTCTACAATAATAGCATACACAATGTAAAGGTAAGAGATAACCACAAGTTGAACCGATGAAGACGAGGATGTGTTACTGAAGTTCCTTCCCTTTGACAGGAAGTACGTCACCGTTGGAGCAGTGTGGAGGCACAATGCTCCCCAGTAAGACACTAGGGCCACCGTATTCTCCTCACTCACTCACACAACGCAAGGTGTCGTGATTCCACTATAGGTGCCCTTGAAGGCGGCGACTGAACCTTTACAAACAAGGTTGGGGCTATCTCCACACAAAGCTTGGAGGCTCCCAACAAGACCACGGAGCTTCACCATAATGTAATGTGGCTCTGAGGTGACCTCAACCGTCTAGGGTGCTCAAACACCCAAGAGTAACAAGACCCGCAAGGGATTAGTGGGGGGAATCAATTTTTTCTTGGTGGAAGTGTAGATCTTGGCCTTCTCAACCAATCCCTAGGAAATCAACAAGTTTGATTGGCTAGGGAGAGAGATCGGGCACATATGAGCTTAGGGAGCAACAAGGTAGGGTTCACGAAGTAGAAGAACCCTCTATATAGTGGGGGAACAAACCCAACCATTACCCCCACTAACAGCACGCTCAGCACGGTACTACCACTTCGGGGAAGCGGTACTGCCGCTGCCCCTGGCGATACTACCGCTTGGGGTGAGCGGTACTACCGCAAGCCCAGCAGTACTATTGCCTGGTGGGAGAGGTACTACCGCTTGGTAGACTCAAAGAAACGGTACTATAAATACTACTACCGAGCCTACCTCCGCTGGAAAAGTATTCGCAAAAAGTCCAATGAAGTACAACCGCTCAGAGAGGGAGGTACTACCGTCCCTAAGTGGTACTACCGCTCGACTGGAGCGGTACTACCGCTCAGCTAACGGTACTACCGCTCATCTGGAGAGGTACTACCACAAGCGAGCGGTACTACCGCTCAGCTTGAGTGGTACTAACGATGGACCCTTTGCAAATGCAAGGATAGAACAAGCGGGTGCTCCATTGCCGCCAAGTGAAGGTGGTGGAAACAAAATGTGCGCGTGTGTGAGTTGATTCCACCCAAACCTTTCCGACGCGGACCCCCTCTTAATAGTCCGGCTTTCCTACGACTCAAAACCACCAAAGAGAACGGTAGGAAACACCGTGCTTCAAAAACACCAAGGGGCGACGAATCATCTTCTGCCATGCGATGTATTATCTGAAATGCTCAATGCACACGATTAGTCCGCAGAGGTGTTGTCATCAAGCACCAAAAGTACTTAGAACAAAATATGCCCTAACAATCTCCCCCTTTTTGGTGGATTGATGACAACACCGGATTTGCACAAAAACATATTAATGAAAACACACGCAAACCCAGAGTCTATTAGTTAAGAGACTGGCTCCCTCTAGATGTGTGCATGTTTAAAATGGTGCTATGAACAACACAGCACACAATCCAGAGGAGGGAACTCCCTAGGAGTCATAGACGGATACTCCTGGCAATAAATAGGTATAACACTGATTAAGCAAACAAGGTATAGACATGTGAGCATAAAGATAAAGGCACAAGATAAATGATCTCACAGGCTAAGCATATAGAGATACTATAGAGATAGTATAAGGATAGCATATGTCTCACACCATATGAAGAAGAGTCTTCACACACATAATAAAATATCTAACAGACTTAAACCAACCAAGTTCAGTAAACAAAGACTCAAACACGAACGAAAAACCCAAAGGAAAATCTCTAACACTCTCCCCCCTTTGGCATGAGGACACCAAAAAGGCAGAGAGGACGCGAACACAGGTGGTGGCTCAGTTATCAGACACATCCGTAGCGTCCTCATCATCCTCATGCTGCTCCTCATGATTAGACCCTGCTGCATCTTTTTATTCAGACACCTCCTGATCAGTCCCATCCCACTAGTAGTCTGTAGCCTGCATCCAAGCAGCCTCTCGAGTGATGAAATCCTAGGAACCACTAGAGACGTGCACATCAAGCGCCCTCATGATGCGCTTATCCCGCTGACGGCTTTCCTTTTGGGCCACATGAGTTAGATACTCTCCTTTTCCTTCATGCAAAACAAGGTCCTCATCTGGTCCTTCAGGGACCCCATCTGTTCCTTTAGCTTCTTGGCCCAAGATGGCTCAGCAGAAGAATGGTTCTATGAAGCAGGGCCGCCCTCAGCCCCAGCAGCAGCAGTCTCCTCCCTAGTCTCCATGTGATCAGCAGAGCGTGAAGTGGAGGTGTTGGCCCACTTCTCTTTCTGGCGCAGTTTGATGGGATCATGGCTGGAGAACTCTATGGGTGCAGGAAAGGCCATGCCAGGAAAGGACTCAACCCATTTAATTTTGATGTAGTAGAACAAGTAAGGCCCATAGATGGGAACCTTACATTTGAATATGGCCATCTGAAGCTCGCAAAACATCACATTTGAGACATCGAGTGGCCCATGGGTCTGTGTTCGTCCTTCCTGACACATCAGGAGCATGTCCACCAGATAGGAATGAACTTCGTCTTTGTTGCCAACCCGAGGGAACAAAGTGTTGCGGAAGACCCAATGCATGATATCCAAGAAGGGAATGAGCACACCCTTCCTGACATAGTAAGGCAACAGTTGCTCCTTGGGGGTGGTACTAGTGTGTTGATGAGGGCGCAAGCCAACAGGATTATGCAGCCCATTGTCATTGATCTTCAAAAGCTTCATGATCTCAACCCAAGAGCCAGTCATCTTCTCGACATGAGTCATACATGTCAAAGAGTGATTCTCGTCATTATGGAAGTGGACAAAGACATAGAATTGAGCCACTACCTCTGGATCAAAGTCACCGTGAAAAGTGATGATGTCCTCAATACCAGCTGCTCAATCATACTGAGGGCCTCTCCAGAATATGCAGTATCCTTCCGGAGATGATTGAGATCAATCCACTGCACTAGAACATATTTCTTCTTCGGAGTCAGGACATCATCTTGATAGAGCATGAGTTGTTGCTTGGACCAGAACATCTCATCGCCCCTGAACTGAGCCCTCTCACTGACATAAGGATTTTGCTTTCAGCGCTGCACATACTCCTTGAGAGGCATAGTGTCATAGTCGATGTTGGTCTCCTTGTCCTTCGATGCAGCCTTCTTGATATTGCGCTTCGGAGGATTGGAACCTTCCGGTTCGTCAGAGTTGCGGTACCTCTTGGACTCGATGTTGCAAACTGGGTTGGAACGACGGGAGTCACCACCTGAGACACGCAACACAAACATGCGAAAACGATAAAAAGAAGTCATGGCAACATCCAGAACACAGGAGAAAACACAGATGGAACCAAGTAGGAGCATGCATAGACAACAATTTGTGCACGAGTGGTAGTGCCGCTCGGACAGGGCGGTAGTACCGCTTGGTCAGGGCGGTAGTACCGCGTGGTTATAGATCTGGAAGAGCAAAATATGGATCTAACCACTATGCTGCAGATTTAAGACCATAAGGGACCAAAACTATGCAGTGCCTATGCAGCAAAGCATATTGAGGCACTTCCCAACATCTCTCCTCCTATCCATGTACGAGACAAAATCATGCCAAAACAATGAAGCCAATACATCTAGCCCCTAACCCTAGAACCAAGAACATCAACACAACTTAAGGAGGATAGGGGCAGTACCGGAGTCCATGGCACACGGAGGAGGAAGGGGGGCAATCCCTCCAACTGGAACGGGAGGAGAAGCGATGCGGAGGAAGATCAAATCTAGGGGAACACGAGATAGAGAGGGAGAGCTCCACGAACAAGAAACAAATGGGGCAGAGAAAAACAGCCCCCTCTCTTTATATACCCCCTAAGGCACGGGCAAGGCGGTAGTACTGCTCGGGCCTAGCGGTAGTACCCTTTCCATGGTAGTACCGCTCTTGTCATAGCGGTAGTACCACTCGAGTCATGGCGGTAGTACCGCTCGGATCATCACGGTAGTACCGCATGAGGCGGTAGTACCGCTCCCCCTGAGGAGGTACAGACTCTAGCCCTAGTCAGCGGTAGTACCGCTCTGGTCATCGCGGTAGTACCGCTCTCCCTGGCGGTAGTACTGCTCCCTCTGGCAGTAGTACCGCTTCCCCCTAGCGTTAGTACCACTCCTAGAACATACAGAAAAAATTCCAGAAATTGCCAGAACTGCGAGAAAACACTACGGACACATACCAGTCAGTACCGGAGTAAAGACACAAGCAAAATATACTGACTGGCAATATTATAACCCTCCTTTACCGGGAGAGAGGGGGCGGTGGCTGATACGTCCATTTTGCATCATGCTTTCATGTTGATATTTATTGCTTTTTGGGCTGTTGTATTACTTGTGGTACCATATTTATGCCTTTTCTCTCTTATTTTGCAAGGTTTATTTGAAGAGGGAGAATTCACGCAGCTGGGATTCTGGACTGGAAAAGGAGCAAATCCTAGTCCACTATTCTGCACATCTCCAAATGCCATGAAAAGTTACGTGGATTTTTTCTGGAATATATAAAAAATACTGGGCGAAAGAACTACCGGAGGGGGGGCACCAGGGCTCCACAAGCCCCCACTTCCCCACCACCCCCCTCGTGGCGCAGGGCAAGCTTGTGGGCTACCTGGCGGCCCACTAGCTCCCCTCTTTTGCTATATTAAGGGTTTTGGTCTGGAAAAAAATCAATCGGGAGCTTTTTCGTGGTTTCGCCGCCGCCACGAGGCGGAACTTGAGCAGATCCAATCTAGAGCTCCGGCAGCACGATCCTGCCGGGGAAACTTCCCTCATGGAGGGGGGGAATCGTCGTCATCGTCATCACCAACACTCCTGTCGTCGGAGGGGAGACATCTTCATCAGCACCATCTCCTCTCCAATCCCTAGTTCATCTCTTGTAACCAATCTTCGTCTCGCAACTCCGATTGGTACTTGTAAGGTTGCTAGTAGTGTTGATTACTCTTTGTAGTTGATGCTAGTTGGATTACTTGGTGGAAGAGTTTTTGTTCAAATCCTTGATGCTATTCATTACACCTCTGATCATGATTATGATTATGTTTTGTGAGTAGTTACTTTTGTTCCTGAGGATATGGGATAAGTCATGTTAATAATAGTCATGTGAATTTGATATTCGTTCGGTATTTTGATATGATGTATGTTGTCTTTTCCTCTAGTGGTGTTATGTGAACGTCGACTACATAACACTTCACCATATTTGGGCCTAGAGGAAGGCATTGGGGAGTAGTAAGTAGATGATGGGTTGCTGGAGTGACAGAAGCTTAAACCCCAGTCTATGCGTTGCTTCGTGAGGGGCTGATTTGGATCCACTAGTTTAATGCTATGGTTAGACTTTGTCTTAATTCTTCTTTTGTAGTTGTGGATGCTTGCGAGAGAGGTTAATCATAAGTGGGATGCTTGTCCAAGTAAGGGCAGTACCCAAGCGTCGGTCCACCCACATATCAAACTATCAAAGTAACGAACGCGAATCATATGAACATGATGAAACTAGCATGACAAAAATTCCTGTCTGTCCTCGGGAGCGTTTTTCCTCCTATAAGACTTTGTTCAGGCTTGTCCCTTGCTACAAAGGGGATTGGGCCACTTGCTGCACCGTTGCTACTACTTGTTACTTGTTACTTTTTGCTCGCTCCATTTCACCTCGCTACATAATCACTTGTTACCGCTACTTTCAGTGCTCGCAGTTATTACCACGCTGAAATCTGCTCAATAGAGCCTTCTGCTCCTTGTTGGGTTCGACACTCTTACTTATCGAAAGGACTACAATTGATCCCCTATACTTGTGGGTCATCAAGACTCTTTTCTGGCGCCATTGCCGGGGAGTGAAGCTCCTTTGGTAAGTGCAAATTGGTAAGGAAACATTTATATACTGTGCTGAAATTTATTGTCACTTGTTACTATGGAAACTGTTTCTTTGAGGAGTTTGTTCGGGGTATCTTCACCACGAACGGAAGCACGAGGAGTTGCTCCTCAACCTGAGGTACCTACTGAAAATATCTTTTATGAAATTCCTTTGGGTATGCTTGAGAAACTGCTGGCTAATCCTTTTACACAAAATGGATCTTCACATCCAAACTTGCATCTAATCTATGTAGATGAAGTTTGTGGTTTATTTAAGCTTGCAGGTTTGCCCGAGGATGAGGTAAAGAAGAAAGTCTTTCCTTTATCTTTGAAGTATAAGGCATTGACATGGTATAGGCTATGTGATGATACTAGATCATGGGGCTACAATCGGTTGAAATTGGAATTTCATCAAAAGTTCTATCATATGCATTTAGTACATCGTGATCGGAACTTTATTTATAACTTTTTACCTCGTGATAGGGAAATCATAGCTCAAGCTTGGGGGGGCTTAAATCAATGCTATATTCACGCCCCAATCATGAGATCTCGAGAGAAATCATCACTCAAAACTTTTATGCTCGGCTTTCTCATGAAGATCGTACCATGCTTGACACTTCTTGTGTCGGTTCTTTTAGAAGAAGGATATTGATCACAAATGGAATTTATTGGAGAGAATCAAACGCAACTCTGAATATTGGGAGTTGGAGGAAGGTAAGGAGTCAGGTATGAATTTCCAGTTTGATTGCGTTAAATCTTTTGTTGAGACAAACACTTCTAGAGATTTTAGCGCTAAGTATGGACTTGACTCTGAGATAGTAGCTTCTCTATGTGAATCTTTTACTGCTCATGTTGATCTTCCCAAAGAGAAGTGGTTTAAATATCATCCTCCTGTAGAAAGAAACATAGCCAAAACAAATCTAGTTGAGGAGAAAGTCATTGCTTTTAGTGATCCTGTTGTTCCTTGTGCTTACACTCAGAAACCACCATACCCTGCTAGGATAAAGGATTATTCTAAAGCTCCAACTGTGAGACGTAGGGGTTACATTAGATCACTTGCACTCCCTAAGGAGATTAGAGTTGAACCTAGTGTTTCTATTATCAAAGATCTCTTAGCCGATGACATAGACGGGCATGTTATCAAATTTTGTGAGGACTCCGCTAGAATTGCTAAACCTCACGCGAAAGACAAACACGGACCTGTAGTTGGCCTGCCCGTTGTTTCTGTTAAGATAGGAGATCACTGTTACCATGGTTTATGTGATATGGGAGCTAGTGTTAGTGCAATACCCCGTTCTCTATATGATGAAATCAAAGATGAGATTGCACCTGCTGAGTTAGAACCCATTGATGTCACTATTACGCTAGCTAATAGAGACACTATCTGCCCTCTAGGGATTGTGAGAGACGTAGAAGTCATGTGTGGTAAGACGAAGTACCCTACTGATTTCCTCATCCTTGGCACTGCACAAGATAGCTTTTGTCCCATCATATTTGGTAGACCCTTTCTCAACACTGTCAATGCTCACATTGATTGCATTAAGCAGACTGTCATAGTAAGTTTCGAGGGTGTGTCTCATGAATTTAACTTCTCCAAGTTTGAAAGACAACCCCATGAAAGAGAGTCGTCTGGTAGGGATGAAATCATTGCTCTTGCCTCTATTGCCGTACCTCCTACAGATCCTTTAGAGCAATATCTGCTTGAGCATGAAAATGATAGGCATATGGAGGAGAGAGATGAGATAGATAAAATTGCCTTAGAACAATATCCCATTCTCAAGAATAATCTGCATGTTGAACTGCTTGGGGATCCTCCCCCACCAAAGGGTGATCCTGTGTTCGAGCTTAAATAGTTGCCTGATACTCTTAAGTATGCCTATCTTGATGAGAAGGAGATATATCTTGTCATCATTAGTGCTCTCCTCTCAGAGCGCGAAGAGAAGAAGTTGCTAAAAACTTTGAGGAAGCACCGCGCTGCTATTGGATATACTCTTGATGATCTTAAGGGTATTAGTCCTACTCTATGTTGCTAAAAACTGATCCTGACTTTAAACCAGTTGCTAATCATCAAAGGAGATTAAATCCTAAGATGAAAGAGGTCGTTAGAAAAGAAATATTAAAGCTTCTGGAAGCAGGAATCATTTATCATGTTGCTCATAGTGATTGGGTAAGTCCAGTACATTGCGTACCTAAGAAGGGAGGTATCACCGTCGTTCCTAATGATAAGGATGAACTAATCCCACAAAGGATTATTACCAGCTATAGAATGGTGATAGACTTCCGGAAACTGAACAAGGCAACCAGGAAAGATCATTATCCTTTGTCGTTCATCGACCAAATGCTAGAAAGGCTATCAAAACACACACACTTCTGCTTTCTAGACGGTTATTCAGGTTTCTCGCAAATACCTGTTGCACAATCTGATCAAGAGAAAACCACTTTCACTTTCCCTTTCGGTACCTTTGCCTATAGACGTATGCCTTTTGGCTTATGTAATGCACCTGCCACCTTCCAAAGATGTATGATGGCTATATTCTCTGACTTTTGTGAAAAGATTGTCGAGTTTTTCATGGATGACTTCTCCGTTTACGGGTCTTCCTTTGATGATTGCCTCAGCAACCTTGATCGAGTCTTAGGGTGTGTTTGGTTTCAGGATGAGGTGGAATCGGACGGGTTGGTTCCATCCCTAGGAGCCGTTCTCGTGTTTAGTTGGGCTAGGAACCGGAATTGGGTCATCCGCATGCAGGGAATATTCCCTCCAGATGCTTCACCAACTGATTCCATCGATTTGGAGGAATCGACTCGTTATTCGTCCGTGAAAGCAAAGAAAAAAAAGAAATAACCAAGCAATTCTCACAGCGCTCACCCCCGCACCCGAACAAAAGTTTTCGTGGTCATTTTTTTTGGTTATTTTTTCGTGGTTATTTTTTCTCGTTTTCGTGATTATTATTTTTTGTGGTTATTTTTCATTTTTGTGATTATTTTTCGTAAATATTTGGTATGTACTCATGATCATATATTTTTATTTGCATGCGTTGAAAATAGAAAGAAAATGTTGCTGAAAATTTAAATTATAGGCTTGTTAAATGCAAATAACTTTATTTGTTGAGGATGTAATCTCATCATTTATATCGAAGAGGTGAGTGGCATCATATTCTTCTCATTTCAACTCTCCAACTAAACACCGGGACGGAACCAACCCATGACATTTTTATCATCAACTGAACACAAGGATGGAACCAACCCATGACTTTGGGATGGAACCATGACATTCCATGACTTTTGATCCTCAAACCAAACACACCCTTACAGAGATGCGAAGAAACCAACCTCGTCTTGAATTGGGAGAAGTGCCACTTTATGGTTAATGAAGGTATCGTCTTAGGACACAAAATTTCTGAAGGAGGCATTGAAGTTGATAAGGCTAAGGTTGATGCAATTGAGAAAATGCCATGCCCAAAGATATCAGAGGTATACGAAATTTCTTATGTCATGCTGGTTTCTATAGAAGGTTCATTAAAGATTTCTCTAAGATTTCTAGGCCTCTTACCAACCTCTTGCAGAAGGATGTTCCTTTTATTTTTGATGAGGATTGTGAGGAAGCTTTCGAAATACTTAAGAAGGCTTTGATAACCGCACCTATTGTTCAACCACCTGACTGGAACTTGCCTTTTGAAATCATGTGTGATGCTAGTGATTACGCTGTTGGTGCTGTTCTAGGACAAAGAGTTGACAAGAAGTTGAATGTCATTCACTACGCTAGTAAAACTCTAGAGAGTCCCCAAAGAAACTATGCCACTACACAAAAGGAATTTTTAGCAGTCGTGTTTGCATGCTAAAAGTTCAGATCTTATATAGTTGATTCCAAAGTCACTATTCACTCTGATCATGCTGCTATTAAGTACCTCATGGAGAAGAAGGACGCTAAGCCTAGGCTGATCAGATGGGTTCTCCTGCTACAGGAATTTTATTTGCACGTCGTTGACCGGAAGGGTGCTGATAACCCTGTAGCAGATAACTTGTCTAGGCTAGAGAATGTCCTTGATGACCCACTACCTATTGATGACAGCTTTCCTGATGAGCAATTAAATATCATCCGCACTTCACTTAGTGCACCGTGGTATGCCGATTATGCAAACTATATCGTAGCCAAATACATACCACCCAGTTTCACCTATCAACAAAAGAAGAAATTCTTCTTTTATTTGAGACACTACTTTTGGGATGATCCTCACCTTTATAAGGAAGGAGTAGATGGTGTTATTAGATGTTGTGTGCCTGAACAAGAACAGGGACAGATCCTGCAAAAGTGTCATTATGAAGCCTACGGAGGACACCATGCTGGAGATAGAACTGCCCATAAGGTATTGCAATTAGGTTTCTATTGGCCCACTCTCTTCAAGGATGCCTGTAAGTTTGTCTTGTCTTGTGGCGAATGCCAAAGGATAGGGAACATCAGTAAGTGTCAAGAGATGCCTATGAACTATTCACTTGTCATTGAACCATTTGATGTCTGGGGCTTTGATTATATGGGACCCTTCCCGAGTTCTAATGGGTACACTCACATCTTAGTTGCTGTGGATTACGTTACTAAGTGGGTAGAAGCTATCCTCACTAAAAATGCTGATCACCACACCTCTATTAAGATGCTTAAAGAAGTCATATTCCCAAGATTTGGAGTCCCTAGATACTTGATGACTGATGGCGGTTCACACTTCATTCATGGTGTTTTCCACAAGATGCTAGCTAAGTATGATGTCAACCATAGAGTTGCATCTCCTTATCATCCTCAGTCTAGTGGTCAAGCCGAGTTGAGTAATAGGGAGGTCAAGTTGATCCTAGAAAAGACCGTCAATAGATCTCGAAAGAATTGTTCTAGCAAACTTGACGATGCACTATCGGCTTATAGGACTGCTTATCAGAATCCCATGGGCATGTCACCGTATAAAATGGTTTACGGTAAGGCCCGTCATTTACCTCTTGAGCTGGAACACAAAGCTTATTGGGCAATCAAAGAGCTCAACTTTGATTTCAAACTTGCCGGTTAGAAGCGGTTGTTTGATATCAGCTCGTTAGATGAATGGAGAGCCCAGGCATATGAGAATGCCAGGTTGTTCAAGGAAAAGGTTAAGAGATGGCACGACAAATGAATACAGAAACGAGAGTTCAATGTAGGTGATTATGTCTTGCTATACAATTCTCGTTTGAGATTCTTTGCAGGCAAGCTTCTCTCTAAATGGGAAGGTCCCTATGTTATCGAGGAAGTATATCGTTTCGGTGCCATCAAAATAAATAACATGGAAGGAAATTTTCCTAGAGTGGTAAATGGGCAAAGAATCAAGCATTACATCTCTGGTACTCCCGTAAATGTTGATACCAATATCATCAATGTCATAACTCCAGAGGAGTACATAAGGGATGTTTATCAGCCTGTTTCACACCTTGAAAACGAAGATGTATCTGTTTTGGTAAGAAATTGGACTCCGATACTTATCCAATAGGAAATTTCTTCCGTTTTGGAATTTTTGGAAAAATAAAAAAATAAAAAGCAGTCCGGAGAGCGAAGGAGGCAGCCACAAGCCCTGCCACCGCCCCCTACCCCTTGGTGGCGGAGGGCAAGCTTGTGGGCACCTCGTGTGCCTCCCGGACTCTGTTTTCTTTTGAAGGACTCCTTCTGGCCCAGAAAAAATCAATATATAGTCTCCCGAAGGTTTTGATCTCCGTATCGCGTAGTTTTCCTCTGTTTTCGTTTCGAGCCTGTTTCTATGACAGATCTAGATCATCATGACTTCCCCAAACGCTCCTAAGGACAAGATCTTCGAGAAGGTCATCAATCCCTACCTCACGGAAGTGCTGAAACACCCTCAATCTATCAAGATGAGCGAGGGGATGTTGCACATCCGTGATGTTGAGGGTACTAAGAAGACCGGAAGCGTGGAGACGAGGCTCGAAGCAATGGAGGAACAAGTCTTCAAGTGCCAAGGGATGGTGGAGCAGACTCAACACCAACCACACGATGATCACGGAGTTCACTAGCAATCACAAGATGGATGCCATTGATATTGGGAAACACCTCTCCAGGCTCTATGATAGGGTTGACCAACTTTAGAGCCAGATCTATGACCTGCAAAATCAAAACTGTGAGTATGAGTATAGATTTAAATCAATAAGGTTGGCTGCAGATTTGAGGATTCCGGTGACTCGTTCATCCTGCCATGATGGAGCACCTATGCCTTGGAAGACGGAGGATCAGACTACTCCGACAACAACACCACCATCACCACCAAAGGAAGACAACTAAGCATTGGTATGGGCAATCCCCTTGGCTTCTGCCAAGATTGGGGGAGTTGCCATGGTATCGTATCACCTTTATATCTTTTGCTTTTACCTTTGTTTTAGTTCTTTCCTTTTCGGTTTTTATTTATTCTCTTAGAGGAATAAGTCTTTAGTTTTTAGTTTGAGTATTTTGCTTTTGTCTCTCCCCCGTTGTATTTGAGCTTACGATCTATATAATAAATAGTTTCTTAGTTAAGGGTTTTGCTTTGTGCCATGATCAAAAAGTATGAAAAGAACGATAGCATGAAAGATCATGAGACGATCTTATGGAAAGTGATAACTTCACTTATGACATGTATGATGATTGAAACTTGTTGAGAATAAATCAACATAGACCTTAGTCATTGTTGCAATTAATAAGAAGTAATAAGGAAAGAGAGGTTCACATATAAATATATCATCTTAGACACTTTTTACAATTGTGAGCACTCACCAAACTATTACATGCCTAGGAGTAGATGTTGGACAAGGAAGACAACATAATGAATTGTGTTTGCTTGGTTCCAAACAATGTTATATGATTAGAGATCCCTTAGCATGTGACGATTGCTTCCACCTCATATTAGCCAAAACTCCCGCACCAAGTAGAGATACTACTTGTGCATCCTTAAACCTCCAACCAGTTTTTCCATGAGAGTACACCATACCTACCTATGGATTGAATAAGATCCTTCAAGTAAGTTGTCATCGGTGCAAGCAATAAAAATTGCTCTCTAATATGTATGATCTATTAGTGTGTGGAAAATAAACTTTGTACGAACCTGTGATGAGGAAGACATAAAAGCGACAGACTGCATAATAAAGTTCTTTATCACGGGAGGCAATATAAAGTGACGTTCCTCCGCACTAAGAGGACACGCATTCAAACCTCAAAAGCGCATGACAACCTCTGCTTCCCTCTGCGAAGGGCCTATCTTGTACCTTTACTTTTTACCCTTGTAAGAGTCATGGTGATCTTCACCAATTCCCTTTTTTCCTTTGTCTTGGCTACCGTCACATGCTTGGGAAAGATCTATATTCATATATCAACTTGGAGTTGAGTACTCATGCTTTATTGTTGTTGACTTTATCCTTGAGGTAAACCGTTGGGAGGCAAAACTATAAGCCCCTATCTTCCTCTATGTCCAGCTGAAACTTTGACACCATGAGTACCACGTGAGTTGTAACAATTTTGGAAAACAAAAGAGATGATTGAGTATGTGAGTTTGCCTTACAAGCTCTTATTTGACTCTTTCTGATGTTGTGATAAATTGCAATTGCTTCAATGACTATGGACTATTGTTGGTTACTTCTCGGTAAGGTTTTTGCTTCATGCTTTGCTTTGTGAAGGAATTGTTACTTTCCCATAAGAAACTTTATGATATATTGCTGTCCTATGTGTGATCATGATGCCCTCATGTCCGTATTATGTTTTATCGACACCTTCGTCCCTCAACATGTGGACATGTTTATGGACCTTGGTTTTCGCTTGAGGACAAGCGAGGTATAAGCTTGGGGGAGTTGATACGTCCATTTTGCATCATGCTTTCATGTTGATATTTATTGCTTTTTGGGCTGTTATATTACTTGTGGTACCATATTTATGCCTTTTCTCTCTTATTTTGCAAGGTTTATTTGAAGAGGGAGAATTCAGGCAGCTGGAATTCTGGACTAGAAAAGGAGCAAATCCTAGTCCACTATTTTGTACATCTCCAAATGCCCTGAAAAGTTACGTGGATTTTTCTGGAATATATAAAAAATACTTGGCGAAAGAACTACCGAAGGGGGGCCACCAGGGAATATTTGAGTCGCGAGTTTGGCACACACCTAAGGAAGTGTGGAATCGTTTCACAACTGACGCCGCCTGGCACACCACAACGCAACAGAGTGTCTGAACGTCGTAATCGCACTTTATTAGATATGGTACGATCTATGATGTCTCTTACCGACTTACCGCTATCATTCTGGGGATGCACATTAGAAACTGCAGCATTCACTTTAAATAGGGCACCGTCTAAATCCGTTGAGATGACACCATATGAACTATGGTTTGGCAAGAAATCTAAGTTGTCGTTTCTTAAAGTTTGGGGCTGCGATGCTTATGTGAAGAAACTTCAACCAGAAAAGCTCGAACCCAAAGCGGAGAAATGCGTATTCATAGGATACCCTAAGGAAACTATTGGGTATACCTTCTATCTTAGATCCAAAGGTAAAACCTTTGTTGCCAAGAACGGATCCTTTCTAGAGAAAGAGTTTCTCTCGAAAGAAGTAAGTGGGAGGAAGGTAGAACTTGATGAGGTAATTACACTCCCTCTTGAACAGGAAAGTAGCGCAGCACGGGAAATTGTTCCTGTGGTGCCTGCACCAACTGAAGAGGAAGTTAATGATAATGAACATGAAGCTTCGGATCAAGTTACTACTGAACCGCGAAGGTCCACAAGGGCACGCTCCGCACCATTGTGGTACGACAACCCTGTGATGGAAATCATGTTGTTAGACAACGTTCAACCTTCGAACTATGAAGAAGCGATGGCGGGCCCGGATTCCAACAAATGGCTTGAAGCTATGAAATCTGAGATAGGATCCATGTATGAGAACAAAGTATGGACTTTGGTGGACTTCCCCGATGACCGGCGAGCCATAGAAAATAAATGGATCTTCAAGAAGAAGACTGATGCAAATGGTAATGTAACCGTTTATAAAGATCGACTTGTCGCAAAGGGTTTTCGACAAATTCAAGGAATTGACTACGAAGAGACTTTCTCTCCCGTAGCGAAGCTGAAATCAGTCTGAATCATGTTAGCAATTGCCGCCTTTTATGATTATGAAATTTGGCAAATGGACGTCAAAACAGCGTTCCTTAACGGGAACCTTAAGGAAGAGTTGTATATGATACAACCAGAAGGTTTTGTCGACCCTAAGGGTGCTAACAAAGTCTGCAAGCTCCAGCGCTCCATCTATGGGCTGGTGCAAGCATCTCGGAGTTGGAACATTCGCTTTAATGAGGTGATTAAAGCGTTTGGGTTCATACAGGTTTACGGAGAAGCCTGTCTATACAAGAAAGTGAGTGGGAGCTCTGTAGATTTCCTCATACCGTATGTGGATGACATATTATTGATGGGGAATAATATAGATATGTTGGAGAGCATAAAGGTCTATTTGAACAAGAGTTTTTCAATGAAGGACCTTGGAGAAGCTGCATACATATTAGGCATCAAGATCTATAGAGATAGATTGAGACGCCTCATAGGTCTTTCGCAAAGTACATACCTTGAAAAGATATTGAAGAAGTTCAATATGGAAAACTCAAAGAAAGGGTTCTTGCCAGTTTTGCAAGGTATGAGATTGAGTAAGACTCAGTTGCCGACCACGGCAGCAGATAGAGAGAAGATGAGTTCTGTCCCCTACACTTTAGCCATAGGCTCTCTAATGTATGCCATGTTGTGTACCAGACCTGATATAAACCTTGCCATAAGTTTGGTAGGGAGGTACCAAAGTGATCCCGGTATGGAACACTGGACAGCGGTTAAGAATATCCTTAAGTATTTGAAAAGGACTAAGGAAATGTTTCTCGTTTATGGAGGTGATAAAGAGCTCGTCGTAAAGGGTTACGTCGATGCTAGCTTCGACACAGATCCGGATGACTCTAAGTCACAGACCGGATAAGTATATGTTTTGAATGGTGGGGCAGTGAGCTGGTGCAGCAGCAAGCTAGAAGTCGTGGCAGCATCTACATGTGAAGCGGAGTACATAGCTGCTTCAGAAGCGGCTCATGAAGGAATTTGGATGAAGGAGCTCATCACCGACCTTCGAGTGGTTCCTAGCGCGTTGGGTCCAATGACACTCTTCTGTGATAACACTGGGGCCATAGCCAAGGAGCCCAGGTTTCACCGGAAGACGAAGCACATCAAACGCCGCTACAACTCCATCCAGGACCATGTCCATAGTGGAGTAATAGAGATTTGTAAAGTACACACGGATTTGAATATCGCAGACCCGTTGACTAAACCTCTTCCACGAGCAAAACATGATCAACACCATAATGCTATGGGTGTTCGATACATCACAATGTAACTAGATTATTGACTCTAGTGCAAGTGCAAGACTGTTGGAAATATGCCCTAGAGGCAATAACAAAATGGTTATTATCATATTTCCTTGTTCATGATAATCGTCTATTGTTCCTGCTATAATTGTATTAACAAGAAACAGTAATACATGTGTCAATAAATAGATCACAATGTGTCCCTAGCAAGCCTCTAGTTGGCTAGCTCGTTAGTCAATAGATGATCATGGTTTCCTGGTCATGGGCATTAGATGTCATTGATAACGGGATCACATCATTGGGAGAATGATGTGATGGACAAGACCCAATCCTAAGTGTAGCACTAGATCGTATTGTTCGTATGCTAAAACTTTTCTAATGTCAAGTGTCTTTTCCTTCGACCGTGAGATTGTGCAACTCCCGGATACCGTAGGATTGCTTTGGGTGTATCAAACATCACAACGTAACTGGGTGACTATAAAGGTGCACTACGGGTACCTCTGAAAGTGTCTGTTGGGTTGGTACGAATCGAGATCGGGATTTGTCACTCCACGTGACGGAGAGGTATCTCTGGGCCCACTCGGTAGAACATCATCATGAGCTCAATGTTACTAAGGAGTTAGTCACACGATGACATGCTACGGAACGAGTAAAGATACTTACCGGTAACGAGATTGAACAAGGTATAGGTATACCGACGATCGAATCACGGGCAAGTTCTATACCGACAGACAAAGGGAATTGTACACGGGATTAATTGAATCCTTGACATCATGGTTCATCCGATGAGATCATCGTGGAGCAAGTGGGAGCCACCATGGGTATCCAGACCCCGCTGATGGTTATTGGCCAGAGAGGTGTCTTGGTCATGTCTACCTGTCTCCCGAACCCGTAGGGTCTACACACTTAAGGTTCGATGACGCTAGGGTTATAGGGAATTGTTATAAGAGGTTATCGAAAGTTGTTCGGAGTCCCGGATGAGATCTCGGACGTCACGAGGAGCTCCGGAATGGTCCGTATGTAAATATTGATATATAGGACGGATGGTTTCAGACACCAGAAGTGTTTCGGGTGTCACGGGTAACGTACCGGGACCACCGGAGGTGGCCCCGGGGGTCCACCAGAAGGGGGCAACAACCCCGGGAGGCTAGATCGGCTAAGTGCGGGAGGGAACCAGCCCCTAGGTGGGATGGTGCGCCCCCACACTCAGCCCAAGGCGCAGGAGGTGGAGAGGGGGGAAACCCTAGGCGCTGGTGGGCCTAAGGCCCACCTAGGGGTGCGCCACCCCTCCCCCTTGCCCTGGCCGCCGCACCTCCCATCTGGGGGGCTGCCGCACCACCTAGGGTGGGAACCCTAGGGGTGGCACCCCCTCCCCTCCTCCTATATATAGTGGGCACTTTTGGGCTTTTGAAGACACAGTTTTCCCTCTCCCTCGGCGCAGCCCTGCTCTTCTTTCTCCTCCTCTCTGTCGGTGCTTGGCGAAGCCCTGCCGGGAGACCTCATCTCTCCATCGACACCATGTCGTCGTGCTGCTGGAGATCTTCCCCAACCTCTCCCTCCTCCTTGCTGGATCAAGGTGCAGGAGACGTCACCGGGTTGCACGTGTGTTGAACGCGGAGGTGCCGTAGTTCGGCACTAGATCGGAATCACACCACGATCTGAATCGCCGCGAGTACGACTCCATCAACCGTGTTCTAGTAACGCTTCCGCTTAGCGATCTTCAAAGGTATGAAGATGCACTCACCCCTCTCTCATTGCTAGTCTCTCCATAGGAAGATCTGAATATGCGTAGGAAAAGTTTTGAATTTGTGCTACGTTCCCCAACAATGACACCGCGAAGAATTATCCTTGGGTTCATGACCAAAGCTCATCTTTGAAGCACAAGTGCCATCAATAATGGCCAATGTGAAAGACTTGATCGATTTATGCATAATGGGGGAGGGAAAGTTCATTGAGAGAACAACACTCCCCCTATGTCCATGCCTAAACCTAGAACTAGATATAATGCTGAATGAGGTGCAGAGTGCCAAGTTTCAATCCACATTACTTGAATCAGTGATATTTAGCTCATGCCTTAACTACCGGAACCTTGCTTCATCGAGGGGCTTAGTGACAATATCTACAAGTTGCTCTTCAGTGTTGATGAAGTGAACCTCAATATCACCACACTTGATATGCTCACGAATGAAGTGATGATGAATATCACTGTCCTTGGTCTTGCTATGTTGCACCATATTGAGGGAAATCTTGATAGCACTTTGATTGTCACACACAAGAGGCACTTTGTCACAAGTGACACTGTAATCCTTTAAAGTTTGCCTCATCCATAGCAATTGTGCACAACAACTCGCAGCTGCAGCATACTCAGCTTCGGTGGAAGACAATGAGACACAGTTCTACTTCTTTGAAGATCAACTTACCAGTGAACCACCAACAAATTGACATCCTCCAAAAGTTGACTTCCTCTCCACACAGTCTCCCGCCCAATCTGAGTCAGAATAGCCCACTAGGTTGAAGCTTGCTTCTTTGGGATACCATAGGCCAAAGTTTGGTGGTATGAGCCAAATATTGAAAGATTCGTTTGACAACCATAAAATGGCTTTCCTTTGGTGCATATTGAAACGGTGCACAAATCCCTACACTCAACATGATATCCGGTCTAGATGACAAAGGTAAAGAAGGGATCCAATCATGCAGCGATATAACTTTTGATCCACTTCTTTACCATTGGGATCACTATCAAGCTTGCATCTAGTTGGCATGGGAAACTTGACCGGCTTGACGTCCTCTAGCTCGAACCTCTTGAGCATGTCTTGGGTATACTTGGCTTGTTTGATGAAGGTTCCTTCTAAACCTTGTTTAATCTCGAACCCGAGGAAGAACTTCAACTCACCCATCATTGACATCTCAAATTTCTCGGTCATTAGTGCAGCAAATTCTTCATTGAAACGTTCGTTAGGGGAACCAAAAATGATATCATCAACATATAGTTGGCATATGAACAAATCCCCTTTGACCTTCTTGGTAAAAAGAGTGGGATCAATCTTCCCAATTTCAAACCCACGATCTTGCAACAACTTGGTAAGGTACTCATACCACGCACGTGGGGCTTGTTTAAGGCCATAGAGTGCCTTATTAAGTTTGTATACATGATTGGGGAGCCTGGGGTGTTCGAATCCCGGGGGTTGTTTGACATATACCAACTCATTTAAAGGACCATTAAGAAAAGCAATTTTCACATCCATTTTTTGTAATTTGGAATCACGATGAGAAGAAAATGCAAGCAGCATGCGAATAAATTCTAGACGAGCAACAGGGGCAAAGGTTTCATCGTAGTCGATACCCTCGACTTGGGAGTAGCCTTGAGCCACCAATCTTGCCTTGTTTCGAACCACAATCCCATTGGCATCTTGCTTGTTTTTGAAGATCCATTTGGTCCCAATGAAATTATGTTCCTCCTTTGGTCTTGGCACTAATTCCCAGACTTGATTACGCTCGAAGTTGTTCAGTTCTTCATGCATGGCCATAAGCCAATCCTCATCATCGAGCGCTTCCTGTACCTGTTGAGGTTCACAATACGAAACAAACACGTGATGCTCACAATAATTTAAAATTTGTTGATGAGTGGATACTCCCCTTTTTATGCTTCCAAGCACATTCTTCATAAGATGTGATTTGACTCTCAGCTTCGATGCTATCTTGGCTGCGCGATGCTCCAAGAGTTCCGCGCTTGTTAATTTGGGAGCAGCAACTTGATTTTCATCTTGAGCAGGCTCACTGGTTTGTTCTTGATCTTGTGGCTGCCCTTGATCTTGATCTCGTGGTTGCACTTGATCTTGATCTTGAGCAGATTCGGAACCGTGTGTAAGAACTTGGGCATCATGTGGTGCATCACCATCTTCGTGTGGTTGATCTTGCCCTTGATCCTGTTCAGCTGGTTGAGGGTCTTCACTTTGTTCATCGGAAGTGTATGGGGGCTAGCAAGGGTGATGGCTCCACTTGAGTGGAGCATTGTACTTCTCCTTTGGCCACAAGGCGTTCCTCAATGGGGAGTATTTGACCAATCCCCATTCTTCTTATGGCTTGGGGAGGAATTTCATCACCTACATCACAAAGACCACTTTGCTCCACTTGGGACCATTATTTTCATCAAACTCCACATTACACGTCTCCTCAATGAGCCTGGTGGACTTGTTGAGGACACGGTAAGCATGAGAGTTTGTGGCATAACCAACAAAAATGCCCTCTTGACCTCTAGAATCAAATTTAGCTAAACGTGCACCTTTCTTGAGAATGAAACACTTACAACCGAATTCCCTGAAGTACTTGAGGTTGGGTTTGTTTCCGGTGAGAATCTCATATGGAGTCTTGTTCAAGCCTTTGCGGATATAGAGCCGATTGGATGCATGACATGCTGTGTTGATGGCTTCGGCCCAAAAGTTGTACGCAGATTTGAATTCCGCCATCATTGTTCTTGTCGCGTCCATCAACGTCTGGTTCTTCCTCTCCGCCATGCCATTTTGTTGAGGGGTGTATGGTGCTGAATATTGATGCTTGATCCCCTCATCCCTAAGAAACTCATCCAAGGTGTAGTTCTTGAACTTGGTGTCGTTGTCACTTCTAATCATCAAAATCTTTGCATCATGTTGACGTTGAGCTTCATTAGCAAAGTTGATGACGGTTTGTTGAGTCTCACTCTTCATCTTGAAGAAATATACCCAAGTGTATCTTGAGAAATCATCAACAATCACCAAGCAGTACTTTCTGCCCCCAAGACTATCAAAAGATGGAGCGCCAAAGAGATGCATATGAAGGAGCTCCAAGGGCCTCTTAGTGTAAATCACAGTTGTGGGGCGATCAGCAGTCTTGTCACATCCCTGACACCTTAAGCAAGTTAGTCTTGTGCTCATGTCTTCTTTGCATTTGCATCTAAGAATTTTCAACAAGAACAAGAAAGTGGCAAAGGAAAAACTCAAAACCCTAGCCACTACTTTAAATAAAGAAAATCTCAAACTAGTTGAAATCAATGAACCCAAAATGGCCTCAAGAAATGTTCAAACTTTCTGATAAATCATGAAAGTAAATGAGCATTGGAGAAAACTATTTTCTTGAAACTTTAAGCATTTTAAATTAAAGCAAAAGCCACTGGTTTCAAACTTTAAAATTGAAATCAGAAACTATAAATTTTCAAAAATGTTGAAAACTTTGGAAATGGTTGAGAATATTATAACAAATATTTAGGTGTGTTTAAATTAGTTTTTACAATTTTTTTGGAGCTGAAATAAATAGCAAATCAATGTCAGAAATTAACACAGAAATAAAATAGAAGGAAATGGAAAAGAGCTTACTTGTCGCCTAGCCTGGCCCGGCCCATCCCAGCTCGTGTCGTCTCCCTCGCGCCAGTAGGAGCAGGAGGTGGCCGCCGCCTCCTCCGGCGCGGCCACGCACCTGTGCGCCTTCCTGGCCGCCGCCTCGCGCTGGCAAGGCCGGGGATAAGCTCCCGGAGGCCTCACCTATCCATTCCCAGCGTCGGCTCTCTCCCTCCTCCCGGATCTCTTCTCCTTCCTGCTGCCGCCATTGGAGCCGAGCAAAGCTCGAGCTGCCCGTGCCCCTAGCCTTAGCCTCCTCTTGCTGAGCACGCCGTTAGCTCCGCCTCGTCGCGCCGGTCCTCCTTGCAGAAGCCGAAGCTTCCCCGAGCTCTGCATCGCCCGCGGCGCCATCGTCTTCCACCTCCGGCCGCCGGACCTCTCCCGTCGATTCGCTCCCTCCGGCGCACCCTCGAGCCCCTCAACAACACCATTGGAACCGCCGTGAGCTCGTCGTCGTTTCCCCTCTCGCCCCACGCTCTTATGTGCATCGTAGCCCCGTTCCCCACCAAGGCCGAGAGCTCCTCGCCGTCGGTCATGTCGTCGTCGTCGCAGTGGTGTCTGATCCACGTGCTCGAGCTAGGATTCGAGCTCCTGGAGCCTCCAGGAGTGCGATGAGCCCTCCAGCTGCATCCCCGTGCCCTAGAGACGTCTCTCATAGAAGGCCGAGCTTCGGCCGCTGCTTCGGCTCGACGCCGGCGCCCCTCCCGGCGACCCTAGCTTCCCCTGATGCCCCCGCTAGATGCGGCGTTGCACCAGCTACCCGTAGCTGCTTTCTGCGCCCAAAACCGACGGCCGATGCGCAGTCTAGCTTCCTCCGGCGAGCCCTCCGCCGCGCCCGTGGTCGCCGCCGGCCATGCTCCGGTGGGGGTCGACGTGGCAAAGCTAACCCAGTAGATTAGGAGCTTAATCTCTCGCTGACAGTGGGCCCAAGGCCAAGTCAACTCGGTTTATAGACTGGTCAGCGCGAGATTAGTCCCAGAGAGGCTGACCAGTGGGTCCCCCCTGTCAGGTTTGACCTGAACAGGTCGGCTGACCTGCTGACGTCAGTCTGATGCAATAAATAGAATTTCCAATATAAAAATAATTCCAGGAAATTGCTAAAACTTGTAAAAATCATAGAAATTAATCTGTAACTCCAATGAAAATAATTTATATATGAAAAAGTATCAGAAAAATTCAAGGATTCTGATTATGCTATTTTCAACCATGTTTGAAAAAGTTACAGAACCCTAAAATGTGGAATAAGGAATAAATCAATTCTTATAATTACTTTTTAAATGGAATTTGGAAAATATTCAAATATTCAATATGAATGCCATGATCACACACTGTCCTAGTTACAAATCAGTACATTAACATGACATTTCATGCATGCTAACATCAAGTTGATCTGAGCACCAGGTCGAATCAAGTAAACCGGTATCCGAGAATACCCCGTTTGAATTGCTATTCGAATGTGATTCAAATCAACTCTAAACCTAATACATGTTGAAAATAATAACTTATCACCTTGCATTCTCATGCCATGCTCATGCATCATTTTGAGTGCATATGATTGTTATTGAATGTTGCCATTCATTTCGGTAGGCTCCGCACCCCCGGATTCCACCGAATATCCGTCTGACGGATATCATTCCTCCTGTGAGCAACAAGGCAAGCAACCCTTTTGATCATCCCGATAATTCCCATGTTCTTGCTCCTGCACTTATTTATTGCATTAGGATCAAATGCTTCAACTGCTTTTGCCACGTTAGTTGAACCCACTTCCTTTGCATGACCTAACCTTGTCACAGTAAATAGCCAAACCTTGCAACCTAGCATACCTGGTAGTTGCTTGAGCTATGATGTGCCTTATCCTGCTATGCATGCTATGCTTAGAGTTGTGTATGGTCTGTCATCTGTGAGATGAACAGAATTGTGAGAATGTGTTCGGTGAGCAAAGGTTGTGTGTTGAACTTGATTTGGTAAAGGTACCGGTGAAAGGCTGTGTAGGAGTACATGGCGGGTTGTTTCATTGGAACCGTCCATAGGAACTGAGTTCCGTGTATGTAATCCAGGACTAGGTACTAGTGTGGTTAACGGTCGTGGCCGACTCCCTCGCTGGGCTTCCGCTTGAAGGTTGCCGAGGTGCATGACGTGCACATGGCGATAAGTGGCGAGAGCGTGTGTGACGAAGTACACCCCTGCAGGGTTATGATCTATTCGAATAGTCGCGTCCGCGGATATGGACTACTTGGAGACATATGTTGTTCATAGATAACTTCAATGGCTACTCATAAAATTGCCAAGATAAGCGTGAGTGTCGTGGACGGCATTTCCGTACGGAGACGGACTGATTCCACGATAGTGTATTGTTGTGGTGTTAGTGGACTCGTGTGCAAGAAATCAAGTTGTCAAAATTATTTTAAAATGCAAGTTTTCTAGCCACGAGTCAAATGCTGGCTTTCCCGCATGAAACCCCACAATACCTTTTGATACCTTGCATGAGTAGTTAGTTATCCTAAAGTCTTGCTGAGTACCTCCGTACTCATGTTTTCTTAATAAATGTTGCAGAGGTTGCTAATGACCCTAATGGAGGGTTCTTCGTAGACATCGACGACGACGAGTAGCTAGTGTCCCAGCTACGATCTGGCCCTACGTTGGATCTGTAGTATAGTCAGGCCATGTGCCTTCTAGTTGCCCTGTCTGTACTCGGACAGTTTATAACTCTTCCGCTGGCTTGTAACTGAATGACTGCTATTATGGGTCGTGAGACCCTTGATGTGTAATATTATGTGTGTGGCTCTTCCGAGCCTCTTAAATAAAGGTTGTATATTTATGGTTATGTTGTGATGCCATCGATGTATCTATACATATCGGTATGCCATGCGTACGTGTGTCGTACTTGATATGTATGGGGTTCGATTACCTAGTCGTGAACTTTAGTAGCACTCCTTACAAGGAAATGCCCCTTTGTGATCCAACGAGCCTTGGTAGTTCGCTACTGCTCCGGACACATTGGTTGACCGGCATGTGTCCTTCTTAGCTGATGTGTCTGTCCCCTTTGGGGAAATGTCACGCGATGTAATGGAGTCCTTGTAGCTTGCTACGACTCGTCTACATTCGCTGATGACCGACACCTGCTCTGTTGGGTCATGTATGCAAGTCCTTGTGCGGTACTGCCACTTTGGTTTATGACTAGACATGTCGATCCGGGTTCTTTGACATTGGATTGCTAGCGACACTATCGCATACGTGAGTCAAAAGACGCAAACGGCCCCGGCTAAGGTAAGGCTGCAGCTGTGGAGTTAACCGTGCGTGAGACCACAAAGGGATGCGATGTGTTACAGGCTGGATTCCTATGGCTTAGGATCGGGGTCCCGACAGCGTTGGTATCAGAGCCTGACTGACTATAGGATTACTAAGCCAAACTGGTCGAAGTTGAGTCTAGAATTGCTTTAGTTATATATAAGGGAATTGTTTGTGGAAGGGAACGTAAGATTCTTGTTCTCTTCTCAAGTTATTTCTATTATGGTCATCCTCGTCTTTTCTGCGGGAATTAAGGACTAGGTTACTCATCTTCTTCTAGGCTCGTGTTTCTGATCGGTAGATTATAGGACTACGGGTCAAGAGACATTGGGTTTCTTCTATTCCTAGGAAAAAGGAAGTAAGTTTGATGATCAGAGAGTTGAACTTGATAGTTGAGTGGTTACGCTATTCCATTTTGGGTTGTCTCAAAAATTGTTTTTGAGCATTTACAGCCATTATGCTGCCCAATTTTGCATTCAGAGCTCTAATGCTTTTGCATTACTCTCTATTTACAGATGCCTGGCCGTCCTTCTCGTTAGGTGGTACGTCTGACCAGGTGCATTGATGTGCCGGGTCATACGGCCATGCTGGTCAGGGTGATGTCGGTGTGCGGTTACCGCTGGTACCCCGAGTACACAGTGGAGGAACAGTACCGAGACTTCAACCAGAGCCAGTACATCTGCACTGTTAGGGTATTTCCAGACTACCTTGGAGCGGAGAAGCCAAGCCATTGGTCCTATGGGTTGGGGGTCACTGTTGACATGGCAGTACAGGATGCTGCCTACTCAATGCTGACCATTATGAGAGCGAGACATGCACTGCTGCAGAATTCAGAGTTCTGCTATGTTCCGGCCTCTCAGCCTGGTGAAGAGGGATACCTCAGTGGAGTCTATTTTGGTTCTTCTATGGAGGATCCACTTCTGCAGTCCACTGTTGAGATGCTAGAGAACAGAGACAGGGATGCTCGTGCTCTCCGCATGGAGCTTTATGCTACCCGTGCCCGTCTGTGGACAGCTTTGACGCAGCTGGCACCGGTAGTCCAGACATGGTATGGAGAGATGGAGATGTTGAACCCTGTTAGGACCCATCTTCCGGCTCACGTTGACTGGCCAGCTATAGGAGGAGTCACACCTCTTTGGGGACCCCTCTTACCACCAGTCAGGGGACCAAGGCCACATCCGTGTCCTTATGGATCCCAGGGATCTCAGGCTAGAGTGTTTCCTGATCCGCAGGTTGAGCTTCCAGGTCATGGAGGTAATCTCTATGAGATGTTCTATGCGGATGCCTGAGCTGTGAGCGGAAGGATAGTATGGTAGTAGCCATACGTTCACAGTCCTGCATGACTTGTGAAGTATGCATGTAATGTGAAATGAATTCCGGAGGCCTAGATAAATAATGTATAGGAAGCTTGTAAGCCTCTGAGGAGTAGTTTCATAATTTCAGTAGTTTGCTCTTCGGTTAAGGTTGTACTGAACTATGTAAGGGTGTGTATGAACCATGGTGTATATATAGCAGTTGTTTGTTACCATGCTGTTCGGATATTCATTTCCGCATTCCGTGTGTTCAGTACATTCTTAATCCATAGCTAGTATTGATATGATTTTGGTCTAAGCTGTGAGTTTGTTTGTCAGGATGGTGTTCACCAGGTTGAACCGTGCCCCTGCTCATGAGCAAGGTGAGGGTAGTCAAGCGTTGCAGGAAGACCTGCCTCACCCGCCTTCTCTAGTGGAAGTGATGCTTGAGGCAGAAAGAAACAAAAGGGAGACCAATCGACTACTAGAGCGTATTGAGAAGAATACGGCTCGACAGCCTAGGAATGTCGTAGTGTCCCTCAATGACTTTGTGAAGCTGAATCCTCCAAAGTTTCATCATTCCGTCGATCCCCTCGACGCTGATGACTGGCTGTGCAGCATCTCACGCAAGATTCGCTCTGCGAATGTGTCTGATGCCGACAAGGTGACCTTTGCGGCGTATTTCCTGGAAGGACCCGCCAATCTGTGGTGGGAGAACTTTGAAGCTATGCGTCCCGCTGAACCAGCAGCCATGTGGGCAGACTTCAGTGCAGCTTTTCGTCTGCACCATATTCCAGAGGGCCTGATGGACAGAAAGAGAGAGGAGTTCTGTTCCTTCACTCAGGGCAAGTTGTCTGTGGATGCCTATAGCCGCGAGTTCGGTAACCTCGCCCGCTATGCAACAGAGGAGGTGTCTACTGACGCCAAGAAGCAAGCAAGATTCCGTAAGGGTCTGAGCCCTGAGTTGCGTCGTGATCTGCGCCTCCATGAGTGCGCAAGCTTTCAAGCCTTGGTCAACAAAGCGATCAGTGCCGAGACTGGTCATACTGACTTCGAAGCCACAAGGAAGCACTCCCGTGATTTTGGCTCGTCTTCTGGTTCCGCGTTTCCAAAACGCAGGCTGTGGGTTCCAAACAGTTCTCTGCCACCAAGATACACTCCGAGGCCATCCTACGTGGCGCCTCAGACGAATCAGGCCAACCCTCCAGCAAAATCTTATGGTGGTCCAGCTAGCAATGCTGCACCACATGCCAACCAAGTGATATGCTACAAGTGTGGAGAACCAGGGCACTATTCCCGTGAGTGTCCTCAGAATGTGGGTGCCAAGCAACCCGGAAAGTCCGTCGGGCAAGCCAAGTCGGGCAAAGCTTACTATGTGAAGCCAACTCCTGCACGTGGCCGTGTGAACTATGTGTCAGCAGAAGAAGCTGCAGAGGATCCCGACGTCATGCTGGGTACGCTTCTTGTTAATCATCACCCAGCGTCCGTTCTCTTTGACACTGGGTCTTCTCATTCCTTCATTTCAAAAAGTTATGCACAGTTGCATAACATGTCTTTTTGTGATATGCCAATCCCATTGGTTGTCCAAACCCCTGGTAGTAAATGGCAAACCTCTAGGATAACCTATGACAATGAAATTCTAGTAGATAGGCTAGTTTTTCTAGCCTCATTGATAGCCTTGAAATCTTCGGATATTAATATCATCTTGGGCATGGACTGGATGTCAACTTACTATGCCAAGATTGATACTCATTCTAGAAATGTCCAGCTTACCCATCCCTCGGGTGAGATGTCTCTACTCGAGTTGCCAAATGCCAACTCTATTCCCTAAATGCCAACCATCTTCCGGAACTTGAAGACATTCCGGTAGTCCGTGACTTCCCGGATGTTTTTCCAGAGGAACTGCCAGGAATTCCACCTGACAGAGATGTGGAGTTTGTGATAGATCTTGTTCCGGGAACTGTCCCAATAGCCAGAAGACCTTATAAGATGGCACCCCTGGAGCTAGCCAAACTTTAAAAAGCAATTATATGAGGCCTTGAACAAGGGTTTCATTCGTCCTAGCTCTTCTCCTTGGGCTTGTCCCGTCCTCTTCGTCAAGAAGAAAGACGGAACGGATCGGATGGTTGTAGATTACCGACCAGTTAATCTGGTCACCATTAAGAACAAGTATCCGCTCCCCAGGATCAACGATCTGTACGATCATCTCGCTGGATCCTCAGTCTTCTCCAAAATGGATTTGAGGTTGGGATACCATCAAATCAAGATTAAGAACGGGGACATTCCAAAAGCGGCTTTTGTTACTCGTTATGGCCAATATGAGTACACCGTTATGTCCTTCGGTTTAACCAATGCCCCAGCCACCTTCTCTCGACTGATGAACTCAATCTTCATGGAGTATTTGGATAAATTCGTCGTGGTATACCTCGATGATATTCTCATCTACTCGAAGAATGAACAAGAACATGCCGAGCATCTAAGGCTGGTATTGATGAAACTTCGAGAGCATCGCCTTTATGCCAAGTTTTCAAAATGTGAATTCTGGTTACCAGAAGTGACCTATCTAGGACACGTAATCTCTGGTAAGGGTATTGCTATCAATCCCGAGAGAGTTCAAGTTGTCCTTGATTGGACTCAACCTGAATCGGTTAAGCAAGTTAGGAGTTTTCTTGGTTTAGCGAGCTATTGTCGCCGCTTCGTCGAGAATTTCTCCAAGGTTGCAAAGCCTCTAACTGAACTCCTCAAGAAAGATAAAAAGTTCGAGTGGACACCATAGTGTGAGCATAGTTTTCAGGAACTGAAAAGACGCCTGACTTCCGCACCTGTGTTGCTACCACCAGATTTTTCTAAGGACTTTGTTATCTATTGCGACGCCTCGCGACAAGGATTGGGTTGCATTCTCATGCAAGATCGTCATGTGATCGCATACGCATCCCGACAGTTGCGTCCACATGAGGATAATTATCCCGCACATGACCTTGAGCTTGTAGCTGTGGTCCATGCACTAAAAACCTGGCGACATTACCTTCTGGGTAATCGTTGCGAAATATTCACTGATCACCAAAGTCTGAAATATATTTTCACCCAGCCGGATTTGAATCTCAGGCAAAGACGGTGGGTTGAGTTGATCTCGGATTACGACTTAGCGATAACTTACACCCCGGGGAAGGCCAATGTTATGGCCGATGCGCTAAGCCGTAAATCTTATTGTAACAATTTGATGCTACAACAAGGTCAACCACATCTCCATGAGGACTTTCGGAAGTTGAATCTTCATATTGTTCCTCAAGGATTCCTTTCTACCCTGGTGGCGAAGCCTACTCATAAGGATCAAATTATAGCTGGCCAAAAGCGTGACAAGGGTATATCACGGATCAAGGAGAATATTTTTAGCGGAAACGCTAAAGAATTTCCATGAACGATCAAGGTGTTGTGTTCTTCCAGAATCATTTAGTGGTTCCTAAGAACCCACATCTAAGGCAGTTAATCCTTAAGGAGGCTCATGATTCTCCTCTCACCATTCACCCCGGTAGTACTAAGATGTATCAGGACCTACGCCAGAGGTTCTGGTGGACTAGGATGAAGAGAGAAATTGTTGAGTTCGTTGCTAACTGCGACGTCTGTCGTCGAGTTAAGGCAGAACATCAAAGGCCTGCTGGCACCCTTCAGCCTCTAGCTATTCCTAAATGGAAATGGGATAAAGTTAGCATGGATTTCATTACCGGATTTCCCAAGACCAAGAAAGGAAATAATGCTATCTTTGTGGTCATTGACCGTCTTTCCAAAGTGGCTCATTTTCTTCCCGTTCGTGAGAGTATAACAGCTAGCCAGCTAGCAGAGTTATATATCTCTCGAATAGTGTCTCTTCATGGTGTTCCCCTGGAGATTAACTCGGACCGTGGAAGTATCTTTACTTCTTGCTTCTGGGAAAGTTTTCAGAATGCCATGGGGACTCACTTATCTTTTAGCACTGCTTTCCATCCTCAATCAAGTGGTCAAGTAGAAAGAGTGAATCAAATCCTAGAAGATATGCTCTGAGCTTGTGTTATTTCGTTCGGTATGAATTGGGAGAAGTGTCTCCCATTCGCCGAATTCGCTTATAACAATAGTTACCAATCAAGCTTGGGCAAAGCCCCTTTTGAAGTTCTCTAGGGACGAAGATGTCGAAGACCTCTTAATTGGTCAGAAACCGGAGAGAGGCAACTCTTTGGTCCAGATATGATCCAGGATGCAGAAGAGCAGGTTCGCATTATTCGTGAAAAGTTGAAAACAGCCCAGTCTCGTCAAAAGAGCCAATATGATCGTCATCATAAGGCTGTGACCTTTGAAGTTGACGAGAAGGCTTACCTTCGGGTTACACCTTTGAAGGGTACCCATCGATTTGGTATCAAGGGCAAATTGGCTCCTCGTTACATTGGTCCTTTTCGCATTCTTGCCAAACGAGGAGAAGTTGCCTACCAGTTGGAACTTCCTCCGCATCTTTCCAAGGTTCATGATGTTTTCCACGTCTCGCAACTCAGGCGTTGCTTTTCGGATCCTATCCGTGAAGTGGACCACGAAACGCTTGATCTCCAAGATAACCTTTCATACTGAGAATACCCCGTGCGTATTCTTGATCAAGCTGAGCGTACCACTCGACGTCGAAACCTCAAGTTTCTTAAAGTTCAATGGTCAAATCATTCTGAAAAGGAGGCAACTTGGGAAAGAGAGGATCGTCTCCGACTTGAGTATCCTGCGTTATTCCCGACGACTTCTAAATCTCGGGACGAGATTCTTTTGAGTGGGGGTGAGTTGTCACATCCCTGACACCTTAAGCAAGTTAGTCTTGTGCTCATGTCTTCTTTGCATTTGCATCTAAGAATTTTCAACAAGAACAAGAAAGTGGCAAAGGAAAAACTCAAAACCCTAGCCACTACTTTAAATAAAGAAAATCTCAAACTAGTTGAAATCAATGAACCCAAAATGGCCTCAAGAAATGTTCAAACTTTCTGATAAATCATGAAAGTAAATGAGCATTGGAGAAAACTATTTTCTTGACACTTTAAGCATTTTAAATTAAAGCAAAAGCCACTGGTTTCAAACTTTAAAATTGAAATCAGAAACTATAAATTTTCAAAAATGTTGAAAACTTTGGAAATGGTTGAGAATATTATAACAAATATTCAGGTGTGTTTAAATTAGCTTTTACAATTTTTTTGGAGCTGAAATAAATAGCAAATCAATGTCAGAAATTAACACAGAAATTAAACAGAAGGAAATGGAAAAGAGCTTACCTGTCGCCTAGCCTGGCCCGGCCCATCCCAGCTCCTGTCGTCTCCCTCGCGCCAGTAGGAGCAGGAGGTGGCCGCCGCCTCCTCCGGCGCGGCCACGCACCTGTGCGCCTGCCTGGCCGCCGCCTCGCGCTGGCAAGGCCGGGGATAAGCTCCCCGAGGCCTCACCTATCCATTCCCAGCGTCGGCTCTCTCCCTCCTCCCGGATCTCTTCCTCCTTCCTGCTGCCGCCATTGGAGCCGAGCAAAGCTCGAGCTGCCCGTGCCCCTAGCCTTAGCCTCCTCTTGCTGAGCATGCCGTTAGCTCCGCCTCATCGCGCCGGTCCTCTCTGCAGAAGCCGAAGCTTCCCCGAGCTCTGCATCGCCCGCGGCGCCATCGTCTTCCACCTGCGGCCGCCGGACCTCTCCCGTCGATTCGCTCCCTCCGGCGCACCCCCGAGCCCCTCAACAACACCATCGGAACCGTCGTGATCTCGTCGTCGTTTCCCCTCTCGCCCCACGCTCTTACGTGCATCGTAGCCCCGTTCCCCATCAAGGCCGAGAGCTCCTCGCCGCCGGTCATGTCGTCGTCGTCGCTGTGGTGTCTGATCCACGCGCTCGAGCTAGGATTCGAGCTCCTGGAGCCTCTAGGAGTGCGATGAGCCCTCCAGCTGCCCTCCCCGTGCCCTAGAGCCGTCTCTCATAGAAGGCCGAGCTTCGGCCGCCGCTTCGGCTCGACGCCGGCGCCCCTCCCGGCGACCCTAGCTTCCCCTGATGCCCCCGCTAGATGTGGCATTGCACCAGCTACCCGTAGCTGCTTTCTGCGCCCAAAACCGACGGCCGATGCGCAGTCTAGCTTCCTCCTGCGAGCCCTCCGCCACGCCCGTGCTCGCCGCCGGCCATGCTCCGGTGGGGGTCGACGTGGCAAAGCTAATCCAGTAGATTAGGAGCTTAATCTCTCGCTGACAGTGGGCCCAAGGCCAAGTCAACTCGGTTTAGGGACTGGTCAGCGCGAGATTAGTCCTAGAGAGGCTGACCAGTGGGTCCCCCCTGTCAGGTTTGACCTGAACAGGTCGGCTGACCTGCTGACGTCAGTCTGATGCAATAAATAGAATTTCCAGTATAAAAATAATTCCAGGAAATTGCTAAAACTTGTAAAAATCATAGAAATTAATCTGTAACTCCAATGAAAATAATTTATATATGAAAAAGTATCAGAAAAATTCAAGGATTCTGATTATGCTATTTTCAACCATGTTTGAAAAAGTTACAGAACCCTAAAATGTGGAATAAGGAATAAATCAATTCTTATAATTACTTTTTAAATGGAATTTGGAAAATATTCAAATATTCAATATGAATGCCATGATCACACACTGTCCTAGTTACAAATCAGTACATTAACATGACATTTCATGCATGCTAACATCAAGTTGATCTGAGCATCAGGTCGAATCAATTAAACCGGTATCCGAGAATACCCCGTTTGAATTGCTATTCGAATGTGATTCAAATCAACTCTAAACCTAATACATGTTGAAAATAATAACTTATCACCTTGCATTCTCATGCCATGCTCATGCATCATTTTGAGTGCATATGATTGTTATTGAATGTTGCCATTCATTTCGGTAGGCTCCGCACCCCCGGATTCCACCGAATATCCGTCTGACGGATATCGTTCCTCCTGTGAGCAACAAGGCAAGCAACCCTTTTGATCATCCCGATAATTCCCATGTTCTTGCTCCTGCACTTATTTATTGCATTAGGATCAAATGCTTCAACTGCTTTTGCCACGTTAGTTGAACCCACTTCCTTTGCATGACCTAACCTTGTCACAGTAAATAGCCAAACCTTGCAACCTAGCATACCTGGTAGTTGCTTGAGCTATGATGTGCCTTATCCTGCTATGCATGCTATGCTTAGAGTTGTGTATGGTCTGTCATCTGGGAGATGAACAGAATTGTGAGAATGTGTTCGGTGAGCAAAGGTTGTGTGTTGAACTTGATTTGGTAAAGGTACCGGTGAAAGGCTGTGTAGGAGTACATGGCGGGTTGTTTCATTGGAACCGTCCATAGGAACTGAGTTCCGTGTATGTAATCCAGGACTAGGTACTAGTGTGGTTAACGGTCGTGGCCGACTCCCTTGCTGGGCTTCCGCTTGAAGGTTGCCGAGGTGCATGACGTGCACATGGAGATAAGTGGCGAGAGCGTGTGTGACGAAGTACACCCCTGCAGGGTTATGATCTATTCGAATAGCCGCGTCTGCGGATATGGACTACTTGGAGACATATGTTGTTCATAGATAACTTCAATGGCTACTCATAAAATTGCCAAGATAAGCGTGAGTGTCGTGGACGGCATTTCCGTACGGAGACGGAATGATTCCACGATAGTGTATTGCTGTGGTGTTAGTGGACTCGTGTGCAAGAAATCAAGTTGTCAAAATTATTTTAAAATGCAAGTTTTCTAGCCACGAGTCAAATGCTGGCTTTCCCGCATGAAACCCCACAATACCTTTTGATACCTTGCATGAGTAGTTAGTTATCCTAAAGTCTTGCTGAGTACCTCCGTACTCATGTTTGCTTAATAAATGTTGCAGAGGTTGCTAATGACCCTAATGGAGGGTTCTTCGTAGACATCGACGACGACGAGTAGCTGGTGTCCCAGCTACGATCTGGCCCTACGTTGGATCTGTAGTATAGTCAGGCCATGTGCCTTCTAGTTGCCCTGTCTGTACTCGGACAGTTTATAACTCTTCCGCTGGCTTGTAACTGAATGACTGCTATTATGGGTCGTGAGACCCTTGATGTGTAATATTATGTGTGTGGCTCTTCCGAGCCTCTTAAATAAAGGTTGTATGTTTATGGTTATGTTGTGATGCCATCGATGTATCTATACATATCGGTATGCCATGCGTACGTGTGTCGTACTTGATATGTATGGGGTTCGATTACCTAGTCGTGAACTTTAGTAGCACTCCTTACAAGGAAATGCCCCTTTGTGATCCAACGAGCCTTGGTAGTTCGCTACTGCTCCGGACACATTGGTTGACCGGCATGTGTCCTTCTTAGCTGTTGTGTCTGTCCCCTTTGGGGAGATGTCACGCGATGTAATGGAGTCCTTGTAGCTTGCTACGACTCGTCTACATTCGCTGATGACCGACACCTGCTCTGTTGGGTCATGTATGCCTGTCCTTGTGCGGTACTGCCACTTTGGTTTATGACTAGACATGTCGATCCGGGTTCTTTGACATTGGATTGCTAGCGACACTATCGCATACGTGAGTCAAAAGACGCAAACGGTCCCGGCTAAGGTAAGGTTGCAGCCGTGGAGTTAACCGTGCGTGAGACCACAAAGGGATGCGATGTGTTACAGGCTGGATTCCTATGGCTTAGGATCGGGGTCCCGACAAGTCTCGTGAATCTTCCCTTCAATACAAGCACTGCAAGCATGATCTCTGGCAAAACTCACATTCGTTAGTCCACGAACATGGTCCCATTTGAGGAGACTTTGCAAAGATCTCATATTGACATGGGCTAGTCGGCGATGCCAAAGCCAGCCCACATGAACTTTAGCTATTAGACAAGTCGCGGTCTTAGTGGGTCTCTGTGAAAAGTTCACCACATAGAGACCATTTTCGAGATATCCAACATAGGCTACTTTAAGAGTCTCGCTCCACAAAAGTACCACGGTATCAAGATTAAAGAATGTGTCAAAGCCCATAATTGCAAGTTGACGAACAGAAACTAAATTGTAAGCAAGGGACTCAACAAGCATGACCTTCTCAATAGATATATCTTGAGAGATGACCACCTTACCAAATCCCAATACCTTGGACGTTGAAGCATCAGCAAATTGGACATGGGTGGGCATCGATGGGGTAGGATGCACGTCCACCACTAAGTCCTTGCTTCCGGTCATATGATTTGTTGCTCCACTATCGAGCAACCATGACACCCCACCGGAAGCAAACTCCTGCAATAGATCAAGGCTTGGTTTTAGGTACCGATTCTTGAATGGATCCTTTGATGTTATAAACAAGGGTCTTAGGAACCCAAATAGCCCATTCAATGGATTCATAATAAGAACAAACAAATCTAGCATAAACATGCCCATCACCAGCACGACATAAAACATAAGAGGGATTAAATTTGTCGGCTCTGTTGGTAGGGATGGTTTTGCCCTTCTTGATAGTACCATCCTATACCTTGTTCATGTTCTCCTTCTGAGTCCCTTCGCCATCTTTGACAAAGATGTCCACGAGAGTAAGAGATCGCTTGTTCCTGTTCTTCCTTTTTCTTTTCGACTTGGATGTAAGTCCAAGTCCCTCCTTTCCTACAACTCCCTTTTGATTACTCAAAAGGTCGTTTAGATTCTTATCACCTTGGATGCATGACACAAGGCCCTTCTCAAGTTGATCCTTCAACTTAGCATTTTCCTCCACAAGATTTACATGCTCACAACAAGGGTTAGTTGCACAAGCATTATCAATTATAACAAAACGAGGACAGGTAGAGATCTCCTTGGTAAGCTTTGCTTGGATTTGATCAGGAGACTCTTTCAGGGAGAAATGAGCACCTTTCAAGACCTTGTGGGCCTTGTCAAGTGTATCAAAATCCTCCTTGAGTCTCTCATGGCCAACCCCAAGTGCAGCCTTTTCAGACTTAAGCACACGTGTAAGGACAATAGCATGATCTAGCTCCTTTTGTAATTTAGCACAATCATCGTTGTGTGACTCCTCAAGAGCCAAATGAAGATTGCGCTCTTCTTCTAGAGAAATAGATAATTCGGCAATCTCATCGGTATAGTCATGACTACGTCCTTGCAACTCGGAGATAGTCTCCTCATGAGACTCGATGAGGTCATTAGCCTCACCCAGTTGTTCCAAAAGAGAAACAAAGTGCTTCTTGGATTCTCCTTTGATTTTACACATAAATTTGTCAAAATCATGCTCATTAAGTTCCACAACATCACTATCAACACAGTTTAACAATGAAGGAGCAGTAGTGATGATGGTCTTAATGTTGGGTGTTACCTGATCGATACCTTTGACCATAAGGCACTTGGCGATGCGGTTATCGTTGGGGCGCCGAAGAGAGACACCTTGGGAGAGGAGGTGGCAATGGCTACAGTAGCCGTAGCCACCGTATCATCATCGTCATCATCGGAGGTGTAATCTTCAAGTGCCACCATACCCTTTGGATGGGGTTTCTTGACAAAGTTGTTCTTGTTTGGGAAAGACTTGGCTTTGTCTTTACAATGAGCTTGCCACCGTTGTACTCCCTCTTCTCATAGGGACAATCTACCATGAAGTGACTCACATTGCCACAGTTATAGCATGTCTACACGTTGCTTGGTCTTGGACCCACTTGAGTTATTCTTGAAGAAGTTGGGCCTTGAGTTTCTATTGTTGCCCTAGAATTGCCTTGACGCAAGAGCCATGTGCTCGTGATAGGCATACTTAGTGTCTTCAGGGCATCCGTCCTCTTCCTCTTCCTCTTCTTCTTCTTCAGAAGCAGCCTTGGCTTTAAGGCAAGGTTGGGTGAAGATGTCTTTGACCGAACGCGAGCAAGAGCATTATCAGCAATCTTGTTCATAATAGTCATCGCAATGAATTCATCCAACACTTCAGTGGAGGACAAGGAGTGGAAATCTGGTCGTTGGCGAATGACGGAAGACATGGTTTTGTGAATGGCATGATAGCCTTGAGAAACTTGCGCTTGATCCATGTGTCATCCACATCCTTGCTTCCATGATCCTTGAGGGCAACAGCAATAGCAGTCACCCTTCGATAGAGATCTTGAGGGTCATCATCTTCGTTCATCACAAACTCATCTGCCTCATCAAGAACTACTTCATAGTTGGACCATTGAATGCTTGAGCTTCCCTTGTACAACACCATGATGTGCTCCCAACAGTCCTTAGCCCGAGTGAAGGGGCGCGAGTGAGGGAGATCTTCAGGAGGCACTGCGGACTGGAGAATGAATAATGCAGAGTGATTATATTGATTGTCCGCTTCTTCTCTTGGAGTGAGGTTGCTTGGGTCATGCGGGTAGTAGCCTTGCTCAATGATTCTCCATAAGTTTGTTGAGCTGTGATTCAAATGAGACTTAATGCAAAACACCCAGTTAGCAAACTCACCCTTAACAAGCTTAGGAGGAGGACCAAGATTATTGATACACGGTGTAGGAACCGGTCATCCATAGACAGGGGGAGGTGGAACCGAGGCAAAGGTTCCAGTCCCATTATTGTCGACAGGGGAAGAAGGTTGCATACCTTTAGCCGCTTCCTTGGAGGAATTGGCCTCCGATTCCGTGTTGGTAGGTTTAACCACCAACGCCGGTTCAGGAGAACTTTTAATCCCCTCAAGCAACTCTTTAAATATGGCCTTGACTTCGTTCGTCAAGGACATCTTGAAGTTGGCCATAGCTGCATTCAAGTTGTCCCTTGTTACCGAATTCAAGGACACGGCCGCGGGTGGTCCATGGACTCCCTCCTCGTCGTCAACCATACTCTTCGGGTGGTAAAACCCTTAATAAAGAAAGGGCTCTAATATCAATTGAAAGGATCGATATGGTTGACTAGAGGGGGGTGAATAGGCAACTAGCAATTTTTAGCTTTTCTTAACAAGTTAGGGTTAGCAACATAAAGGTTCTCTAAAATAACAACTAGGTGAGCAACCTATATGATGCTACCTACTATGACCACTAAAGCAAGTAAGAAATACTCTACAACAATAGCATACACAATGTAAAGGTAAGAGATAACCACAAGTGGAGCCGATGAAGACGAGGATGTGTTACCAAAGTTCCTTCCCTTTGACAGGAAGTACGTCTACGTTGGAGCGATGTGGAGGCACAATGCTCCCCAATAAGACACTAGGGCCACCGTATTCTCCTCATGCCCTCACACAATGCAAGATGTCGTTATTCCACTATAGGTGCCCTTGAAGGCGGCGACTGAACCTTTACAAACAAGCTTGGGGCTATCTCCACACAAAGCTTGGAGGCTCCCAACAAGACCATGGAGCTTCACCACAATGGAATGTGGCTCTGAGGTGACCTCAACCGTCTAGGGTGCCCAAACACCCAAGAGTAACAAGATCCGCAAGGGATTAGTGGGGCGAATCAATTTTCTCTAGGGTGAAGTGTAGATCTTGGCCTTCTCAACCAATCCCTAAGAAATCAACAAGTTTGATTGGCTAGGAAGAGAGATCGGGCACATATGAGATTAGGGAGCAACAATGGAATCTTAGAGGGTCAAAGGTAGGGTTCAAGAAGTAGAAGAACCCTTTATATAGTGGGGGAACAAACCCAACTATTACCCCCACTAACAACACACTCAACACGGTACTCCGCTTCGGGGAAGCAGTACTACCGCTGCCCCTAGCGGTACTACCGCTTGGGGTGAGCGGTACTACCGCAAGCCCTAGCGGTACTACCGCCTGGTGGGAGCGGTACTATCGCTTGGTAGACTCAAAGCCACGGTAGTAGAAATACTACTACCGAGCCTACCTCCGCTTGAAAAGTATTCGCAAAAAGTCAGACGAAGTACAACCGCTCAGAGAGGGAGGTACTACCGTCCCTAAGCAGTACTACCGCTCGACTAGAGCGGTACTACCGCTCAGCTAGCGGTACAGCCGCTCATCTGGAGCGATACTACTGCTAGCGAGCGGTACTACCGCTCAGCTTGAGCGGTACTACCGCTGGACCCTTTGCAAATGCAAGGATAGAACAAGCGGGTGCTCCATTGCCGCAAAGTGAAGGTGGTGGAAAGAAAATGTGCACGTGTGTGAGTTGATTCCACCCAAACCTTTCTGACGCGGACCCCCTCTTAATAGTACGGCTTTCCTACGACTCAAAACCACCAAAGAGAACCGTAGGAAACACCGTGCTTCAAAAACACCGAGGGGCGACGAATCATCTTGTGCCATGCGATGTATTATCTGAAATGCTCAGTGCAGACGATTAGTCTGCAGAGGTGCTGTCATCAATCACCAAAACTACTTAGAACAAAATATGCCCTAACGGCCTATTTAGCCAAGTCCCATGCATTGGGTGTAACAGATGTTTGAGAAGAATCAGTATTGGGTGTAAGTTTTTATCAGAGTTCACCCGAACGATTGCCAGCCACCTGGCTGCCTCCGGTGGCGCCGCTGCCTCATCAAAGATCACATCATCGAGATCCTTCTTTCTCGGACCTAGCACTTTCACCATCTGCCTCCGACGAAACTGCGGCTCGCGTCTTGGCTTTGCTTGAAGACATATTGAGAAACCTTAACCCGATCGAAGATCTTTGTGAAAAAAATACAAGACAAATGGATGCAGTTAGTAATAATCAGAAGCCCCCTCAAAGGAAAAAAGGAATGACCAGAGTCTCTTCCCATGAGCCAGCAAAAAAACTCAGAAGCACCGACACGGCAACACGGGTACAAAAATACGGGATACGGCAATTTCTAAAAACATCAATACGGCGATACGGCAAGCATATATGAATAATAATAATATAACATGTAATAAAAACTAAAATAATAAATTGTATGAGATGAGATCAAAATATTGTCCTACAGGTAGCTTGGTTGCTTCCATGCCTCCTTTCTTTTCTAGTCTTGAATTGAATGATCATCGAGGTCCTCAACTCCTCATGATGTATGCAAAATAGAAAATACAACACATGATATTAGGCATGATAATATGAGATCGACAAGCATGAAAAATGAAAAAGCAGTAAACAAGTTGTCTTGTAGCAGTAACATAAACTAAGAGAAAAATAACATGATTAAGAGGATGATCCATATCAAGTGGCCATAGAAAGCTCACATGGCCATAGACCCTTAGTCATACAGTGCATAATTGTGGATTACAACATAAACTAAATGAGGACAACCCAAGTGAGAGCATCCGTGATCTCAACCTCCAATTCAGGTTCATCAAGTGTCAAATTAGCACCTTCAAGCATACCAACAACAGTGAAGCTCTCAACCCCATCTCCACCCACATCCGACATCTGGCTTGGCCCAACATGATAAGCCTTAGATTGTCTTGAAAGCAAACGCAGGTTGTTATGTGCGAACACTAAATCCTCAACATGTTCAGGAGTGAGTTTGTTTCTCTCGGAACTATGGATGAAGGAATATGAGCTCCAATTCCTTTCATAGCAAGATGAAGATGAAGGCTGACCAAGTAACTTTAATGCCAAACTTTTCAAGAACTTTGTGCTTCCTCTATCAGTGCCCCACCATTGCTTTGGTTCAAAATCATCTATATCTTCAATTGAATCGGCATTCTGGAAGTAATTCATCATTAGAGCAAAATCCGCAAATTATTTCTTGACGGTCTTGTGGTCATTTGGATCCGGAAATAACTTCTGCAAACACTTGTTTCTCATTTAAAAATCTCATTATCATCAAGGGGGGTAATACGGCCAGGGGCTGCCCCAAGCCAATTTGGACTGTAGTACCTATTAACATGACAACATAAAATCAACAAACCTTTTAATGTTGACAACTTGAGATTGTCAAATGACAAACATATATAAAGAGAAAACCTCGGATTGCATGAGTGAGCCAAACAATGGAGGGAGGGTACTACTCTTCTCCCAACGTTTTGCAAGTTTTTTCTTGATAACGATATAAAGAGCACAATCTTCATTGCGCTCCTTTTTTTCATAACGATAAATAGGAACTCTCACCTATGAAGATGAGGACAATTAAAATCAGCAAGCATCACACATAAAAATGCACGAATAATGATGAATAAAGCTAAAAGAACAACTCACCTTCTCAATCATGTCGTCCCGCATCTCATATATCAAATGGAGAGATGGTTTGTCCGTGTCGGTCAACCTTATCATTGAATATATGGGTTAGGTGAAAGAGACAATGTATGCAATTTTATCCCACCACAAATGACTCAAAATAAGTTCCTTCACCCTTTGAGCTGTAATAGGATCATCCTCTCTATAATTAGCCCAACTTGCATGAATAACCATTAGCGTGAGTGCATCCTTGATTAAAAGAAACCTCTTCAACATGATGACAACACTTGCAAATCTAGTTTCTGCGATGTGAAGAAACTTGAGTTTGCTAAACTCATTCAACATTGACGACCTCATACCATGGGTCATGATGAAGTTCTTGACAAATTGAGCTAGGTCGGCAACCTCTTCTATAAAGTGAAGAACCTCATAGTCTTCATCATGCATCTTTGGATCACATATGTCCTTCAACACAAGATTAAGGCAGTGCACAATGCAAGGAGTCCAGTAAATATTGTTGTACTTTGCTTGAATCATCAATCCAGCACCTTTGACATTAGATGCATTGTCCGTGATCACTTGGACCACATTCTCATATCCAATATCCTCAACCACTTCCTTCATCTTCTCAAATATGAATTGCTTAGATTTGACCTACCATTGAAGACAATGAACAATCAACAATCAATTTATAAAAAAACAAGACAAGAAAACAAGTTAACCAAGGTAGAAACAACAGTTTTTACCTCCCCTTCAGTGTTGATCGCCTTTAGAAACATTGGGCCACTCTCTGCCACAGCCATGAAGTTCAAAATTGGCCTCCTTTGAGGGTCAGACCAACCATCAGTTGCAATAGTCACACCTTTGAGCGGCCACGTTGACTTGAGGGGCTCCAGCATCCTCCCAACATACTTCTTCTCTTTTGCAAGACAGGTAGTCCGCAATGCGTTATATTCAGGAGGCGCATAGCCACCCAATTCATTGTTTGCGATAAAATTGTAGGACTCTCGATAGTAGGGATTTCTTGCTAGATTGAAGGGAACCCCTACAAACAAAATAACTAGTCAACAACTATGCTTCAAAAAGACAACAATAATTGACATTGTAATGCAAAGTTGCATACCTCCGGTGATGAACATTCTTGCAATAAGAGCATCAGCTTGTTGTCGAAGCTCTGAATGAAAACTTTCTGAAACCCCAGACTGCTTTCCTGCTACCTTCCTTTTCCTTGATGATACCGATGGACCGGATTCCTCAAAGGGTGGTAGAGGAAGTGTGTTCCTCGTTTTACCATGTGAAATAAGTATAGCGGCTGCCTTATCTTCATTGTGAAGTTCCTCAAAGAGAGGTTCTGTTATCTTGGTACAAGGGTTTATGACTGCATTTAGTATCTTAAGAAGATGTGCTCTTATTCTCGTGTAGCTGTCCGAGAAATCAAGCATACAAAAGTGGCAACGGAAACGTGTGTTGCCTCCTCGACCTGATGGGTCTGCTGCTAGTTTTGTAACATGCTTCCATAATGGATATTTCAGCTTCATAATGACATTCTAAACCCCTTGACCTGCATCATCAACCTCAATGTTGTTGCTTGCAGTACCACCGATTAAAGATTGGCTTGCTGCCATGCCACTACCCGCAGATGACATGGTGTATACTTGTATCTATCTTCTTCCCTAGCAATATGAGGCAGCTAACAACATCAGCAAATAATTTCAGGTATAAAAAACAGCAATTTTTAGGTACAAAAAACAGCAAGTTTCAGGTATAAAAAACAACAAGTTTCAGGTATAAAAGACAACAAGTTTCAAGTATAAAAGACAGCAAGTTTCAAGTATAAAAGACAGCAAGTTTCAGGTATAAAAACAACAAGTTTCGGCCTTTTCAGGTATAAAAAACAGCAAGTTTCATTACAGAAACAGAATCAGGCTGGTGATATACCGACGGCAGAGAAGATTGAGTACAGGCGGTGGCTGGAGGGGTGCCGGTGAGGGTGGCGGCTCCGGCGGCTGGAGGGGCGACGACGGGGCCGGGGGCGGCGGCAGCGGCGGCTGGAGGGGCGCCGACGGGAGGGAAGGTGTGACAGCCCGAGACCGACGTTCTAGAAGATTCCCCTTCTTTTCCGTTTTCGGCGTGGGGTTATTTTCTTTTGTTGCATCATAATCGCATCATTCACATCATCTGCATTGCATCGGCATCTCCATTGCCACCAGTTTTCAAAAGTTGCATCCGTTGTTAGTTGCCGGTTCCCGTCGTGGTCCGTTTTGAGCCCGACCGCACACGCACGTGCCCGTGGCATCGTTTGAACCCTGTTTTAAAAGTGTGCGTAAAACTTTCTCTGATCGGGTTAAGATTTGACGTGCGGTGTTATTTTAATATAGCTCGGCCGCCTGTCAAATTTCATCGCGATCGGAGTCCGTCTGGTACCCGAGCAGTCGACCGTCGTGGCACCGTATTCGGTCTATCGTCGGACGTTTGTCGGTGTTTTAAAATCCGTTGTCGCGTCGCCCGTTTCCCCTCTCGTCTCCGTATACCACTCTTCACGGCCACGTACCCGTTCCTGCGTTCGGAATTATCTGATTCCGACTGCGCGGTTGGATCCGGAACGAGATTCCGGGTAACCTAGCCCCCCTTTTCTGTATAAATACCCCCCCCCCCTCATAATTTTAAACAGCCCCCTCTCTCCCTCCTCGAAAACCGTGCCCTCAAACCCTAATCCGGCCTCTCTCTCCTCCCACCACCCACCAGCCGCCGGGCCCGCCGAGCCCAGATCAGGCCCGGGCGAGGCCCATCCGCCACCGCCGCCGCCCGGCGTCTCCCTGGCCGCCTCCCGAACCCCGCACGAGCTCCACCGAGGCCTCTCCTCGCCTCCCCATCACCGACCGTCGTGGGCAGCCCCGCTAGCCGCCTCACGCGCGCCGTCGCAGCTCGGCCCCGCCGCCTTGCCTCCCCGCCGGGTGCGCCAGAGCCCGCGCCCGGCAGCTCGCCCCGCCGGAGCCATGGATCTCCTCGCAGCCAACTTCGGCCGGAGTAACCCTCCGCCGCCCTCGGTTCCAGCCGGAGCAGCCGCCGCCGTCGTCGCGCCGGCCACTGGACCCGATCCCGCCCCGCCGGATCCGCCTCCTCGCGTCGACCCGGCCACCTGCGGTGCCGCCTCCGCCGGTTCCAATCCCGTCCGTCGCCACGGCCTCGCTCCCGATGGAGGACAACGAGGAGCCCGCTCCTGCGCCGGCCTCCCGTCGCGCAGCGCCCCAGGCCCAGCAGCAACTGCCCCAAGGCCCAGCGCTAGAGCCGGCCTACCTCTCCTCCTGGGCCTTGGCCCCCAAGGTGACCTCCTCCTCTGCCTGCCAAATACCACGCCCTAGGCGTCTCGTAGCTATTCTGCGCCACTCGTTTCGGCCCAATAGATTTATTGGAGTTTTTGTGATTTAGTTAATTTCACGAAGTTGCTAAATATTAAAACACGTATAACTTTTAATACGTGTGTCTGATCGGAATGTGTAGCATATGGATTTTGTGTAGAATTCCGCGTAGATTTCGAATTTCTAACTTGCATAATTATTTGAGGCAGTTTGAAGTTCCTAATGCATCGTTTTGCGTGCTATTTCAATAGGATCCGTTCCGTAGTTATTTCTCGTGCGTGTCCGGATTGCCCGTATACCGTAGATTAAATGTTCATGTTTTAGGGACCATTTTCCATGTATTTTAGAATGGTCATTTGTATTTTTGCGTGTAGGGAATTGCCGCTAATTTATTTTCCCGTGTATAGGTTATTTTCTCGCATTTATGTGTGGCATTATTTTTTGTTGCAACCCCACATATTTTATATGTTTTCGGGGTATTTTTCTACGCAATTAGATTTAGCTTTTGAGCAAGTTAGTTCGCGCGATATTCTCCCGTGATGCCCTTTTGTTTATTTCGTAGGATTTATTCTGTGCTTCGTTTGTCGGAGTTGTCAACTAGGGAGTTGTTCTTGGGTGTTTACTCTAGCCCCTGGTATTTTTGGTTGCAATAGAAATGCATGTTTAGGTGTGGTTTGCTTGCTCTCAAGTCGCTAGAAATAGTGCTGATTCGGAGGTGCTGAAATATTTCTAAGTCTGGAATCTGTTATAATTTGTTGCTGTCTTGTCTTGCTTCTATATTTTGATCTGTAGCTCTTTTGAGGTTGGTCCAATGGAGTTAGTTGTAAACCTTGTGTTTCTCTACCATGCTGTGAAATTTCATGCCATTTGGAGTCCTATGCATTATGGTTTTTCTGCTGTCAATATTGCTTCAGATTGAAAACTGCACTTTCATGAGGTGTAATTTTCACTAAGTCTGAAATAGTGTGTGAGATGCCATTTTGTGACTTCATTCCCTAGTGTTCCATGATGCCATGCTAGATGTTGTTAGTTGTTTGTTGTACTGCTTCTTGCCCTCTTTCGTGTCATGCCTTGCTTGAGCATATTGGGATTTTGTAGCCCGTAGTTGTGGGGCGTAGTAGATGTTATGTGGTTGATTTTGGCAGATTGTAGTGATTTCTTGTTTTGCTCGTAGTTGTTGAACCGTAGCTCCGTTTTGATTGTGTCCTACATGAAACTTGCTTAGAATCTCGTGTAGTTTCCTTTTCTCTTGCTGGTTGTATGTTTTGAAGTGCTCGTAGCCGTCGTTGCACCCATATTGCATTCATGCCATCATATCTTGTGGTGCTTGTATCTTTTGATCCGTAGCTCCGTTGGAGATGTTCTCTATGTGTAGATTGCTTGAAATGACGTGTAGAATCACGTGAACCTAGTTGTTTTGCTGTTTAACAACCAATTATATGTGTTAGTTCAAATCTGGGCCTAATTGTAAATTAACATGTGAGGTCGTCTCGGAGGTGCTATATGTCATTTTCGACCTCACTTAAAATGCCTAGATAAGTAGTTTAATTACGCTTCACCTATTGCCATGTTTAAGCACATTTAATATTGCCGAGTATCTAATCGGGATAGAACAAAATAAATTAACGTGGAGTTTCGTCAATATGCAACTCGTTGCATATTGAACTTCACTTAATGTGTAGTGTTTGATTGTGTGAATTGTCATGCCGTGTCTTGCATGTATTCAGCTGCTCATGCATCATATGTGTTGTGCATCGTGTGGTGAATGTCGTGTGTTGATTCTTGTTTTCGGTTTCCTCCGTCTCAATAGAGTTTCGCAAGCGTGTCGGATTGTGAGGACCCGTTCGACTACGTCGGTTGGTCTGCTTCATAGAGTCATTCTTCTTCCAAGCGGGATCTCAGGCAAGATGACCATTTCCCCAGATACCATTACTATCATTTCCATGCTAGTTTTACCGCTTCTATCGATTATGTCTCGTTGCCTACCACATGTTAAATATCAGCCTCTCAATCATGCCATGATAACCTTCAACCTGTTCGACCTAGCAAACCACTGATTGGCTATGTTACCGCTTGCTTAACCATGTTGTTAGCGTTGCTAGTGCAGGTGTAGTTGCTTCCATGTGTTAACATGGGTTCCTTGTCATATCACCATATTTAATGCTATTTAATTTAATGCACCTATATACCTGCTAAAAGGTGGAAAGCTCGGCCTTTCTAGACTGGTGTTTTGTTCCACCTTTGCCCCCTTAGTTTCGGCTACTGGTGTTATGTTCCATAAACGAGCGCTCCTAACACGATCGGGGTTGTTATGGGCACCCCCTTGATAATTCGTTTTAGATTAAAGCTGGTCTGCAAGGCCCAACATTGGTACTACATTTGCCCAACATAATAATTTTGTTAATACTGAAAGCATAGGGCGTCATGAACCCAAGGAGTAATTTCCCATAATACACGGGGGCTAGTGCTGTTGGTGCTGGTCCAAAACTAGAGCCTTTTGTGGGGCCAGACCGGGGCAACTCGGGAGATTTCTATCAGGCCACCGTACGCTGTGTTTATCCGTCGTGTCCTGAGAACGAGATACGCGGCTCCTATCGGGATCGTCGACACGCCGGGCGGCCTCGCTGGATTAGTTTTACCTTTGACGAGATATCTTGTGCATCGGGATTCCAGTGATGCTTTGGGTAATCTCAGAGTTGAGGTTTTCCACTAAGGAATCCGACGAGATCACGAGTGTCGTGATTGAGGATTTCTATGCGGCTTCTGGTAATTTGTGATGGACTAGTTGGAGCACCCCTGCAGGGTTAAATCTTTTCAGAAAGCCGTGCCCGCGGTTATGTGGTAACGTGGAAACTTTGTTTAACACTGGTTCTAGATAACTTGAAGTAACTTAAGTAAAACATGCCAACTGTGTGCGTAACCGTGACTGTCTCTTTCGTGAGTTCCTTCTCCGATCGAGGACACGGTGGGGTTATGTCTGACATAGGTAGGTGTTCAGGATCATTTATTGGATCATCAGTAGTTCACGTCCTCTATGCGTAGATCTTCCCCCTCTTATTTCTTGTACTCGTAAGTTAGCCACCATATATATTTGCTTAGTCGCTGCTGCAACCTCACCACTTAACCATACCTCACCCATTAAGCTTTGCTAGTCTTGATACCTTTGGAAATGAGATTGCTCAGCCCCCTGTGGCTCACAGATTACTACAACACCTATTGCAGGTACAAGTAAAGGTTACTTGACGTGAGCGCGTTGATTGTTCATTTGGAGTTGCTTCTTCTTCTTCTTCATCATCGATCAAGGATGGGTTCCAGGCTGGCAGCCTGTGATAGCAAGGATGGACGTTGTTCTTCTTTTCTTGTTTGTTTTCGTCCGTAGTCGGACCCTGCTCTTACTCTTGATGTTTATGTAATGTACTGATGTGACTCTGATGTAGCTTGTGGCGAGTGTAAGCCAATTCTATTATATATCTCTTCTTTTCAGTACATGTACTTGTAACGATATCCATTCTTGCGACACGACGAGATGCGCTTCTATCCCTGACGAGGCCTTCGTGCCAAATTGAGGATAGGGTCGCATCTTGGGTGTGACAAGTTGGTATCAGAGCAGTACCGACCTAGGAGCCCCCTTGATTGATCGAACATGGCCGAGTCGAGTCTAGTGAAAAACTGCTTTGAGTGTAGTTATATATCGGAGAGTAGGATTCTTTTTTCTCCTCTTCTATGCTCTGGTGAGGAATCTTGACGTAATAATTTAATTCTACTCCTCTTCTCACTCAAAAAAAAATTTAGGATCACGCGCATATTTTGAGATCTATATGATGCCGATGTGACGGAGTTCTGTCTTGGTGCCTCCTATCTGCTTTAAGTTTCGGGGGAGTTGAGCGCCAGGGGATTCTTGAGCACATCGTTATCATTCAGATTTCTTAGTATCTCAAAACGAAGGATGTTCGTAATTGCTTCAATACTGGTAGTGCCGAGATAACCCCGATGTCCCCAGTACTGGTGCAGATTGTTCGGGAGTACTGCCATACTTTGTATCGTTGTGATCACTAGGGTCTGTTGTAGATGAAGGTCCGAGATTCTGGTTGTGTGTTGACGGATGTGATACAGGTAACGGGTTAGTATAGGAGTTGTGTGAAATATTACTCCTTGTATCCGTGTACCAGATTGCATGACCAGATATTTCGGGAATTCTTAGGTGGGAATTCAAGTAGTTGCTTATAGGACAATCTTCCAACAAATGCATGATGTTAGGTTGGGGTTCGACTTCTAGTGGATTCGTGTCCACGAAAATATCGGACGAAATCTTTCTCATGAGTTTATTCTGGCTTGTATCATAAGCCTCTTCCTTTGTTTTGTTGAATATGGTAATTCAAGTTGCTTCGATGTCAAGCGGTGACTTCAGATCTTTTCTAAGCAGTGTTCTCATATTCATATGAGAGTGCTAATCCTTTTCCTCAATCAATTGTCTTATCAATTTTGTCAACCGGAGTCGTCATGTTAATTCTTTTCCAACCGGTGTGTTTCTCTCCAAGTGGATTCAATTCTCTCCAATTTTGCTAGATCGTTCTCTCATTTTATTCCGGAGTTCATCTCATCTGTCCCATGTTGTCTTTGTTTTTCCCGCCCTCCCACCCTTTTCTTCAGTGATTCAATTTTCATCCAAGAGTTTTCTTTCTTGTGTTTCCACTGTCTGTCCTTTCTCTCTTACCCGGTGATTCGTTGTGAAGATTATCAGGAGCTTAGTGTTCATCTTTATTCAATCTTGTTATCTTTTTCGGCCAATCTAATTTAATTATCCGTGTCATCTTATCCTTTTCATCCTTGTAATTCTTTCCTATGTTGGAAACTTTTATGAGTCTATCTTCTTGTTGTCATTTCTCTCTATTCTATCGGGAGCGTTGAAGTTATCTCAAAATTCTTGTTCTCAATTCTTTAGTTATTTCGAGGTGCCAACCTCATCTAGTTCTTTATACCGGTGCAATATCTCTCTTCTAAGCAATATTTTCAAACGGTGGTTTCTTTGTGTGGGCCCATAACCCATAGGTCTTTCCCAGGATCTTATTTAAGCTCTTGTATTTTTTTTCTTTCCCGGAGATCTCTAATTCTTTCATCTATGACGTAAGTATGAACTTCGTCAGTCTTATTCCTTCTTCAAGATCGTTGCGAAAAAAATCGTCATTGGATCAACTTTTCCTTGTCCTTATTCCGGAGTGTCTTGGTTATTCTTGGTGGTGTTCTCCTCATCATTTTCAGTTTGGCAGACCGAAGGAGTGTTTCTCTCAAATCTTGGTCCATTCTCTTGGAGATTCATCATTTCAGCTTGGTGCCATCTTCTTAATTGTTGTCAGTCATGAGCAATCCCTTTCTTGCTATCCGGTGCTTTTCTGATTTGTTTTTCATTCTCGATCCTCCGAAGGCCATCATTTCAGAAGACTTCTTCGTTCTCAGCTTTCATCTTTCGTTCTCTAATTCTTCTCAATTGTTGTCTCTTCGTTCGTCTCTCGATTATCCGATTCCTTGTTTAAGTTTTTCTTCGCTCAGGTGGCTTATGATCTCTTCATTCTCATGTATCTCCATTAATTCGTGGTGTTCCCATTCAAATGTGAATTCTTACCGGTGCTTCTTTCAATCATGCCTCAAGTGGTGCTTATCGCTCTGCCCCTTCAAGATTCTTTCAAGAAGAATAAGTTGTTTGCTAAATCTGTTGCTTCTCATCAATTAAATTTGATGAAGGATAAGCATAACATAATTCTTATTCTTGTTCATAGTAATATGTATTCTTCTTCCGGAGTGGCTCATGATATCAATTCTTTTCTCAAGCGCTTATCTTTCTTTTTCGGAGTTCCAAGTTCTTTTAGTATCTCCTTGTGAGGCTTCATCTAAATCTTGGCAAGGTCATAAGAACTATTCTTTCTACCTTCATGTCTTTGCATCATTCATTTGTATACGGTGGTCCTTCATGGTGGTTCATCAAGGTTTCAATTCATTCTCAAGTCTTCTTCAAGATTCTTGTTGGAGAACCTCAAGTATCCTTTCTCTTGCATTTATATGTGCAATTGTTCTTCCTTTATCCTTTGAGGTGGTATTATAGCATTCTTGTTAGTGTAGGAGTTTCGAAGAGTTTTCCTTTCAAGAATGAGATAATTAAACCCACCAATTATATGATCACGGGATATTTTCAACCAATGATTTCTTCATTGAGCTATCTTGGTTTGGACTTCACCTAAAGCTTTCCCTATGGATCGTTGCTATCATGGTGCTTGTCATTAATCCAAGTTCTCAATGTATCCTCTTGGTATAAGAAATTGTTCATATCTTGTTGCTCCCAATCAATCCTTGTTTCTGTTAGTGGCTAGTTGTCACTTCATTAGTTTGAAAAGGTTTCCATAAGCCCACTACTATCTTGTTCTTTTTGTTGTTGTTTTTCAAACAACTCCGTCCAATTCTTCTTGCAAGGATGCTTGCCAAGTTCATTGGAGTTAATAGTTGTCATTCTTTTCTTCATTCTCTTCTCCCGTATGAGCTAGTTCCTATTCTATTGTTCCGGAGCCATTGTGATGTTGATCTTTTGGGTCTAGCTTCTTGTTATATCAAGATCACGGTGTTCCCTTGATCTATGTAGTTGTTTGTTATGAATATTGTCTAATTTTCTCACCTTGTCGAATTTTTTGTCCCATTTTCCTACCGAAGTGCTGCCGAAATTTTCCGTGAATTCTTGCTTCTTTCTCATATCATTCCTCATCGCCTTGCAACCTTCAAGGATCGTTGGTTTCACTCGTTTGTCCAAGAAGCGACTAAGTTTTACCTCTTTTCCTTCTCATCCTCTCCCCCTTTAATTCTTAGATCTCGGGGCGAGATCCTCTTGTAATGTAGGAGAGTTGTGACAGCCCGAGACCGACGTTCCAGAAGATTCCCCTTCTTTTCCGTTTTCGGCGTGGGGTTATTTTCTTTTGTTGCATCATCATCGCATCATTCACATCATCTGCATTGCATCGGCATCTCCGTTGCCGCCAGTTTTCAAAAGTTGCATCCGTTGTTAGTTGTCGGTTTCCGTCATTGTCCGTTCTGAGCCCGAGCGCACACGCACGCGCACGCGGCATCGTTCGAACCCTGTTTTAAAAGTGTGCGTAAAACTTTCTCTGATCGGGTTAAGATTTGGAGTGCGGTGTTATTTTAATATAGCTAGGCCGCCTGTCGAATTTCGTCGCGATCGGAGTCCGTCTGGTACCTGAATGGTCGACCGTAGCGGCACCGTATTCGGTCTATCGTCAGACGTTTGTCGGTATTTTAAAACCCATTGCCGCGTCGCCCGTTTCCCCTCTCGTCTCCGGATACCACTCTTCACGGCCACGTACCCATTCCCGTGTTCGGAATTATCCGATTCCGACTGCGCGGTTGGATCCCGAAAGCGATTCCGGGTAACCTAGCCCCCCTTTTCTCTATAAATACCCCCCTCATAATTTTAGACAGCCCCTCTCTCTCTCCTCAACAATCGTGCCCCGAAACCCTAATCCGGCCTCTCTCTCCTCCCACCACCCACCAGCCGCCGGGCCCAGATCAGGCCCGGGCGAGGCCCATCCACCGCCGCCACCGCCCGGCGTCTCCTTGGCTGCCTCCCGAGCCCTGCACGAGCTCCATCGAGGCCTCTCCTCGCCTCCCCACCACCGGCCGCCGCGGGCAGCCCCGCTAACCGCCTCACGCGCGCCGTCGCAGCTCGGCCCCGCTGCCTTGCCTCCCCGCCGGGTGCGCCAGAGCCCGTGCCCCGCAGCTCGCCCCGCCGGAGCCATGGATCTCCTTGCAGCCAACTTCGGCCGGAGTAGCCCGCCGCCGCCCTCGGTTCTAGCCGGAGCAGCCGCTGTCGTCGTCGCGCCGGCCACCGGACCCGATCCCGCCCCGCCGGATCCGCCTCGTCACGTCGTCCCCGGCCACCTGCGGCGCCGCCTTCGCCGGTTCCAGTCCCGGCCGCCGCCACGGCCTCGCTCCCGATCGAGGACGACGAGGAGCTCCCTCCTGGGCCGGCCTCCCGTCGCGAAGTGCCCCAGGCCCAACAGCAAGTGCCCCGAGGCCCAACGCCAGAGCCGGCCTGCCTCTCATCCTGGGCCTTGGCCCCCAAGGTGACCTCCTCCTCTGCCTGCCCAATCCCACGCCCTAGGCGTCTCGTAGCTATTTTGCGCCACTGGTTTCGGCCCAATAGGTTTATTGGAGTTTTTGCGATTTAGTTAATTTCAGGAAGTTGCTAAATATTAAAACGCGTATAACTTTTAATACGTGTGTCGGATCGGAATGTGTAGCATATGGATTTTGTGTAGATTTCCGCGTAGATTTCGAATTTCTAACTTGCATAATTATTTGAGGCAGTTTGAAGTGCCTAATGCATCGTTTTGCGTGTTGTTTCAATAGGATCCGTTCCGTGGTTATTTCTCGTGCGTGTCGGTATTGCCCGTATACTATAGATTAAATGTCCATGTTTTGGGGACCATTTTTTCATGTATTTTAGAGCGGTCACTAGTATTTTTGCGTGTAGGGAATTGCCGCTAATTTATTTTCCCGCGTATAGGTTATTTTCTCGCATTTATGTGTGGCATTATTTTGTGTTGCAACCCCACATATTTTATATGTTTTCGGGGTAGAAAAATCCATGGGATTTTTCTGTGCAATTAGATTTAGCTTTTGAGCAAGTTAGTTCGCGCGATATTCTACCGTGATGACCTTTTGTTTATTTCGTAGGATTTATTCCGTGCTTCGTTTGTCGGAGTTGTCAACTAGGGAGTTGTTCTTGGGTGTTTACTCTAGCCCGTGGTATTTTTGGTTGCAATAGAAATGCATGTTTAGGTGTGGTTTGCTTGCTCTCAAGTTGCTAGAAATAGTGCTGATTTGGAGGTGCTGAAATATTTCTAAGTCTGGAATCTGTTATAATTTGTTGCTGTCTTGTCTTGCTTCTATCTTTTGATCTGTAGCTCTTTTGAGGTTGATCCAATGGAGTTAGTTGTAAAACCTTGTGTTTCTCTAGCATGTTGTGAATTTTCATGCCATTTGGAGTCCTATAGATTATGGTTTTGCTGCTGTCAATATTGCTTCAGATCGAGAACTGCACTTTCATGAGGTGTAATTTTCACTAAGTCTGAAATAGTGTGTGAGATGCCATTTTGTGACTTTTTCCCTAGTGTTCCATGATGCCATGCTAGATGTTGTTAGTTGTTTGTTGTACTGCTTCTTGCCCTCTTTCGTGTCATGCCTTGCTTGAGCATATTGGGATTTTGTAGCCCGTAGTTGTGGGGCATAGTAGATGCTATGTGGCTGATTTTGGCAGATTGTAGTGATTTCTTGTTTTGCTCGTAGTTGTTGAACCGTAGCTCCGTATTGATTGTGTCCTACATGAAACTTGCTTAGAATCTCGTGTAGTTTCCTTTTCTCTTGCTGGTTGTATGTTTTGAAGTGCTCGTAGCCGTCGTTGCACGCATATTGCATTCATGCCATCATATCTTGCAGTGCTTGAATCTTTTGATCCGTAGCTCCGTTGGAGATGTTCTCTATGTGTAGATTGCTTGAAATGACGTGTAGAATCACGTGAACCTAGTTGTTTTGCTGTTTAACAACCAATTAAATCTGTTAGTTCAGATCTGGACCGAATTGTAAATTAACATGTGAGGTCGTCTCGGAGGTGCTATATGTCCTTTTCGACCTCATTTAAAATGCCTAGATAAGTAGTTTAATTACGCTTCACCTCTTGCCATGTTTAATCACATTTAATATTGCCGAGTATCTAATCGGGATAGAACTAAATAAATTAACGTGGAGTTTCGTCAATATGCAACTCGTTGCATATTGAACTTCACTTAATGTGTATTGTTTGATTGTGTGAATTGCCGTGTCTTGCATGTATTCAGCTGCTCATGCATCATATGTGTTGTGCATCGTGTGGTGAATGTCGTGTGTTGATTCTTATTTCCGGTTTCCTCCGTCTCGATAGAGTTTCGCAAGCATGTCAGATTGTGAGGACCCGTTCGACTACGTCGGTTCGTCTGCTTCACGGAGTCATTCTTCTTCCAAGCGGGATCTTAGGCAAGATGACCATTTCCCCAGATACCATTACTATCACTGCCATGCTAGAGTTACCGCTTCTATCGATTATGTCTCGTTGCCTACCACATGTTAAATATCAGCCTCTCAATCATGCCATGATAACCTTCAACCTGTTCGACCTAGCAAACCACTGATTGGCTATGTTACCGCTTGCTTAACCATGTTGTTAGCGTTGCTAGTGCAGGTGTAGTTGCTTCCATGTGTTAACATGGGTTCCTTGTCGTATCACCATATTTAATGCTATTTAATTTAATGCACCTATATACTTGGTAAAAGGTGGAAGGCTCGGCCTTTCTAGCCTGGTGTTTTGTTCCACCTTTGCCCCCTTAGTTTTGGCTACCGGTATTATGTTCCATAAACGAGCACTCCTAACACGATCGGGGTTGTTATGGGGACCCCCTTGATAATTCGTTTTAGATTAAAGTTGGTCTGGCAAGGCCCAACATTGGTACAACATTTGCCCAACATAATGATTTTGTTAATACTGAAAGCATAGGGCGTCATGAACCCGAGGAGTAATTTCACATAATACAGGGGGGCCAGTGCTTTTGGTGCTGGTCCAAAACTAGAGCCTTTTGCGGGGCCAACCCGGGGCAACTCGGGAGATTTCTATCAGGCCACCGTACGCGGTGCTTATCCGTCGTGTCCTGAGAACGAGATACGCGGCTCCTATCGGGATCGTCGACACGCCGGGCGGCCTTGCTGGATTAGTTTTACCTTTGACGAGATATCTTCTGCATCGGGATTCCGGTGATGCTTTGGGTAATCTCAGAGTTGAGGTTTTCCAGTAAGGAATCCGACGAGATCGCGAATGTCGTGATTGAGGATTTCTATGCGGCTTGTGGTAATTTGTGATGGACTAGTTGGAGCACCCCTGCAGGGTTAAATCTTTTCGGAAAGTCGTGCCCGCGGTTATGTGGCAACGTGGAAACTTTGTTTAACACTGGTTCTAGATAACTTGAAGTAACTTAAGTAAAACATGCCAACTGTGTGCGTAACCGTGACTGTCTCTTTCGTGAGTTCCTTCTCCGATCAAGGACATGGTGGGGTTATGTCTGACGTATGTAGGTGTTCAGGATCATTTATTGGATCATCAGTAGTTCACGTCCGCTATGCGTAGATCTTCCCCCTATTATTTCTTGTACTCGTAAGTTAGTCACCATATATATTTGCTTAGTCGCTGCTGCAACCTCACCACTTAACCATACCTCACCCATTAAGCTTTGCTAGTCTTGATACCTTTGGAAATGAGATTGCTGAGCCCCCTGTGGCTCACAGATTACTACAACACCAGTTGCAGGTACAGGTAAAGGTTACTTGACGTGAGCGCATTGATTGTTCATTTGGAGTTGCTTCTTCTTCTTCTTCTTCTTCATCGATCTAGGATGGGTTCCAGGCCGGCAGCCTGTGATAGCAAGGATGGACGTCGTTCTTCTTTTCTCGTTTGTTTTCGTCTGTAGTCGGACCCTGCTCTTACTCTTGATGTTTATGTAATGTACTGATGTGACTCTGATGTAGCTTGTGACGAGTGTAAGCCAATTCTATTATATATCTCTTCTTTTCAGTACATGTACTTGTAACGATATCCATTCTTGCGACACGACGAGATGCGCTTCTATCCCTGACGAGGCCTTCGTGCCAAATTAAGGATAGGGTCGCATCTTGGGTGTGACAGAAGGGCGGCGGGAGGGGCGCCAGCGGCTGGAGGAGCGCCGGCGGGGGCGGGGGTGGCGGCGCGACCACGGCTAGTGGGGCGCCGGTGGGGGCTGCAGCCGCCCTCGATCCATTCCTGGTGCGTGGCTGCGTGCGACGGGAGGATTAGGTTTAGGTCATGGGTTGGGCTCGCTCGCGGGTCGCGGCTGCGCTATGTCGCCTGGCCGTGTCCGAGACGTTCTAGCGTGTTTTCCTGCCGTGTCGTCATTTTTTACTTTTTTTAAATCAAAAATAGCGATACTTCTCAGATACCCGTATCCCCATCGTATCCTGCATATCGGAGTATTGGTCGCGTTCTGAACGGCGATACAGAGATCAGCACCATATCGGTGCTTCGAAGAAAAAAATATCTCTATGCAAAAGCAAAACTTTTTTTTGACGGGATGCAAAAGCAAAACTTTTTTTTTACGGGATGCAAAAGCAAAACTTTAGGCATAGGTACAAATGGATGCAGTTAGGAATAATCAGAGGCCCCCTCAAAGGAAGAAAAAAATGACCAGAGTCTCTTCCCACGAGCCAGCAAAAAAATATCTCTATGCAAAAGCAGAACTTTAGGCATAGGTGCAATCAAGTCCGTCGAATATATTTTTTTTGCCAGTATAAATCAACCGGAAGTGGGCGTCGCTTTCCCGCCACCCCCTCCGTGGATAAAGAGCCGGGCTTACATTCGAAGAACCAAAAAGCACATAAAAAATCCGGGGGCAGCCCATAGCCTCCGGACAGCGCCGGTTTGACGAAACAGACAGCGAGCAACCCATGTCAAACCGCAGGCGCCGCAGCACGCGCCACCCCGTATGACCATGACAACACACACACTTTGACACTCTCATATCTTCCCCCATCTTTCTTCACCAGACCAACGCACTGGCACAGCACCACAACTTCACCAACCAGCAAGTAAAATCGATAGCCGATCAAGAGGGATGAACGCGGACTACGGCGCGCCCACGGCGCTGGCGGGGCCCCTGCAGCAGAGGCGGGCGCTGTACCAGCCCCGCCTCCCACCCTGCCTCCAGGTGACCATCCGCCATCATGTCCCTGATGCCCGCTTCCGTCCTCTCGTTCTTGGATTGGTAGCGATACTTAAATACGTTGTGTGTCGTCGCAGGGAGCGACGGTGAGGGCGGAGTACGGCGAGGCGACCACCACCATCGACCCCGCCGGCGCGCACGCCGTCGCCCAGGCCTTCCCGCGCACCTACGGCCAGCGGCTCGTCACTTTCCTCGCGCCGGACGACGCCGCCGGGGCTGACAAGGCTGCCGTCCACGAGCGCCCGCCCATCAGGTCAAGCTCGACAGCTAACCCCGATCGTTTGATAACATATATATCCAATGGGAATCCGCAACGGTGATACATACAGTGATGCTGATTTTGCAGGGTGGGTGTGGTCTTCTCCGGGAGGCAGTCACCCGGAGGCCACAATGTGGTCTGGGGCCTCCATGATGCTCTCAGGGCTTACAATCCCCACAGTGTTCTCTACGGATTTATTGGTAGTCTTTCACTTCCAAAGTCTCAGCTTCTTATGGCTTTTTTTTTTCAGCGGCTCAGTTTTTAAAAGGAAAAAGTTTTTTAAGGAAAAAAAATAGTTTCTTGATATTGCGTCAAAATCTCGATATTTTATCTGGCATAATTGGGTCTGTATAAGAAATGAAGGAATTTTGTTTATTTATTAAAGTAGGTTGTGCTTGTGTGTAGGTGGGACTGAGGGGCTGTTTGCAAACAAGACATTGGAGATCACAGATGATGTTCTTGCTTCATACAAGAACCAGGGTTCGTGTGTTTATCTGCCGTCGATTCTTTGACACGCTTCTGGAAGATGACGGAATAAACTTTGCGCCTCTCTTTTCCCAGGTGGTTTCGATCTGCTGGGCAGGAGTATTGACCAGATCCGCTCGAGTAAGCAAGTGAGCGCCGCTATGACTACGTGCCACAATCTTAACTTGGATGGCCTGGTCATTGTTGGAGGTACCAATACGAAAACCCGATAAAATTTGTTATGACGATCCATGAAAACTAATTATCCGGGTTTACCATATGTTGGAGATTGTTCATTTCCAAAATAAGTGGCCGTATTTGAGCATTCTCGTCGTCACTCTTGTGTGATGCACGAGCTATTTTGAGTGTGCCATGTACTCCCTCCTTACCAAAAAAATTGAAATTATATGAATTTTTTTTCTTAAATCAAACTTAGTAAAGTTTGAATAAGTGTATAGAAATATCTGCAAAGATCTCTGGTATCAAATATATATAATAAGAAAATAAATTTCATAATAAAATAATGAAATAAAATTGACTTTGTAGATATTGATATATTTTATAGACTTGGTCAAACTTGATAAGTTTGACTTAGGAGAATCCTAGAACTTCAATTATTTGGAAACTGAGGGAGTATTATTGTTCTATTGTAGCTCTTTTGTACCATGTTGGCGATATGTTTTCAAGAATAATTGGTGTAGCAATTTCAAACCGATCAAATATCCCATTTTAGTAGAAGCATGTACGTGGTTCTGTTAATACTGCATTTTCTCTCTATTATCAGGAGTGACTTCCAATTCAGATGCTGCACAGCTCGCGGAGACCCTTGTCCAAAAAAACTGTAAGACCAAGGTAATGTATTGATTCAATATGTAATATCAAATGCTCGTATTCTTCACGGGCCCCAGAAATGTCTCAGGGACTAATGTCTTTATTGAACAGGTCGTTGGTGTGCCTGTTTCACTGAACGGCGATCTCAAAAACCAGTTTGTCGAGACAACTGTTGGATTTGATACAGTGTGCAAGGTAACCCACTGGATTCGATGAGCATTATTTAAAAAGGCATCAGATCAGATGCGGTTTACTATTGTCAGTTTGTCACTCCTATCATTTATCGAAATTCCTTTTCAGGTGAATTCTCAGCTTATAAGTAATGTTTGCCTGGATGCAATCTCGGCTGGAAAGGTAACACTGTAATCCACTCGTTGAGATTAGATGTTAAATAAGCCTAATTACATTTCATTAATATATCACTTGGCTTCTGTGCATTTTCCTACCAGTACTACTATTTTGTTCGTCTGATGGGTCGAAAAGCGTCTCATGTCGCCTTAGAATGTGCACTCCAATCACACCCAAACATGGTACGAGTTATCGAACTTGTCAGCCAGATCACTACTTTGCATGAGAAGAACAGTATTATCATCTCTTTTTTTTTAACTTCTCCATGCAGCTTATCATGGGAGAGGAGGTGGCATTGTCAAAACTCACACTGATGGAGGTTATAAACAAGATATGTGACGGAGTACAAGCAAGGGCAGAATTAGGTTTGTACAGTCCTTCGGTCGGTTTGTTTGCGAAATTAGCTTCACACTTTGTCCACAATTTTTAGGCCATCTTTATACATATACCACCCAAGATGTTTTGTATATTCTGATAAATTGATGTCCCGGTATCCATGTTCAGACAAATACCATGGTGTGCTCCTTATACCAGAGGGGCTGATAGAAAGCATTCCAGAAATGTATGCGCTCATTCAGGTATACTGGTTCTGGCCACCTAATAATAAGATGAAGAACATAAACTTGTTTCCACCTTATTCATTTATGTTCAACAATTCCAGGAAATCAGTATCCTGCACAACAATAATGTGCCTGTTACAGAGATACCAACACAACTGTCTCCGTGGGCAGCAGCACTGTTCCAGTTCTTACCACCCTTCATCAGAAGAGAGGTAAACTAAGTTCCAAATACTTTTATGACATTAGCTGTTAACATAAACTAAGTTCCAAATACATTCCATTTTCACTCAGCTCCTCCTCCATCAAGAATCTGACAACTCTGCCCAGCTGTCCCAGGTTTGTGCCTCGAGATGCTCTTAGTTGCCTAAATTTTATCATGCAATCGTTGGCATCACATTGTCGTTTTTACAGATTGACACTGAGCAACTGTTAGCTCACTTGGTAGAAGCAGAAATGATAAAAAGAACGGTGAGTTTTCACGCTTCTGTTTTTTTATTTGGGTTCTAAATTTCAGGATCAGTCCCTTCTGATCATCTTGCTTAATTTCCAGAAAGAAGGTAGATACAAGGGAAAGAAGTTCAGTTCAGTCTGCCATTTCTTTGGATATCAGGCTCGAGGATCCCTACCGTCAAACTTTGACTGTGACTATGCTTATGTAAGGATTGTAAATTGTATGCTCTGAATATAAGGATTTTTTAATGACAATACTCTAATATTTGAACTTTGCAGGTTCTTGGCCATATCTCCCTGCATATGATAGCAGCTGGTTTGACTGGCTACATGGCAACTGTGGCTAATCTCAAGGACCCTGTATACAAGTGGCGATGTGCTGCTGCCCCACTAACCGTAAGATCTTTATTTATGCTACCATTTCTATTCCTTAATCTTTTGTTTAGACTTGAAAGCATGGTCTTGACAAAAAAAAAACACTTGTATCAAATTTCCGTTCCTTAATCTTCTTGTGGTTGAGTAAAATCCTATCGTGTACATTGGAGAAGCAGATAAGCAAGAATTACTTTGTCCACTAGACTTCTTGCCAACTAGAAATTTCTTCGGCCATACTCGTATTCTGGACTTCTTGTCGACTAGACTACTTCTATAAAACTTGTTGTGTTTAAGTATTGTCTGAATTCAGTACAAAAAATTACCATCTGTTTAAGTAATGCTTACTGACCCAGTTATACATATTGATGTCATTACTAGGCAATGATGAGTGTCAGGAGGCATTTACGTGGCCCTGGGGCAATTCCTATTGGAAAGCCTGCCATTCATCCTTCTCCTATCGACCTGAAAGGGAAGGCATATGAGTAAGTCTCTGGGTTTTTTCATATATAAAAGGCCCTTTTATTAACTAAAAAAATTCCTTTTCTTGAAGGCTAAATAATGTAATACAACCTCTTGAACTGCAAAAACGTCTTATATTTAGTTATAGATAGAGGGAGTATCACAGAAGGCATTTTTTTCTGTGTCCAACCCTAATTAGTTTTCATACCAGACATTCTTTCAAAACTAAAGAACGGGAATTTCAGATTGGCTATATCTACATCAGTTTTCTACTCTAAAAGAATTGTCATCTTCATTACTGTAGATAACAAAAATAAATAATCAAGTGTTCAACCCCATGAATAACTCCCCTATCATTACCAAAGTATGGACATGTTGGAATTTCTCTAAATATAACAGCAAAATATGTAATGTAATTTTTTTACTACAACAGAACCATTAAAAGTATTCCCACAAAAAAAATTATACATATTGTTGACAAACATTTTGTCTTCTAGCGGAACTGATTAATTTAACCTGTAACATAACTGATTAATTAAAATATTGATAACTTAATTCACATTCAGCGATTTGTGAGATCGCTGATATAGTAAAACACGAAGGCAAGGGAACTCATTTTATTTAGAGCTCAGTATTGAACACAAGTAATGCATCGGTACATGATGCATATGTAATTTTACATGAATATAATTCCCGATTACTCCCTAGTAGTAACAGTAAAAGGTCCTACCCACACACACAAAAAACACTAAGAAGTCCTAATTTTATCTGGTCAAAATCTTACGCCTTATACAAACTGAATTGTTTCATGTCTGATTCAGGTTGCTACGAGAGAAAGCGTCGAGCTTTCTCCTGGATGACTTCTACAGGACTCCTGGAGGTATTCAATTTGAAGGACCTGGTTCGGATGCAAAGCCCATCACACTGACCATTGAAGACCAGGACTACATGGGCGACATCGAAATGCTAAAGCTATATCTTGACAAGGTTCGTGCCTGAAACCCTTGTTGCAATTTGTTACCTGTCTCGTGTTTCTGACAGTGTCAAGCCTACCAATGAATTTGCTTCCAGGTGAAGACGATCGTTAAGCCCGGTTGCTCGAGGGATACCCTCAAAGCGGCGATAAGCTCGATGATCTCGGTGACACATGTGCTCACAGTGATGTCCCACCCTCTCAATACCGAGCTGCCTCTCTACCATTTCAACTGAGCGTGAATCACTGCATCTGAATTACAGGAGGCTGCCTTCCTGTTTTCCTTTGTGTTCCTTTTCTGAAGAACAGGCAAACGTCGAAATAATAGTATCCTTATGTGAGACTGGATATGTTTGTGATGAGCAACCGATAGACTTGAGCGAAAGTAAGCAGAACTTCAGGGTCTGTTAGTGTCGAAAAGTTTTGACTGTAAAAGACGTAGTTCTTTTAAGTAATGACCTATAATTCGGACACTACAACCTTAGGGCATCTCAAACTACATGGATGCGGGAGGCGGTCATCCAATGCTATCATGTATATGCCCGCCGCTAAAGAGAAATTTAAAATTTAAATTTAGTCCGATCCACACAGCGCACCGGATTGCATGCCTCATCATAATAAAAAGAGGCAAGTATGCTTAGTTTTTACATGTCTAAATCCAAAAGAATATCAATCCGGCATTGCATGCAATTTTCTGCCCTATCGGACTAGCAATCCCAGCCTTCCTCCCCAATCAAAGTGTCGTTGCCGCCGCGTAGGCAGCCTCCACCTCCGCCGTGTCCTTATTGTCCGCCGCTATCAACTCATCTTTCTGCCGCTGCAACATCTAGTAGTGGACGGATTGCACCATCATTCTTGGGTCGACATCCAAAGACGCCACATTCAAGGACAACATCTTGGTGTCCTCCGCATTGGCGGCGACCTTCATCTTCTTTTCCTTGAGCGCGGCCTTCCTCTCTTCGATCATGGTCCTTCTCTCTTCGAGTTTTAGTACATCTCCGTCATTTTATCCTCCTTGAGGTCCAAGCGCTTGACGTGTGCTTCCTCCTTCTTTGACAAGATATTCTTGAAACTCTCCGTCATCTTGGCCGCCACACCTTCTCACTTTGCCCTCTCCTCCTCCCACTTCTTTCCCAAAAGTAATTTTCTAATCTTCTTCGTCGGTTCTTGGGTTGGGTCGGTAGGGTCAGATGTTTCTTCCGTTGTGGATTGGGCGGCGGTCTTGGCTATGAAAAGGTCCCACTTCGGTTGCCCATTCAACTTCAACCAACAATACATGACGGTGACATTTTTCTTCTCAAACTTCTAAACAAGCACGAGAAGGCTACATAGTGAAACATTATCAACAATGCATATCTAGCTAGTGAGCAACAAAACTAAGCATATCCGGCTAGTGATCAACAAACTATGCATATCCGGCTAGTGATCAACAAACTATGCATATATATCCGGCTAGTGATCAACAAACTATGCATATCCGGCTATTGATCAACAACACTATGCATATCTGCATAGTGATCAACAAACCTAAGCACATCCAGTCATTGATCAACAAAACTTTGTATATCCGGCTATTGATCAACAAAATTTTGCATATCCCGGCTACAAAACTATGTATGTCCGACTAGCGATCAACAATACTATGTATATCCGGCTAGTGATCAACTTACTTATTTGGTGATTTGTGCACCGCTAGGCCACCATTCGAGAGATGCTTCAAGTGCCTGCAATACTTCGGCACGGCCTCTTGGATGGTGTACCATCGATGGTTTAGAGTTGCGGATGACCGCGTCGGAGTAGGGGGCAAAATTATTGTGTTCATGAAACCAAGTGTGAATATTGTTCCAATAAGTTGTGCCCTTTTGCTCGGTGACATGGATCGGATCGAGGCTAGTGGGTCAACCATGCATCGCACAGCAGCTCGTCTTCCCACATGTTGAAGCTTTCTCCTCTACACTTCTTCTTGGGATCGTCGGCAGTATCATCCGAATCATCGTCCTCGTCGTCGTCCTCCTCCTTCTCATGATGCTTCTGTCCGACGGCCCAATGTTGTTGTTGTGTGCCCACTTCGGTCTGGGTGTAGAACTGTTGTGTGACCGTCTGGGTGTAGGACTGTTGTTGCGGCTAGTTGTCGAACTGCGGGATCCGAGTTTTCCACCTGCTCGCCCTCATATCCACCACATCCTCCTCCCTTCTCTAGAAAGGAGGTCCATGATGCTCTTGAGAGTATTGGTGTTCTTAAAGCGTCGGGGCCTGATGGTATGCCAGCTATCTTTTACAAAAAATGTTGGAACATTGTAGGAGAGAAGGTCGTGGGAGAAGTGCTGAGTGTGCTCAATGGGGGCCCAATGCCGAAGGGATGGAATGATACTTGTGTTGTTTTGATCCCAAAAGTGAAGAATCCAAAGAGTATGAGGGATCTCAGGTCCATCAGTCTATGCAATGTGGTGTACAAGCTAGTGTCTAAAGTACTTGCCAATAGGCCGAAACAAATCCTCCCTGAAATTATATCCCCCAACCAAAGTGCATTCGTACCGGGTAGGTTGATAACGGACAATATCCTGCTGGCTTATGACTGCACACATTATATGCAGAATAGAAGAAGAGGAAAAGATGGGTATGCAGCGGTTAAATTGGACATGAGTAAGTGAAAGGATCGATATGGTTGGCTAGAGGGGGGGTGAATAGACAACGACCACTTTTTAATTAATCTTAACAAGTTAAGGTAAACACTATACGGGTTCACAAATAATATGACAAAGAGGTGACCCCTATAGAAGCTAACAACAAGAGCTATTAAGACAAGTAAAATATAGTCACAAGCAAAAGCAAATACAAAGTAAAGGTTAGAGATAACCACAAGTGGAACCGATGGAGACGAGGATGTGTTACCGAAGTTCCTTCCCTTTGACAGGAAGTACGTCTCCGTTGGAGCGGTGTGGAGGCACAATGCTCTCCAAAAAGCCACTAAGGCCACCGTATTCTCCTCACGCCCTCGCACGATGCAAGGTACCGTGATTCCACTATAGGTGCCCTTGAAGGCGGCAACCGAACCTTTACAAACAAGGTTGGGGCAACTCCACACAAAGCTTGGAGGCTCCCAACTAAACCACGAAGCTTCACCACAATGGAATATGGCTTCGAGGTGACCTCAACCGTCTAGGATGCTCAAACACCCAAGAGTAACAAGATCCGCAAGGGATTGGTGGGGGAATCAACTTTTCTCTTGGTGGAAGTGTGGATCTAGGCCTTCTCAACCAATCCCTAAAGAATCAACAAGTTTGATTGGCTAGGGAGAGAGATCGGGCACTTTAGAGCTTGTGGAGCAACAATGGAGCTTAGAGAGGTAAGAGATAGGGTTCCTCAGCTAGAAGAACCCTTTATATAGTGGGGGGGGGGAATCAGACCGTTTTCCCACTCTCTGCCCGAGAACCAGCGGTACTACCGCTGAGCCTGAGCGGTACTACCGCTGCCTGGCGGTACTACCACTGGCTGCAGCGGTACTACCGCTGGGCCTCCAGCGGTACTACCGCTGACACCAGCGGTACTACCGCCGGGCCTCCAGCGGTACTACCGCTGACACCAGCGGTACTACCGCCGGCCCCTTGGTAGTGCACGAGCACAACTACCGCCGGGAAAGTCTTCGCAAAAGGGTCCGTCCACAAACTACCGCTAGGTAGGTGGAACAAAACACCTGGAGCGGTACTACCGTTGACCAGGGGCGGTACTACCGCTGGCTAGCGGTACTACCGCTAGCACCGCTGGAGCCAGCGGTACTACCGCTGGGGACCATTTTGCAGAAAAACTCAAGACGAAATAGGCGAGGGCCGCTCCAAACAAGGAAGGGGAGAATGTGAAGAGTGCGTGTGTAAAGATAGATTCCACCCAAACCTTTCCACTACGGATCCCCTCTTAATAGTACGGCTTTCCTATGACTCAAATAAAGAGAATCGTAGAGAGCGTCGTGCTTCCATTCCGGAAGAGAGAGACGTGTCGTCTTGTGCCGTTGACGAGTGTTACCTGAAACCTTGACACACACGATTAGTCCTATACGGTACTGTCATCAATCACCAAAATTACTTAGGCATAAACTATGCCTCAACAATCTCCCCCTTTTTGGTGGACTGATGACAATACCGGATTTGCACAGATAATAAAATGAGAATAGAAAGATAGAGATATATGACATATGACTCACAGCATATGATGGAAATAAATCTAATCTCACATAAGAAGGATCATGTCTCACACAAGATAGCAAACGAAACAAACCAAGTTCAAAGCAAACCATACGAGATAAAGCAAAGCAATGCAAAGTTCGAAATGAAAGCAAATCCTAGACTCTCTCCCCCTTTGGCACAAGACACCAAAAAGGGGCACACCTAATGCCACAGGTAACTACTCCTCGTCTTCAGGATCACCAGACTCGTCTGTCCCCTCCTGGTCGGTCTGCTCCTCCTCTGCTGCCTCATCGCCAGACCACTGGTACCCCTGAGCCTGCATCCAAGTGGCCTCCGGAGTGATGTCGTCCTCTGAGCCGCTGGAGATGTCCACATCCAAGGTCCTGAGAACACGCTTATGCCTCTGGCGGCTCTGCTTCTGAGCCACATGTGTCTGGTACTGTCCCTTGGCCTGCATACAGAAAAGTGTCTTCATCTTGTCCTGTAGTTTGATAGCCCAAGCTGGCATGGCAGACGAGCGGGACTGAGAGGCAGTTCCTCTGTCAGCAGCAGTCTCTATATCTGTATCCATGTGCTGAGAGGATGTAGATGGATTGGCCCACTTGTCCTTGACGCGAAGCCTGATTGGGTCATGCACAATGTAATCAGACTGTGCGTAGAGCACCTCATCCGGAAAAGCCTGTTCCCACTTATGGCAAATGTATGCGAACAGGTAAGGCCCGTAGATAGGAACCTTACGATTGATGATGCAGTTCCAGAGCTCTGTGAACATCACATCTGCAATATCCAGCTGAGCAGACTCCTAAGACATAGCATCCTCACACAGTAACAACATCTCAGCCAAGTAGCCATGGACCTCATCGAAGTTACCAATCCGAGGGAAAAGGGTGTTGCGAAAGATCCGATGCATGATGTCCAGGTGCTTGGGAAGCACCCCCTTCCTCAGATACAGAGACTGCAGTCTGTCCTTTGCGGAGGCCCTATCGGTGGGGGCTGCAGCATGAGGACGCAGCCCAAGAGGAGTGTCAGCACCCTGAAAGTCAATGTGAAGGAACTGCATGAACTCAGTCCAGGAACCGGTCATCTTTTGTGACCCAGTCATCCAGATCATGGAGCGCTGATCATCAGGTGAGAAATGGACCGTGACATAAAACTGAGCCACTGCAGTGGGATCAAAGTCCGTCTTGAAGGTGATGATGTCTTTGATGCCCAGTTTGTCAACCAGAGAGAGGGCATCACCAAAGTAGTCCATGTTCCGCTGAAGATGTGCCAGATCAATCCACTGAACAGAGACATGGTTCTTCTTGAAGGGAGCAATAACATCCCGATAAATCCTGCACTGGTCCTTCACCCAGACATTTTCAACCCCATCGATCACTTCCCTCTCCTTGAGATAGGGGTTCTTGGTGCGAAATTGCAGAAAGTCCTTTGGGGACATTGTACGGATATTGACCCTCTTGTCCTTGTGAGCGACCTTCTTGAAGGACTTCTTCTTAGGAGGCAGACCAGACGTGGCAGACCCCTCGGGCGCCTCTGTGTTGCGAAACTGTTTGGACGCCGTGTCCCGTGGGGGGTTCGAACGGCGAGCAGAGCCACCTGTGACACAGACCACAACGCGAAAAAAGAGGCAACAAGAAAAGTCAAGGCAATGAATCTTGAAAACGTAGAAAAAGTAAACATGCATTGCCAAGCATAAAAGAAATACACCGTGAATACTCCTGGCGGTAGTACCGCCAGCCCTGGCGGTAGTACCGCTGGGGCCTAGCGGTAGTATCGCCGGTCCTGGCGGTAGTACCGCTGGGGGTCATAGTGGTAGTACCGCTACCCCCTGGCGGTAGTACCGCTGGGGGTTTGACTTTCAGATCTGACATATAAAACTCGTTTTCGAGGGCAAGGACTGAACATGAACACTAAGACGTACACCCCAGCCCTACTGTCATGAGGAACACATAGTAACAAGAGGTACATGCATGCCTAGGCAAGAGAGAGCACGTTTTAGATCTAATCCAAGATTTCAAGTATTCGATCTAAGACGATGAAATCCTAGAGCATGGCAACAATCACAACAACAAACCATCGGACCTATACCCCCCTCAAATATTTCCTACATGCCATCCAATAACTAGCCATAGGATCAACAGGATGAATCCAATCCCCAATGCTCCTAACCCTAGAACACGAAGAACAACCAAAAGAAGAAGGGAGGAGCTATACCGGGATTCATGGCTCTTGGAGTAGGAAGAAGAGATGAGGCAACCCTTCCACACCAACGGGGAGAAGAAGCTCCACGAAGTGAGATCCAAACAGGGGGGATTCGGGCTAGGGGAGGGAGGAGCCGCGAGGAAGAAGAAACAGATGCAAAAATCGGGCTCCCCCTCCCTTTATATAGCCCAAGGGGTACGGGCCAGCGGTAGTACCGCTGTGGCCCTAGCGGTAGTACCGCTGTCTGGCGGTAGTACCGCCAGATGCGGCGGTAGTACCGCTGGGGTCCTGGCGGTAGTACCGCTCCCCCTGGCGGTAGTACCGCTCCCCCTTGAAACCCTAGAAATTTTCTAGCCGGTCGTGTTAGATTTTGAATCCTGGCGGTAGTACCGCTACCCCTGGCGGTAGTACCGCTGGGGTCCTGGCGGTAGTACCGCTACCCCTGGCGGTAGTACCGCTGGGGTCCTGGCGGTAGTACCGCTACCCTGGCGGTAGTACCGTTATATATGTTTCAACACGGCTAAGGAAAAAGGGAAACTTGGGCACATGACAAGTGAGTAAAAAGGAATGACATCCAAGAAGATGTACTGACTTGTCATTGTATATCCTCTCCTTTATACGCAAGAGAGGATGGAGGGGCGGTGGCCGAGGCCACCTATGTTTGAGACAATGGTATGACACCGCGAAGAATTATCCTTGGGTTCATGACCAATGCTCGTCTTTGAAGCACAAGTGCCATTTGACAATGGCTAAAGTGGAAGACTAGATTGATTTACGCATAATGGGGGGAGGGAGAGTTCATTAAGAGAACAACACTCCCCCTATGTCCATGCCTACATCTAGACCAAGATGAAATGTAAAGTGAGGTGCAACATGCCTAGTTTCAATCCACATTACTCGAATCAATGATATTTAGCTCATGCCTTAACTCCCGGAACCTTGCTTCATCTAGTGGCTTGGTGAAAATATCTGCAAGTTGCTCTTCAGTGTGTATGAAGTGAACATCAATATCACCTAGCTTGATATGTTCACGGATGAAGTGATGGCGAATATCAATATGTTTGGTTTTGCTATGTTGCACTGGGTTGAGGGAAATCTTGATGGCGCTTTGATTGTCACATAGAAGAGGCACTTTGTCACAAGTGACACCATAATCCTTTAAAGTTTGCATCATCCATAGCAATTGTGCACAACAACTTGCAGCTGCCACATACTCAGCTTCGGTGGATGATAAGGAGACACAGTTCTGCTTCTTTGAAGACCAACTTACCAAAGAGCGACCAAGGAATTGGCACCCTCCAGATGTTGACTTCCTCTCAACACAGTCTCCAGCCCAATCTGAGTCAGAATAGCCAACTAGATTGAAGTTTGCTCCTTTGGGATACCAGAGGCCAAAGTTTGGGGTATGAGCCAAATATCGAAAGATTCGTTTGACAGCCATGTAATGACTTTCTTTTGGTGCGGATTGAAACCGTGCACATATCCCTACACTCAACATAATATCCGGTCTAGATGCACAAAGGTAAAGGAGGGATCCAATCATGGAGCGGTATACCTTTTGATCCACTGCTTTACCATTGGGATCACTGTCAAGCTTGCATCTGGTTGGCATGGGGAATTTGACCGGTTTGACATCTTCGAGCTCGAACCGTTTGAGCATGTCTTGAGTGTACTTGGCTTGTTTGGTGAATGTCCCTTCTAGACCTTGTTTAATCTCGAATCCGAGGAAAAACTTCAACTCTCCCATCATGGACATCTCAAACTTCTCAGTCATTAGCGCAGCAAATTCTTCATTGAATGAAATGTTAGGAGAGCCAAAGATAATATCATCAACATATAGTTGGCATATGAACAAATCCCCTTTAACCCTCTTAGTAAAAAGAGTGGGATCAATCTTCCCAATTTCAAACCCACGATCTTGTAACAACTCAGTAAGGTACTCATACCACGCGCGTGGGGCTTGTTTAAGGCCATAGAGTGCCTTATTGAGTTTGTACACATGATTGGGGAGCTTGGGATGTTCGAATCCCGGGGGTTGTTTGACATATACCAACTCATTTAAAGGACCATTAAGAAATGCACTTTTCACATCCATTTGCTGTAATTTGAAGTTATGATGAGAAGCAAAAGCGAGTAACATGCGAATGGATTCTAGACGAGCAACAGGGGCAAAGGTTTCACCGTAGTCGATACCCTCGACTTGGGAGTAGCCTTGAGCCACCAATCTTGCCTTGTTTCGAATTACAATTCCATTTGCATCTTGCTTGTTCTTAAATATCCATTTGGTCCCAATGACATTATGTTCCTTCGTTGGTCGTGGCACTAAATCCTAGACTTGGTTGCGCTCGAAGTTGTTAAGTTCTTAGTGCATGGCCATAAGCCAATCCTCATCATCGAGCGCTTCCTGTACCTATTGAGGTTCACAATACGAAACAAACGCGTGATGCTCACAATAATTCCAAAGCTGTTGACGGGTAGATACTCCCCTTTTTAAACTACCAAGAACATTCTTCATAAGATGTGACTTGGCTTTCAGCTTGTTCGCATTCTTGGTTGCTCGACGCTCCAAGAGTTCTTCATTAGATAACGGGGGAGCATTGACTTGTATCTTTTGTTTGCCCTTGCGTCTTGAGCCGGTTGTTGGAGCTCCAGACGGGAATTGTGAGACAGTCTCCTGATCACTTTGTCCTTCGACTTGAGCAGGTTCACTAGTTTGATCTTGTATTAGTGGTTGCTCTTGATCTTGATCTTGTGCTGGTTCAGGGTCTGGTAGTAGTGCTTGAATATCGTGGGGCATATCACCATTGTTATGCAGTTGATCTTGACCGTGAGCTTGATCAACTTGTTGAGAGTCTTCTCTTTGTCCATCGGAAGCGTGCAGGGCTTGTGGGGGTGATGGCTCCACTTGAGTAGAGCATTGTCCTTCTCCTTCGGCCACAAGGGGTTCCTCAACGGGGAGTATTTGACCAATCCCCATTCTTCTTATGGCTTTGGGAGTAATTTCATCACCTATATCACAAAGACCACTTTGCTCCACTTGGGAGCCATTATTTTCGTCAAACTCTACGTTACACGTCTCCTCAATTAGTCCGGTGGACTTGTTGAGGACACGGTAAGCATGAGAGTTTGTAGCATAACCAACAAAGATACCCTCATGTGCTCTAGAATCAAATTTAGATAACCGAGCTCCCTTTTTAAGAATGAAACACTTACAACCGAATACCCGGAAGTACTTGAGATTGGCCTTGTTTCCAGTTAGAATCTCATACGGAGTCTTGTTCAAGCCTTTGCGGATGTAGAGCCGATTGGACGCATGACATGCTGTGTTGATGGCCTCTGCCCAGAAGTTGTATGGAGATTTGAATTCTGCCATCATTGTTCTTGCAGCGTCTATCAAGGTCCGGTTCTTCCTTTCTGCCACGCCGTTTTGCTGAGGGGTATATGGTGCAGAATATTGGTGCTTTATTCCCTCATCACCTAGAAACTCATCTAGGGTGTAGTTCTTGAACTCGGTGCCGTTGTCACTCCTGATCATCAAAATCTTTGCTTCATGTTGACGTTGCGCTTCATTAGCAAAGTTGATGACTGTTTGTTGAGTTTGACTCTTCCTTCTGAAGAAATATACCCAGGTATATCTTGAGTAGTCGTCAACAATCACTAAGCAATATTTTCTGCCTCCAAGACTATCAAATGTTGGAGGACCAAACAGATCCATATGGAGGAGTTCCAATGGCCTCTTAGTGTAGATAAGAGTCGTTGGACGATGAGCAGTTTCATGAATCTTTCCTTCAATGCAAGCACTGCAAACACGATCTTTAGCAAAACTCACATTTGTTAGTCCACGAACATGGTCCCCTGTCAGGAGACTTTGCAAAGATCTCATACTGACATGAGCTAACCGGCGATGCCAAAGCCAGCCCATGTCAACTTTAGCCATTAAACATGTCGCAGTCTTAGTGGGTCGCCTTGAGAAGTTCACCACATAGAGACCATTTTCGACATGTCCAACATAGGCTACTTTAAGAGTCTTGCTCCTTAGGAGGACCAAAGTGTCAATATTAAAGAAAGTGGAAAAACCCATGATTGCAAGTTGACAAACTGAAAGTAAATTGTAGGCAAGTGACTCAACAAGCATGACCTTCTCAATAGATAAATCTTGAGAGACGACCACCTTACCAAATCCCAATACCTTTGACGAGGATGCATCAGCGAATTGGACATGGGTGGGCATAGATGGAGAAGGATGCACATCCACCACTAAGTCCTTGCTTCCGGTCATATGATTTGTTGCTCCACTATCGAGCAACCATGACACCCCACCGGAAGCAAATTCCTGCAAAAGATCAAGGCTTGGTTTTAGGTACCCATTTTTAATGGGTCCTTTCATGTTAGAGACAAGGGTCTTAGGAACCCAGATAGCCCATTCAATATCTTCATCGTAGGAACCAACAAATCTGGCATAAACATGCCCATCACTAGCACAACATAAAACATAAGAAGAATCAAGTTTGCCGGCTGTGTTAGTAGGAACATTTTTGCCCTTCTTGGAGAACCCAGATTTAAGCATGCGATTAAGAACAACATCATGATCTAGTTTCTTTTGCATTTTAGCGCAGTCATTGTTATATGACTCTTCAAGAGCCAAACGAAGAGTGTGCTCTTCTTCTAGAGCACTAGATAATTCGGCAATTTCATCGGCATAGTCACGGCTATGTCCCTGTAGCTCGGAGATAGTCTCCTCATGAGACTCAATGAGGTCAGAGGCCTCACCCAGTTGTTCCAAGAGAGCAACAAAGTGCTTCTTGGGTTCTCCCTTAATAGTGCATAGAAACTTATCAAGATCATGCTCATTAAGCTCTCCAACATCACTACCTTCTACACAATTTAACAATGAAGGAGCAGAAGCAATGTTGGTCTTAATGACGGGAGTTACCTGACTGGTACCTTTTGCCATGAGGCACTTGGTGATGTGGTTCTCGTTGGGGGCGTTGAAGAGAGACACCTTCTGGGAAGAGGTAGTGGCGACAGCAACAGTTGTCGTTGCCACTGTATCCTCATCATCGCCATCATCATCAGAAGGATATTCCTCCAGGGCCACCATCCCTTTTGGGTGAGGTTTCTTCACAAAGTTGTTCTTGATTGGAAATGATTTGGTTTTGTCTTTGCGAATTAGCTTGCCTCCGTTGTCTTCCCTCTTCTCATATGGACATTCTGCCACGAAGTGACTCACGTTGCCACAGTTATAACATGTCCTCACTCGTTGTTTGGGTTTGAATCCACTCGAGTTGTTCTTGTTGAAGGTGGGTCTTGAGTTCCTTTTATTTCCCCAGAATTGCCTTGATGCAAGAGCCATGTGCTCATGATAAGCATACCTTGTGTCTTCAGGGCAGCTCTCCTCTTCCTCCTCTTCTTCTTCTTCTTCAAGCATTGCTCTTGCTTTCAACGCAAGGTTGGGTGAAGTGGTTTTTGATCGGACACGAGCAAGTGCATTGTCGGCTGTTTCGTTCATGATTGACATTGCAATGAACTCATCCAACACTTCACTGGAAGACAAGGAGTGGAAGTCTGGCCGCTGACGAATGACAGATGACATGGCCTTGTTGAAAGGCATGATGGCTTTGAGAAACTTGCGCTTGACCCATGTATCATCCACATCCTTACTCCCATGATCCTTTAGTGCCACAGCTATAGCAGTCACCCTCCGATAGAGATCACGAGGGTCCTCGTCTTCCTTATCAACAATGCATATCTAGCTAGTGAGCAACAAAACTAAGCATATCCGGCTAGTGATCAACAAACTATGCATATCCGGCTAGTGATCAACAAACTATGCATATATATCCGGCTAGTGATCAACAAACTATGCATATCCGGCTATTGATCAACAACACTATGCATATCTGCATAGTGATCAACAAACCTAAGCACATCCAGTCATTGATCAACAAAACTTTGTATATCCGGCTATTGATCAACAAAATTTTGCATATCCCGGCTACAAAACTATGTATGTCCGACTAGCGATCAACAATACTATGTATATCCGGCTAGTGATCAACTTACTTATTTGGTGATTTGTGCACCGCTAGGCCACCATTCGAGAGATGCTTCAAGTGCCTGCAATACTTCGGCACGGCCTCTTGGATGGTGTACCATCGATAGTTTAGAGTTGCGGATGACCGCGTCGGAGTAGGGGGCAAAATTATTGTGTTCATGAAACCAAGTGTGAATATTGTTCCAATAAGTTGTGCCCTTTTGCTCGGTGACATGGATCGGATCGAGGCTAGTGGGCCAACCATACATCGCACAGCAGCTCGTCTTCCCACATGTTGAAGCTTTCTCCTCTACACTTCTTCTTGGGATCGTCGGCAGTATCATCCGAATCATCGTCCTCGTCGTCGTCCTCCTCCTTCTCATGATGCTTCTGTCCGACGGCCCAATGTTGTTGTTGTGTGCCCACTTCGGTCTGGGTGTAGAACTGTTGTGTGACCGTCTGGGTGTAGGACTGTTGTTGCGGCTAGTTGTCAAACTGCGGGATCCGAGTTTTCCACCTGCTCGCCCTCATATCCACCACATCCTCCTCCCTTCTCTAGAAAGGAGGTCCATGATGCTCTTGAGAGTATTGGTGTTCTTAAAGCGTCGGGGCCTGATGGTATGCCAGCTATCTTTTACAAAAAATGTTGGAACATTGTAGGAGAGAAGGTCGTGGGAGAAGTGCTGAGTGTGCTCAATGGGGGCCCAATGCCGAAGGGATGGAATGATACTTGTGTTGTTTTGATCCCAAAAGTGAAGAATCCAAAGAGTATGAGGGATCTCAGGTCCATCAGTCTATGCAATGTGGTGTACAAGCTAGTGTCTAAAGTACTTGCCAATAGGCCGAAACAAATCCTCCCTGAAATTATATCCCCCAACCAAAGTGCATTCGTACCGGGTAGGTTGATAACGGACAATATCCTGCTGGCTTATGAGTGCACACATTATATGCAGGATAGAAGAAGAGGAAAAGATGGGTATGCAGCAGTTAAATTGGACATGAGTAAGTGAAAGGATCGATATGGTTGGCTAGAGGGGGGGTGAATAGACAACGACCACTTTTTAATTAATCTTAACAAGTTAAGGTAAACACTATACGGGTTCACAAATAATATGACAAAGAGGTGACCCCTATAGAAGCTAACAACAAGAGCTATTAAGACAAGTAAAATATAGTCACAAGCAAAAGCAAATACAAAGTAAAGGTTAGAGATAACCACAAGTGGAACCGATGGAGACGAGGATGTGTTACCGAAGTTCCTTCCCTTTGACAGGAAGTACGTCTCCGTTGGAGCGGTGTGGAGGCACAATGCTCCCCAAAAAGCCACTAAGGCCACCGTATTCTCCTCACGCCCTCGCATGATGCAAGGTACCGTGATTCCACTATAGGTGCCCTTGAAGGCGGCAACCGAACCTTTACAAACAAGGTTGGGGCAACTCCACACAAAGCTTGGAGGCTCCCAACTAAACCACGAAGCTTCACCACAATGGAATATGGCTTCGAGGTGACCTCAACCGTCTAGGATGCTCAAACACCCAAGAGTAACAAGATCCGCAAGGGATTGGTGGGGGAATCAACTTTTCTCTTGGTGGAAGTGTGGATCTAGGCCTTCTCAACCAATCCCTAAAGAATCAACAAGTTTGATTGGCTAGGGAGAGAGATCGGGCACTTTAGAGCTTGTGGAGCAACAATGGAGCTTAGAAAGGTAAGAGATAGGGTTCCTCAGCTAGAAGAACCCTTTATATAGTGGGGGGGGGGAATCAGACCGTTTTCCCACTCTCTGCCCGAGAACCAGCGGTACTACCGCTGAGCCTGAGCGGTACTACCGCTGCCTGGCGGTACTACCACTGGCTGCAGCGGTACTACCGCTGGGCCTCCAGCGGTACTACCGCTGACACCAGCGGTACTACCGCCGGGCCTCCAGCGGTACTACCGCTGACACCAGCGGTACTACCGCCGGCCCCTTGGTAGTGCACGAGCACAACTACCGCCGGGAAAGTCTTCGCAAAAGGGTCCGTCCACAAACTACCGCTAGGTAGGTGGAACAAAACACCTGGAGCGGTACTACCGCTGACCAGGGGCGGTACTACCGCTGGCTAGCGGTACTACCACTGGGTGCAGCGGTACTACCGCTAGCAGTCCAGCGGTACAACCGCTGGAGCCAGCGGTACTACCGCTGGGGACCATTTTGCAGAAAAACTCAAGACGAAATAGGCGAGGGCCGCTCCAAACAAGGAAGGGGAGAATGTGAAGAGTGCGTGTGTAAAGATAGATTCCACCCAAACCTTTCCACTACGGATCCCCTCTTAATAGTACGGCTTTCCTATGACTCAAATAAAGAGAATCGTAGAGAGCGCCGTGCTTCCGTTCCAGAAGAGAGGAGACGTGTCGTCTTGTGCCGTTGACGAGTGTTACCTGAAACCTTGACACACACGATTAGTCCTGTACGGTACTGTCATCAATCACCAAAATTACTTAGGCATAAACTATGCCTCAACAGTAAGGCCTGTGATAGGGTCGAATGGGGATTCGTGGAAATGATGATGCAGAATTGGGTTTTGATGATGCCTGGATAAAGAAGATAATGTTGTGTGTCTCCTCCGTTGCATATCGGTTTAAGGTTAATGGGGAGTGTACCGAGGTATTGATCCCCCAAAGAGGTCTTCGGCAAGGTGATCCCTTATCACCTTACCTATTTTTAATATGTGTTGAAGGCTTGTTTTCCATGTTAAACAAGGTTGAGGTGGATGGTGACCTAAAAGGAATTTGTATTTGCAATGGGGCACCGAGTTTCAACCACCTGCTATTTGCGGATGATGCACTGGTACTGATTAAAGCTTCGCGTCAAATTGTTAGACATCTGCAAAAGATCCTACATATTTATGAGGTTTGCTCAGGGCAGATCGTTAATTACGACAAATCCTCGGTGATGTTCAGTAAAAACACAAGTATGGAGTGCAAAAGAGGGGTGCTTAATGAGCTGCACACCAAAACCAAAGCTAGATCTGAGAGGTATTTAGGGTTGCCTGTGTACGTAGGCCAAGCGAGATCGAAGACCTTTGAGTATTTAAAGGACATGATATGTCAAAGGATTCAGGGATGGGTGGAAAGGCTCCTATCCAAAATGGGGAAAGATGTTCTCATCAAGGCGTGTGCTCAAGCTATTCCAACCTTTGTTATGTCCTGATTTGACCCCACTAAAACTTTGAGTGAGCAAATGGGTGCTATGATTTTGTCGTTTTTGGTGGGCAAAGTAAGATAATCAAAATACCATGCATCTGCTAAGTTGGGAGCTGCTAACCAAGCCAAAGAAGGAGGGGGGGCTTGGGTTTTAGGGATCTGTACGGATTTAATTTTGCCATGCTAGCGCGACAAGCATAGGGGATCTTGACAACACCTCAGTCTCTATGTGCTAGAGTCTTGAAAGCCCGGTACTACCCGAATAACTCAGTCCTGGAAGCACAACCAACAAGCGGCATATCTTATACGTGGAGGAGTATATTAAAGGGTGTGCAGCTTCTGAAGGACGACCTGATTTACAGGATTGGAGAAGGTACGGAGGTGAGGATTTGGAATGATCCATGGCTAAACAGAGAGGGAACCAGGACACCCATAACAAGGAGAGGAAGCTGCTTGCTAACCAGGGTGTGCGAGCTCATTGACCCAGAGACAGGAGGCCGGGATGAATCCCTAGTTAGAAGCATCTTTGTTGAGGAAGACATTAAGGTGATTGTGACTACTCCAATAAATGATGAATACAAGGACTTTCACGCGTGGTATTATGAAAGTAAGGGGAAATTCTCCGTGAAATTTTCATATAAGTTATATGTTAGGGGAAGGGATGCTAGCCTACCTTCCTCATCAGGAACAACTGAAGATGATTTTCCCTCGAGGCGGATTTGGGAAATTCCATGTCAACCGAAAATTCAGTAGTTCCTCTCGAGACTTGCACATAAGAGCTTGCCACTAAAACTTACACTGAAGAGGAGAGGAATCGATTGTGAGACAACCTTGTCTGCTGCAGTCGTCTTGATGAAGACGGTGCACACCTGTTTGTGAAGTGCAAACAAGCCAAGAAGCTCTGGCGTTGTCTTCAAATGGAAGAGTTGCGTGAACAGCTGGTTACGTGTTGGGATGCCCAGGAGTTTGTGCGCGCAATCGTTGCTTTTCCTGAGGAGAAGTGTGTGCTGGTCACCTGCATGCTATGGCGTTGGTGGGATCACAGAAACAAAATTAACAAGGGAGAGAGGATGAGGCTTGTGGAGGAGCTCGAATCGAACATCAGACACTGGGCTATAGAATCAATAGAACTATGTGGAACTGGTAAAGGCGCACACACTGAGCGGAGAGAGCTGCATTGGACGAGGCCAGTGGATGATACTCTTAAGGTCAACGTCGATGGGGCATTCAGAGCAGCTGACGATATAGGCGGATGGGGCTTCCTTGTCCGAGACGCTCAGGGTGATGTCCGGGGATCGAGCGCCGGTAGGTTGAAGAACATGGGAAGCGCAATCGAGACAAAAGCGACGGTCTGCCTTGAGGCTATGCATGCTGCAGCAACCTTGGGGTGATGAACATTTAGGTGGAGTCGGATTGCCAGAATCTGATCAACGCACTCTAGACTACTGAGTTCGATCTAACCCAAGAAGGAAATCTATTCAGAGAGATGAGAATGTTTGCTCGTCAAAACTTTATCTCGTGTTGCTTTTCTTTGTCCCTCGAAAGCGTAATAAGCTAGCACATTTTTAGCTGCCTTGGGGTCTCATCGCCAAGCTGTGAGACAGCTACAGTCCGAGGCGTTACCGGATGATGTTGACATTATGGGGGCCAACCGTAGTGTAGCCCTTGTATGATGCATGGGATTGTTTGTGTTCCACTTAAAAAATAAAGTGTACGGTTGCATTGTGGATGCTTGCATATAATACGGCTGCATATTCAAAGACGAGTACCTCCGGATGTTCAAAAGCACATACAGAAATGCTATGATCAGATTTATACTAAGCCGATCGAGGTGTTTGGACCTTAATACTTGAGAAAATCAATTGTCGTAAACATCAGAAGGCTCACGACACTCTCATAAGAAAAAGGATGACAAAAAAACCTCCAATACAGACATCCAAACACAACATTAAAGAATCGCCTCGGTGATAGTGGTACTACCTTCTAGCCTCTCAGAGTGATGTCATATCCTCACTCTTTCAGCCTACCACTAGCTCATACTCCTACCTGTCCGTATAGCGTGCCACTACCACCGCACCCGCATCACGAAAGCCACCCTCTCTCGACTCCTGAGACACGAATCAGACGGCGTCTCGTCACGCGAAAGGGACTCGTAACGGCCGTCCGATTCCACCAAACCGCGGTGCGTCAAGAAACTGCACCGCTCCTGGAGTAGTACGTACGTATCAGGCAGAGAGCGTGCGAGAGAGTAGGCTCAGACTTGAGAGTTTTTCTTTTTTTGAGAGAGAATAAGACTTGAGAGAAGAGAGTGAGATTTGTCTTGTCGGGTCAGGGAAAGTTTGACTTGCGGGTAGGGACATCTTGCAGCACCAGCGCCACGTGTGAGCCGCCGGCCAACACTGCACTGCCACCTGCTCCCCTGCTGCCTCGGTCAGCGCGGCTAGCACGCTCGTGGCGTTTGGCACGGTCAAAAACACAAAAGCCGGAGAGGTATTAGCGCTGACCCTTCATGAGTCTCTCGTGGTGAAGCTTTAACGGGAGCAGCCTGATCGCACTGGCAAAGAAAAAAATGTAAGTGTCGGTTTAAGTGTACTTGATCACGGGAGTGGTAGTTAATTAGCCATAGCGAGGACATTTGGCGCCATTTAGCCTTGCTGGTCGAGTCTCGGCTTCGGATTATGACGGCCACCAACTTGTGAAACGGCCCTCAAGGTCGCGGAGAGACGCACTAGCAGCAGCAAGACTACTAGCTTGCCTGATGTGAAGCAACCACAACATTTCACAAGGATCAAAGCTTACTCCAAAGTAATCTGCATCGTGCTTGAGTGATTGGCATTTTGTGACCATTCTCGGCAAAAAAGCATCGTGCTTAATTGACCGGCATTTTCCTATCATTCTCTGTAAAAGGCATCGTGCTTGATTGATTGTCATTTTTTGACCATTCTCGAGAAAAGGCATCGTGCTTGATTGACTGGCATTTTTCGACCATTCTCAACAAAAGGCATCGTGCTTGATTGACTGACATTTTCCGACCATTCTCGACAACATGCATCGTGTTCGCTTCAGCTGCTCTTCAGATAGAGTAACAAATTTTCAGGCCTCTACGATTGAAGCGATTATAGTAGGAATTTTATTAAAGGATTCTAATCCTGAGAATTTTTTCTTACGTTAGTCGTGTGATGCGATCCATAGAAATTTTTGATTGTTTTTTTTTCTTTTGCAAAGAATTTTTTACCCCCACTTTATGGCAATTTTAGCATCCAGTCAAACTTCATGAAAAGAATCCTTTGCTTTTTCAATAATGCGATCGAACATGACAAAATTGTATAGAACTCAAATAAACATGCATTCTCTTTCTTTTTACCGGAATATAAACATGTCATTCTTATCGAAGAAGGCTCTTGTCTCGTTTTATAACAGCCACCTTACAAACCCGCACAAATAACATGAGACCACCCCACACGCATCGAAGGCAAGATATAACGATGCACGGGAGCAACAACAATGCCGAGCTCAACGAACTAGGACTCCTAGACGGTGCCTTCAAGAAGGAAAACGGCATGAGAGTGTCGCCAACGCCCGATCCAAAGGATCAAGTTCTTCACCTGGAGCCACCGAAGGACAGAGAAAATTCGTGACGACGTCTTCATGAAGGATGTGACGTCGACGGACACCGCCACCATCGGCCCGGCCATGACTAGACAATGGGGTGACCTCCGGCAAGCAAATCGGCCTCCGCAATGTGATCCGTCTAGCCGCAGAGCCAACTGCTGCACCACCCAATCCAACACCGGCCACGGGCCATCTAACCGCCCACACGACCATGATGGCGAGCCCGCACCTAAGTCGCCGTCGACCCCATGTCGTCTTCCGATGCCTCCTCGGCGGCCACCGCCGCCGATGCCGCTCTCCCTGACGCGGCCGCCATCGCCGCCCTCACATGTGCGGCCACCGAGCCCTTGGCCTCCGTCGCCCCGGCTCCACCTGCCTCGCTCTCCGATCCCATCGGATCGGGTGCGCCCCTTGTCGCTCTTCCGGTCCACGTACCGTCGATGTCGTCGTTCCTGTCCAACCTCCTCCAAGGAGGATCTGCACCTCCCCCCTGATGACCAGATCGACAGGGGCCTTGTTCTCCGAGGCGACTTCTTTGGTTCCTCCCGAATCCTGGGCGTTGCGTCCGAACTACGGCGCGATGGCGCCCTACGTGCCGCAGCCGCCGTTTACGTACGATCCTGCCGCCTACGGTGCCTTCCATGGCGCCCCCTACGGTGTGCCATACGGCGCCGTTCATGGCGTCCACTATGGTGCTCCTCATGGTGCTGCCTACGGTGCTCCGTACGGCTTCGGCTACGCGGCGTTCCCGGGTCATGCCCTCTATGGTGCGCCCTCGCCTCCTCCACCGCCGGCTCCCCCGGCTGCACAGCAGACCTCACTCGTGGCGGACGTAGCCTCTGCTGGTGCTGCTGTTGCACCACCCTATGACTTCGCCCTCGACGTCATGACGACTCTACCATTCTACTTCAGCAACCTTCTCCCGGTGAAACTGAAGATGGGCAATTATCTGTTCTGGGGCGCACAGATTCTTCCTCTCCTCCGTAGTCACTACCTGAAGGGTTTTGTCGATGGTACTCTGCCATGTCCCGCGCCGGATCATCACATGTACCGGCCGTGGATTGCTCAAGATCAAGCAATCCTCTCGGTGATTCGGTCCTCTCTCACCGAGGGCGTCGCCCGCATGGTGCTCTTTGCTACTACCTCTCATGAGGTGTGGGATGCGCTGGAGTCTAGTTTCTCCACACAATTGTCGTCTCAGTCTATGGCCCTTCGTACTCAGCCAACGAGACCCACAAGGACCACCACTCCGTCATTGTTTTCTTCAACAAGATCAAGCGCCTCGCTGATACCCTCGCCTCTATCGGTGATCCCCTACGCAACACGGAGTTTTACTGCCTATATCCTCAACGGTCTCGATGTCGAGTATGATTCTCTTGTGGAGGTGATCAAGGAACGCCAGGTTCCCATCAAACCGCAGGAGCTCTTTCAGCGCCTCCTCTCGACGGAGCAGCGCATCGCCGGTCGTTATCCGAATGGGGCCCCCTCGGCCAATGCCACCTTCTGTGGCGAGAAGGGGGTGCCCGTCCTGTTGCTCCATCCTCGACGCCTCCTGTAGGAGGTAAGGGCGCGGGGCACCTGCTGCACCCGCCCAGCCGCGCCCCACCATCATCGTCGAGAACGGGCGCCCACACGCCTGCTGCGCCGCTTGCAGAGCTCCTGCACCCTGCCAGCTGTGCGGCCTTGCTGGTCACATCGCGTCTCGTTGTCATCGCCGCTTCAAGACCGACTTTCTTGGTCTTGGCAACAACGACAAGGGCAATGAGTGTCAAGCCAACATGGGACAACAGTAGGGGAAGACTCCGTCATATCTTGTTGATCCCACCTGGTACATGGACACCGGTGCTACTGATCACGTGAAAAGTGAACTTGACAAGCTTGCTATGCGTGAGTCCTACCACGGGCCCGACAAGGTTCACACAGCTAATGGGGCAGGTATGCACATCTCTCACATTGGTCAGGCATCTCTTCTTACACATACATCTCGGAAGTTGCATCTTAAGAACGTTCTTAGAGTCCCCACTGTTGCACGTAACTTGCTCTTTGTTCCTAAACTTACTTATGACAACAATGTGTTTTGTGAGTTTCACCCGTTTGTTCTTTTTATCAAGGACTAGGCCACTCGGGGTGTGCTTCTTATAGGTCTACTTCATCATGGACTATATGCGCTTGATGTGCCGCGATCTGTCTCCCCACCCGTATCCCAAGTCCTCAGTGGTGTTAGAGTGTACCCATCATAATGGCACTCTCGTCTTGGCCATCCTGCCACACCCATTGTCCGCCATGTACTTCATTGTGATGAGCTACCATCTGTGTCTAGTAATAAAGATGTTTCAGTCTGTGATGCTTGCCAACAAGGAAAGAGTCATCAGTTACCTTTTTCTGTTTCTAGTCATGTAGTCAAAACTCCTCTTGAGCTTGTGTTTTCTGATGTTTGGGGTCCCGCCCAGATGTCTGTCAGTGGTCATGAGTACTATGTGAGTTTCATTGATGCTTATAGTCTCTTTACTTGGATTTATCTTCTTAAACGCAAGTCTGATGTGTTTGATATTTTCCTTAAATTTCAAGCACATGTTGAGCGTCTCCTACAACACAAGATTATTCATGTATAGTCGAATTGGGGGGGGGGGGGGGGGTGAGTACCGCAATCTAAGTACTTTCTTCGAGAAGCTTGGGATTTCGCACCGTCTGTCTTGTCCTCATACACATCAGCAGAATGGTTCAGCTGAATGTAAGCATCGTCATATTGGTGAGACCGGTTTAACCTTGCTAGCTCATGCTTTTGTTCCTTTTCGCTTTTGGAGTGATGCTTTTACTACAACCTGTTTTCTTATAAATAGGCTTCCCTCACGGCTTCTTGGCATATTAACTCCGCTTGAACTCTTGCTTCATGAGACTCCTGATTACACTTTCTTAAAGTATTCGGTTGTGTGTGTTGGTCGCACCTCCGTCCTTAGAATAGTCGCAAGCTTGAGTTCCATTCTAAAAATGTGTCTTCCTTGGGTATAGTTCGCTCCACAACGGGTATAAATGTCTTCAGGTCCTAACAAATCATATGTATATCTCGCGTGATGTTGTCTTTGATGAGCATCTTTTCCCCTTTTCCAATCTTCCAACTCGTGCCACCACATCTACTCTGCCATTGCATTCATCTCCTATATTGCCTGATCAATTTGTAGATGTTGCACACTCGCCTTCTTTGTTGTCTAACCATGGTGCAGGAATTGGTAGAGGTGCTCGGCTTCTTCTCTTGGATGACCCACTTGCTGATACTGCGGCAGTTTTGATGGAACACGTTGATCATACCGCTCCTGCTCCCTTCATGGGGCATGCAGGGTCTCCGGTGCTGGCCCACGCGCTTGCTGCCCACCCGGATCCGACTCCGACATCGCTCGCCTCACCCGTGTCGACTGGCCTAACTTCGTCCGCGTCGACCGATCCGGCCTCGCCCGCGTCGACTGAGCCGGCCTCGCCTGCATCGACTGGCCTGTCTTCGCCCTCGCCTACTGGGTCGCCTCCTGGCAGCCCGCCTTTTCGTCGTCGTCGCCTGTGCGACAGCCAACCGCTGGCCGCATGCTATCGCTCCCGCCACCCGCGGGCTCCCTATCACCCAGGCGACCACCTTCCCTGGCTGCTGATGGGCCGCCTTCGTCGTCTTCGTTTGCTGTTGCGACTACGCTAGCCTCTCCATCTTCGTCGACAGCTCCTACGACTTCGACCTCGCCAACTGCTCCTGTTGTTCTACATCCACACACTTGCAGCAGGAACAGTATTGTTCGTCCGTGTCAACGCACTGATGGAATGGTTGCATGGCTCGCGGCATGCGTGGCTCACTCTGAGTCCGATTCTACTGCTGAACCACGACATTATCAGGTGGCTATGGGTATCCCTCACTGACGTTCTGCGATGGAACAAGAATACCAGGCATTGCTGAAAAATGATACGTGGCGTCTTCTTCCTCCGAAGAATGGTGTCAATATTATTGATTCAAAGTGGGTATTCAAAGTAAAGCGACATGTTGATGGCTCTATTGAAAGGTATAAGGCTCGGCTTGTTGCTTGAGGGTTCAAACAACATCAAGGTCTTGATTATGAGGATACTTTCAACCCTGTGGTCAAGCATACGACTATTCGTCTGCTGCTGTCTCTTGCCATTACTCGTGGATGGTCCCTTAGACAGCTGGATGTTCATAATGCCTTTCTTCATGGTGTCCTTGAGGAAGAGGTTTATATGCGCCAGCCTCTGGTTTTGTTGATCCTGCTCGTCCACAACATTTGTGTCGCTTGGTGAAGGCTCTTTATGGTCTGAAACAGGTGCCTCGTGCCTGGCATGCACGTCTTGGTGCTTCCCTTCGTGCACATGGATTTGTTCCTTCAACAGCTGATACGTCCTTGTTCATGCTACGACGTCCTACTGTCACTATGTACATGCTGGTGTATGTAGATGACATCATACTTATCAGCTCGTTGGGATTTTCTGCGGATCGTCTTTGTTTCTGCCTTGAGTGGTGATATTGCTATTACCGATCTTGGTCGGCTTCATTATTTCCTTGGTTTGGAGGTCTCTCATTCTGATGTCGGTTTGACTCTCACTCAGCATAAGTACTCCCAGGATTTGCTTTGTCGTGCTCGTATGCTTCAGTGTAAGACCGCTACCACTCCCATGTCACCTTCTGATCGACTGTCTGCACTTGATGGTACTCTTCTCTCTACGGATGATGTTACTCAGTACCACAATATTGTTGGTGGCTTGCAGTATTTGACGAATACTCGTCCTGATATATCCTATGCGGTTGACAGTGTGTGCCAGTTTCTTCATGCTCCTCCCGATACTCACTGGACAGCTGTGAAACGCATTCTGGGCTATGTTCGGTTGACTGTGGCTCTGGGTCTTCACCTTCGGCCTGCTCCTTCTGGTGTCCTCTCAGAATTTTCTGATGCGGATTGGGCTGGTAGTCCAGATGACAGGCGATCCACGAGGGGGTATGCAGTGTTCTGTGGTCCTAATTTGATCGCCTGGAGTGCTCGTAAACAAGCTACAATGTCTCGTAGTAGTACTGAAGCTGAGTACAAAGCAGTTGCAAATGCCACCATTGAAGTCATTTGGGTTCAGTCTCTGCTTCGAGAGTTGGGAGTCTCTCAGGATCATTCACCTGTTCTTTGGTGTGATAACATCGGTGCCACATACCTTTCTTCGAATCCGGTATTTCATGCCCGAACGAAACACATCGAAGTTGACTATCACTTTGTTAGAGAACGAGTTTCGCAGAAGTTGCTTCAGATCAAGTTCATCCCTTTGAAAGATCAACTTGCTGACATCTTCACGAAGCCATTTCCACTACCTCAATTTAAGGGTTGTCGCCGCAATCTTAATCTCCTGAATTCTTCAGAGCACGGTTAAGATTGAGGGAGGGTGTTAGATTTGTAATTATATACATACTGTAACTCTTGTACACTTGTATTTGTACCCGATGAGGTACCCCTTATATATATGTTGCCGTGGCCGACCCAAGAGGTGTCCAAGCCCACAACACCCAAAACCCTTTGTCTATCAAATGCCACCCATGGTAGGAAGGGCGCCCGACCAACCGGAACACGAGCAGGGAAAGGTCGCTCGCAGCGGTCATCCACGCCACAACCACTGCCCCACACCACGAGGGACCAAGGCCACCGCCACGGCCCATCTGGCACCTTTAGATTTCGGCGATGGAAAGGACCGGGAGGCACCCTTTTCTTGCTCCCCGGACGACCCCTACCCCATCGATCAGCCACCGATGCACCATGCGTTGACCCTCCGCCACCACTTAGCAGGAGCAGCCGTCGGCCGACACACCAAGTACCGCAAATGAGGGGAAGCTCACCACCATCGTTGCCCCCCCAGGGGGCGGCCACCTGCAGCCCAGGCTGCTCACAGCCTACACGTCACGAAGGCTAATCTGAGTGCCCCGTCGACGAAGCCTTGCCACCGCATGTCCCTCTCCACCAGGACGCCCGTCACAGGGCCGACAACCGCCGCCACCCTTCGACACCGTCGTGCCGTCGTGCAACAACACTTGTCACCCAACGTTGCAATCCCCACTAAACACCAAGCCCCGTGTCGAGGCCGCCGTGTGAGGATACGAGAGAGTCCTCGCCCGCGCCATCACCGACCGGGCTTCGTCCGGCCGTGCCCTCAGATTTATGGCACTCTCACCTTACCGAGAAGATTTATATTTTTTATAAGAAGTACCGATGAGATTTATCATTGGAGCAAAGAAGTCTTTTCTTCATGATAATACGTATCTAATTCATATTATAAATATCAAACTACAAGTCACGTAAGAGCATGTCCAATAGATGGTTCAAATTTTGGCGGTCCAAAATCGGAGATGTAAAATTTGGACCACCAAAAAGTGCATTTTGGAGCTCCGAAAAACGCTCAACTCCAACAGATGGTCCAAACCAAAGATGTAAAAATCTGAAAATGGTCGCGCGGCTGCTGCCAGCCACTGTTCACTGCCGTTTTGCATTGAACTAGCATCAAAAATTTGAAAATAAAGTGCACCATCATCATAGTTTCAATCAAAAGTGCACCACCATCATAGTATTAAATCCCTCTACGAAAAGAGCACCGTCTCAATCAAAGTTTTTCGCCCTAGAAATTGAAATGCACATGAATGTTAGTCATGCGGGTCATCAACACCATCGGCCTTGTGAACCGTGGTATGATCATCATCTTCACCACCTTCTTTGTCGACGTTCTCAACAAGCGGTGAACTCTCGTTGCCGTGAGCACCACCGGAAGCATCTTCATTGCGTCCCATACCGGTCATGTTGCCGACGAAGCGAACTCCACCGGCCTTGTGAACCGTGGTACGATCATCAAGACTACAATTGGGCGCACAAACAATCAAAAACACATATAATTTGAAACAACAAATGAGAGGACAACCGGAAAATGTATACCTTTGCGACATTTCGTCGAACATATTGGAGGCGGTGACCGTCGGCCTGGCCACATCGTCCTCCACGGCCGACGGTGGCGGCGGGGGAGGTTGAGGAATGGATGTAGGGCTGTTGGAGGAGGCCGCCAACCGCATCGGCTGCGATTCGTCACCCCGAGCCGCCGCGACCGCCTTGGAGAGCTTCACCGGCCGCGTAGAACTGTCGGTCGGGTTGCGGCTGCGGTTGGCTGCCCGTTTTCCGCCGCCTCGTCCCTTCGTCGGCTTTGCCGCCGGCGCGGTGGCCACCAGCCGGGGCGGCGCTAATCCGGGCAGGCGTGCGGGGGGCGACGGCATGGCAACGGTTGCGGGCGAGATGGCAGCGGCGGCGACCACGTGGATCAGTCCACCGGCTGCGGCGGCGGTGGAGAAGGCGGGAGGGGGGGTGGGAAATGAAATGAAGTGGCGGTTGGGCGTTCGCGGGCGGCGACTGGTTTTGGACCAGATACACCTCGTGATGTAAATTTGCACCGCGAGGTGTTGCGTTTTACATCACGAGGAGGCCGCGGTCCAATTTTTTTTACATATGGACCATCTGCTGGAGAAGCGTTTTTTTTCCTCAGACGGTCAAAAAGTTAGGTATTTTTACATTTAGACCGTCTATTGGAGATGCTCTAAGGATCGACATAACAAAACCGAAAAGACAGAACGTCTTTTAGCTTGACACCAACGCCCGTTACGTGCCTCCGACACCATCACAACAACCACCAAAGGAAAAAAAGTAACGGATGACCTTCTCACCCGAGCTCGACGCAGCTCCATCGCTGACATACAACTTTGCGGATCTCCAAGGTGGCTCATTAAAGATGAAGCCATTATTGTTGAATGAATCAGACCGGGATAACACCCTAAACACACCATCGAACTCCAGATCTGACATCCCTCCACGACTAAGACGACGAAGGAGGAAATCATACCTTCCATCCATCAACCACAAACCCAACACACGCTCTGTATTCCATATGTTATCGATGCAGACCACAATCTGCATCCCCTCCTGGACTACCTCCCAAGCTATGCGCCGATGCTGGAGCAGACACTGTCGCAACGGTGAAGCCCGGGGACACTAATCCATCACAAGGATGCCGCCGCCATGACATCCCCGTATAAACATACCGGTTCTCAAATCCTTCGCCGACAATAAAAACGATTGCCTCGTTGGGAAAGAATCTGAAACTTCTTTATTCCGTATCGCTGTCGTCGCCGCCAAAGTTACGAAGTCAAACAATCTAAAAACCTAAGCTGTTAGGGTCTTGAACCTAAAACTAAAATGATCCACACGTGCGGGATCCGGCAAACCCTTCATCACCGACGACCAAGGAGCCGCCAGGAGACGGCGACAGAAGAGCTGGTTCTCTCGGCGACGTCTAGGTTGCCGTCGCTGACCAAAAAGTTGCAAACTACTTCCTCTGTAAATTAATATAAAAACGTTTACATTATTAAAATAGTGTCCGAAATGCTTTTATATTAGTTTACAGAGGGAGTATGCAGTATCTGTTTGAAGCGAAGAAGTCCACTCTTCCAAGTAGTACTAGGATGTCACACTTCTACCGTTCCGTAGTACACGTCCTTTCCATCAGCTGCCCATCCGACCGTCCATTTTTTTGATCGGACGGTGCAACGACAGCAAGAACAATCCCCAAAGATTCTTGAAAAAAGCAGACCCGGGAAAGAAAGAGAGAGGCGCAGCACGTAAAGAGAAATGAAACGCTTCAACGAATAAAGCCACCACCGCTTTTTTTCCCCTTGAGATCTTGAGATATAAATAAAGCCACTACTCTGCTGCTACTGCTAGTAGTGCAAGAGGGAGGGAGGGAGAGACAGAGCGGTGCGAGAAGCAGGTGGAGCTGCAACAGCTTGCCACATCTCCCCTTGCATGCCGATCGCCTCCAAGCTCCTGTACTTCCAGCGCCGCCCCTCGCCGGCGCCGCCGGATCCCCCCGACCCGCGCCGCCGGCCCTGCCGCGGGGCGAGCGCCTCCGGGCCCCGCCGCCAGCGCAGCTCGGCCGTCTCTCACCACCACCACCACCACCACCACCACAAGCCGGTGGGTTCGCGCCGTTTCATCTTTCTCGATCCCCTCCCTACTTGACTCAAGATGCCTTCGCTCTCTTACGTTTTTTTGTCTAGTGATGATGAAGAAACATGCATGGCTTAGTTGCCTCAAATTGCGGGCGCGTGTTTTTGCAAGTCCGCGTGTTACGGATTTGACGCGGCGGAAATGGAGGGTTTGCGGGTCTGCGTATGGACGAGGGTCTGCGGAAAATACTGCGAATTCCGTTCGAAAAACTAGATGACGCGGTAGGATTGGGACGCCATGGAGTCAGAGCAGTTCTGGTTAGCCAAGATTCAAGAACAGGGTGGGTAAAATTCTGGTTAGTCAACATTCAAGAACAGGGTGGGTAAAATTCATATTTTATACATGGACGGAGGTGCCCAGTTTTGGTAGTGCTTAATCCAGAAAAGCTACTGTTACTACTAGATTTTGTTTGTTTATTAGATGAAGGGAGAAATACTGTTATTTTTGCTGGACTAACATGAAGATCTCCCAAGTAGAATATGTACTAAGTAATCTCGGTGTACGTTTGTTTGCGGGGATTGGTTGGGAATTCAGATGAACCAGGGTGTGGAACCATGAACCATCTGCACTTCTGTTTATGTGTGTGCCCTTGGTTCAGTACCTGACTGCCTACATGTTTGGCCCACGCACAAATTGTTCACTGTATAGGAATGGTTGTGTTGCATATAGCTTTTGTTAGTATGTTCATGTCTTCTTTTATCTTGATTCTGCATCGAAGGGACAGTCTCGTATTTCCTCATGAACTTCCACAAAGAGGCTGCAGATGTTCTTGGCAAATCTCAGCTGCTACCAGAAATTTTGTGCAGTCTTTTTCCAAAGTATATATAAGTAACCGGTTTTAGAACTCAGGGGGTTCGTGTACTTCACTGAGAACCATACTTTTACGGTAAGTGTTATCATAGAGCCAGCATATACTGGAATATTCTTTCCTAGAAAATGAGGCTCTGCTAATCTATTGTGAACAGTTCAGTGTGTGTGCATGATAATGATAGTTCTTTTGAACAGACATTCGCCTATTCCATGACATGATGCGTTGCAGCCTTGCAGGCTTTGGTAGAATGATTAAGCCAAAGCTTTAAGTGGCCGAAATCATTGTGGAACTACAAAGTGCTAATCTTTGTGGTTGCTCACTGTCTGAATGTTTATTTTCAGAAGGAGCAGCTACTTGTTTAGTGAGTGTTATTATGTCCAATATTCCTCATGTTTGGTCAATTTCTACCAAAATACTTGCTAGAATTCCAATAATCGAGCAAATACAGTTTTGAAACATATCGCAGTTATGAGCGGATGAACCCTTGACCCTTATCGCGGGCTTGTAGCCTATGGAAAATTAGTTAACTATACATAGAATCTCCTGTTGATGTCATGAGCTTGTCGTTATTTCTTATGTATCATCGAACTATTTGCAGGCATGCAACAAACCACTTTCGGCGGGGAATAACACAATATGATTTTCCCAAGTTTGCTGTTATGATGATAATAGTGGTGAAAAGTCCTTCACTCACTACGAATAGTTTCTAACATCTGTTTACTTTAAAAAAATAAAAACAGGGCCAGGAACTTGTTCCAGGAATCCAAAGAGATGGTGCTAAGCTTGTGGGGTGTGCTGGAAACAAAATAGAACATATAGGGTTCACGTGCTCAAGCTCAACGCTAAGCCGCAGTGTATCGGATCATGGTCGGCTCCCTGATGCTGTTCAACAGGCTAGAGAAAGGCTTCTTCAGAGGCTTAATAGCGTGGACTTGTCAGGAAGAAGGTCAGCAGCATATCTTATCACATTGTTCTTCCAGCGCAGAATTTGATCTATATTCGATCTATGTTTAGTCATGTTCAAGCATTGTTTCAGGGAGAACACTTCGTCCTCAGAGACCATTTGGGCTGGAATAGTAACTCATCCTGCTGACATCGGTGCCTCCATCGTGGCCGATAGCGAAGTTGGTAGCCTAACCAATTACTTCCAGTCTAGTGTATCCATCACCACCTACAACAGAGTCCAAGAAACATTCCCAGAGCCTCTCAGCGCCGTGGATAAGTGCATGCCTGTCGCCCCGTGCACCCAGCCGGTCCCTGTGCTACAAGGAACGGCCTGCGAAGACGTGGAAGAAGGCGAATGTGCCCGGACTTCGCCGGAGTGCTCGATATGCCTGGAGAGGTGCGGCGAGGCGGACGGGCTCATGCAGCTGCGCTGCAAGCATGTCTTCCACTCGGCCTGCCTCGAACGGTGGCTTCGATCCCACGGCGACTGCCCCTACTGCAGGGGCAGTGTGCTTCTGACGTCGGATGAATGAGAAAACTCAACTATGGATGCGATGCAGCTTAACCTGTTCTACCAAGGACCTTTGAGTTTGTTATAATTAAGTAGCGAGGTGATGACGCTGTGCTTGAGCGATGAGTTGCTACAACAGTACAACTGGCTCCTTATCTCTGTACAACTACGGAATCATGAGATTAGAAGCAGTAAGATAGCTGTGTTATGAGGATATTCATTTCTGAGCCCAGGCTCAGCTGCACCCGAAATGACGTCCGTCTGCTTGCGTAGGGATGTGTGCCCTCCAAGGTATTCTCAAACGTATTTTACTTGTATGGGCTTTAAACAATGCGACGGGCCAGGGCACATTAATTGTGACGGCAGGGTTAGAGCATCTAAAGTCGGACCCCTCGTATCCGTCTCAAACAAAGTCGGACCCCTCGTATCCGTCTCAAACATGCGCACGCAACCGTCAGGTCACTAACTGGTTACAAAATTTTGACCCATTCGGATCATCAAATGAACCTCAAACGTTCGGATTGACCGGCATACCTCATATCCAGTCCAAATATAAGGAGGATATGAGGAGCCCGGGCACGTCGGATCCGACAACCCAACATCATCATAAATTCCCTCAAATTCTCAAAACCCTCCCTCCTTTTCTTGTTGTCTTCTAACATTTCTTGCGCCCGAGCCCTCGTCGTCCGACACCCTTCCTCTTCATCCTCACCACCTGTCCCGATCCACCGGCGTGATGTCTTCCCGACCGCCTTGACGAAGATGCAGTTCGTCTCGTCCGTCGCCGTCCCTTCCTCCGCTTTGGCTTGCAAGCCAGAGAACGTCGTCCGTAAGATGCGCCGTCATCGGTAGTGATAGAGGGAGGCAGAGTTGGAGTCACAGGTAGGTGCGGGCATCACAGAGGTGATGTCTCTCCCGACACGCTAGGGACCCCACACCCCATCCATTCAAGCATCGAAGCAGATTATGTCGTCGGGCAACTTGGGTCCAAGGAGGATCCGAAGGCCGGCTCAACCATTTTGGAGAGCTTTCCGGCCCTGCAGAATCCGTCGGTTGACGAATGTGAGTCGTTGCAGCTCGCTCGGGAGCAGATGAGCACATGCACCGCCACCATCTGTGCTGCACCCAGCATGTTCGATGGAATGACTGAACAAGACCGGGTAGGTTTTCTTCTGTCCGATCAAATGTTTAATGTTTTGCATAGATCACTAGTTCGCACATGATGAATGCTTGCAAACCATGAACATATAGGTCACATATGTGACAAGCATGATCAATGATAATGAATATCCGATCAAATTGGAATATGAAATGGAGGATACCATGCATTTGTACTTGGGGCAACGTCTGATCTCAATCCGAGCAAGAAGAAGAAGAAGGGCAAAACGGGTAAGGGAGTAGGTCCGACTTTCACAAGATTTGAGGATGTCTTGTTGGTCGAATCTTGGTTGGGCACAACATTGGATCCAATAAGCGACACCGAGCGAAATGGAACCACGTATTGGGAGAATGTTTGGAAGGACTATCATGAACGCAGGTAGTATGTGGACCCGCATCCTATCGTGACCATCCGCAATGTGGCACCTCTCCAACATCGATGGAGGATCATTCAAGGAGAAGTGCATAAGTACGTCGGATACTACTCACAAGTGACCAAACGGCCTCAAAGTGGGATGGGAGTGGCAACTCATGTAAGCTCAATTGCCTCGGCTTATTGTCATTGAAATATGTTTATGTGTTTTCATTCTTGTTATCATACATATGTTATATGCTAGACGACAATGGCGGCCACTTTGTATCACGGGGTTGAGAAGAAGCCATTTGCTAACCGACAAGTCATGGGAAGAAATGGGAGAAGGCAAGGATCTCCCGTGACGCCACGGCTACAGAAATGTCCTCCACATGGGCATGCATTTTCCCACAAGGGAGAACAAGAAAGAGGAGAGGTACAAGCTTGTGATGGATGTGCAAAAGAAGAGGATGGAGTGAGACCGGTCGAGGGCAGAGAGGAGGCTTGAAATTGAGAGGGAGAAGATCGAGTTGGTGAAGTAAGAGGCGACGATCAAATGAGAACTCGAAAAGGGCCAAGACATTTGGGGAGATTGAGCTCGAGAAGGAGAGGTTCCAACTCACACGGGACGCGGAGGATGCGCAGATCATGTTGGCGGACGAAACCCACTTGGATGTGCATGCGAAGAAGTGGCTTGTCGATAAGAAGAAGGAGATCAACAACCGTAGGGCGCAGGTGGTAGCGAGGAAGGCTACGGCAGCACAACATACTGGCAGGATGCAGGCGAAGCACGCAAGCCAGATGTAGGCGAAGCACGAAGCCCGGATGTAGGCGGAGTTGGCTGCCCAGGTGAAGCAGGACAAGTTGGACGAGCAAGACACATGAATGGAAGCATCCGACCAGTAATTCGACAAGCATCCCTTCTCGCTCGGACATTGATTTCATTTTGACATGTCCGGTTTGTTGAACTGTGCTTTAATTTTCTTTGTTTCGAACTGTTGGATTCGGACAATTTGTATCGGGTGATCGACATGCATGAATTACATGGATTTATGGGTTTCGTTCCAGGTATGTGAATGTGCGGCGCAACATATAAGACGCCGTCGAACGCTGTCCACGGGCTTGCCCGGACGACCCCGTGGGCGTTTTGGGGGGCCGGATTTGCCCAATACGGCTGTAGATGCTCTTACAGCAGGCATGAGGCAGAAGGCACACATGCATCTCAGCGTTTTCCTTGAGCGAGCGTGAGCCGCCGAACTAACACACTAGGCTGTCACTTAGAGCAACTACAACCGCATGATCCGAACGGACATGCGTTTTGTTCGTTTTTTGTTCACTGGGTCAGCCGAGCGGATGCTGGTGTTCGGTTTTATAAATGGGTCGGCTTGTCCACCTGACGCAGTCCTGGATCCAAATTTATGATGCACACTTAAAAAAGAACAAAAAGTTTAGAAAGCCCAAACAACGATAATTTAACATTAAAACAACGGTCAAAAGTCGGCCCAAGTCCAAGAAGCTTCATCCAAACTGGAGTTGATGTGAGCACTTCCCGAGAGGACATAAACTTAACTGAAATATAACTAAATATAAAAAAAGCCGCCTCACTGGCTGCCCTAGTGTAACGATAAAGATGTGGCACTTTCCTTATTTGGGGGCGAGGCCTTAAAAGGGGAAAGGGTCGCATCTAAGCGTATCGCAAGCAGGATAACATTGCCATTACATGAATAGAGAGATGAGTATAAGATTCGGTTTACACTCACCACATGCTAGATTACAATCCACACAAGCATTCATTACTCATACATAAGATAGGGTCCGACTATGGACAAGATAAACGTCAAAATCATGCTATCCCGCCTTGCTAGTCCCACGATCACGACCATGCGCCTCTAATCGTCGGGATACGTCACATACAGTCTGTCACTGTCTTCGTCAAACTCCCACCTCTGCTGGGTATCCTCAGGGACGTCTGCGTTTGGAGTACCTGTACCCGTGGGTGTTTGTAGTAAACTGTGAGCCACAAAGGACTCAGCAATCTCATGACCTTGGTATCGAGTCTAACTAAGTTAATGGGTGCGGTAGGGTTAAGTGTATGAGTTTGGAGCATCCTAAGCATATATGGTGGCTAACTTACGAAGAATTGAAATAAGTTACGGTGGTTTATGTAAGACGGTCGAAGACTAGAATGATCACTAAATAATTCTGAACACCTACTTACGTCATTCATAACCACACCGTGTTCTCGATCAGAGAAGGAGCTTTGAAAGAAACAATCACGGTTACGCACTCAGTTGGCAGGTTTTATTAAAGTTACTTCAAGTTGTCTAGAACCGGATGTTAACAAAATATCCATATTTGCCACATAACCGCGGGCAGGGCTTTCCGAAAGATTAAACCCTGCATGGGTGCTTCAACTAGTCCATCACAAATTACCACATGCTGCATAGTAATCCTCTACCACGAAACTCGTGATCTCATCGGATTCCTTAGTGGAAAACCTCAACTCTGAGAAGACCCGAAGTCTCACTCGAATCCCAATGCGCAAGATATATCGCTAAGGTATGACAAATCCAACAAGACCTCCTGACGTGTTGATACGTCCATTTTGCATCATGCTTTTATGTTGATATTTATAGCTTTATGGGCTGTTATTACACTTTACGGTACAATACTTATGCCTTTTCTCTCTTATTTTATAAGGTTTACATGAAGAGGGAGAATGCCGACAGCTGGAATTCTGGTCTGAAAAAGGAGCAAGTTTGAGATACCTATTCTGCGCAACTCCAAAAGCCGTGAAAATCAACGAGGAATTATTTTGTATTTTATAAAAAAAAAACTGGGCGGAAGAAGTACCAGAGGGGAGCCACCAGGAGGCCACAAGCCTGCCAGGCGCGACCTACCCCCCTGGCCGCGCATGGGTGGCTTGTGGGCCCCCTGTTGCCCCTCTGGCTCCCATCTTTTGCCATAAGGAGGGTTTTGTTTCAGAAAAATCAGGAGGAGGCTTTCGGGAGGAATCGCCGCCACCACGAGACGGGACTAGAGCAGAACCAATCTAGAGCTCCGGCAAGGCCGTCCTGTCGGGGAAACTTCCCTCCCGGAGGGGGAAATTGTCACCATCGTCATCACCAACACTCCTCTCCAGTCATCACCGTTCCTCATTCCAAACCAGTTGCCGATCATCAACGGAGATTAAATACTAAGATGAAAGAGGTAGTAATAAAAGAAATACTAAAGCTCCTAGAAGCAGGTATTATCTATCCTGTTGCTCATAGTGATTGGGAAAGTCCGGTGCATTGCGTCCCTAAGAAGGGAGGTATTACCGTTGTCCCCAATGATAAAGATGAGTTGATCCCACAGAGGATTATTACTGGCTATAGGATGGTGATTGATTTTTGGAAGTTGAATAAAGCCATCAGGAAAGATCATTACCCCTTGCCTTTTATTGACCAAATGCTAGAAAGATTGTGTAAACACACACACTTCTGATTTCTAGATGGTTATTCTGGTTTCTCCCAAATACCCGTTGCGCAATCTGATCAGGAGAAAACCACTTTTACCTGCCCTTTCGGTACCTTTGCTTACAGACGTATGTCTTTTGGCCTATGTAATGCACCTGCTACCTTTCAAAGATGTATGATGGCTATATTCTCTGACTTTTGTGAAAAGATTGTTGAGGTTTTCATGGATGACTTCTCCGTTTACGGGTCTTCTTTTGATGATTGCCTCAACAACCTTGATCGAGTTTTGCAGAGATGTAAAGATACCAACCTTGTCTTGAATTGGGAGAAGTGCCACTTTATGGTTAATGAAGGCATCATCTTAGGACATACAATTTCTGAAAGAGGTATTGAATTCGATAAGGCTAAGGTTGATGAGATCGAGAAAATGCCATGCCCTACAGACATTAAAGGTATAAGAAGTTTCCTTGGTCATGCTGGTTTCTATAGAAGGTTCATTAAAGACTTTTCTAAGATTTCTAGGCCTCTTACCAATCTGTTGCAAAAGGATATTCCTTTTGTTTTTGATGATGATTGTGAGGAAGCCTTTGAAATACTTAAGAAGGCCTTGATAACTGCACCTATTGTTCAACCACCTGATTGGAAATTACCTTTTGAAATTATGTGTGATGCTAGTGATTATGCTGTCGGTGTTGTTCTAGTATAAAGAGTTGATAAGAAATTGAATGTTATTCATTATGCTAGTAAAACTCTAGATAGTGCCCAAAGAAACTATGCTACTACTGAAAAGGAATTTTTAGCAGTCGTGTTTGCATGTGAAAAGTTCAGATCCTACATTGTTGATTCCAAGGTTACTATTCACACTGATCATGCTGCTATTAAGTATCTCATGGAAAAGAAAGATGCTAAACCTAGACTTATCAGATGGGTTCTCTTGCTACAAGAATTTGATTTTCATTTTGTTGATAGGAAGGGTGCTTAGAACCTCGTAGCAGATAACTTATCTAGGTTGGAGAATGTTCTTGATGACCCACAACCTATTGATGATAGCTTTCCAGATGAACAATTGAATGTCATCAATGCTTCACGTAGTACACCTTCGTATGCTGATTATGAAAATTATATTGTTGCCAAGTTTATACCACCTAGTTTCACATACCAACAAAAGAAGAAATTCTTATTTGATTTGAGATATTACTTTTGGGATGATCCACACCTTTATAAGGAAGGAGTAGGTGATGTTATTAGACGTTGTGTACCTGAGCATGAACAGGGACAGATCCTACAAAAGTGTCACTCCGAGGCTTACGGAGGACACCATGCGGGAGATAGAACTGCACACAAGGTATTGTAATCTGGTTTCTATTGGCCTACTCTCTTCAAGGATGCCCGTAAGTTTGTCTTGTCTTGTGACGAATGTCAAAGAATAGGTAATATCAGTAAACGTCAGGAAATGCCTATGAATTATTCACTTTTCATTGAACCATTTGATGTTTGGGGTTTTGATTATATGGGACCTTTTCCAAAATCCAACGGGTATACACATATCCTAGTTGTTGTTGATTACGAGGGTAGAAGCTATACCAACTAGTAGTGCTGATCACAACACCTCTATCAGGATGCTTAAAGAAGTTATTTTCCCTAGATTTGGATTCCCTAGATATCTAATTACCGATGGTGGTTCACATTTCATTCATGGCGCTTTCCGTAAAACGCTTGCTAAGTACGATGTCAATCATGGAATTGCATCTCCCTATCATCCTCAGTCCAGTGGTCAAGTAGAGCTAAGCAATAGAGAGATTAAACTAATTCTGCAAAAGACTGTCAATAGGTCTAGAAAGAATTGGTCTAAGAAGCTTGATGATGCACTGTGGGCTTATAGAACTGCCTATAAGAATCCCATGGGTATGTCTCCCTACAAAATGGTTTACGGTAAAGCATGTCATTTACCTCTTGAGCTAGAGCATAAGGCTTATTGGGCAATCAAAGAGCTCAACTTTGATTTCAAACTTGCTGGTGAGAAGAGGTTATTTGATATTAGCTCACTTGATGAATGGAGAGCTCAGGCATATGAAAATGCCATGTTGTTCAAAGAAAAGGTTAAGAGGTGGCATGATAAAATGATACAGAAACGTGAGTTCAATGTAGGTGATGATGTCTTGCTATATAATTCTCGTTTAAGATTTTTTGCAGGCAAGCTTCTCTCTAAATGGGATGGTCCTTACATTGTTGAGGAAGTATATCGTTCCGGTGCCATCAATATCAACAACACGGAAGGTAATTCTCCAAGAGTGGTAAATGGGAAGAGAATCAAGCATTATATCTCAAGTACTCCCTTAAATGATGAAAGCAATATTATTAATACCATAACTCCGGAGGAGTACATAAGGGATATTTATCAGCCTGTTTCAGACTCCAAAAACGAAGAGGTATGTGATTCGGTAAGTAAACCGACTCAAAAACTTTTCCAGTAGCAATTTTTCTCCGTTTTGGAATTTTTAGAAAAATAGAAAAAATTTAAAGTAGTCCGGAAAGTGCACGAGGAGGCGACAAGCCTGCCAGGCGCGGCCTACCCCCCTCGCCGCGCCTGGGTAGCTTGTGGGCATGATACGTCCATTTTGCATCATGCTTTCATGTTGATATTTATCGCTTTATGGGCTGTTATTACACTTAACGGTACAATACTCATGCCCTTCCTCTCTTATTTTGCAAGGTTTACACGAAGAGGGAGAATGCCGGCAGCTGGAATTCTGGCCTGAAAAAAGGAGCAAGTTTGAGATACCTATTCTGCGCAACTCCAAAAGCCATGAAAATCAACGAGGATTTATTTTGGAATTTATAAAAAATACTGGGCCGAAGAAGTACCAGAGGGGAGCCAGCAGGAGGCCACAACCCTGCTAGGCGCGGCCTACCCCCCTGGCTGTGCCTAGGGGGCTTGTGGGCTCCCTGTTGGCCCTCTGGCCCCCCTCTTTTGCTATAAGGAGGGTTTCGTTCCAGAAAAAAAAATCAAGAAGAGGCTTTCGGGAGGATTCGCCAAACGCCACTAGGAGGAACTTGAGCAGAACTAATCTAGAGCTCCGGCAGGGTCGTCCTGCCGGGGAACCTTCCCTCCCGGAGGGGGAAATCGTCGCCATCATCATCACCAACACTCCTCTCATCGGAGGGGACTCATCAGCATCAACATCTTCATCAGCACCATCTCATCTCCAAATCCTAGTTCATCTCTTGTAACCAATCTCCGTCTTGCGACTCGATTGGTACCTGTAAGGTTGCTAGTAGTGTTAATTACTCTTTGTAGTTGATGCTAGTTGGATTACTCGGTGTAAGATTATATGTTCAGACCCTTGATGCTATTCAATACCTCTCTGGTCATGAATATGATTATGCTTTGTGAGTAGTCACTTTTGTTCCTGAGGACATGGGATAAGTCTTGCTATAAGTAGTCATGTGAATTTGGTATTCATTCGATATTTTGATGCGTTGTATGTTGTTTTTCCTCTAGTGGTGTTACGTGAACGTTGACTACATAACACTTCACCATTATTCGGGCCTAGAGGAAGGCATTGGGAAGTAATAAGTAGATGATGGGTTGCTAGAGTGACAGAAGCTTAAACCCTAGTTTATGCGTTGCTTCGTAAGGGGCTGATTTGGATCCACTAGTTTAATGTTATGGTTAGACTTTGTCTTAATTCTTCTTTCGTAGTTGCGGATGCTTGCGAGAGGGTTTAATCTTAAGTGGGAGGTTTGTCCAAGTAAGGGGAGCACCCAAGCACCGGCCACCCACATATCAAACTATCAAAGTAGCGAATGCGAATCATATGAACATGATGAAAACTAGCTTGACAGAATTTCCCATGTGTCCTCGGGAGCGCTTTACCTCCTACAAGGGTTTGTCCAGGCTTGCCCCTTTCTACAAAAGGGATTGGGCCACTTTGCTGCACCGTTGTTACTTTTGTTACTTGCTACTTGGTACGAATCATCTTATCACACAACTATCTGTTACCGATAATTTCAGTGCTTGCAGAGATTACCTTGCTGAAAACCACTTGTCAGATCCTTCTGCTCCTCGTTGGGTTCGACACTCTTACTTATCGAAAGGACTACGATAGATCCCGTATACTTGTGGGTCATCAAGACTCTTTTCTGGCGCCGTTGCCGGGGAGTGAAGCGCCTTTGGTAAGTGGAATTTGGTAAGGAAACATTTTTATAGCGTGCTGAAATTTATTGTCACTTGTCACTATGGAAACTAATCCTTTAAGGAGCTTGTTTGGGGTATCTTCACCTCGAACGGAAGCACAAGGAGTTTCTCCTCAACCTGCTGCACCTACTGAAAATTTGTGCTATGAATTTACTTCGGGTATGCTTGAGAAACTGCTGGCTAATCCTTTTACAGGAGATGGAACATCACATCCCGACTTGCATCTAATCTATGTAGATGAAGTTTGTGGTTTATTTAAGCTTGCAGGTTTGCCCGAGGATGAGGTCAAGATGAAGGTCTTTCCCTTATCTTTGAGGGATAAAGCATTGACATGGTATAGGCTATGTGATGATACTGGATCATGGAACTACAACCGGTTGAAATTGGAATTTCATCAAAAGTTTTATCCTATGCATCTAGTATATCGTGATTGGAATTATATTTATAATTTTTGGCCTCGTGACAGAGAAAGCATCGCTCAAGCTTGGGGGAGGCTTAAGTCAATGTTATATTCATGTCCCAACCATGAGCTCTCGAGATAAATTATCATTCAGAACTTCTATGCTCGGCTTTCTCATGATGATCGCACCATGCTTGACACTTCTTGTACCGGATCTTTTATGAAGAGAGACATTGACTTCAGATGGAATTTATTGGAAAGAATTAAATGCAACTCTGAAGATTGGGAGTTTGATGAAGAAAAGGAGTCAGGTTTGAATTTCAAGTTTGATTGCGTTAAATCCTTTGCTGAAACAAACACTTTTTGTGATTTTAGCGCTAAATATGGACTTGACTCTGAAATAGTAGCTTCATTGTGTGAATCATTTGCTGCTCATATTGATCTCCCTAAAGAGAAGTGGTTTAAATATAATCCTCCCTTAGAAGTCAATGTAGTTAAACCCAATCCAGTTGAAGAGAAAGTCATTGCCTATAATGATCCTATTGTTCCCAGTGCTTACATTGAGAAACCACCTTTCCATGTTAGGATAAAGGATCATTCTAAAGTTTCAACTGTGATACGTAAGGGCTACATTAGAACACCTACACCCCCTGAGAAAATTAGAGTTGAACCTAGCATTGCTATTATCAAAGATCTCCTGTCCGACAATGTTGATGGCGATGATATTCACTTATGTGAAGATGCTGCTAGAATTGCTAAACCACATGCTAGAGACAAACATAGGCCTGTTGTTGGCACGCCTGTTGTTTCTGTTAAGATAGGAGATCATTGTTATCATGGTTTATGTGACGTGGGTCCTAGTGTTAGTGCAATACCTCAATCCTTATATGATGAAATTAAAGACAAGATTGCACCTGCTGAGATGGAACCTATTGATGTCACTCTTCAGCTTGCCAATAGAGATACTATCTTCCCTGTGGGAATTGTTAGAGATGTTCAAATCTTGTGTGGTAAAACGAAGTATCCTACTGATTTCCCCGTTCTTGCTACCACACAAGATAGCTTTTGTCCCATCATATTTGGCAGACCTTTCCTCAATACTGTCAATGCTCATATTGACTGTGAGAAGCAAACTGTCACTGTTGGCTTTGAAGGTGTGTCACATGAGTTCAATTTCTCCAAGTTTGGTAGACAACCTCATGAAAAAGAGTTGCCTAGTAAGGATGAAATTATTGTCCTAGCTTCTATTGCCGTGCCTCCTACTGATCTTTTAGAGCAATACTTGCTTGAGCATGAAAATGATATGCATATGGATGAAAGGGATGAGATAGATAGAGTTATCTTTGAACAATATCCTATCCTTAAGAATAATTTGCCTGTTGAACTGCTTGGAGAACCACCCCCACCAAAGGGTGATCCTGTGTTCGAGCTTAAACAGTTGCCTGATACTCTTAAGTATGCTTATCTCGATGAAAAAGAGATATATCCTGTTATTATTAGTGCTAGTCTCTGAGAGCATGAAGAAAAGAAGTTACTAAAAACTCTGAGGAAGCACCGTGCTGCTATTGGATATACTCTTGATGATCTTAAGGGCATTAGTCCCACTCTATGCCAGCACAAGTTTAAACCGATCCTGATTCCAAACCAGTTGCCGATCATCAACGAAGATTAAATCCTAAGATGAAAGAGGTAGTAAGAAAAGAAATACTAAAGCTCTTGGAAGCAGGTATTATCCATCCTATTGCTCATAGTGATTGGGTGAGTCCGGTGCATTGCGTCCCTAAGAAGGGAGGTATTACCGTTGTCCCTAATGAAAGGATGAATTGATCCCACAGAGGATTATTACTGGCTATAGGATGGTGATCGATTTTAGGAAATTGAATAAAGCCACTAGGAAAGATCATTACCCTTTGCCTTTTATCGACCAAATGCTGTCTAAACACACACACTTCTGCTTTCTAGATGGTTATTTTGGTTTCTCCCAAATACCGGTTGCACAATCTCACCAGGAGAAAACCACTTTCACCTGCCCTTTCGGTACCTTTGCTTATAGACATATGCCTTTTGGCTTATGTAATGCACCTGCTACCTTTCAAAGATGTATGATGGCTATATTCTCTGACTTTTGTGAAAAGATTGTTGAGGTTTTCATGGATGACTTATCCGTTTATGGGTCTTCTTTTGATGATTGCCTCAGCAATCTTGATCGAGTCTTGTAGAAATGTAACGATACCAATCTTGTCTTGAATTGGGAGAAGTGCCACTTTATGGTTAATGAAGGCATCGTCTTAGGACATAAAATTTCTGAAAGAGGTATTGAAGTTGATAAGGCTAAGGTTGATGCAATCGAGAAAATGCCATGCCCTACAGATATCAAAGGTATAAGAAGTTTCCTTGGTCATGCTGGTTTCTATAGAAGGTTCATTAAAGACTTCTCTAAGATTTCTAGGCCTCTTACCAATCTCTTGCAAAAGGATATTCCTTTTGTTTTTGACGATGATTGTGAGGAAGCCTTCGAAATACTTAAGAAGGCCTTGATAACTGCACCTATTGTTCAACCACCTGATTGGAACTTACCTTTTGAAATCATGTGTGATGCTAGTGATTATGCTGTTGGCATTGTTCTAGGACAAAGAGTTGATAAGAAGTTTAATGCTATTCACTATGCTAGTAAAACTCTAGATAGTGCCCAAAGAAACTATGTGAAAAGGAATTTTTAGCAGTCGTGTTTGCATGTGAAAAGTTCAGATGTTATATAGTTGATTCCAAAGTCACTATTCACACTGACCACGCTGCTATTAAGTACCTCGTGGTAAAGAAAGACGCCAAACCTAGACTTATCAGATGGGTTCTCTTGCTACAAGAATTTGATTTGCATGTTGTTGATAGGAAGGGTGTTGAGAACCCAGTAGCAGATAACTTGTCTAGGTTGGAGAATGTTCTTGATGACCCACAACCTATTGATGATAGCTTTCGTGATGAGCAATTGAATGTCATCAATACTTCACGTAGTACACCGTGGTATGCTGTTTATGCACACTATATCATTGCCAAATATATACCACCTAGTTTCACATACCAGCAAAAGAAGAAATTCTTCTTTGATTTGAGACATTACTTTTGGGATGATCCTCACCTTTATAATGAAGGAGTAGATGGTGTTATTAGACGTTGTGTACCTGAACATGAGCAGGGACGGATCCTACAGAAGTGTCACTCCAAGGCTTACGAAGGACACCATGCGGGAGATAGAACTGCACACAAGGTATTGCAATCAGGTTTCTATTGGCCCACTCTCTTCAAGGATGCCCGTAAGTTTGTCTTGTCTTGGGACGAATCTCAAAGAATAGGTAATATCAGTAAACGTCAGGAAATGCCTATGAATTATTCACCTGTCATTGAACCATTTGATGTTTGGGGTTTTGATTATATGGGACCTTTTCCAAAATCCAACGGGTATACACATATCCTAGTTGCTGTTGATTATGTTACTAAGTGGGTAGAAGCTATCCCAACTAGTAGTGCTGATCACAACACCTCTATCAGGATGCTTAAAGAAGTTATTTTCCCTAGATTTGGAGTCCCTAGATATCTAATGACCGATGGTGGTTCACATTTCATTCATGGTGCTTTCCGTAAAACGCTTGCTAAGTACGATGTCAATCATAGAATTGCATCTCCCTACCATCCTCAGTCCAGTGGTCAAGTAGAGCTAAGCAATAGAGAGACTAAACTAATTCTGCAAAAGACTGTCAATAGGTCTAGAAAGAATTGGTCTAAGAAGCTTGATGATGCACTGTGGGCTTATAGAACTACCTATAAGAATCCCATGGGTATGTCTCCCTACAAAATAGTTTACGGTAAAGAATGTCATTTACCTCTTGAGCTAGAGCATAAGGCTTATTGGGCAATCAAAGAGCTCAACTTTGATTTCAAACTTGCTGGTGAGAAGAGGTTATTTGATATTAGCTCACTTGATGAATGGAGAGCTCAGGCATATGAAAATGCCAAGTTGTTCAAAGAAAAGGTTAAGAGGTGGCATGATAAAAGGATACAGAAACGTGAGTTCAGTGTAGGTGATGATGTCTTGCTATATAATTCTCGTTTAA